>NC_058374.1:126209375-127587500 GCF_018350175.1 Felis catus
TCCAAGCACCGTCAGTAGCCACCATGTGCTGAGCACAGAGTGAAGTCCAGTCTCCATTCGTTGGCTGCAGGGCCTGGTGCAAGTGATTCAGACTCTCCAAAGTTGTATCTCCTTCTTTATGAAATCAGATATAAAACTTCTTCATGGCACCCTTGGGAGGAATACAGTGAGAGCGTGCACGAAAACCTAGGCACGCACGATGCCTGGCTTAAGTACTTGGCCAGTAAATGCTATTATTGTTGTGATGCTATTCTTTTTTAAGGTGTCTAGTTCTGAACACACTTAATTTTCAAACTGTGCTTGTGGTATAAGTTATGATTCTCATGTTTTAGGTAAAGGACCCCCCCAGGCCTTTAGTGGAGTAGCTGCCCAGGGTTCCAACCAGAGTTGAGGGCAGAGCTGGGACTCGCACCCAGGCCTGCCTTGCCCTCAAAGCCAGGTCTCTTTGCATTCGCTGGTACCAGAAATGGGCCATCGCAGAGCTTCACTGGGGAGAGACATCTGACACAGTAGAGACAGGTGTGACCTGAGGCAGGGCGGGCACTGAGACGGAGTCCCAGAACAAGGGACTTTTGTGGCTCCAGCCAAGTGGACGGTGTGCGTTCTCCCTTGGGCCGCAGCTTTTGTCCTCCAAGACTTTTCGCGTGCTGCTTCCTCCCCTGGAACACCCCCTCCCTCAGCGTCCTCCTCTCAAAGTCTGGCCTGTCCTTGTAAAGGCGAAGGGGACAGGCGACAAGCCAGGGTGACTGTGTGGCCTCCACTTGTTTTAAGTTCGGGGTATGTGTGTCCTTGGGTGTGAAAGAGAACATTGCAAGCAGACTGGAGGTAAATAAGATGAAAACAATAGTTCTCTGTGTTGAGAGGGGCTTAGATTTCCAGAGATTTCTATTTTCTGTCTATTTTCCCAAAGTCAAAAAATGGACATGGGTTACTTTTGCGAACAGAAAACAAAGTTATTTTAAAAACCCTGACTGTCTCTTCAGGGCGCAGCTCAAATGCCACCTCCTGTTTGGAGCTGTGATGTCGCCCAGTGTGTGTTTGCCTGGCGGGGTCTCCATCCACGCATTTGTCTTTGTCCCTGGAAGTCTTTCCGAGCAGAAGCGAGCAGAAGCGCGGCCTCCCTGGCCTGCTTCCCACAGCAACCACGGCTGAGCAGAAGTGCTCCGGGGGCTCCTGGCCGCCAGAGCAGCCGAGGGCGGTCTTTGCCACGCAGCCCTGAAAATGAGATTTGGGAGCTCTCAGCCTGTGTTGAGTCCATTCCACTAA
This sequence comes from Felis catus, assembly GCF_018350175.1. Lineage (NCBI taxonomy): Eukaryota > Metazoa > Chordata > Mammalia > Carnivora > Felidae > Felis > Felis catus. Next base: position 126,210,642 of record NC_058374.1, read on the forward strand.
TTCCGCCGGCAGCCTTTCAAGGCAGGCGTGCTCATTATCCTCAGTTTAAGCAACTGTCTTGAAGCTTAAACAGAGTTACTACGTTGTCAGAAGAGCCCCTCTCCAGCTCCCTGCGCCACGCCCAACGCGCGTTGTAGCCATCTTCCTCCTGGGAGGGGGTCATGGGCTTCTGGGTCCCCTGTCTCGGTCTGTTCCTCACCTTCTCCACCTTCTTTTCCCCTGACTTGGTCCCCCCTTCCTTGCCATCTGGTTCCCATCTCTGGCACACTCAGAGACTTAGCTCACTTATCACTGCTTCTTCCAGTAAGCCTTCCGCGATGGGCTCTGCTTTTTCACCCAGTCTGTGTCAGCAGGCTCCTCCTTGCCTACCCGTGTCATAGCGTTTATCACTTCTCACTGAACTTGGCCTTTCTCTCCGTTGTTTGTCTTTCTCGCTCTCCAACCAGACAGAAGGACAGGAGTTTAATTTCTTTATCCTCGGTGTCTAGCTGGCATAAATTAGCTATTCAGTGAATATTTTTTGAATTAATTAATATAATCCTTTCACTGGCCCTATAAAATGACCATTTACAAATGAAGGAACATGAAACTCAAAGGTTGAGGGGTTTGCTCAGTCATGGCCAGTAAGTTTTGGCATTGATTCTAGAACACAGGTCTTTTGATATCTAGTCCAGCTTGGCCGAAATGCTAAAATGTAAAGAAGCAGGGGGTGGGGGAGATAGTCGGCCAGTTCTAGTGGGAATGGAAATGTTAATCGTGTTCCAGCATACGCCAGGAGGTATATTTAGGTCATTTATATACTTTTCCTTGTTTGAGAAGAAAATCAATCATGTGTTTCTTAACACAGTCTTTTATTTATTTTGGATTATTTGCTTAGTATCATTTCTAGGAGTTGGGTTGTGAGGTCAAGTGACTGGACATTTTAGATGGCTGTCACTATTACGGCCAGTTTGCTTGCCAGAACTTTGTACGAGTTAACACTACCTTCAGAAAAATATGTGACTGTCAGTTTTACCATTTACACCCCAGCATTAGGGATTATCATTATTTAAAACTCTCAGTGTTAACTCTCAGAGATGTAAAATTGTGCCTCCTCATTATTTCCTGTTTGTTTCTTTGTGAACAACTGAGGTTAGTATTTTTTGTGTGTGTCTACATTGTTGTGAGACCCACGTGTTCATGCTCCTTATTGTGCCTTTTATTTCTTTTAAGATTGTTGAAGACGTTTGTGGAAGGCAGGCTCAACTGTTAAGTGCCAGGTGGGAGGCGCTAGCAAGAGGAAACACAAAAATTACTAAGATATCATCCCTTTCTTAAGTAGGAGTTTCTTAAGTAGGATACTGAAGTTGGAGAGATGGATGTGGCTGTGTACAGAAATAATGATCCAGGTGGCTAAACTGTCCAACCAAGAGACAAGTTATAATAGGTTGTAGAAGAAGAGTTAGGATCAATGGTGCCTGACTTGGAGAGTATCAGGGAAGGCTTCAAGGAAGTGGTGTCGTTTATTCTAGTTGGAAAGGATGAGAAGCATTTAGAAGGAGCTCTAGGTTGACAAGGCACCGTGAGCAGGTGTCGAGCCCATGATGGACTGGGACACTTTGTCCCTGAGAACATTTCGTGTGAGTGTTTGTGTTGGTTAGGATGGTTTTGGTGGTAGGGAAGAGAATACCCAATGAAAAGAGGTTTTATTGACTAAGAAAATTTTATCATCTGACCAAACAAAGAGGCAGCTGTTTGGGGGGTCGGCTGATGAGGCACAACATGACATTTGGAACCCCCAGTCTTTCCACCTTTCCTCTCTGCTGCCTCAGTGTGGACTTCATCCCCAGGCTGCTCTTTTCCCAGTTGAAAGCTTGCTGCCTCACTCTCGTGTCCGCTCAGCCGTGTTCAAAACCAGCACAGGCCAGACTCTCTCACCTATTTGTTTGCTTGCTTGCTTTTGCATAAAACAATAGATACTTGTGTTTTCACAGTTTTGGAGGGCGGAAGTTCAAAATCAAGCCCTTCCATCTCTTCTTATCAGGGGAAAAATATCTTTCCCAGAGGCCCCCAGAGAGCTTCTCCGTAAGTCCTAAAGGCCAGCATCGTGTCACCCGCCCCCCGCCCCCCCATCATGTCACACCTACCCCATCAGTGGCTTGATGGTAGATAAAACTACTGTGTTAGATTTAAATTAATCCACATTCACCTCTCTAGGGTTTGAGAGGGAATCACCCTCCCTGGACACATGGTCCCCTCTAAATTGCACTTCTGTTTAGTAAGGAAGAAGCTGAATATGTACACTTGTTGTATAAGCAACAGCCGTGTCTTATGGTGTTTATGAATACACATTTTAATCAGAATTATACCAGTCTTTATACATTTCCATCAAGAAAATGTTTTCTGAACTCAACTTTATTAAGCTAATTTATTTCTTTATTTTTTAAATATTTATTTTGAGAGAGTGGGAGAGCATGAGTGGGGGAGGGGCAAAAGAGAGGGAGATAAAGAACATGAAGCAGGCTCCACACTGTCAGTGCAGAGCCTGATGCAGGGCTCGAACCCCCAACCCGTGAGATCATGACCTGAGCTGAAATCAAGAGTCAGATGCTCAACCAACTGAGCCAACCATGTGCCCCTAAGCTAATTTATTTGTTTTTAATGTTTTTCCCTATACCATATTTCATTTTCTTCCACTTTCATTTTTGTTTTACTTAAAATATTTTTTGTGGATATACAGATTCTTTTCCATATAAATTTTACACCACAGACTTATTTCTTTGACCATTCTACATGTTCTTAGTAAATTTTGTTGATTATATTTGTAGGTTTTGATGTTATTAATTTTCTCTTGAGACTGTTACTCATACCGGTCTTCTTGGGTCAAATTTTGTGGATCAAGAAATTTTATGTTGACTGTTTCTATTAATAATCTTTATTAGGAATTGGTTGAGGCTAATTACTATGTATTGCTCAGTTAATCCACGATGAAATTGTGAGTAGTTCTTCATAGACACAAAGATTGATCTATTGTTCAGATTACTGTGTTGTAGCAATCAGCAAACCAGGACCTCACAGTCCAAATCTTGCCTGATGCCTGTTTTCATAGGGCTATAAATTAAGAGTGGTTTTTACAGGTGAATATTTATAATCTGTTCGATGGTAGAGATGTGAACTTTGAATTCCGGTTAAGAAAAATGTTGCCTCTTCCCCCCAAACAGTTCCATTATCCTTATGAATAGACCTATGTTACAAAAACTGTACTCAATTACTATTATTACATTTTGAATATTGTCAATTAAAGTTTTGTGGAAATTTGTTTTTTCTTTTGTTATATAAATACTATATAATAGTTTTGATTTTGCCTCTTGGCCCCCAGTCCCTAAAATATTTGCTCTCTGGCCCCTTACAGAAAAAGAATTGCCAATCTCTGCTCTCTTGTACTGCTATCCTAATTCTCCTGAACCCTTACACTCTTCTTCCCTTACCTGACACCGCTGTCTATTCCATAGGCGTTACCAGGAGCAAACGGTCAGTGAGGTCTAGAAGTTCTTAGGTCAGAATCTAGAGTCAGGTGTCCAGCTGCAGGTGGGAAAATAGCAAGTCGGGTGAACGCAGTCATGCTGCTCAGTGATAAAGAGAGACAGTTCCTCAACTCTTCACGGGTTAGTTACATCAGATCAAAATGCAAAGTGATGTAAAAGAGTTTTCTGTGTAAGTCAGTTTCCCCTTTTTTTTCCTCACTCGAGAAGAAGTCTAACATGTCGGAAAAGCCAAAGTGCGGTTGCTTTCAAATCATCAATATTTGAGGGAACTTTGGGAGAGCTGAGAAGCCTTTTACTTTTCCTACTGAAGGTAGCTCCTTTTTCTTTCCTTTAACAGATGAGGAAAAAGAAAACAATAGAGCATCCAAGCCCCACTCCACTCCTGCTACTCTGCAATGGTAAGTTCATTTTCAGCAAGTTCTCTCTTGATACGGTGCTCCTGTAACTGCAGCTTCCTGCTGATACAATAGGGTATCGCCGAAAAGGTTGACATCAGCTTGAGAACTTGACACCCAGGAGCCTAACATGCAGTCAATTTAATTTGCAGCTCTGTGTAAACTACTCAACTTAGGTCCAGCCTGGAGATTGGGATTTTCGTATTTATTTTATTTGGGTGTAGATTTTGTTTTCCATCACCAAGACCCTGGCAAGGACTGGCTGCCATGTGGGTGTTGTTAACTGATTTAATGGAATCCATTGTTATAGTTAATAAGGATGCAACAAATTATAGAAATGGTGGTCTGTTCACCCCTACCAATGATCCCTTAATGAATTAATCCTTAATTGCAACTATACTACAATTATTTTAACATTAGTAATATTAACAAGCATTATCTCCTTTAGTGGCTTTACTTTATTATTTGGAATTCCTGGACTTGGTGAAATATTTGATGGATGATGTTGTAAGTGGTTGCTTTCATGTTTGAGGTTTATAGGTACATTCTCCTCTAAGAGCTTTACTTAGAAGTTGTTTTGTAGCTTTGAGCACAAGAGCTGTCTACACCTGAGATTGATTCCTCAAAACTCCATGTCAGTTAGGGCTATGATTCCCCTGGCAGCACAGCCCAGCTAACCTGAGGGGATTAAGGAAGGAAGGGGAGGGAGGAAGGAGAAGTGGGCACTAAGAGCTATTATGTGCCAGCCTCCTCCATGCCAGGCACTTCCTGTAGGTGCCCTGAATTCTCACAATTCTCTGAAGTTGGTATCATTTATGCCCATTTCACAGATGAGGAAAATAAAGCTTAGACAGTTAAATCATTTGCCTGAATATACACAGGGCCACGAAGGGGCACAGGCTGGGTCTCTTTAACTGCAAAGCCCCTGCTTTGGAAGAAAGGATGGGGTGGAGAAGAGAGGACAAATGAGAAAAGAGAGCAGATGGGCTTTAAGGAGCAAATCACATTAGATTCTCCTGACTAATCCATGCACAGGTGAGAGGAAGACTGCATCGGGAGAAAGCATTCAGGAGCGTAACTCAATCTTTTCTAACAAGAGTCTCCACAGTCAGCTTGCTTGGCTGCAAGGACAGCAAAGGTTATTTTCAAGAGCTTGATTTCCAGACTTTGGCTTGTTTCCATCATTTTTTCCCTGTCTTCTTTTTCTCATTGCATTTGCTGCCTTTCGTTTTCTTTAAAATTCTACTCTATTTCCCTGGTCAAACCTGTGCCTGCACCCTTCCTCCCCCGAATCATGGCCACACAAATTCCCATAATGCCAGGACATCTAATGAGGTATCAATATAAAGGACTTTGGGCATGAGAATTTCTAGAAACGCAAGGAATTGGCAGACACACTGACTTTAAAAACCTGAGCACGTTGCACATTTCAGAATAAAAAATTTGAGAGTGAGTAGAAGAAAATCACCTTGTTCATTCCTAATTTTCTGTGATTCTCTGATATCTGCCTGGCAACAGTGAGTCTGCGGACAGTGCAGCGTCTTAAATCAGACTGCCAGAAATTAACTCCCAGCTGGGTAGCCTTGGGTGCAGTCCTTAACCTCTCTGTGCCTCAGTCTCCTCACCTGTAAAATGGGAATAGCAGTGGTATCAAACGCCTAGGGGTAGTCGTCAAGAGGAAACTGAGTTAGTACAAAGAAAGCGCTTGAAGCATCTGACGTAGAGCCAGCGCTCAGCACACCCTCCCTTCTGAGTCCCCCAGGGCATCCTGGAGCAGGCCTTCCCTCCTTCCTGATGTATGCAGTCAGTTCACCCCTACTGTACCTAAGTCTGTACAGAATGTCCTTTTCTACGTAAAGCGTCACATAGGTCATTCCAAAAGACATTTCATTTTCCAATTCACAAAGTCAGGCAGGGGATTTTTTTTTTAAATAAATTTGCTTTCAAGGCCAAATCAGATTCGAGAATTTATAAATTTTTGTTTTATTATTATCAAAAGATATCAAGTTGTTCAAAGAACATCAGATTGTCCTCCAATTCCCTTTATATGTGTGAGATAGAATTTCAGTCACTAATTGAAGAAATGTTGGCTGTGCACCTGCTATTGCTACACCCTGTTCTAGGCTCTGAGAGTGCAACGGTGAGTAATATAGACCAGGAATGATGAGGGGGAAAGTTTTGTGATATCAAAGTATCATATTAATGATAAATAAATAAACAAGGAATGCATTAGATACTGACAAGTGCTGTGCCTAGAGTTAGAACTGGCTGACAGGGTAGTGTCTGAGAGGGTTTTTTAGGTTGAGTGGTGTGGGAAAGCTTCCTGGAGGAGGTGACATTTAAGTACACATTTGTATGACAGGAAGTCCACAACATGACAATGTGAAAATCAGGGGCAGGGAACATTCTAGGCAGAGGGAACAGTTTCTTAAAAGGCTATACTAGTGTAGGTTGGGCTTTCCCAGAGGCAGACTGAGCAGAGATGGGTGTGCAGGTGGTTTATTCGGGCATGCATCCAATATTGACACATGGGGGTGTGAGGGACACTGGGAGAGGCAGAGGGGGTGTCAGGCTGACAGGAGGCTGCAGTAGAGTCCTCAGCAATCCTGTGGGGAGTTCTGAGGCTGGGCTGGCCCTTCAGAGAGACCAGAGTCCAGGCATTGGGTCCAGGCCTTTATCCCCCACCTTGCCCATCATTGAATATCGGCTCCCCCCTGAAGGGGGGTGAAGCTTTGGGCAAGGCAGTTCCCTTCACATTCTGCTGAGGACAACTCCTCAGGAAGGATTCGGCCTCAGCAAGCAGCCTCCCAGCAGTGGAGAAGGACACCTGGGTCCTCAGGGGTAACTTGGGCACATCCCACAGCATCTGCTGGTCCCTCCAGGTTGGGAGGCAGGCTGAGCTTGTTGGAGGAACTACAGAAGGTGGCCAGTGTGGGGCACAGCGAGTGAGAGGAGAAGGATACCGATGAGGTGGGGGAGGGAGGCAGGGGAGAGGGTCTGTAAACAGCAGGGAAGAAGAAGGAGGACATTTCTCTTAAGTAAAACAGTCACGCTTAAAACCATGGTGGAGGACATGTGACCTCCTATATAAACTTCCACACGAGTAAAGTTTTTAGAATGTAGTTTCAGTGTAAATACTTTGTCTCTCAAAAGGAACACGGCCCCCCACGCCCCCCCCCAACCATTTTGCAAGGGAAAGTGAGGTCAGTTATACCATGTTCCCCTTGTGCTCTGGTCACCAGTGAGTTCAGATGTTTATGCACTTTTCCATCTCTCTTGTTTGAATGTCTTCTTTTTCCTTTGTTAGCTTTTTAGAAAAAGGCAAGATATGAATACATTCAATAAGCCCTTACTTTGTTTTTATTTTATTTTATTAATACAAGTGATAGGTTTCCTCACTTGAAAACTGAAACATCCTAGATAAGGCTATCGTCCGTTCTTTGTTGTTGTTCGGGGCTCATCCAGAGCGACCCTCTGGCCAGTGGGAAGTGTGTGTGTGTGTGTGTGTGTGTGTGTGTGTGTGTGTGTGTGTGTGTTTACAGTGTCTTGCCTATGCTTTTACAAGCATGTGTGCCAACAGAGGTTTCTGACTTGCGGATTTTTTTAATTTCGGATTTTCTCCTTTCTAAGAGGAATGCAGACATATCACACTAAGGATACTGTCCTACAACCTGCTGCACTGCGTTGACCCACAACTTGCCCTTTCCTCACTGGAATGTCCCGAAGCCATACCCGCGTTAGTCTATAGAGCACAGCCTCATTTTAGCTGCTGCGCACGATTCCACGTATGACAATGGCAGATCGATTTCACCACTTTCCTCCTGCTGGCCGATTACATCGTGTCCAAATCTCATCTCCGCCCTTACAGACAGGGCCGCAGAGAGCATCTTCATATGTCCCCTTGCACACCTGTTGCAGTGTTCTCTGTGTTGGCGTCGAGAAGGAGAGCTGGGTACCCGGAAGATATTAATGGGACTGATATTTGCCCCCTCAAATGGCTTTGCCATTTTGTATCTTCACCCACAGTGTAAGATACTTAAAAAAAAAAAAAAAAAAAAAAGGAACCTAGCTCCACACCATGGCATCTCATTCTCTGAGACATGTGCATCCTTCGTGCTGTCCGCTCTCTGCAATGGCAGCATGCAGGCCCTCAGGACCGAGGTGTGTAGGCCCAGGAAAGGACATTGGTCTCCCGACAATGCCGAGCTCTCCTGGGACACTTGGTTTGTTTTGGGAATTGGGTTAGGGGCTATTTGCTCCTCCACCTGCTCCCTCCTCGCCACGAGCACCCTCCCCATCGCCCCGGAGACCATCTCCACTCCAAGAACAAACAATACAGTGCCCAAGCAGCCTAAAATAATTGGGGCCACGTGATCTGGAGGCAGTTCCCAGCAGAAAACAGGCAAATATTGTCAAATGCCTTCTGCCAAACACTTTCCAGCATCCTCGGTCACGAGGGTTAGTAAAGCCCAAGCCGCTGGGGACGGGGAGCGCTGCTGGAATCCTGGCCACACAATAACCTCTATTCACGCAGAGGATTTTGGAATGGTAAGCGGCCTGTTCCACCATCCTGGCCTGCTTGCTGCCAGCCCATGTCCCCCTCCAGAGCCCTACCCTCTCACACACCTCCCTTGTCGCCTGTGTCACTTCTGGCTCCCTGTGCGCCAGTCAGGGCAGAGGCCTCTCCCCTTTCAGCAGTTTATGGGGTGCAGGGGGAGGCCCTTCCCCAAAGGAAGAGGGTAGAAGACCAAATCATCTCTTTCTTGGAGGGGGTGTTTTTTTTCTTTCTTTCAAAAAAAAAAAAATTAAAAGGAGGTCTTGGGTGATTGATGGCCTTTCAATCCTTCAAATTAATATAATACAAAAGAAATTTCACATTTCTCTTTAAAATGTTCTTGGAGGCCGCAGGTAGAAAGCTGGACTGGGTACTGTTCCAAAGAAGTTTGTTGAAGTTTTGGACCAGGTCACAGCTCCTAGACCAGAGTCACAGAGTAACCAGTACCCGATGTTCGGTACCCATCTCGGACTTGATCCTTTATTCAACAGTGACAGAACATTATTCGCTTCCATAATATTAGTTAGGCGACCTTGTTCCAGAAAGGGAGGCTGAACATTTTTAGCACTGAAAACAGCCGGAGATGTCCGATAATGCCTGTAGGTGTGACCGGTGCCCTGCTAGAAACCCTCTACCGCAGAGGCAGAAAGGTAACTAAGCAGGACAGTGTGAAGGGCGTGTCTCAGACAAGGAGATGCTAGGGTGTGGAGCTATGATCCTTTTTTTTTTTTTTAAGTATCTTGTGCTGTGGTTAAGGTGTAATTCTAAGGTCTAACGGTAAAGCCGCTTGAGTGGGCAATTTTGTAGTCCCGCTAACATTTCGCTGTGAACACCCAGAACTTCTTGACACCAATATGGAGAACACTCCCACAGGTGTGCAAGGGGGGCCTATGAAGATGTTCTTTGCAGCCTTCTTTGTAATGATGAAGTAGAACTGAGTAGAGACGGGGAAGGGATGGAAAGAGAATGTTGAGGGGGATGGTTTATGATAGAGAATGGTACCCAAATCACCTCGGCTGTCATTGGTGGCCACCGGAGCTCTGGGCTGCCTACCCCTGGCCCAGCCCTGACAGAAAGAAGCATTGGCAACAGTTGAACTTGTGACACTGTGCTATTGTATAGTGCCTAGTTTTTGTCAAAAAAAAAAGCGGGGGGGGGGGGGGGGCGACTTTAACCAAACACTGAGCATAGGGATTCTTGAACCTGGCTAATTCCAGGCCTTTCTGGAATACCAACCCAGTAGCTCGTGGGCCAAACACAGGATATGGATTAGAGGACTCCAGGTTCTGGTCCGATTCCATCATCACAGTGGCAGCACTAAATCCCCGATTCAGCCCATCACTCTGCATCAGCCAAACCTACAGGTTAACCAGATGCCCGTGGCAAACCAGGCTTGTGCCTGGCTGGAGACTTCACCAACCAAGCTCTTCTGCTGCTCATGAAAACCCTGTCGAGTTGGCAGGACTGTTACCCCTATTTAAAGAAGAAGAAACCAAGGCAGGCAACTGAACACAACAGAGGGTCACAGTCTCACTCCACCCGAGGCGGGGATTGCCTGATTCCCAAGAAGGCCCTCAAAGGGGAGGGAGAGCCAGCCGAGGCCCTGGGAGAAATACCAGATCCATCTGAACACGTGTTTCTGGTTGGTTGGTCTACCTAGCAGCAAGTCGTAGGCTTAAGTGCTGTTTAAAGAAAAATGGATCGGTTTTGTTTCTTTGCTTGTTTTGGCTTTTTATAGATTCAGCCTCAGACCTAGCCAGAGCCAATGCCCACCATTTTGTTCGTGTTTCTTGTCCAGTGAAGTCCTCTCCTTGGTTCCCGTTTTCTTCTGATCAGTTGCCAGTTTCCTAAAGGCAATGGCAGGGATTGCGTGTTGTTGCTCACTGCTGTATGCTACAGTGCCTGGCACACAGTAGATGCTCAGTAAATGTGTGCCGGCTCACTGACCAAAGGAATGTCAGTCCATAGCACACAGTGAGAGCTTTAGGAGCCTCGTACCTGAGTCCATACTCCATACCTGGCTTTTCCCAGGAGAGTGGCTTTGGGCAGTCACTTTGCCTGGCCCTCCCTTTCTTCCTCCATGTCGTGGAGATGATGTTACCCATCTTGTGTGAGTAGTGATAGCAAATGTGAATATCCCTGGCACAGAAAATATAAAGCAAATATGTTCATATTAATTGGGGGTTTTTCCTTAATCACCCAGGTCTTAAGGTTAAAAAAAAAAAGTGCTTTTCTGATCTGTGCAAACATCTGTGTAAAAGTCCTCTTTCCTTCCTTCCCACCTCCTTCTCTCTTCCTTCTGCAGGGTTGACTGACTGTGTTCAGGGCACAGTAGTAGGAACTGTGCTAACATAAATAGGGATGCTGTTTGGTCCCTGCCTTCAAAGGACTCTCAGTCTAAGATGTAAAGTATTACCAGAATGTTCCACAGTAACCTAGAATAATACTGACAGGTGCCCCTTATCCAGCGTCCCCCTCTGCCACCTAGAGGGCTGTGGGTTGTGCGTGGATTCTTGTTAATCCCCTCAGCGGCCTTGGGAGATGGGTATTAGTATCCTTTGCATCATGTTACTGATGAAAGAGACAAGGATCTGAGGGTTCAAGCAACACACCCGAGCCTGTGGTGCCTTGCCAGTGGTGTGGGCAGGATTTAACCTCAGCGTCCCCTGCCTCTGAACCCAGTGCTGCTTCTCAGTGAGGGCAGTTGGAGCCGCAGACAGATATGAAGGGCTGTGGAAACTCCCAGGAAGTGATGAGAGCTTTGGGGGCAGAGGCTGCGCTTCCTGTCAAGACTTTCTCCTCCACAGATGCAACTCCGTGCCTGGCGGGTGCCCGTCGCAACACTCTGCATGTTATCGGATGAATGAATCCATGAATCTGGCAAGGATGAGGAACCAACTAAGAGGCCATGAGCAGATGGGGCTGGGTGGGAATTAAACATAGTGTCAGGGAGAGAAATTTGAGCTGAGCCTAGAGGGGCTCACCTCTCGTGGTGGAATGCCCTGGAACATATGGGGTGGGGAGCATGTGCAAGATCAACAGTCCTTTGGCTGGGGAGAAGTGTATGTGCAGAGCAGTGGGTCGAGAGAAGCCTGGAGAAGTAGTCAGGGGTCATATGGTGGGGGCCGTACATGCCAAGGGAGGGAATTAGAACCTCTCCACAGAGGCAGAGGGGAGTAACTGATGGGTTTAGATTACTGTCCGGCCTCTGCTTAGCAAGTTTGTTTTCACATATTTTTCAGTCTCTGGGTCAACCTGAGTAATAAGTTACTATGTCCTGCAAGGCTTTGAAAAGTCCTGCTGTCTGATCTTCTGGTAAAATAGAAGAGAAAGTTTCTGTTGTAGACACGTCCGCAAAGACCCGGGTAGTGGAGACTCTGAACTGAAATCTCACACGTACAGAGAAGAGAACAGGTTTCAGAGGAGAGCAGCAGGAACAATTATGCTGGGCGCTGAAACATTTGGTCTTCATTGTCAAGTGCTGATACGGAGCTTCCTCCCCTGCCCTGGGTTGCTGCGGCCAAAGCCTCGTGAGGAGATCTTTTTCAAAATGTATACCGCAGATAATGACTCCTGTTGGCTAGTAGACTGAGTTCATTATCTCCCCATAATAGGATAGGTTCAATTCAAATATGATCAAGTTATTAAATAGAAGATCAGAAAAGTGGAAGAAGTGGGGAATTTTTTGGTGATCATTAAAAATATCCAGGTATAATGGAGTATTGTTCACCATGTCAGACTAATGATGTCCTCTACAAGTGAGGAGAAGGGGACATTTCATCAGATATGAAGAGAAATAATTAACTGCCTTTCTTTCTGCCATGCCTTGGTCAGCGAAGCAGACATTCCAATTAGCAACTTCAGTACACGCACGGACCCTCTGGATTTTGTAAGGAGGTTTGGGGAAAGGTATCATGACGCTCTTTCTGCGGAAACTCATCAAGCATCAAAGTTGCCCTTAATGCCAGTTACATCTATTCATTTGTAGAGCTTATTAAAATGCTTCATAGTCATAAGCCACCTAGATACCTTGAGGCGAAGAAGCTCTGGGAAGAGGAACAAAATGTGGGTAGCATTGTAGTTATTTAGAAGGCTCTGGCCTTTGGCAGGTAACTGCTTAATTAAGTCAGCCTGTGTGAACTGTGACTTACACTCATCTGGATTCAGATAGTTTGTTGCTGCTATGGGTTCATTTAATGGGATGTATTTTAACCCTGGTGTTCTATTTTAATGCTGATCCCTTGGTCGTACTTAGTGAGCGAGCAAGCCACAAGAATATCAAATATAAACTCAGGCAGGGGGGGTGGGGGGCTTAAGCAAAATAGCTAATGGTAAGGGGGAGCCAGGAACCCACCCGGGAGACTGTGCTCTCTGACACCACATTATCACCGCCCTCCATTACTCCCTTGCAGTTCTGAACCGTGAGGAATGGCGCCTCCGGTCATCCTTCAGTCCAGTGAGGAACCTGAGAGCTTGCCTTGGTTGGTGCCATCCATCTCACATCTGGCAGCATAAGAACCACACGCACTGAGTGTTATCCCTGCCCCCACGGCCACCCCTCCAATTTACACCCCATCGCTTTTTGCCTGAAGTCTTGTAGTAGCCCCTAGCTGGTCTCGTTTGTTCATTCATTTGTTCAACAAACACGAGTTAGTCGCCATGTGCCAGGCCTCACTAGTCAGCCTTGTCCTCCTACAGTAGAGGTGCCAGGATGACCTGCCAAAGAGTGAATCTGATCATGCTGCAACCACGCCTAAGAAGACTTAACTGGCCCCCTACGGGTGCCTGAGTGGCTCAGTCGGTTAAGTGTCCCACTCTTGGTTTCGGTTCAGGTCGTGGTCTCATGGTTCATGGGTTCAAGCCCCATGCTGACAGTGAGGAGCCTGCTTGGGATTCTCTCTCTCCCTCTCTCTCTGCCCTTCCCCCACTGTCTGTCTCTGTCTGTCTCTCAAAATACAGAAATAAACTCAAAAAAAAAAAAAAAAAGAAAAAGAAAAATGGCCCTCTATCATTTTAAAGGGTCATATGCCTTTTGTAAGATGAACTCTGAATGGCTTGAAATGCATGTATATTGAATGTACCTATGGATTTTTCTGGCCAAAGTTAATTTTAGGAAATGATTAGCAAGGATAAGCAAAAAGGGATACTTTCTCCTCCCCATAGCTTGTCCTGCACAAAGTTGCAGCCATCCAAGGTGTGTGTGTGTGTGTGTTAGACTGGAAAATGTTCTACCATAGTCTGTTACAGAGTTGAAATCAAAGCTTTGAAAAGAAATTGCTTTTTTTTTTAAAGTTTATTTATTCATTTATTGGAGCAGGGAGGGGCGGAGAAAGGAAGACAGAGAATCCCAAGTAGGCTCCACACTGTCAGCGTGGAGCCCAGTGTGGGGCTCGAACCCACGAACTGTGAGATCATGACCTGAGCGGAAGTCAGGAGTCGGATGCTTAACCGACTGAGCCACCCAGGTGCCTCTGAGAGGAAATTGCTTAATGAGACTCTCAGTAGTCTAAGATGAAACCAAGGAAACTTGGATGTTTTTTGTTTTTATTGTTATATTTGTTTACAATCAATCCGTTGTTGGCTAATAGAACATAGTAAGCTTTAAATTCATATTAGTGACTGTTGTTATTGATGACATTATAATTATTTCTACAGCATCCCAGAAACACTCTGGTCTTCCTGCCTCTGAGTCTTTATTTTTTCAGTTCACTGAGTACTGCTCCATCGCCTCCCGTAAATGACATTTCTGCAGTAATTCTTGAACTCCGAGGGTTGCCAAACTTCTATTCCAGGCCATATTCTCTTGGGGACATTGGAAGATTCTCCATACCCCCTCCCCCTTTGTTTTTTTTAAAGGCTCCTTTGCAAGCCCTTTCTCCACTCAGACCATTGTCTCCATCATCCAAAGCACATTGTCTCTCACCCGTGCTGTTCTCCATTGCCTAGAATCCCCTCCATCTACCACAGCAGGACACTGTAGTGGGTTAGAGGAAGACTCTCCCATTTACTGCCTGCGCGACCATGGGCACATGAGTTCCACTCTCTGAGCCATATAAACCTACCACACAAGGTAGGCTTTATACCCATGTATCCAGTTTCCTCATTGGACACATGGGTATAAAACCTACCTTACATGGTTATTGTGAGGATGGAAAGAGATACCAGATACCCAGTGCCTGGCACCTGGGAAAAGAGCAACTGATGCTAGCTGTCCCAAAATTCAAATCCCAGTTCATCCATGAAACCTTAATTACCTCTTCTCATCTACACAGGAATCTCTCTGTTCTCCCACCTTTGACTGCTCTTATAGTAGTTAATTTTTCATATTTTGATGCATTATTCTTCCCAGATAGACTGCAAAGTGAACCAGGGCATAGGTCATGCCTTATGTCAACGCAAGAGGCTACAGGAGCCAGACAAGGAACAGAAAATAGATTGGTGTCAGAAAAGTAGGGAGGAGTGAGGACTCTGGCCAACTCGAGGGCACACCTACCTCTGGCCAATTATTGTCATGCGGGAATATGGGTCCAGCATTGCCAGATCTCAGCCTTTTCAGAAGAAGCCAGATTCTTAGGGGAAATGTCCTGAATTTTAAAAGTCAGGCCAACAATATTGAGGCCAAGCAAAGCATGTCTGTGAGACCCCAGTTTGTGAAAGCTGCCGTATTTGGATGGTCCATACCAGTTTGTGTGTAAACTGGTCATGTGGACCTCTGAACTCACTTTTATAGAGAAACAGTACTGCGAATGGCAGTTAGGGGTCCAGGCTGAGCTAGAAGGCTGATTCCCATTCATACCAGACCTGAAGCTTAGGACAGTCCCAAGAAATCTCATCTCTATGTGAAAGCATTTTCCCACGGGGAGCCACATCTAGTGTTTGTTCTAATTTCCGATGTCAGGGAGATGTATACTAGAATGTAAGCCCTTTCAGGCCAGGGCCTTTGTTTTGCTCTCTGCTGTTTCCTTAATGTCGGGAGCAGTGCCTGGAACTCAATAAATATTTGTTGAATTTTAAAGATTACCTGTATCTCTATCCATCTGCCCACCATTTAATCTATTCCCTACATGCAAACAAGGACTGTCTTGCTCACCAAGTGCTCCCCAGCACTTGGCAGGTGGTAGGAGATCAATAAGTATTTGTTGAATGAATATATAACTGCAACAATCCATCCACCAGACACTTAATTGAGCACCTGCTGTGTGCCAAGGAATATGTTGGCCTTCAAGGATGCAGGAGTGACTCAGACACCATGCCAACCTCAAGGAATTAGGTCACCCAGAAAGGATTGCATAAACGGTTTCCCGGAACACTTCTAAAAATGATCAGGAGTTACTCAGTGCTCCCCTTCCCAGAAGAAGGGGGACTAGGTGAGGTGATGAGACCACTCTGCACCAGGCTTCTTCATTTATCTGGGCGTGCCTAGGGTTATATTCATTGGTAGGGTTTGGATGTGAAATGATCGAGTTGATTTTCTTTCAACCACATGCTGGAATGAGCACAGTGAGCACTGCCCTTTCAAGTGGCCACCTCGGGAGGCCGTGTCCTCATCCTGCTTCACAGTCACGGCGGGACTGGACCACTTCTTTGGCAAGTGCCCCTGAGAAGTTAGAAGCCATCTGAGGATATTTATTTCACTGCTCTAGAATCTTGCCTTATTTTTGTCTCTGCCCCCACTCCCCACCCCACAACAAATGTTTGAGATGAAAGGGCTATTCCAGTCACTTTATTCCTCAAACTTGGTTCCAAATGACTTTGGGTCGTTTCCAAAAATCCAGTTTGTGATCCAAAGAGAAATATCTTCTGTTCGTGAGTTAATTGAACAGTGTGTGCCCCAGGCTCTGAAAGCAGCAGGCCCAAAGAGACGTCCCCAAGTTGTCATGTGCCCTGGCAGTTCTGCTGGAAGAAGTGTTCTTAAACCTTTCAATGTGTCTATGGAAAAGGGGGCAGGATTCTTCTTGATGCCTACACTCTGGTGTTTAGGTGAAAGAGGGGAAAATAGGATAAACTGTATCTAGTTTATTTTTATATCCCAAGATCTAGCACCCATTCAGGACATATGGGCACCCAAAGATGTTTTAAGGAGAGGATAGGTGTATGATGGTGAGGTCCAACACCTACTAAGTGTTTATCGTGTGCCAGGCACCATGCCTGCACATGTCACACGTTCGACTGTCACAACAGCTTATGAGGGGATCACAGCCAGCACCTCCAAAAGGAAACCCTACCTAAGGGTAAATAACTTGCTCAAGGTCACCAAGCCAGCAAGTGACAATACTGGGGTTTGAATCCCCATGGAAAGTCCCTACCCTAAACCCTTAAACTAGGGTCATTACGAAGGTGATGGGTATAGAATCGTAATTCCAGCACAGCAGAGGCGATCCTGAAGAAACCAGAGGGTTCGGCTCCCGCTGTGATCCTAAAACCTTCCTTCAGTCAGTGGATTACTGGCTGTCCCACTGTCTGGTTTCTCCTTGGGCGTTTGTTTTCCCACGGCTATCCCACCGCACTGCTCTTGTTAGCAAAGACGCTCTGACACTGGGACACCTGTTAGAAATGGCTACACGAGTGAGTGTGTGGTTCAAAGCTCGGCTGACTGGGGCACCTACAGGATCCTGTATATCACTTTGGGAGTTTGGGGGAACCTGATCCACCCAGACCAATGGCAGCATGGAAGAGAGGGACTGGGAATTTGAGCTGAAAGTGGTCCGAGGTCACACAGCCACGGGGGCTAGAAGTCCGATCCTGCCGACCTACCAACTTCACGCGTGACCATGTGGCTTTGTCCTCCTGGGCTTCAGTTTCCCCATCTGTAGGAACACTTCTCTTCAAGTCCTCCTCTGGAGGAGAGCTAGAAAGACCATGCCCTTCTTGCTTGAGGCTTGCTCATTGGGCATTCATTCCACAGGCTGGAGGAGAACTATGAGATCGCGGAGGGGGTCTGCATCCCTCGCAGCGCCCTCTACATGCATTACCTGGACTTCTGCGAGAAGAATGACACCCAGCCTGTCAACGCGGCCAGCTTTGGAAAGGTGAGTCCAGCCTCCCCAGGCTTATTCCTATCCTTCCCCTCTTCCCAGTAATTTTTGCACTGTTCTTAATCATTTTGAACATCTTAATTGCTTTTTTTTAAAGTTGCTTTGGTAACTTAAATACTTTGGTAACTTTGCTATAATACTTTGCTGTAAAAAGTTCAAAGGCTTATTAGCAAGGTAATACCAAGCCCAATACCAAAACAAAGTAATACCGAAGTTTGAAAACTTCCACACGATTCAGACAGGTCATAGAGTAAAAAGGGAACACCTAACTGGACTTTCCTCAGTACTCAATTTGCAGGAAGTGACTTCTTTCCTTCCGAGGGACAAATATTAGACTCCCAAGTGTGTTCCATGTCTGTCAGTGAGTCTGGGGCAGGCAAACTGCTTGCGTCTGTAATGTGAAAGCCTTGGAGAAGCTGGAAGATGGCCTTACATCATGAGCTTAGAGATCTGAGAATCCTCTGCTGGGAGTGGTCTTATTTGCAATATTACCGCAGGCTTGGCTGCTGTCTGTCTCATGACAAAAACATTTTCCACACTTAGGACTCTGTCCACAAAAACTCATTGTCACCGATCATTCACATTTAACAGGCCAAGGAAAGCTGTTGGAGCACTCTTTCTTTTTTCTAATGTTTATTTTTGAGAGAGAGAGAGAGAGCAGGGGAGGGGCAGAGAGAGGGAGACATAGAATCTGAAGGAGGCTCCAGGCTCTGAGCTGTCAGCACAGAGCGCGATGCGGGGTTTGAATTCACAAACCGTGAGATCATGACCAAGCCAAAGTCGGACGCTTAGCCAAGTGAGCCACCCAGGTGCCCAGAGTACTTTTAAAGACTGATCATTTGTCTATTTGATAGATAAAAATATGGATTTTTACACCTGCATAATACCCAATTTAATTTGAGACAGTACATCCGAACTGTTTCTCCTTAGCTTCTTTTTCCTATGTATAGTTTTTTACTGCATCCACTAACAAAAAGATAGGCAGGCTGATTTGGCACCACTGTTCCTCACCAGTTTTCTGAGTGCGGGCATAACATGGACTGAACCGGCAAAAACAAGTCACTGTTTATATTTCGGGAATTCCCTTTTCCCAACAGATAAAATCATCAGCAGGAAAAAGAGAAAAGGGAGTAGTGTCAGGTCTGAGCCCACCCCCCTGGAGGGTTTAAAACTGAGTGGCTGGGAATTGGCTCCACTCGATAAATGGGAAGATGCTCCGTGGTGACTTAGGGAAGGGCATATGTTTTTCTGATGCATTAACCCTGTTTTTCATACGTGATAATAATTTTTTTTTTAAGTCAGTGGAGACACCACCTTTGCTGTTTCTTCCGTTTGTGTCTTCAGTCCATCAGTGTTGGCTGAGATGGGCTGCGTGGGCGGCACTGTGTTTTGGGGAAAACGAGAAGGGAAGCCAGTATGGGTCCCGCTTGTGGAGAGGCTCACGGTCTAGGGAGGGAGTCGGTGAGCTCCTCAGCAGGTGGGAGACGGAAGAGCACACCCGGAATCCAGGGGATCCTGGAGCTTTGTCACACGTCTGGGGGCCTGGGACATTCACTCGCATCCACACTTCCTCATGGCGGCCACAGTGGAGAGTCCAGGATAGGGCCTCAGATGGAGGGACAGGTGGGGTGAACCAAGAGATCAACAATCTAACTCTCCTGGACTAATCGCTTGACCTCTCTGAGCCTCAGCCCTCTCTGCTGTGAACTGGGAATCAACCCCTCCCTTCCTCATGGGGATGCTGCAGGATTCAAGGGAGATGATTGTCAGTGGATGATGTGTGGTATATGTATGTCCCTGTCCGGGGCAGGCAAGTGGCTTGGCTTGGTAATGCAAAAGCCTTGGAGAAACCAGGAAATGAATCTTCAGGTACTATTCCCTCAGTCATCTGATAGGTCAGGTACAGTGACACCCATACATGCCATTGCAGTTGTTGTTATGAATTTCCCCATGATCTGTTTGTGCACAGATTCTGGGGTGGGGGAAAGACCATAAAAACACAAATCCTCGCCATATCTAGAAACTCCATTTTGCCCAAAAAAGGACCTTTTCTTTCCTTTTTCTCACTTCTGTAACACTGTTGTCAGCTCAGGGTTTCCTTGACTTTGTGATCTAGGTAAAATCGATTTAACTCAGCCCCTCCTCTCCACTCCCTGGGTGTTAGCTTTCTCAGACCCACCTTGACCTGAGACTCTTTCTTCTGTCTACACCACTTCTCTCTACCTGTGCTGTTCAAGACGGTAGCTGTGAGCCACATATAGTTGTTCAACTTAAACAGAATTAAAAATTCAGTTCCTCAGTACCATGAGCCATATTTTAGATGCTCACTGGCCACATGTCACTAGAGGCTGTCGTATTGGACAGCGCACATAGAACATTTCCATCATCACAGAAAGTATTCTTGGACGGCCCCATTCTGAACCACCATGAGCCAAGGATGAAACTCAGAGTCCTCTTTGATTTGCACAAGACAGCCCGCAGAAAGCATTTGTGACCCCAGTAGACTGAAGTTTGAAGGAGGGATTTACATCCCGGACAGCATCTAATGGAACAGACATCCCCATTCCAGAATGCTCTCCCACCTCCACACCACACTGGAGGCTCCCTGGGCCTCCCCCTGCCAGTTCCCCACAGCCAGTCCCAGCCCCCTCTGCTCTGCCACCACCCCCCCTTTCCCCTTCTGCCACCTCCCACTGCTCAGCCCCCCTTCCTCGGGACAACCTCCACCAGATCACCTCTGTTCTCTAATCCTTGGTCCTCCTGACATCTATGTCCACAGGTCTTACTTTCAAAATATTGTTTCCAAATAATAACTTTTCTCTCTAAGAATTACAGTGCCAGCTGCTTCCAAAATAGTCATTAAAAAAAGACATCCAAACTCAGTCCGAAAGCAATGACATACTCTAATGGTATTAAAAGCACAAATGCAAAAGTGCTTTGCAGGTACCTTGCCATTGATTTCAAATGCACTGGAAATTCGGGCTGTCCTTCCAGCCACAGAGGACAGAAGGAGCCCGCTGAGGGTTTCTACACTGAGCTTGTTGAACTGAAATCCCGGCCATGCTCGCCCTTCCTAAGGGCTCCCAGCTGCAGCTGCCATCCCCCCGGAGAGAAAGGGACTGGTTGTTCTGTGAAGCCTGGGGTGTAATTGTGGGCAGCTTTCCTTTGAGCAGATCCATCCAAACTTGCTGCTATTCATCTATGAACTTTTAACTCTGCGTAGGCAAGGTTCAATATTTCAGCTTCATTTTTAGAGAAAAATTTGGTGATAGTCTTCCACCACGCCACCGCCCCCGCCCCCCGCCATCCCGGCAACCCCCCACTCTCCTCCCCGGCTTGCAAATGGGCTGAGGTGAAACAGCATCAGCGGTGAGGCTCTCCGCCCCCCCCTCCCGTGTGGCCTGGTGGGGATACTGTCCTTGATAAAGCGAGTGGACGGCAGCAATGGTTTTGCTGCAGGGAAGAACTGAAAGAGATCCTCTTTCCAGCACTGCGGCCAAGCCCCGTAAGCACTGGCTTCCAGTAAGCCCGTATTGACTTTGGGTCCCAGAATTGATTGAGGCATCACAGAGAGTGCTGAAGCTTCAAGCCGTACTGGGCTTGTGCCTGCCTTTCTGTTGGCTAGGGTAACGAAAGGTCACCCGGCTTGGAGTCACTTCACTTTCCTGAGCTCCCATTTCCTTACCTCTAGACGGGAATAATCCCTCACAGATGACTCTAGGGATAAAATGAGACGCTGCTTAGGAGAGCATTTTTAACATTGTAAGGCATTCTACCAATGGAAGAAGCCGCCGTTATCTAAAACTGGCCTCCATCCTGTTTCCTCTGTTTCCTACCATGCTTTTTCTTTATAGCACTTATAACTGTCTGAACTGTTACATATGTGATATAACTAATATATTACATGTTATATGTATAATTATCTGTATGGCATCATTGCCTGTTAGTCTACCTCAGTATATTACAGATAATATTCATATGACATAATATATGTACATATATATGTTAATCATGTATGTATATCTATATGTGTGTGTGTGTGTGCATATATATATATATATATATATATATATATATATATATATATGTTAGTTGCTTGTGTTTTATTTGCCTCCTTCTCTAGAATGAAAGCTCCATGAGGCCTTTTTTTTGTTCACTATGCATCCCTAACTCCCAGAATAGTGCCTGGCACATAATAGACCCTCAGATATTTATTGAAGATTGAATGACTTGTGTTATTGCTTTTTGCCAAGGACGCTGAAATCATTTGGTACACGTGAATGTGTTTAGCCTGTATGATGCCCATATGAAACAGGCATTGTATCAATTTTCCCTTACCCATTTGCTGGGCACGGATGAACTTGTCCAGGTACCAATGGAAACTGGTTGTATTTTCACTTACTTTGAAGGGCTACCTTCAAAGTCCTCTGCTCAGCTGTCCTGCTCTGCCCTCCGATGACATCACAGGGAAACCCCACAGCATCCCAACCATGTTCAGCCATCAACACGATGGTGTTGGTTAGAAGATTAACTCATTTTCAGCTATGAAAAAGTCCCACTCGGTCCAGTTTAAAACATGCATCTCACATGCAAGGCAGAGCCTCTCCCTTCCTGGGGCTCAGAATTTGCTCTGTCAAAGAGGGGCAGGGTGGGTGCTTCCTTCCTCCCTCTGTCTTCTGGCTTCTCCAGGGCTGGAGCAGAGGGGCATCAGAGGAGTGTGAAAGAAGGAAAGTCAGCTGGACTCATTTTGAGGGCTCTTCCCGCCAGCGCCCTCTGCTGGAATGGCCATCCATCCGGCTGCATGAATGAGACCAGTCATGGGTTGGGGGGTACCCCGTGGATCTCCATCCACAATGGCTGAAGGGATGTGCTCTCCAGCTGACTTTCCACCACCCACCCCCAGGCTGCTCTTGCTCCTCTGCTGAGGATCCCCCATCCGGCTCCGTTCTAGTGTTGGAGGGTTTTAACCAGCTCACTGCATACCTGCTCTTACACCCTGATTCTTAGAGATGCCCAGATGAGCCCCCACAGATGTAACCGGTGTGTGGAATGGGACGAACTCAGCAGTGTACACACAGAAAGTGATTTTGCTCACGCTATGGCCCAGCCTCCTTCCCTGACCCCCGGTGGCTTCACGGCAGGCTTAATTGCTGTTTGATTCTTGATTATAAAAACAAGCCTCTTTTCAATAATTTAGGTTCTCTGTTAGACATTGAAGTCTGGTCCAGGGCTCCAATCAAAACCCGCAGCCTCACATCCACTTGGAAACTCCTCCCAGACTCACAGCTCAGCCCTGACCACGTGTGGCCTGAGGACCTGCAGAGGGGAAGTGGGGCATGTGGTCTGACCTCCTGCTCGTCCCTGACCTTTTTCTCCTGCTGCTGGTGCTTACAGGCTTGCCAGGTTGAGAAAAAAAAATACTTCCAAAATGGTAACCCCAGTTCTCTAGTAAAAAGCAGTAAAGTAGGGGCGCCTGGGTGGTGCGGTCAGTTAAGCGTCCGACTTCAACCAGGTCATGATCTTGCGGTCCGTGAGTTCGAGCCCCGCGTCAGGCTCTGGGCTGATGGCTCAGAGCCTGGAGCCTGTTTCCGATTCTGTGTCTTCCTCTCTCTCTGCCCCTCCCCCGTTCATGCTCTGTCTCTCTCTGTCCCAAAAATAAATAAACGTTGAAAAAAAAAATTAAAAAAAAAAAAAGCAGTAAAGTAAATTTTTAGAGAACAGCGAGTGGAACTGTAAATTGAAACAAAATCATGGGGATCAGAATTGGCCTACACGTGACATCATACCCAGCTAAATTGTCCAAGCTTATTTTTTTAATGTTTGTTTATTTTTGAGAGAGAGAGAGGGAGACAGAATCTGAAGCAGGCTCCAGGCTCTGAGCTGTCAGCACAGAGTGGGGCTTGAACTCACGAACTGCGAGATCATGACCTGACACGTAACTGCCTGAACCACCCAGGGACCCCTAGATTGCCCAAGCTTATTAATAGACCATTCTTTTTAACAGATGTTAGAGAGCTTTTTATAAAATTAATAAAAATAGCAAACACCTAGGGCTTTCTATGACCTGGCACTGTTCTAAGCATTTTACATATATCTGCCTCCTCCAAACTACTCTATGAGGTAGGAACTTTTGTTATCCCCATTTTGTAGATGGGTGAACTGAGTCCCAGAGAGATAAGGTAATTTGCCCAAGGCCACACAGACAGTAAATGGATGTGAACCTGGAAAGTCTGGCTCTAAGAGTGCATGCACTTCAACTTATCTCAGTTTACCCAGGGCAAGTTATTTTGGGGGTAGGGTATGTATGTGGGGGGGGGGGTTGGAGGTAGGTGTATGTGGAGAACAAAATACTGGGCCTTTTGACCTTGGTG
Source organism: Felis catus (assembly GCF_018350175.1). Taxonomy (NCBI): domain Eukaryota; kingdom Metazoa; phylum Chordata; class Mammalia; order Carnivora; family Felidae; genus Felis; species Felis catus. The sequence continues at coordinate 126,234,522 of NC_058374.1, forward strand.
CGGTCATTAGCAACCACCTGGCACCTGTTCGATGATGGAATTTGGGACTGAAATCTCGGCCTGTCTCTCAGAGGCATGAGTGCTGGTATCACAGTTGAGAAATGCCCCTCAAATCTTTCCCCTCCCAGGTGTTCTGGGCACTGTGAACCCTGCAGCCAGTATTTCCCATGCTGGTTCCCCCTCAACACTTGTGTTCCCCCACTTATTAGATACTCATTTATCTCGATCCCTTGTGGCCCCAGCTCTATGCTGGCAGATGGGAAGTCGGGTGAAGAAGGTAGTCTGTCCTCCAGGGGAGTGGGCTGCAGAAGGGACACGTGCCCATGGGAAACCACAGAACAAGATGGCAGATGTGCCCCTGAGCTGGAACACCCATGACTGGGGGGACAAAGGGAGGAGACTTCTGCCTCCTCAAGGGTGGGGGGTGACTGGTGGCCTGAGAATGAGGTCAATCTGGGAAGAGCCCCAGGGATGCACTACTGCCCTTTCCCGACCTGCAGCCTTGTGGGATCCATGGAAGCTGAGGAAGATTTCACCAAATACTTCTCTTTCCTGCATTTCCACTTGGTTTTTTGGGGGATCTCTAAGCAAAAGCTCTGCCTTCACAAAGGTGGAGCATCTCTATGTTTAGCAGCAAGCTAAGCTTTTTCAGAAAGAAAAACCGGCCTCAGATTTCTGAGTCAAGAGCACATCTCTGACTTATAAGCAGACTGCTTTCCACTTATCTGTCACATGCATTGCAGAGAGGTTGTGAGGCAAAAACTTGTCTCCCTCAGCAGACCTTTACTGAGGCCCCACCATGGGCATTGGCCAGGAGTTTCCAATAATGCCAGGTTTTGAGTCCTCAACTTGAGGATCCATTGCCCTTACTCTCTCTGTGACCATGGACAGGTCCCTTTCCCTCTCTGAACCTCAGTCCCTCCATCTATCAAATAGGGAAGTCAGTCTACAAACATACGGGGATCTTTACTGCATTATTTGGAAATACTTTTCAGTTAGAAACTGGGATGGGCAGTGACGCCGATTCTGTGCCAAGCCCTCTGCACACACTATCTCGTGTAAGTCCTCACCCAGCCCTGTGAACTGGATGCTCGTTTTGTTCCCTTTGGACAAAGATGGCATGGCTGACTCCACGGCTACTGGAACCTTCTCTGGGAAGTTAATTCTGGGTGGAAATCAGAAGGTGGATCAGTTAGGAATTGTATTGTGGGGCTGTAGGTGAAAAATGCCCCTCTCCATCCCCAAACAGTGACTTAAATAAATGAGTGGTTTTCCTTTTCTTCACATTAAATATAAAAGATGATAACCCAACACCAGCATAACAGCCCTTTAAGAGCATCGGGGACCTGGGCTCCTCCTCTTTCTATGCCCTGCCATTTGTAGCAGATGGCTTCCAACTTCTGTATCACCTCATCGTCCAAAGTGGCTGCGGGACGACAAAGGCTTATATTCCAGGCCAGAAGGGGGAAAGGGGTAAGAAGAGACAGGTAAAAACTCCAGCCAAATCAGCTATCTTCAAGAGCCTTCCCAGAGCCCTGCCCAGTGATCTCCCTTACATCTCACTGGCTGCCCTTGGTTGTCAGGGAAGCAGGAAAATGTAGACCATCGCTTCCTGGAATAAAAAATTAGAGTTTGGTTAGCAAGGAGAAAGGGGTAAACAATGAACCATTTTATCCACATATGAGCATTTTAGAAATACGTGTATTCATTTTTTTTTAACATTGAGCTATAATTAACATATAACATTGCATTAGTTCTAGGTGTATGGCACAATGGTTTGATATATGTGTATAATGTGCAACAATCACCAGATAAGTTCAGTGAACATCTGTCACTACCCAGAGTTATAATTTTTTCTTTCTTGTGATGAGAACTTTTAAGATCTACTCTCTCAGCAGCTTTCTTTCTTTCTTTTTTTTTTTTAAATGTTTGTTTATTTTTGAGACAGAGGGAGACAGAGTGTGAACGGGGGAGGGTCAGAGAGAGAGGGAGACACAGAATCAGAAGCAGGCTCCAGGCTCTGAGCTGTCAGCACAGAGCCCGATGCGGGGCTCGAACTCACAGACCGTGAGATCATGACCTGAGCCGAAGTCGGAAGCTCAACCGAGTGAGCCACCCAGGCGCCCCTCTCAGCAGCTTTCAAATGTACAGCACAGTATGAACTGTGGTCACCATGCTGACAGGTGATGTCCTCAGGACATTTTTTTATCTCACAACTGGAAGTTTGGACCTTTTGACCCATTTCCCCCACATTGTCCCTGTGTGTCCTTTTATAAGTGTCACAACGATGAAATGGAACCCAGGATCCTGAAAACATGTATGGAATACTGTCAGGTTAGGAGCCCAGGAGAAGGACACAGGTGGCACAGAGTGATCACTTAAAGACAGTGGGCAGGTAACGTGATTTATAGTCAGCTCGTCAGCAAGAGGCTCTCGTGGATGGGCACTAGACGGCTAGGAGATAGTGCCGTTTGAATACGTGGAGAGGCCATTTAGCCTCAAAACTGTGTGTCCCCTGAAGGCTTTGTTGATTTCCGGAACCCTCCGTTCCTTTGATTAAGTCCGTAAAAATGCAATTAGAACAGAGCGGGATGAGTCGTTAATATATAGCGGTTACTGACATATCAATATAAAGGAGTTTAATCTATTTCAGGGACTTGGAGATTGGTTGGTGAGACCCCATCATTTTTTAGCTGAGGGAATTGAGAGGAATTGAGTGGTTTTCCCCAGGTCACATGTGGAGTGGCGGGGCTGGATCTAAGGGGTGGGAGAACACGGGACGCCCGCTGCGGGGCAGGGAGACCAGGAAGCAGCAAGGAGACCAGAGAAGGGGAAGGTGGGGCGACAGATGTATGAATTGAATGTATTTATATGCTGCCTTTTCCTCGTGAGGACTTGCGGTAATTGGCAGTTTGGGCTGTGGGTGGCTCCTCCTTGAATGCTGGGCTCCTTCCTCACTGCCGGCCGTGCTCAAGCGATGCCAGAAAATGCCAAGTGTGTTCTGGGGACCCGTGCTTGGGGCAGCTGCGTATACCTGCGGTAGGAGCCAAAGATCCTTCTTGCTTGACGTGCCTGCCCTCTTCCTCGAGAGTCCTTCCATTCCCCTCACTGACCCCAAGTCACGTGCAGGGCCCTGCGGGGGCGCAGGAAGATGAAGGTGCTCTTCAGGCATCAGGATCCTTCAGGAATGCTCTGTTTCCAGTTTTCAAAGGAAAACACTAATTCCATTGATGGAGTTCCCTGCAACTTTAAATTCCTGCGTGTGTTTTTCTTCACCTTGAGTATCTGCTGTGGGGTGTCCACGTCAGAAGGTCTGCTTTCATACCCGACCCCACAGTGTGTGATTTCAGGTGTCTCTATGTGTCACCCAGTGCCCAAGCTCAGAAGTCAGACTGTCTGGGCTCGAGTCCCGTCCCCACCAGTTACCAGCTGGGTGAGCTCAGACGATTTCCAAACCACTCTGGGCCTCTCTCAGTTTCTTCATGCAGAAAATGGGAACATGGCAGCAACTGCGTGGAGAGTTGTTGTCATAATGGCTATTGGGGGAGGGGGCTTCCTCAGCTCAGTGCCTGGTAAATATAAACACTCCGTGCATGTCAGCTATGATTATGATTTCAGTTCACCATGGCAGCATTCCATGACTTTGATACATCGTGTTTTTAATATATTACCGCTAACATCGATGTTTTGGCTCTTGCCGCTGCTCTTCCTTCTGAACAATTTTGAGAACAATTGTTCTAAAAATGTCCTGCCTGGCGCGCATGCTGCCATTACCACCCTCACCCGCTCCTGTTGTCGCCTTCGGAGTTATTCCGGTCTTGACTTAACCTGTAGCTTATGTAACTCACCTCATTCTAGCTAAGCCCGTGTGTGAAGACTGTCTCTTCTTGTACTTAAACACGTGACACACCATCCAGGCAGCCTCAGGACGAGACTGGGCTCACGTATGGGTTGGGGGCTTCTCAGAATTGTCATCCACGGTACCTACCTCTCGAGGGACAACACGTTCGCTGTTACGCTTGTAGCTCCGGGATGTTTGACAGAATCCTTCATCAACCCGTGCATGGGATTTGAAATTCCATTTCTGTCTCATCGCGCTAGATAGGAGTTTCTCGTAAATACGTGAAATTTCTCTCAGGGGAATTTCCTGCAGCCACCCCCCCCCCAGCACCTGGCGCCTAGTAGGTGTCCCCAGAAAACTCTTGAATGGCCAGAGGTGCATCAGGATAGTGCAATCGCTCTGGCAAACACCCATTTCAAAGTGAAAGCATGGAGGCAGGCTGTTTCAAAATCCTTATTGATGCCACTAACTTAATTATATTTTCTTCTCTGCTAAAGGGGTGAGGTCTCTCGTCAACAAAGAAAGTGAGTACGTTTCTCACTTTCACACTTGAAGTTGTGACAATTAGAATCCCTTGGAACAACCTCTTTTCTTAATCATCTCTTTCTCGTGTTCAAAACAATTGTGCGTGTGTGTTTTTAAGAGAAGGCACAGGACTTTTGCAATACATAGTTACAAAACAACTTGCCCTTATACTGAATTTCTCACCTCTTGCTATTTGAAAAGCCCCTCTACTTTTCCCACACCCAAAAAACCTCTCAACTCAGACCCACAGCTCTTATTTTTGAACTGTTCTGAGCGTACTTGACTCCTGATACACATGAGTTTGTCTCCTTCAAAGTGTGGGAGGATGTGCACTTATCCCATTACCTTGGAGCTCCTTTTGGATCAATCCTTGTTGGTGGCAAATCGTTGCCTCCTGAGGGTGGGTTGAATTTTTGGAAACAACCACAGCCTTTTTTCAAAGCCTGTCCCTCATGACTTAAGTTTGGAGATCAAGCTGGATCAAGATCATACACTTTGAGATCAAAATCAAACAAAGCCTGTCTGTAAGAGTAACAAGACAGAGTGGCTTTCTGGAGTGGCTGTAAAGGTGTCCCGAGGCGGCATGTAGACAGGACATCAGGGCTTTCACACACAGTTAGTGGACCCCTTGCTGGCTCCCATGGGTACCAGCCATATTGAAGAACAGGAGAGACAGTCGAACTGGAGTCTGTGAATCTGAGGAGGCTTGAACAGACGTAGATCCTTGTATCTCATCTGTGAAATGGGGATCACCATATTTTTCCCTGCAGCATCGTCTTTAGGATGAAATCAACGTTGCATGTCAAACACCTCATCCAGTGCCTGGTTCTTGCTGATGCTCAGGGTGGAGGCTGCTCCTCTTTCCCTCCTTCCCTTCCTTCTCTTAAAAGGGGGAGGGGGGGCGTGGTTTGAATATGTCATTTCAGAAACATGTGCCTAAAACTCACATTTCTTGAAAGGCTGTGCCCACGAAATCATGTCAGGAGAGCCCACGTGTGGAATTGCCTTCAGCCTAGAGCCACACGTGGTTGACCGGGGAGAAGAGTGGACAGGAGAGATGGATAGCCTGGCCACCACCACCTAGAAGAAATCCGGCAGCTCCGGGGAGGGGAGTTCTGCAGGGCTGCTCTGCTGCCCACCCCTAGCCCCATGGAGCCCCTGGCCCTGGCTGCCTCGGCTCAAAGGGAGAAGGGTGGGATTCCCGAGTAATTAAAGGGAATTTGGAAGGCTGGGATGTTGCGGAATGTTAGATCAGTAGCTAGAACAGCATGTGGTGTTCTTTAGGCAGGCTTCATTGAATCCATACAAAAAGAGAAAGAGGGGCTGCCTGCCGCCTGCTCATTTATCAAACAGCGAAACTCAGCTCTCACAGCTCCACAAAAGTGTTTGACTGTTTGCTGAGTCTTGCTGCAGAAATTAAAAGCTGAACAGCCTTAGTGGGGCTGAACCGACCCTGCATTTTGAGACTCAAACTAAATTGTGCTGGGCTTTCAGATTCTGGGACCAGCCGATTATTTGGTGACAAGAGAAGAGAATAATTTGTAATTTGCAGCCCGTAAGAAACACTTAAAAAAAAAAAAAGGCAGCAAACCCCCTTCCCACAGGTTTTTGTTGCGGCTGGAAGGAGGGGTGCAATCTGTAACAGCCCTTTCTTTGCTCAGAGTGGGAAAAGTCTTGACCTCCGTTTGGGAAGAACGCGATGCTGTACGGCGTCCCCCACCCCCCACCCCCTACTCAGCAAACGTCCCTTCCTCTTAGTTCCCTGTTTGAAATCATCTTTCCTCTCTTTTCGAGGAGGAGGAGAGGATTTGTCTTCCAGGATTTCTAGATAAAATGTGTTGTCACAAAAAGAACTAAATATTCTAACCGCACGAGTAATATTGCTTGGGAGACCAGGATATACCACAGAAGTCTGGAAAAAAAAAAAAAAAAGGAGTTCAATGAGGATCCTCCGAAAATCCGTCAAAGGATCTTACTAGAGGGTGCCAATGAAGAGAACGGGCTAGAAGAGGATGAGGACTGTGGAGACAGAGCGGGGTGTTAACACATGTGGACCCCTCTGCTCCAGCACCCTGCCTGGAAGCAGGTCACTGTCCTGTGCAGTTTTGAAAGCGCGCCGAGGCAGAGCTCTTACCCTCCTTCTTGCTCCCATCCCAGGCTGATGTGGCCCAGGAGGCAGGGCTGGGCATCCATTCCCTAACTCCTTTGGTACCCCCGCAAGCCTGTGAGATTAGCCAAGCCAGGGTTTTATCTCTGTTTGATAGACAAGAAACCTGATGCTCAAATGGAAGGTCTCTTTTGGCCCTTCAATTTCACACATTTTTTAAAAGTGATAATAGCCTTCTGCACTTCATAGAAAGCAACTGACGGTGCCTCTCCCAAACCTTGAAATATTTTTCCCCTTTAATCAGGCAGCTCCATATTTGAGAAACTATTATAAAGTGGGAAAAAAACCAAAATACTGGCCAATAAAAATAAAAATCGGGGCACGTAAGTGGCTCAGTCAGTTAAGCGTCAGACTCTTGGTTTTGACTCAGGTCATGATCTCACGGGTCGTGAGATCAAGCCCTGTGTCAGTCTGTGTGCTGACAGTGCAGAGCTTGCTTGGGATTCTCTCTCTTTCCCTCTCTCTGCCTGTCCTCTGCACGCTCTCTCTCTCTCTCTCTCTCTCTCTCTCTCTCTCTCTCTCTCAAAATAAATAAATTAAATAAAAAGAAAAATCATTATCCCAAAGGTACTGCTTATAGCATTATTTACGTTAATACAATATTAGAAACAACTTCCGTGGCCAGCCAAAGAGAGGGGCTTCATTTATTCTTTGATTTATTGAATCAATGGATTAAGGTATTGAGCCATAATGTCTCCTGCCTGGACTACACAGTGGCCTTTTCATGGTCTCCCTGTTTCTACCCTTGCCCCCTGATGTCACTTTTCCATCCAGCAGCCAGGGCCATCCTTTGGAAAGGTAAGTCAGACTTATTCCCCACGTTCCTGCTTGGAGCCCTCTAAGGTTTCCCCATCTCATTGTGGGTAAAAGCAGAAGTGTTCATAAAGACCTGCAAGGCCCCACGTGAACCATGCTCCATCAGCCACTCCCGACCTCCTGTTCTCCTGCTCTCCTGAGCACTTACTGTGCTCCAGCCACTTGGCCTCCTTGCTCTTCCTGACACGCATCAAACAAGCTCCTACCCCAGGGTCTTTGCACTGGCTGTTCTCTGGGCTTGAAACCGCCCCCCCCCCCACCACCACCATATCCATGAGGCTCATTCTCGCATTTCCTTCAGGTCACCACTCTAATGCCACATTACCACTTAGCCCTTATCACTGTAAAAAAACAACAAAAAAAACCCTCCCCCCACCCCTACCTTCTCCATTCCACTCACGCTGTTCCTTTTGTTCCTCTCTGTAGCACTTAACCTGATACAAGATATATATTGACATTTTAATTTATTTATTTTTGGTCTTCTCCCACTAGATGTAAGCTTCCTCACCAAAGGCTGTTTCTGTTCAGCTCAGTGTTGTGTCCCTCAGTGCCTAGCAAAGTGTCTGGCATATAGGAGGAGCTTAGTAAATAGTTATTGTTGAGTGAATCCAAACTATGTCCCGTGAGGCAACCTATTGTGGCTCTTGGGGCCGCAGCTCAGTGTAGGCAGTGAGCAGGCACCTAGTGTTTCCAATGAGGAAGTGAAACGGTCATGTTCAGGGCAACCAAGTTAGGAAGGTGTGTCTGTGGTCCGGGTGAGGCCAGGGTGGGCTAGGGGCGCCGCGTGGGGACAGAGAAGTGGCCGGGCTCAGCAGGCGTCTTCGTCAGAATCAGTGCGACATGGGGTTGCGCAGGGTCGGGAAGAGAGAGCACAGTCTCTCCTCTTCTGTCTTGGGCGACTCAGTGGAGTGTGGTGCTGGCCACAAGATAGTAAAACTGCACATATAGATCCGCACATTATTCAAAAGGAGTAAGTGAAACCCTGAGCTATGGAGGAAATCCTAGGATGAATGGATCTGTGCATTTGAAGGCCTATTCCACAATTTGATAATTCCTCACGATCATAGCACAGAGAATTGCAAACACACTGATTGTATGTTTTATTGCCTCTTTGAGGTAGAACAGACAGCTTCTGAAGGCTTTGTTTCCCCGGGGGCTTTTTACACTTGATCTTAGCCAAAAGGCCGAGAAGCGATCCCCGGGGGCTTTTTAGAACATCTCTAGACCAGACTCTGTGGCCCTAGTGCCTAGTACCTAGCCTGGGGCCAGGATATTATGTAGGATGCCATTTGGATAAATACTTAGAGAGATTCAGAATTTTATACTCATTCTCTTAACTCACATAATGATAAAGCTTAGCATCCCCCCCCCCAAATGCTGCTTTTAAAAATTATCTACATACTGTTTGCAGGGAATAGAGAATGATTTATTTATATTTTTAAAGAAAAGAAAAAGAAAAACAGCCACTATAACATTCTGGAAGATTTTTGGTGCTTCCTTCAAGGTTATCGTGAATGTCTTTTGTGAATTAGAAATATTTCTTTTTTTTTTTTTTTTTAGTGTTTATTCTTGAGAGAGACAGAGACAGAGTGTGAGCGGGGGAGGGGCAGAGAGAAAGGGAGACAGAATCCGGAGCAGCCTTCAGGCTCTGAGCAAGCTGTCAGCACAGAGCCTGACGCGGGGCTTGAACTCACAAACTGTGAGATCATGACCTGAGCTGAAGTTGGACACTTAGCCAACTGAGCCACCCAGGTGCCCCTAGAAATATTTCTAATGAGAAAATCCTTTTCTATCTGGAAAAAATGTTGACCTTGTACACAAATGCTATACAAAAATCTTTTTGTTCTCATAACAATCCTACCATCTTAATAGATACCCATTTTTACTTTTCCACGTTCCTTTTCCATTTCCTATATTTGTAAAAACAAACTATAAGCATAGTATAAATGTGGTTTTGAGGTATACTATTTTTATTTAACATCATGTCATACATAAGTTTTCTGTGCCGTGACATAATTTTTGTTACCGTCATTTTTAACACCTGCATAACGGTCTGTTGAATGTATATATGATCATTTATTTAGCCAGCTCCCTGTCATTGGACCCTTCATGCTGCTTCCAATTTTTCTCTCTTATTAGTAACCCTGCACGTAGCTTCTTCATGTTTCAGATTATTTCCTTGGAATTCATAGATCAAAAAGTATGAATATTTTGTGGTTCGTGAGATGTATCGTAATAATGTTTGGGGAGTGGTAGTACGATAATAAATAATGTCATGAGCAATCTTTGAGAGTTTCAGTTTTGCCACACCTTTGACTGCACTCGGTAGTATCATTTTCCAAATGCCTGCTAATATCAGAGCATTAAACATGGTACCTCACTGTCGTGCCTGCAGTATGGGGGAAATGTCCTAGACCAACATGCAAAAAAGATCTCTGCTCTTCCTAGGCAGCTAGTGTGTGTTTATCTGGTGGGTACTGGGACTCCCGTGACTTTACTGTATTGGTCAGGTAGCAAACTCTGAACCCAAATCATAACCCACTTTTAACCCGGACTTTGTCTTCACGCTTTGTGTTATTTTCCCTCGACCTGTATCGGCATATCTGTAGCCGTTCACGTTTGTACCGTTGTGAACAGCTACTTCATATCTTGGCTCTGAAATCAGTTCTGTGATGAAAGTCTGGAGGGTGTACTTGGCCGGAGGTGGTGAGGCCACTAAAACCGTGGTGCACACCTTGGGGCAGAGTGCTGTTGCTGAGACCCCACCCCGAATACTGCATTTCCCTCAGGTCACAGCATTTTGAGAGGGACGTAGTCCAAGTGAGGACCCATATCCTCAGCTTATGGGAGTGAGGGTGAGAGAAGCCAGGGCTGTCTCTGTCAATACAGAAAAATTTCAGAGAATTCTGAAACAGTATCATCGCTGTGAGCGAACATTTTAGAAGGCCTTTTTTATTTCCCAAAGTAGTATCGTCATGTTATCTTATTAGATTTTCTAACCATCCTTTTTTTTTTTAATTTTTTTTCAATGTTTATTTATTTTTTGGGGGACAGAGAGAGACAGAGCATGAACGGGGGAGGGTCAGAGAGAGAGGGAGACACAGAATCGGAAACAGGCTCCAGGCTCCGAGCCATCAGCCCAGAGCCTGACGCGGGGCTCGAACTCACGGACCGCAAGATCGTGACCTGGCTGAAGTCGGACGCTTAACCGACTGCGCCACCCAGGCGCCCCTCTAACCATCCTTTTAAGGAATGCATCTTTTACACCAATTTTCAGATGAGGAAATGCTGCCCCATTATTCATACCGGAGGTAGCTTCCCAGTGTACAGAAATGGTCGATCCTTACTTCACCCATTCCAGATTCTCTGTCCACTTCCTTCCATGCCACTGATGCCAATTTAGTTGAGGCCACCAGCACCTATCCCTCTGATCTGGGGATGAGTATGTAATTTTTAAAAACTGTCTATTCATTTTTTGAGAGAGAGAGGGAGGGCCAGAGAGAGAAAAGGAGACACAGGATCCAAAGCAGGCTCCAGGCTCCAGGCTCCAACTGTCAGCACAGAGCCCAACACAGGGCTTGAATTCACAAACTGTGAGATCATGACCTGAGCCGAAGTCAGACGTATAACCTACTGAGCTACCCGGGTGCCCCTGGGGATGAATATATAAACCCCTGAGTCCCCAGACATCAGAGAGGTTAAACAGCACCTCCATGTTCGAATAATTAACAGGGTCACAGTAAATGTCAGTTGAATGACTGAGAGGTCAGTCACTGAGAATACCAGTGTGGATGGGAGAGGGTGTGCTGGGTCAGGAGAGACTCATCCCTGTCTCTGAGAAGGCACTGTATGTTCACGCCTCGCCAGGGAAGTCGGCAGGCGTGTCTCAACTCACCAAGGGCAGCTTGCGCGTGGGGTCTCCCTGACCGTGCCTACCCGCGTGGTGCTGTTCTAAAAGGGGAGGGAAGCTGGAAGAATTTGCTGGAACTTCAGAAGTAGTCCGTGGAAGTAAAAAGGAATGAATGATCAGGACAGTCAGTGGTAATAATGGGTCACGTTTATTGAGCCCTTACTAAGTGCAAGGCATTGTTGCAAATTATCCACATGTGTTTACTTATAGATTTTACAAGAATTCTCTAAGGTAGGGCTTATCATACCTATTTTACAAATGAAGAAACTGAGCCATTTGAATGCCTAAATAAGGGTCCCCAGCTAACAGATGGCTAAGTTTGGATCTGTCTAATCCAGGGAGCTGAGTTCCAAAGCCCTCACACGGAACCCCTGCATTATCCTGCCTATCCACAAACATCATCTCTGCAAACACCAAGGATGAGGCCTGTTGGTTGTGTCTTTATTTGGCAGACGGCCTCTCCTCCCAGGTTCCTTGCAAATCCATGTGAATATCCTGGGCAACACTGCAGAAGAGTCAAGGATATACCCTTGGGGCAGAGGTCGGGCTTCATTCCTCCACTCAGCAGCATGGTTTGAGCTCCTCACCTGGGCCAAGCCCTGGGCCAGGTGCCTGTTCCCAAGGAGCTTACGCTGAGGTAGGGGGAGACATAAAATAGGCACGCAGAGAGTACGTGAACAAGGTAATTTCAGAGAGTGCAGAGTGAGAAGACCATGCAAAGCAGGCGAACAGGATGATAAAGGATTGCTTGTGCTACTCCTGCTGGCTCGTTAGAGGAGGCCTCTGGGCAGAGGCCTGGATGTTGTAAGAAAAGGAGCCCGTCCCGTGAGGATGTGATGAAGTTGCACTCCTGGCAGAGGGAGCTGCCCTACAAAGGCCCCAGTGGGCAGTGAGTCTAATGTGTTTCAGGAATAGTAAAAAAGAAAAAGAAAAAAAAAAAGCCAGCGTGGCTGGAGTCTGGTGAGTAAGGGTGAGTCATAGGAGAGGAAGGCCAGGAGGTAAGAGCAGGGACTCGTTAAAGAGACTGAGGGTGGGTCTTTGTCCCAGGCGCGATGGAGTCCATTGGAAGGCTCTAAGCAGGGCGGTGACACGTGCTGGATCAGCCAGTACTCCCCCTACATTGTGAGTGGGGGTGGGGGGGAAGCACAGAGCAGCCAAGTGAGACCCTTTCAGCGTACAGGGCCTCACAGTTACTCCAGTGCTCCCCTCCCAGCTCCCCAACGCCCGTATCCTCTCCAGGGTCCCGATGGCCTCTTGATAGGTTATTGCAATCAAGGACACGTGCGTTCCCCCTTTGGATTGCTGTTTGTAAAATCAGTTGCTGTGCTCCCCGCTTTCCCCACGGGTAACCGGTTCTTGTGTTGACTTACAGATCATAAGGCAGCAGTTTCCTCAGTTGACCACCAGAAGACTCGGGACCCGAGGACAGTCCAAGTAAGCACCAAGAGCCATTGCGCCTGCAGAACGCACGTCTCTGAGTCAGGCTCGGGCCCCAGGCCTTTGATCCTGAGCTCAGTTCACAGGCCCGGCGGGAAGTCTGTGCCTGGCACGAAGAGCTTTAGACAACAGGCCCCCCTCTCCCAGGACGCCCAAGAGAGAGGCTGCCCGGAACACAGAGCCATCTGGCCCAGCTGTTTTAAGGAATCCAACTTAGTGCCACCCTGCCTTTAGATGTGTTTGTCAAATGGTCCAGGGCATCACTTAAAAGAGCACTTTGTGGCTTCTTGGACAATTTCCAGGTTACTTGGATTGTTTCACTGAACGAATTCTCTGCTCTGATAGTATCCATTCGGCAGAGAAGCAACCTGTACCAGTCCCCACAGGGGAGATGGGACAGAGAGGTCCAGCCATGCCCTGGTACACAGGGCGCAGTGCCTCCCAGCCATCAGTTCTGGGAACCGACCAACCCGTCCTTGCTTCACATTCTGTGTGTCGGATGTGCGGCATGAGGTGTAGGTCACCTGCCCTCACGGAGCATATGCTCTGGTGGGGAAGGCAGATCAAAAAGAGATAATCAGATTGTGTCAAAGAGGCTTGTTGTAGAGTAACAGGAGGGTAGCCTAGTTTAGAGAGGGTAGCCTGGGAAGTCCTTCCTGGAGGAGTCCTGAAAAGTGAGAAGGATGCGTGGACCCCTTCTCTTAGGTGTGAGTTGGTGGGAAGGGAATCTCTGCCTTCACTGCACAGGACTTATAAGACTTGCCTCAAGGGATATTTCAAAAGTTGCTGGACGTTAACAGGTGTTCCATGGAAAAGGTCTGTTGGCCACGTAAGTTTGGGAAACACTGAGTTCAACAGGTTCCTTCGTGCAGGACTTTTCAGAACCTTTATTATGTTGATTACTTGGTGACTCCACTAGAGGGTGCCTTATCATGCAGCATTTCTAAACATTTTGACCATGTTGAGTAGCAGATCGGCACATACTGACTTAAAAAAACACCGACACTTAAACAAACAACCATATAGAACTAGTAACACTTGAAACTGAGGGTACTTCAAAAGCAGTGTGTTCCATACTATCACCTCACTCCCCCCTGCTGCTGCCATCTCTGGGCAGCATTCTTTTTGTTTGTTTGTTTATTTATTTATTTTGAATGGGGGGAGGGACGGACAGAGAGGGAGAGAGAGAATCAAGCTGGCTTGAGTTGTCAGCACAGAGCCTGACATAGGGCTCCATTATGAACTGTGAGATCGTGACCTGAGCTGAAATCAAGTCGGATGCTCGACTGGTAGAGCCAACCCGGTGCCCACCCTGGGCAGCATTCTTATCCTCCGAGGGTGGATTTAACTTTGGAATCAAGTTAGGTAAAGAAAGTGGGTGATCATACTGGGAGAAACCCTTTTTGGTAAAGCTCTGAAAATAGGACTGTGTGTGTGTGTGTGTGTGTGTGTGTGTGTGTGTGTGTGTGTGTGGCTCAGAAGCTCTGGGGGCAATTTTCAAAGAGATTTACAGAAAATTTTGAGCAGGGGACATTTTGGAATAAATTTCTAATAATTTTCCAAGGCGACTGACTGCTCTGAAGAATAAATCTTGTCCATAAAGAAAAATCCCAGTTTCTTAAATTTAAAACTTAAAAATGAGGTGTCAGTCTTGTGAAGAGTATAGAGTACAAAACCAGATGCCCCCTTACCTATTTGCTGGTAAGCATGTGGGTGGTACGCAAGGGGCAGTTCAGTCCAGAGATTAAGTGGGTGGTTGGAAGAATGGAGCAAGTCTTTGAAGAGATACGTTGTTGCCCATCTCTAAGGAGAGTAGAAATAGACTGTAGAAATAGATACATAGTAGAGACAGTGAAGAAAGATAATAAAGATAGAAGGGCTTCCTATCCTACAGAAACTTGGAGAAAGTTTCCCTCTGTCTACATGTGAGAGCCTGTTTTTATTTATTTTTTGTTGTTTTTGTTTTTGTCTTCTTTAACCCAGAAGTTAACGAATTGGGCGGTATCTTCCTTAACAATTTGGTGGTGTCAAATTGATAGCTCAGTAAGGAACCAGTGCAAAGGTAACAAGAAGGTTTAGTGTCCAACTTGGCCTTCTGGAGAAAACCCCCGCACTTTTATCTTGACGGAATCAATCAGGGTGACCGTGGAGTGTGTTGACATGTCTATAGAACTGAAATAGAAAAACCGAGAAGTGATCAGAGCAATAGCTTCGCTGCAGTTGCTGATTTCAGCAACACACGCTGGGGAAAATCAAGAAGTGGTATGATCTGAATGTGTTGTCACTACCTTGATCTTAAGAGATTGTAAAGGGGGAACTTTGTTAAGGTTAGGGAGGCGTGTCCTAACTGCCCGGCCCCCTGGAGAGCCCGGAACCTTCCCCTCCCCCGCCCAGACGGTGGCTCTCTGGGAGGCAGTTATGACAGTTGGGAAGTAGAAGGTGCAGAAGACAGAGAGCAGCTCAACACAAAGAAGAACTTTCTGATCACGGTCCCGACCCAAAATGAACAGGGCTGCCTTCGGAGGGCCTGAGTTCTTCGTCCCAGGAGGCATTCAGATGGAGGCGAGATGCCCACTAAGCAGAAATATCACAGAATGGTATTAGGAGTGAGGGGGGTGGGGAGAAGGGGAGGTTATGTGTGCTCATCTCTCCTCCCCGGGAAGCCTCTTCCATAACTCAGAATGCACCAGCAACCGCATCTCCACAAGCAGAAACGAGTAATTGATGTGTTGTACAGAGTTTCTGAAAGCGAGGACCATGAGTTACTTACATTAGTGTTGCGGTGCAGAAATCTAGACTAGAAATCTATGTCTAGAAATCTAGACATACTAAATCAGAATCTTCGGGGGTGGAGCCCAGGAGTCTGTCTTTTAATGTTTTGTCGGTGATTCTTATTAGTAGTAAAGTTTGAGAATCACTGGCTTAGTGGTTAGCTCACTTTAGAGGTTCAAATCCTGTGTCCACTCACTGCGTGATCGTGGGCGTGTGACTTAAATTCCCTGGTCCTTAGTTTCCTAATCTGCAAAATGGGGATAATACTTAATTACAGCTTTACAGGGGCTTTGTTGGGATTGAATAAGGTAATATGTGTAAAGCACTTTGCACCATGTTAGTTGCTATGAGGAGCATTGATTTACAAGAGTAGATAATGACACTGACTGGGGATCATAGAGACACAATGTATGCAGACGCTCGGCCTAACGGGCTTATCAATCTTAAACTGATGTGCATCTGCATTAGCTTGTGGTGCTTGTGTCAGTGCTGATTCTTGGGCCCCACTCCCACCTTCTGAATCAGCAGGTGTAGGAAGGGAGGGCCTAGGAATCTGTATTTTTATTATGCTCCATAAGTGACAGCAGCAGTGACAGGACAGCAGTCCTGCAGTGTTTTCTGTTAGGGCAGCGGAGTGGCTTTGTGGTCAGACCCGTGTTTTTTTTTTTTTTTTAATTTTTATTTACATTTATTTATTTTTGAGAGACAGAGAGCACAAGTGGGGAGGGGCAGAGAGAGAAGGAGACAGAATCCAAAGCAGGCTCCAGGCTCTGAGCTGTCCGCACAGAGCCCAACGTGGGGCTCGAACTCACAAACCGTGAGATCGTGGCCTGAGCTGAAGTTGGATGTTCAACCAGCTGAGCCACCCAGGCGCCCCAGACAGACCCGTCTTGAAGAACCTCCTCCCAACAGCTGGATGACGGAGAGCAAATTACTCTCAGGCTTTCTTGCTCTCCATTTTCTCAGCTGTAGAAAGACTGTAGTAATCCCTATTGCAGAGCATTATGTTACAAATTAAAGTAGGTAAAGTAGTTTGCAAAGTGCCTAGTATGTAGCAAGTGCTCAGTAGCTTGTAGCTAACATCCAAACAAAATGTGCCTTCCATCCCTCATTAGTCTCTATTGAAACTGTTGCTGTTATTAAGCCCATTTGAGTTAATAAAAAGTTTCAGTCTTTTACATTCAGTGCCAACTAAGATACTGAGTCTATCTTTTTAAAGAGACGGTTCTTTGAGGCTACCATTTATTGATTAAGAAAACATGGGCCAAATGAATTTTTGTTGGTGGTCCAGTTAGCAGTCGCAAACACTCCCGTTTTCCTGGGTCTCCACAGAAAAGGACACTCAGGTTCTGAACTTCTGGGATCACATTTGGGGCTAGATATAAGAGATTAAATACAAATGGAAATTTTTTTCACCCCCCTTTCTGCTTTGCAAAGTATTTGACTTAACATTCTCTGTAGGAGGCAATTTTGGTTATTTTTACCTGCCTGATTGATGGCTGCAACATGGAACTTTGGTTTAATTCTAGATTTCTGGGATGTCAAGTCTCACAGGAGAATTAACTCTTCTAGCCCAGGGAGGATAGGCCCAGCCATTCTGGTCTTGGGTACCCCTGCCCAGGAAACTCCACCTGGTAACAGTACATGTGGGTCTCTCTCTCTCTCTCTCTCATTCTCTCTCTCTCTGTCTGTCTCTCTGTCTCTGGCCCAGGTACCATTACTATGGCATCGCGGTGAAGGAAAGCTCCCAGTATTATGATGTGATGTATTCCAAGAAAGGAGCCGCTTGGGTGAGCGAGACGGGCAAGAAAGAAGTGAGCAAACAGACGGTGGCATATTCACCCCGGTCCAAACTTGGAACGTTGCTGCCAGAGTTTCCAAATGTCAAAGATCTAAATCTGCCAGCCAGTCTGCCTGAGGAGAAGGTGACCACGTCTGAGGTGTTGCTGGGAGTGGGTGGCCCCCCTTTCTCTCTCCTCTCGCACAACGCACACGACCCCTCTCCCTCTCTTTTTCTCTCTCAGTGCAAAATGGTGAGTTTAAAAATGTAAAGATAGAAATCCGAATAAAATGTGGACTTTAGTTAACGACAAGCCGGCTCCACGCTGACACCAGTAAGCCCGATGTGGGGCTCAAACTCCCAAACCGTGAGCTCATGGCCTGAGCCAAAGTCAGATGCTTAACCCATTGAGCCACCCAGGCACCCTGATTGTTATTTTATAGGATAAAGTTTATTTTCCCATGTGCTACAGAGGATGTGGTGAAACCTTAGTGCGATAGACAAAGAAGTCTTTATAGGTACAGGGAATCAGATAGTTTGGGTCAAAGGGTATTTGCAGGAAATTCTGACCTACATCTCTAAGGCACCTATCTAGATGCAGCCCAGTGCAGCAGGAGGTGTTGAGCTCCCACTGTCTGCATATCACCCTGGGAGCTGGGAGCTGGGAGCTGGGAGGCAGCGGGAACAGAGAAAGGTGTCCTGCTCCCAGCAATCTCACAGCCAAGTGGGGAGACGGATGCTTATGTCCTAAGCAAACTAAGTTTATACAAAAATGAATGCATGTCTGTGTTCTGAAGCAAAAAGATTATCTGTAAATAATGCTTTAAATCTAAGAACCAGTAAATACTTTTTTTTCTCAAAGTTGCTTTCTCCCCCCCCCCCCGCCCCCATCAACAAACTTGCTATACTATAGCTTTAAAATTCTTGGATAAATGGAGCTGGAGATGAAGTTCTTTTGCTGGACGGACTCCAGGAAATTTCTGAATGTCTTTTTGTGATTTTTGGCAAACACCTCTTCTTACAAGTACACACTGGGTTTTAACTTTTCCGTGTCTTAGCTGATGAGGAGAATTTCATTAATATGCCCCGCTGAACTCTACTACGTGCCAGGCGCTGTGCAAAGTGCTGGATACAGGAGGCTGAACAACATGCCATTTCTAATTTTCCCAGAGCCCATAGTCTCAGAGGTGAAGAATGGGGGAGAGAGAAACCCGTGCTTCCCACCATACCAAAGGGCAGGTGCTCCAATGGAGAAATGACGTGCAGGTGCCATGGGAGCACAGAGGAGGGAGCCCAGGGTCAGAGAGCACCACTGGTGACAGCGAGACTTACCTGGGTCTTCCAGGATGAGTGGGTGTGAAGTGAATTTCATCTCCTCAGCAGGGAATAAGTGACTTGAAAACTGAAATTCCAAAGGCACAGTAATGTGTATTAATTATGCTTTTGTTGTTGATCCTCTCCCTCCCTCCCCCACTCCCCACAGGTTTCTACCTTTATTATGATGTACAGAACGCACTGTCAGAGAATACTGGACACTGTAATAAGAGCCAACTTTGATGAGGTAGGTCAACAACCGTTGAGCTGTGGATGCTCTGCATTAAAATATTATAGGAGCCGTAGCTCCTACTAGGTGCCAGACCTTGGGAAAACCCCTGATGTGCGTGAGCACCCGTAATCTTTACAGTGATCCTAGGAAGCAGGCTCTGTTGTTAGCCCATTTTGCAGACCTGCTGCGAGAACGGGCAGTTGTCCTTGACCGAGCCAGCGAACTGCATCCTGTCCCGCTGGCCAACGAGGAAGACAGTTTGCAGGGATAGCATACGCCTCGTGTTGGAGATTTAGAGAAACTGAGGGAAGGCTTTCCTGTATTTTGGATTTGGTCTTTTCCTGGGGCCCCGTTTGATTTTTATATTAAAATATTACAGTTAAAGAACGGAGAGGGGAAACAAGAAGGGATGAAGTACCAGTTACGTCACCAGAGAGACAGTAAAATCTTCTTGCCTAAAATGCCATCCAAAAGAGCCTTCCTGAGGGCTGGCAAGAAGCCACACGCTTCACCCCATAAACCTGAGGCCTTTCTGTTTACAGAAAATGCTTTCAGGCCAAAAAAAACCAAAAAAACAAAAACAAAACAAAAAAAACCACATCCTGGCATAGGTTGTGACATTGACTTTGAGAGAGGACAGTGCAGGCTACAGAGGGGCTATAAAAAACCAGTAGCTATGGGTGGAAAAGATCCCAGAGGTTCCCCAGTGTGTGTTTCGGGGGTGTGCGCCGTGGGAGACGGAAGGGTAAGAAATGACGTAAGCACAAAATGCTCTCTCCCCCATCTTCCTCTGCCTTTTCGCCTCTGTGTCTCACAGCAGCGAACGTTTATCGAGCACCCCGCTTACTTGAGTTGACTCACGGGCTGTTCCCTCAGTCACCTGGGCCGTGGTGGTCCGGTCTCCTGCGTGCCGGCACTCGGCCCCCACACAGAGCTCCAGAAGAGATAGCAGTGTGCTGGTGGAGAAGTGCCATCCTTCCTGCTCGTGGCTTTTATTCCCGAGATTGTTCAAATCTCCCAATTCCTTCAGCAACCATTTAAGTAGATTTTTTTTTTTTCTAAAGAAAGAAATATCACTGCTTTCCCTCATGTTGTGGTTTGGCTATGTCTTATAATCCCAGAGATCACTGACATGAGGCGAAATGAAGGTTCATGCTCAGTGAAGACAACGCTGGCTTCTGTAACAAATAACCCCAAGTCTTAATACATTAGAAGTTTATTTCTCGTTGATGTCACAACCCATTGTGAGTGCCCACAGGGGGAAGGCTGGTTGCTGGAGGTTGTTCAGGGACCCAGGCTCCTTCCACCTTGTGGCCATACCCTGCCCTAGAGCCTTGGTGTCCTCTTTATTTAACTGACGGATGGGGAAGAGGAATACCGGGAAGACTACCCCCTTCTTAACCTTGCCAGCCCAGAAATAAAACATATCACTTTGCCCATATTCCATTGGCAAGAGCTGGTCGCATGGCCCCACCTTGATGCAAGGGTATCTTCTCCCTCACTAGGTAGCAGTTTACTACCACAGAAGAGGAGCTCTGAGCTCTCGTGGCCAGCTGTCCCTCTCCACCACAAATACTAAGCACAGAACTAGTGACAGTCCTCTCTTACGTTCATACGCACTTTATCCATCTCACAACTCACTCTCATCATCTCATTATACTTAATTCCATTCATGAATCCCAACACATCAGGTATCTAATGGTACCACCCACTGCCATAGGTCTCAAGAATGGGGTGAGAAGTAAGACACAGCCTGGGGGTGGTGGTGGTGGTGGTGGGAGGAATGCACACCAGGAGTTAGGATGCAGAATATATGGTGAGGGCTGAGCACTCCTGTGGGGAAAGTGCCAGACTCAGAGTGCAGGCTTTGCCATCAAAGCCTATATTGTTTGTTCTAGAGATAAAGATAAAAATATCATCCCTGCCTGTCTAATTCATAGGATTACTAGGAGGAGGAGGAGATGAGACAATGCCTAGCAAAAGCCCTTTGTAAACTATAAAAGGTCCTACAAATGCTTGCTGTTATCGTGTATGTCAACCAGAGAGTTAAAAGACCTGCTCAAGGTCACACAGTTGGTTACGGCCAAAGTCATGGCTGCAACTTGTGTCACCTGACATCAGTAGTCTAATATTCTTCCCACTCCCTTGGCAGGGATATTTGGTGGCTGTTTTTAAAATGGCTAATCAAGATGCGGTTCATTCTACCCAACCACAAAAGAATGAAGGGGGATATTTTCCCTTTGAGGGGCATGGCTTTCTCCCACAGCTGAGAAAAGTCATGAGTAAATGGATGCATGGTGGGTGTATCTGGTAGACCTTGGCATTGTAGTTTGTTTCCAGTCTTCATGATCTTTAAGGGTTGAGATTATAAGTAATGCTGGTATCCCATTCTTAAATTACCTTCCTTATTTGCTGGTGCATTGTCTCCTACCATCACAGTGTAAGCACTTGAGGGCAGGGACCTTGTCTGGCTTGTTTACTACACTATCCATGTAAGCCATACTCTTAAGGTCCCAGTAAATATTTACTGGGTGGACGAGTGTATGGAAGGTTGGGGTGGGTGGATGGATGGATGGATGTAAAGATACCATAGACTTGTAGCATTGTCAAGAGAGTACAGAGAGCCCCAGTCTGCGTGTAGGGGACTCCCTACAAAGCATTTTCCAGACTGCATTGCAAGAAGAGCTGTAAAGTCAGTCTTGTGTTTGAGTCCCAAATCCACCACTTACCAGCCTGTGACCTTGAGCAAGGTACTTAACCCTTCTGAGCCTCAATTTCTTTTGCTATAAAATGGAGATAATAATTATAGCTATGTAAGAATTCATGTAAGGGTCTGATCTTAAAATCAGAGCATAATAAATAGTAGGTATTTTGGTGGCTAGTGTTTTGTTGAGATCCTTTCAATGCTGTAGCAATTAAGTGCCCCCGATCGGAAGCTATCAGATGTGTTTCCACGAGGTGCCAATATATTCATAATGAAGTAAATATGGGTATGGAAAAGAAATAGAAAATTTACATGGCTATTCTTAAGAATACCTTAAGGAAATCATCTCCTGATGTGTCACTGAGATAAGAGAGAAAGGGCTGAATTCGGGGGGGCTGAGGCAGATAATCCAGGAAACTTTAGATAATGCTATTCCATCATTTGCCTCTGATGATTTCACCACTTAGGCTTACCAGGAGTAAGAAAACCTTCTCCCTTTTGGCTGATAATGAGTTTCCATTTGTTAGATGCCTCCCCACTGCCATGCATTTTTCCTCAGCGACTCTATTGCATCCTAGTACGGGGTAGACATCATTGTCTCCGTTTCATAATAGCTGGTAGCTCTCACATTTATATATTTAGGCCTGAGCTCCAGATTCAGTTGACTTGACATCCAACCTAACATGGTCAAATCAGAGCTCTAATTTTCCACCTGAGTTTGTTTTTCCCCTCTCAGATTGCCACCACCACCCATCTAATTGCTCAAGTCATGAGGCTTGATGCTTCTCTTTCCCTGGCCCTTCATATCCAGTCCCTTGGGAGGTCCCACCAGCCCCACCTCCTGCTAGAACGCCATGTCTGTCCATTTCACACCCACCTTCCAAGTCCCTGCTCTTGAGCTTTCCACTCTTCTCCCTCCTTCCTTTTCCTTCCCACTCCAAGGAACCAGTACCTTTGGACGTTAAATAGCCTGAAATATGGAGAGTAGAAAGGGAGGTCAAACTGGCTAACACCCCCCCCGCCCCTCTCAAAAGGCTGCTCAGGAGACTGAGGACCAATCAGGGCTCCCGATGCAACAGGCTTGAGACAGACAGATGTCTGCTAAAGACTGATTTTCCACAGGTTTGTTTTAACCTACACAGCTGCTGATCTTTTCCAGAATTTCTGTTTGAAATTGACTGCTCACATATAAAAAAAGGAGTTGGGCTGCACGCACAGAGAGCTAAGAAAGACAAATGAATTCAGAATGTACCAAATCGTAGGAATCAACTGGGCAGAGCTTTTTAGGTAGTGTTGGAAGGGCAGGCAGGAAGGTCCAGAAGGCCTGAGGATGATGCTCAGGGACAAGCTGGGATCAGGGAATAGTAGTGCTGAAGAGAGAAAGCACCTTTTCCAAGAGGCCTGGCCACCTCCTAGCCAAGGCCAAAAGAGGAGTCAACCACCAGGTGTCCCAACGATAGATGAGCAGAGCCACAGTGGGAATCCTGGCTGGGTGACACTTAGACACTTAGACAAGGGGTCATAACTTCTTCGGGCAGTCCATGGATTTCTTGGGCCTGGTAGTGGTAGTGTCTCCATGATGCAATAACAACCACCACCACTACCCTTTATTAAGTATCTGCTGTGTGCCAAGCACTAAAATAAGTACTTTTGGGGGAATCTTTACCAAAACCTATGCAGTAAATACTACTTTTATTGTCATCTCACAGGTAAGGAAGCTTAGCTTTCCCTGAACTTGGAGATATTACTATACCCCTGGTTGGTAGTGGAGCCAGAGTTGGAACTCTGGAAGATAGTCTTCACTCATCTGGATTTTCTGTTTTAATTTTTGATCTGGCTGAATACTTTGCAGTATTTCCACTATTGCAGAATAAATGGAACTGTGACTTAAGTTGCACAGTTTACAAACCTGAACTTCATTCACCACTTTGATCATGGTTTTGATCATCAACCACCATTTGCTCCCTAGGGAGTCAGGGGGTATGCTTTTCACCCCAGTCCTTATCCCCCAAGACTCCCACCATCCAGCGCAGGCTGTGAATGTCAGGGAAGGCCTGCCCAGGCAAGGTGGAGCTCAGGTCACCAGGCTGGAGTCTGAGGTCGCCTGATCAGAGGAAAGCAAGACCCCAGTCCTGAGAGGGGCCTGAAGGACACCGCAAGCCACCAGGGCCAGGGCAGGAAGCTGGGGGGTGAGCAGCAGTCCCATCCTGAGATGGGTCTCAGGAGTGGAGAAGAAGGCCAGTAACCAGGAGAGGAACAAACTAGCCACGAGACAGATTGGCGGAAAGACTGAGGCAGATGGGGGCTCCACCTCATCCATTCCCTCCCTTGCTGTCTGGATTCGGACAAATAAGTTAATATCTCTGCCAAATGGAAGTAAGGATTCTCAGCCGTGGTAGAATTACAAGTACTAAGTGAGAGAACCAATGCAAAGTACCAGGCATATAGTAGTCACAAATAAATAAAGCTAATGCCTGGCGTAACACCACCTCCAAAGTGTTAGACTAAATTGTCTTTTGCGTTGAATCAGGGGTGGATAGGGAACCAGGAATGTGGATAAATGCTACATGTGGGGGTTCGAGAGTCCCCATCCATGGGAGAAAGAAGGACACATGGTCCAGGAACCAAGTCGAGCCTATGAGAATTCACAAAAATTCAGTAACTTGTCCCCTGTCTTCAAGATGAGCCACTCCCCAGTGTTAGTTAAACTCCAGGTATTTTTAATGTTATCATATACAGCAGTTAACCATCTTTGCTGTTTCCCTTCACTTCCCTTCTCTTGTCCCACACCTCAGGCCCCCCTGCCCTGCTCTCTCCCTGGTGTCCAGCTCACATAGTAAAAGACAGACATATACAGGCCACCAAAGAGTTCTCTGCCTTAGACATTGACTCTGCTGCTTGCTCACCCAACAGCACAGCTGCAGCTCCTGCTGTCATCACGTTAATAATGCACTCTTGAGTGCCTACTGTATTTCCATTCTGTACTAGTGTTTGGGGTTGGGTGCCCACGTAGCTTACTGCTCACGTACCACCATCTAGCATCCCATAGTGGCAGCAACCGGCCAGGGCTCTTTGGGGAAGTGGAGGAATTTGGAGAGGAAGAGGCTCCAGCATTTTATTCCATTTTTAGTACACACATTTGAATCGGGAGTCTTGTTTGTGGCACCCATTTTCCTCCCTCCCAGATACATTCCTTTTACCAGCAATCCCACATCATCTCCTCCTTTGTGAGAACCCCCAGAGGTCACCAACTGGCCCAAAGAATAGTGAGTACAGTGCTCTGAGCTCATTAAGAGCAATATCCCTTTAACTTTTCCTAGACCACGGTGAGCATGAAGGGGTTGATGGGTTAATGTACTGTTCCTCTCTCCCAGGGCAGAGTAGCCCCCAGGCTGCCAGGCCAGGTGGTTCTGCAGCAGTGGGCACGGGACACAGGGGGACTGGGCCGGGGGTGGGGGTGGGGGGAGACTCTGGACAGGGCCTTCTGTGCCACAGCAGGGGACGCAGAGGACCCCACTGCAGACTAGTGGGGTCCCAGGCCCTGTCGGGAGAACCTTCTGTAACCTCATGATTTTTTTCTGTGGACTGATACAGGTTCAAAGTTTCCTCCTGCA
The DNA here is from genome assembly GCF_018350175.1 of Felis catus. Lineage (NCBI taxonomy): Eukaryota > Metazoa > Chordata > Mammalia > Carnivora > Felidae > Felis > Felis catus. Next base: position 126,259,634 of record NC_058374.1, read on the forward strand.
CTTTTGGCAAGGAATGCCGCCCCACATGCTTCCCGTGCTGGGCTCCTCCACGGTGGTGAACATCGTCGGCGTGTGTGACTCCATCCTCTACAAAGCTATCTCGGGGGTGCTGATGCCCACCGTGCTGCAGGCATTACCTGACAGGTGGGCACGCTTCTTCCTGTCTCCCCTCATGACTGGTCCACAGACTCACCGTTCCTGCCTCTCTTTCACTGAACATGATCCCTCGCTGTCTGGGGGTCTCCCTTTAAAGACCATTAACACTGGGGTCTTAAGATTTCAGTTTTATTTATAATTTTTAATGCAAATAAAATTTTTAATATTTTGAACCATTTGTATGGTTCAAAATTCAAAAAGTGTAGTAGAGTGTATAGTGAAAAGTCTTCCTCCATAGACTCCTGTTCCCCAGGACACCCCGGGCCCCTCTATATAGCATCAAATATAGTCATTTTCTTGTGGAATGGGGTCCGTCCAGATCTGCTGTGCACATACAACCAATGCATCCAACATGTTCTTTTTCTCTTTTTCACTGAAACAGAAATATACTATATTACAATATTCTGTATAATATAGAGCAATATAATATAGTCTTGGAGTAAAATACAGAACAGTAAAAACAGTCTTGGAGCTTATATTGGGGCTTCCAGGCCCCTCCAGATCACTCCCTACTGTGCCCCATGCTGCCTCCTGCCCTGGGGCTGGACCAAATGCAGTGCCTCTGGAAGGGCTCCTTTCCTGTGGCTTCCAGCTGGGCTCAGCCAGTGGGGAGAGTAGAGGGAGGGAGACAGATTCTGTCTCCATCCCCATGAGGTCACCTCGGGCTGGCCATGTCCATCCATAGGCCTCTGGGGCCTTCCAGCATACCACGAGATTCAAATTCTTCTGGAGTGCCTTGCACTTAGGTTGGAAGTTTTTCCTTTAGACATGGGGTGGGTGAGAGTTTGCTGCTGTCTCCAATGGCAACTGTCTCCCTTCTGGGCTCCTACATGCCTGTCAACACCTGCTTGACTTGTCCCTTGTAAATAAACTCTCCGATTTTGAATGGCATCTCTTTCTTGTTGGGACTGTTCGAGAACATTTCAAATCAGTCTGTAAAGAGGTTTTATTCTTTTTTATGCCTGCATACTGTTCCACTTTACTGAATTCAGTGAGTTGTCTTCATGTTTCCAGTCTTGTTTCACTACAGATTAACACCGTGATGAATGATGTTTGAAGGGCATTCTTTTTCTGGGTAGAATGCGTTAGCTTCCTGGGGCTGCGGCAGCAAAGTAGCATAAACTGGGTGGCTTAAAACAGCGGTAAGGAATTCTCTCACAGTTTTGGAGGCCAGGAGTCTGAAATCAAGGCAGGAGTGGTTCCTTCCAGGGACTGTGAGCAAAGATCTACTCCATGCCTCCCTCCTAGCCTCTAGTGGTGGCTGGAAGTCTTGGGTGTTCCTTGGCTTATAGATGCGTCCCTCCATTCTCGGCCTCTGTCTTCACATTGACTCCCACTCTGTCTGTCTCTGTGCCTCTTATAAGGATACTTGTCATCATATTTAAGGCCCACCCAGTTAATCCAGGATCTCATCTCAAGATCCCTAATAATCACATCTGCAAAAAAATGTCATCTTCACAGGTTTCGGGTGCACATTTGGTGGGGAGGGCACCACTTATCCCAATACGTGAACTGTGTGTGAGGAATAAATTCCCACAGGGCTGAATTTCTAGCTCAAAGGGTATGTGACTTAAAACTTTTCTCAGTGAAGTTGTAATGTGCGTTTCTCTTGTTATGAGTGAAATTGAGTATCTCTTTGTATTTTAAGAGCAATTTCTATTTTCTTTCCTATGAACTCTCAGTTTTTTAATTTTTATTTTTATTTTCAAGTTAGTTAGCATACAGTGTAGTCTTAGCTTCAGGAGTAGAACCCAGTGATTCATTTCTTACATATGACACCCGTGCTCATCCCCAGAAGTGCCCTCCTTAATGCCTGTCACCCATTTAACCCACCCACCCCCAGCAACCCTCAGTTTGTTGTCTTTATTTAAGAGTCTCTTACGGTTTGCCTCCCTCTCTGTTTTTATCTTTTTTTTCCTTCCCTTATGTTCATCTGTTGAGTTTTTTAAATTCCACATATGAATGTAATCATGTGATATCTTTCTCTGGCTTATTTCACTTAGCGTAATACCCTCTAGCTCCATCTACATTATTGCAAATGGCAAGATTCCATTCTTTTTCGTTGCCAACTAGTACTCCACATCTTTTTTATCCTTTCTTCAGTCTATGGACACTTGGGCTCTTTCTATAATTTGGCTATTGTTGATAGCACTGCTATAAACATTGGGGTGCATATGCCCCTTCGAATCTGCATTTTTGTATCCTTTGGATAAATTCCTAGTAGTATAGTTGCTGGGTTGTAGAGTAGTTCTATTTTTAATTTTTTGAGGAACCTCCATACTGTTTTCCAGAGTGGCTGCACCAGTTTGAACTCAGTTCTTATCCTTTGATTACTTTTCTATTTGGTGGTTGATGTTTTTTCTCATTGATTTTTAGGAGCTGTTTATTTATTAGATATAGTAACCATTTCTCTGTATTAAGAATTGCAATTTTTTTCTCATTTTGTTGTCATTCTTTGGTCTTTGCCTCACAGAAATGTAGTTATATGTCTCAACCCTTGTTTTTATGGCTTCTGGATTTTGTGTCATAGTTTTTAAAGTCCTCCCCACTCCAATGATTAACTAATTTTCCCATGGTTTATCCCACTAACTTTATGGTTTAATTTTGTACTTTTGAATTTTTGTTCAATTTGGAATTCATCCTGGTCTAGGATGTAAAATGTGGCTTTATTTTCTCCTCAGCAGCTATCCTGTTCTCCCAACACCATATGTTAATTATTCCATCTTTTCTTCATAGATTTGAGATGTCTCTTTTTTTATATAATAAATTCTGTATGTATTAAGGGCTATTTCTGGACTTCCTATCCTATGCCATTGATATTTCTATACATTCACGTTCCAGGGTCACTCTGTTTTAAGTTTTGTGCTTTTATTTTTTAAATAAAAAAAAATTTTTTTAACATTTATTTATTTTTGAGACAGAGACAGAGCATGAGAAGGGGAGGGTCAGAGAGAGAGGGAGACACAGAATCCGAAACAGGCTCCGGGCTCTGAGCTGTCAGCCCAGAGCCCGATGCGGGGCTCGAACTCACGGACCACAAGATCATGACTTGAGCCAAAGTCAGACGCCCAACCGACTGAGCCACCCAGGCACCCCTAGTTTTGTGCTTTTTAAACATATTTAATATTTAGTAGGACTAGCTCCTCATACTTACTTTCCTTTTTAAAACCATTTTCCTATTATTATCACTTATTTTCCCGTATGAACTACTTTGCCATCAGTTTGTCTATTTCAGTATATAGACATATATAGCACTTATACATGTATTCTTATTGAGATTACATTACATTTAGAAATCAATTTAGGGAAAAGTGTATATTAATGATATTGAGAATTCCTAATGGGAAACATAGTTTGCCTTGACATTTATCCTGATCTTTAATGTTGTGACTGCAGGAGTATTGCAGATGTTTTTTCATATAAATTTTACACATTTTAAAAATTTATTCTTAGATGTTTATCTTTTTGATGCTAGTGTGAACGTGTTCTTTTCCTCCATAGCTCTTGATGGGTGGTGGGTTGTGTATATGAAAGCTACTGGTATCTGTGTGTTCTATTTTGAGCTGGCCATGTCAAGCTTATCTTGTATTTATTTTTTGAGGTTCTCTTAGACTTTCCATGTTTAGAATCCTATCATCTACAAATACAGACAATTTTACCACTGTTTTTCTAATTTTTATACCTCTCATTTATTTCTCTTGTCTAGTTACATTGACTTATACCTCAAGAACATGTTGAAGTTCTCAACTTTAATGAAAATGCATGTAATGTTTCTTCATTAAACATCATGTGGGATTTTGGATTAAGACTGACGTATTTTATCTTATTAAGGAATGTCTATCTTTTTAAAATTCATTAAATATTTTATCAAGAAGCGTTGTTGAATATTATCCAATGGTTTTCATCATCTATGGAAATTATTATTTTACTCATCTCCTAATATTGAACCATTCTTGCATTCCTAGAATAAACCCCACTTACTCACTGTATATATTCTTTAATGTGCTACAGGATTTTATTTGCTAATGTTTTACGTAGAGTCTCTGCATCAAAATCATAAAGTGAAATTGGTCTGCAATTTTCTTTTTGTGTTTGATCTTCATTAGTTGTTGGTATCAATGTTTTTCTTGCCTTGTGAAAGAAATGTGGAAGCTTCTCTCCACCCCCTTTTTTCTCTAAGCTCTGACACACTTTAAATAGCATTGAAATGATTTGCTCTTGGAGACACACATAATTAATTCCCCTTTGAAGGCATCTGGGTGTAATGTTTTGTGGGAGTAAATCTTTGAATTTTTCTTTTTTTTTTCTATAATAATTGGTTAATTTCAATTTTCTATCTTCTCTGAGGTAAGTTTTGTTAAATTATATCTTACTAGAAAATGTCCACTTCTAGATCTTTAAATTTATTTGCTTGGGGTTGGGCAAAGTGAGTCTATAGACTCATTGAGTTTCCTCTGTGTCTGTGATTATTTCTGCGTTACTATGTTTTAGGTTGTAGAGTTGTGCTTTCTGCTGCTACTTTGTGATTAAGTTACCTGTTTTGTCTTATTTTTTTCAAGGAACGTACCCTTGGATATATTTATTGGTGCTATTACTCTTTCTTTTTTTCCCAATACATCGATTTCTTTTATTTAACTCATTTCTTTTACTTTCCTAAGTTTACTCTGTTCTTCGTGTATTCAACAAATATTTTATTGAATGCCCACTACATAGTTTGTTGTTTTATCAGTGACCAAAAATAACTGACAAAAAAAACAGATGCTGATTTACTTACTTTCTTTCATTCTTGTTTAATAACATAGATATTTCAGGGTTGGGTCTTTCTTTCAGCACTGTTCTACCTGTATCCCATAGTTTTCGAGATGTAATATTTTAACATCATTGTTTTCTAGATATTTTGCAACTTTGGATTGGAGTTCCTCTATGTCCTAAGAACTTTAAAAGAGGACTTTAAAACTTCCAATTGTTAGGAGCTATTACCTTCTACTTATGCTATTCATTTTAGCCTTTATTGAGTAGGGATTGTTTTCTGAACTGTTTCTTCTTTTGAGGTTTTATTTGTTGTCTAATATATGGTCAATTTTGTGCCACTTGGAAAGAAGAAACACTGCGTTCAAAGTACAGACTTTGACATATATGTATTTGGGTCAACGTTGTTACTAAGTTCTCCTTTGTCTTAGTGCTGTCCACTTAGACTGTTATGGATCAAGATAGGTAAATAAGTTTTAAGACTTACTACTAATGTGTGCTAACCTATTTCACCTTGGATCTCCTATAATTTTTGTTTTTGAATATTGATGCTATGTTATATGATGCCTTGATATTTCTAGCTGCTTTATCTTCAATGTGAGCAACAGCTTCATTATGAATTGTAACATCTTCATTGTAAATTGTACTCTTGGCATTATAAAGTCTAATTGAAATTTTTTTGGGCCAACAATTTAGCTTGTCTGATACTAAGATCATTACCTCTATTTTCTCTTTGTTTTCATCTGTCCCAAATGCATTTGCCCATCTTTTTATATTTAACCTTTATAACTTGCTTATATGCAGAACCATTTAGAATTTTATAGTTCAATCAGATTTTTTTCTCTTACTAAAAAGGTCTAGCCCAATTACATTTGCTGATACAATAGATACTTTTGTTCTTAGTTCTATCATTTCATTTTATATTGTTATGTATATGTTTATAGCTGTTCATTTCATTTTATTTTTGAAATTCAGGTTTATTTGGAGTATACTTTATATATAGTAACATTCACCATTTTTAGTGTATACAGCTGACCTTTGAACAACACAGGGACTAGAGGTGCCAAACCCCTGTGCAGTCAAAAATTTGCATATAACTTTTGACTCCTCCAAAGCCCAAGTACTAATAGTCTACTGTTGACCAGAAGCCTTACCAGTAATACAAACAGGCGATTAAACATATTTTTGTCTGCTCTGTGTATTACATACTGTATTCTTACAGTAGAGTAAGAGAGAAGAAAATGCTGTTAAGAAAATTATGAGGAATGGGCACCTGGGTGGCTCAGTTGGCTAAGTGTCCAACTCTTGGTTTCGGCTCAGGTCATGATCTCGCAGCTTTGTGGGTTTTAGCCCTGCATTGGGCCTGTGCTGGCAGCATGGAGCCTGCTTGGGATTCTCTCTCTCTCTCTCTCTCTCTCTCTCTCTCTCTCTCTCTCTCTGCCCCTCCCCCACTTGTGCTATCTCTATGTCTCTCAAATAAATAAACTTTACAAAAAAGGAAAATCATAAGGAAGAGAAAATAAATTTACTGTATTTATTGAAAATCAATTCATATGTAAGTATGTTCACTTAGTTCACAAGTTCAAGGGTCAATTGTACGATTGAAACATAGAACAATTTCATCGCTTTAAAAACTTTTCTCATGCCCCTCTTATTCCCACTGTCATCGCCTGATAACCGCTTATCACTCGGTGTTGCATGGCATGCCTTTTCCCACTCTGTTATTCTGTGTCTTCATAGTTAGAGTAGATCTCACGTAGCCAACGTGTAGTGTGAGCTCCTGCTTCTTCACCCGGTCTGACAATTCCCAGTTTTAGTTGCTATGTCTAGGCCTTCATATTTAATGTGAATTGCATTTAATGTTATTAATGACATGGTTGATTAAAATTTTCCACCTCGCTAGTTGTTTTCTAGTGGTTCCTTCCGTTTTTATCCTTTTTCCCCGTTTTTGTGCCTAGTTTTAGGTTAATTTTTTAAAAATCATTCTGTTTTATCTCCATAATCAGACTGTTTCTTAGATCTCTTTTAAAAATTATTTTAGTGGATGCCTCTGGGTTTGTAGATCTTCGTTATTCACAGCCTACCTTCGGGTAGTATCATACTGCGCCTCATGGACTGCAGGGACCTCACAGCAGTCTACCTCCAGTTCATTCTCTCATTTTTTATGCTGTTGCTTTCACACATTTTGGTCTTGTAGATGCTCTACACTCACAGGTGTTACTGTTTTTGCTTTAGATAATTCACCTTTGGAGTGATTAAAGATTCAGAAGACAGTCTTTTAAATTTACTGTCATCCTAGTGATTTCTGAGCCTCATTTCTTTGTATAAAATCCTGGTTTCTGTGTTTGATGAGATTATAATATCCCCCTGCCTGAAGAGTTGTCTAAAACATTTCTAGTATTGCAGGTCTGGTGCTAATGAATCATCTCAGCTTTTGTTGGTCTGAAAAAGTCATTATTTCTCTTTCATTTTTGAAAGATGCCTTCAGTGGGTATGGTGTCCTGGATTCAAAGTTTTCTGTTTGGTTTTATGTTCAGCACTTTAAAGATTTCAGCCGTTCATTTTCCGGCTTGCATGTTTATCTTTGTACATCTTTTCGGCTTTGCATACAATGTGCCTTTTTTCCTCTGGCTGCCTTTGGGATTTTCTCTACCTTTGGTTTTAGCCGTTTGAATATGATGTGTCTAGTTAACCCTGCTTGAGATTTTCTGAACTTCTTGGATCTGTTTGCTTTGATGTGTTTCATTATTGTTGGAAACCTCCCTGCCATTATCTTCTGCTCTGTGTTTCCTCTCTTTTCTCCTTATGTGATTAAGCTTACATGCATGTCAGACCATTTGACACTGTCCCACAACTGTCTTGGATGCTCTGTTTAACTTTTTTCACTCGTTTTGTGTTTTGGTTAGATTCATTTTTATTGGCCTATCTTCAGGCTTACTGATTTTTTCCTAGCATATGTCGACTTGGCTAATGAGATTGCTGAAGGCATTCTTCACCTCTGTTGCCATATTTTGTTTTCATTTTCTGACATTTCATTTGGTGGCTTTGTATTATTTCTGTGTTTCTGCTGAAATTCCTCATCTGTTCATACTTATTGTTTATCCTTTCCATGGGAACCTTTAACATATTAATCGTATTTATTTAAAAAAATTTTTTAGTGTTTATTTTTGAGAGAGAGAGAGACAGAGAGCAGGGGAGGGGCAGAGAGAGGGGGCACAGCGGATCTGAAGTGGGCTCTGTGCTGACAGCAGAGAGCCTGACGTGGGGCTCAAACTCATGAACCGTGAGATCATGACCTGAGCTGAAGTCAGACGCCCAGCTGTCTGAGCCACCCAGGTGCCCCAATGATAGTTATTTTAAATTGCCTGTTTGAAGGTTGAACAAGTTAAATTCAGCAGGCTTTTTAGGATCTCAACCCTGTATCTATTTTGAGTCCTTATCTTCAAACTGAGTCTTTAGTGTGTGTAATATAACCTTATTTTACATATAATCTGAGCCAATGAAAAGCTCAGAATGGCTACTAAAATGCATCACAGACCACAACAAGAGTCTGATCTTAGGTCAGTCCTTATTCATTTGGTAACAAAGGCAATTCCACTTACAGAAAACATACTACCACATTTCAAAGGTTTAAAGTTTCATTAGAAAAATTATGCACAGAATAAGAAATATATTTTTCAAGAATAGGGGTATTATTTCATTCATCAAATTCATTTAAAACATGAGTTACAGTACAGAAAGAGAAATGACAGCATAGTTGTATACAACCAACTGATCTGCAAAACCAGTCTCTTAAAAACAACACACCATATGGTTTTAATAAAAGGCAACTACGGTTCCCTTTAAAAAATAAAAAAATAAAAAATAAATAAATAAATTGCCTGTTTGATAGTCAGGTTCTCTTCATGCCTTTATCTCTTGAGAGTGGATTCTTTTTCTTTTTAAAATTTGTATTATTTTTATCATTTATTTGTATTATTTTATTTAAAAATATGTATTACTCCAATTTATTGGATTATGGTTGACATACAATGTTATATTAGTTTCAGGCATCCGACATAGTGACTGGGCAGCTCTGTCCATTATGCAGCACTCACCCCAGGAAGTGTAGTTACCACCTGTCACTATACAATGTTCTTAAGATATTATTGACTATATTGGGGCGCCTGGGTGGCGCAGTCGGTTAAGCGTCCGACTTCAGCCAGGTCACGATCTCGCGGTCCGGGAGTTCGAGCCCCGCGTCAGGCTCTGGGCTGATGGCTCGGAACCTGGAGCCTGCTTCCGATTCTGTGTCTCCCTCTCTCTCTGCCCCTCCCCCGTTCATGCTCTGTCTCTCTCTGTCCCAAAAAATAAATAAAAACGCTGAAAAAAAAATTAAAAAAAAAAAAAGATATTATTGACTATATTCCCAATGCTGTACTTTTCACCCCTGTGACTTACTTGCTTTGTAACTGGAAGTTTGTACATGTTAATTCCCTTCACCTATTTTGCCTATCCTTCCCATGCCCCTCCCCTCTGGCGACCACCAGTGTGTTCTCTGTATTTATGACTCTGTTTCTGGTTTTTTATTTGTCTGCTTTCTTTTTCAGATTCCACGTATGAGTGAAATCCTATGGTATTTGTCTTTTACTGTCTGTCTTATTTCACTTAACATAATATTCTCTAGGGTCATGCATTTTGTTGCAAATGGCAAAATCTCACTCTTTTTTATGGCTAAGTAATACTCCGTTGTGTATATATGCCACATCTTCTTTATTTGTTTATTTATTGATGGACACTTGGGTTGCGTCCATACCTTGGCTATTGTAAATATGCTGCAGTGAACACAGAGTTAGTGTTTTCATTTTGGGTAAACACCCAGCAGTGGAATTTTTTACTGAATTGTATGGTATTTCAATTTGTAATTTTCTGTGGAATCTCCATACTGTTTTCCACAGTGGTTGCATTAATTTATACTCCCACCAACAGTGCAGAGGGTTCCCTTTGCTACATATCTTCACCAGCACTTTTTAGTTTTTACTTTTTTGATACTAGCCATTGTGACTGGTATGAGGTAATATTTCATTGTGGTTTTGATTCGCGTTTCCTTGATGATTAGTGATGTTGAACATGTTTTCCTGTATCTGTTGCCACCTGTATATTTCCTTTGAAAAAATGTCTATTCAGGTCTGCTTATTTTTAATCAGATTGTCTGGTTTTTGGTGTTGAGTTGTATATGTTCTTCATATATTTTGGATATTGACCCCTTATTGGGTATGTCATTTGCAAATGTCTTCCTCCATTAAGTAAGTTGCCTTTTGTTTTTGTCGATGGTTTCCTTTGTTGTGCAAAAGTTTATTTTTGCTTTTGTTTCCCTTGTCTGAGGAGACATATCCATAAATGTATTGCTAAGGTGAATGTCCAAGAGCTTACTACCTAGGTTTTCTTTTAGTAGTAATTCAGGTCTCATATTTAGGTCTTTAATCCATTTTGAGTTTATTTTTGTGTATGTGGTAAGAAAGTGGTCCAGTTTCATTCTTTTGCATGTAGCTGTCTTGTTTTCCCAACACCATTTGTTGAAAAAACTGTCTTTTGCCCATCGTATATTCTTGCCTCCTTTGTCATAGATAAATTGACCATATGAGCGTGGGCTTATTTCTGACTCTCCCTCCTGTTCCATTGATCTATATGTCTATTTTGTGCCGGTACCTTACTGTTTTGATTACTTTAGCTTTGTGTAGTATACTTTAACATCCGGGATTGTGGTACCTCCAGCTTCGTTCTTCTTTCTCAAGCTTGCTTTGGCTGTTTGGGATCTTCTGTGTTCCCACACAAATTTTAGGATTATTTTTTCAAGTTCTCTGAAAAATACTGTTGGCATTTTGATAGAGATTGCATTCAATCTATAGATTGCTTTGGGTAGTATGGACATTTTAACAATATTAATTCTTCCAGCCCATGAGCATGTGTTTCTTTATATTTGTTTATATTGTGTTCTGCTTCTTCCATTATTGTTTTATAGTTTTCAAAGTACAGGTCTTTCACTTCCTTGGTCAAGTTTATTCCTAGGTATTTTATTCTGTTTTGTGCAATTGTAAATGGAATTGTTTTCTTAGTTTGTTTTTCTGCTACTTCATTATTAGTGTATAGAAATGCAACAGATTTCTGTATATTGATTTTGTGTCCTATAACTTACTGAATTCATTTATTCTAATAGTTTTATGGTGGAATCTTTAGGGTTTTCTATACATAGTATCATGTCATCTGCAAATAGGGACAGTTTAACTTCTACTTCATAATTTGGATGTCTTTTATTTCTTTCTCTCATCTGATTGCTATGGCTAGGATTTCCTGTACTTTATTGAATAAAAGTGAGAGTGAACATCCTTGTCTTATTCTTGATCTTAGAGGAAAAGCTTTCCGTTTTTCACTATTGAGTATGATGTTAGCTGTGGATTGGTCATTTATGGCCTTTATTATGTTGATGTATGTTTCCTCCAAACCCCACTTTGTTGAGAGTTTTTTTTTTATCATGAATGGATATTGAATTTTTCAAATGCTTTTTCTGCATCTATTCAGATGTTCATATCGCTTTTATCCTTCCTTTTGTTAATGTGATGTGTCACTTTGATTGATTTGTGTATACGGAACCAACCTTTGCATCTTAGCAATAAATCCCACTTGATCATGGTGAACAATTGTTAACGTATTGTTGAATGTAGTTTGTTAATATTTTGTTAAGGATTTTTGCATCTGTATTCATCGGGGATGCTGGCCTGTAGTTTTCTTTTTTGGTAGTGTCTGTCTGGTTTTGGTATCAGGGTAATGCCTTGTAGAATAAATTTGGAAGCTCTCCTTTCTTTTCTATGTTTTGGAATAGTTTGAGAATAATAAATTAATATTAATATTAATTAATATTAATTTTTCTTTAAATCGCTGGTAGAATTCACCTGTGAAGCTGCCTGACTTTGGACTTCTGTTTTATTACTGATCAACTTCATTACTAGTAATCAGTCTGTTCAGATTTTCTATTTCTTCCTGATCCAGTTTGGGACGATCGTATGTTTCTAGGAATTTATCCATTTCTTCTAGGTTGTCCAGTTCGTTGTTGTATAATTTTTTTAATAGTTTCTCATAATCGTTTGTTTTTCTGTAATGTCAGTTGTTATTTTTCTTCTTTCATTTTTGATTTTCTTGAGTCCTCTGTCTTTTTTCTTGCTGACTCTGGCTAAAGGTGTCTCATTTTTGTTTATCTTTTTAAAAAAGCACCTCTTTGTTTTATTGATCTATTGTGTTGTAAGTTTCTGTTTCATTTATTTCAACTCTGACCTTTATTCCTTCCTTCCTTCTACTCACTTTGGGCTTTGTCTGTTCTTTTTCTAGTTCCTTTAGGCATAAAGTTACATTGTCTGAGATTTTTTGTTGATGTTTCTTGAGGTAGGCCTATATCACCATAAACTTCCCTCTTAGAACTGCTTTTGCTGCATCCCACAGATTTTGGACCATTGTATTTTCAGTTTCATTTGCCTCCATGTTTTTTTTCTAATTCCCTCTTTGATTTCTTCATTGACCTATTGGTTGTTTGGTAGCATTTTGTTTAGCCTCCATGTGTTTGTGTTCTTTCCAGTTTTTTTCCTTGTAATTGATTTCTAGTTTCATACTTTTATGATCAGAAAATATGCTTAATATGATTTAAATATTAAATTTATTGAGACTTGTTTTGTGGCCTAACATGTGATCTGTCCTGGAGAAAGTTCCATGTGCACTTGAAAAGAATGTGTGTTCTGCTGTTTTTATTTTTTTTTTTTTTGCATTTTTTTAATATGAAATTTATTGTCAAATTGGTTTGTTCTGCTGTTTTTAGATGAAATGTTTTGAATATATCTGTTAAGTCCATCTTGTCTAATGTATTGTTCAAAGCCACTGTATCCTTGTTGATTTTCTGCCTGGATGATCTACCCATTGATGAAAGTGGGATGTTGAAGTCCCCTACTACTGTCAATTTCTCCTTTTATGTCAGTTAATATTTGCTTTATGTATTTAGGTGCTCCTGTGTTGAGTGCATGGATATTTACAATTGTTTTATCTTCTTTTTGGATTGATACCTTTATCATTATGTAATACGCTTGTCTCCTGTTACAATCTTTATTTTAAAGTCCTTCTTTGTCTGATATAAGTATTGCTACTTTGTTTTCTTTTTTCTTTTTTTTTTCACTCTCATTTGCATGGAATATCTTTTTGTATCCCTTCACTTTCAGTCTGTGTGTATCTTTAGGTCTGAAGTGAGTCTCTTATAGGCAATGTATGGATGGGTCTTTTTTTTTTTTAAATCCATTCAGTCATAGTCGATTCTTTTTCTTAATTTTCTGTGTGTCCTATAATTTTTTATTGACTTCCAAACAGTAGTTAGAAGAGTAAAGACTGAAGTAAATAGTATTTATGTCTGGAAATAGATACGCCTCTTCCTCTCCTAGCTCTTGATGTAGGGAGTTGAGTCAGTTTATTTAGGCGTTGATTGGGTTTGGGTTTTTTTGTTGCTATGGGTTACCTTCAGTGGACTACCAGATTCTTCTGCGGTACCCTGTGCTTAGGTTGAAAGTTTGTTGGTGGGGTGGGTTCTCATCCTCAGCTTTAGGCCCTCCTTGTGTACCTCTCTTACACTTATTGGTATGGAGGTATGGGGGTTTCCCTGCTGTCCTGGTTTAGTCCCCAGCAGGCTCTGTGTTGCTGGCTCTGAGTCAGGCATTCTCCGTGATCCTATCCTGCCCCAGATATGAATCTCTAATAGTCTGAGCCCATGATGGTTTCTACCAAGGTTAGAGAGCTTTTTCTTTTTACTTCCCCCACCTGCATTGGGTCTCTTTCTACGTCCACAGTCAACAGTGTTTCCATCTTCCCGCTGGCCACATGAGGCTTTTGTTCCATAGGGCAGAGACTGCTGGCTGGCTAGGACTTCACGCTCTCCCTGCAGCCATGGTTGCTCCCCTCCTCCAAGCAGGCATCTTGGAGATATGCTTCCTTCATTCTCCAGGATTCCTCACGAGCACCTGGTGAGGCCTGTGGGGAAGATCTTGTGAATAGGTGTAAACTTCCTTTGCATCTGTGGCTCCCAGAGTTCTTTACTGTCATGCTAGTTCACACTTGGCCCTTAGCAATTTGTCTTAAAAACTGAATTGAATTCTTTTTACCTAGAGATCCTGCTTTCCTCCCTCAGAACAGATGAACCAGTTCCTAAGTCCTTCTCTCTTTGGAGGTGCCTGTCTTTCTGTGCCTTCCAGGCTAGGTGGTTGTGACCTCAGTTGTCTGGTGGGTTCAAGAAAAGTTAGGATTTTGTGGATTATCTGGCTTTCTCTTATTATGGTGGGAGTGTTGCTTTTTCCAATTTTCCACATTCTAGGTGGAACAGACACATACCTAGATAGGAGCAAAGATTACCTCCCAATGGGATTATAGTCAAATTTTAGTCTTGTGCTTTTCTGCATTTTTGTTCTGTTTTAATTAAGACTGGGATTATTTTTATAATCATGTGTATACACAGATATACACATATATATCTAGATTTAAAATATGGATAGGATTATAAAAATTATATATATGGAAAGAGAGAGAGGGAGGGAGGGAGACCCCTATAAGCGTTGAGTTGTTCTTTCTTGTGCATTGTTCAAGTGAACTAGATAGTGACCAAATGTGTACCTTCATTTTATCATGAGAAGGTACCTCCTGGGGGGGTCAGTAAAAGTATATGCACCGTTATATGAGAGCTTCACGTACTTCTGGCACTGTTTAATAGGTGTTACATACATGAAGGGCATCTGTAGTTTGTTATAGAGCATTTTGTGGTGTGCTAATGAAATGCTAACCCTTGCCTCCTTCCCTGTAATTGGCTTATTTTTAGAGATGTAAAAATTGGAGCTTAAGAGTTGAAATCACTTTAGTCACTTTAGTGACTGAAATGGCATTAGTCACCTGCAAATAAATGAAACAGCCATGAGTCAACTATTCATTCTTCATTAAACAATGTCTGTTGATTACTACAACATGCTGGACACTCTGCTGAGTCCTGGAGCATTGCATTAAAAGAGAGAAACAAACTCCCTGCCCTGACTGAGCTTCCAGTCTCCCACGAGAGACCAGTTTTTAAAAAAGGACGTTGTTAACTTGCCAAAGTGACCTTTGACTTATAAATCCAGTGCCTTTCCCATTAAATCAAGAAGAAAAAACTTATTCAAAAGACCAGACTTCATCAGACAGCCGATTTTTCACAATTTTATGGATGCATTCATCCCTGAAGGCTGTTTGAGTGTGTTCTATATGCCCAGTCCTGTGCTTGGCCAGGGTAGAAACGAGAATTGACTCTAGAGGTTCTCACGAGCTGATGAGCTCAGACCCACCTCTTACCTTCTATCAGTAAAGCATATTGAAATTCAGGTGGACAAGTGGTAATATAGAGATAACCATGAACCATATGCTCTTTTTTTTTTTTTACAGCTTTTTTAATGTATATTTATTTTTGAGAGAAAGCGCGTGTGCAAGCAAGCAGGGAAGGGGCAGAGAGAGGGAGATACAGAATCAGAAGCAGGCTCCAGGCTCCGAGCTGTCGGCACAGAGCCCGATGTGGGGCTTGAACTCATGAGCTGTGAGGTCATGACCTGAGCGAAAGTTGGATGCTTGACCTGCTGAGCCACCCAGACACCCCGATATGTTCTTTATTTATAAGAAGTGTAGATCATTCTCAAACTTGGACTTTTCACCTCTTGTGACCTTGGCATAGTGGTTGTTGGTAATGGTTGGTTTAGCAGAAGTAAGGAAGCGCACGTGCGCGTGTGTGTGCGTGCGTGCGTGCATGTGTGTGTGTGTGTGTGTGTGTGTGTGTGTGTGTGTGTTTAGGGGTGGTGGACCGGGCAGGGAAGATGAGATATCAGAGAAGCCAAGAGAAGACTGTGATACTAGAGCTTTGGAGCCAGACACATCTGGGCTTCAGTCTTGGCTTGTCTACATACTTGGTGCATCTCCTTGGACAAATAAAATAACTTCTCTGAGCCTTGATTTCTCACTTCTCTGCTGGGACTAACAATAGTACCTGCTTCGTACGGTGGATGTGAGGATTAAATAAGAAATATGTGCGAAAGGTTTAGCACTTGGCACACTGCACTCATTACAAGGCGGCCGCCATTAGCACTGTTGCTGTTGTGCCAGCATCACGGCTGGAGGTCATTCAGAGAGTTACAAGTGTGGAATTAAGATGCAGGGGCAGGGCCGAAGCTGGAGTTATAGATGTGGGAGCCACCTGCACAAAAGGGAGGAGGAGAAGGTGTGACACTAGAGGAGCAGGGCGACCCTGGGAGTGCCAGCCTGGGGAGTGAGATGGAAGAAGGGGACACGGGAAGTCGGCACCGCACAAAGGGTGGCTCCTCTTCTCCAGCGGCAGGTGATGTCTCCTGGGAAAGGTGCCGTGGGCGGGGAATGGCAAGCCGCCCTCCTTGATGGTCCGGCAGTGATGGGATGATCACTCCAGACACTTAGCTAAAGTTTGACCTCTGTCAAGAGTGGCCAAATGTTCTGGGAAGTCTTCTCACGTAGAAGTTGGATCCAGTGTGCTCATCACTGATGGTGGTTTTGAACTTTGCTTTATTACATGTGCAGTACTTTTGGTTCACTCAGTATTCAGCATTTATTAAGTGCCTCCTGGGTATCAGGCACTCTGCTAGGCACAGGGGGTGCATAGACCATTTTTCTTTCATGAAGACATCCTTGGCAACAGTCTTTCCTCATACACCCGCATCCACTCACCAGGGCATCCTGGTTGGCTCTGCCTTCAAAATATTTTAATCTGACTATATTGCATTATTTCCATGGTGACCACCCCTCATCCAGGCCACTCTCTTGCCTGGATTGTTGCAATAACCTTCAAGCAGATCTCCCCCTGCTCTGTCCTTGCCTTTCTATATTCAGTGTTCATCCCAGGAGCCAACTACTCTTATCAAAACACATGGCAGGCTCAAGAGTGTTGAAATAGTTGGTAGAGCTGGGAGTGTGGGGAGACTGGCAGTTTCAAATCCTGTGGTCAATACTGAACCAACCTGTGAAGTTGTTAGGGGAGGGAGGGAACAGGCTGCAATCTGGGGCAGGAGATTTCCAGGTTGAGGGAACAGCAGATGCAAAGGCCCTGGTGAGGTTGTCAAGGACCTGAAGAAACAGAAAGGGCACTGGTGCTGTAGGAACTGAGTAAGCTGGTGAGGTGGGGTGGGATGGATTGGGAGGAGCTGAAGTCAGAGAAATAAAGATGGGGACAATGTGGATAGGGTCCTGTGGGGAATATGTCGAAGGTCTGCCCAGCTAGGGATTGGGGGCTATTCACTCATTCATTTCATTTAACAAACATTCCTTATATGCCCACTTGGTGTCAGGTGCTATGCTAATGGCTGAACATACAGTGATAAGCAAAATAGGCATTGTCCCTGCCGTCTGTATTGGAGCATGCAGTCTAGTGGGAAAGATGGATATTAACCAGATAATCACACAAATTAGTGTATAGTTACCAAATGTCACAACTACAAGGTCCTTCAAGGGGAAAAACCAGAGATTCCAGTCTAGTCTAGGGGGCTTCAGAGAAGGTTTTCCTGTGGATGTGACACCTGAGGAAGAGTTGAGTAGGCAAGGAAGGGTTGGATGCTCTTGGATGGAAAGATGCCCAGGTCAAAGGCTCTGAGATGGGAAAGAACAGGGTGGAGGCAAGTGGGGCCGAAATGTAGATGAAGAGAGAAAATTTTAAGATGAGGCTGGTCTTTGGGGATTATGGTGAGGATTTTGGTTTTTATCCTAAGAATAATGTGAGGGGCACCTGGGTGGCTCAATCGGTTAAGTGTCGGACTCTTGATTTCAGCTCAGGTCATGAGTTTGAGCCCCACATTGGACTCTCCACTGCTGGTGCAGACCCTGCTTGGGATTCTCTCTCTCCCCCTCTCCTCCTCTCCTCCTCTCTCTGTGCCCCTTCCCTGCTCACACTCTTGAAAAAACAAACAAACAAACAAACAAACAAACAAAGAATGTGAAAGCATTGGGGGGCAAGGGAAGGGTGTTTAACCAGAAGGTGAAACAGATCAAAATTGCAAGTGTTTTAGAGGAATCCCTCTCACAATGTGGGGTTGAGGTGGGAAGGTGAGCAGAGCAGGGTAGGCTCTTGTACTTACTTGTAGAAGCTGCTGTAGTGGCCCAGGTGAGAGAGGAGGATAGCTGGAAGTAGAGAGAAAAGGGGAAAACTGGATGAGGTTGAGAGGCAACTTGGAGATGAAACCGGTAGTATGTGGTGATAGGAAGAGAGACCATTTAAGTCTCAAAACTAGATACACTAAAAGAGGAACAACCAGCCATTTTAAGTCTCGTGGTGTGATGCAGTGGGTGGCACAGGGCCACCTACAAAGTTTTCGTGTCTTAAAAAAAAAATGTAACTTAATTTGATCACCTCTTTAGACCTAACTGCCAGTCTATAAGAAGTATGCAGGATAGATGAACGTGTTAAATGGCACTATAAGGAAGACATGAACCAAATCAGAGTGTGGGACATGACAGGGAACAAATAGCATGATGTTGCTAACAAACCAATGCCATGAAACAGAATTTTTAAAAAGTCTTTGGAAATAGAACAAGGCAATGTTTTTGTGCAGTGTGTAGACCGTATTTGGATCCTGATTCAAAGAGACTAAAAGATATCTCTGAGAGAAATAGAGAAATTTGCGTACCAACTGGGCTTTAGCTAATAGGAATTGCTGTTCATCGTGTCAGGTACACTAATGGCATGGTGGTTTTAAATGTGGCAGTGCATACATACATACATATATAAGGGCATGTTAGAAACACACACGAACTTTTTGAAATCATACATCTTGAATTTGCTCAAAGCATTCCAGACAAGCAAGCATGGCATGTGACAAATTGAACTGGAAAAACGTTGCTAGTTATGGAAGCTGGGTCACAGATTCTTGGAGGTTTATTATACTGTTCTATCTTGGGGTATATTTAAAATGTTTTCATAATAAAAAAGTCAAACAAAAACTTTATGAAAAGTGGAGTTCCCAATGAAATAGAGAACGTAAGAAAAGAAACCAGTCTGACAGAGAACTGAGGAGTTCAGTTTGGATGAGTTGAGGTCGATGTGCCTTTGGGATGCTAAATGGAGGGGACCTGTGTGTGGTTGGTCTGGAGTTCTGGAGACCTCTGCTCTGGAACTGCGAGAGTGAGTATAGATGGTGACTGAAGCCATGGGCTTCCTGAAGAAGGATGTGTGTGAAGTGGAGGACAGAGGGTGGTACCTTGAAGAAAGAGGGCAGAGAAATAAGAGGGTTTGTTTGTTTGTTTATAATTTACATCCAAGTTAGTTAGCATATAGTGCAACAACGATTTCAGGAGTAGATTTCTTAATGCCTCTTACCCACTTAGCCCATTCCCCTTCCCACAACCCCTCCAGCAACCCTCAGTTTGTTCTCCATATTTATGAGTCTCTTTTTTTTTGTCCCCCTCCCTGTTTTTATATTATTTTTGTTTCCTTTCCCTTATGTTCATCTGTTTTGTCTCTTAAAGTCCTCATATGAGTGAAGTCATATGATTTTTGTCTTTCTCTGACTAATTTCACTTAGCATAATACCCTCCAGTTCCATCCACATAGTTGCAAATGGCAAGATTTCATTCTTTTTGATTGCCGAGTAATACTGCAGTGTATATATATACCACTTCTTCTTTATCCATTCATCCATCGATGGACATTTGGGATCTTTCCATACTTTGGCTCTTGTCGATAGTGCTGCTATAAACATGGGGGTGCATGTGTCCCTTTGAAACAGCACCCCTGTATCCCTTGGATAAATGCCTAGTAGTGCAATTGCTGGGTCATAGGGTAGTTCTATTTTTAGTTTTTTGAGGAACCTCCATGCTGTTTTCCAGAGTGGCTGCACCAGCTTGCATTCCCACCAACGATGCAAAAGAGATCCTCTTTCTCCTCATCCTCGTCAACATCTGTTGTTGCCTGAGTTGTTAATGTTAGCCATTCTGACAGGTGTAAGGTGGTATCTCAGTGTGGTTTTGATTTGTATTTCCCTGTTGTTTCACGTATTGGTTGGCCATCTGGATGTCTTCTTTGGAGAAGTGTCTATTCATGTCTTTTGCCTATTTCTTCACTGGATTATTTGTTTTTTGGATGTTGAGTTTGATAAGTTCTTTGTAGATTTTGGATACTAACCCTTTATCTGATAGGTAATTTGCAAATATCTTCTCCCATTCTGTCAGTTGCCTTTGAGTTTTGCTGATTGTTTCCTTCGCTATGCAGAAGCTTTTTATTTTGATGAGGTCCCAATAGTTCATTTTTGCTTTTGTTTCCCTTGCCTCCAGAGATGTGTTGAGTAAGAACTTGCTGCAGCCAAGGTCAAAGAGGTTTTTGCCTGCTTTCTCCTCAAGGATTTTGATGGCTTCTTGTCTTACATTTAGGTCTTTCATCCATTTTGAGTTTATTTTTGTGAATGGTGTAAGAAAGTGGTCCAGGTTCATTTTTCTGCGTGTCGCTGTCCAGTTTTCCCAGCACCACTTGCTGAAGAGATTGTCTTTATTCCATTGGATATTCTTTCCTGCTTTGTCAAAGATTAGTTGGCCACACGTTTGTGGGTCCATTTCTGGGTTCTCTATTCTGTTCCATTGATCTGAGTGTCTGTTTTTGTACCAGTCCCATACTGTCTTGATGATTACAGCTTTGCAATACAGCTTGAATTCCAGGATGGAGATGCCTCCTGCCTTGGTTTTCTTTTTCAAGATTGCCTCGGCTATTTGGGGTCTTTCCTGGTTCCATACAAATTTTAGGATTGTTTGCTCTAGCTCTGTGAAGAATGCTGGTGTTATTTTGATAGGCATTGCATTGAATATGTAGATTGCTTTGGGTAGTATTGACATTTTAACAATATTTGTTCTTCCTATCCAGGAGCATGGAATCTTTTTCCATTTTGTGTCTTCTTCAATTTATTTCATAAGCTTTCTGTAGTTTTCAGTGTATAGATTTTTCACCTCTTTGGTTAGATTTATTGCTAGGTATTTTATGGTTTTTGGTGCAATTGTAAATGTGATCAATTCCTTGATTTCTCTTTCTGTTGCTTCATTATTGGTGTATAGGAATGCAACAGATTTCTGGGCGTTGATTTTATATCCTGCAACTTTGCTGAATTCATGATAAGTTTTAGCAGTTTTTTGATGGAATCTTTTGGGTTTTCCATATAGAGTATCATGTCATCTGTAAAGAGTGGAAGTTTGACCTCCTCCTGGCCGATTTGGATGCCTTTCATTTCTTTGTGTTGTCTGATTGCAGGGGCTAAGACTTCCAATACTATGTTGAATAACAGTGGCGAGAGTGGACATCCCAGTCTTTTTCCTGACCTTAGGGGGAAAGCTCTCAGTTTTTCCCCATTGAGGATGAAATTAGTGTTGGGTGTTTCACATATGGCTTTTGTGATCTCGAGGTATGATCCTTCTATCCCTACTTTCTTGAGGGTTTTTATCCAGAAAGGATGCTGTATTTTGTCAGATGCTTTCTCTGCATCTACTGAGAGGATCGTGTGGTTCTTGTCTTTTCTTTTATTGATGTGATGAATCACATTGATTTGCAGATATTGAACCAGCCCTATATCCCAGGGATAAATCCCACTTGGTCGCGGTGAATAATTTTTTTAATGTATTGTTGGATCTGGTTGGCTAATATATTGTTGAGGATTTTTGCATCCATGTTCATCAGGGAAATTGGTCTATAGTTCTTCTCTTTAGTGGGGCCTCTGTCTGGTTTTGGGATCAAGGTAATGCTGGCTTCATAGAAAGAGTTTGGAAGTTTTCCTTCCATTTCTAAGAGGGTTTATTTTTAAGGAGGGACATGCGTGGTGAAAGGAAGAGGTGGGATATCCTGGAGAAGGGGCGGTTAGTGACATGGGGTTCCTGAGGAGGCAGGAGGGGATGACACGGAGTTGGCCCTTGATTCTGTCAGAGTGGCCGGGGAGGAGAGCTGTGTTGTGGTGGAATGCTGGAAAGTTCTCCCTTTGCCGCTGTGTTCCCTGCAACATGGGAGTGGTGCCCACAGCTGGTGGAGGGTGTGCAGGTGGGTGGGAGGGTCTTGGAGAAGGTTGGTAAAGAAGTGCAGAGTTAAAGAGTGAGAAGGCTGGGGGGACTGCCTTGGGAGGAAGTTGGTGATCAGGGTCTGACAGGAGAGTCCATGGGACACCGCGAGAGCAAGGTAGGCAGTGTTGCCGGGGGGCGAGGATGGTGTGGACGCTCAACACGGGCTCTGAGGTCCCCGTGGCGGCCATGCCAGAGGAGGAGTCCATGGACAATGCGTGACCCAGCCCATTGTGTTCACAGTGAGAGCCTGAAAGTGGTGCACAAGGTCTCCCAGATTCTCATCTCGTGCTGCAACCTGCTGTGCCCTCACCCTTCACCCCCTTCCCCCAAACAGCCGTGGGCTCTCTACATCAGATATGGTTTCAAGGTCAGGGATGTTTGTCAGTGCAAAGACAGGCTGTTGCTTCCCAGTTCCTGCCGAGTGGCCAGAGGCTGGGGCAGCCAGAGCTGGGCTGGGTGGGCCAACGCTTGGGCAAGACTGTCTGCAAAACAGTGTTCCCAGGCTCATGGCCCCCTGTCTGCACCATCTTGCTCAGAGTCCAGGCACCATGTCCCCTGGTGGCCACCGTGGGCACTATGCAGGCCCTGCTCAGACCCACCAGTGCTCGGTGGGGCTTGGGCCACCCGTCCTGCCCCTGAGGTTACTGCTCCCATGACACTGGTGCAGCCAGAACACCACCAGGGGAAACCAAACCCTGTCCGGGCCTATCGGGAGGACTAGGCAACACACCGCGGCACTTAAAGTGGATCATTTCTCTTTCTAGCTTAACTCAGGTGATCCGAAAGTTTGCCAAGCAGCTGGATGAGTGGCTAAAAGTGGCTCTCCATGACCTTCCAGAAAATTTGCGAAACATTAAGTTTGAATGTAAGTACTGACTTTGGGAGCTGAGGGAAGGGAGAACAACGTTTTAGTGCCAAACGTTTTACATAGGTTGTTAACAAAATAATAACAACAACAGCTATCATTTACGGTTTACAAAGCACCAAGTATTAAGCCTAGCGCTTTTCCTGCATTAACTCACTCGATCCTCACAGGAGGTTTATTACAGGTGGCACCTTTCTCCTTTTGTGGAAAATAGAACAGGCTTAGAGAGGCGGTAAGTAGCAAAGGCAGGATTTGCTCCCGGGTCTGTCTGTTGACACCAAAGTTTCTGCTCATCACTGCCATCTCCTCTCATTAATCCTCATGCCTCCTCTGTGATGTAGGGAACAGTATCCCTATCCTGCAGATGAGGCTCCGAGAGGCAAAGAAACCTCCCCAAAGCCACACGGCCATGCAGCTGGTAAGAAGGGTCCAGGAGTCAAACTCAGGTCTGTCCGACTCCAAAATTCGGAGATTTCCCAGAATCCCCTGCCCCCAAAATGGTGGTAAGAGGGGACAGAAAACCGCTTCAGGGCTTCACATATTCAACTCTCTGCCTAATGAGAAAGCCAAATTAATATTTCTCCTACGGGGATTAGGACTGTGATTTTTTTTTTTTTTCTGCTAAGCATCACCAGCCATTCTGTATCATTAGTTTTGCCTGAGAAAACTGGTCCTATTTCGCTTTCTCAATGTTTCTGTACTTGTGGGAAGACTCATGTGCTATTAAACAAAGATGATATGATTTTAAGCAAAACAAAGTTTTAAGATATGTTTCTTAAAGCACCATTTGAATACAGCTTGCCATTCTTGCCCAGAATAAGTGCCAGCAAGGAAAATGAAGGCGATCAAATTACCCTCTCTCTGCAGGCAAAGGGAGCCCTTTGAGACATGCTTTGAGGCCGCCTGCAGTGCCCATCACCTATTGATAAAGCCTGCTTTATTTCGCAGCCCTCAGTTCTTTTCTCTTCGTGAGCACTAAATTCCACATCACAAAGTTAAAGAAAAAGTAATTAAGGAGAAGGATTAACGATTGATCGGTCTGGAAAATTAGAAGTTCATCTGTGCCCCGAGCCCCCCACCCCCGCCACTCCATTCCTCCACCCCACGCCCTATTTTTCAAACCAAGCTGGCTCTGAGTACAAATTAGAATAATCCCAGGGAAATTTCTGTTTCTTGACCAGTTCAGAAATTAATGAGAAGAATGCCCTGCACCCGTTTTAATTGTGCTGACCAAACAAACCTGTTGAAAGTTGGCAGCCTGGAGTTCTGTTGGGCCCTCCACCTGTGGGTGCCTGCAGGAACCCGCTCTGCCCAGGGAACCTCGGGTGCACTTGGAGAATGTGCAAGGAGGGGAAACACACGCCATTCCAGACAGCTCTGCAGGAATGAAGACCTGGGACTGGGACGTGGCTTGCCTGCTGTCCTGAAATCTGCAGATTTAAGATCACCCCACTTCAAACCATCAGCTATATACTCTCTCTCTCTTTCTCTCTCTCTATATGTATATAATATATATATATATATATATATATATATATATATATATATATACACATACACACACACACACTATATCACTATAGTAAACAGGATCATCAAAACATGCAAATAGATCATGGAGATCATTTGATAAAAATGGCCGATTATGAATGCAAAGCCACATTCAAGGTGCAGCCCAGGATTTCGTCCTAAAAGCGGCCCCTAGTGCCACACACCACTGAGGCTCAATCAGGTTTCCCTATTAGATATACTACTTTTACAGGGCCCTCTTCAAAGCTTCCACTCGATTCCAGCAATTATTTATGGGGAGAAGTGATGGAGCTTGCAATTAGCGAAATGAAAGACAAGTAAATAATTGCTTTTACTCACGGTTGATTGACACCACTATTTCTCACACCTGCCAGTGTGGCAGGCTGGTGACTTTGAAATATGTACCCCAAATATCGCCATTTTAGGGAATAGTTGTCCGCATGGGAGAACAAAGAATCAAATGCAGAGTTTTGCCAGTGGGTGCATAAAATGGGGTTGGACGGTGAGACAAATTTAGGGAAATAAGCTACTTTTTAATTCTGTCCCTGGAAAATCCAGGGTGGGACCATACAGCATGCCAATATTTTAAGCTAATGCTTTTCTCTTGCAGTGTCGAGAAGGTTTTCCCAAATTCTGAGACGGCAGACATCACTGAATCATCTCTGCCAGGTATGTGTCCTGTGTCATGTGTTCTAATGACCACGAAGTCATTGCAAATGGGAGACAAATCATGAAAACAACTCCTGAGAGGATCTGTCAGGGTATGGCTGTTTAATAGTTTAATACAGTACAGTAGGTGCTTGATACACTCCTACTGTTACCTTTAATTTCTACTGATAAAGAATAAAAACGTTAGGCAATCACTAAATAGTTGAGACTAATACACAAAATAATTTCTGATGTCAGTTGCCCCTTAACCCTTCAGACATATTCTCTGGTGCCCAAGCTTGCGTTTCCCTTCAGTAAATCGGGATTTCTCAGCCACCGTTGACATCTGAGACTGGATAATTCTTTGCTGTGGGGAGTCGTTTTGTGCACTGGAGATAATTTAGTAGCATCCCTGGCCTCTACCCACACGCGAGTGCCCAGATGCCAAAAGCACCACCCACCCCCAGGTACCACCCTGGTTGTGACAGTCAGGAATGTCTCCAGACACTGCATCCCCCCCCCCAGTTGTGAGCCACAGAGAGAAATGATGCAAACAGATAAAGAGCATGGTTTGTTTGTTACGTATGTGTCATTCAGAAGAGTTCAAAGCCTGTGCACAGTATGTTAAGTATTTGCCCACTTTTATTTATTTTTTCCAGATTTTTGTTCTTTTTAGCACAGAAGTGACATATGCTTACTATAAAAAATACAAAAATAACAAAAATGTGTACAATGAAATGTGGAAGAGCCCACTCTTAACTCCTTAGTTGTAACTTGATGGTATAAAACCTTGCATTTGTACCTTAAGGAAGGGAATCTTAGTCTATTAAGGCAGCCTGTAAACATTCATTAAAATATCAGTGATCTCAGGGGCACCTGGGTGGCTCAGCCAGTTAAGCTTCCGACTGGGTTCAGGTCATGATCTCACAATTCCATGGGTTCAAGCCCCGCATCCAGGCTCTCTGCTGTCAGCATGGAGCCTGCTTGGGATCCTCTGCCCGCCCCCATCCCCCAACCTCACTCTGCCCCTCCCCTGCTCATGCTCGCTCTCTCTCTCTCTCTCTCTCAAAAATAAACAAACATTACATTTAAAAAGAAATATCAATGATCTTAAAGCAGAAGGGGCAAACTGGTGGCTGCAGATGGGCCCTCAGGTGGGTGGTTTGCATGTGTTCCAAACTTGTTTTTACTTCCTTATTAAAAGTTGAAACTGGGAGATGATAGCAAAACAGCCCTAGCACCACATTTCTGAGGTCAGGGATCAAGTGGATGGGCTGAGCTCCCCAGCAGGCACTGTGCTCCCTGTCAGCCCCACTTCCTCTCATACTTGGCTGGCCCACCTCACTCACATTGTCACTTGCCTGCCCTCTCTGTGTTGGGTTTGCCTCCTCTCCCTTATACTGCTTGTTCTGGGTTGGTGCCAGTTATTCAAGGTCAAGGTTTCTGCTTAGAGTGGCCTGAAGGAAGCCTCCCAGCCGGACCGCGAAAATACAAAACTACACCCACAAGCACTCACTCTTCCTGCCCTGCCCCTGGTGTAAATGGCACAGTGGGTGGTTTGAAAACCAGAAGGAAACGCTTCTGTGTTTCTGCTTCCTGGGAGAGAGGCCATACCTGGGCACTGTTCAGGATGGGGCAGAGGCTGACAGATTAGTGGGATTTGGGAGAGAAAACAAATATTGGCAAAATAGAAAAACACTGCCATATGTCCAAGGGTATATGCCTTCTGGTTCTTTCCCCAGCTCGGAAGAGCTGGGCTTGGGATGTATCAGAGAACTAGGCATGGCTTTGGTGCCTCCCTCCTCAGCTCAGACAGTTTAGGAAAGCCTTTGACCCTTTAATGCACGCGTAGGTAAAAACATCCATATCTGTACCTACAGCCATCTGCACACACCTGTGCACTCTCTCCACTTCCCACACAGACAGTGCATATTTTAATTCGTATAAATGCTACCTTTCCATCTTCACAGGACAGCGCTCAGACACATTTCTGGATCGCCAAAAGGAACTGGGGCTGGTGATAGGAATGAAACACCATCAAACATCTTAACTAATATGCCAGCAAGCTTTCCTAAACACATACAAGTAACACTTAAACCCAGGCTCTAAATACCCAGGCCCTTTCAGATACACTAAGCAAGCAACTTGGCATTCCTAGCTCAGCGGTTCATTCCACAAAGTCTTTTGAGTGCCTACTGTATGCCAGACACTGTGTTTAGTGATACTTGCCCTCAGCAGAAAAACAAAAACAAAAACATTTAAACAAAAACCAATTAAAAGTGATAAGTGTTATGAAGGAAACAAAGTGGAAATAGAGAGTAATGGAGCATGTAAGTCCAATTTAGATAGAGTGCTTAGAGAAGGCCTGTCCGTGGGTGTGACATTTCAGTTGTGACGTGATGGCAGGGTGAGAGAAGAAACCTCTAGCTGGCAGGGATGCCATGTGCCACGGCCCTGATGTGTCCCTGCCTCACCACAAAGAGAACAGATCCAAATAACAGTAGCTCCTTTATTGAGTTCTTACCCCCTAAACTGTGCCCTTTGCAAACATTATCTCAGGGAAGGTTCCCTGGTGGTCTAGTGGTTAGGATTTGATGCTCTCTCAAACGTTATCTTAAGGAGTCCTCAAATGGCAGCCCTCCTTAAGAGGCAGACACTAGGACATCTCCATTTTATAGATCAGGAAACAGAGATGAATCTGTTAGCCTGCCCCAAATCAGTCAGTTGGTTAGCAGCAAGGCCAGGATTTGAACTAAGTATATTTTAGTCCAGAATACCAGACCGTTACATTTAGTTGTTTTGATTATCATTAGAGACTAACCCAACTCATATATTCATATATTCATATAGTTTAGGCCTCTGACCTTCAAAGAATTCTGCAGTGATTTAAGCAGGAGTTTACTTGTCCTTGGACAGTTTGTGGGTAAAAGGGGTTATCAGTATTTACCTTTGTCTGGAAATTCACAAGCATTAAGAGACTTTTAATGTCCATTGTGTATTGGAAATCTTTTGTTTTCCATTTTATAAAGACATTTTTTTTGAATATGCAGGTGAAGGAGATGATTCTGGAAATGTTTCTTTACTTTTATCAGTATTGTTCCAACTCGGTGGTTCCAAATATTGTTCCAACTTGCAAATTTAAGTTTTCCAGTCATGAGGGTTTGCTGAGGAAACCACAGGTTAAGCCTGTGCTGGAGCATGTGCGTGCATGCACATGTGCGTGCACATACACACACACACACACACACACACACACACACACACACCACATACATATTAATAAGCAACTGAGTCTTAAGGTGTTGTCTCCCTTTCCTTCCCTCTCAGTTATTCATACTTGTTTTCATCACTATAGTTACCTAAAAACCAAAAAGCAAAAATAGAAAGCCAGACCATAAACTGCTTCAGAATGCATTCATATGAAAAACACACGTTGTAAAATTTGGGGGATTAAAGCTACCATAGGCCCACGGGTAGCAGGTCCATTCCCAGGTCTGAGCCCGTTGCTTCTCAGGCACTAGAGACACATCATTAAGCACAGAGCTCCCATCCCACAGGCTTACATCAGAAGGCTGACAGATCTCTGGGCTTCATCCCATTGTTCCCCAGGGGTCAAGACCAAAGGGACTGGGAACAGCAGGGTTTGGTCTAGCCTAGGCCACCCTGGAGTAATGTTTTATAAAGATGAGAAAAGAGAGCCACAAGGGAAAAGAGTGTATGGGTCTTCTGAGTTATGGGCTTATCTGCTGATTTCCTGAAATTGAGTTTTCCTTAGTTAATTTCAAAGTAGTTTGCAAAATACCATATTCAGATTCATTAAAAAGAAAATAACATGCAGGGGTTTTAACCTAACAACCCATGAGCTAATGAGTTGATTGGATTGGATTATAGGCATCTCGGACAGTAATCCACAGTGCAGACATCACATTCCAAATGCTGGAAGACTGGAGGAACGTGGATCTCAACAGCATCACCAAGCAAACCCTCTACACCATGGAAGACTCCCGCGACGAGCACCGGAAACTCATCATCCAGTGTAAGATGTTCCACCAAGGATTGTGGCTTTTCTGGTTTTGTTTTTAAAAGAAAGAAAGAAAGAAAATGTATCTTGGTAAATATTTAAGTGAGAGTCCCACCCTGTCCTTCCCCCTAGGATCCCTTCCCTCTTATTGTTCCTGTTAAATGGGTCAGCCCAGATGGGAGGGCTAATTGATTTAAAAGGACGTGTGTCAACATGGCTGGGGAAAAGGGGGCCTGGTCCACTTGGGCAGCACACAGTGTTATGCAAAAGGCTCCGGATGTGACCCTTCGGTGCCAGAAATAGTTCCATAGGTGGCATACAAAAATGAGAACAAAAGCCTGTTGTCTGTCTGAGTGTATTTCAGCCTGGAGGCAGACGGGTTGCCTGTTTTTCAGCAGAGGGTCAGTCAGCCCACCTATTGGCAGGTGAACCTTTCAATCACAGTAAATGTTGGAGAAGGAATGGATGGTGGTTTACTTCTGTGCATATATGTTCACGTCCCTGTGGACCAAGACTGGAGGAATACTGCTCCTCGTGTTCTCTGGAAAAGGTCAGGTTGGTTGTTCTTAGTAGTGGAGGACTTGAGGAGGCCAGAGACCATGACCGCTGTGAGCACATCTCTGCTGTTCCTCAAACGCCCCCACAGCCTGCTGCTCAGGGCATCCTGCACCCGGCCGCCCCAGATGGGGGTCTACTGGCAACTTCCTCAGTGCTCAGCCTTCCTTTCTCATGCCTCTGGAGGAGAGGAGTATGGAACGGTGAGTCCACACTCCTCCCACCAGTTCTCAGGAAGGTGGGTGCTGAGTATGGCTGGAGGTGGGGGGGATGTGACAGCTGGGGTGCTCTTACCTGCCGAGTGGGGTGAGGCCCCAGATCCTGACAGTACATTATTCAGGAAGCTGCACAGTGGCTGTATCCCGAGAAGAGGGGTCTGTTCTCCCAAGAGCCCCAGGCCCCTCAGATTTCCTGTATATGCCTTCTGTATGTCCTCTTGAGGGAACCTTCTTCAGCCAGCCTAAGCATGTGGCATTTATAAACAAGGAAGTTCCTCTTAGGGGCCTCTTTCCCACTGAGCCCTTTCCAAAAGCACCTGGAACAGCTGAAACCTGAACCCCTTGGACCTTCCCTAGGGCTTCTTCCCCAGAGCTCCATGGACACTGTCCCATCTTCCACAGCAGCCCCCAGCCTGCTTTCCCCTGGTAAGAGCTTTAGAGATGCTCCCGAAAATAATGACTGAGCTCACAGACTGCCTAGTCTGTGTCAGACCTACCACACTCGGGATCTCATTAATTCTCTACATCAGCCCATGGGGAAGATACCCACCCACCCCCGTTTTACAGAGGACCAGACTCAGTCCCAGAGAGTGGTCAGCCTCACCCCAGGCGACAGGGCTGCGCTCAAACCTGCGTGTCACCACCACGTACTGGTGTTGCCCACTGGGAAGAGCAGAGGAGACAAAACGATGAGATATGGGCAAGTCCCAGAAGCTGCAGGGTCTTTCCAAGTTCTTGCGATCATGCCTCCTGTTCTGTTTGTCCCTATTGCCCGCTACAAGGCCAATGGAAAGCACTGGTGTCTGCCCCCTAACAGCACTAGCCGTACCCCTGATGGTTGTGTCCCCAGGGTCTCGTCCCAGGCCAGCCATGGACAGGTGCCAGTAATGTCTAGGCAGGGCCAAACAGATGAGCAGAAACCCAGAATGATACGACTCCCAACAGCATGAGACCCCGCTGTCTTCCCCACTCAGCACCTTTTGTGGAGGAAAACAAAGGGGAAATGCACAGGGGAAAGTCACCATCACTTGCTTTGGGGACCAGGCTCTGAGCCTTTGCTGGAGCCCCTCGAATGTTACTGCAGTGTCTCCAAGAAGGAACTTTGGGGAGTTTTCTCTTCAAGTTCTCTTAGGCCCAGGATCGAACGGTACCTTTTAGACCCATGATCATACTCTTCTTCTAATGGAAGGGGGTGACGAGGTTCAGTCCACCTAGCTGGTTCTTGCTGAATGCCTGTCCTGGGCCAGGCACTGTGTTAGAAGCTGGACAAAAAGCAGTGAATAATATGGATACTGCCCTTCCCATGTAGAGCTTAGAGCTAATGGCCAATCAGAAATCAAACAAGTAATTTATGAATGGTTGAACATTTCCAAAGAGGACATGCCATATGATGCAGTGCCTGGAACAGGGGGGATTGAGCAAGGGCACCAGCCCTCAAGGCAGGTGGCCTGGCACACAAGCGTCATCCTGCAGCGCCCACCAGACAGCTGAGAAGTAAGTTCCTGAACACAGCTGTGTGCTGCACCAATGGTGTGTGTGCATCGACCTTTCCTTACAGCTAGTTGTCAAACCTACACGTTCCTGCTTCAGGGGGGTTTCCATCACCTCTGTGAATCAGGCCGTGCCTGGGAAGGCTCCCCTTAATTCGCAAGTGCACATCAGGACTTGGGCAGACTGATGAGAATAACTGTGGTAAGAGCAGACAGTCGGGGTGCCCAGCAGACCTTGATTCAAACCCTGGCTCCACTGTACTGTGACCCTGGCTTCCAAGTCTCTGACACGGGGACAATGTGGAGGGATTAAATGGGGCAGCATGCGCACCGTGTGGGTACCTGGCACACAGTGTGGAGCCGGTACAGTGCCAGGGTTAGGAGGCGAGCGTCGAGTCAGGCTGTGTTTGAAACCTGCCTCTCCTATTCGCTAGCTGTGAGACCTGCAGAAAGTCACTCACCTCTGAGTGCCTCCACTTCCTCATCTGGAAAATGGGAAGTAGAAATCATACCTGCCTTCTCGGGTTGTTCATCCGTTCATTCAACAAACATTTGAGCAACTGCTGTATCACATTCTCGAGGTTGCTGTAGGTGGGGTGAGAGTGTCCGTGTCATTAGGGAAGTGCCTGGCACACAGCAAGAACCCCGTAAATGTCAGCCGCAAGCATTTGCCTCACCACCTGTGAGGTGACAGTGCTATCAGGAGAACGGGAACATCAGGGAAGTCAGAGGCATGGGCTCCAGTCCCTGCTCTGGCCACCCTCACTTACCCTTTGCCTTTGAGGGGTCACTTCATCTCGTTGGGACATAGCTTCCTCGTCCATAAGAGGACGCAGATACCAATTCAGCGGACTTCTCATTCAGCCCCTTCTCATTCTAAACTGTCTGGATCTCCTGGCCCCGGCAGCTGACCTCCGTGGCAGTCCTCAGCTCAGGAAAACGGAATGCATTGGCCAGGCCCACAGAATGGGGCGACAGAAACCACCCAGGCAAATTTAAAACTGTAGAAACATGTGGGTCTGAATGCATGGTTTGGTTTACTGAGCTTCACATGTGTAAAAACAAACAAAACAAAACAAAACAAAACCACAGAAACGGCAATCAGAAGAGATGTTCCAAACCACAGCAGTGTTTCTGTTTTCTGCTGACTTCACCAATCACACAGCCCTTCCAGACTCCGTTACCTGACATGCAGCTGAAGACGGGCTATCAGTGGTACAATGGTCCTCCTGTTACTAGTGCAGAAACTAAGGGCGTGGAGATTGTCTCCTTTACGCTGTGAACAATAAGTAAGCATCTGCTACATGCCAAGCTCCGAGAGGCTGGTTAGAGCTATTTGCCCAACGTAGCTGTGGTTCAGAAGCCCTACCATGAGGCAGAGAGCAAGGGAGCTGCGATGTCTGTGCCCGTTCGTGCAAGGAAGCACGTCCTGGATAACGGCTGTGTGAGGCTAGGGACGGCCTCAGCTAAGAAAGAGGTCGGACAGAGAGCTGGCATGGGAGACACCCCCGCCCTCACAACCGTAACACAGCATCAGTGATGCAGTAAAGGTGGAATACGGATAATAAAATGCCGTGGAAGCACAGAGGATGAGCGATCAGTTCTGCTGGCGAGGGGCCCGGGGAGGGGAAAAAGGATGTCACAAGAAGGGCCATTTCGGCTGGGCTGGGCCCTGAGGAACCAGACGGTCCGAGCGAAGGGAACTGCCTGAGAAAAGCAGGGTTTGTTGGGGGGAATGCAAGCTATCCGTGGTAGCCGGGCTTTCCGGTGTTCACAGGCTGCGAAGATGAGCCTGGAAAGGTAAGTCGGGGCGTGCTTTCTGAAGTCTGAGTGCTCCGTTGAGGCTGGAGTTTTGTTTTTATTCAGTTTTATTCCTTTGATCTTTTAAGCTGTGGCTCTGTGTAGACACAGCTGCAGTGACGTGTGGGGGCTCTCCTTTGTTTGACAGTGTACCAGGAGTTTGACCACCTCCTGGAGGAGCAGTCTCCCATCGAGTCCTACATCGAGTGGCTAGACACCATGGTGGACCGGTGTGTTGTGAAGGTTGGTAAGCTGGAGCGGGAGGAGCAGCCCCGGCACTGCCCCCCAACACTCACCTTCGTGGCACTTGGGAGATGCAGAGCCCCGCACTGAGCTGTCTGAGCATTCCTCAGCAGCCACGGAGCCCTGGGGTTCTGAGCAGAGGCCTGGGCCCCCTCCGGAGGCGGGGGTTGCAGGAGGCAGGACCCTGAGTCTCCTTCCCCTGATTCAGCCAGGTCAGCGTCTCTCTTTCGTCTGCGGTGTAAACTGGGTCCCGACATCAGCTTTCATTTTCTAAAGTGAATTTTTGCTGGTAGAAACAGAAAGTCAAAAAGCCATTGTTCCATAGCATTGAACTTGGAGATCCATAAGCCTTCCTATCATTTTTCAGACAGACAGTCATAAAGGAAAGGTTGAGTTGACCCCTGTTTAAGCCGTTCACTTTCTTGTAGGTGGCTGCCAAGAGACAAGGGTCCCTGAAGAAAGTGGCCCAGCAGTTCCTCCTGATGTGGTCCTGTTTCGGCACCAGGGTGATCCGGGACATGACCTTGCATAGTGCCCCCAGCTTTGGTAAGGCCGCCCCAGCCCTCCTCCTATCCAAACCCTGTTTCTCTGGGTTTCATGCGTGAAGTCCACCTCTCCAGACTCAGCCGTGATCTCACTTCCTGTCCCTGGGCCCACAGGGACATCACCCTGAAATGTGTGTGTTCTGGAAGGACACATCATCATCAGGACTTCCGGGGAGAAAGATGGCATTGCGTGCTAAAAAGCATGCAAATTGGAAAATGCAGTTTCTCACACAGAGAGTACTATCTGAGCTTAAAGAGGAGTAGATAGCACTGTTTGTGCACCCCCGTTGCCGGGTGTCCCCAGTGAATCCTGCTTCCGGGGACTATTTTGCAGAATTCCACTGTGTGCACTTCCCAAGACTGGGAAGCAGAAGAAGCCTCTGAGTTTGAACATTTGCACATGGCTCGATTGACGCTCCAGCAGTGGGGAGAGTGGCTAAAGCTTCTTTAACAGTGTGCGCCAGTCGGATCCCTAGAAGAGGACTTTTACATTCTTTTTCCCTTGGGTCCTCCTCACCTCCCTACCCAAGTACACACCTGCTGCTTCCATTGTAAACGGGCCTGGAAATCTCTGCCCAGGGGCGCTTATCATGGTCTGCAGGCAGGAACCTAACACCAACTTGGGGTGATTGCTATGCTGCATTGTGGGATGTGGTTTTCTACTTGTCACTGGAAAGAATGGATGATGCATTGGGTCGAGGTCATCATTAGCAAAGTGAAGGGAAACTTTAAGGCATCATCCAGACATTTGAAATCTCAAAGTGCTTTGGCCTCACATCTCTAGGCATTTCGGCAAAGGGCTGTTGGTACGTTTTCTGGGTAATTGCGTCTTGCTCACTATTTTACTTTGCAAGCAGAGATGTGGTTTCATTTCTCATTATCTCCAATTAAGCCAATCAGCTCTGGATTTCACTCTGGGTTTAATTTGACACTTTTCCATCCAGCTTTTTATGGTCTTGTCACCATTTTCCAGTTGTGCTATACAACGGAGCGAGTATGTAGTGAAACAAAGGCGGCACTATTTTTTCTAAACAGCTCTGTCCATGAAAGACTGTGTTTCCCCAGTTGGAGAAGTGTTTTGTTGTAGATTTCTTTAATCTCCGCACTGGGAAGTTCTCTGCGCTGGCCTGCGCCATGGCTACAGATGGGGGTCGTCCTCTCTGAGCCGCGGATGGAAGTGCTCTGGTGGCTGCTACCTGGGCAGTGTCCTCAAGCATGGCGTTTTGATGACTTCCAGCTCGGCCTGCTTAGTGTTAGCACATGTTACCTCTGGTTCTGGGAAAATCACTTGTGCGTAACTGCTTTCAGTTAGGCGAATGTTTGAAAAATATTTGAGATTTTTTTCATTGCTTCAAAATCAAAGAATCAACAGGATCGCACCTGTCGATATACATACATAACACACATCCACAAAGCCAGCATCCCTTTTCGCTTTGTCCCTTATTCTTCAGTTTGCTGGGTCTTAAACTGATTATGTATATTACTGAGTACCCTTCATTCAACAGGGAAAGTAATTCACTTGGCAGTATTCTTTGAAATTCATTGGTTCATATTAAGTTAATGTGACAAAGGAAGTTGGGGCAGTAGAACAGTTAGGGTTCTACGAAAGGGTTGCATTTATCACTAAGAAAAACTTGAAGTGTGTTTATTTCTCTTTGCACCACGCGCTATTTGGGGACACACCGGAAACTCAGACAAATGGCAGAAATGGTGACAAATCTCTTAGGAAAGAAAAGACGGAGATAGTAACCCAATTTCACTTTTACAGTATTTTCCAAGCCTAAGTGGGTTGAAATAATACCTGTTTCCAAGTCCATTTAGCAAACTGTCTGCAACGGTCCTGCTCATCCGACTCATTGTTGGGTTTTGCAGCTTGGGTGACGGACAAGTTGAAAGAATTTGCGGCAGACAAAAGCCCAGCTCCCCCTTTCTGCCTGTATATGTCAAAGACACAGTTGGTGGTTGTGTTTGGGTCATGTGTTCCCTGTATAAAAACAGCTAATTAGGAAAAAGAGCCTTCTGTTCACGGGCCCCCTCCCCCAACCACAGGGGCCAGCTCCATCTATCTTATAACTCCCACACGATCCTTGCCGCCGTGAATGGCGCGGGCTGACCACTACGTGACGGTGGGGATTGTCACCATGACCCCGGCGGGTCTCTACCACCTCTTCCCAGAACGGCCTCTTTCAAAGGTAGTTGACTCCTTTCTTCTCCTTAATTCCTTTTCACTCTTTTCTTCCTAATTCCTTCTCGCTGAAAGAGCCTATGCTGTGAACCAAAGTAGCCAGACGTTCTTTCTTTGCTGTAAGCAGCAGTTTCTAGCAAAATTAGACCGCAAAGGTAGACCGGCAGGCAATGAACTTTGAATCCTAATGGAGCTGAGGAAAATAGGGTTTCTACTTTTAAAACACACACATGCCCCGTGTTTTCCATTTGCTGCTGTGATTTCAGTTCATAGGACACCTGGACCCCAAGCCAGTGCAGGTGCCTTTACCGTCTCGCTCTGGGTTTTCACCAAATGCCTCTGATTTCACTGTTAGGAACATCTGGAAGAACAGTAGTTCCTGGAAGGACTGGGGCATCAAACGGTTTGATGCCAAGGGGGCAGGACTGCAGACTGCCCAAGTGTTCGTTCACCTGCTTGTGCACTTGTCTGCTGGCTTAGCGTCACAGCTCACCCGCTTGGGGAGGTCATACAGGAGCAGCCCTGTCAGAGATTGGCTCTCACGCCAGGTGGCCACGACCGAGCCTTCCAGGCTGCTTCTCCAGGCTTAGAGGGCCGGGCCCGGCTTTCTTACCCAGAACCTGCCAAATGTTGCACATGTCAGCCAGGCCCCCACCAAGCACTAGGAGGCAGGAATTACTTTTCCTGTATTCGGGGGAAGCAGACCAGAGAGGACACGGGACTTGCCCACGCACGCACCACAGACTCTGCTGGGCACCGCCCCGCCCCGAAGCTTTTCCATGCTAGAGCTCCTGTTCTTTCTGCTAAGCCACCACCTCATCTAACTTTCTTCTGTTGAATAGTACTCATAAAAACAAGGTAACATTTATCGAGGGCCTAGTATGCACCAGACATAATATTGGGCATGTTTTCATTTAATTCTTGCAACAACCTGTGAGGCCTGAGGTAGAGCGTAGAGCAAAGGCAGGATAATGACGCTCGTTGAAACAGACATCTAGGAGGCACATGCCGCTGTTGGCTTCTCCCGTTAACTCTGCAAGACAGATAATAAGAGGTGGAAAGGAAGCTTGGAGAATTTTCTCGCCCGAGATCAGTATGGCAAGGGAGCAAGGGGCCAGAGCTCTGCTTCAAAATCAGATCTGCCTGGCCACAAAACCCACGCTTCTTCAGTTACCACAACTCACACAAACGCCCTGGGCTCAGACGCATTGCACCAGAAGTCTGGACAAATTTGTTTAATCCTCCCTGGTGGACTTTTAAAAATCCATATTGATAAGATTTAAAATATTTTTTGAAGCTATGAGAGAACAATAACTAGTCTATCATGAGTAAGAAGGGACTCCAGAAATAATATCTTTCAACTGTTGAGAATATAGAACTGTCAACCATTATTCAAGAGTGAGGGCAAAGTAAAGACCTAGTCAGTTCTACAAAGACTAAGAAAATCTGGCCCCATAGAACATCACTTTAAAAAGCAGTGAAAGGATGCATTTCAGCAAGAAGAAAAATAAATCCATAGCTAAGGTCTGGGCAACAGAAACAACCATGTTTTAGTTATTGTTGTGTGACAAATTACCCCGAAGCATAGTGGCTTAAAACAGTCCTTTTGTTATGCTTACGGATTCTGGTGGGTCAGGAATTTGGACACAGCACAGCAAGGATGGCTTGTCTCTGCTTTATGACCTCTGACCTCATCTCTACTCTGCACCTCACATGGGAACACTCAAAGACAGTAGGGCATCAACAGCTAGAGGCTAGAATCATCTGGAGGCTTCTTCCCTCACATACATGTCTGTGCTTGGGTTTGGATGACTTCAAGATAGGACTGCGATCAGGATGCCTTTGATGGCCACTTCATGTGGCTCAGTGTCCACACCACATGGTGGCCCCTGAACAGTTAAAACTTCTCACATCGCTGCTCACTGTTCCAGGGGGGAACCACATCGCCTTTTATGACCCAGTCCCCAAAGTTAAAGTGTCCCTTCCCCCCCACACAGTGTTGGTCAAAGGAGTCACAAACCTACCAAGATGGAAGCGGGTCACATAGACACCCCCCCCTTCTCCAGGGAAGGAAGGTCAAACAATTTGGAGGCCTTATTTTAAAATGAGAGAAATTCTTAAATTTGTAAGCACATTTAATTACTGATTATAATTTAAAAAATAATTTTTGTGTGTTTAAAAATTGTCAAAGCAAGTTTTAGGCTACAATGTAACATGAGATGGTGAGAAGAGAATCTCCAAAGACCAGTTAAAGCATAAAGGTTTTTGTCTCGGAATATTAGATAACTTTAGACTTCGCTGAAAAAAAAGTAGTTTGGACTTTAAAAATGTATGGGATATATGTTAATAAATTAAGAATCATCACTAAGTAATTAAAATTTGCCAAGGAAAGTGGAAAATTATGAAAAGAGATGGCAAGATAAAAGAAGCATAGATAAAAGACGGTAAACAAAAACATAAAATTAGATTGCTAGAAATAAGATCAAATAATCATCACAGTAGATGAAAAAGCCTCTTCCTTCAAAAAAACATCTGACGTAAGTATTTTTACAGGCAACTTTTACTAAACTTATAAGAAACATAAAATCCTTAGTTAATGAAAATGATTATGAAAATTGATGTTTCGGGCAATAAAAACAAAAGGAAACCTATACAACTCATGAAGCTAATCTCATCTCAATTATGAAGCTAATACAACCTCAATTTCAAAAGTTTGGAAGAATGGTAGGGGAAAAATAATTCCTACCCAACCACACATAAATATAGATGAAACATTCTAAGTAAAATACTGGCAGATCAAATCCAGCAGCAAACATTTTTAAATCATGATTAATAAGGTTTATGACAAGAACTCAAGTATGATTCAAAGTCAGAAAAGAAACTAACATACAGTATTAACAGATGAAAAGAAAAATCATATGATCTTCTCTATAGATATACAGGGAAAAAAGCATTTGATATAATTCAGTTCCCCAAGTATTATTTAAAAAAAAAAAAAAAACTCTTAGCAAACTGGGAATACAGGGGAATTTTTTTTAAATGTTAAAGGGCAACCAAAAATCTGCAGTGAACATGACACTAACTGGTAAAACTTTAGAAGTTTTCTTTTTTAATGTTTGTTTATTTTTGAGAAGACAGGGAGGGAGAGAGTGGGGGGGGGGGGAGCAAAGCAGGAAGGGGACAGAAGATCCAAAGCAGGCTCCTTGCTGACTGCAGAGAGCCTGACACAGGGCTTTAACTCACAAACCATGAGATCATGACCTGAGCCGAAGTTGGACGCTTAACCAACTGAGCCACCCAAGTGCTCCAACTTTAGAAATTTTCTTACTCAAATCATGAAGACCAGAATGCCTTTAACACTGTTTCTAATAACTATTGACTGGAAGTCCTAGCCAATATAATAACTAAAGGGAATGAAATGTAAGAATTGGAAAAGAAAGCACAAAATTGCCTTTAGTTACAGATGTCATGATGGTTGACAAAAGACAATCTACAAACTGATAGAACAAATGAGAATTCAACTGGATTACTCAATTCAGTTTTTTAAAAATCACTGGCATTCTTAGCACTACCCAGAACCTAATTAGAAAATATAATTGTGTGTGTGTGTATAAAGTATGTGTTAAGTATATACTAATATATATTAAGTATACGCAGGCATATACCATTCAAAATAGCAACAGAAACTAAAGGATACCTATAAAATAATTCTGACAAAAATTGCCTGAAGATCTTCAAGGAGAATTTTTTAAACTATTATTGAAATATACCGTGTTCGTGTTTGCAAAGAGTCAACATCAAGGAGATCTTACTAATTAATACATAAATTCAACAGAATTCCAATCCAGTCCCTTTTTCCCTTTGACAATCTGATGTAAAAATTCAAAAGGCCAAGAGTCGTAAAGACATTTTGAAGGGAAAGAAGAACGAGACATAGGGACTCACTTACCTGATATTCAGGTTTGTTATGGAGTAAGACAGCGTGGGCTTGTAACATAGTTAGACCAGTAGAGCAATGAAACAGAACAGAGGTGCCCAAGACAGATGGACACGAAATTTGCCTTCGCCTCATCAGATGCTTTTCCCCTTGTCTGTTAAACAAGAGGATTGTATATATGACAGAAATGGCATTAAAAGTCAGTGGATTAGGCAAATTTCTTCTGGACAAGCACTTTGGAGTACCTAAATATTAGACCCCTCCTCTACAACATCTGAAAAGAAACATCTAAATGGGGGAGGGGGGAAGACCTTAAACCTTTTAGACGAAAATAAGGAATGATATTTTTATGACCTTGACATAGTAATTTACTTCCTTAAAAAGGTACAAAAAAGGACCAGTCATAAAGAAAAGATTGCAAAAATGAACCACATCTGGATTTCACTTGTGATTAATAAGCACACCATTAACAAAGTTAAAAGGTAAAAGTCACAGAAAAGGAGAACGTATTTTGCAGTGCATATAACAAAGGGTTACTATCCAGAATATATAATAAACCCCTCTAAATAAATTATTTAAATACCCACAAAGAAATTCACATGCCCCAATATTATTCAGATATCCCACTAGAAAAATGAGAATATCAATAGGTAATTCACAGAAGGGGAAATTCAAATGGACGATAATCATATGAAGAGACGTACACCTTTCTAGTAACTAGAGTAATACAAACTATAAACACAATAAGATAACATTTCACACCCTTCAGACTGGCAAATACTATATTTCATATACTACCAGTAGGAATGTAAAAAATTTTGGTGAGCTATCTGACACTGTCTCATAAGAGTGAATATGCAGGCAGCTCTTGGACCCAGCAGACCCAAGAAACAGGTACAGAAAATATTCATTAGGGCCAACAACCAAAATTCCATCAACAGGAGAATGGATGAATAAATTGTGGCATATTCAAACAGTGGCCATCAAATTAGGCTATATGCATCCATGTGGATAGATTGCCCAAAGCAAGTTGTAGAATGCTCTGTAAAGTATGATACCATTTATATCAAGTTTGAAAACAGAAAATAATACCGTATGTTATTTATGGATACATAAATACATGTAGTAAGAGTAGAAAAATGCATGTGAACAAATAAATACCAGATTCAAGTCAGTGATTACCTCAGGGGTTGAACACAAGAAAGCAGAGAAATACAGTTAAGGAAGAGAACACAGAGGCTTCATCTTTATCTTCAATTAAAAAACAAATCTGGGGCATCTGAGTGGCTCTGTCAGTTAAGTATCTGACTCTTGACCTCAGTTCAGATCTTGAGCTCAGGGTCATGAGTTCAAGCCCAGCATTGGGCTCTGCCCTGGGTTTGGAGCCTACTTAAAAAAACAAACAAACATG
This sequence comes from Felis catus, assembly GCF_018350175.1. NCBI lineage: Eukaryota > Metazoa > Chordata > Mammalia > Carnivora > Felidae > Felis > Felis catus. Next base: position 126,301,105 of record NC_058374.1, read on the forward strand.
GGAATCAAAATTGGTGCAGCCGCTCTGGAAAGCAGTGTGGAGGTTCCTCAGAAAATTAAAAATAGACCTACCCTATGACCCAGCAATAGCACTGCTAGGAATTTATCCAAGGGATACAGGAGTACTGATGCATAGGGCCACTTGTACCCCAATGTTCATAGCAGCACTCTCAACAATAGCCAAATTATGGAAAGAGCCTAAATGTCCATCAACTGATGAATGGATAAAGAAATTGTGGTTTATATACACAATGGAATATTACGTGGCAATGAGAAAAAATGAAATACGGCCTTTTGTAGCAACGTGGATGGAACTGGAGAGTGTGATGCTAAGTGAAATAAGCCATACAGAGAAAGACAGATACCATATGGTTTCACTCTTATGTGGATCCTGAGAAACTTAACAGGAACCCATGGGGGAGGGGAAGGAAAAAAAAAAAAAAGAGGTTAGTGTGGGACAGAGCCAAAGCATAAGAGACTGTTAAAAACTGAGAACAAACTGAGGTTGATGGGGGGTGGGAGGGAGGAGAGGGTGGGTGATGGGTATTGAGGAGGGCACCTTTTGGGATGAGCACTGGGTGTTGTATGGAAACCAATTTGTCAATAAATTTCATATATAAAAAAAATAAAAAATAAAAAAATTCAAGATCAAAAACCCCTAAAAAAAAAAAAAACCAACCAAACAAACAAAAACACCCAAATCTGATTCAAATATAGTAAAAATATTAAGATATTGTAAAGCTAGGACTTGAATACACTGATGTTCATTTAAAAATTCTGTGTACTTTTTTTTTTTTAATTTTTTTCAACGTTTATTTATTTTTGAGACAGAGAGAGAGAGACAGAGCATGAACGGGGGAGGGGCAGAGAGAGAGGGAGACACAGAATCGGAAGCAGGCTCCAGGCTCTGAGCCATCAGCCCAGAGCCCGACGCGGGGCTCGAACTCACAGACCGCGAGATCATGACCTGAGCTGAAGTCGGACGCTTAACCGACTGAGCCACCCAGGCGCCCCCTGTGTACTTTTTTGTAGGTTTGAAATTTTTCATAAGAAAAGAGAAATGCTTTGGTTCTATGCAATGTGATCAACTATATTAACCTGTAGCAACAACAACAAAAGTCTCCTTTGTCTGTATCCTAATACCTTTTTCCATGACAGGCTCTGAGGTTAACTCTGTGACTTTAGGCAAGTTGTTCAAACCCTCTGAGCCTTCATTTCCCCATGTATTAGTTGAAAACAATAGTAATACCTCCTCACGGTGTTGGAAAGGGGACTTAGTGCAGTGCATATGGTAAACAGTGCTTGGGCATTTGGTTGATCTAACCGACAGTCACTGAGCCTCTACTCTGTGCCTGGCACTGTTGTAGACACTGGGTATAGGGAACAGTGAAAACACCCAAACATCTGCATTGATGGAGCTTACGGTCTGGTGTAGGGAGGCACATGATAAAGATAAATAGGTTATATAGTATATGTAATGGTGATAAGTGCTAGGGAAAGAAATAAAGCAGGGGATGTTAGCTGCAACTGCCTCTTGCCTGTCTTCGATATTTCTCTCTTTCTCCCCTCTCCCCCCACCCCACCCTCTCTGTGTCTTTCTGTATCCCCTTTTTTACTTTGCCCTCCTCTTCTCCTGGCACTACTCCGGTGGCCATGACACCCCCCACCCTTCCCCCTCCCCCCGCTCCCCCCCCCCCCCCCGCCACCAGTACTGAACTGTTTGTTTCCCAGTTGTCTTAATGATTGACTTCTGCTGCAAAGGACCCTGTAGCTTTTGTGGAGTCAGAAACTGAGCTTCAGGTTTCTTTTGTACTTGGAGCACTTAGCACAGTAGTAGGCACATAGCAGTAGCTCTACAAACTCTGTGTTCAAAAGTGATTGAAAATTATCAGACCAGTTGGGTAACTGATCGGAGCCATTAAGGAAGAGAGCCTGTAGCCTGAACATTACTGGCCTCCAAGCCCCAATCTGGTGTTTCTAACAGTGTGGTTTTAGGCAAATTTCTTCACTGTATCAGATCTTTTGTTTCCTTGTCTATAAAAGAGGAGGGTGTATGGATGATTTCCAAGGTGCTTGCCTGTGATACAACTACTAATGCCATTTTCATTATTTAGGGTTTTCCATTTTAATTCATTGTTTCACAGCATGTTTCTATCTTTCTATCCTTATTGACCTAGAGCAACATTGGAGCAAATATTTCTTCATTTTTGGAGACCCTTTCCTTTGAAGTATTTGATGTTCTCTTCTGAATTCTTTGACTATATGGACAAAGCAATCGTATTATGATATGATATCCTATAAGATCTTAGGACATTAGTAGCAAAAGGGACTTTACAGATAATAATAACAAGCAGTCACCATTCATTAAACATCTAATGTGTCCTTTTCCTCATTATGGTTAGTACTTCTGTAACCAAAACAAGGGGTTTTACTGCCCCCCTTTTAGAGAGCTGTGTTGTACAATGATCAAAGAACTCCAGAATCAGACAGTCTTGGGTTCAAGTCCCAGTTCCTCCAGTTAATAATTATGTGACATTGGACACTTACTTTCCCTTTGTAAGTCTCAATGTTCTCCTTTGCAAAAGGAGAGTATCCCTTATCTCTTACAGTTGTGATGAGGGTTAAGTGTTATAATAAGTCTGCACATTTACACAGATCTACACAGATAATGAATTTGCCACAGAGCAAGGGCTCAAGAAATGGCTGATTTTGTAACATTTACTAAGGGTAACTCATCCAGGGTCTTAGTGATGCAGTGGCAGAGCTGGATCTCAACCTGGGCAGAGTGATCCAGTGCCCACACAGTTGCCCACAGTGCTACCTCCTCAGTGGTTCACAGGACCCATTTGGGGGAAGTGGATGGAAAGTGGTGTGTGTGTGTGTGTGTGTGTGTGTGTGTGTGTGTGTGTGTGTGTGTGTCTAAGTCAGGTACAATTAAAAGGAAAATTGATAAGTTCCACCAAGAAGATAGAATTAAAAAGAAAATTGGTAGTAAATTCCACCAAGAAGGTGCTGTCCCATCACTTCCAGAAGACCCCTATCACCTTATTTCTTACAAGTATTACACACTAACCAGTTGTGCAACTGGAGCTATAGCCCCATCACCTTCTAACTGAGACTTGAAAAGGCATAGCTCCCAACTCAAAGGGCCCTGCTAGGACCAACGCCTTTTTCCCCCATCTGGGCTGTGAGTAGACTGGACTGGATGATCTGTAAGGGAACGGGAACAGATTTTGGAGCCAGATCAAACTGAGGCAAATCCCTACATACTCCTAATGGAGACACTCCTTTCCTGCTCAGTAAGGGAGGACAGTACCACCTACCCCACTGTTTGTAGTAAGGAGGAGACCTGTGTTAATTGCTTAGCAGAGTTTTGGCACACAGTAAGCATTCAGCAGATAATGACGATGATGACGAGGATAATGATAATAGTGGTGGTGGTGATGATGGAGTCACAGTATAAGTAATACCAGAGAGTCTCAGAGGTCCTCTAAAAAAGCAGACTGGAGGGAAATGGGAAGGGGAGGTCAGCTTGTAGGATAGGTGGGTGAGAAGTTTTGGACATTTCATGGGAAGTAGAATATCCACATGGAGATGTTCCCTTGGGAGTTGGAAACGTGAGACCAGAGATGAAGGTTTGGCCCCTCTGACCCTGGCATTCCTGAGGCTTGATTACAGCAGACATTAACTGAGCCCCTTCCATATGTGGATCATTCCACTGTCCATGGTGGCAGCATGACATGCCAGAAAAGATGGTTTTGAAATAATGTATTATAGTAAGAATGAAAGTACCTATCTTACAGGGTGGTAAGAGATTAAGTTAGAGAATATAAGACTTTGAACACAGAGACTGGCACATTGGAAACATGTCTTAAGATGATCACATCCCTTTTTATGAAACAGTCTACTCTAAATTAAGAATGAAGAGTCTTATTTGAGAATACCATATTTCCAATCTAATACCTTTTCTAACATTTATTCATTTTTGAGAGAGAGAGAGACAGGGCGTGAGCAGGGGAGGGGCAGAGAGAGAGGGAGACAGAATCCGAAGCAGGCTCCAGGCTCTGAGCTGTCAGCACAGGGCCTGACGCGGGGCTCGAACTCACGGACCGCGAGATCGTGACCTGAGCCAGAGTCAGACGCTCAACTGACTGAGCCACCCAGGCGCCCCAATCTAATACCTTTTCTGAGAACCGTGTGTTAAACAAAGGTCTCAGAAACATTTAAGGAAATAATTCAGTTGTTACAGGTTTCAATTTTCAGTTCTGCTTCTGGAATCCTGTCAGGTAACATTGATATAGTGAACTAGAAGGCAAAATCTCTGCCATGGACATGCTTAAAGTCCAATCAGGGAAATAGGACATACTTGTAGAAGACATAAAAATGAAAGACACCATGTCAACATACACTGAATACAGTAAGTGGTGCTCAAATGAGGACGAGGCCAGTGGGTATGTGAGGGCTCAGAAACATTTGGACAGATGGCTCAATGGGCACCATTTTTGATGAGCTAGTTTGAGCAAGGAAAAAGACGCACTTGCTACAAAGTGTTAGTGCCATTTACCTTATGTCGAGCACTAGGCTAGGCTGAGGACACAGCAAAGAAGAGCAACTTTTGACCCTGTGGAGATGATAATGGAGTAGGGAGTGAGAGTCTTGAACAGAGCATTAGAGTACAAGCCCAACAACACGGGCTGTTAACCAGGTGGAGGGGCGTACGTGCGCTGCCATGACTTACCTTTCTGTTTGGATCTTCTCCCACCAGGGTCTTTTCACTTAATTCACTTGATGTTTGACGACTACGTGCTCTACCTATTAGAATCCCTGCACTGTCAGGAGCGGGCCAATGAGCTCATGCGAGCCATGAAGGGAGAAGGAAGCACTGGTAAGCCAGCTTTTCACTGGGAATTGCCCTACTTGGCAGTTTGATTTGCATCCTTGCTTCTGTGCTCTGTGTTTCTTTAGCTCTTTATTCCGAAGAATTTAGTTGTAGTGGGCAGGCCAGGTGGTGTGAAAGCAGTGATGTCCTTTTCTTCTTTGGAGTGGGCATGGCTGTGTATGGGAACTGCTGGCATGCCTTGATGGTGATTCGAAACCATCAAAGGGCTTTAAGCAGAGGGGTGACATGACACACAGATCAGAAAGAATATTTCAATTTTTAAAGTCCTTTGAAGACAACTTGCCTTGACCTTTGGCTCTGAGAATCTACCCTTTCTCTACCCATAGCAGAAGTCCGAGAAGAAATTATCTTGACAGAGGCTGCCCCGCCAACCCCTTCACCAGTGCCATCGTTTTCGCCAGCCAAATCCGCCACGTCCGTCGAAGTGCCACCTCCGTCCTCCCCCGTCAGCAATCCATCCCCTGAGTACACTGGCCTCAGCACTACAGGTAATGAAAGGCCCCTAAAGGCTTTGAGTGGGGAGTTGACTTACAGCAAGAGCTTTCTGGAAAAGCATTCTAACCCAATCAATGCCAAGACCGTAGTATTTGCCTGGATTTACAGATGCCTTGCAGTTATTCATTACTCACATGTATATACTCCACATGCTTCTGTTTTCAAGTTGGCCAATTAAGTACATGATAAAATCTCCACCTTCCCCCCAACTAAGACACTGAAATGATTAAACTGATATAAGACATAAATTGATACACAGCCATTCTTTCTTGAAAATGAGAAAAGGAACTCTCTGTGAACCAGAGATTGAGAGGCATCTCTGGAAAGGGGGGCATCTGGGAAGCCATTTGCTAACACATGGCGATCATACCGAGGTGGGGGTGATAAGCAAGGTAAGACTAATGCTGTGGGGTCTCCAAGCAAGGGGAGACTCCCTCTGGTTGGAGGCACCAAGAAGACCTGGCAAAGGAATGGGTCTGAGCTGGAACTTCATTTTAACTGAGGAAGGTGGAGCAGAAGGGACTTCTGGGAAGAGGACAGTATGAACAGATGCATAGGGGTAGGGACATGTGGGGCCTTCTCAGGCCACGTGAAACTTGGGCTAAAATTAAAATGTAGGAGGTCCATGAAGGGTCTTATGAGGCTAGGCACCACAAATTGCAGTCACATCCTGGCGGATCTTGAATGTCAAGATATGGTTTAGAAATGAAAAAGAAGAGGTAATACAAGGATAATAATAGCTAGTTGCCGATGTCCATTATCACTTCACGTAATTATCTCACAATAACGCCTCAAGGTTGTGAAGGAAAAGTAAAGGGTGAGAAAGCATCAATTCCTTGTTCTGGGCACCACAGTCACTCAGCCATTCAACAAATGTCCTTACTCATAAGACTTGTGAAAATGGTGAAGTGTATACAGAATATTCAGTAAGCGTTAGCTAATCTGTGATGACAGTGTGTGTGTATGTGTGTGCGCGCACACCTCTAGAGCAACTCACATGGTTGCTGTGGGCATGAGATGACGTAAGAAAGGCCAAGTGCTTGGCTCATAGTGAGGTGCTATCAGATAGAAGGGGTCCCATTGATTAAGACGAGGGCTACCGCTGAATGCTATAGGGGATCAGAGGGAGAAGCAATCTCCTTCCTTCCCACCTGAACTCTGGCAGGCAGGAGAGAAGCCTGCAGGAGAGAGGGGAGACTCAAAGGCAGCCATAAAAGATGAGGAAGAATGCATAGGAGAGGAACCAAAGGCAGAAACAACCTTTTCCTATATGGGCCTTGGTGGGGTTGGGCCAGCTGAACAGACGGGTGTTTGTGGAGCAGAGGGCTCATGAGACAATGATCATGAATTCATTACCTTTTTTCCAAACCTGCTTAAACTATTCTCCCAATTACCCAACTCCAAATGTGGGAGTCGACTTCATCTTTCCTCTCCCTTGGCTCCTGTATTAGTTAGAATAGGCTAAGCTACTGTTAACAATAGATCCAAAATGTATGGAGTTGACACAAGAGAAATCTATTCTGTGCTCGCAGACAGTCCTGGCAGGGTGCTTAGGCCTGAGAGGAGGCTCTCTTCAATGCAACCATTTGGAAACACTTGCTCTTTCCATATTAGGTTGCACCATACTCCAGGGCAGTGGTTCTCAAAGTGTGGTCCATGGACCAGTGGTATCAGCACCCCCTGGGAACCTGTTAGGAATGCTCATCATCAGGTCCCATCACAGACCTACTGAATCAGAAACTCTAGCCGCAAGGCCCAGAGATTTGCTCAACAAGCCTCCCATTGATTCTGATGCACACTAGCTTCAGGCCCACTGCCCTGGGCTTTGCCAAGTCTGCAACCAGCTGACAGAAGTAGAAGGTGGGTATAGAGAGGAAAGCCCAGTCCCTCAAAGGCCCTGGCCTGAAGTAGCACATGTCACTTCCAGTTCCATTTCACCAGTGAGGGCTTAGTCCATGGCCTCATGTAACTAACTGCACAGAGTGGCTGGGAGATGTAGGGTAGCACGTCCCCAGATAGGGAAGGGGGTGAATAGATTTGGGGAGACAGCGTTCTCTACCATGCCTCCCAAGCCAGTCGTTCTAATCCAAATCTTGATGGGCCCATTCCTTCCCCTGGCACCACTGCTATCTGTTCAGGCCTTCCCCACGTCTCGGACATCCAGCGACTCTCAAACTGGTTACCCACCTCCAATCTGGTCTGTCCACTTTCTTGCTGCCCACTAGGCTTATTTCCCAAGACCGAGGGCACTCTCATTCTCCAGATCGTATCTCACACTGCTCCACCTCTGGGGTCTCCTCCTTCCACCTCCACCTGATGAAATCCTACTCATCTTCATTGCCCTCACCCTCTAGGTTAGAATCTTCCTCCAGGGGCGCCTGGGTGGGTGGCTCGGGCAGTTGAGCACCTGACTCTTGATTTTAGCTCAGGTCATGATCCCAGGGTTGTGGGATCAAGCCCTGTGTCCAGCTCCACAGTGAGCGTGTGGAGCCTGCTTCAGATTCTCTCTCCCTCTGCCCCTCTCCCGCGTGCGCTCTCTTTTTCAAAAAAAAAAAAAAAAAAAAAAAAGTCTTCCTCCAGACGCTCACAGCATGGTCCTACTTATATCCTAGTTCTGCTTAGAATAATTTTCAGAATAGACTGGGGACTGAAATTGGATATTTTTGAAGACCAAATAAACAGGGTGAGATTACCCTGTTTAGGATGTTGTCTTTTATCCATTCATTCACTCACATGTCCATCCATTTATCTATCCATTTATCCAATAAATATTTCTCGAGTGACTTCTGTGTGCCAAACACTTCAGGTTCCCATCCCCTGGCAGTTTATGATTTAGAGGTTAGGGTTCTGATGGGCAAGCTGGCAGTCACAAACAATGTGATGAGTGCAAAGTTGGGCTGAGTTGGGAGAAGAGGGTAGAGGAGCACAAAAGGAGGTCATGGTTGGTGTCTGCAGGGTCTGGGAAGGCTGAATAATGCGAGAGAAGGTAGTCTGGCAGAGGAAGTAAGCGGTACAAAGGCCTGGAGGCAGGAGACAGCATGTCATTTTCAGAGAACATAAAGTACGTATGCTAAGAATCTTTGGTTAATTCCTTCCCTCAAGTTTCCTTTCTCTCCAGAACTAGCACTACTCAGAGAGGAAATGAGCAGGTACTTAAGAGCCTATAAGGCCTTTCCTCTTCTGTACTTTGCCAGGGGCAGAAACTTACCGGCAGATGCAGTGCAGTGGTCCTTTGTCAGGGACTGTTAAGGAGACTGGATTCTTCAGAGTATTTAAAAGTAGGGTTGTCAGTAACTGGCCCTAGACGGAGCTTTGATTTCACTTTGGGTACGCAGCTGGAAAAAGGCCTCCTCTTTTGTGGAAATTTAGATTTTGGCATCACATTTGTTTACATGGATGCACCTGAATCATGTTTTGTGTCCACTTTGAGGGGGAAGAACACGCCCCCCTCCCTCGTCCCTCCCCTTTTCTCTCTCTCCTGGGTCGTTGTAGTTCCTGCTTAGGAGGCTTGAGAAGAAGAGCCACAGAGAAAAGAACAGCCTTAGTCCCTGAAAATGAAAAGGGAAGAGAACTTGAGCACTGTCCACAGCTCTCCAGCTGCTCAGCTGCTCAGGGGTCCATCCAAGGCCGCAATATGGGGCAGCGACCCCCAGTCTCCTGCCTCAGGAAGAAACCAGGGCAGTAAGAACAGGCCAGTAAGAACAGCCGGTCATCTGAACAATCCTGCCCGCCCTCACCCCCCACCCCTTACCCTTCTGGGAAGCACCCACGTGAGCCAGTTAGTGATAACATCCCTAAAATAAACAGGGAAATTATGCAAATGAAGCAGTTCTGCATTGTGAAGCAGAAAGGGTTCAAGGGGGAGCTTTCCTGCAGTGCAGCAGCATATCCAGCGAGGAGACTCTAAGGGAATAAGGGGATAGGGAAGGTGTGAAGGCAAGATTTCTAGGATCTCTTCATAATTCTCATCCAGCTAGTGAGTCTGCCTGGCTTTTTTCACAGCACTTTGGAGGCCCCAAGGTGTGGCAGGTGTGATAGTCAAAGCCACAGGAATACCATAAATGTGTTCAGAGATTTCTGCACAATGTGTTCACGAGTCATAAAAGTAGCTTCTTAGAAATACAAATGTAAAACAGGTTCTTTTCAGATGATCGTAACCTTTGAAGATTTTGGCACATTCCTGCTTTGTTCTCAGATATCTCCAGGGGGCATTAAAAATGTCATCCTAGATAAAACTATGTGTAATATTTTTCTCAAGTACCACTTTTGAAATACTCCCTTGTGAAATTAGACTGGATCTTGGCATGCATGTGGGTCATAGTCTTGAAGGAGACATAAACATAATTTCCTAACAACATGTATGGTTTTATAGACATTGCATTATAAAGCACATTTAGGCATGATATACATCTAGGTATTAAGAAATATAGGAGGTTTCTTAAATTTGAGGATTTGTGCAAATATTTCATTGACCAATACTGTAAATTCGAAAACAATTATTGTGTATCTTATAAAATGCATTTGTCCTGTTTCTTTTTTTTTAAGTTAACATATGGTCTTTATGCCCAGTTAATTTTTATTTTCATTTTTATTTATTTACTTATTTTTAACATTTATTCATTTTTGAGAGACAGAGATAGAGCGCAAATGGGGGTGGGGCAGAAAGAGAGGGAGACACAGAATCTGAAGCCGGCTCCGGGCTCCGAACTGTCAGCACAGAGTCCCCTATGTGGGGCTCGAACTCAGGGAACTGTGAGATCGTGACCTGAGCCAAAGTTGGAAGCTTAACTGACTGAGCCACCCAGGTGTCCCATTTTATTTCCATCTTTAAATTACTGGTTGATTTATATACCATTACTTTCCAAAAAGTATCTGAAGTGGTTAACAATTTTTTTTTAAAAAAGCAATTTTTAAAAAGGAAATCAGGAAGCAAGAAATAAAGAAGAAGTGGGGAATATTAAACAAAACAAAACAACTCCTGGCTAAAACAGTTCATTAACACGTTAAATGAAATTTTATGTGACTTGGTTAATTTTGTTGGGTCTCTAGCATACTCTGAATATCATTGCTCAGATGATGTACATATCATCAAGTTTGATTTAGAGTCAAGGCCAATCAGGTGTCTGCGGCCCTTCCACATTATCAGTGTCTCACTTTTGATGGACACTTCCCCATTTTTCAGCTATGAAAAAGAGAACAGTATTATGTCTGCTTGGTGAGCACAAAGAGAAAATTAATTCATTGCACATAATCTTTTGGCATCCTTTGGTACAAGGACTAGTGGATACAAAGTGGTATGTTATAGATAGTGAGTTATGACTCACTAGGGAAACAGCCACTCTGCTCATCTATCTTGTTCTGTGTCCATACTTACATGTGTTTCTAAGTATGTTTTCTTAGGACTGTTTTCATTAATTGTTTTTAAAAGCCGGGGTGGGGCGGGGGGAGTGGAAGAAAGCGAAAGGAAAGGAATATCAGGCACCTAACACTGTGATACGTGGCTGATTTTGACTGGGCATGTTCAAGTCTACGGCAAGGCCATGAAACGAGACTAGCAAAGGATTCCATTTCAACAGATTTCCCCAAGGTAAAATCTAGCCCATTTATCCATTTTCTTCCCTAACTTTGTGAGCTTGCCCCCTCACTCCTGGCCCAGCAAAGTTCAGAAACTTTAATTTCCATTAAGGTAAAGTGCCTCTTTTCCTCTTTAGGAGCGTGGCAGGTGGTGCCAAACTGACGGGCCCACTTACCATGACATTGGGCTGCAATGCTTTACTGTCATTTAATGCAAACTGTAAAGCTCGCGCTCTGTCCTGGTGAGGCCTCGGAAGGGCTCTAAGACCTGGTTTATGATGTCATTTGAAGTATTCCCTCCTTTAGCAATGACAATAAAAGTTAACTATTAAACTCATGTTTTCACCTTCCCACCATGGGTTCCCTGCAACACAAAACCAGCAAATTAAATCATTGAGATGCTAGGATGCCTAAAGAAATAAAGGCAAATTCCTTATAAATGGCCCTAACTGTAGAACATCTGGCCTGCCCAGCTGCATTTTCTCTACATCACTTGAGGATGTAACAAAGATAACTGGCCCCTACTCTTTCCAAATAACAAAAGCTCAGTTATTCTGAGGGCAGCTAAAATGAGTGGGACAGGGTGGACACAGCAGCCCTGCCCCAGAGCCCACGATGACTCATTTACAGAACCTCCTCCTCCATCCCTGCTGCTTCCTTTTCTGTAAAGGAGTGGAATTAGGAAATATAAGCTGGGATTGAAAATAGATTGCTTAATCTCTTCTTGACCTCGCATCATCAAGGTCACGGCTTGGTGTTGGGAGCCTTTGGATTTGCTCATTCATTCTTTGGTCCACTCCATGTATTCCGTGTCTAATCTGGGCCATGTCCTGAGGGTACAGAAGTGAAAAGAACAGGCATTGTCACTGCCCCTGTGATACCTATATTCTGGTGGGTAGGAGAGTCGATACAGAAGTAAACAACCAGCTAAATAAACCATTTCAAGTGGTCATAAAGAGAATAATAGTGTGCTGCGAAATGGTCAGAGAAGGCCCACCTGAGGAGGTGACATTTATCCAAGACCTGGAGTATGAGAAAGAGCCAGCGCATAAAGTTTGGGGAGAGGAAAAGAACATTTCAGGTAGTGGGGAACAGCACGTGCACATGCCTGAGGCAGAGAAGAGCCTGGCGTAGTGAGGATTGACTAACGGACACACATAAGGGGAGAGTGGCAGTGGGGGCAGTTGCAGAGGTAGGTGGCAGCCAGATCTTGAATCCCCATCTGTCTCTGGGAACGGATCCATTTGCTGCTCCTGGTCATGGAGCTACTGATAAAGTGTAACGCAAACAGATGAGGTTTTCAACTCCAGCAAGTATTCTCCTTAAGCACTACTGCCTTAGGGATGGATGGTAGCCAATGGGGGATAGAGCCATGGATAGCCCACGGTTCAGGTAGATTTTTCTGTGATGATGGCAACTTTGTTTTTTTTTTTTTTTTTTTTAATCTGAGCTATTCAAAATAGTAGACACTAACCACATGGGGCTACTGAGCACTTGCGGTGTAGCTAGTGCAATGAAGGAGCTGAATTTTTAATTGTATTTTGTTTCAATTTTTTTAATGTTTATTTTTGAGAGAGAGAGAGAGAGAGAGAGAGCAAGAGCGAGCAGTGGATGGGCTGAGAGAGGGGGAGACACAGAATCTGAAGTAGGCTCCAGGCTCTGAGCTGTCAGCACAGAGCCCGATGCGGGGGTTCAAACCCACAAACCACGAGATCATGCTCTGAGACGAAGAGCTTAACCAACTGAACCACCCAGGGGCCCCTTGTTTTAATTAATTTAAATTTAAATAGCCATCTACGTCTAGTGGCTACTGTATAGGCAGTTCCAGAATCCAGACATACTTAAAGGAGCTTATTTCTCAGGAAGGTACTACCAAAAGGCTTAGGTTAGATCAAACCCTGAACATCTGTGATGGTTCATAGAATCCTAGTGGAGAAAAGCATCAAGTGGTTTAGTCCGAGATCTGAAGGAAGGGTATGGCCAGGTAGACTGGAAAGTAGCCTGAATTTTCACAAGTCTGTACTAGAGCCTTACAACTTCTGATCTTTAATGGCCCTCAACATGGAGCATGCGTGACCGGAGGCAGTGGGTGGTTTATAGACCCTTGCTGCTCAAAGTGTGGTCCACAGACCAACAGCATTATCATCGTTTAGAAATTTGTTATAAATGCAGAATTGCTGGCTCAGCTCCCAACCTACTGAATCAGAATCTGCATTTTAACAAGATCTCCTATGATTCAAATGCACGTTCAAGTGTGAGAGGCGACTGTTGTTTTTGGAAAGGCTCTGGAGTTGGGCACATCTGGGTTCAGATCCCAACTCTGCCACTCACCTGAGCAAGTCTTAGGCCTCAGTTTTCTCACCTGAAAGAAAGAGGTAATACCTCCCATCTCAAGAGGTTATTGTGAAGATTCAGTGAGTCGGTGTATAAAAAGAAAATAGCATGAGGTCTGGTTTATGTTGGATGGTTTATCATTCATTCTTTCACTTATTCAACAAGTCATTACTGACTGCCTGTTATGTTTCAAGCACCCTTCCTGTCCTGAGTTGAAAACCCCCTCCAAGAAAACAACAACAACAAAAACTCAGGAATGAAAAACTTTTTGTTGGGGATGGAAAGGAAAGAAAATCTTCTTCTCCTGCAGTTTTAAGACTAGAACACAGACAACACTTACCTTTATAGGATTCTCAGATCTTTGGGGATCTTTATCGTATTCTTAGAGACCAGGGGGCTTTCTCCACTATTCTCAGACTTTGAAATAAGAGTGGGCATACAGGTCATGGAGAAAAAGAGAAAGGGGAATTGGGCAACTAGGGAAGGTTATTGTTTTACCAATAAATAAAAAGCATTAGCGTTGTCTTAAAAATTAAGCAAAACTGTGAACTGCACACATTTCCTTTTATTAGTTTCCTTAAAAAAGCAGCAGCAGCAGCAGCAGCAGCAGCAGCAATTCTCACTGGAGGTCCCACTGATAGGAAAGGGAATGCAAGGGGTGTTCTTTTCTGGTCCCCAGGCAAAAAGGGTTTCTCACCCAAGCCAGTAGGTGTTAATCTGCTTAAGCCTGCCTGAGTGGGTCTGTTAGATTGCTGGCACACGGCCATTTAGGGGTTTTGTTTCCCAGACCACGGGAGCCCATTTTTCCAAGAGTTCCACTAGCTTTTTGTTTGATAACGTCTATTTCTAGCAGCATTTACTCCTCCAACAACAAATTCAATGAAACAAAAATTTACTGAACACCTACTTTTTGGCAGACCCTCTGTTGGGGATACAGAGATGAATAAGGAACAGTTGCTGTGCTCCAGGAGCTCATACAAAAGTAACTTCTACTCCATTCTCTCAGGTGATGGCTATTATCACTCTGTCTTCCTACTGCTTGGGGAAAAAGAGAAAATCATTTGGCTTCCTGAGCTGCCTCCTTTAAATACCCACTGACCTTGCGGTGCTCTCCTGAGGTCCCAGGGGCTTGAAGGGTTAATTACTTGCTTGCTGTGGCTGGTTCATTGTTCTCCCATACTTCCCACCTCCCTCCAATTCCATCTCCAATTATCAAGCTTGTTTAATATATTTTAATAATATTTTTCTTTTCATGGAGACAATGCACATTCGTTATAGAAAAATACAGATAAGCAAAGTGAAGAAATGCTTTAAAGCCCTCCTCAACCCCACCACCTAGAGATAACCTGTTTTAATAGAAAGGCTCCTTTAAAAAATTATAACAGTAATATAACTTCATATGAAGTGCAAAATATAGAGGAGTGCAGTCATGCATAATCCAATCATCTGGGGCATGATCATTTTGGAATTTTTCCTTTCCAGTCTCCTTGCAGTTACCATAAATGATGCCTAACAGCCTACTGAAGTCATTATCTTTTTGTATATGATGTGCATGTGCAAGCCAGGAAAAGGGGTACTTTCAGCCATACTGATGAATAAGAACACCTATGATTTTATGGAAAAACACACTTAGAAGTTTGCTGTAATTAGCTGTTGCTATTCAAGCCTTTCATCCCTGGTGACAGAATCTGACCCAAGAAACTTGTCTTTCTTCCCTGGCATCTGAAATGGGACATCCAGAAATGTTTGCTCTAAGAAAGTCTCGTATAAGAATACCTGAATTCACGGTGAGGAGTGCATGAATACCGTTAAGAGCCTCCCACGCCCCAGACTCATCTCACTTAACCCTCAAAACACTTCTGCAAGATACGTATTCTCAGGCTTGCTTTGCAGTTGATGAGAGAAAGCCTCCTAAAGTATAAGAGGCTCAGCAGGACTCGGAGCCAGAGTGAAGAAGCAATATGGTAGAGAGAATAAAAGCATGGGGCAGACTGGAGTTCAGAGCCCCACCGGCCCCACCCACTGGGACCTCGTGCAAGTTAACATTTGAAATTTCTCTGAACTGGACTTGAGTGAGATGCCACTAGCCTGGAGTGTTGACATAAGGAAGGGTCCTGAGAATCAAGGTTGGAGCCCACTGTAAGGGTGTTGCTGAGGACACCGTTAAGCAGTTCACAGTTGCCTTTTATGGGGGCATCTGAAAGAAATTCTTGTTTGATCATAATTCTAAGCACAGTTTACTCCTGAGCAGTTTGTCTACTATCTTATGGCTCCTGACCTGTCAGGTTTCCCTTGTGGCATTGTTTCCTGGAAAGTCTCTGCGCCAAGTCTAAGGCCCGCCTCTAGGAAGAGTATGCATGTTTAGCCTCGTTCCTTGTTGCACTTTTTGCTGCAATTTTAATTTCTTCCTTGACTCCCCCGTTCACATTATCTTCTTGAATCTTCTGTATTCTTATGCACTCCCTTAAGTTCTTTCAGACTTAACCTTCAGTTTCCTCATCTGTGAAGTAGGCACGATCTTTATCTCAAGGTTATCGGTAAAGCACTAAGCACAGTGCCTGGGCTTTATTAAATGCTCAATAAGTCGTGTCCCTTTTTCGTGTTCTTGGAATGAACCTTTGTCACTTCGTTAAAAAAAAAGGGCATTACTTGCATTCCAAAGGATTCTCCCAATTTACGAAAGAGTTCAATACAGAGTTCTTTTTTTTTTTTTTTTAATTTTTTTTCAACGTTTTTTATTTATTTTTGGGACAGAGAGAGACAGAGCATGAACGGGGGAGGGGCAGAGAGAGAGGGAGACACAGAATCGGAAACAGGCTCCAGGCTCTGAGCCATCAGCCCAGAGCCCGACGCGGGGCTTGAACCCATGGACCGCGAGATCGTGACCTGGCTGAAGTCGGACGCTTAACCGACTGTGCCACCCAGGCGCCCCCAGAGTTCTTTTAATAACAAACAGCTGTGTTCAAAGTAGGATTGCATTTTCACACACCTTTCAGAGCATCGCTCACTGAATTTCTGCCATGTAATTGGCATAGTGCTGGTCCACCAACTCTTTCTTCCACCTGCTCCATGCCAGTGCAGCTACTCATGTGCCATCTGCAAAGTCCTTGGGATGGAAGGGACTGCAGTTTTTAACAAGAACCGCTCTTCTATCTTCCCCCAGGAATGCTGAGATAGAAAAGATCTGCTGCAGAAAACACAGAAACGGAGCACCATGTTTTACTTCACTTAAGAATGGTTTCCCTTAACCAATTCTTCAGTTTTCCTGCGTCTGCAACGGCGTGTTGAATGGTCTTCCCTCCACCTCCTAAAATAGGCTTAATTATTTCCACTATATCAACATTCTCAAATTTACCAGAAATCAATGAGTATATCACTTAGTGATTTCTTAAATTACCATCTTTATATTCTAACCATCTCATAAAAGTCTTAAGCATCTTGAGGGTTTTGCATTTTGTCAGTTTCTCTTCCCAATCCCCAGCATTTTCAAGGTATCCAATTAAAAAGTAAATTAATGGAATTAGCAATATGTATGGAATAGGTCACCGCTCAGGTCACTGTCTAGTAATCTTCAAAAAGACCTGGGTAGGCAGAGCCCAGTAATCTACTTAGGGCTGCTTAGAGTGGTTTGTTGGCTCCCCAGCACCTGTTTAGTTGAGCGTTGAGAAGTTACTCGGCTGTGCCTCCCTGAGCTTTTGTCCTCTCTCCTTCCCTCCCTCTTTCTCTTTCTACCTTTCCTTTCCCTTTTCTTCCTTTTAAAGTTTTTATTGAAAAATTTTTGGTCACCAGGCTCTGCACTAGTAAGCACTGGGAATCCAATAGTGGACAAAGCAGACAAGGCACCTACCCTCATAGGGCTTCTAGTCTGGAGGAGGGAGGATGGCATTAAATCAATCACATTCATTAATGGGTGTAAGATTACAAATTGTGGTAGGCACCATGAAGGACTATAGTGCAGTAGGGGATCTGACTTAGTCTGGGCTTAAGACACAGGGGGTACTAAGGGAAGAATGAGGTTTCAGACAGCAGTAACAGCATGTGCAAAGGCCCCGGGGTGCTGGGAATCGTGGTTCTCTGGGAAAAAAACGAAAGAAAGATCTTGTGTCTGGCTCAGAGAACAAAGACAGAGGTGGGGGATGCTTCTTGTGAGGTCAGCAAGGACTGAGACACACGCTTTGTAAAGATTTTGACATTCAGCTTAAAGAGCGTGGGAGGCCACTAAAGTGTTCTAAGAATGGGGCATGGAAGAACTGTGTTAGTGATTTATGCATCTTACTTGGTCTCTGCAGGAGCAATGCAGTCATACACGTGGTCTCTGACCTATACGGTGACAACGGCAGCAGGGTCCCCAGCTGAAAACTCCCAGCAGCTGCCCTGCATGAGGAGTACTCATGTGCCTTCTTCCTCCGTCACACACCGGATACCAGTTTATCCGCACAGAGAGGAGCACGGGTAGGTGACCTTCCTGGAATGCATGCCACCATACTTTTACATTTGGTTTTAAACGGCAGGGTTCACTTGCAGCTGTTTTCTCAAAGGGCAGGAAGAATGGTGCCCGTTGCAAAGATGGCAGTGCGCTCGGCACTGTAGGGTACTGCGGAGAACCGTCTCTTGCGGTCCCCACAAGGCCAGAGAGGTGGGCATTAGGGAGCCCATTTCACAGATGAGGAAACTGAGACTTGTTCAAGTTCTGTTGCATAGGGTCACACAGCTGGTAAATGCAGGGCCCAGGCTGAGCATCTGTCTGACTCGAGAGCCTGTGTTCTTCCTTCTTTTCTGCTTTAGAGCCTCAGCAGAGAGCTCCCTTCCAGCAGTTCCCCCGGGTGGGAAAGTTTCATGATGGGGTCCGGGTCTCCTAGGACTGGATTAGAGGAGGACTTCCCCACCCGAGGGCTGAAGGTCCCTGGAGGGTAGCACTTATTAACAGGGTTCAGGAATCCCTGTGGGTTCCAACGGTGCTTTGTGCCACAAAGAAAGAAATCCTTTGTTTTGCCCATTTTCTCCCAAATCCATGTGGTGGTGTTGCTGTGAAGAATAAACTGCACATCCATTTAAAAATGTTACCTGGGGGCGCCTGGGTGGCTCAGTCGGTTGGGCGTCTGACTTCGGCTCAGGTCACGATCTCACGGTCCGTGAGTTCGAGCCCCGCGTCGGGCTCTGGGCTGACAGCTCGGAGCCTGGAGCCTGTTTCGGATTCTGTGTCTTTCTCTCTCTCTGACCCTCCCCACTCGTGCTCTGTCTCTCTCTGTCTCAAAAATAAATAAGCGTTAAAAAAAAAAAATTAAAAGGGTTACCTGAATCATAGTGGCTTCTTGCCATCATGCGTTGTCTTCATTAAAAGACACTAATCTCATAACGTCTAACGTGCAGCAATCTGAAAACTACTTACGACGTTAAAAAAAAGGGCCCTTATGCTGAAGAAGGTAAGACTCTGCCATGTGGGTGCTGACCAGCAGACCACAGGAAGAGGCCCTCTCAGGTTTCCTCCACACAGTGGCCCAGCATCACGCAGCCAGGTGACAACCCCGAGGCTGGACACGGGCCTGGCTGTTGGCCTGGGTTCAGGTGCCCTTGACCAGTGAATAGGGCAGCTGTTATTTTCTCAGAGTTTACTTCTCTTAGAGTATCTTCCCACGCATTTAGAATAGACTTTGAAAACTGTTTCAGGAAGCTTTCTGATTCTGGAGCAATGGCAGAATAGACACCCACACGGTCTTATGTCAGCATTTTTGCTGTAAAGATGTTATTGAGAACAGTGATAAGAATATCCCATGTTTTACAGGAATTTCTATCGTATAGATTGTCTTCACATACGTGAACCCCCAGAATAACGAGGGGCAGCGTTTTTACAAATGTGAGAAACAAGGCTGTGGGTAGCCCATGTTCCTACAGCTGGAAAGTGATGGAGCCAGGCTCAGCACGGGAGTCTTTGAGAGCTGGCTGACCGTGCCACGGTGTTTCCCCGCTGGAGAGAGCTCCTCATAACACACGGCATCCTTCCCCCTCACAGGCAAGCCAAGGCCTGAACAATACAAAGCATAAATCCCAAAGTAATGTCTTCTTTCTTTCCTGGTTGACTTCGGGCTTTTCCACAGAGCAGGAGTAGAGGTTTCCATCACTAATTATGTTTTGCTCAGAGCTGGCTTTTCATTCCCTAAGCGCTCTCTGGGTGGTAAGGGAGGTGTGCTGGGAGGGAGAGAAGGAAAATCAACTTGGGAGTTTAAACGCACCACAGCAGGGTTGGAGATGGTAAGAACCAAAAAGGAGGAGTAAAATGGAAAATGAGAAAGAAGAACTAAAAGAGAAAGAAAAGATGTGGTTGATTTTTAAAGGTGTCAAAGTGACTTGCTGTCCCTTCCGTGACTCACAATATTCAATGTGCTTACTGCGGTTTAGGTACACGGGGAGCTATAACTATGGGAGCTATGGCAACCAGCATCCTCCCCCAATGCAGAGCCAGTACCCGGCCCTCCCCCACGACACAGCCATCTCTGGACCGCTGCACTACTCCCCTTACCACAGGAGCTCTGCACAGGTGAGTGGGCGGCCTGCTTCTTTGTCCAGGCCTTGGTATGCTTGGTGGCCGGTCTAGTCAACTTAACATAGTTAATTAGTACCTTCTGGATACTGCGTGCAGCCTGGGTGTCACCAAGGAGAGGATGGTCTTCTCCTAAGGGGCACCCCCATCCTTCAGCAACTGCCCACAGCGGGTGCTCAGCCAGCAGTCATCTCCACTCTCTCTCACGCACGTGGGTGCGCACCAGTGGTCTTTGGTTCCACCCTCACTTTGGCCTCTCTAATCCCAGAATCCGGTCAGCCGCGATGTCTGCTGCCTTTTCTCAGGCAGCCCCCCTCACATGGGATCTTTTGTCTCCCATCCTCCCGGTGCTGGCCCTCATCGAGTCCTGTCAGGACTATTACCTCAGTGTCATTGTAACTAGTCCCCCGGTCTCACGTCTGTTCCTTTCCAGTCTAGTCCACATGTACAACCTCACCAGAAGAATCCTCCTAAAATGGGCCCTTTATCAGATTGTTCTCAGGCCACACATTTCCTTTGGCTCTTCCCTTGTCTAACAAACCATATCAACTCCCTGCAGCCTGTGGTGAATGGAAATTGTGGTTGTACCTATAATGTCAGCGTTGGGTCCTCTACTTGTCTCGGGCACTTCCTGTTGCTCTGGCCTCAAAGGCAGCCGGTCACCAGTTCTATTCAATTCTACATCCTCAAGGTCTCTGAATGCCCTCACTGTCCTTGCCTTAGCTCAGGTCTCACCTAGACTGTGGCAAAATTCTTCCCATCGGTTTCTGTATCACTAAACTTGCACCATTTCTGGCCCATCCTCTATGCTGTAGCTGGAGGAGTCTTTTGGAAAAAAAACTTGACTGGCCATTAACACTCTCCTTCTTTTCATGTCATCGCATTCAGAGTCAAGTTCAATTCCTTGGCATGCCTCCTATGACTTGTAACCATCTGGCTTCTGCCTGCCTCTGTGGCCTACCAACCACCCCACCACCATTTGCTCCAGCCTTGCCAACCCATGTGCAATTCGCAGATATCGTTCTCTCAGGCTGGGACTTTCTTCTCCAACCTTCTGCTTGTTGTTCAGGACACCAACCCTTCCTTCTTCCAGGACCTTATGACATACCACTGCTCTAGACTCGCACAGCGCCTCTGTTGGTAACCCTCCTCACACCCCAGGCTCTGTGCTGAGCACTTTACACATCGTCATGGTAATCCTTGCAGAAAGGAAGTGAGTGTCACCTGCCTGAGGATTTGAACCCAGGCAGTGTGACCCCTGTGTGTCCAAGCTCTTGCACATGGCTCTCTGCCACGTCTCCTGTGTCGGCATTCACTAAGGTGTCTTGAACAGATGAGGAGACAGGAAGTGAGGCAACACAAACAAAGGAGTGCAGAGGACATTCACTCCATCCCGCTGGTGGAGGGGGGGGGGGAGCCCGGGAGGTAAGGCGAGAGCTCTGCTTGAGGAGGGCACTCAGGATAAACTGGAAAGGTGCCCAATGGAGGCAGGGAGCTCTGCTGCAGAGCACTTGCAGACGTCTAGAATAGAGATAGCAGGACTTGAGAGAGGGTGGAGGCCACGATTGCATCAGCTGTCAGCACACGGATGGGCCTCTCAGGGAAGGCACTGAGGAGAGTGTATCCACAATACATGGCACTCGGGGCAAACAAGCGTCTGTTTTGATTTCCATCTGCAGTACCAAGGGGAGCCCCGGTATAATCCCCAAACAAGCCGAGAAGTTGATTCCACTAAACCATCACCTGGGGCATTCATTATAGGTCTCCAACTGCGTCACACAGAGAAGCCAGACCCTTAGGTACTGCTTCCCTCGGGAGCAGAGTCTGTGCTCCTCACTGTGATCTGCAAAATGACTCAGAGCTGCTGCCAGAGCCTGGGTCACACTTAACAGCAGTGTAAGCAGATCATGCATGCATTCATTTGTACGTTCACTCATTCATTCATTTACTCTTGAATGATGCTTGGGTGCTGACTGCGTGGCAAGCACACTCTAGCCTCTGATAATAGTGGAGAAGGGGACAGAAGTAGGCCTGCTCTTGGAGAACTTATGTTCCAGTAGGAGACCGTCATCTAAGCAGCAGTGGCGAGATCAAGCTGAAGTTCCAAGCCACAGGCATTGTGTTCCCTCTTTCTTCCCTCCCTTGTCCATCCTCATGAAATTTCTGGGGTGGTATTTTTATTTTTATTTGTTTTAATGTTTATCTATTTTGAAAGGGAGAGTATGTGAGCAGGGGAGGGACAGAGAAAGGGGGGGAGAGAGAGAGAGAGAGAGAGCGAGAGAGAGAGAGAGAGAGAGAGAGAATGAATCCCAAGCAGACTCTGTGCTGTCAGTGCAGAGCCCAGTGTGGGGCTCGATCTCATGAATCATGAGATCATGACCTGAGCCAAAATCAAGAGTCAGACATTTAACTGACTGAGCTACCCAGGTGTCCCTGAGGTGCTATTTTTAAAGACATTGCCATGAAAAGAAACCAGGGTCTCCTAAAGGCCCATGTGATCCCTGGTGATCAAAGCTAGGTCTTGCAGCCTCCGCTCTGGAAGCCACAACAGTCCCCGAATGGAGCACTATCATTTGATAGCAATTCTTAATCGAAGGGCCAAGGACTAATTGAAAGTCCATGGAAGAAGAGGTGACAGGGTCAATCAGCCTTTTCAGCGTCCCTCCCCCCCCCCCACACACACAGTGGCCTTTCAACAAGGTCTTTTGACAACTGCTGACCCCACCATGCATTCACACTCTATGCTTAAAGGCTTGTGCCTTGGCCTCCATTTATACAGCAGGGTGAGAAGTTATTTACATCACCTCTCTACCCAGGTTGATGGGGGTGGGGGATAGTGCTCCTGGAGAAGGTAGGGTGTCTAAAGACAAAGAATCCTTTGCTTTGTTTTTCACTAACATTTATGCATCAAGCTCTGTTTTAGGCACTTTCAAATACACGGACTCAATTCTCATAGCAACCTCAGGAAGAAGGCATTTTTCCTCCAGTTTTTAAAAAGGAGGAAACAGTCTCATAACGTAATTTGCCCCAGCCTATGTATCCAGTAAGTAGCAAAGCAGACTCCCATGCGAATTCTCCAGCTTTGAACCCCAAGCCCGGGGCAATGAACACTGCACCCAGTATGGTTTGGAGGGTAGGACGCAAATTCAAGAAGTTACTCTAACTGTTCTCAGTCAGTTTCAAGCTACCCAAAAGAAGAATCACATACCCTAGACTCACTTTCTCTCCTCTTGTGGTACTTTGGTTTAATGTTGAACAGAGAGGGGAAAAATCCACTGCAGGGCTAATTAGTTTCTTTAGCTTTCCAGAGCAGAGTTCAAGCTGTTCCAGTCCTGAGTAGTGAATATCACACTTCATTGTGTCAGACTCACTGGGGAAAAAGATGAGTCTGAATTGAAGGAAAACCACAGTTATAGAATATTGGTTAAGGCATCCCAAGCGGTCATCAGCACAAGAGTAACTGAAACTAACTTCTGCGAATAAATACCTGTCTTAAAGACGGATACAACACATCTGTGAAGTGCAGTGATTCCATGCGCCCCAGCATTTATAAGCTCAAAATAATCTGAAGTCCTTTGGTTGTTGAAACAGAGGATGTGTGTGCTCTTATTTATACTATTTATTTGCACAACACATGCTTTCCTCTTGGGTAACAACAAAGGTAAACCTCCAGTCCTGCTTGAATTCTAGTAATTTCTGCATTAGTGAGTCCAGGTGAAGGAGGTGTAAGGCTTGAATTATTTCAGAAAAACACCCTTCTTGCAACTACGCTACACTTGCTCCCATCAAACTAAGTGAACAAGGAAGGGATGGTCTCAGCTGCCCCTTCCCAGGTGCCCCTTCTTATGCTCGACCAAAAAGAGAAAACAAGCCAGACCAAATACACGGCTACAAAATATTTCTGAGCCTCATTCAACATGCGTTTGTGCAACTTCTACCCTGTCAGCAGCCGTGAATGTGAATTGGGTCCCTGAGCTCAAAAGCCAGTTCATCAACGATGGCTAGAAACCCATGTACAGTAGACTAGAAAGCTTTTCTTTGTTCCTCATCTGTATGGCCAAGGCCTGACCTTGCCAGCCAGTCACGTAACTCTCACCGAATCTCTGGTGGCCCAGCACAGCCCAGGGCCAGTTTGCTTAGGGTGTTCCACTTTGGGATAGCATCTTGAGCCAAAGGGGACAAAAATCAATCAACCGTAGTGGTATAAGATCTGTGACTACAGAGCCAAGCTTCCTGGGTTCAAATCCCCGCTTTGCCTCTAATTAGCTCTGTGGTCAATTTCCTTATCTAAAAAATGGGGAGAATTATAGTACATATTTCTTAGGGTTGTGAGGGTTAAGTAAGTTGATTAAGGTTAGAACAGGGCCTGGCTCATAGTCAACACTATTTGTGTTTATTATTATTATTATTATTATCATCTTTCATAACACCACAGTTGTTATGTTTTGCATGGTATCTATGTCTCTTGCTATACTAGCTAGTAGGTACTCAGTTAAATACTTGTTAATGAAATGAATGAATGAAAGGATCCTTGCTCTGGTACTAAGCTGCTGTGTGCCCTCAAGCAGATCATTTCCCCCTCTCTTGACTTCAGTTTCCTCATCTGTGAAATGAGAGGTAGGACGAGATGGTCGGCCGCTAAGGCTCTTCCTGTTATTAATGGACCATGATCCTAGGAAGCAAAGAAGAAGAATTATTAGTAATAGCTAACACATTTTGAAAACTTACTATATGTGGGAATTCTAAGAGTTTCATGTGCATTAACTCAGTCCAACCCCTAAAAGCTCAATGGATGTGAACTGTCCGGCGAATATTTGGGGGGAGCTATATCCTCTTACAGAAGGGGCTAAGAGGAAGCCTGCCTGGGGGCAGGCCCACTGGCAGAACTTTGGTGCGGCGTGAGAGCCGCCTTTCATAGGAAAACAGTTTGCGCTCCTGACTGGGCCACCTTTCACCCCTTGCTCAAGTAGCAGTCCGTTTGGTGAGGGTCAGGGATAAAGGGCTTATTCTTCCCCTCTCCAAGTGCAGGAGAGTCAGCCTTGGTGTGGGGAGTTGTTTCTCAAAATAGAACTTCCTCATGATTCTAGAGAGGCCCAGAGTCCATCACAGCTGAGATGGCCATCTGACAGAACCTTTGACTACTCATGCGCATGCGCATGCGCACACACACACAGACACACACACACAGACACACACACACACACACACACACACACACACACGTGTGCCCACAAGTACCCCCTCACACACCTCTTTGAAGGGTGGGAACTGGGGACTTATCTCCAGTTTAACATCAGTAGCAACAGCATGTGATTTAACCCAGAAAATGGTAACTTCCTGTTATGGGCCCTCAACAAAAAGCGCCTTTATTCTGCGCAGAGCTCCCTGGACCCCAGAGTTTGTGCCCAGCATGCTTAAGCACCCTGCATGAAACCGGATGTAAAGTGTGAAAGGTGAGGCTGGTGCCACAGGCCAGCCTCAGCCGCTCCCACCATGCTAAATAGAAGCTTCATTGGTGGCGTTAATCACTAGGCTGAGGCAGCGGGCACTTCAGCCTCTCGTCTTTCAATGGTCTCTTCACCACAGGGAAAACGAGTCACTGACTCATTTGCAATTAGCTGACCTAACGGGACAGATTTTTCCATGCTGGATTCTGTGGTAACAGGATTTTATTGTCCCATTAGGGATATTTTGAGCCAGTCTCATTTCCAGGCAATTACTCTTTTGAGTCTGTGACACAACCCCTGGGCACAGCTGCATCTAGGGTCCTCGATTAGGCACAAAAGCCACACTCTCTGGGGTTCTATGAGAAAGAGGCTCCAAGTCCCTACTGTGACATTTTTACCTACACTGGCCAAGGCAAGTGAGGCTCTGTCCACACCAGCGAGATGAAGCCTGGTCAGGGCCTGTAAGACCCTGTGCTGTGTAGGGGAGGAGGGAGCTTAAAGAAAGAGAAACAAAGACATTAAAGTATAATAGGGTGTCTTCCTCTCTTGTGTGATTCCGCCGTGGCAGGTTATGCCCAGTTTGCACCAGAGCGATGTGGGGGAAAATGCTACCCCAGCACTGGGTTTTATGCCAGCCCTCGTGCTAGCCTGCAGTGACTGTGGGCAGTGAGGATGCTTCACCTCACGAGTCCTGGTTTTCTCATGTAGATTCACAAGGTTGAATTATATGATCGCTAAGCTTCTGTCTAGGGGTGACACCCTGGTGTTCAGTCACCAGAGAGTGACTGGCATGCCAGGCATCATTCCAGATATCGGGGAATATGGTAGTGAACATGACAAAGCCATGCCAGGAGCTTATGAATAGAAGCCAGTGGAAACGGACAGCTAACAAGCAGGATGGTGAGCTCCTGACCGGAGAGGCAGAGGGTGAAGCATTTAGCTTCTTGAGATAGGATGTCCAGAAAAGTCTCTGAGGAGGTGACATTTGAGCGGAGACCTGAAGAAGGATGAAAAGGCAGGCGTGCAAGGAGCGTGGGGGTAGGGGTGGGAAACAAGTGTTCTAGGCAGAGGGAACAGGTAGGACAAATTCTCTGAGAGGGGAACCATCTTGGCCCGCCATAGGATGGGAGAGGAGGCCTCTGTGCCAGGGAGAGCACTGTGAGGTGAGGGGACGTGTGCAGGGCTTACTTGAGAGTATATCAGGAGGGGGAGCAATCTTTTGGAAAAACATTAGAGACGGTCTTATAATAACATTTCTCAATGTTAGCTGTTTGATACCTGGGATCTTGTTTTCTTGGACAGGGCCAAATCCTACGATGGTCTCAGGCCTGAGGGTTCACCATGGCTGCCATACGAACAGCATTCTGTAGATTCCCATAATGGGCACATGCATGCACTTAAGCATCTTTGATCGGATTTGGGGATATGAAAGCCTTGGTATGCTGTCCACGGTCTCCTTGGCAACCACCCTGGGTACCTTCTCCCTTGAGTTCCCAGACACCACCTGCACGCTTCTCTCCCTCCTTCCTACCTGTTCTTTTCACTGTGAAGTGGCTGCCGTTTCTGTGTAAGGCATGCCGTCCCGTGTAAGAGAGAGTCCTGGCTACTAGAAGTTGGAGCCCTCTTTCTTGACCTATGAATACCTGTTTCTCTTTGCCTGCTTTGGGCCTAACAGCCTTCCCCTGCTTCCTTCGGGCGCCTAGTCAAAGGCAGAATGGTTCCCTTTTGGCCCCCTCGACTATGGGGAACAGCCATTGTTGTCATCACCCCTTCTCTCAGCTGTCTAGGCTTCAGCCTGTCTGTCTCCCTCACAGGAGGCAGCCTCCCACCTAATCCCTCGGGGCTCCACTCTCCAACTGTCAGGGAAGACAGATGGGGAGCAGAAGAATTCATACATTCACACACACTCTCTCCCCTACTCGCTGCCCCTGCCATCCTTGTTGACTGGCTCTTGTCCTGGTTGGGGTGGCCCTAACTGTAGCCCAGCGAGGAAATCTTTGTGTCGACTGGCCTGGCCGGCAAACTGGGAGCTCTCAAAGAGAGCCCAGAGCTCCTCCCCTTCCTCCCCTGTGATTGCACTAAAAGGGGCTTATTTGCATAGCTGTCTTGGAAACAGAGAAGAATGTAGAAGAAGAAGCACTTCAGAGGCACTTCTCTTATTCCTAATTCTTTCTAGAACTGCTTCCCCTCCTCTGTCCTATACAAAAGCACCCCTCCCATCCCCTCTCAGTTGGCTTATCTGGACTCCTTCCTCCACATTCACACCAAGCCCAACAATTTACCATTTCCTACTTGTGCATCTTTCAGAACTTCAGTGAATGTGAACCCAAAAGGGAGATGTTCTCTAAATGATAGGCACTAATAATAACCTTTGAAGCTGTTGGCTTGCTTCCTCTTCAAATGCCTGCTTTTAGGCTGCAGTTCATAATTGAATTCAACTGTAAAATGCTATTTTTAATAATGTCACTGTGGTTTACTTGGTAGTGTTGTTCTCTTGGGTTGATGGAGTGGGACCTAGCACATCTCCATAACTAATGGTAAAATTCACAACCATACATTCATATATCCATATCTATTTGGACATGCTGTTACTTGTTTCTCTCTCTCTCTCTCTCTCTCTCTCTCTCTCTCTCTCTCTCCCCCTCTCTCCCCCTCCCCCTCTCCCTCTCCCTCTCCCTCTCTCCCCCTTCCTCCCTCCCTCTCTCCCTCCCCCCCTGTATTCCCAGTGGGGCTGTTCCTTCTTTTGGATTTGACTTCCCCAAATATTCCACATTAAGAGCACAAAATCAATATTACTACTTGAGGGAACACCAGCCCTACTCTCGATTTGAAGTCCTTTGCCTTTTTCCTGTTGGTTACTTCCTAGACCAAGGTTCCATCTTTCAGGAGTTCACTGATTACTTCTTATCAACTTCCATTAATAGCATCTTAAGAAATTTAACTTGTAAATATGACCCATATTGTGTATATGCAACTTCCAAGCTAATTTTAACTTTGTGGAATTTCTTTCCCCTCAACAAGTACCCTTTCAATAGCCCCACTTCCCGGATGGAACCCTGTTTGATGAGCAGTACTCCCAGACTGCATCCTACCCCAGTCACCCCCCGATGGCCAGAGGTGCCCACAGCCAACACGTGCTACACAAGCCCGTCTGTGCATTCCACAAGGTACGGAAACTCTAGTGACATGTATACACCCCTGACCACGCGCAGGAATTCTGAGTACGAGCACATGCAACACTTTCCTGGCTTTGCTTACATCAACGGAGAGGCCTCCACAGGATGGGCTAAATGACTGCTATCACAGGAATCCATATTTAATATTAATAATAATTATTAATAATAAACCCAACAACCCACCCCCAGAAGACTTTATCTCTACACATCATAACTCGTGGACTATTCCTAAGTGTCCATTTTCCTAATGAATGTGAGTCTGGGATTCAGTGTGGGATGAATAAACTTTAGTTCAGAAACAGGACTCACTAAAAGTCAGTGAGATTGGGTTCCTGTAGCCAAGCCAGACTTGACTGTTTCTATAGAGCACTATTTTGGGCAGGCCAATCTGTGCCTTTTCCCTCTGTTCCACGACTTTGCTTTGTGTTGGCAAACACTCCCTGTAAGCTACTTATTTTCCTGTTGACAAAAGCTCATTAGTCTTGATGGATACTAGAGACAGAGTCTGGTTTGTGTTCTTGGATGGGCACATAATTTACCAAGAGCATTCACCTTGCCATCTGTCATCTTACTATACAACGAACAGCCCTCAGGTATGTTCTACGCATCCCTTCTTCCTGGTGGTGCCGTCACTGCTTCCTGGAACACCGGGGCTAAATGCTGGTGTCTGGAAGACTCTAGATCCCCTGTTATTACACTCATGTTATTCACAGTACCTGCATTGTCTTGGAATGTAAGCACTGTCTAGAGGGAAGGAAGAGGCCTGTTCTGTATGCCTTAAGTTGATTGAGGTTTGTAGGGGACCGGTTCTTCTACATACAAGTATTTGTCCTAAGTTTGCACAATGGCTAGTGTCAGCAAAAGGCAGGAGGGGGGCTTTTAAAATTCTGTGAGAATGTGGATGTATGGTATTGAGTATCACACTCAGCTCTGCTGTATTAACTTTGAGAAACCAGATGGACCAAACATTAACTTACCAAGCACCAAGCGTGAAAATGACTTTCGTGGTTCCTTCATAAGACCGTAATAATTTCCGACACTTTGATAGAAAAAAATTTTTTCAAAGCTGTGCCTTTGAGCCTATACTATACTGTGTATGTGTGGAAATAAAAATGTATTGTACTTTCGGAAACTTTTCTCGTAGGCATTTTTCTGTCAGATTGGTAGCAATTTGTGAGGTTTGTTAGAGATTAACATAGGTTTTCTTTCTGTATTATAAAATGCACCAAGCAATTATGGTGGACCTATTACCCTATGGGTAAGAAATAAATGGAGATATGACATCGGATGTTTCAGCAGTTGTTCTGTAAATAAAATCTTTGATCACACCACTCAGTGTGATAATCATGTCTACAGCTAAAATGGAAATAGTTTTTTCTGTACAGTTGTGCAAGATATGAATGGTTTCACACTCAAATAAAAAGTATTGAAATGACCTGCTTTCTTCATTTTCATTCTGCATTTGACATGACTTCTGTGTGTGTGTGTGTGTGTGTGTGTGTGTGTGTGTGTGTGTGTGAGAGAGAGAGAGAGAGAGACAGAGAGAGAGAGAGACAGAGAGAGATAGCATTCTGAATACTCAGGGTGTAAATAGGCAAAACAAAACTAAGTGGTCTTATCTGGTTGTTCTTATCTACTTCTCCCATCGTCTTGTCATAAAGCAATCATTAAAATTTGGATAGGCCACACATCCGGTCCTTGAATGATTTAGTATCTACAGCCTAGTTGAGGTCTGTAAGGGACCAGTTCTACATACAAGGATTTGTCTTAAGTTTGCACAATGGCTAGCGTCAGCAAAGGACAGGAACCTTTTAGCTCTTACAGGGAATATTATTCTTCAATACCAGCATCATTAAGAGGTCCCCTGGTCCTTAGTTCATTATGCTTTAATGATCTGTGGGTGTAAAAGATACTTGAAGTGCAGTGCTTTAAATACTAATAAACTTCTGGAACAGAACAGTAACATTACTGAATATTAAGTATCAAAAAGTCCTTCTCCAGCACTGCATTTTGATTCTAGGATTGAGGAGCGAGGACATAGAGGCAAGATGACTGTTTTGTCCAAACGTTAAAGAGTAGGATCTATGAGAAATTCAGAGCCACAGATTTCCAGAAATGGCAGCAGTGACTATTTTAACTAAAAGGCAAGAGAATTTGACAACTCGATTTGCATGTTGAAAGATTTCTTTTTAAAGCCAAGCTCTTACTTGCTATTACATAACATATTTCTACCTAAGAATGATTTTAGGATTAAAATGATATATTTTACACAGCATCCCCTTAAAAATATTTCACTATGTTGGGGCACCTGAGCGGCTCAGTTGGTTAGGCATGCAACTTCGGCTCAGGTCATGATCTCGTGGTCCATGGGTTCAAGCCCCACATCGGGCTCTGTGCTGATAGCTCAGACCTGGAGCCTGCTGCAGATTCTGTATCCCTCTTTCTCTAACCCTCCCCTCTCGGGCACACTCTCTCTCTCTCTCTCTCAAAAATAAAATAAAACATTAAAAAATTAAAAAAAAATTTCACTGTGTTGTTCAACAAAAAGAAAGTAGATGTTGGATTTCACTCCCGGAAGATAAATTAGTTTGATCTCTTGGCCACAGTGCCTTAGTTGGCCCTGAATGAGGAAAGTGGGAGGGGGGGTGCAGGGGAAGGGGGGCAGAAGGAAGAAGAAGAAAATGTCAGATTCAGTCACTGCGTAACATGAACCATACCTGTTGCTCTCATACAGTTCAAAGCTAGTGCTTCATAAAGGAAAGGATGTAGTAAGTCTGACTTTTGACTTACCAGACACACAAAAGAAGAAGCAATTGCCCAATTGTCTAGCCAGGTAGCAGCAGCACATAATAACACTCCTGTGCAAACAACAGCCACAAGGTCATTAAATGTACAGATCTTTAGGCAAAAATAGTCACAGTCAACAAGGGCTGAGTCCCAGAGAATAGAGTGGACATTCCAACAACTTTGCAGGGGAGGGTATGTGTGCCTCCTGCTCGCAGCACAGCAGAGAACTGGGGGTCAGCACTGTAGGAAGAGGGAAGCTTTTGATGAGGACGAGTGGTCCCCGGGCGCACTCTCCAGAACACAAGGTGCCCATGTCTTGGGAGTTGAGTGTGTTGCTTGTGTTCCCAATCGTTCTAAACCTTCCATTTCAGAATGGAGAAGGATCTGATTAGGAAAAGACAACAGCTGCTGTGAACTCAGGACTCAAATGCACCTTCTCTGCCTCTGATGGTTCCTTGCCAGTCACCAGAATGGGAATGGGCAAGGTTGGCAGCTGGGAGTAGGGCCAGTCACTTGTCAGAGGAAGAACAGAGGAGTCTTGGCAATAAAGGGACACTCCCCTCCTTAGGACTCTTTCTGAAAAGGACTCTGCCAGCTTGAAACTGGCTGAAGTTGTGAACAGCAGCCGGGATGGCTCACCCACGTTGCAAGCCTGTGGCGTCCTAGGCATCCATCCTGCTGTGTCCTTTTGTCAGGCCACTAGTACACCCCAGGTCTGGGAAGAAAGGGAATCTGTGGCCCCTCTGAGACTGCAGCCCAGTCAGAGACCAATCAAACGTGTGGCATTAGGTAAGCCCAACCCAGATGGGGAGAGGGACTGAAATCGTGGAAAGAGAACTGAGAGGGAGTCTTGGCTTCAACACCATGTGACCTTGGAGGAGTCCAGAGTGAGGACCTCAGGCGGCGATGTTCTAGAACTATGACATCCCAAATCATGGCCTGTGTGCTGCTGCTGGAGCGGGGCCGGCAGATCTGGGTGAGGAGGGCGGACAGCTTAGGGGAAACAAAGAATGGACTGGCAGCTGGGCAGTGATTCAGAGGCAGCCACAGGAGAGAGGACGACGGCTCCACCAGCTGGTGCTCAAAAACAGCCCGAGGTTTGTGCCCGTGAGCGCGGCCCGTATACCTGCCCCCCGCCACCGAACAAGCCGTACCCCCTGCCTCAGAGCCAGCCCCACTCTCTCACGATAGTGGTCTTCTGCTATTTTCCTTGCCTCCAGCTTTGTCCTTCACGTTTGCTTTAAAGTGACATCAATCACAATGTCCGAAGTGACTCGGGCCATGGAAAGAGCAAAAACAAACAGGCTGTTTGTCCCAACTACTTACATCTCTTAAAGGCCGAATCACAAGATTTAGAAAAATTAAATGCTGGGAAGGAATGGTACAAATACTCCCTTTTTATACAGGGAAAAGAAAGAGAGTGGGGAGTGGGTTGATGTAGGTTTCCTGAGGCACAGAGTTCAGACTTAGACAAGGGCCAAAAGTATGCAAATCATCACCACTGGGGAGCTTAAGAGAAAAAGATGGAGATACTCATTAGCTTCAAATCTTGGTTCCACCAAAGATGTTGTGGAAGGGACATTCCTGCTCTCAGTAGGATTGGATTTCAGTGGTTCTCAACTCTGGCTGCCCATGAGTGTCAACTTTAAAAAAAATACTGATGCACGGGTCCCACCACAGTACACAGTGGGCCTGGCATGTGACCTGCCTCCAGCATCAGTAGCTTTCAAGCTCCCCAGGTGATTCTAATATGTAGCCAAGGTTGAGAAACACAACCCCTTACACCTTGAAGTTCTAAGATCCAGGGGCTGCTATTCCCTGAGTAGCTTTTGCCCAGGGTTCCAGTCTGTCCAGAGTGGAGAAGAGTGCCACTCCCCCCTCCCCACCCCAGTCTACACTGTTTGGTTTCCCCCTCCACCGCAGCTGACAAAGCTTTCCCTAAGGGCACTGTTTTGTTTGCCCTTCAGCCCAGCCCACCTCCCTACCACTCTGCTGCCTGCCCTCCTAACCTGGACCTTCTCTGCTTCAGTTCCTTGGCAGCCTCCCAAGCTGAGCCAGCTTGGACACAGCCCCTGTGGTTTCCTCTTCTTCCAAGGAGGTCAGAACCTTTTGTGCTTCGTCAGCCTCCTCCCTGAAGCTCTTCCCCCCCATCCCTCCCTCTGCACCTCACCCCCCCCCCAGCCTTCTCACCCCCATATTTTGCTGCTGCTAGTGTAGGTGAGACGGAAGACGTGGGCCCCAAGAGTTGAGAAAGGAGCTGTTGCTAGGAAAGGAGTGTGGGTGAAGAGAGGTGGTGGGTGGGAGAAATAGGGCTCCCCGGTTGTATTCTACTCTCTGCCATCATACATGCCTCAAGAGCTAAAACCAGTTGTTTGGGAACTATGATGAAAAATAATGAGGTCTGACCATGACAGCAGGGTGAGGGGACCAACCTCAGGAACAGCTGCAGTGCTGCCGCTTGGTATCTATAATAGTCTCCTGAGAGAAGGGAAGAGCTGCGGAGAAGAGTTGAGAAGGAGTGAATTCTCCGGGAAGTGCCCAACTGTGACCCCACCAGGGCTGGTAGCCAACATGTTCTGGCCTGCGCTCCACCTCTCAGACGTGATCAGCTGCAGGAACCGACATGTAGTCAAGGCAGAGTGACCGTCTAAATGAGGGGCCTGCGGCACGCTGGGCGGCACATTTCTGAAACGGCTCTGCCTTCATTCGTGGAACTTCCCATTTCTTGGGGTCTGCTCTGTGCCAGGCTCAGCAGAGGTCTCCTCTCCGTTCCTCACAACCTCCTGGCAGTGTCAGTGGTACAACCATTTCTATTTAGAGGTGACGAAACGGAGGCGCCGAGCCTCGCCCCAAGTCACACACAGTAAGTGGCAGGGCTGGGATTTGAGGACAGAACTGCCCTGCTCCCCAGTCTGTGTTCTTCCTACAATACACTGCCTTCTTCCTCCTTCCTCCTTTTGTCTCCACTCCACCCCACCCCCATGCCTCTCTCCTAAGCGCCTTTGGCCGGTGCAGATTTTAAATCAACCTTGACCATGGTAATAGAACCTACTGGGGTTGAAAAGAGTTTCAGAAGTTCTGGGAAATTCTTGTGTGTGCTAAATGAAGGCAGTTTCTAGGCCGGGCACCAGATCTTCCCCCACACTCGGAGTGGCATTCCACTCACTCTAAGTTAACAGCAGACTAGCTTTCCCTCTTGTCCTTTCCCAGGGCACATACAAACCAATACATTACCAGGGACCAAGATTTGGTCATTCTATACAGAAACAGGAACAAAAGAAAATCAGTAATAATGTAAAACAAAAAAAAATACCAGGTCACGGGAGGATTTTTATTACCAGGTTGAAAAAAGGCTCTGCAGGGGAGGCGCAATGAGCCAAGTATTCACCAGAATGAAGTCATTTGAAGGGGGGAGGCGAGGTGAGGGGGGACTGGCTACCTCTTGCTGTTCAGGTCACTACCCTTTGACAGCGGTGGCCTCTGACCTCAACAACCCTACAATTCTGTTTTGACTGACCCTGAAACCCATGAAATTCAGATGTAGGCACTGCCCAAAAGTTGAGATAAAGCTGACTAATATGGGAAAAGCTCCCGGTATGTGCCCCCAGCTGAAAGGAGCTGGCAGTTCTTTGGCGGTAGATGCAATTTATTCTGTCCTCCTCCTTTCAGGGAAATGCTAATCCTTCATAGGCAACTGGAGGGGAAGACTAAAATGTGTTGATGATGAATGACAATAATCCTTTGTCCACTTCTGCCTCCTCCTAGGGTTGAACCTTAAGAGTTTAATCAAATGTTGGTAAGTAAATTAATGCTTTACTGCATAGAGTTAAAAAGGAAGTGGTGGGAAGAAGGGCTGTGAGAATATATTTTTTCTGACATGTGAATCTCAAATACTTAATTGCAAAGGCACTGATATGGGGCGTGTGTGTGTGTGTGTGTGTGTGTGTGTGTGTGTGTGTGTGTTTTGGGTGTTTTAGTCCCCTTATTTACACATGCACACATAAGACAGTATTCACAAACTGTCTTATATTAAAGGGTATCAGTGTAAAGACATTAAGGTTTAAAGACATTAAGACTTCAAGGTTTAAAAACCATAGCAGTGTGCTGGAAATGCTTTTCTGTTGTTAAACATCAGTGACAACAAAACTCATGTGTTTGTGCATCAATAGGAATAACATGACCTTTATCCCCAAATCTTCACATCATTGTGCAGGAGGCTGCATTTCTCATTCCGGTTCAGCTAACAATGGAGTGGCTACTCCACACCAGGTGTGCTGTGCTGGCCACTTTGACGGCCATCTCTTTTAACCCTTACAGCCTCCTCCAAAGTAAGTGGTATAATGCTTATTACAGTTGAGAAAAATCAATGTTCAAAGAGGAAGAGTGACTTATCCCTGAACACCCAGGGACAGAGGTAAAATTCACACTAGTCTTTTGGCCTTCAAGTTTTCCTGTTGGATACAAAAACCTGGTTTCCAGAGGATTTTAAGGAATTTGACAAATGATAGGCTTCGGAGAGGCACACAGAGAGTCGGGACTCAAACCCAGGTTTTCCAATCACCAGCCCTGGGTCTTTTGCCACATTACAGCATTGCCACCCAAAGCGCTGGGTTTTCCCAAGAGGTGTTTGGATGGGATTCCAAGCCAGCAAGATGCAAATAGGTCTGACCTACATTCCAGCTCTCGGATAAATAAAAACTCCTAAAGGGCAGAGCCCATTTTGTGTGCTTAATTTGAGAGTCCCACTGTGGACAGTCAATATTAAACAAGAATAGGTACATTTGCCAAGGACTAACAGCATGGGTTCAATTTTAGCAATTAAAATACTGGGAATATGACTGAGGATCCTAATAAAGGTGCTGGAAAGCTGGATCGAGTAATCATAGATTTATAGGAGTTAAAAAAAAAACAACAACTTTGAAGTCATCCAGTCCAACTCTAATTTTATAAATGAGACCCTGAGAAATTAAAATAATGTGCACAAGGATCTGACACTGGCTGGCAACTGACCCTCTCCTGTCTCCCAGTGCTATTTAACTTTTTGGCATATGGCATAGTAAGAGAATGTTTTCAGGAATGTAACATGCCATAAACTGAAGTTGGATTGGCTGCCTATGGAGTCATCATTGATTATGAAATGTCCTTCATATTTAACTTTTACTTATCCCACTGACCAATTGACCTCTAAGAAATCCCCATTGCTGGCTTTCAAGTTCAACCAAGTCAATATTTCTCAATAAGTGTCTCATTAATTTTGTTCTCCTGAACTTCTTTCATGGCATTCCCCCCTACCTGCTGGCCCTCCAAACTCCCTCCACCATTCTCTCTTTATAATTTGCCTTCCCCGAGAAGGCTTCTCTGCTTCCTTGTCTTCCCATCAATGTTCATCTTGCAGTTTCCACAGTACTTATGTTCAATTCCTTTCTTCCTATTAAAAAACATTCACTTATTGCCTGGGTGTTTCCTATATCCCCAAAGGACAGGATCAATTGTTTCTACTTTTTTTTTTTTTATGGTGCCTAAGACAATGCTGTGCTCCAAAAAACCACCAAATAGTTGTTTAAGGAACAAATCATGTTGATTGGCTTCGCTACAAAAGGGAGACCTCGTTATTGGTAGAAAATGAAATTAAAATCACTTTCTTCTGCTAGGTTATTCTGAGTTCTCAAAGACTAACGAGTCACATGCACATGAATTTGATAGTCTATCAAAAAACTAGGTCAGGGGCGCCTGGGTGGCTCAGTAGGTTAAGCGTCTGACTCCTGATTTCAGCTCTGGTCATGATCTTGTAGTTTGTGGGATCGAGCCCTGAGGGCACAGAGCCTGCTTGGGATTCTCTCTCCCTCTCTCTCTCTCTCTCTGCCCCTCCCCTGCTAGCATTCTCTCTCTCTCTCAAAATAAATAAACTAAAAAAAAAAACAAAAAACAAAAAAAAAAACAACTAGTTTGGTGGTTGATAGTGTATCAAAATATTAGTCCAGTGGTTCTGAACCCTGGCTGCTCATTCAAATCAACTTGGAAGCTTTTAAAACTACCACTACCCAGGCCTCACCACAGATCAACTGAATCAGAATCTTTGCAGGTATGCCCAAGCAATGATTTGCATATGCCATATTGGTATTTGATTTGCACATATTGATTTATACAACCTCACTCTTATGAATAGATTTTTCTAAAGAATGAGCATGATCAAATATGGTTTTGTTGTTCTTAGAATCACAAAATTTTAAAACTGAGAAAGAACTAAGATAATATCTGGACCAACCCCTTTATTTTACAGCTGAAGACTCTGTGGCTTAAGAGAGTTTGAGTAGCCTGATACAGTGGTGAGATGATTGCTGAGTGACCGGTCATATCCTGAATTAGTGGAATTCTCTGAACTCCACACAAAAAACATTGTGTGTATGTGCGTGCGTGTAAGATTTGGATTTTAAAAGCTGTCAGCACCAGGTACTACTTAAAGACCAATTTGGCACATTCCATCTAGCCCGTTGTCATGGCAGAGGAAATGTCACAGTGGGATATATCAAAGTCCAAAATAAATGACTAGTATATATTTGCAGGCTTTTTCATTGGCCCCAATCCATAACATTTTATGCTATCAGAGCCCAGAGCACTTCTAGCCCTTAACTATACCACTTATTAGCAGATTTACTGCTTATGAGCAAGCTAATCAACACCCTGAACTTCCCTTTTCTCTATAAAAAGGAAGACAGTGCCTGTCCTATTGACCTTGCATTTTTCAGCTATTATAAGGATTAAATCAGATGATCTACATGGATGTCTTGAGAATAGTAAGGCACTGTGTATATATCTGTATAGAATTAGTATGTTGCTATCTTTCAGAGCAATGACTTGTGAATAAACGTGTTACTTTGATTACCCAGGCTCTAAACCCTAATTCCTTGGTACCATGCCACCCAAGAATCAACAGGAACTGGAGTTAGTGCTGGACTAGAGACTCTAGTCACTGAAAGTACCCTGTAACTAAATATTCAGGGAGGTAAAGTGATGTAGTGACCCAGGATTTAGCTAGTCTAGGCTCTAGTCCCAGTCTGCTTTTAACTATTGACTTTGGACAAATCACTTAATTTTTCTGGGACCAGAGTCTCGTCAGTGGTCAAAAGATGACTTGAATTAGAGTCAAAGATCCTTTTGATTTATAAAATCAGAATATTAGTGCTTAATTAAAATTACTAAAGTGCAATTTCCCAAGCCGTTAATTGATGTGGTTTCCCATTTTTTAAATCTCTTTTTAGAAGTTCAGGGTTGGAGCCTAAAAACATAAGCCTATTTCTGGTAAATAGACATTTTGAACACATGTGTAAGACCCTTGTTAAAAGCAACATCTCTACTCAGATACTTTATGCTTGTTAGTGTCCTGTCCTGATGCCCTTGCTCCACAAATAAATATATGGTTACCCAAAGGGCATGTAATACACTACTGGACACGGAGTAGGTACCCAAATACTGTTACTTTACAGCTTGCCGTAGGAGTCCTAGCTCTTATTACTTAGCTTGTCTGAGCCTGTTTTTGTATTTATAAATGGGAAAATAGTACCTTCGTCCATGATCCACTGAGATAGTGTATATTAAAATGCAGAAAAAAGCGGGGTGCCTAAGTGGCTCAGTTGATTCAGCATCCCGCTCTTGATTTTGGCTCAGGCCATGATCCCAGGGTCATGGGATTGAGCCCCGTGTTGGGCTCTGCACTGAGCGTGGAGCCTGTTTGGGATTCTCTCTCTCCCTCTTTCCTTCTGCCCCTCTCCTCCACTCATGCTCTCTCTAAAAAATAAAAAAAAAATGTTTTATAAACTGTTAAAAACAATTGCAAGGTATTACTATTACCTAAGGAATGCAGACCGCTCTAAGGGTATTTTTTTTAAGAGACAGATTAAAATCTTTCTGCGTTAGTTTATCATGGACACAGCACCTACTCCAGTGCCTGGCTCAACAGATATGCTCAATGAGTGTCTGCTGCGTGAAGAGTATAATCCGCAGAAAAATCAAAAGCTCCATGAGCTTAGATTCCATAGTTCTTTTTCTCTGCAAATTCCCAGAGCTAACAGAGCATCTGACAGATAGAAGAAGACAATAATTATCAGATGAAAACCTGTTACCCCTCTAGTTCCTCTTCAACACAGCTCAAGAGGTAGACATGGGCAGAAGAGGCACCAAAGATGATTTGGAGTGGACCTGGAAGTTATTTGGAAAATTCACCCTCTCTCTAATAGCTTGGGAAAGCAAAAAAGAAGCACAGACTCTCGAGTTCCGTCAAGTTCAGTTTCCAAATTGTGCAATCTTGGTAAATTAATCTATTAACCCCACCGAGACGGTTTGCTCCTCTTAAACTGAGAATAGTACCCACCTCATAGAGTTAAGCACTAGAATGGGAGCTCCAAAAGGGCAAGGACTTTGAGGCCCACCGCATCTACACTGGACAGTACTGAACTATATCGAACAGTGCCAGACACAGCAGAGGTTCTCAAATACTTGTTGCCTGACGTTGTGAGAAACTGACGGAGAGGACACAGGCACAGTATGTAACAAAATGTTTGCACGTAGTAAACACTCAGCAAACGTGAACCTCTTCCATCGTCACCATCCCCATCACTACCATTACTAGCACATCGGTATTATGTGACTGACTGGCAGATGGAGAGCAGTCACCTTTGGAGAAAGACCCGGATTCAAATCTAATCTAATTCCCCATTTACCAGTTTTGTGACACAGGACATATCACTTAACCTATGCTGGTTCCTTTTGGTTCCAGAAAAATCTCCACGTCGTGAGAATCAGAAAGCTATATGGCAACGACCTAACGCTGAATCTGGAGCCCTCGCGGCACGCGATACGTGGCAGCAACTATTACTAAGGAAAAAAAAAAAAAAAAATCCCCTTTTCTCCAGATAACTGCCTGCAATTTCCCACATTACTGTAGCTGAATACGTAACATGACCGCAAACAAGGGGAGGAAGGAAAGAATTTCAAAGAGACCGAAACCGCTAATCAAGAAAAAGAGGGAATTAAACCGGTGTTTGACAGTTCCCACCAAGGGGTGCTAGTTTCCCCGACTGTCAACCTGTCCGACCGGCCAAGGCTCGAGCAGGACAACCAGCTCTGATAGGAACAAAAAGGAGGCAGAGCAGACGCTTACACCCTCCCCCTAACGGTCTCTCGGTCGCTAGCCGCTGGCCTCTGGCTGCCGCGGGACTCCCGTTTCCGGCCCTGACCGGACCACAGCTCCCAGCATGCCTTTGGCGGGAAGTCTTTTCCCGCTGGATGACTACTAATCCCGGCATGCCATTCGGTACTCCAGTAAATTAGATGGAAGAGTGGAATGACCCCAATGAGCGCAGGGAATTGTAGTCCGTTTAGCTGCTGGCTTTTAGAGGGGCGGGGAAGAGCCGGGTCGCTCTCGTCAGCTGAGGAGAATGATTCATAGAGGAGGGTCAGGAGAGAACAGTTCTGGCTGCGAAAGCCCACTTAAAAGGCTGGACTCTAACGCGAGGGAGGGAGAGGCAGGAGAGTAAGCGAGGCCTCGGGCCTGACCTCGCCACAGGCCGCTCGTCAGGCCTCCATCGAGTCCTGGGCCTTGTCGGGGGCGGCCGCGAGGCGCCGGTTGCTGGGGGACCGGTGACGTCGCGGGGTGAAAGTTGAGGGGCGGTGACGTCGGCCCTGCCCGGGCGGAGGCTGGCGGGTTGGAGGCAGGAGGGAGGGAGGGAAGGAGGGAAGGAAGGAAGCTGGGAACGAGCGAGCGAGCGGGGGCGCGAGGCGTTTACCTGGAGGCAGCGGCTTGGGCGCGCTGAGCGGCCGCGGCTCCCCCGCACCTGCGGCCATGGATGAGGAGCGCGCCCTCTACATCGTCCGGGCCGGCGAGGCGGGGGCTATCGAGCGGGTCCTGAGGGATTACAGCGATAAGGTAAAGCGCCCTGGCCCCGGGCGTGCGGTAGAGCACCCCCGGGCCGCCCTCGGGGCTTGCACATCGCATCCCTCCCAACCCCCCTCATTCCGGGGATGCGCGCTGCTCCCCCCAGAAAACGTTTCCGGCTTGGGCATGCGTGTTTGTGCCCCCAGCCTTTCCCGTGCGTGCATCCTGCATCCCCCTGCCCCCACTCTGGCGCCCACTCCTCTGATTCCGGCCCAGCCGACTGTCCCACGGTTCTCCCCCCCCAAGCATGCAAGTCACACCCCCAGAATCCGTAGATGTGTGTCTGTGCCCTGTGTCCCACTCTTGAATGCATGAATGCACGCGAGGCTTCCTCACCTGTATGGCATGAAAATCTGTGTTTCCGTGCTTAAACACGGCTCTTGATTAAGCATAAAACGCATCAGCCACGGTGGCAGTTCGTTCTATACCTATAGCACTATATAGTTTTCAAAGCTTGAGGTCTCATATATGGTCTAACTTGATTCTCAGAGTGTTTATGGGGTAGAGGGTGTCATCCTCCCCATTTTATAGATGAGAAAACCGAGGTGCTAAGAACTGAAATCACGCCAAGGTCATGGGCATACTATGTTGTAAGTGGGGGGAGATTCAGACTCCTAGCAATAGCTATTCTTTGTATCGGGTTAACAGCTTTCCCATCCAGTATCTCATTTAATCTTGACAGCAGTCCTGTGAGGTTTTATCTCCTTTTGCAATTGAGATTCTGTATCAGTTAAGTAACTTGCCCAAGGTCATACTTGGGAGCTGGGACTCCAGCCTAGGTCTTCAAACCATTCATTGTTCTTTCCACTTTACAGCTCTGCAGTAAAAAGGTATCTTGTTGTAAATCCCAGCCACTTCTCTGAATGTTCCTCCAGGAACCGTTAGCTCTCCATTACTTTTTCTTGCAGGAATTTTACGTGGTCACTTCAAAAGGTAGCACACCACACCTTTATTCTTCCATTTAGAAGACTACTTTATAGGGATGACTGACCACTCACTTCTGTGAAAACGCACTCAACACCAAGTCGTACCCTAGAGACAGCACCTTTCTTCCTTTGACTGACTTGTACTCCTAATTTCCGCTTCTGTGTTTGCTCTGTGCCCACCACTGCGCTTTATTACACTTTGTACGATTGACCTGCCAGGGTGCCAGTTCTGCTCTGGGTGGAGAAGATCCCAAAATAAGATACCTCATTCCCATTGAACCTTCCCCAACGACCCTGTGAGGACGTGGTGGTATTCCCCATTTCACAAATGACATTTAGGATAATGTTGCCGTTGAGAGATGGGGCTAAGATTCGAATCTCGGTTTTCTAATTGCTCCTTCTACAGTACTATGCTACTTTCTTTGGGAGTATGGATGGATGGATTCAGTTCTGTTCGTATCTTAGCTCCTTCACTTTCTTTTTTTTTTTATTAAAAAAAATTTTTTTAATGTTTATTTATTTTTGAGACAGAGAGAGACAGAGCATGAACAGGGGAGGGGCAGAGAGAGAGGGAGACACAGAATCAGAAGCAGGCTCCAGGTTCTGAGCCATCAGCCCAGAGCCCACCTCGGGGCTCGAACTCACAGACCGTGAGATCGTGACCTGGCCGAAGTCGGACGCTTAACCGACTGAGCCACCCAGGCGCCCCATCTCCTTCACTTTCTAATATGCTTTGTTGTTGCATATCTGCCTAATTTGGGAGAAATTCACTTGATACATGGGTGTTCATATTACGGAGATGATATTCATTTAACTTGATTTAAAAAAAGATCAGAGGCAGCTACAAACTAATGCTCAAAAGAAAGAAATAGTGTTGAATCAACTAGTATTTATTTTGCAGTTACTATATGCCAGATATCTAGCAATCAGTAGGAACTTTCTTCTTTAAGGACAGGAGGAGGAAAAACCTCTAACTGGATCTTACCACCTTCTTCAATATTTCTCCTTCCCTCCAAGACTAAACTGATTAGAACTCCAGATTTGCTTCCTTGAGTCTACCTCTCCCCCTCCTTGATCTCCCTCCAGGTTGCTTGCCGCACACCACTCCTGGCCAACTGCTATCAGAGCTTAAGTTCTGGACATCTCCAGCTCCCCTTTCACACTGGGAATGTTTTTAGAGTTGTAATGCCCAGTGTATATTATTTAAGATGCTGTTC
Organism: Felis catus; assembly: GCF_018350175.1. Lineage (NCBI taxonomy): Eukaryota > Metazoa > Chordata > Mammalia > Carnivora > Felidae > Felis > Felis catus. The sequence goes on from NC_058374.1 coordinate 126,344,429, forward strand.
CTGAAGTAGTTTTTGGGCCAAGCCTCAGAATGCTCTGACTTGATGCGAACCGGGTCAGTCAGCTCCTTCAGAAAAGAGCGCTCCTGTTTAATGCTGATTATGGTAGGGCTAGCATACCAAGAAAATAGCTGAGGTTCATGTTGTTGGTGGGGCTTTGCTCCTCAAGGCGAGAGAGACCTTGGAGGCAGATGAATAGGAAGGGAAAGTATGATTGCGGTGGTCTGGCAGTAAGAATGGGGAGGTGGAATTAAATTGCCCAGCTCTATGGGATATGGAGTCTGAGATCCTGAAAAAGTAGCTGAACACTGTGCGCTTCGTTTTTCTTACCTGGAAAAAATGGATTTGAGAAATGTTTAGAATGAGAGGTGATTGTGGGGCATTGAGGAGTCCAACCAAGAACAGAAATGAGTCATGTACACAGAAAGTGATTGGGTCATTGTTTAGGGGAGGAGGTTCTTTATGCTACTTTATTTCTCTAATAAAGCCAGAATTTGAGACAGTTCTGGAAATATGGTATACACATTTGAATAAGATATGTCAATATCTTGGACCATGTAAGAGGACTTTTTGCTTTCCACTTGGAGGTTGAGTTCTGACTCTTTGAGTTCGTTCCACAGATTTTTGCAGAGGAGCATGTGTAATGGCTCGAGATAGTGGAAAGAAGGTAGAATTTAGAGTCAGATAAATCTTGGTTCAAATCTGCCTTTTATTGGCTTTATCACTATGGATTTGTTATTTTAAGCCTGGGTCATGGCTTTCTTATCTGTAAAATAGGGATAATATTACCTAACTTATTATGCACCTTTAATTAACTGAAGTTTAATGCTGCACACTGAGCACAGGGCACCTAGGAGGCGTTTACTCAGTGAGTTATAGTTCTAATAGATCAAGGTACTCAAGACGTCTTGTGGCCATAGCACAGGCTCTGGAGCCAGACTGCCTGACTCTGATCTTCAACTTAACCATCCATGTAGCCTCAGACAAGTTAACTTAACTTTGCTGTGCCTCAATTTCCTTACCTGTCAAACAGGGACAATAATAGTACCTACATCATAGATTTGTTGTCAGGATTAAATGAGTTATATGTCTAAAGCCCTTGAAACAGTGCCTGGCACCGAAGAAGAACCCCTAACTTTAGAACAACGAAGGCCGAATTAAACATGTAGCACTGAGTTGATTTAGCCTGATAAAAATAATTGGGGAGTATACTCCATAACTTCTCATTTTCCTTGACCCTTACATTTTCTAACGGGCAGCAAAATACCTTGTACCATGTTTAGAGCCACAGTTACCTATCTGGCTCCAGGTAACAACATCTAATTTCTGTGTTAAAGAGACTGTAATTTTTGAGCCTTCTTGCTTCATTCACTGACTCTTGTTATCCTGGGGAGAGGGAAGATCTACTATCCCAGGAAAAATTAAACTTGTCTGTTTCTCGAGGGCATAATACAAGTTGACCCAACATAGGAAAGTATTAAAAAACAAATAGGAAGAGTGGTTGATCTTTTCCATTTGTCTCAATTCACCTGTTAACCTTTATTGAGTGCTTGCTATGTACTATGTATTATCTGTCCTAAGCACTTTCACATATCATCACATCTAATCCTCTTATATCAAAACTTACGAGGGAGATAGAAGTATTCTCTTTTGCAAGGGGAATAGGAAATTGAGGTTCATAAAGACAAGGTGACTATGAGCTCAAGGGCACATAGCTAGAAGTGGGTTCATGTTGCCTTTACCCTGTCTATTCTGTGTTTTTGAGCACAGAAGAGCAAAAGGTGTTCAGGACCAGTACGTTACTTTCTTTGGTTACTGTTGGGTCCTAATCACCTCCATTCTAGTTATAGAATGAGCTGTTAATTATGGGAGGTATGTATTGTTCTAGTCTAGGCTGTCCAAGCTCCTCCTCCTCCTTCAGGGCCTGCTCTGATACAGATTTAATAGAGAGATTGGTTACCATCATTATGATTATCACAACAAACAGTGATCAAGGGCTCTGAGGTGTACAATATCTTAGTTCCTTGAATCACAAGTTATTTAGACTAGTAGGAGTCTCAAAGGTAATTGGATCTATCCCCTTCAGTTAATAGGTGAAGAAACTGAGGCCTAGGGTCATCAACTATAATGATAGCCAGAGAGATGGCTTGATAGCCATAAAAGCCACCTGGGCATATAATTACCTTATAACAAGCTCCAACAGGATTTCATTTTGGAAATGTGGCAAATTTATGGCCAAATTAAAGGGAAAAGTTATTTCAGATACAATCAGGTAGGTCTCCAAGAGTAGTCCTCATAAGAGAGGAAGATAACACTGATAGCAGTGAGGTCTTCATTTATGTGCTAGAAGAACCTGATTGATCGGGACCTAATATTGAGACAGTTCTAGAAATACAGTCTACACATTTGAATAGGGTATGTAAATATACTGGACCACGTAAGAAGACTTTTGCTTTCCACTTTGGGGTTGAGTTCCGACTCTGAGCTCATTCCACACATTTTTGCAGAGGAGCATGCTTAGTGAGCTGTTCCTTTGTTATACCTTGTTCTTGTTTCCAGATTGAAATTCTATAACCTCAGTTACTGGTGTTTAGTTCTAGAAGTAACCTCTATTTGTGAAATACAGCACAACATGTACACACACACCACCCCGGTTAGGCTAATTCCCTTGTATCAGTACTTTTGAGTGTATCTTCTGAAATATGAAATAACTCCTAGTTCTCTAATATGTATTTGGCCAGATGCCACATCATAGGCCATGCTATAATAACAATAGTGGCCGCTTACTGAACACCTGCTATGTGCAAGGTGCCATACATAAAAGATAAGGAAACTCTGACAGGTAGTAAAGTTGAATAACTTGACCAAGGTCACACTTTTAGTAAGCAGCTGGACTGGACTCAAACCCATTGCTGTCTGCCTCCTGAGCCTGAGCTTTTTAGAGCCTACTCATAGGATATAAAAACCTATGGGGAGGAGTCCTTGTGAGTCTGGTGTGTCACAGAGCTGTTCCTAGTTTACTTGGTCTCTAAATTGAACAATGGTTTTACTCTTTAGTTTATATTTGACTTGTTGCTCCTGTTCATCTGGAAATTAAGCACATAAAGAAGGTGAGGTGGTTGACTGTTGGCTAGCAGTTCTATAAAGGTATTTATAGCCAGAAATGCTAGTTCCCCTTCCCTTCTCTTTCAGCCTTAGAAAGGAGAGAGTAAGGGTTAGAAGTACTGAATAGGTTAGGTATGATCTAAGTTGTATAAAAGAAACCAGCCTTAGAGAAGCCAACATCTTTGGATCCAAACAATCTTGGGGGGTTGAGCTTCTGAATAGATTGGCACATTCAAAATTCAATTTGTATTGCCTCACATGCCAGTGTATTTTCTAATTAAATTAAGCCCTCATGCTAGTTAGGGCTTTTGAAAGCTCTTTCTTTCTTTCTTTCTTTCTTTCTTTCTTTCTTTCTTCCTTCCTTCCTTCCTTCCTTCCTTCCTTCCTTCCTTCCTTCCTTCCTTCCTTCCTTTTTTGCTTTCTTTCTTTTTTTTTTTTTTTTGTAACGTTGTGGTTTTATGAGAGGATCAGCCTTGCATTTAAAAGCAACAGAAAATTTAGTCCTTGGTACTATTCAAAATTTTCACCATGAGGGGCGCCTGGGTGGCTCAGTCGGTTAAGCGTCTGACTTCGGCTCAGGTCATGATCTCACGGTCCGTGAGTTCGAGCCCCGCGTCGGGCTCTCTGCTGACAGCTCAGACCCTGGAGCCTGTTTCTGATTCTGTGTCTCCCTCTCTCTCTGACCCTCCCCTGTTCATGCTCTGTCTCTCTCTGTCTCAAAAATAAATAAACATTTAAATCTTTAAAAAAATTTTTTTTTCACCATGAAAGATTAATTCTACGTGGAAACTGTTTAAAAGATATTTTTATAACTTAATGAAGATCTTTCCAAAAGATGATTTATTTCTCTATGCCTTTATCATAGATGCCAGAAAAAGTTGAGGAGAACCACAGTATTGGCGACTAGGTTCATTTATTGCAGATAATTTATGGAATTAATATTTCACATATAATGGCAAAAAAGCCATAGCTTTTTTGGTTTCTAAGTGCAATTTATTTTCATTTGTATTGGACTTTTACTAAGCTTCAGTTTACAACCTTAGCCTGATGTCTGTTGTTTCTTTATCTTTTATCTAGAGTTAGTTTTTACTAAACCTCATGTCTATAAATTCCCCAGTTATAACCTTCAGATTTACAGCTTGTTCTTCCTTTTTTCTTTCTTTCTTTCCTTGTTCATTCATTGGTTTATCTTTTATTTTTAATATTTCCCTTTTAATTATAAAAATACTGCACCAACGATTTTGTCAAAAAAAAAAACACCAGATATTTCACTGTACAGTTGCTTTTATTATTTTTTTAAGGTTTATTTATTTTGAGAGAGAGAGCACGCATGAGTGTACATGAGCAGGGGAGAGACAGAGAGAGAAGGAGAGAGGGAATCTGAAGCAGGCTGCGTGCTGTCAGCGAGGAGCCCAATGTAGGACTTGATCTCACTGTGAGATCATGACCTGAGCTGAAATCCAGAGTCAGACGCTTCACTGACTGAGCCACTCAAGTGCCCCCAGTTGCTTTTATTTTTGCATTTCAACACTCAAGCCTTTAATGCATCCGTATACATATGTAGCTACTGTCATTGTAGACATCTAGCTTGGTGTTTTACTATTTTTCCACTGATGCCATTATAAGTAATTTTCCATGTTGTTAACAGAGATTTTTAGCCATCTTTTTTTTTATTGCAATATAATATTTTATCAGGTGGGTGCACAGCAGTTTATTTCATCAGTCTCCTGTTGTTAGATATTCAGTTGTCTCTTTCTTCCATAATATTAGATAACACTGCAGTGAATATGCTTACATATATGACTTTACTCTCCTTCTGGATGATTTCATTAAGATAAATTCCTACAAGTAGAAGTTCTGAGTGAAAGGATGTGAATATCTTCATGTTTTCTTGTATGTGTTGCCAAATTACTTTCCCTTTTAAAGTTTATGTCAGTTTATACTGCTGCCAGCAATTTTGCACCTGGATTATTGATGCCCATTTCTTAGAAGGCTTTATGTCCTCAGTCTTGCTCTCTCCTTTGATCTGGCCTGAAAGCAACAGCCCAAAATATTCTCCCAGAATGCTGTACTGTTCACACCTACCTCTGTCTTCCTTGGTTGCCTATCACCTGTCTGCCAGTTTAGGTATAAATTTTTAAATCCAAGCCATCTAACCACCTAACATCATCTATTTTAATTGTTTTGCAAACCATATGTGAAGCAGCCTCTCTTCAGTTTCTTCAAACAACCCTTCTTTCTTACCTCAGTCTTCCCTCTGACCATTTCTTACATTCAGAACCACTTCTCTGTCAGTATTTCTCCATCTCACTTAATTTCAAAAATTGCTTCTTCTGCAAAGCTGACGACACAGAACCACCTGTAATGATGATATCTTTAGTACTTTGTGTACTTAACTCCTGATGAGTTGCTAATAAATGTCAGTGTGACCAATGAGAAAAATACAAAAACAAACAAACAGACAAAACAAAGATGTTCAGTGGAGATTGCTTTTAAAGGAAAACTCAAGATTCATAAGAGCACTAGGTTCCCTGAATAAAACTTGAGAAAAGAATGAGAAATTTTGTGCTCAATTTTTGGGTCCTATCACTGTTTCTGTGGCTGTGGGCAAGTCAACTTACTCCATCCTCTGTTTAAGCTACAGAGTGGAAAATATAGTGTTGCCAATCATCTCAGGAGAGTCATGACACTTTGTTCGCTTCTGGTTATTTTTTTCCTCAATATCATTGGCGTCATAATCATTATAATCCTAATATTTACTGAGTGTTTACTATGTGCCAGGCACTGAGATGGTATATATATATGCCTTTGCTGTTTTAACCCTAACAGCAGCTCAGAGAACTAGGTATCCCCTCTATTCACATGAGAAATCCATTGATAGAGATTTTGTTACTTGCTCTGCTAGTTAGTGGTAGAGCCATAATTTAAACCTTAATTCTTACAGAATTACTTTTCTGAAATACCAGTCTATCAAATCTCTTCCCTGTCTACAATTCCCTGATCATTTCTTAGTGCATATGAAAAAGAAAGTACAAACTCAGCAACATTGGAAGACCCTTCCAAATTTCTGTCCAGTTTACTTTTCCATTCTCTTCTTTCTCTACTCTCCCATCCCCTCACATGTCCTATATTTCACTCTGGCAGAGCTTTTTATTTCACAAATATATCATACCATTTCACCATATCTGAGTCTTTGTTTCTGTCTCTAGAGTGCTTTCCATTTGCCTCCTGGAAAACTCCTATTCATCCCCCAAGGTCCAGTTCAGATGCTCTGTACTCTATGCAAAGCATTCCAGATTTTCCTGGGTAGAGTTAGTGGCTTGGTACTCTATGTTCTTTTGTCTGATTTTCTGCTGTAGTCTTTCACACTGCTTTATAATTATTTGCTTACATGCCTATCTCTCTTGCTTCAGTACGAGTGTTGAAATACGATATGGAAAGGCAAGATTTTTACAAAGATACCTTTTAAATATAGCTGCAATTAAAACTCTGTGTATTTAAAATGACATTGTTTCCCTTTTTCCCCCCCCTCAGCATAGGGCTACTTTCAAATTTGAATCAACAGATGAAGATAAAAGAAAGGTAAGCCTTGGTGTTACCGTGTGTGTGTGTGGGGGGGGGGGGTGGTATGTGTGTGTTTCATTCATGGACTTTCTAACCAGTGAACTTGTTTTTATCTGATGATTGTTTAGTTTTTGGGTTCCTTTCAGTTTGTTTTTAGGAACTGAGAAAAAGACAGGTACCAAGGTTAGTATGGATTACACACAACTTTTCTCCTGTTCCATCTCCACAGGACCATTATGCTTTCGTAAATCAGGGGAATGGGAACAGTTCAAAGGGGACTCTCTCCATATCTTCTCACCTCCAGAGCTTGACTTTATTTGGTAATAGACCTATAGATTGCCCAAAACGTGTTGTTGATGTTGTGAAACTTGGCTTTGGCTTAAGTTTTGGGAAAGCAGCTGTTGATGCTGCTGCCCCTCAACTACACGTTGTTCCCTGTACTGGCAGTTATTTGTGTTGTCAGCAATTGTCTCGGTCACTGACTTAACAGGCATAGAGAAAAATGGGAGTCAAGAGACTTACCAGTAGATGAGTTATTATAAGAAAGGGTGCATCTGAGATATGGTCATATAATGTTATGTTTGCCAGTTGGGGTTGCCTGTGGTTGCTTTACTTAGCTGATTAGAGCATGATGCTAAAGGAGAAGGCTACCAATTCCCCATGAGCATTTTGCTCAGCCCCATACATCTATCCCTGACCTTACAAATGTCAAGACCCAAGTGAGAGGGCATGATTGAGTGTAAACCTATCACTGCTGCTGAAAAAATAGCTTAAATCCAGTACTTTGTTGGAAGTGGTTTGATAATACCTTGAAATCATCCCTTTATTTACCTCCACCCCTACCTAATGTCTGCATTTTGCTCATTTTACCTCTTGAGATTCCTTTAGTACACTCTCTCCTTCATCCCCGCCCTAATGCAAGCCTTCATCTGAGTTCTGTACCAGTTTCCTAATCGTTCTTTTTCCAGTTACATGCCCTTTCAGTCCATTGTCTATAATTCTAAAACAACATGATCTTGTCATTCCCATCCTTAAAACTCTTGAGTGACTTCCTTTGCCTAGAGAATAAGGTCAAGTATCTTAACATGGTATACTACATGTGCAGTGATCTGATCTCTGCCCACTTTTGCAGCCTATTGCTTACTATTCTCTGTTGTATTTTGTGCTTTAGCAATATGCTTCAGCTGTATATACATACACATCCCTTCTGTTTCTTACTTCCTAACTTTGTATATGTTGTTTTCTACCTAGAATGCCCTCTCCTTCTTGTATACCTCTTCCTCTTTTTACCTGGTTAATTCTTACTCAGCTCTAGGAGCACCTCCTTCAGGAAGCCTCCTCTAGCATTCTGTCAGGGCGAAGTACCTCTCCAGTGTTCCCATAAAATTCTATGTATATCTCTAACACTATACTTATATATTGTCTCTTAATTATGTATTGACATTTCTCATTGTTACACCCTGCAAACTCTAATGATAGATACTGTTATATATCTTTATATCCTTGACATCTAGAGTGCCCAGCACATAATAGGTACTCAAAAAGTATTTATTGAATGAGTGACACGGGGTATAAACTTTGGAGGTTAAACATTTTCTTTTGGATTTGAACAATGTAAACAAGACTAGAGTACATTGTAGAATGGATTCTCAACTAGAGATACGCTGTTTGGAGAGCGTTTTCAAGATAAGCCTACTCAGGCCTGACTCCTTATCTCCTAAGTCAGAATTTGGGAGGTGGAATCCAGGCATGTATATTTTTATAAATGATCTTCAGGAAATAAGTACTCACATTTGGTGGCAGTGCAAAATGGCCACAATCCGTATGGAACAGAAATGGCACTATCTACCAAAATTATAGATGCATTTTGCCCTTTGACCAAGCAATGTCACTTTTAGAAATCTATTTTGTGGATAGGTAGAACCAGGTAAGCAAAGCTTCATTGAAGCACTATACATAATAGCAAATGATTAGAAGCAAACAAGTCTTCAGAAATCAGGGAGTATTTGAAGAACTAGGGTGCATCTGCATAATGGAATATTATGATGTAGGAAAGAGAGGAAGAAGAGGAGGGGAAGAAGGAGAGAGACAGGTATGTGTTAATGGGACAGAGAGTTAAGTGGGGGAAAAAAGCAAGGTGTTAACCTATTTTTTTTACACACTCATGATAGGTATTCAGGTGAGGGAGGCAGCTACTATTTTGATTTTATTTGAGAGAATCCATACTATATCTGTTGATTCATTGTGTCTTGGGGCTCTGACACTAGAATCTTTGATAGTACTTTTACTGGTTTAAATAAGTACATTAGGTGGTGCTTGGGTGGCTCAGTCATTAAGCATCCAACTCTTGATTTCAGCTCAGGTTATGATCTCAGGGTCTGTGAGATTGAGCCCCTAGTCAGGCTCTGTGCTGACAGTGTGGAGCCTGCTTGGGATTCTCTCTCTCCCTGTCTCTCAGCCCCTCCCCTTCCTGTGCACATCAAGGGGAGGGGTGTGGGGAACTCTCTCAAAATAAATAAACTTTAAAAATAAATAAGTAAGTAAGTACATTAAGACAGGGATTCCCCCCATTTCATATAAGTTTCAGTTGAGGGAGAATAATTTCCCACTCAGTTGTTAATAAAGCATGTGTATTTTCTGTAAGATAGTAGCAAAACCTAACATTTCAAAGTATTGTCTTTTACTGCCTGCTAGGTCTTTGGAGACAGTAACTCCTATACTCCTGTTATTTGCAGTGATAGTGTGTAGATTTCTGCTTCCTGGGAGGTCTGATAATAAACAAGTCTAGGGGGCCCCTCGGGTGGCTCAGTCGGTTGGGCGTCCACCTTCAGTTCGGGTCATGATTTTGCAGTGGCGAGGTGGGTCCCCGTTTAGGGCTCTGTGCTGACAGCTCAGAGCCTGGAGCCTGCTTCAGATTCTGTGTCTCCCTCTCTCTCTCTGCCCCTCCCCCACACATGTGCTCGCTCTCTCTTTCTCTCTCTCTCTCAAAAATAAATAAGCATTAAAAAAAATTTTTTTTAAATCAAATTAGGGACCTAGCTAGCTATGGCAGAGCGTAGGTACAGAAAATCATTTTAGTCTCCAAGCGTTAAAATCATTAGTGACTTTTTCATGTCTAAGGCCCTAAAAACTTGAAATGCTCTAAAGGATCCACATCCTAACAGCTTTTTAGGTTCTTAGTGTAGAGAGACATTGACTAGTAGGCATGCCTCCACATTAACCCTGGAGGAACTCAAGTTACTGTCCAGTTTGTTTTGCTGCCCTAGTTCTCTTTTCCTCTTTCCTAAGCATGTCTCTGGAGCCTTCTGCCAACAGCTTTTTGGTAATAGCAGCATGCCTTTCGATAAACTACAGGTGCTGTCTTCCTGAAAAACGCAATACCTTTCGTCTGAAAACTTTTATGACAACTTAGAAGTAAATGTAAGGGAACAGACAGAGCCTCTCAAAAAATAAAACTTGGTTATAATGAGCTTTTTAAGAAATGGTTATATATTAATGATCCTTAGACCTAATTGCTAACACTTATGTAGTGTTTGCATTTTTACAAAGATTTGCTTTGCAACAGTAATGCACTAATGCTGTAAGTATGGTGTGGATATCACCATCCCTATTTTATGGATAAGAAAACTGGGGCTTACATTAATGACACCTTGCTAACACTCCCGTGACTAGTAAGTAGTGGATCCTCAAATAGAGAATAGATTTTCTGACTGTATATTTCAGAAGGTTTGAAATTATGACTCAATACCTTTACTCAACACCTTGAGTGTTTTATCTCTTATTTAATTCTTTGAGACACCATTTAGGCAACTAGACTTAAATTGGAAAGTAGCAAAGAAAATTAGCAAAAAGGAGTGCTTAAGATTTTCCAGAGAAGTAAAGTCAGATACAACTGTTATATTTTACATATAATGTAAATAGTTCCAGGTGCATGTGGATCATTGTATGTTTGGTTATAAGCATCTGTACTTATTGAAGTATTTGCATTCCTTCCTCTACCTCTAGGCTGTGGTTGTTTATTTGCACATAAACAAATATATCAATCATGCAAATAGGTAGGATGGGGGGAAGTATGATGAATAATCTGAAATTTACATCAGAGGAAATGAAAGCTCTTATACTGGCTTCTAAAACACAACTGATCTCAAGTCCAATAGAGTGCTAATTGCACTAAATGTTGAAAAATACATGTCATAAAATGAGTAAAAGAATTGCAGCTCTTTTACCTAAAAGATAAGAATACAGCTATATCAAATATGGAAAACCTCAGTTGTTGTTTGAGATAAATCTTTGTGTATATAGTGATTTTCCTTAAAAGAGTGAAGTTGAAAATAGCCAAATTTCAAGCATTTATGTCATTAGCTTTAAATTCACACAGATAAGCCCATTTTCTATAATGGCAGAGGATAATTGCTGAGTTGAGAACTCTTTGAGAACAAGAACTCTGGCTTAGTTTATATTTTCAGCCCCCAACACTGCATGTGGCATAAAATAGGCACCTATAGTAAACACCTGTTAAATAAATGGAGGGAACTTGGAGATTGAGTGGAGGCCAGAATTCCCGTTACTTGTACAATATTGTTTGACTTTGAATTTGATATTCTCCTAATTATACAGCAGAATCTCAATGTAATGTTTAACGTGAAAAAAAATGGATATAAAAGTATTTATACAGGATGATCACAGTCATGCAAAAGTAATAAAAACTGTTCAAAGAAAAATGACTATAAAGAAATTTGCTAAATGGTGGCTATCTGATTTTTCTTTCCCTATTCTGTATTTTAAACTTTTTTCTTGTTTATTGTAGATGACATTTTTCTTTCCCTATTCTGTATTTTAAACTTTTCTATTATAGATTATAATGATTTAATAACATGATAATTATAGGAGCACCTGAGTGGCTCAGTTGGTTAAGTTAAGTATCTGACTTCGTTTCTTGTCATGATCTTGCAGTCTGTGGGTTCAAGCCCCGGGTCAGACTCTTTGCTGACAGCTCAGAGCCTGGAGCCTGCTTCAGATTCTGTGTCTCCCTCTCTCTCTGCCCCTCACCTGCTCACACTCTGTCTCTCTTTCAAAAATAAACAAACATTAAAAAAAAATAGATGTTATTAAATATAAATAAAATATAAAATATGTTATAATTATATAACATATGTTATATATCTTTCTATAGTAATGTGATTAGTGGCAAAAGCAAAGACCAATAGATACTTTTTTCGAAATCATTTATTTTCTATAAAATTGAGCATTCTTGATTATCTTATATATTCCTTTGGAGGGGAACATAAAAAAAATGTTACTGGTTTGGAAATAATATTGCTTGTGGAGCCAGTTTATGGTATGAAATAAATTTATATGAACATGAAAGTTCATTCCATCATTTGAGATTTTCTTCTTTTTACTTCACCCACCCCAGACTTGGATGTACTTGGCATATTAGTAGAGATCTCTGTAGTCTACAAATAATTTTTCAGTAATTCCTGTGTGCCAAGTCCTGTGTTAGACTTTGGTTGCTAAATTGGCTATTTGCCTATGGTGTGTGGTTTGGCACTTTCTCAGCTACAGATGCATACTGAAGATTGCCATTGTAGACTCTAGAAAATGAGCAGGTAAATTTCCATACTAGAGTCCCCTAAGGAAAATGTACCAAGATAGAACCAGCAGTTCTATACTGTGAATCCCTGCTTAGGAATAGCTCAAGACATGGATGCTTGTTCTGAAAGCCCTTACACTTATTTTAGTTACTTGAAATTGTTAGACTCCCCAGTTTTCACTAAAGCAGAATGAGCTTTGTATGCCCTGTAAATTTGACTCAAATTTTGATGTCTCACCTTAGGGAATACTTTGATACATGATGCAAGCACAGTTCTTATTTAGAAGACAGTAACTTTAAAGATAATGATTTTCAACATCTTGATTTCTTTAAAACTCTCTCACACACACAACCAAAAGCATCCTAAACCTTTTACTTTTCAAAGTTCCTGTCCAGCTGGAATCTGGCATAAAACTTTACTAGAAGGGCTGAATTGTATCATAGACCAGGGTGAATGCCTCATAGTAGTTCAAAATAATTTAAACTTCTTTTCAGACTCCTTTATTTATTTTAGATGTTTGCCGAGGCATTGAAAGACTAAATGTAGGGAGAAAGAACAAAACAGCTCTTCTGACTTAGCAAGCCATAGATGTGGCAGCCCATACATGATCTTTGGATCATTTTTTGAGATTTATTTCTCAGAATAATAATAATATCTCCAATTTGTACTTAAGAGTTTCAGATTCATTTTCTCTTACCAGAAAAACTCATCCAGAAGTTCCACTTCCAGTGATGACAGTGTGAGGAGTTCTACAGACCTGTTTCCCACTAAAATGGGTGACTATTATTTTTAAAAAACAACCATTTAAAGTCCCTGGAAATAGTCCACAGAGCATAGTCATTGAAGAAATATTCAAGAAAATTTACTAAAACTTAGTAAGAAAAGTGAAAGTCTGTGGTATTTAAACTGAGACCTGCTCCCTCCCTTCCTCCTATTAGCTGAGCAAGATGGAAACTGTCCTCTAAACTGATGCATTCAAGAATATAGAGCTCCCTCTTTCCTCTTTTTTCAGGTAGAAGGCTGTTTTCCCAGTAGAGATGTACGATTAACATTTCTCATCCTGCCCCTGCTACCTGTTGCTGAGACTAAATTCTAGGTGAGGGCAGCTGAGAGGTAGGGTCCCCCCTCCTTTAACCCGGCCCACACTCACGGGACAGAGTCTATACAATGGATATGGCACCACTGAAAATAGAGGAGCCCCATTTGCCCTTGGCCTTGGCTTGTGGGATGTAGATTCTACTCTGGGAGAGGCAAGCTGAGGATATCTGGGGTTGCTGCTCCCCTATCCCCTCAAATCAGCTCCCAAGGAGGTGTCACCCAGGGAAAAGCATGACATTGTCTTTGTCCCGGCATCAGAACCAGGACTCCAAAATTTTACCCAGAGGAACAAGCAGATCTTATAACAGAGATCTCTGAATCTCTCCCCAAAGGAACCAACATCATTTGCAACAGAGTGTGAAGTTCATGCCTAAGGGTGCGGGTTGTGGAGAAAGGAGGAATTGGAGGGAGATTGATAGATTCATTGGACATATAGGCTAGCCAGAAGATGAGCTAGTTTTCTACAGAGAAAAGGAGAAAGAAACAGCTGGGAGGAACCCTCCTGTGGTTAGAACAAACCTTAAATACTGACCTCAGAGACTATCCCTTCAAAGGAGCCCTAATAGATTGGTTCAGTTTGTGGAACAATTTATGCCCAGGACATTGTTGAAGACAGTATATCAATCAGCTGGTAGTTAGTGGAACTTAGCCAGCTGGGTGTGATCAGGAAAAAGAAGGTCAAAGAGAGGCCAGCCAAAGCCACTGTCATTTTAGGATGACTGTGGCATAACCAAGGGTGAGCCCCCTGAAGAGGAACATCTGTAGAGAAGGAGGGGAAGAATATACTGAACTAAAGTAATTCACCCAATCATGGAGTAAATAAGCAAATAGCAATAGCAAGTTTTGGAGGGTATGGGCAGTATCCAGGGTTGCTACTATATATTATATAAAATGTCATTTCCAAGAAAAATATGAGACGTGAAGAAACAGGAAAGAATGACCTACACACTGGGGAAAAAGCAGGTGACAGAAACTGTGAGAATGACCAGTTGTTGAGTTTAATAGACAAAGACTTAAAAGTAGCCATTATATTCAGAGAACTAAAGGAAGCCATGATTTAAAAATAATGCAAGGGTTGATAACAATGTCCCATCAAATGAAGAATATGAGTAGAAAGATAGAAATTGTTAAAAGGAAAAAGAAGAACCAAATGGAAATTTTGGAGTTGAAAGGTACAATAAAATACAATAACTGCAATAAAAATTCACTAATGGGGCTCAACATTTGAGTGAGACTGTCAGAAGAAAGAATAATTTGGTGATTATATCAATAGAGAGTACACAAGGTAAAGAACAGAGAAAAAAATAGTAAGGAAAAGTAAAGCAAGATTCAGGGAAATATGGGACACCATGAATGTACCAACAGATATATGATGGAAGTACCAGGAGAGGAGAGGAGAGGAGAGAAGAGAATGAAGAAAAAATGTTAAAAGAAATGATGGCTGAAAACTTTGAAAATTTATTGGAAAACAACCTACACACCCAGGAAGCTTAATAATTCTGAGCAGGATAAAGTTAAAGAGATCCACAAACAGGTACATCATACTAAAAATGCTAAAAGCCAAAGACAAGGAGAAAATCTTGCAAGCAACAAGAGAAAAAGGACTCCTCATTTACAAGGGAACCTCTACAAAACATACAGCTGACTTCTCAAAAACCTGTAGGCCAGAGGCAGTGGGATAACTTATTCAAATAGCTCAAATTAGAAACTCAACCAAGAATTCTATTACCAACAGAGCTTTCTTTTAATAATGCAAGGGAGATAAAGACATTTCCAGGTAAATGAAAAACTGAAAGAATTTGTTCCAGACCTACCTTACAAGAATACCAAAAGTGCTTTAGATTGAAAACAGGTGATCCCAAACTGCAATTTGAATTTACAAAAAGCACTGGTGAAGGTAATTATGTAATTGTAAAAGACAATATAAGTGCATATAATTCTCCTTTCTTAACTGATTTTAAAAGCATTTATATAAAAAATATGTGTGTGTATGTATATATGTGTATATATACACATATGATGTATTGTTGAGCCAATAACATACAGAAATGTAACACATTTGCCAAAAAAGCACAAAGGTGGATGAGAACAAAGCTGTATTAGACTAAGGAAATGACTCTAGATAGTAATTCAGATCCTTAAGAACAAATCAAGAGAAGCAGAAATTATAAGTAATAAAGCTAATGTAACAAAAGCTATAAGTATATGCTCGTTTTCCTTTCTCCCCAGAGTGTTTAAGAGACAAGATTATATAAAGTAGTAATAGTTATCTTAACATATTGTTGGGTTTGCAACATTCATACATATATATAACAATAATGCCACAAAAAGGGGAAAGGAATAGCATCATATAGAAATAATGTTTCTGTATCTCATTGGAATTAAGTTAATCCGGAGCTGATTCTGATAAGATGTGTATGCTAACTAAGCCCTTGAGAACAACTAAGGGAATTCTGACTCAAATAACTCAGTTTTTAGGAAAACCACAAAGGATTGTTCAAAGAAGTTGAATAAAATCTAAATAAATGAGAAGACAGCTCATGCCCATGGATTGGAAGACTGACTTTTGCTAAAATGGCAGTACTTCCCATATTGATCTACAGATTTAATGCATTACCTTTAGAATCCCAGGTAGCTTCTTTGTAGAAATTGACAAGCCAATTCTAAAATTCATATGGAATTGAAAGGGATTCAGAATAGCCAGAATAATCTGGAACAAACTTGGCTTACAATTCCCGATTTCAAAATATACTACCAAGCAACAGTATTCAAGACACTGTAGTACTGGTATGAGGATAGATTAAATATAAATATATGTATATAGAGGTGTATTTTTGACAACGGTGCCAAGATCCTTGTCAAAAAGGGTCTAATTTTTGCCAAAGGTGCCAAGACCATTCAGTGAGGAAAGAACAGTCATTTAACAAATGATGCTGTGACAGCTAGTTAGTCCCATATAAAAGAATGTAGTTAAACCTTTGCCTCACACTGTATACAAAAGTTAACTCATTAGAGGTGCCTGGGTGACTCAATTGTTTGAGCCTCCAACTCTTGATTTCTGTTCAGGTCATGATCTCATAGTTGTGAGATTGAGCTCTATGTCGGTCCCAGCACTGGGCGTAGAGCCTGCTTGGGATTCTCTCTCCTCCCCTCTCTCTGTCCCTCCCTTTTTCTCTCTCTCAAAATAAATACATAAATGTTAAAAAAAAGAAAAAAAAAAGAAAGTGAAAAGACAACCTACAGGATGGGAGATAATATTTTCAAATCATATTTCCGGTAAAAGACTTCTATCTAGACTATATAAAGAACTCAATAATAAAAAGACAACCCAATTCATAATGGGCAAAGGATCTAAATACACATTTTCCCAAAGATATGCAATTGCCAGTAAACACATGAATCATTAGGGAAATGCAAATTAAAGCCACAGTGAGATTAAAGTTCACACTCACTGGTATGGCTAGAATAAAAAAAACAGATAATAACAAGTATTGGCAAGGATGTGGAGAAATCAGAATGCTCATACCTTACTGGTGGGAATGTAAAATTGTGCAGCCATTTTGGAAAACAGTCTGGCAGTTCCTCAAAAGGTTGAACTCAGCAATTGTACTCCTAGGTATCTACACTAAAGAAATGAAGATATATGTCTACACAAAAACTCATATGTGAATGTTTACAGTAGCATTATTCATAATAGCCAAAAGGTATAAACAACTCAAATATCTATCGATTTATGAATGAATAAACAAAACGTGTTAACTATACAATGAAACATTATTCTGCCGAAAATTAAAGAATAAAGAAATTGATAAGTGCTACAACATGGATAAACCTTGAACCCATTACGCTAAGTGAAAGAAGCCAGACACAAAGGCCACATAATATATGATTCCATTTATATGAAATGTCTAAAATAGATCCGAAGAAACAGAGAGTAGATTAGTTGTTACCTAGGGGCTAGTGGGAGAGGGGAATGGGGAGTTGCTACTAATGAGTATTGGATTTTTTGGGGGGTGGGTAATGAGAATGTTCTAAAATTAGACAGTGTGACTATACTAAAAACCAATGAGTATACGCTTTTAACAGGGTGAACTTTATGATACATGAATTATATCTCAGTAAAGCTTGTTAGTAAATACAATAGGTAACATACACTACGTGTCCGTCATCATTCCAAGCAGTGTATGAAATATTAACACATTTAATCCTCACAACAAGTCTATATAGTAGGTACTGTGGTTTTGCTTTACGGATGAGGAAACTAAGGCATACAGGAAATAACTTGCCTAAACTAGTGAAGTCTAAGGCTATGATTCAAGCCCATTGCAGTCTGGCTCCAAACCCCTGTTCACCATACTGCCATTTATTAATAATTGAATCAACCTGTTGTACAGCTTATGAATTGTATTCAGTTTATGATTTTAGGCATCTAAAGTTTGAGATTTGATGCAGAGCATAAACAAAGCTTTGACACTGAGCTAATTATCAGCATGGACAGTAAACAGAAGAGCATGCTTTGCATTGTGACTACATAGGATAGCCAGTGAGGATATGTAGTGTCAGCTCACAATAAGCAGTGCAGTACTTGACCATAGGAGTTAGTTAGGCATGTTGCAGATTTTTTTTGGGGGGGATTCCTATGATTATTATGATTGTTTATTTTTTGCAAAAAATGTACGGTTTCTTTTTCTCAGCATTTAGCTCTTCCTTACAAAGTTTGATCATGTACTAAGGAAAAGGGAGAACATGTATGTATATCTTTGACTAATTAAACTCTTAGGGACATGGAACAGTTACTGACTGTACAGACATCTCTAATGTTCCCAACTTCCCCATTTATAGATGAAAAACTGAGAAGTTGACTTGCCCAAAGTCACAATTAATGAATGGAAGAGCTAGGACTCAACCCAGGGCCTCTGTCTCTTTCTCTGCCTTCAGGGATCATATTTGCAGGAAATTCACAGGGAACTCACAGTGTAGTAAAGGGCACCAAGTATCTTCCAGTATAGTGATTCCTTCTAACATATCTTGCACAAAGGGACATCACACTCTGAAATACTTTCAGTAATGGGAAGCTCACAGCAGCCACTCTGTTGTCAGATAGCTTTAATTAGAAAGCTTTTACGTGTATGAACTCCTTTAAGTCGGCTTTGGTTGATCCTCTTACCTTACCCATATCCCTCTCTGTCTCTACCTTTGTCCACTCTTTTGCTTGTCTTCCTACTTCCTTTCTGCCACTCCATCTCTATCATTTCCTCCCCCCCCCCTTTATTGCCTAACACTCATATTTATCAAAAAGCTTTCTCTGGCTGAATTCTCTGTAGTTTATTTCTTCAGTCTCTTAATATAACTTTAAATTGCTATACATTGAAATACACTTACATTCCTTATTCATTCATTTTACATGTTCAGTCTTCCTAATATTATAAATAACTTGAGTCATGTGCTTTTTAACTCCCCAACCCAAAATAGACTTCTTGTCACTTAGAATTTATTTCTCTTGAATAATTTGCATGTACTTGAATTTTAAGTTGGGAACATTCTGAGTTGTGTGCCTGTATGGGGGCTGAGCACACAAGTGCTAAGTAATGGGTACTATAGATTCCAAGTGAACATCATAGAATTGATAAAATTAATACATAATTGCAATGATATTTTTATAGCAGCAGCATTTTCCTTTTTCAAGTGGCTTTGCCATTAAAACACATACAAATAAAAATTTCCTAGCCGTATTGTGCCTATGTAGAGTATGCCTGTTAATGTTTCTTGATCTGTTTGTCCATCTGGCCATCTTTATGATGTAAGATGCATTAGCCTCTACTCTATCCCAAGCTAAAGATTTTTAAATATATAATCTCACTTAATATTTATAAGCCCTAAATGTTATTCCTATTTTTAGAGATGAGGAAATGAGACACAAGTGATTTCAAGAAATTTGCCCAAGATCACATAACCACAAGGGGCAAAGCTAGTGCTTAAAGCCAGGTGCTTTTCTCACTTCAATTGTACAGTCCTCAATAAGTAACATATAAAGTGAATTACATCTTACAATATGTTTTTTTCAGATGCTCTCTATATTAAATAATTAAAATAACCCTGTGACACAGGTATATTTCTATCTTACATATGAGGAAATTTAGCCTCAGATAGATTAAGAAAATTGCTCCAGATCCAGATTCAGAAAATAGTAGAGCTAGGGACTAGAGGGAATCTAAATAGTCTGTTCTGTGCTTTTCTTGCTGTGTCACTAGTGTCTTCTTGTGCCTTTGAGGATCCCTAAAATCTCACAACTGTTTCATTGGGACAGCTTAACTTCCCTCTTGTCCCTGTTCTCAGCTGTATTATTCTGCTCTGGCTGCTGTTAACAGAATGCCATAGACTGGTGGCTTAATCAGCAAAATTTATTTCTCACAGTTTTAGAGGCTAAGAAGTCCAAGATCAGGATGCCAGCAGATTTCATCCTGAGGCCTTTTCTCTTGCTTGTAAATGGCTGTCATCTCACTGTGTGCTCACATGATCTCTTTGTGCAGAGAGGGGTAGAGGGAAAGTGTGAGTGAGCTAGCTCTCCAGGGTCTCTTCTTTCAAAGGCACTAATCCCATTGGACTAGCGCCCCTCCCTAATGACCTCATCTAACCCTAATTACCTCCCCAAAGGCCCATTTCCAAATACCAACATATTGGTGGTTAGAGATTCAACATCTGAATTTAATGGGGACACAAACATCATGGTAAACATCAGCTTACCATCAGAGCCCCTGACTATCTTCTGTCACCTGGGACATTAGAGCTGGGAACTAGATTCAGAGATAGAGTAACTAGTACAGACTGAATAGTTGAGTGTTGTGGGGTAGATGGCATTGGAGACAAAGCAGGGAAATCCTAAAGAGACTATATAGGAAAGACTTGGATAAACTTTTAGGCAAAAAGGCAAAGGAGCTATAGAGATCTGTAGGACCTTGATCTGTATTAGCCACTAAGATACCAGGTATGTGTTGTAATAGTGTCCATCTTCCAGCCTTGTTAGTATACTGCGTGATCAAACTATAGCTTATGTTAAGAATTCACTAAAGGTTAATGAGATAATGAGCCCTTCTTTGGTAAATTATAATAAACAACAAATGATGATACTTCTGTATTTGCTGATATATTAACTTAAAATACTAAACTATATTTTAATAGGAGAAAAAGGCTTTCTGAAAAAAAAAAAAGACTCTTAAATAGTAAGAGAAGCAGAGTTGGCTGGTACTGTATTTGAAGAGAAATAAAAAGTTTTGACATGCCCATTTCTGCCCTCAGTTGAGAAAGGATGGGCAGCAGATTTTGTGAGTTTTCATTTGCACCTAAGCAGTCTTTGCTATCCCTTAATGAACTCCTGATGATGCAACACGTCTTTCTCAGGACTGCTAATTAGCAAACAAACTTGAGCCAAACTTACATAATTGTTGTTCATCTGCACTTTCTCTTCAATATTTTTGGCAAGATTACCATGGTATAGAACATAGCCAGAAGGATTGTCTTACTGAAAAATGTACATGTGGAGTAAGGTAAACTAGAGGTGAAATTTAGGAAGTGAGATAAACCTTATTCACAAGGACAGTATCCATTACATAAAAAGTGAGAAGTACCATCACTTCCCATACTACAAGCAGGGAAAAGAAACCCACAAGTATATAGAAATAATAGTAAGTTAAATATCATATAGACCCAGCTGCATGAGTATTCATTTAGAAAATTTAATCTTTATCTTTTTATAAAGAAATTCTAAATTTGACCTTCAGAATCCTTTCTCCAACCTTTACTAAAAACCCAGGTTAGAATTCTGGCAGTGAGTCAGTGATTGTTTAACATTTTGGTAAAATACAAATTTTTAATAGGTCTGTCTTGTAGAACTGACAACATTGTTCTGTTAATTATAGTAAGCTTATTTTAGAATTTAATACCTCTCTGTCTTTCTCTGTCTTGCATGCGCACGCGCGCGCACACACACACACACACACACACACACACACACGTGCTGTACAGAGAGGGCAAAAGTTTAGAACTATCAGATTTAGGTGGCTGACCTTCAAGTCCAGTTATGAACTAAAATTAGATCCCTGTGGAATATATATCTAGTGACATCCATCAGAGGAGAGAGTAGGCACAACCTTGAGAGGCCAGGGAAGTATCATTCAATGGATCCTGCCTTAGCTACAATATTCCTTTTATATCTTATTTTTTAATCTCAAAAATTCATGTGACTTTTTGTATTGTGAGTTTTAATGTATTTACTTTCATGTAGAAATTCTTCCCCACCCTGCCCCCACTAAATCTTTTAGTAAACCAGTGGTTAAAGAGGATGTACTAGGATTGCCCTGTGACTTTAAGTATCCCTGGCACTGTGCCACATCTCCCAGATGAATGTGTATAGTCTATTTTAAGAGCAGGGTCCTATCCCATCACTATAGAAGCACTGGTTGGAGCAAGAGCATAAATCAAACATGTGGCTAATGTTGTGGACATAATGGACAAAAAGTGTGGTGGGCAGGAGTCCATTCTTATTAAAGAGAAAGTAGTAGACTCTGAGAATAGGTATTCAGTTCCGTGAAAATAGAAGAACAGAAACATTAAATAATAATAAAAAAGTGATAATAAGTAGAACCATGTTTAAGGACTTAAGTCTGTTCATTTAAGGAGAAAAAAAAAAATCAGTCCTCAATAATTCCTTTCACAGGCCTAGCTTAACCCTGAATTGCTTTCAAAGTTGGAACACCCATTTTTGCTTTATTTCTTACACATCACCAGATGCCAGTAGAATGAAAAGAGAGTAGGACTGATAGGTAAGAATCTGAGTTTCCCATTCCAGCATTCTGTGCTATCTTAGGCAAATAATTTAGCCTCCCTGGGAGTCAGTTTTCATGTCTGTAAAATAAAAGAAATATTCCCAAGTCCTGAGTATATTATTAGATTTGGGTTTTTTTTTAATTTTTTTTTAATCTTTATTTATTTTTGAGACAGAGACAGAGTGTGAGTAGGGGAGGAACAGAGAGAGAGGGAGATACAAAATCCGAAGCAGGATCCAGGCCCTGAGCTGTCAGCACAGAGCCAGATGTGGGGCTCGAACTCATGAACTGTGAGATCATGACCCGAACTGAGGTCGGACGCTTAACTGACTGAGCCACCCAGGTGCCCCTATTAGGTATTATTTTTTAAAAGGATTCTGTGGTCAAACAAATAAAGGAAATAGCAGTTTTAAAAAATTAAACAGGTTTATTTTCCATAGTACATCTGAGAATCTTTAATACTTTAATAAGCTTTATAAGTTTCTCAGACTTACTCTCCCCAATATCTACTTTTATTTATAGCACCTTTTGCAACTGCTAGTGCTTGTTATTATTAAATAGTCACTATAGCCCTTTCTAACTCTTAATATTCTGATTCTGTAAATTACACTCATTTTGTTTGGCTCTTCAGCTGTTTTCTGGCCTGTAGTTATCATTGGGTTACTGCCACGTTGAACTCTGTGCCTGTGCTGTGTGTGTACCCTGCCCCTCTTTCCAGCTCAAACTGGAAAGTTATTGCATTTTCCTGTTTCTTATAAATAAAACAGACATTCGTGCATGTCTTTGGCAATGTTCACTTTCTCTGTTCACTATTGTTTCATTTTGATTTAATTATTCAATTATTGCCCCATTTTTATTCTAAATTAATATATAAATCTTTACTTGAATTTCCCAAATAATAGTAAAGACTTTTAAAAGTCTCAGCTCATTACATCCTTTTGATAAACCCTGATGTTGAAGAGAAAACTAGATGTCAAACCTACATATAGGCATATTATTTTAATCATAAAAATAAGCCTCCTTCAAGATAGTACTGTTGGCTGAGATCTTTAATTATAGGTCTTGTTCTTGGAAGTGTACAATTTTAGCTCTTACTATGTACCAACATCTTATTTACTAAAACAACACCATAATACATATTATCCCCATTTTAAACATAATGAAACTAAAGCTCAGAAAAATCAAGTAACTTCTTAGATCTCGCAGGTAAAAAATACAGCAAAGTGAAGACTGACTCTGGAAGTCATATTCTTTATTATAGCATGTAGCCTTTTACTAAAGTATATGGTAATGCATTGTAGTTATGATGTTAAATAACATTTATTGGGTATTTATTTTATCTGAGAACAGCGCATGCACACTATCTCATTTAATTCCCCCAACAACCCTATGAGTAGGTACCATCATACCCATGTTACAGATAAGGAAATTTAAAAACATGACCAATTTATTAAAAATCACACAAATAAGTGGTACCTAGGAATTAAGCCCAGAACTTTAATGGCCTATGTGGACATAAAACTCTGTGTTTAGCATATAGTGCTTTGAAGATGTTGCACTTCGTATATATGTTTGTAAGTACATATTCAACATATTTGACAGCATCTTTGTACCTGTGGAAGAAAAAGAAATATATCAGACAAATCCTGCCCGCCCAAAACTGATGAAAGAGATAAGAAGTCTCCATAAATATAATTCAAGGTCAGAGGTGTTAAGTGCTATAAAAGTGGTAGAGATAGAAGAGGTTACTTCTAAGCTTACAAAGATGACATTTGCCTTGAAGAAACAAATTATTTCGGAAGGTCAGGGTTTAAGAAGACATGCTATGTACAGGAAGTAACATGAGAAAAGGCACATATGTTCACATAGATAGTAGAGAGTAGGTTTCTCAGCCCAGATCAAGGATAATGTGACAGTAAATTGAGTGTGAGTTTTAGAAAGGTGGATATATGTTGGAGGAGGATCTGACCCCTTCTTAGATAATGAGTTTAGATGTATTTTATTTGAGGTGTCCACTGTGGGGCAATTAAAGAGAAATGTCTACCAAGCAGTATCATTCTCTTTTTGCTGCCCTGTCAACCAAGTTGTCCAAGTTAGAAATCTGAGACATTCCTTGTCTCCTCTTTCTTCTCCACCCTGATGACCACTCCACCAATCATCCAGTCAGTTCTACTTCCTTAAAATCTCTTAGCTTTCCTTTTTTTTTTTTTTTTTTTTTTAAGTCGGCTCAATGTCCAGTGTGGGGCTTGAACTCATGACCCCAAGATCAGGAGTCACATGCTGTACCAACTGAGCCAGCCAGATGCCCCTCACAGTCTCTTAGCTTTCTATTTCTCTGCTTAGTTCACATAACCATCATTTCTCATCTCATTAACTTTTTCTGGTTCTGTCCCATTTCTTGTGCATTCTCCATATTACCATCAGAATGATAATTTTTTTTTTAATATGAAATTTATTGTCAAATTGGTTTCCATACAACACCCAGTGCTCATCCCAAAAGGTGCCCTCCTCAATACCTATCACCCACCCTCCCCTCCCTCCCACCCCCCATCAACCCTCAGTTTGTTCTCAGTTTTAAGAGTCTCTTATTAACCTCTTTTTTTTTCTTCCCCTCCCCCATGGACTTCTGTTAAGTTTCTCAGGATCCACATAAGAGTGAAAACATATGGTGTCTGTCTTTCTCTGTATGACTTATTTCACTTAGCATAACACTCTCCAGTTCCATCCACGTTGCTACAAAAGGCCATATTTCATTCTTTCTCATTGCCATGTAGTATTCCATTGTGTGTATAAACCACAATTTCTTTATCCATTCATCAGTTGATGGCCATTTAGGCTCTTTCCATAATTTGGCTATTGTTGAGAGTGCTGCTACAAACATTGGGGTACAAAGCTTCTGCACAGCAAAGGAAATAATCAACAAAACTAAAAGGCAACCAATAGAATGGGAAAAGATATTTGCAAATGACATATCAGACAAAGGGCTAGTATCCAAAATCTATAAAGAGCTCACCAAACTCCACACCCGAAAAACAAATAATCCAGTGAAGAAATGGGCAGAAAACATGAATAGACACTTCTCTAAAGTAGACATCCAGATGGCCAACAGGCACATGAAAAGATGCTCAACATCATTCCTCATCAGGGAAATACAAATCAAAACCACACTCAGATATCACCTCACCCCAGTCAGAGTGGCTAAAATGAACAAATCGGGAGACTATAGATGCTGGAGAGGATGTAGAGAAATGGGAACCCTCTTGCACTGTTGGTGGGAATGCAAACTGGTGCAGCCACTCTGGAAAACAGTGTGGAGGTTCCTCAAAAAATTAAAAATAGACCTACCCTATGACCCAGCAATAGCACTGCTAGGAATTTACCCAAGGGATACAGGAGTGCTGATGCATAGGGGCCCTTGTACCCCAATGTTTATAGCAGAATGATAATTTCAAAGCACAATCTAATGTCATCCCCCTGCTTAATACCTTGTAATAAGTTCCCCATTTCCTTCTGGATTAATTCCAACTCTTTATTCTCTTCATCATACAGACATGGACTAGTATATCCTCTCTCTAAAAAAAAAGGAAAAGAAAAATAAACAACCTCTCTTTATCTTATAGTTGCTCTTATTACCATTCAATTTCTGTTTCTTTATAGTCACATCTTGAAAGGTATGTACGTCTGTCTGCACATTCTCATTTCCCAAATACTATGTAGAAACTGCTTTTATCAAGGTCACTGGTGATCTAGCATTGCCAAATCCTTACACTACTTGATCTTTCATCAGCATTGGAAACAGTTGACTACTCCCTCTATAAAATATTTTCTTTCCTGTATTGTCTTTCAGAGCACCACACTCCTAAATTTCCTCTTGCTTCTGGCTGTAACTCTTAATCTCTTTTATCAAGTTCTCCTCCTCCCAGCCTCTAAGTGGTGGCATTTTTCATGGCTCTATCATCTTCCTTCTATTTTCTATGTATTTTACTGTAGGCAATCTATTCCTGTAGCTCCAAGCACCTTTACTCATAGAGAAGATGTAGCCCTGATGGCTGCTTAGGGCTTCAGCCACATATTCAACTTTGTACTTGACATCTCTGTGGGCATTGCAAACTTAATGTGTCTATACATAATTTTCCCCAAAACCTGTTTGTCAAAAATACATATCAAATCCATCTACCTTTCTCTCTCTCTGCAGCTTCCATGCTAGTTGAAGCTGTATTTGTTCCCTTCCAATCCATTTTCCACACAGCAGCCAGTGTGGTTTTCTTTTGTTTTTTCTTCTTACGTTTATTTTTGAAAGAGAGAACGAGCTGGGGAGGGGCAGGGAGAGGGGGGGACAGAGGATCCCAAGCAGGCTCGGTGCTGACAGCAGAGAGACCTGATGTGGGGCTCGAACCCTCGAACGGTGAGATCATGACCGGAGCCAAAGTCTGACACCTAACTGACTGAGCCCCCCAGATGCCCCAGGCAGTGTGATTTTCTAAAAAGTTTTTATTGGGTTGTATGTCTCTGCTTAAACTCCTTTAGTGACTTCATAGCATTTAAAGTCTAATCTCCTTGTCATGGACTGTAAACCTCCACGTGGTCTGGTGCCAGGTTATTCTCCAGTTACATCTCAGAGCACTCTGCCACTAACATCACCCACCCTGGCTTTCAAGACTTTAAACACACCAGACTCTGTCTGCAGTGCTCTTTCTTTGCACATTTAGCACCTTCTCACCATCAGAAGTTGGCTTAAATATCACTTTAAAATGGATCCTTTCTCCAGTGATTTTCTATCATACCATCCTGTTCATTTCTCTTATAACACTTTAATTTTTTGTTTGTCTTCCCCATTAGACTGTCATCCCCATAACACATAACAGAATAATGTTTGTTTTGTTCACCACCGTACACCTCTCACATTACACAGTGCCTTGAATATAGTAGGCATTCAAGTATTGTTAAATGAGTGGAAATTGAATGTGTACTTTTCACATCTCACCTTAGATGTTACTTCCTTAAGAACTCTTTCCCTGAGTTGGTCTGTATCCCTCCCATAAGTTGGATTAGGTGCCTTAGATTTGTATTACCATAGTTTTTTACACTTAAATCAGTGATTCTCACTGGGAAGTGATTTTATTCCCCAAGAGACATTTGGCAGTTTCTGGAGACACTTTATATATATATATATATATGTGTGTGTGTGTGTGTGTGTGTGTGTGTGTGTGTGTGTGTGTGTGTGTGTATACATATATATATACATATATATACATATATATGTGTGTGTATGTGTGTGCATATATATATATACATATGTATATATATACACACATACGTATGTGTGTATATATATATATACACATACGTATGTGTATATATATATATATATGTATATATATATATATATATAAAATTGTCAAATTGGCTTTCATACAACACCCAATGCTCATCCCAACAAGTGTCCTCCTCATTGCCCGTCACCCACTTTTCCCTCTCCCCTATTCCCCATCAACCCTCAGTTTGTTCTCTGTATTTAAGAGTCTTTTATGGTTTGCCTCCCTCCCTCTCTGTTTATAACTTTTCTTTTTCTCCCTTCCCTTCCCCCATGGTCTTCTGTTAAGTTTCTCAAGATCCACATATGAGTGAAAACTTATGGTATCTGTCTTTCTCTGCCTGACTTATTTCACTCAGCATAATACCCTCCAGTTCCGTCCATGTTGCTGCAAATGGCAGGATTTCATTCTTTCTGATTGCCAAGTAGTATTCCATTGTATATATAAACCACATCTTCTTTATCCATTCATCAGTTGATGGACATTTAGGCCCTTTCCATATTTTGGCTATTGTTGAAAGCACCGCTATAAACATTGGGGTACAAGTACCCCTATGCATCAGCACTCCTGTGTCCCTTGGGTAAATTTCTAGCAGTGCTATTGCTGGGTCATAGGGTAGATCTATTTTTAATTTTTTGAGGAACCTCCACACTGTTTTCCAGAGTGGCTGCACCAGTTTGCATTCCCACCAACAGTGCAAGAGGGTTCCTGTTTCTCCACATCCTTGCCAGCATCTGTAGTCGTGGAGACACTTTTGATTGCTGTATTAGGTAGTGGTAGTGAGGGGGTGTTACTGGTATCTAGTGTGTGGGAGCCAATGATGCTATTAAATTTCTTATACATATCCTGAGAGAATTATGTAGTCCAAAATGTCAGTAGTGCTAAGGCTGAAAACTTCTGGCTTAGACCTATCAGAGCACTTATCACACTAATCCATGGCTTGTATTTCTTTGTAAATGCTCCCCCATTCAATTTTAATTTGCTTAGAAGCTTGCTATTGGCTACCCAGTACCAAGGATTTTACCTTGGATTTATTAGATACTTGGTGTCTTCTTGAATGAATGAATGAATGAATGAATGAATAGGTAAACAAATGAATATATAAACCAGCCATAGCACAACTAGGCTAACTTGGACCAACTTTTAGTATTAGTTATAGAGAGTAGTTGCTTCGTCATTTAGGTGAAATATAACTTTTGTTACTTATGGAATGCTGGCATAAGAGGTTCTGTATGAGATCTTGATGAGACATTGTATTTCAAAGGTGCATTTTATTTAAATTTAAAGCTAACCTGATGCAACAAAGGGACCCCAAGATAGAAGTGGTTTGAGGAATATTGGTGTTTTATTACCTTTTCAAGTGATAGTTCTGAGGTGATCCGATCTGGTTAGGTAGGTGAATAACTCTGCTCTGTAAATTTATTCAGTTGCCCTGTTTTCCTTCTGAGTTTGCAAGTCATGCTTCACTATCTCAGCATTGTCCTAGCATATACTGGGCTGCCACTTCCAAGTTCTGGGCTACAGAATAGGACAAGAAAGTAGAGAAAGAATGCTCACTGTCTTAAAGACCCAAACCCAGAAATGGCTTGCAACGTGTTCACATACATTCCATTGGCAAGAGCTGAGTCATATGGTCATATGGCCTCAGAGCAGGTGAGGAATGTGTCATAGGTAGGCACTCGTGGGTCTTGCCACACTTCTGTTACTATATCTGAAGGGGAGAATGGATTTTGGTGGACACTGATAATAGTTTTTCAATATGGTGTTCAGGAATTAAACTAAATCTTAGATAAGCATGTTTATGAGACAGTCCCTCATTACCATGGGATCTGAGTTAGTTTTACTACTTTCATTATATAGTTCAAGAAAATTTATACAGTATAAAATGCATTCTCTAGAACAGTGCTCCTTAAATTACTTATGGTGAAGGGCCAAGGTTTTTGTTTGTTTGTTAATTTTTCCCTAATTTGCAGTAGACCAGTGCTTCCATAAAATACAATAAAAATGAAACATTAAAAGAGATAACCACATCCTTTAATAGTCACAGCAAAGTCGGATTACTATAAATGTTTCTAAATGCAAACTCAATTTTTTTATACCTATTTTCAGTTTGTGTACCTATCTCAATGCAGGCCAGTAACAGTTTGTGAACTGGCACCAATCTGTAGACACATTTGAGTAGCACTTATATGTCGGGTTGCCAGAGTATAGGAAACTATTATGTCTGTATGTTTTTTTTAATTTTTTAAATGTTTATTTATTCTTGAGAGAGAGAGAGACAGAGTGTGAGTTAGGGAGGGGCAAAGAGAGGAGACAATCCAAAGTGGGCTCCGGGCTCTGAGTTGTCAGCACAGAGCCCAATGTGGGGCTCAAACTCACAAACTGTGAGATCATGACCTGAGCTGAAGTTGGATGCTTGACTGACTGAGCCACTCAGGTACCCCCTATTATGTCTGTATTTTAAGCAAAGACTCTTTTTTATGTATAAAATTTGACTTTTAATTTCTTAATATTTTTAGAAATCACCTTTTAAAACAGTATATAAATCATGATAGATCATTTGAATGTTCATCTATGCTTTATAGCATGTTCTGCTTACTTCATAACAAAAGCCAAAGCTGATCTTAGTTTTACAGATTCATAGTGAAGAGCTTACCATCCTGGAGCTGGAAGAAGGTTGCCTTAGAAACTCTTAATGCATGATATAGATGAAGAAAGAGGCCAAATAGAGTGACATACTCAAGATCATATTTTTAATAAATGAGAGAACGCTGTGGTACAATCATTGACATGAAGTGGAAATCACATTGGAGTTAGATAATCTGGATTAAGTCCTGGCCTTCTACTTCTTAGTTAAGTGTCCTTAGACAATAGTTTAGGTAAGTGTTTAGTGATCATTTCTTACATTGAAGAACATATATAAGAAGTTTTTTGTACACTTACAAAACCACCCATTATGAAACCACTCCTTTTGATGCTAATAAGTCCACTGCTTTTTCTGGATTCTGCTATATTTCATGGTAGAGGCTTACTGAGAACAGAAGTCATTTAATATAACTGCATCTATTTAAAATTATTTATCTAAGGATTCTGTAGCAATGTGTAAAAATGCTGATAATTAAATTAAAAATTAAAAAGTCAGGACACAAAATATATACACGTTATGATTGTAATTCTGTGTTAAAGTAATATGCATATGTTACTGATAATCAAGTAGATTGACTAAGAATAAATACTTCTGTCTCCTGCATTATAAAATATACCCGCTAGGGGTGCCTGGGTGGCTCAGTCAGTTAAATGTCCAAGTCTTAATTTCAGCTCAGGTCATCATCACACAGTTGTGAGCCCTGCATCAGGCTCCATGCTGGGCATGGCCCCTACCCAGCTTGTGCTCGCTCACTTTCTCAAAAAGAAAATAAAAAATTATACACACACACATTAGCTGGTGTAATTATGACTGTTTTTCTATTTTCTTTAATAGTTTGGTGCATTTTACATTTTCTTTTTTTTCCCTTTTTTTTTTTTTTTAACATTTATTTATTTTTGAGAGACAGAGCATGACCAGGGGAGGAGCAGAGAGAGAGGGAGACACAAAATCCAAAGCAGGCTCTAGGCTCTGAGCTGTCAGCACAGAGCCCGATGTAGGGTTTGAACCCACGAACCATGAGATCATAATCTGAGCTGAAGTTAGACACTTAACCAACTGAGCCATCCAGGCTCCCTGGTGCATTTTACATTTTAAAGAACATATATATTTAAGTTATTTAACCTCTTCAGAAAAAAAGAACTTCATATGAAGACATCTAAGTTCTGCTCATATAAAGAGACATTTTTACCCAATGAGACAAACCATCTTACTAGTCCAATCACACGAATAGCCTTTACTACTTCTCTTTCCTTCTTAGAAAGGAGAAGTGTCCAGACAACATTAATAGACTTCTACTAATCCTTTAGATTTGAAGAACTTTATCTAGTCAGTTTATATTTTGGGTGCTAACTTGTGTGCTAGTTGCTCTACTGAGGGCTACAAGGATTATGAAGAATATGAATAATAATAATCACCATTTACAGAGTACTTATTATGTCCCAGAGTCTATTTCACAATAGCCCTATGAGATATAGATGATACTATTCCCTTTTTACACATGAGACAGTGAGGCTCAAAGAAGTTAAACAGCATGTCTGAATTACACAGCAGCAAAGCCTAGTAATATACCCAACTCTAATTCAGAAACCGCTACAATTTATATATTCTTCTGTCTTGAAAAAAAAAAAGTGTCCTTTCTGCCATCAGAGAGCTTTTAGTAGTAACAGGAAGAATGTACAGAGCACCAAATGATAGCTATAAGTTATGGTTTGGGTATTCCTTGGAGAGAAAGAATGTTGGGAGCTGAAGTGGTTAGGAGAAATTTTATATCAAAAGTGAATATTAGGGGCACCTGGGTGGCTCTGTCAGTTAAGCATGAATTCTTTATTTCTGCTTCGGTCATGATCTGACAGTTCGGTTCGTGAGATCAAGCCCCAGGGTGGGCTCTGTGCTGACAGTGTGGAGCCTGCTCCATATTCTTTCCCTCTCTCTCTCTGCCCCTCTCCCTGCTCATGTGTGTGCACGCTCTCTCTCTCTCTCACTTTCTCTCTCTCTCTCTCTCTCTCTCTCACTTTCTCTCTCTTTCTCTCTCTCACTCAAAATAAATATTTTTCTTAAAAGTGAATTCTGAGGTTAGCTTTGAAGAATGGTTAAAACTTGAATAGTCAAAGAGGAAGAAGAACTGATGCATGTAGAGGGGAAGCAGTAAGAAAGCAGAAGAGCTCAGTGTGAGATAATTTGGATAGGAATATAGCTAAAGAGGAGGGTTTGATAGAAGCACAGTATGAAAGAGAAGCCTGAAAAAGTAGGTTGGAGATCTTAAATGCTAAACTGAGAACTCTGAGATTTTATTTTATAATAATATATAAACCTATACTGAACACTTACACATTCTAGGCACTATTCTAAGAGCTATACATGTGGGATATCATTTAGCTCTTACAGTAAATGAGGCCCAGAGAGGCCAAGTAAGTTGCCACAGTCACACTGTTAGAAGATGGTAGAAGAGCCAAGGTTTGAATACAAGGAGTTTAAATCCAGAACCTTTGCCTTCATCACAGTACTGCTGTGGTTCTAGAGTCCATGGTAAGTTGAACAAGTTTCAAGCCCAGGACCATTGACCTTAAACAAGTAATATATTTCACATGTGGAGTAGTGTTTTTTTTTTTAATTTATTTTATTTATTTTTTCAATATATGAGGTTTATTGTCAAATTTGTTTCCATACAACATCCAGTGCTCATCCCAAAAGGTGCCCTCCTCAATACCCATCACCCATCCTCCCCTCCCTCCCACCCCCCATCAACCCTCAGTTTGTTCTCAGTTTTTTAAGAGTAGTTTTTAATATTTAAGATAAGAAAGGTAATGTGACCAGAC
The DNA here is from genome assembly GCF_018350175.1 of Felis catus. Taxonomy (NCBI): domain Eukaryota; kingdom Metazoa; phylum Chordata; class Mammalia; order Carnivora; family Felidae; genus Felis; species Felis catus. The sequence goes on from NC_058374.1 coordinate 126,377,387, forward strand.
AGTGACACCCTGTTCATCTTGAGGATAATCAAAGAGAAGTTAAGGTTATTTGTATTAATGGCTTTCAACTCAGCCTGCTTTTCTAAGCTTATCTGGTCCATTGCTCTCACTTAACCCCAGTCCTCTAACATCCAAGTTGTGTCAGTCCATTGTTAACCATAGTTCAGTGGTTCACAGAGTGTAGCTTCTGAATTGGCAGCAGCAACTAGGAACTTGTTAAAAGTCCCAATTTTGGAACCTCACTCAAGACCAACTGAATCAGAAGCTCTGAGGGTGAAGTATAACAATGTATTTTAACAATCCCTTTAGCTGATTATGATCCATGATGAAGTTTGACAACCACTGCTGTAGTAGACTCTGGGATTTCAGTTCAGGAGAAAATTACTAAAATTTTTTGGCGGTACTGATAGTAACATTGGGGAACTATTTGGGATCTTACTCTTGAGTGCCTGCTCCTGCGTCCACAGTGTAACTTTATGGAAATAGCCATGGCTTGCTAAGCTAGTAAGCATTTTAAAAGGGCTTTTTCTCAGACTCTTTGATTCTTAGTAATATTTTGTAAGCATACCTCAACTTTGCTTTCTGACTTTCGTTCATTACAGAGAACCCAAACTCTAAGTGAAAGTTGTTAAATCAGAAAATATTTCCATTAATTTTGATAGAAAAAAAATGTGTTTTGTAATTAAGGTACCAAAATAATTTGAGATTGAAAAATATATATCAGTTGAACAATGAAAACAATTTTGAAAGTAAATAAAATAGTAAATAAAAATAGTCTACACCTAACCTCTAATGTAATGACAGTTTACTGTACCTGCAAAAAGAGGAAGAGAAGACTTGATAGTAAGTGGTGGCTGGTGGAGGAGGAATACAAAGGAGTCATTCTTTGGAAGATGCTGGAGAGTCAGGTGGTAGTAGTTTTAAGGTTAGAAATTTGTGGTTATCTTGCACTTAAAAATAGGTATAGCACACCTGATCCAGCCACAGGGCTACAGAAAACATGGCCTATTCTCTAGGAGCCTAGAGAAGGAGTGAGATGCTCCAATAACTTACTCTATACAAAAGCAAAAACTAAGATCTTGTTGGAAGCACAAATATCAAAAGAGGGAGTGACTAGGGAAGCTTATAGACCCCTCAGTCTTCAAACTAAAGCTGAGAAAAAGAGGGGGCTCCTGACTAGAGGGCACGGTAGCATGTCCTTTCATGCCACAGAAGGAACAGCAGGGAAGGAGCTCAAGACAGATGTCAAGGGACTGGGAGTCATTTTGGAGCACTTGAGAAAAAGCAGGGAGTGTCTGTGACAGAGCAGTAGGAAAAGGATCACTAGGCTCATTCCAGATAATGTCCCGTGGGCATCAAGGGGCTATATAAAGTGTTTGAAGAGAGCAGAGCATGTTTTAGGAAGCATAAAATCAAGTGAAAAAAAATAGTCACAGCATAGAAAAATACTGTTTGGGCAAAATAAAGGTGAAATACAAGAGCATCTTTGAAACACAGAAGGAGTGCATGCACTCAACAGATGGAGAAAGTGTAAAGAATGCTCCCTCTTCAATTCTCTAGCTTGGTGTACATATGCAAGGCAAAATTTTTCTTTTTTTTTTCTTTTTTTTTTAATGTTTATTTATTTTGAGAGAGAGAGCATGAGTGGGGAAGGGTGGAGAGAGAGAGGGAGACACAAAATCGGAAGCAGGCTCCAGGCTCTGAGCTGTCAGCACAGAGCCCGACATGGGGCTCTAACTCACAGGCTGAGAGATCATGACCTGAGCCAAAGTCAGATGCTTAACCAACTGAGCCATCCATGTGCCCCCAAAGCAAAACTTTTCTGATTCATCCAAATATACCTGATTTATTAATTTGGTCTTCATAATATTCTCTGAATAGAAATGATTATATTGAGTACAGCAATAGGTGTGTTTATAAAAATATCACTTTTGTTGTATTTTGGGTAGGTCTTTGATTTTATTTTTTGAATTATAGTAAAAAAAAAAGGCAGAGAAGAAAGAGTCATGATCCAAAAAAGTGGCTTGATTTTCAAGATACATTATGATTATAATAAAAAGCCACCTAACAGTCATTATGTGAGGCATGTCTATAATGAGAAATGGCATATTTAAGAACAAGTATAACCAAAAACTGTGCTTTAAAATTAGAACTCTTGTCTTTGGTTGCCAGTTGATCTCCAGGAAACCTGTAAATGAAGTCGTTTTTTGTTTTTTTTTTTTTTAATGTTTGTTTATTTTTGAAAGAGCATGAACGGGAGAGGGGCAAGGAGAGAGGGTGACAGGATTCAAAGAGGGCTCTGCTGACTGCAGAGAGCCTGATGCAGGGCTCAGATTCACAAACCATGAGATCATGAGCTGAGCTGAAGTCAGACTGACTCAGTCAGACTGACTGAGCTACTCAGGTGCCCCAGAAGTAGTTTTTAACTATAAATTTTGTAGGCTTTCTAATTTCTTTCATGTAGCCTTTTTATGTCCCAGTGTTTTAGTCCATTTGGTCTATAGCCTTGTCTCTTCCTATTTGTATTCATACTTTGTTCTTTTTCTTTCTTGAGTCTGAAGATAGAGCAAGAATGGAATCATATTGTCTATAGATTTGGGGGGGATTTTTTTGTTGCTGTTGTTATTTTTGGTTTAGAAAGTTAGGAGGTAAAGATGTTTATTTTACTAGATATGTAGAACTCCAAATTCACATATATAATATAATACCTTATTTATTACGTGTTTCTTAAACAGGAATGTAGATGAGTTCTCTCTTGAATAAAGTTATGTGGGTGCAAAGATTATCTGACTTCACCCCCAGAAATATACCACATAGGAAACAGTATGTAGAATTGGTTTTGTTTTGTTTTGTTTTGTTTTGTTTTTTATCTTGGATATGAAAGATCAGAAATTAGAGAAAAATTGCCTTGTTTTTTGTATTTTTATAATGGGCACATTACACTTATCCCCACTGCCCAAACTTATGTTCATTTTTAAAACAAAATGCTTTGGGGTGCCTAGATGTCTCAGTCCATTGGCTAAGCATCTGATTCTTGGTTTCGGCTCAGATCATGATCTCACGGTTCATAAATTTGAGCCCTACATCAGGCTCTGTGCTGATAGCACAGAGCCTGCTTGGGATTCTTTCTCTCCCTCTCTCTCTGCCCCTCCCCTGCTCACTCACTCTCTCAAAATAAATAAATAAACTTCAAAAAAGTTTTTTAAGTGCTTTAATGATGATAGTAAGACATTAAATGAAAGTCCTTTCTAGTCATCAGGGATGGCAGGTAGAATTGACATTATTATCAAATTTTTTTCAGCTTGTCAAGTTAATTTCCTTCCCACCTCCATCTAGAGAAAATAGTACAGTTGACCCTTGAACAACGTGGGGGTTATGGGCGCCAACCCACTGCACAGTCAAAAAAAATTCTGTGTATATGGGGCACCTGGGTGGCTCAGTTGGTGAAGCGTCCGAGCTCAGTTCGGGGTCATGATCTCACGGCTTGTGGGTTTGAGCCCCACGTCGGACTTTGTGCTGACAGCTCAGAGCCTAGAGCCTGCTTTGGATTCTGTGTCTCCCTCTCTCTCTGCCCCTCCCTGTTTGTGTTCTGTCTCTCAAAAATAAATAAATGTTAAAAAAACCTTTTTTTTTAATTCTGTGTATAATTTCTGACTCTCCAGAAATTTAACTTACTAAGAGCCTACTGTTGACCAGAAGCCTTACAAATAACATCAACAGTCGATTAACGCATATTTTGTATGTTGTATATTATTGGATTTATACTTTTACAATAAAGTAAGCCAGAGAAAAGTGTTAAAATCACAAGGAAGAGAAAATACATTTATAGTACTATACTGTATTTATTGAAAAAGATCCATGTATAAGTGGACCTGTGCAGTTCAGATCCATGTTGTTCAAGGGTCAACTGTACATTTAAAGTTGACGTTGCCATAGCTGTACTACTAGGATGTACCTGAGAAGGTACACACAGCTTGGGATTCCTGCCAAGATCATAATGCTTGACCCATGAATAGCCTCTTTTTAAAGAGTTAAAGTCTGATGCTAGGTTAATACAAACTTTGTAAAATCTTACATCAGTCCTAGTTGGTGCTGTTGTTTTTATAAAATGCAACAGGTACAGAAATGGTCAGTAGTAAAATAGTTATACCTACTTGTTCCACATATAAGACATGAGCTTGAGAGACCCAGACCTGCAGTTTATGGAGAAGAAAGCTAGACATTGAATTTTGAGAGATGAACAGTGGTTCTTAAATTTAGCAATGACAGGAATAATTATTTTTCAAAAAATGCAAGATAGATAATATGTACTTTGGGTCCATCAGCTATGATTCAGACTAATTGCCTTCTATCCTGGTATTATATGTAGTCTGATGTTAAAAATCTGTTGAGAACAAAGCTATATAAAACTTGACCGATTCACTCTGGCCCTGTACAACTAATTCAGTCTCTCTAGACTTCAATTTCCATATCTGTAAGTGAAAGAAGTGCAGCAAATATAAGTTCTCTTTCTTTTTTTTTTTTTAATTTTTTTTTTTGAATGTTTATTTTTGAGAGAGGGAGAGAGAGACAGAGACAGAGCACAAGTGGGGGAGGGACAGAGAGAGAAGGAGACACAGAATCCGAAGCAGGCTCCAGGCTCTGAGCCGTCAGCACAGAGCCCGACGCGGGGCTCGAACTCACCAGCCGTTGAGATCATGACCTGAGCCGAAGCCACCCAGGTGCCCCTAAGGTCTTTCACTTCTAAAATTCTGTGACTTAAAAAATTAAAAATTGAGGCGCCTGGTGGCTCAGTCGGTTGAGCGTCCGACTTCGCCTCAGGTCATGATCTCAACAGCTGGTGAGTTCGAGCCCCGTGTCGGGCTCTGTGCTGACGGCTCAGAGCCTGGAGCCTGCTTCGGATTCTGTGTCTCCTTCTCTCTCTGCCCCTCCCCCACTTGTGCTCTGTCTCTCTGTCTCTCAAAAATAAATAAATGTAAAAAAAAAAATGTTTTTTTAAGTAAAAATCTTTTCTAGCCAGAACCTGACTGCTATTACATACATTGGTAGAGAAGTATTCTGTTTTAAATCATTTAAGCCAAATAATGACTTTTCATACTCATTCTTGTTTTTCAGAAACTCTGTGAAGGTATATTTAAAGTCCTTGTAAAGGACATCCCAACAACATGTCAAGTGTCTTGCCTGGAAGTTCTCCGCATTCTCTCCAGAGACAAAAAGGTTTTAGTTCCTGTAACAACCAAGGAAAATATGCAGATACTGCTGCGACTAGCCAAGCTAAATGAGTCGGATGATTCTTTGGAGAAGGTGTCCGAGTTCCCAGTTATTGTGGAGTCATTAAAATGTCTGTGTAACATAGTGTTCAACAGTCAGATGGCACAGCAGCTCAGCCTGGAACTTAACCTTGCTGCAAAGCTCTGTAACCTCCTGAGAAAGTGCAAGGACCGAAAGTTTATCAGTGACATTAAATGCTTTGACTTGCGCTTGCTCTTCCTCCTGTCACTTTTGCACACCGACATCAGGTCACAATTGCGCTATGAGCTTCAGGGACTAGCGCTGCTAACCCAGATCTTGGAAAGTGCCTTTAGCATCAAGTGGACCGATGAGTATGAATCGGCCATAGACCGTAATGGACCTCCTCTCTCACCTCAGGAGACAGACTGTGCCATCGAGGCCCTCAAAGCTCTCTTCAATGTGACAGTAGACAGTTGGAAGGCACATAAAGAGGTAAGGTTGAGAAGAATATTCTTATCTACCTATTATTTAATTGGTCCGGGGCATCCCTAGAGCTGCCTGTAAGGTTTTAGTTGACATTTGTGTAACACTTACTAGAAAAATAGGATGAAAATGAAAAAACAAATATTTTATTTTATTTGTTTTTTATAGATTTAAAAAAATTTAATTCCAATATAGTTAATACGGATTATTATTTTGTAAGATGCCAAATATAGTTCCTTTTCTGAGTTGTACCATCACATGTCTTTTTTTTTAATGCCTTTTTGAGGAATAAGGTTTAAATGATAATATTTGAAGGGAAATAAAACAATGTGGTTCATAAAGTTACAGGCATTTATGATGACTGCCATCTTAAAGAAAAGATAAGATAATCAGGCCAGTTAAAACTGATCAATCAGAATTGATGTCTGCTCAGTAGAGTAAAAGATGCTGTATCACCTATCATCCCAGTCTCCTAGAGTGTTATAGTATTAGATAACTATCAGAAATGTAGGACTACAACTAGATATCCAGGCTGGTACACAGTCCTAGAAAACAAATGTAATTACACTAATGTGTGAGAAAGGTTTTTTTCTAGACTAAGATCCTTTTCTGTGGCTTGGACCATACAGCAGCCCAAAAGTGAGGCAGATTTGATAGTTTATGTCTAAGTACCCACAAGAACAATATGCTAAACAAGAAAGTTAGTTTAAGGAAGAAGACAATTGTAAATGAAGTAGACAAACTTTTTTCCTTGCTTCTAGAATCTCAACATTTCACGTTTACCCTATTTAACCTTAAATAATGAGTGAAATTGAGCCCCTGCTTTAAAAAGAAAGAAAAGAAAAGAAGAAAGAAATGCAGTATGTTGGTGCCAGAGCAAATTATCTTTTCTGACAATTGACTTTAGGACCTAGGGCTAACATTTTGCTGTGTCCATTTGAAACAGTTCTCACCATGAATACCGATCTGTTTTTGCCAGCAACCTACTTTGAGAAGATTATCTCAGTGCAGTGCTATAGTGGGAGAATGCAGGCATCTGAGTTTTAAAGTGCAAATAGGTCTATATTTTGAAACCAAATATTTGAAGATCAGTCCTAACAGCTGTTTTAGATGACTGTAGTATGGTCAGTTTTTCCGGAGACTTGGCAGGAAAACGTGGAAAGCCCACATGCTCCATTTATGCTTTGAAACCAAATATTTGGAAGTATTTAAAATATTATGTCTCTATGCTTATTTGGTACCTTCTATGGTTATTTTTCTTACACTGTTTGTTTTGGTGTTTTTAAGTTCTCCATTTAGTTGCAAGAGCTCTTCTGAGACTGTTGGTTTTTCATTGTTGGGAGCCCCTGTTATTTAAATTGTGCCCAAAATAGTAGTTCACACTGTTCAGATTCCCAACAAAAGGGTGTATAAGTCAATGACTGCTTATCAGTATATGTATGGAATGACATGTAACATGTATCAGTAAATTGAGATTAGCCCTCATGAGTGTGCTTCAGTTAGAAGCAATAGTGGGGCTGGAAGAAGCCTTAGAAGATTTTGAAGCAGCAAATACTCATTCTGTGGCATAGAAAGTTTATTTTCCGAAAGATACATGAGAAAGGATCAGTAGTCCTGAAGCAGGCTTCTCAGCAGATGAAGGGCTTCTTGTGAGTTGTGGTTCAGTAGATGAAGCCGTTATAAAATGTGCCCAGTTAATGTTAGTCTGGGCTATTACTGAAGTTATCAGAAATTTAAACAGTAGTGAAAGTAGGATCTTGCCAACCCATTTAGGCAGGAGTGTGGGAAAGGTTATTTTTAAACCAGTTGAATCTCTGTGGGTCTCCAAATTCAAATTTTAGCAAACATTTAGTCAATCATTCAGTTAGTCAATAAATATTTATGGCCAGTTACAGGGTATCATGCTGGCATGTGTAATATGTTGGCAAATAATAGACCTAGTCTCTGCCTTCAGTTTTGTTGGTGAGACAGGTAGTAAGTAAACAAATATATAATTCAAATTGTGTTAAGTGCTAGGAGAGAAACAGTGCATTCATGATTGAAAATACTTAGCACAGAGAAGACCATGAAGGTGCCTCCTGAGATAGGAAGACTGAGAATGATAAAGCTGTTTGAAGATTGGGGAGATGGATGTTTCCCTGAAATCAGAACATAGAGTACCTTTTAGGGAGGTACCCACAACTTAGCATAAAGAGAGTCTATAATAAAGTTGCAGAGAAACTTGCCAATAAGAGTCCATTTACTTAGATTTTTTTAAAAGTTTATTTATTTATTTTGAGAGATATGTGGGGGAGGGGCAGAGAGAGAGGGAGAGAGAATCCCAAGCAGACTCTGCACTGTCAGTATAGAGCCTGACACGAGGCTTGATCTGTGAGGTCGTGACCTGAGCTGAGATCAAGAGTTGGACACTTAACCGACTGAGCAACCCAGGTGCCCCCATTTACTTGCATTTTAATAATTCCTTGATTGTCAGATGCATGGCATCTTTCTCCAATTGAGCAAGCACCTAAAGAATTGTTAGTACTTTAAATACCAACTGAAATAAAGGGATAATAAAAACTTACTTCTTACAGAAGAATCCAATTTTAAAATACAGTGTTAAAAATAACATATTATTTTCTTTTAATCAAAATGTATGCTCATTGTAGTAGATCTAGAGGAAAATTGCATATGAGCAATAAGTACAAATCACCTATAAGCTTACCACTCAAAGATAAACATTGTTTGTGTTTTAACGTATATCTTTCTAACTATTCTTCATTGTAGAATATATAAATATAAACATGTATAATTTCTTTTTACAAAAATGCAGTAATTTTATAATCTTTTTTTCCTCAGTAAATGTTCTTGAAGAGTAGTAGTTTTTAAAATGTTCCCTGAAGCCATAAAGTTCCTAGGGGTAGCCTCTGGTGATGAGTGGACAGTGTTCCAGGTTCCCCACCCTCACTTTCAAAAGAGTATCTTTGATTGTTGCTGTTGTTTTTTTCTATTTAAATTTAGGTTGAAGGGCACCTGGGTGGCACAGTTGGTTGAGCACTCAGGTCATGATCCCAGGGTTGTGAGATCAAGCCCCGCGCTCAGTGTGGAGCCTGCTTAGGATTCTCTCTCTCTCTCTCTCTCTTTCTCTCTTTCTCCCTTTCTCCCTCTCTCTCTCTCTCCTTCCCTCTGCTCCTCTTCCCCACTCGTGCTGTCTCTCTCTCTCTCTCTCTCTCTCTCTAAATAAAATGAAAAAAATTAAAAACAATTTTTTAAAATAAATTTAGGTTATAACTGGATATCATTTGGGGATAAAAAGAGTTCTGCAACCAAAAAATAATGTACCAGTTTATTTTCCTGTTAAAGATTGATAAATCCTTATGAAGTAATACCCTTCATAAGTAATTTTATATTTAATAGGTATATTAAATATTATACTTGAGTATTCCTTCATAAGGATTTATCAACCTTTAACAAATTCCCTATGTGTAGGCATTTAGATTGTTTGCAGTTGTTTACTATTGTAAATAGTAACACCGTGAATTTTCTTATTGTAAAATTTTGTAGATAAATTCCTAAAATTGTTGGGTCAAAGGATTTTTTTTTTAAAACCCTAAGGGTTGTTAATATGTATTGTCAAATTGACCTTCAGAAGATTAGTGCTAGTTAATACCTTTCCAAACCCTGGGGATTGCACCTTTAAAGATCTTTATGACCACAGCTCAACCGTTAGAGAAAATACAGATGTTTGGTTTTGGTTTTAACTGTTTTAGTAGGTATTTCTATCACTGTTCACTTACAATTCATTAAAAACAGAAAATTAATGACTAGGTTTTTCTTGAGGTTTAGCAGATTAGTGCCATTTGTTCATTTTAGGTTCATGTGTTAAATTCCTGCCTGCCTGCCTGCTGATACCATCAGGAATCCGAAGATTCCTTTCTATTCAGTAGTTGGCCTTATTTCCACACGGTGTCCATCTGTCTTCCTCACTTCCTTCCTCTTTCCCTCCCTTTCTCATTCTCTCCCTTTCCTAAAGATAGTATGTTTAAGAGGTCAAAAGACTCCTTTAGCAGGACCTGAAGTCAGTTCTAGAAAAGTTAAATGAAATGGTCTTGTCTTCCTCCTGTTTTAACATTTTTGCTAAATCTCTTTGTTGGAGGAAAGCATGTTATTCTGGAAATCCCTTACTTAGCACACTTTCCCTCGGCACTGCTTCCCAGGTCATCAGTGCAATGTAATGAGAAAACATAAGGACCAACAAACATGTTAGAGCCAGACACCCAAGTGCAAGCAGGGAAGTAGTACCACTATCTGTGTAGTCAAAGGATGTATTAGAGTGACAGAAAACAGTGAATGTCCATAGAAGTTAATTGGGAATGTCACACTGTCATAGAAGAGGTTAGTTCCATGATTATTTAAGAGACTTTAAAGGAAATATGGGAAAAGGACATAATATTAATTTAAAAAGCTTCAAGCTGTGTCATGCTTGTTTGTTTGTTTGTTTTGGTTTTTTGTTTTTTTTTTTTTGTTTTTTTTTTTGCTGAATCATTTTTGAGTAGGCATTGAGTGCCCAGTATGTGCCAAATTCTATGTTGGGTATACAAGATGCAAGATGAAGAAATCATCACTGCCTTCAAAGAACTAAAGGATTAACAGGAAAATCAGACACATAAACACAGATAAATATACGACTGTTTGTTACATACTATTCTTCTCTATATTTTCTATATGTTTAAAAACAGGAAAGAATCACCTCAGTAATGCAGAGATGTTTCAAATGCCATATGTTCTAGATCTTTGAGGGTATGTCTGACCTCCCTGGGATAGTCTTTCTGCTAGCAACATACCCAGTACAGAGTAGACTTTCAGCAAGTTTTTGTTTAATGAAAAAATGTGATATACAGAAATACATAGGAGAAAAAGCCCAAAGTTAGCAGGGAGGGAGGAAAAATACATGGTACCTTTTAAATTTTCAAAGCTTTTAGAAAATTCTCTAGGAGCCTAAAACATTTAATAACATTATTTACAGCAGTAATTTCTAGCCTTTTTAGAGTTAACACTATCTATTTTATAACATTTATATCTCCCCTTGCAAATTAATTCGAAAAAGCATTGGTTATTTTATGCCCATCACCATGTTAGATGCAAAAGATGCAGAGGTAAAATACATAAATCTTTAACTGTAAAGAGATAGAGATTTTTAAATATACACAGTTTAGTAGGACAAATAACCATGGTAGAGGTAAGCAAAAGGAATAGGGTAAAACATAGGGTAAAATGCTACCTGAGATACAGCTGTATTTCTAGGTAAGCATGCATACATTTGTATGTGTGCATGTGTGTATGTGTGTGTCTGTGTCTGAGTGTCTGTTTCACTTTTTATAGGATTGAAATTAAATTTTCACAGGACAGGTTTCCTAAGCCTTCTTGAAGAAATTAGAACTATCCTGGGGTAACAATACCAAATCAGGACTGGTTGGTGAGCAGTATTCTCCCTTCAGACTTTCTCAGGCATTGTTTACATCAGTTGACACTTTGAATGAAAAGATGTGAGGAAACTGACACCTTTACCAAATAAAAGTGAGATCTTCCACAGTTTGCACAGAAGGAAAAAGCAACAGGACCGTAGTAGAATCTGTAATTAAGAAGTGAAGCCTGTATAGAGATCCCAAAGAATTTTCTGAGTTTTTATCTACCTTTTAATTGAGTGTTGTTATCTCATTTTGATTTCCACTATCACAACAAGCCTATTTGCTTTCTCTCTCTTCCTCCTCCCTTTGTCCTTGGTGACTTTTTTCTTCTCAATCTTTGGAGATAATATGATTTCAGAGCAGAGAATATTGATGTCTTAAAAATACCAAAATTAAGATGAAGCAAGTAAATTATAGTTATATAAACTGTATTTGTATAATGTTTTATAAAGAACAGTTATATTTAATCTTTCCAGCATCCTTGTGATACAGCAGCATTAACTACATTTAACACATGGAGACACGAAAGATCAGAGTGTTTAAATTACTTACGGAAAGTCACATAGCAGACTAATAGTATAGTATCCATTCTAACCTTTGTTAAATAAGACTTCTTAATGATAACACTCATTTAACCAATATTTATTGAGACATAGACTAATGGAATAGAATAAAGAGTCTCGAAATAAACCTACACATATATAGTCAACTGGTTTATGATACAGGTAACACTGAAGTGCAGTGGGGCAAAAGTGGGCTTTTTAATAAGTTGCCCTGGATCAATTGAAAGGCTGTATGGAAGAAAAACGAATTTATTTTATTTTATTTTTAATGTTTATTTATTTTTGAGAGAGACAGAGCATGAGTGGGGGAGGGGCAGAGAGAGAGGGAGACAGAATCTGAAGCAGGCTCCAGACTCTGCGCTGTCAGCACAGAGCCTAATGTGAGGCTTGAACTCACAGACTGTGAGATTATGACGTGAGCTGAAGTCGGACGCTTAACCGACTGTGCCACCCAGGCATCCGGAAAAACAAATTTAAGTCCCTACCTTATACCATACATAGAACGTTACTTTGAGATGGATAAGGACCTTAATATTAAAAAAGGTAAAATAATAAAGCTTTTAGAAGAAAACAGATTATATTCATGACTTTATCCTAAACAAGTCAAACATTTCTTAAGTAGCAAAGATTTCTAAAATAGGACAAAATAAAAACCAAATCTTAAAGCAAAAGTTGACAAATTGGTCTTCATTAAAATGAACTCATCAAGAGTAGAAAGTAAAAAAAGCAGGCCACCAAATGGGAGAAGATATTTGCAACACATCTATAAATAAAGGATTGTATCCCAAATACATTAAAATCCATACAAATCCATACAAATAAAGTCAGTCAACCCAGTAGGAAAATAGTCAAAAGGCTTGAACAGGCACTTCACAAAAGAGCTATCCAAATGACCAGTAGTTACATGAAAACTCCTTAGTTATCAGGGAAATGCATAATAAAACTATGAGACCACTGCACACCCACAAGAATGACTGAATTTTAAAAGACTGACAATACCAAGTGTTGACATAACTGTAGAACAACTAGTGAGAGTATAAATTGGTATTAACACTTTGAAACACTATTTGGCAGTATATTCTGAAGTTTGACATATGTATATGACCTGTGATGCAGCAAATGAAATGTAAGAAAGTACATTCACAGCAGTACTCTTCAATGTAGTCCCAAACTGGAAACAATCCAAGTGCCCATCAAGAGTAGGATGGATAAGTAAATTGTGATATATTCATTGTATTTAGCAGTGCTTTCTTAACCAAATTGGTGACGGATCAGATTTTTTGCCCTTGCTTTCAGAATGAAATTCTTGTATAGTGCAATATTACACACAGTGTCAAACTGGAGAAGTTCCTAAATGCTCACACCTTCTGCACTCATGACACTGCAGATCAGTGGCAAACAGGGTGCGGACCAGCAGTGATCCACAGACTACATCTCAAATATTACTGCTCTCAAGTGATGAAAATGAACACACTGCACCTAAATACACATGACAACCTGAAAGAATCTCACAACCGTACACAAAGGGTCTATATTTTATGATATCATTCAAGTAAAATTCAGTGAAAACAAAAAATCACTAACCTGCAATGTTAGACATTCAGATTACCCTTGAGGATCAGGAGATTGTCATTTGAAGAGGCCAATTCTGGAGTTCTTAATCTTAGTGTTGGATCATTTTTGTGCTGGTTATATGGATGTGCTCATTTTATGAAAATTTATCTGGCTGCCCACTTATGACTGGGACTTTTTTTTGTTTTACTTACCATTTACATTAAAAATTATTGAACATCTACTAAACACATGCACTCTAAACTTGTAAAGGTAATAGAGTACTGGAGAAAACAATGGATAGTGCCAGTATGTAAATAAATGTGGCAGTACAAATTAATGATTTTATGAAAGGAATCATAACAAGATATAGCGATAGAAAATAATGAAAGAAGAAACCTACTTAGATATGGTCTAAGTAGGTCTTTTCTAATGAAATGGTCTTTCTAATGGTCTTTTCTAATGAAATATTTTAGCTGAGACCTGGAATATGAAAAGGAATCAGTGATGCTGAGATTGGAAACAACAATCCAGGGATTTGACAGTTGTTTTGAGTAGAGAAAGGGAATTTAGTGGATTTATAGTAAAAGAGGACATTGAGGATATAGGTACAACTTGGGAATTGGCATTATAAAAGTTGGGACAGGAAGAAATGGGATGGAAAGAAGTAGGATTTTGGTTTACAGTTGCAAATAGAAAGACCACAGTGGATAGTTTTGCAAGAGGCTTGTCAACATCAGCATGAGAAGAAATGATTGTGATATCTAGAATAAAGGAAAATCTTGTTTGAAAGGAAGTGCATTCCTAGTTAATTTTCAAAACCGAGGAAAATATGATCTTATTAAGAATTAAGAAATGGAAGAATTTTACATGTGTTTCCTGTGCTTCGTGTAACTTGGGGTAAGCAAAAGTGTATTTACATATTAGAGAATTTTGATCCAGGCATTTGAAAATGGACAGTGAATGGGACAGCGTTCGTTTCAACCCTACCAGTCCTAGTGTCTCTGACATTCTACCGACCCCCCTCCCCTTTTCTCTATTCCTTCCCCAACACATGATTATTTTACTATCACTCATTTCAGCTCTATCAGTCTTACTTACCTTTTGTTTCCTTCTTCCCTCATCCTTTCCACTCACCTTCAAATGTTTCATTCCAAGTACTAAGCACTTCCATGTGTATCATCCTCTTTAATCCTTTTATAACCCTACCAGTCTCATATTTGTGGAGATATGTGTGGGGAAACTTTGGCTCAGAGAATCTGTATGACTTGTCTAAGGTCACAGCCTAGACTCCAGACTCCAAGTGAAGTGCTTTTTTACCATTATGCTACTGAGGCCTTCATCTCTTCCAAATGAACATATGATGGTGTTAGGCTTAAAATACTGTCATCTGCATTATGAGTAATGCAGTTGTGCTCTATTGTTTGTTAGATCTTATAGGAGACATCATCTCAGAGGGCTGAGTTATATATATGAATATATGTATAATATTTGAGTATATTTCACTTTATATAGACTTGAGATTATATGTAAAACTGAAGTTTTTAGATTTATAACATTTTTAATAAAGTTTTTAAAATTTTAAATAGTTTTTGAAGTAATCGGAGACTTCCTGAAGTATAGCATATGCAGGATCTCTATTATAATTATCATTTATTTTACATGTCTTCTTAGTTACTAAAAATCTGAAAGCAGAGAGAGACCTTGATGCAGGTAATTAAAGAAATTATAATGGCCCCAAATCTCAAGAAGAGGCCCAAAATCTCTAAAAGAAGAGGAGGTAAACTAAGTGATTATTCAAAACTTAGCTTATTTCCTACTGCTTGCCTTCTTCCCTCTGACTCTCTCTGTGTCTTTAATAACAACGAGTAAACATTGGAAAAATAGGAGATTAAACTCAGATCACTTGTTTTTCATCACTTGCTGGTAATTCTGGGGGAACTAGCAAGATTTGGGGGAACTAGGAGATTAAGAAGACTCATTAATGAAGTTGACAGATTATACCTTTTAATTTATTGCTTTTGAAATAAGAAATTAGGCAGTTAAGTATGTACAGCCCACTGTTAAAATATCTGATAGCATTACATCTGTTTGAACTTTTATAACCACTAGTAAACTCTAACAGTATACTATCAAAAGAATCTATAGACTTTCTGAAAATGGAAAAGATCCTCAGGTGAATTGGGTCTTAAGGTAAAAGAGAGTAGGAAATGCATGGCTGTTGATCTTGTCTCTCTTTGCCTGACATGCCATAAAGGGAGTGGCTAGGTCAGCATCTCCTGGTTTTCAGCCACTTCTGGAGGTGGCTGTTCATATAAGACAGTAACTATTAACTTAGTATTGAGAATTTTGTCTACAGTGTCCTGACTTCTATTATTTATGGTATAAGAATGACTGTTTAGGGGGACAAATGGTCCATAAGATGGCTCCCAGGGATGCAGGAATACACCAGACTCCTTCACTAAGGCATTCAATCCCCAATTTTTCCTCTTGTCTTTTTTATTTGCTGTAGAGTGATTCTCATCAGTTCCGTGTCATGGCAGCTGTCCTTCGCCATTGTTTACTAATCGTAGGTCCAACTGAAGACAAAACAGAAGAGCTGCACAGGTAGGTAACTTCTGTGTTGATATCTCAGTAAAGGACATCATCAATTCTCGATGTTTTTATGCTTCTAATTTTAGTTGTTATGAGCACAGGAAAGTGAAAATATTCTAGTGAATCAAGTAACCGGTAAGTCAGAAATCACTACCATGCCCTGATGACAAATTTTCATTCTGTCCCCTTTGGAGACAGTTTGGCATTTGTTGCATTCAACAATAAAACCCAAGGGGCGCCTGGGTGGCGCAGTCGGTTAAGCGTCCGACTTCAGCCGGGTCACAATCTCGCGCTCCGTGAGTTCGAGCCCCGCGTCGGGCTCTGGGCTGACGGCTCAGAGCCTGGAGCCTGTTTCCGATTCTGTGTCTCCCTCTCTCTCTGCCCCTCCCCCGTTCATGCTCTGTCTCTCTCTGTCCCAAAAATAAATAAACGTTGAAAAAAAAAATTAAAAAAAAAAACAAACAATAAAACCCAAAACAACAGTAATAATAGCACAGTTCAATAGTTATTGAATAATGGGGCGCCTGTGTGGCTCAGTCGGTTAAGTGCCCGTCTCAGCTCAGCTCATGATCTCACGGTTCATGAGTTCAAGCCCCGTGTCGGGCTCTGTGCTGACAGCTTGGAGCCTGGAGCCTGCTTCAGATTCTGTGTCTCCCTCCTACCTCTGCGCCTTCCTTGTTCACGCTCTGTCTCTCTCTCTCTCTCTCTCTCTCTCTCTCTCTCTCTCTCTCTCTCTCTCAAAAAAAATAAACATTAAAAAAAATTTTTTTAAGTTATTGAATACTATATGTGACATTATGCTAAGTGCTTTATAAAGATTAACTTCTTTTAATCAGCACACCAGCCTTATCAAGTGGGTACTATTTTTCCCTTTCAATAGATGATGAAATTGGGGCATAGAAAGATTAAGCAATTTCTCTGCGATCACACAGCTCTATTAAGTGACAGAGCTTGTATTTGAACCCTGCTTTTAATTACTACACTCAAACTAATGTTTCCACTAATTTCATTGTAAGAGTATTTACCAAAAAGTGTATCTTAAGCAATATGGGTTAATTAAATTTTAAAAACCTATTATAAGAATTGGGTCATAGTCTCAAGTATTAATATATAAAAAATAGTTCAAGTTTTGTGTCTTGCCTGTTGGAGCTATTAATGGACAGCTACTAAAATGTATCATTCTCTGAGAACTGAGTTAATACATTTTTCTCCTTCTTTTACTTTCTATTCTAGATCAGATTTGTATTAACAACACTTACGATTTTAACATAAGACTGCTTAGGGTGCTTTATTCTTTAAGAATATAAATGGCATTTTAAACAACTCCAATAAATTCAAATCTGCAAACAAATAACTTTGGCGTTAACTCTCTTTTACAAATAAACTTAAAATTGGGTTCTTCATAGCTTTTGAGCATTTACAGTATTTTTTTCCAAAATATGGCTTAAGTAAAACTTAATAGAAACACAACCAGCGTGTAAAAATGGAACGTAACCTTGTTATTTTTTAATCAAATTCATATTATTTTAGTTATGATCAGCAATTTATTATTTGATATTATGCTGAGTTTGTTGGTAGGTTATCTTTATGTACCCCACCCTGCAAACCTCAAAAGATTATTTTCGCCTCTCCCCCGTTCGTGCTCTCTCTCTGTCCCAAAAATAAATAAAAATGTTGAAAAAAAAAATTAAAAAAAAAAAAAAGATTATTTTCTTCACAGTTAAAAAGTGTGATTTTTTTCCTTCAGCTAGAGATCAAAAGTTCCTTTAATTTTTTTGAGTCAGTGCCTTTAAAAAATAATCAGATTAGGGCACCTGGGTGGCTCAGTCGGTTGAGCGTCCAACTTCGGCTTAGGTCATGATCTCACGGTTTGTGGGTTCAAGTCCCACGTCAGGCTGTGTGCTGACAGCTCGGAGCCTGGAGCCTGCTTTGGATTCTGTGTCTCCCTCTCTTTCTGCCCCTCCCCCACTCACACTCTGTCTCTCTCTCTCTCTCTCTCAAAAATAAAATAAAAACATTAAAAAAAATAATGAGATTAAGTGCAAAAATCATAACCACTAAAAAGATTTTATTAAGCGTTTTTGACTTACTATAATTTTTTTCATAATCAAGAGACACTGTAGATACTAAAACTTAAAAAAAATGGATTTATAGAAAGCCCAGGAGTAAATTGGTGGCTTTTTTTTTTTTGAAATCACATATTATAAGTTAAATGGTATTCATACAAGAATGTGAAGAGAGGGGTGCCTGGGTGGCACAGTCAGTTTAGTGGCTGACTCTGATTTCAGCTGAGGTCATGATCTCACATTTCATAAGAATGAGCCCTGCGTAGGGCTCTGTGGTGACAGCAAGGGGCCTGCTTAGGATTCTCTCTCTCCCTCTCTCTCTCTGCCCCTTCCTCTCTGTCTCACTCTCAAAATAAATAAACTTAAAGGGAAAAGAATGTGAGGAGAAAGTGGGGAATTGTTTCACTAGTTAC
The DNA here is from genome assembly GCF_018350175.1 of Felis catus. NCBI lineage: Eukaryota > Metazoa > Chordata > Mammalia > Carnivora > Felidae > Felis > Felis catus. Next base: position 126,395,737 of record NC_058374.1, read on the forward strand.
AAAAACATTGCCAAAGATTTCTCTGATAAATTTAATATATTTTTTAAAATGTTTATTTATTTGTTTTTAGATGTGAGAGCACACATGTGCGTAAGTGGGGGAGGGGCAGAGAAAGAGGAGGAGAGAGAGAATCCCAAGCAGGCTCCACGCTGGCGACACAGAGACTAACTCGGGGCTCTATCCCATGACCGTGTGATCAAGAGTTGGACGTTTAACTGACTGAGCCACCCAACTGCCCCTGATAAATTTAATATTTTAACACAGCACCCAGTATTTGTCAAAAGAGAGCAAGAAGAGAAGTTTTAAAAATCAGATTTTTTAAAAAGTAATTAGATTTCTTTATTTTCCTAATGATATTATTTGCTTTAAATATTTATTCTTAAATAAATTTTGAAGATACTTTTCTTTAAATTTGATTTTATCTTAAAAGTTGCTTTGATACATTTCTATTAGGTACACTGTAAATAAGAAGGGATATCCCTAGAGCCACAAACAGGATATAGGAGTTTCTCAGAGGCTTTCCTAGGAGATTGAGGTTGTGGCTGACTTGACAGTTTATCTGGAAAGGCCCTGCATGTCCCTTTAATCAGAATTAAAGTGATTAGTATCATTGGAGAATAATGACTCTAGGCTAAGCCATTTAAATACAGAGAAAATTGCTTTAACCTCAAAGAGCTATTTTAGGAAACTGACTAGAATTGTAATACCTACTAAATTCTGCTTATTTGTAGTGGCCATGAAAATCGTGTGTGTGTTTAAGGCAAAGTTAAAATAAAAAAATCAGAATGTTTTTCAAAGTAATATTTTGTTTCAGTTTTTAAGTTATTTTCTAAGTTTGTTTTTTTCTTTTTCTTTTTGACACTTCGATTTAAGGACAAATATGATGAAATAGGTAAACCTGAATAGTATGTGATTATGCATTATCATCAAACTCAAAGAGTTGTAGTAATGATTCAATAAGAAATTAATAAAGAGCTATTGTCCCTGGCACTGAGGAAGCACTTGGCAGGTGGGAAGGCTGCCACTGCCACTTCTGTAACTATTATTGTAATAAGCATACTGGCTTTTAGAACCAATATTTAGTTCCAGATCTCTTCCAACTTTTAAAAGTTGGTTTTTGATTTTGATATTTTGTTTAGGAACTTATTTCTGTGTATATCCTGTGATCATGTAGAGAAATCTATTTTCCAGTCATCTAAGCTTTTCTGTCTATCATACATACGTGTCATGAGCCTACTAGGCTCCTCCAGGAAATGAGTGAGTAAAAAAATACCTTGGCAACAGCTTTTTCTGATGTGCTGTCTCTGTAAGACAGTGCCCTTTTTTTCCCCACCCCCAGAGCAATGAAGAGGACAGGGACATTGAGATAAAATGAGTTAGCTCACATGGACAGCTGACCTTAACCTTCATTTCCACTAATCAGCGTGTGAGATAGCTTTAAAAATCTATTTATTCTATTTCATTTCCTCTTGTCTATACTTAAAGTAACAAGTAAATTGTTGGTTTGAGCCATCTTTTTTGCTACTTTAAAGAACACATCCTAATTCTGTTCTTCTCTGCTATCTTCCTGAACGTATTTTCAGCCCTCTTGTTCATAATCAGCAAGCTTATACATAAACAGCCAAAAACAGTTGCATGTGGATGTGGTTGTGGTTTCATTTTATTTTAGAAGGGGGAAGATGGGGCTGGCCTAAATGCTGGATAGTTGAGGAGAGGGGAGGGAAGGACCAGATCTGATTTAATTTCTTTTAACCTCTCCGTCTAATTTCTTTCAGTTAGCACGCTGGCATCTACAAAATGCTTTCTCTCTCTCTTTTTTTTTGAACCCAAAGAGCTGGTGTGTTTTTTATTTTTATTTTTTTCAATTTATTGTTATGTTATTTTATTGGTGTGAAATATACTATCAGTTCTACTTGTACATTTCAAACAAGCAATTAAACTTTGTTATTTGTTTTGTTTTGTTTTTTTATAAATATGAAATTTATTGTCAAATTGGTTTCCATACAACACCCAGTGCTCATCCCAAAAGGTGCCCTCCTCAATACCCATCACCCACCCTCCATCAACCCTCAGTTTGTTCTCAGTTTTTAAGAGTCTCTTATGCTTTGGCTCCCTCCCTCTCTAATCTCTTTTTTTTTTTCTTCCCCTCCCCCATGAACTTCTGTTAAGTTTCTCAGGATCCACATAAGAGTGAAAACATATGGTATCTGTCTTTCTCTCTATGACTTATTTCACTTAGCATAACACTCTCCAGTTCCATCCACGTTGCTACAAAAGGCCATATTTCATTCTTTCTCATTGCCATGTAGTATTCCATGGTGTGTCTTTTAAAAGTAGTGATTACCTCCCTGCCTTTTTTGTTTCTTTATTTTAAAGTTTATTTATTTATTATGAGAGAGAATGAGCATGAGTGAGGGAGGGGCGGAGAGAGGGAGAGGGAGAATCTCAAGCAGGCTGCACACTGTCAGCACAGAGCCCAACGTGGGACTTGATCTCATGAACAATGAGATGATGACCTGAGTTGAAATCAAGTCAGACGCTTAACTGACTGAGCCACCCAGGTGCCCCATGTTGTTGTTTCTTTGTTTAGACCAATTTATTTTATCTCACATATTGAAGTGTACCTAATGATATCTTATTACAATGCTAAGCATATGCCTTTTTTTCCAGCTTTATTGAGCTATAATTGACATATAACATTGTTGAAGGAGCACAGTGGTGTTGCTTTGATACACTTATATTACAAAATGATTACCACCACAGCATTAGCTAGGCATAATGCCTTACCCGTGGCTGACTTTCAATAAATGTTTGAAAACTGAGGGGAGAGAAGATGGGGGAATGGGTAAAATAGGTGAAGGAGATTAAGAGGTACAGACTTCCGTTTATAAAATAAATAAGTCACAGTGATGAAAAGTACAACATAGGGAATATAGTCAATAATACTGTAATAATGTTGTTTAGTGACAGGTGCTAACTACACTTATCCTGGTGAGCACTGAGTAACAGAATTGTTGAATCACTGTTGTATACCTGAAACTAATGTAACATTGTACTTCAATTATACTTCAATAAAGATTGTTTTTAGAAGTTTGAAAATTGGATTTCATTTTGGCTTATATTTTTTAACTGAGCCCTTACTATATAATAGGCACTATGTTGAACTCCTGGACAACAAGGATGAATACAGTACAATCTGTGTTCTCCAGGGCTTCACCAACTAGGGGTAAAACAGACATGTAAGTAAATAAGTGCAGTTATTTTGATGAGTGCTGCATCAGACACGAGCAAGCTTATGTAGGAATGCAGAAAACAAGAGAGTTTACTTTGGAGAGATCAGGGAAAGGGGGTCTTATTTTATTTTATTTTTTGTTATTAAACCTCCTAGCTCTTTAACTTCTTATTGTGAATAACACTTATGTAGGTGAACAGATATTTTCTGAACTATCACCGAGCACCATGCTAGGTGCTTGAAGATCTCCACAGTGCATACTCTGGAGGAACATAGAGTCTAAGTGAGGTGACAAGACATAAATATTAGGAAAAGTTAAATAACAATTCAAGACCATAATAGAAGAACTATCACAAGATTTTGAGTAGTATTCCAGTGAATTAATTATCCAAATAATAACTGCTAATAGAGTTTAAAGACAAGCTCACTGTGGTCTAGCATGATGAAGAAAGTCTTTCTTACTTATACTGTACCTATTCTCCATCCTCATCCAGACCTCTGGTCTCCTGGTTATTCCTTTTTCTTCTACCTATAAGCCCCCAGAGGCTTACTTTCTTCTCTCTCTATTCTGAAGCATTGGTTCATCATTTCAACCTGTCTGTACACCTTCATTTTCATGTCCTGCCAGTCTTGAAGCACCCAACCCCAGATCTGTCAGACCACCCACCTTCTCCACTTCTAAACTCAGGCTGCTCAGTCTTGTGGGACAGTTTTACTAACCCAACAGATTGGTCCGTCCTGTCTACCGCATGCAAGAGTTGTTTCTTGAAAAGCAAATCTCTGTTTAGAATCCCCTCAGGGTTCCCCTCTGTCTTTATGTTTCAGAGCAAACTTCTATTGTTATTTTGCATTTATTAATGATCTGTAGCCTTATCAGGGAAATCTGTTTCCCTGGCTTCTGCACCTTCCTCTTTGCCAGCATAACTCCGGTTTAAGGTCACCAGTAACCCATCTGGCCATAACATGCATCTCATGGCAGTCCCCTTTATGACACTCCTACCCCACTCCATGCACACATACATGTATTTTCTGGTTTCATTGCTTATTAAGGCCCCTCCTTTAGAGGCATTATCCTTTGCTTTATACTGTATACTTAGCACCTAGCATAGTAGCATAGTAAATATTTGTTGAGAATGAAGGGAAGTTTGAGCTAGTCTTAAAGAATGAGAACATTCTAGGCAAGAGAAAACATGGTCAAATACAGAAATGAGTATGTCTCTATGGCACATTTGGAGAACAGTGACTAGGTTGCTGTGTGTTAAAAAGATATGCTTTGCGGAGAGCAGCACACAGGGGTCTTTCCATCCATATCTTATCCAATGTTTTCTTGACACTTCTCACCCGCTGCTACTCCAGTCTTCTCTTGCTCTTTACAGCAAAACTCCTCCAGTCGTGGACTCTCTGGTTCCTCTACTGTTCTTTCTTGAATTTGGTCAACTTATGCTTTAGTTCCACTGCTCAACTGGAATGGCTCTTAGTGACTTCTGTGGTGCTAATCCAATGGACATTTGTCATTTGTCATCTTGCTTGTTTGTCCACATCATTTGACAGGGTGGTTGCTCCATTCTTGCTTATATACTTTCTTCCAGGACACCAAACTATCTTGGTTTTCCTCCTACCTCACTAATTGTAATTTCCTCAACTCAGCCTCAGACAACAGAGTGGCCCAGGTTCAGCCCTCACAGTCTTTCAGTCCACACTCATTCCCTCACTGATCTGATCCCATCTTGCATCTTTAAACATCATCCACATGCTAAAACTCCTCACTTTCTATCTCTAATCCAGATCTCCCTCCATGGACTCCAGACTCCTATAGCTAACTTCCTATCAACATCTCCACTTGGAAGTCGAATAGATAACCCAAACTTAACATATCCAAAATTAAACTCTTAATGTTCCCCTAAAAAGCTGCTTCTCCTGCAGCACTTCCCATTTCAGTTTATGGCAACTCTAGCTTTCCACTTGCTAAGGCTAGAACCTTGAATTCTTACAGTTCACAATTCACAAGAAATGCCCTTTAAAATGTATCCAGATGTAGCCACTTCATTGTTATCATCATGTTCAGTCATCTAAATTATTATAGTAGCATCCTGATTCTTCTCACCTTTGATGTCCTACCATCTGTTCTCAATGCAATAGTCAGAGTGACCCTTTTAAGATAAATTAGAGTATATCACCATGCAAAACCCTATAGTGGTTCCTTTTTCACTCCAGAATAAAATTAAGTTATAATAGCTTGCAAGACCTATCTGGCCTCCTATACCTATCTGATCTCCTGTCCTACTCCTTTTCCTTTATATCGTAGTTCAGCGAAACCATCCTTCTTACAGTTCTTCAGTCATGCTGCTGCATAACTTGGGGCCTTTGCTCTTGCTTTTCTTTCTGAAATGCTCTTTCCCCACATAGTTACATGGCTCACTTCCTCACTTCCTTTAAGTCTTTGCTTAAATGATACCATTTTAGTGAGGACTACCCTAACCACTCTATTCAAAATTATAACCTACATTTGTCTATCTTACCCTCCTGGTCCCACCCCCACCCCCACCCCAGGCCACTTATGAGTTTCTATGTGCCTTCTATTCATTCATCTTATTTGTTTTGTTTACTTTTTACTGACAGTTTTCTCCATGCTGGAAAATAAGCTCCATTAAGACATGGATTTGTCTTTTTCTTCATAAAACAATGCCTGACACAAGTAATTAATAATTACTGAATTGAGCTAGAGTAAAGGTAGGAATTTACATCTGAAAGTCTTTTGGAGGTCTTAAGTTTCATTTAAGTAAATTCTGTAGCCATGAAGAAAAGATATGTGAGCCCCAAGTATAAAGAAGATACGTTTGAACCAGGAAAGATTTGTTTATGGTTGTAGGTCTGCATGTACCGTTATCATGCTTCTTGTTGTCATTTGGTATTAAATTATGTTTAGTCCAGTGATTGATAGAGGACTGGATTTTAGATTGCCTTCCCACTCTCACAACTAACAAGGCTTTAATCAGGGCATTAAGGAGCTCTAAATAGGCTTTGCTTTTGAATCTGCATATCAGGAGGGGGCTGGGAGCATGAGTGGGAGGATGTCATGTCCCAGTGATTAATGATCTCTAGGAAGCTGAAAAGGGGAGAGTAATATACACAGTATTTCTACCCCCTGGAGTAGGAATGCAAACACCATTGTGCAGATCTGTGCATAGTCACTGACTTCCTGGTAGCTGGAGAATTTCATACACTCTTCTACCACAAATAAAACTGTCAGAGAAGTGACAGAGCTCAAAAAGCTGGCCTTCCTTACTTAAAAAGAATAGCTCAAACACAGTGAGCCAGAAAATTAATTTTGTAGTTGTTTGGAAACCCAGTTGTTTAATAAGAAATGAGAAAATGAGAACTTTTCTTGAAAAGCCTAAAAGCTCCAAATATTTGTTGAATCAAACTCAGCATTTGGTTTCTTAAATTTACTGGATTCCTGGAAACTACTTATTTTAAATGAATTTAAAGGAAAACATGCCTTTGTAATGAAATGCACTGTCTTAAACTTTTCAGTGTGTTCTCTATGGTAGATTTAGAAAATCATCCTATCAATGGACTCCTGTGCCTGTTGCCCTATGTGTCGAAAAAAAATCCTAACATTTCACAATACTTACATGGTTTTAAGAAAGTAATTCTATGGTAGAGTTCTTTTGTTTGTTTTCATCCCCAGTGAATCTGTGATATTTAATAACAGTTTCCAAATGCTTAAGTCAGAAGGGAAACATTTTTAACTCAAGATAAGGAACTACAGATGTTTGCAAAAATTTTTAAATGAAAGTTTGTGGGAAAAGCATTGTATTTCAACCAATTGTGATCATTTACAAAAAATCAAAATGAGGGCCTTTATTTAACAGTAGCAGTAGTAATCACAGAAGCAGTGACAGATTTTTAATGGGGACTTCCAAGTAACTTGTATTTTACCAAGAACCATTCATTGGTAGGACTTGTTATTTTTGTTCTTGGTTCAGATTTTTTTGATACCATTTACATCACTACTCATTGTTCTACATTGTCTAATTTTTAAACTTTGATTTTTTAAATATTTTTTCCGTAATATAAAAAAAAAAAAAGGAAGGAAATACTCATTCTTGGGGAAATGAGAGCAACACTTCAGAGTAAGGAAAGAAAAAATTTTATATTTTATTTCTGTTTTGTTGTTGTTTGCTTTGTTTATTTTTGAGGGTGTCACTATAATCTAAATTAAAATGAACTACTGTGGTCTAAATTAAGGCAGCATCAGATAGAATCAGCCCTGAGTTTGGTTTCCAAGTGGTTAGACTTTTCAATTGCATTTGCAAGAGTTTATTTTTAGTCAGGATGTGGTTATTTTTAGATCTGCTTCTCTGTCACTAGGAAATGTAATGCCTGTCTTTCCATTGTTGTTTATCAGGAAGTTCTAAGGCACAGGCTTATAATATCCAGTTAGCAGAGAACACTGCCTCTCCTTTTAGATGAAAGAATATGAAATAATCCTTGAAGGAAAATCTGTTAATTGAGAACATGTCTAATTTTTTAAATTATTAGTGTCACTTTAATCTCTTACACGCTGAGCAACAGAACAAGATTTTTAGGGAACATCAAAAACACAAGGTTTGGGTTCCCCCTACTGGTATGCATCCCAGGTGCATGTGTCCTTAGTGAAAAGGCCTAGGGGATTAGAGATTTGAAATGGCTATGTGGACCTCTTTTAAAGAGATCTGGTAATGAGAAAAGGAGAAAAAAAACACCGTTACCTATTTTCTGATAATGTCTTTTAAAAAAATTAGATGACATATATGCTAACTAAGTTGGATGTAAATTAAAAAAAATAAAATAAATAAACTGAAAAAAATTACAAATAAAAAATAAATAATGAAAACCTCTAAAACTATTTTAAAAATTAGATGATCCAAAAATTGTATTTTTTACATCTAGAAAGAACAAAACTTAATCCCATAATATTTGGTTTTTTAATGTTGTTGCCTCTGTGATAAGCTGCTTATATACAGCTTCTCAAATGCTTTATGTTGTAATCTAAGGAATAATAAAACACCAGTGGCTCCACAAAAGGATTTAAAACCCCAAGGAAAAAAAAGCTAGCATTGTGTCATAATAAAACTAAAGAGATGGTGTTAAAGCTCACTAATTCCTATTTTAGCATTTCAGAAAGTGACAGGACATCATGTGATTGTGTGTGTCCATTTAACATCTGTTCTTTCTAATTTCTCATATGTGTATTTAAAACTGTTCTCTTTATTTTCTCTTAGTCAGTAAATGCCAAGTAATATTAAAGGCTTGTTTTGAAATAGAAAAATTTTAATTGACTCCTAAAAGTCATTTCTGAACTTCTTATTATGTTTGCATCTTAAAGGACTATTCAATGAAATTAAAATATTGTATTTTTAAATTGCTTTTCAGCAATGCAGTCAACCTTTTAAGCAATGTTCCGGTCTCTTGTTTGGATGTTCTCATTTGTCCATTAACCCATGAAGAAACAGCCCAAGAGGCAACGACTCTAGATGAACTGCCCAATGATAAAACAGCTGAGAAAGAAACTGTTTTGAAAAACAATACCATGGTATACAATGGTATGAATATGGAAGCCATTCATGTTTTACTCAATTTTATGGAGAAGAGAATAGACAAGGTAAGGCTGATAAAATGGAGGCCTTGGGAAGATGTTTCTAAAGAATGTAAATGTGCCATATATACAGACATCACAGGACATGATTTTTAAATTTAATCTTTTTTTTTTTTTATAGCTGACATACTGCATAATTATGCCCTGGAAATCATTTTATTACAATATACGATTAATTGCTAAAACAAGTCAATTTACTTGTTTAAAGACAAAAAATTTGTTAATGCAACACCAAAACTGTGACTAGTGCCTGCAAGTGAAGGAAAAATTAATGACTTTTCCATGTAGGTAATTTTTAAGACCTAGAAGTAAAAATTATCTGCCCACAAAACCTGAAGATAAATACTTTCCATAATACCTAAAAGCTATCTTTAAAAAAAATCGAGTTTTTATTAGTTGTGAGCTGCTTATTTTCTCTTGTCTGTCATTTGCTTTGTCTGGTAGCTATACTAAAAGGCAGCAGGGTAGTATGGGTAGGTTGTCAAAACCTTTGCCTTATTTAAGCCCATTGGTTGAGCCAGTGAGGACCCCACAAAATGTAGGAAAATCCAGGGAGGATAAAAATGGGCATTAATAAAAATGAAGATAACTGGTAGAATGAAGACATGGTTAGGAAAATAATTTCTTAAATAGTTTATAAAGCTTTGGTAACATAAAATGTCTCCCCCACCAAAAAAGGAGTATTAATATACTCAGTTATATAGAGGAAAGTAATACTGTTAGAAACTAATGTAGTATGTCTGGTTTTCTTTATAGGGAAGCAGCTATAGAGAAGGTCTAACTCCGGTTCTCAGCTTATTAACAGAATGTTCCCGAGCCCATCGAAACATCAGAAAATTTCTCAAAGATCAGGTAACTGCTTAATGCATATTACATCTCATGGTTAATCTTCTTATATGCAGTTTCTAAAAATAGAATTAATGAGTTGCATTCTTTCATAATGGTTTACTTTCATAAAATCAGAAACTCAGAAAAGTTAGTTTTAATCTTTGAAATCTTCCTAATCCGGGAAAAAAGTGATCGTGTGTATTTTTCTGAGTCATTGATTCATTTATTCAACTAATAGTGGAGATCTACTTTGTGCTGTGTTCTAAGCATTGTTCTAACCACTGAAAGACAGATGAAGTCTTTGCCTTGTGGAGTTTACCTTATAGTCGGAGAACAAAAAGTAAATGAATATGTTATAATGGCAAGTTGTGATGTGTTCTGAAGAAAGACAGCAGGGGAAGGGGAGATTTAGGAGAATCAGCAGGGCCTCTCTGAGAAAATAACATTTGAGCGGAAACTTGGATAAATAAGAAAAGGATCTCTGAGAATATCTGGAAGAGGACTATAGAGAGAACATGTTCAGAGTTCCTCAGGTGAGAGGATGCCTTGGTGTGCTTATGGAAGAGCAAGGAGGTTAGACCAAGTTGACAAGGAGAGTGGTAGATGAAGTAAAAAAAGGTAAGCAAGAAATAGCCTGAGGTTGTATAGGACTTTTGGTTCTCTTTTAAGTGAGATGGGCAAGCATTGGACCATTTTGAGAAGGGGAGTTGAATGAAGGGTACTTGTTTATATTTTGAAATACTCTGGCTACTATATGTAGGATAGACTAGGGGAATGTGAGTAGATGCAAGGAGGCCAGCTGGAAAGAGAGCTGATGGTGAATGTTTGGAGTAGGATGATAGTAGAGTTGATGATAAGGATTCTTTCTACCACTGTGTTTTCTGTTCATCTGCTTGTGTCATATAACCTTTGTCTCCCCTTCTATCATGAGTGAATTGTCCCTGCTTTCTTCTGTGGCCAGCCTCTTCGCTTGTGTCCTAGATCCCTTTCCTTCTCACCTTCTCAAGAACTTTGCTTTTGCATTTATTTCCTCTCTTCTTATGTTAATCCTTTTTTTTTTTTTTTTTTTATGTACTGGGTCATTTCTGTCTTCATCCAAACACATCTTTCATCTTAAAAATAAAAAAACCTTCTCTTAATTCCACTTCTCAAGCTGCCTCCCCATTACTCTGTTCTTCTTAATGCAGTTTTCCTCAAAACACTTTTCTGTACTCACCTTCTCTATTCTTTTTACTCTTTAATTCTCTCCTGCACCCGCTGTAATTAGGCTTTCCACCCCACTGCAGAGGCACTCATCAAAAATCATCAACCCAGTAATGCCAAATCTAATAGTTCTCAAACCTTTTTTCTTTAATTCCCCAGTGCATTTTAATGTAACGCGGTATTCTCTCCTTCTTGAAATGCTTTCTTCACTTGGTTTCTAGGACACAATAGGGAACCTTTTTGCAATGTTTGAGTGCCCCGAGGCAATATTGCCTTGGTCTCCATTTCCACTCCCTTGGTGATCTCATTCAGCAGTCATGGTTTTGAAAATCATCTGTATGCTGATGACTCCCAAATTTATGTCTCTGGCCCTGACTTGTCCCCTCTGCTCCAGACTGATATAACAGGCTGCCTGCTCATCTCCTCCCCTTAGATGTATAATAGGTATCTTAAGTTTTAACACATACCCGACTAAGCTCTTGATTCCCATCCCTTGACCCTGTTTCTTTCCTTCTTTCCACATTTCGGTGCATGGTACAACCATTCACTCCACTGCTCATTTTTTGCCATACAGAATTTCCCTTGTTAAATGAACCAGCTTCATTTCCCCCCCTTTATGTTTATGAGCAAGATTTAGTAAGCACCTTACCATACGTGAAGTACATTAATAGATACTGCTGCTAAGGAGAAATTAGAAAGTAGAGACTCTATCTTTGAGGAATTTACATAGTCTATTGGAAGAAGAGAGTAGTACCCTGAAAGCATGAATAATCATTTAAGCCAAGTAAACTAGTTGATTAATGAATTGAAGTCATTTTCCAAGTTGATTATTTTAAGACATTCTACTGTGACTAGGAGGAGTTGGTGAATAATAAATGAAAAATATTGTAAGTTTTCTATATTTTAGCTTTTTCACATAGGAGATCCAGGTTCAACTGAACTGTTTAGAGTTTAGATCTCTGGCCAGAAGAGCCAAAAAAAAAACCTGTTTGTTAAACAACTTCTCTATGTGAAGCTCTTGAGCCACATATTATGTAGAAACAAAGATTATGAGACCCTCTTTTTGTCCTTAAAGAGGCACTACAGTATAAAGAGATGAGACATGACAAGTAAAGATAACTAAAGATACAAGACACACACACAAATCCACTTTCTTCCTGAGAAAGATGCACTCTCAACTATGATGATTAAGAAAGGCAGAACATAAAGTAACAGGTGGTTAGTTTTGGTAATAGTGTAAATGGAATGACGGCTAGTTAATTATTACACCCTATTTCATTATTACCTGATTGAACCCAACACATGCCTACCCAAAGGAAATTGGTCTTAAGTATTGAGGCAGGTAGAAAGAGAACAGATGGTAGAAAGTACCAACCCAGGTTGGGTTAGTCTGTGGAGAGGTTTACAGAAGAGATGAGGAATCTGTGGATTTGAGAGAAGAGATGGACAAGATTTGTCAAAATAAAAAATTTGTTGGAGGGTAGTATTTGGGAGGAAATAGAATGAGTCTATACAAATGCAGTTTGGGAGTGGTATGTAACAATGAAAGCAACAAACTTATATTTAAAAAATTTTGTTTTAAGAAACCCAAAACATTGGTAACAAAATTTGGGGGTGATAACCTTTGTTAATAGATTCTTTACTCTGGAACAGTAGGCGCATACTACATGAAATCACTTGTTAGATGTCTCATTCTTCTCTACATTCAGTGTATAGAGACCATATAGAACTCAATATGGTTAGCTGAATCAAATAAGGATTTATTGTGCAGTGACTTTGTGCCTATAGAGCACAGAAATCATGGTGCTCTACCCTATCAGAAATACTGAATATGGGTTCTGTAAACACTTTGGTAGCTTATTCAATTTTCTGGGATTTAGTTTCTGTTTGTGTTCACAGCTGTATCTCCAGTGTCTCCAATACCTCCTGATTGAGGATAGGCATTCAATGTAGAAGGAGAGAAAAGAAGAAAGTCAGTTGAATGGATTAAATAAAATAATATACACATGAAGGGTCCAGCACAATAAATTATTATTTGATTTTGTTTTTATTGTCATTTACTACCTTAGTGCCTAGCTTATGGAAGGCACTTTTAAAAAGGTATTTGAGGAGTGTCTGGCTCAGTCAGTAGAACATGCAACTCTTTTGTAAATTCGAGCCCCATGTTGGGTGTAGAGATTATTTAAAAATAAAATCTTTAAAAAGAAGATATTTGAATTCATTCATTCTTCCTTCAATCAGCAAATACTTATGGAACATTGTAATGTGCCATGCACTGAGAGCAGTAAACAAAACAGAAAGAAGTCCCTGCCCCCATGGCAGTGACTCTTGTGGAAGAAGGCCAACAGTAAAGAAAAATATACACTGTATCAGGTGGTGATGAGTGCTGTGAAGAAGATTAAAGTGGCGGGCGGGGGTGGGGGTGCACAGAAAAGAATGCTCAAGGTTAGTCATATAGGGTGGTCAGGAAATGCCTTCCTGTAAGCAACATTTTAACATAGACCTAAAGTGAAGGGAATGAGCCACACAATTTTCTAGAGAAAGTGTTTCTGGGCAGAGGAAGCAGCAAATGCAAAGACCATGGTGTGTTCTAAGAAGTTCCATGGAGGCCTGTGCAGCTGTAGCAGCATAGGTCAGAAGTGTAGTCAAATTGGAGTTAGAAAAATAGCAGGAAGCTGGATTATGTGAAACCTAAGGGAGTTGTAAGGACATTGTTTTCACTAGGAGTAAGATCAGAAGCCCTGGAAGCTGGAGGACTGAGACCAGGAATGACATGATCTGACTTTCAAAGGATCCCTAGCTGCTTTGTAGAGAATAAATCATAGAAGGGCGAGGTTTGAAGCAGAGACCACTAGGAGGTTGTGGTAATAACCAGTTCAGGCGAGACATATCAGTAATGTGGATTTGGTAATACTAGAGGGAGTAGTGAGAATTGGTTGAATTATGGATATATTTCAGAGGTAGAAACAACATAATTTGCTGGTGGATTAGATGAGAAGAGGCTGTTTCTAAGGTGTTTGTACTAAACAGTTGGAAGAATAGATTTACCATTTAATGAGATGGAAAACTAAGAAGGAACAGCTTTGGTGGGAGCATCAAGACTTCTGTTTAGGACATGCTAAATTTGAGAAAGCTTTAAAAGTCTGGAAGTCAGTAAAGAAATTAAGATAGAAATATAATTCAGGGAGTTATCACTATATAGAGACTGTATAAAGCCATAAAAACTGGTTGAGATCACCAATAGATTAAGTGAAGAATGTCACCCAAGAGCACAACCCTTGAATTTTCCAACACTTAGAAAACAAGAGGAGAAAAGAGAATTGGCAGAAAAGGCTGAGATGAAGCAGCCAGTGAGATAGGAGAACCTGAAGAGGGAGGGGGCTGGGTGGATGGATGGATGAAGTGAGTGAGCAAGCAAACAAACCAAGCAAGCCATCTGCAGGTCAGTTGATAAAATAGGGTGATGGTGATGTTACTGCCTCCTTTGCAAGGTTACTGTAGAGATCAAGTATAGAGAATATATATGTATATCGTCTCTTATAGGAACTAGCACCTTTAAAGTATTTAATAATTAGCCATTTTTATTATAAAACAACAAGAAAACATAAGTACAGATTTTTTTAGTAAATACTGAAAATGCTGCAGGAATTACAAAAAGGGAAAAATCAATAGGAATGAGAGTATTAAGAAAGGCCCCGTGGACGATAGAGAAGATAGATTGACCCTCGCTTTAAAATGATTTTGATGGAAGCAGGCAAAGGCATTCCAGATGCTAAAATAAATAAAAACCCAGCAATGAATTTGAGTATATCATGGTGGTACAGTGAAGAGGTGTTTCTCTTCAAATGAAATTTAATTACAAACTTGAAATCATTTGAGGTGGGATTTTTGTTGTTGTTGTTGTTTAGTTTTATTTGAAAGCAAACCTATTTATTTTTAAAAAGCTTTTTCCACTCATAGAAAACTGAGCTCATAGACATTATAAGACTGACCAGTTGCATGGTGCCATCCTCACTTAACTCTAGTACCCACAACTGATGATGGTTTTGCATTTCTGCCATTAGGTTTTACCACCATTGAGGGATGTGACAAATCGTCCTGAAGTTGGCTCAACTGTGAGAAATAAGCTGGTGCGCCTCATGACACATGTTGACCTTGGAGTCAAGCAGATTGCTGCTGAATTCCTTTTTGTCCTTTGCAAAGAGAGAGGTAGGTTAAACTCTCTTTGCTCTCTACATTTTTATTTTTCCAAGGGAACTTAAGAAATCTTTCTGTTAGTAGTGGCCGTCTCATTCCACTCTTTTCAGAGCTTACTCCTATCTGTTCTATTAGAGGGCCTGAGGAGATATTAAAAATTAATAATTTAAAATTTTTTCTGTATGCTTCTGAAGTCATTAAGATGTACAAACACACATTAAACTTTGCCTTCTGTATTCTTAACCCAGACTTCTTAATCTTGATGAGTGAGGACCTGGAGCCATTATGGAAAATCTGCTTAAGTAATTCAGGTGCTACTATTTTGGCTTTTTTTTTTTAGATTTTATTTTTTTAAGTAATCTCCTCACCCAACATGGGGCTTGAACTCACAACCCTGAGAGACCAAGAGTTGCATGCTCTACCAGCTGAGCCAGGGTGCTACTGTTTGGATAACCAGGCAAAGCCCTGGGTTAGTTCCCTTTTGTAATTCCTCTTGGAATTAAAACTGTTGGAGTCTTGGTTTCTTCCCTAGGTTATTTAATAAATAATTATTCAATGTGAGCTACATATACTATGGAATTATAAAATGGAAGATGGAAAGTACAAAAATGCCTAAGATATACCCCTTACCCTTGAGATAAGGATAAGATAGAGGTAGAGAGAAATTTTAATTTTTTTAATTTTAATTTTTTTATTTTTTAAGCGAGCGAGCAGGAGGAAGGGGGAGAGGAATGGAGAGAATCCCAAGCAGGCTCCAAGCTTAGCACTTAGCCCAACGCAGGGCTTGATCCCACGACACAGGGATCATGACCTGAGCCGAAATCAAGAGTCACTCAATGGACTGAGCCAGCCAGGTGCCCCAGTAGAGAGAAACTTGAAAGTAACTATACTACAATGTAATAAACACCATTTTATAAGCATATATAAAGTGATTGTCTTCTGAGATACATCTAACAATTTTAAATATTTCCTAAAATTATATGGGTTATTTGCCCTGCAAAATCAAGTTCTTCAAACAAGGAACTTTAAGTTATCCAGATATTTTTACCTATTTCTTTCTTCAGCTCCTAGTTTTATATGTATATTGGGGCACCTGGCTGGCTCAGTAGGTATAGCATGAGACTCTTGTTCTTAAGATCATGAGTTCAAGCCCCACATTGGGTGTGGAGCCTACTTAAAATAAGAATTTAAAAAAAAATTTTTTTAATTAAAATTTAAAAATGTAGTAGTACAAAAATTCTATCTAAGCAGATTTTATATTCCACTTTTTTAAAGTACCTCAGTTTTGTGAAACATAATTTGGAGGTAGAAAACTTCACTCACTTCTCCCAAAATATTAAGTTCAATTCTCTTTTGTTTTTTTACCCAGCTATATTGAGGTATAATTGACAAGTGAAATTGTATATATTTAAAGTATAATATACACCATGATTTGGGGTGTGTGTGTGTGTATTGTGATGTGATTAACACAATTAATTACTTATGTATGTCTGCTGCCTGCATGGTTCCTTTGTGTGTGTGTGGTGAGAATGTTTAAGACGTATTCTTTTAGCAAATTTCAAGTGTACAACACAATACTATTAACTATAGTTAATTTCATTTCTCCTGTCCCTAACCACCATTCTACTCTTTCCTTCTAGGAGTTTTATTTTTTTTTCTTTTTTTAAGATTCTACATGTAAGTGAAATCATATGGTATTTGTCTTTCTCTGGCTTATTCACTTAGCATAATGTTCTCTAGGTTCATCCTTGTTGTCACAAATAGCAGGATTTTATTCTTTGTCATGGCTGAAATGTATATATTTACATAATTACGTGTGTGTGTGTGTGTGTGTGTGTGTGTGTGTGTGTGTGTGTGTACCACCTCTCCCTTATCCATTCATCTGTCATTGGACATTTGGCTTGTTTTTGTATCTTGGCTATTGTGAATAATGCTGCAGTGAACATGGGAGTGTAGACAGCTCTTGGGGATAGTAATTTTGTTTGCTTCTGATATATACCAAAGAGTTGGACTGCTGGATCATAAAAACTGCTGTTTTTAATTTTTTGAGTAAACTCCATACTGTTTTCCTTAGTAGCTGGACCAATTTATATTCCCACCAATGGTGTGCAGGGGTTCCCTTTTTGCCACATCCTTGCCAACATTTATCATCTCTCTTTTTTTTTTCATCTCTTATTCTTTTGATAAAAGTCATCCTAATAGGTGTGCAGTGATCTCTCGTGGTTTTGATTTGCATTTTCCTAATGATTAGTTAAGTTGAGCATCTTTTCACAAAAAGACCTGTTGGCCATTCATATGACATTTTTCAGGTTTTTTGCCCATTTTTGTTTAAGCAGGATTTATTTTTAAGTTTATTTTTATTATGAAAGAGATAGAGACAGGGTGCAAGTGGGAGAAGGACAGAGCAAGGGAGAGAGAGAATGCCAAGCAGGCTCCATGCTGTTGACACAGAGCCCAATACAGGGCTTGATCCCACAGACCATGAGATCATGACCTGAGCCAAACCCAAGAATCAGATGCTTAACTGACTGAGCCACCCAGGGCCCCTTTGCCCATTTTTTAAATAAAATTATTTAGAGATTTTGCTACTGAGTTGTACCCACTGAATTCTTAAACTTTATTTCTAACTGATTCAACCACTTCAGCTCCTGTTAAGATGGCATATTAGCAACATAATTTTATCAATATAACAATAATAATAAACAGCTATTATATATTGGGGTATCATGTTCCAAACATCCTAGTCTCATCCATAATCTCATTTAATTCTCATAAGGACCCTATAATTTAAATATTATTATTCCAGTATCATAAATGAATTAACCTGAAACTTGAGAGTGTTTCAGTAATTTACTCAAGGTTGTACAGTTGCTAAGGGCTAAAGCCCAAATTTGAGTCCTCTTTCCATTCTGCCACATTTCTTTACTTAGAGTAATTATCTTCAGCTGTTATCACAAATGCTCTTTTAAATAATTCAGTTCTTTCATGACTTTGAGAAAAGATTGATAAAGCATTTTAGGATTAAGTGACTCGTATAGTGCCTTGCACATGTAAGCTGAATTGAATCAATTTTTCCAAGATAAGAAATGAGCTGTTTTTGTAAAGTATAATTATGTATGTATACATAAATCTAAATCATACCTATGTATCCATCAAAAGAGGTTTATCAAAATACATATAACATCTTATCCATTGTTACCTTTGAGTAGTAGGATGGCTGGTGACTTTTTTTAGTTCTGTGTATTTTGTAATTTTTCTACAGTGAGCATGCATTTCTTGTATTTTTTAAAAAAATTTAGGGTGCCTGGGTGGCTCAGTCAGTTAGGCCTCCGACTTCAGCTCAGGTCATGATCTCGCCATCCATGAGTTCGGGCCCCACGTCAGGCTCTGTGCTGACAGCTTGGAGCCTGGAGCCTATTTCAGATTTTGTGTCTCCTTCTCTCTCTGCCCCTCCCCAGCTCATGCTCTGTCTCTCTCTCTCTTTCACTCTCTGAAAAATGAATAAACCTTAAAAAAAATTTTTTTTTAATTTTAAAGAGGAAAACTAAAGCTTATTTCTTCTATAATTACAGATCTTCATAAATTATATTACATATCTAAATATAATCACCTTACTAAGAGTTAGTGTCATAGCAAATATGGCATATGCATTTATATATGAATTTGTTCAGTGTTTTTCATTTGAAAGTATTAGCTTTGTTCCCTCTTGAACCCTACATTTGAGGTTTTATAGTCCTAACTCTGAGCCCAAAGCCAACCCATATTAGCAAAAGTATATCAGTTTCACTTGACCTTTAGCAATTCTATGTATGCTCATCTGCTTTTCCTTCCAATCTGATTTTAAGTTTAGTAGATACATTCTTTTGGAATAAAACTTTACCCATTTAACCATTTACTCGTAATTTTTGAGCTATAGCCAGGGAATGCAGAAGTATAAAGATAAACAAGGTTTCTGTTCTCATATCACTTACTTTCTTATCAAGGGTTACAAACTCACATGCCTTCAAGTGCCAGGCTGGTAATAAAAATGGACTGGACATAAGGTGAATGAAAACTGACACTTAACTCATTGGTGGGAAGATGGTGGGTTGGGAGTAGGGGAACAAGAAGATTGTGCGAGATTGGAGAGAAGATATTGCTGCTACTTAGCTCCAACTGGTTGTTATCATGAAGGAACATATGGCAATGTTACCCAGTCTTCTAGATTTTTCAAGAGAAGCCAGGATTCTGGATTTTTACATAAAATCTCCCAGTTTTTAAATGCTATCCACTAATTATAATTTAAAACCATCTAGGGGCTCCTGGGGGGCTCAGTCGGTTAAACGTCTGACTTCGGCTCAGGTCATGACCTCACAGTTCATGAGTTTGAGCCCCACATCAGGCTCTATGCTGACAGCTCGGAGCCTGGACCCTGCTTTGGATTCTGTGTCTCCCTCTCTCTCTGCCCTTCCCCCACTCATGCTCTGTCTCTATCTCAAAAATAATTATTATAAATGTTAAAAAAAAATTTTTTTTTAAACTATCTAGCCAAAAGAAAAAATTTGTAGTCCACATCCAACTTGTAAGTCATCAGATTTTGGAATTTGGATTGGGTTTGGATGCAAACTATACTAAAATGAGATAAATTTCAGATAATTCATCAATGTTGAACTTTCCTCTTAAGGACATTCAGCTAAGTTTGAAGTGAAGGTATCATGATGAAGTCTTAAAAGTCAGACCACTAAGTGGAAACAGCAGGCAGCAAATTGGGTTAGGAACACAGAAACTAAATTAAGAAGGAGGATTGAAATGGGACAAGATACAAAGGGCAAAATTTCATGGCAGCCTTGGCACAGAAAGAGTCATCCAAGGGTTATCAATACCCATCTGTGCCAGGCTAGACTATATCCCCAACTGACAGTGGCCCACAGGTTAACTTGTGCTCATGCCCACCAACTTGTTGAGCCAAATCTAAACTTACGTTACCAGCTCTGGCAATTGTGTACTTTGTCCAGGGGTCCTAAAGAGAGGCCTTATGTGTTTTAATTAAAGAAAACAATTTGTAATACAATCCTCCCCCTGTTAACACATTCATTAATTACCAGTGTGTGCTAGGCACTGTGGTAGGAGCTGAATTACAAAGATAAATAAGGCTTAAACACCCTCAGCACATAGCCTCACAACTGGAAACTTTCATCTCCTTTATTTGAGTCTCTGAGGAATAGGTAGGTGTCTGTTTAGCTGGTAGCTGAAGTCTCCCTTTTCTGATCTTTTCTCTTCCTGTCTTGTTGTTGCTGTTGCTGTTGTTGTTGTTGTTTTTAACTGTCTCTATGTGTTTTCCTCAACCTGTACACATCTCGACATTACAGTCCTTTATATCTTAGCCTCTTGAGTGACTAATCTTGTTTTTCCTCTTAGTATCCTAACTACCACTCAGGCTTCAACTTGCTGCAAATTAGGCTTTCCACTGCCTTTCCCTACCTCCCAGATTCCTCTGAAAGTGCTCTTAGTAAGCTCACAAGGTAACTAATTTTCAAAAGTAGTGGATATTTTTTAGCCTTCATTTTACTGCATCTATCATTGTAATTGACACTATTGGCCACTCTATCTCTGTGCTACCATACATTCCTAGATTTCCTCTGACCTTTATTTTCAATCATAGTTAACAACTGTCTTTGCCCACATTGAACTGCCAGTGTTCCCTAGAGTTCTCTCCTGACCCCTGTTCTCATTTTACATTGTCCCCTGAGTGATCTTATCCTCTACTTGGCTTCTGCTTCAGCCAATTTGCTGGGGATTCCCAATTCAGTGTATCTCTTAATATAAACTATTAATAAGTCATATCCCTCCTTTCTGGTCAGGTTTTCTTCAGTCTGTCTTCCATGTGGTTAGCAAAAAGATTCTTCTAAAATACAAATATAATCTCATCACTACCACCTTGTAAAACTTTCAGTGACTCCCTGTCACCTGGTAAAATCCAAATTTTCTTAGATGCCTCCATGGCCTGCCTTTTGTGCTTCTAAGTTCTAAATTTACTACTAATTATAAATTTACTACTACTTTATACTTTTTGCTTACTCATGCTATATTTTTTGTTCTCGCCTGATCATACTGTACCATTTCTTGGCATTATCTCCATGACTTGGCAAATGCTGTTCCTTTTACATGCAATGTCTTCATTTGCATGGCAAGCTTTATTTATCCTTGAAGATCAGCTTAAGTATCATCTCTGTGAAGACTTGTCTGATCATGGAGGCAGAGTTAATCATTGTCCTCCTTGTACCATTTTTACTTACACCCATTTTTAGTACTTTTGACATCTGCTATATTCTAACTCTTAATTTGTTGAACTTGCATTCTAGCCATTGAGTTTCCTTAGGTCAGAGATCATGTTGTCTTCATTTTTGGATCTCCAGTTTTAACAAAGTACCTTAGAGATAATAATAAAAGAGCAAACATTTCTGCTATCTGAATGTAGTGTAGTGAATATACAATCTTATGGATTTCTTCATGTAAAGGAATAATTTCAGTATACTATAAGAGAGGAATGTGCCCGGTACTGTGGCAGCTTGAAAAAGGGAATGATTGGTTATGTGGAGATGGTCAGAGAAAGTCTTTGCAGAGAAATGGGAAACAGCCTTGGTATGTATAGGAAAGAGACTAGTTCAAGATGTGAAGAATCCATGATGTGCAGGAATAATAGGAGATGAGTTTGGGAAAAGAAGGCAGGGGCCAGAAAATGAAGCAGATCTTAGAGGTTTTATACAGGAAGGTGATAACAAATTTTTGCTTTACACAGATCTATGAGGCAGCTGTATGGAACAAGGAATTAGAGGGACATGAGATTGAAAATAGGGAGACTAGTTAGAGGAAGCTATTAGTATAAGATTTCTAAAAGTTGCAGTATTTGGAAGGAAAAGGATTATAAAGCCTTCTCTATATAACAGAGAAAGGGGATTGGTCTCTAGGTAGAATCTGGCTCTGCCATTCTTTCTCCTTGGTAAAGAGCAAAACCTCTTTTTGTTTTCATGACAGAGTGTGATAAAACCCACGTTTGCATAAGCTGCAATACCATTACCACCAGTGCAGTTCTGACTGCAGTATGCTACTGTGGTTGCTTTCCTCTGTTCATAGTACCTCTAGCATCTTGATAAAATAGTGGTGAAATATTTTTTGCAACTTTCTGACTGTTGATTTGTCCCATTTCTGCAGCTGTTTTACCTAACTGTATGGTTAATTACTAGGACAAAAAAAAACAAGTACTTTTTTTAATGTTTATTTTTTTTTTAATTTTTTTTTTTTTTAACATTTATTCATCTTTGAGAGACAGAGAGAGAGACAGAGCATGAGCAGAGAAGGGGTAGAGAGAGGGAGACACAGAATCCAAAGCAGGCTCCAGGCTCTGAGCTGTCAGCACAGAGCCCAACGCAGGGCTTGAACTCACGAACTGCGAGATCATGACCTAAGCCGAAGTCAGACGCTCAACCGACTGAGCCACCCAGGTGCACCGTTTGTTTATTTTGAGAGAGAGAGACACAGACAGACAAGGTACGAGTGGGGCAGGGGCAGAGAGAGAGGCAGAGAGAGAATCCCAAGCAGGCTCCACACTGTCAGCACAGAGCCCAACTCAGGGATTAAATTTATGAACCATGAGATCATGACCTGAGCTGAAATCAAGAGTCAGACGCTCAACCGACAAAGCCACCCAGGTACCCCTAAATAAATTTTTATGTTGTTTCTTTCTTTGTTTTTTTATTTAAGGGCCACCCAGAAAACCTTTTCTTTGCCTTAGCAGCTCACTTTATTTTTTAAAATGTTTATTTTTGAGAGCCAGAGTGCAAGCAGGGAAGGGACAGAGAGAGGGGGAGACATAGGACGTGAAGCTGGCTCTGCTCTGATAGCAGAGAGTCCAATGCAGGGCTCGAACTCATGAACTGAACTGTGAAATCAGATTGACCTGAGCCAAAGTCAAGAACCAGTTGCTTAACCAACTGAGCCACCCAGGTGCTCCACAGCTCACTTTAACATCCAAGTTCAGTCTGTTTTCTTTTTACTACTTTCCCAGTATTGAATAGGATATTTTACAGTGTTATTTGAAAATAGCTAAAAAGTAGTTATAAAACATTCCATGAAATGATGTCAATCAGAACTTCACAAAGAAAATATTTCTCACTGTGAAAATTTTGTAGTCCATTTGTCATCTCCCTTCCCCAACCCCTATTTTTAAAATATTTTATCCTATTAACAAAAGTTCATTTGATTCTGAAACTATTGGCTATAGCCTTATCTGTTTTAAAGGCAAAGCAAGTCTTTAAATAGCCTTTGTAACCCAAACTGTCACAGAGTTGATACATGTTTGTTCCAGTGAATGAACAGTAAGCATTATTTTCATAAAAGTGCTAGGGATTTCTTACTATTAACTAACTTCCAGGAAGATTTTCTGCTTAAGATAGCAGATTATTTAGTGTTCAGGTTACTTTTTAACCTATTTTGGCTTTTCATAAACTCTGCATTCTTAAACTATTTTAATGTTTAGCCATTGTAGGTGGTTACTTACATTTTGTGTCTTTTTTATTGTTATTTTTTAAATTATATTCATTTCTCAATTTAGACTTCCACAATTTCAGTCAGTATTTTTTCTGGAACTACCAAACACCTTTATTGGTTAAAAAGTAAGGCTTATCAAAAACACAATGAGAGTATCAGTGCCATGTGGATTCAGATATATGATTCTTTGCCTCTCTGACTTTGTGTCCGACCCTGTCATTAATGTCTGACCTCTGTGAATATTAAGAACACCTGTATACATCCCTAAAAGTCCATTAAGAATTCATTAATTTATCCAAACCATTCCAGTCTTGCAGAGGCCCTATCAGCAAAGGGAGCATATTCAGATTTATTCCAAGGGCTTTCAAATTAAACCACCGTGATCCCTCACTGAATTCCAGTATGATTCTATCTAGCACCCATTGAGAATTATTACCAAGGAGACAATAGTTATCAATAGGTTTTATAAATTTTTTTTTTCAACGTTTATTTATTTTTGGGACAGAGAGAGACAGAGCATGAATGGGGGAGGGGCAGAGAGAGAGGGAGACACAGAATCGGAAACAGGCTCCAGGCTCTGAGCCATCAGCCCAGAGCCTGACGCAGGGCTCGAACTCACGGACCGCGAGATCGTGACCTGGCTGAAGTTGGACGCTTAACTGACTGCGCCACCCAGGCGCCCCACCAATAGGTTTTAATGTAGAAAATGGTTGAAAGAGAATCATGCAAACTTTAATCTACTTATATTATTAATCCATGTCTCCTTTCACACAAATTTCACCAGGTTGCTATATCCTTTGAATGTAGGACTTCCTTTTATTTGTCCCCAGACTGCCTATTTTCAGTGTCAAGAAAGGTACCCTCTAGTTCAAGTATTTGAAAAGTTAATGAACAACTCTACCCTGGATTATTCATCCTATCCATGCCTTTAATGATTTCATCTCTGATCATATATGTATGTCCCCTTTCCTTACCCACCTTTTTGCCTATCCACTGCCCCTTTCAGGTCCCAAAGTCATTTTAATTGCCCTCTGAATCTTCTCAGCTTTATTTTGTCTTTTTTGAGTAAGTGGTCTGAATTATAATAGTATTTCAGATGTAGGTTTCACTAAAGCCTTATACATGAATAAGATAGTGTTTGGTTTGTTTCCTACAGTTGTCTTTAGAATGACATTTTATTGAAAGCCTTAAATAAAATTTTTATTTTTAGACTGATAGATTGAATATTTTGGTGCTCACCTTGAAACTGTACCTGATGAAAGGAAAGTACTTTTCAATAAAGCTGCTAATGATTGCTTAGTTTCCAAGAAAAAAAAAATCCTACAGTTCAGGGTTCCCCTGCAAAAGTTTTATGTGTCTACTTGTCTTAGAGATATCACCTTGCACTGATAACAGGGTAATACTGCCCTGCATCAGATGGTTCACTGAGCTGTTGCTGCTGTTGTTGTTGTTGACTAAGATAAGTCTAAAATTCTCATTTTACCTAATATTCCCAGGGAAAAAGAAAGAGCATTTACTTTGTGCCAGATACTTTTCTAAGCACTTTGCATGTATTAACCTGTGAAGTAGATATTATTCCAATTCTTGAGATTAGAAGAAGTGGGATACAGAGCTGTAAAATAACTTACCCAAGTCAACCAACTAGTAAGTGGTAGAGCCATTACTAAAATCCAGCCAGTCTAACTCCTGGGCCTACCTTCTTGGTGGGTCTCATGTGCTTATGTATTATTGCTGACTTTTTTGAAAAAGTAGTAACTTAGCCTATCTTATTTGCAAATATCCCTAAGTTTCATTATTGCCGACAATTCCTATAAAGGGTATAAGAAAGATTTTAGATAATGACTGAATTGGTAAAATTCCAATCTGGGTTTCATTAACTCCAGTTTCTAGTCATCGTTTCTCCAAAACCGGATAAAGACGTAAGATTTGTGACCAGAAAATTAAAACACCACTCTTGCTAATGGCCCTGTGGTCACAGAAGCCCCACTCCTGCCACAAAGTATATTCCAAACAGCTCCACTTGAATTTCTGATACCTGAAAAAAGACTTTTGGTCCTCAGAGCATGCAAGAGAATTTATGGGTAGTTTAGTATAACCACTAACACACTTTGAAAATCTCTCAATTTTAAGATTTACTGCCGTATAGATCTCCAACTTCCTTGTACTGGTAAATAGTAATGACAGTGAGCACCCAAGACCCAAGGATTCCTGTCTAAAAACCTGTTCTGTTTTTGCAGTGGATAGCCTGCTGAAATACACTGGCTATGGGAATGCTGCAGGACTGTTGGCGGCCAGGGGCCTCTTGGCTGGAGGAAGAGGAGATAATTGGTACTCAGAGGACGAGGACACAGACACTGAAGAATACAAAAATGCAAAACCAAAGTATAGTATCAAGTTTCTTTTCACCTATGCCTGTGCCTTTGATTTGGTTATTTACCTTTCACTTCCTTTGTCTTTCATTTTGCAAGTGTTTCCTTTCTTTTGTGGATTTGGAAGCTTTCCATTTAATAGTGTTTTTAGAGACAATTTCATAGCTAGTAGCTTAGAGAGTGACTTCAAATGATTAAGGAAAGATAATATTGCAAGAAATGTTCTGCATGCTCATTATCCTCTCCTAAGAATTTGGAGAGATGGTATTTTTAGACATTTACCATCATATACTTAAAAAGTATTATTGGCTACTTTTTGCTTTCCTTTCCGTAGGTTGGGATTGTATAAGGTACAACCAAGACCAAGGATTTGAGCTGGTTATTTGATGGATCAGTCTTTCTCAGAAATCTAAACATAGGTTTCATAAATTCTGATCTTCCCTCTTGCAAAAAAGCCATTATGAATCAATAAAATGGTACATTACTAACAAAAAGAAGGAAGTGTAGCTCCACAGTAAAGTTTTATCAAACACTTAATCATCTTTTGACAGATGTATTATTGCTTTGACTAGGCAAACCAGAGACTATCATGTCTTTCCTGAATCAGTGCTTAGAAATCAAAGACACTAATTCTCTTATCCCAAAACAAACCACCTCTACTTCCTTCTGTTTCCTCTGCATCCTTTTTTTCCCCCATTTAACCCCATCCCAGGTAAATTTCTTAGTTCCACTTATTAGGAGTTACTTGAGCTCAATTTTCTGGTTTCCATTAATGAATATTAAAAGGGTGTATCCATCCCTTTTGGCATTATCGATGATGTTGACATGTTAGGTTTCCTGCTGATGGTTTCTAGAGTGTAATGGGGATCATGTGGTAGTTGATAAAGGATAGAAAATCATTATCTGCAAAATTAGGCTTTTTTTTTTTTTAAAGGATAGACTGTGCCCTGTTAACATGAAAGTAGTAGGTTATCAGAAGGTAACAGCAAAGATCATTTCCTAATCAGACAAGACATATATGGCCTATATTCCTTGGCAAATCAGGCCTGAGTAGGTAGCATTATTACTTTTAATATTTCTAGTGCTTTCAGTCTCAGCAGCAGGATCTTGTAGAGTATATCCTAGAAAGAAAAGGCTTCAGGGAAAAATAAAACTAGCAGTGACTCTAACCAATACATTCTTAAGACTGCTACCATTTAGATGCTATAAATTGGGCATCTCTATCAAGTAACTGAAGCTTAGATAGAGGAATTATACTTTAATCTTTTCCTAATCATAGAAGTCATCATTCTAAATTAGTCTTGCTAGCTAGCTCTTGATTTTTCCATTCCATAAACTATACTTCCATATCAGTTTTTTTCTCTCTCTTCATTTGAGACATTAAATATACCACTTAAGTCTCATATTTTTAAACAAAGGTAGAAATTACATTAGGCATTCATTGTGTCCCAAGTTATGCAGACAAGTCAACTAAGATAGAAACTCTTGGAATACTCATGGATGAGTGATGTCATATCAATGTGTATTGTTGATTTTGTTTGGTGAATGACTCTATTATAGTAATGATCACATATCTCACAAGCACCAGAACACTACTATAACAAGAAATTGGAGGAAATACAAGAACACTGGGTCTCTTCTAATAGCATGGGAAATAGAAATGTGTTAGATTGTGAAAGTGATGTTAGATTTCAGGAGAGCACCTTTTGTTTAAATCAAAGAACATGATGTTTGGTATTGTTACTGTTTTGGCTTGGAAGAGTCCATACTTAGGCCTGCATACTTTGTTAGAATCTTCTTCAGCCTTTGGACCTGGCCTGTAGGGTTCATAGGAATGGTGTGTTAGTGTGGTCAGAATAGTCACCATTGTGAAATCTTGTTCTGTTTCTTAAACATTGGTCATTACAAGTATATATTTCTAGCAAGCATTACATCTTTCCCCTTCAGATAGATTTGCATCTGTTTTTTTCTTACATCTTCCCTCTTTCCGATAAAACACTGTAGTGGGATGTTTGTTAGTTAATTTAAAATATTTATTCAAATGGTCCTTGTGGAAGTGGTGGTGAACAAAATACTTTGCAAGCAAGACAACTCCTTGTGCTCTGGGGAGTGATCTACAGAACTGAAAGAACTTTTTCCCAAAAAATCATGAAAACTTTTTACCAATCTAGTCAGGCTTATGAAGTCAGCACCTGAAAGGATTGCTTTCCCTGCTACCATCTGATTACCCTTCACCAAGATCACAGTATGCTTTTCTTATGATGCATTTATTCACAACAGTTGCTAGTTTGGGCAGAAGCAGAGAAATTACCCTTTATCCACTTGGCCCTAGTCCCGTTGTCAAAAATGTAAGTGGATTCTGATTGATGCACCAAGGTAACCTGTAATCCTTTAGTGGAATCTGAAACCAATAATTGTGTGGAGCTTACATTTAGGCTATAGGAGACAGTTAATTTCACAACAATCTTTTTTGTGTCAAAATAAGTGTATTTAATGGACTGGAAATGGCTTTCTGCAATTAGCAGAAATATAGTCAAAGAATCAAGTTACATGCCACACACACTGTGTTGTAAGTCTAGCCATGTTTGTTAAAAGTTTTCAGATAAACTTTGGTCCTGAATCAAAGAGAAAAATTTCCAAATTCTAACTTATATACCTACCTGTTTCTTTTATGCCTCAGAGCATGGAGGCCCCTTGACCATACAGGTGGTATAAGTGACTAATGTGGTTTGTACATCATTCCAGACATCAATTGAAAGATGTGTACCTGATGACATTTGGCTCATTTTAGACCAGTGGCCTTCAAGATGGGTATATAGGAGCCTAGGGGTCCAAAGAGGTATCTTTAAAGGGCTGCTAGATGGAGGGCAAAAGAAGGGGGTGACCAAAGTGGGCAGAACTCTAGGGTAACTCCTTATACTCTTAATACCCTACACTAGTTCATACTCACACCCAGAAGCTTAAAATCATTGTACTAAGCAACTCAGGGGTGTTTCCTTCTTGACTATATTTCTCTCAGCAGTAGCTGTGGCAGCAGCTGTGTAATTTCTTCAGAATGAGACAAGAGACTTTTTTTCTTTGTCAAGATTTTGTTTTGTTGCTTTAAGTCCCATTGTAATTGTCACCATATATTGAGACTATACAGAAGACTCTTTATTGTTTTGCGGGGGCACATACTCTGGGGAGTTTTTCCTGGAAAGATATTTCTAGCCTTATTTGCACTTAACCTCTTCTTTCCTGCTCTGAGCTCACAAAAGCCTTTTCCTATTAACCCTGATCCCTTTCCTGGAGGTTGCAAATTGTCCACTCATAGACTAGATTCAGCCCACAAGTAAGTTCTGCTTGGCTTACCTGATGTTGCATTCATTGGTTTAGTTTTGTGTTTTCATTTTCTGTTTTACATAAGATTTTGCCGACATTTAGAATTCAGATAGTTCAGATGGAAATTTGGATTTTGAACTTTTTTTTAATAAGTTCTAATAACATTAAGCCTGCATTTTCACGTGGCAACTGGCTGATGGCGTGGAGGGTCTGTGGTGCCCACCATACCAGGCATGAGCTCCTCTGGTTTAACAATATATCCTTGTCATTTACCTTACCTGCCTAGCCCCTGTAGGAATTTGCCTTTATAGCCCCTTCTTTAACCAAAATGCTTTGAGTGAAATTTAATCTACACTTCTTAGGAGATTGAAGTTAATTTTCATATAGCTCATGGAAATTTTAATGGCTCTTTTTTGTAAAGTGACCTAGTACTGTTGATGTTGACCAAATGTAGCAACAACTTGAAAAGCAAAAGTTTTGAAATATATTTCAGCTTTTATGTATATATTCATTTGCTCATACCTTTTTATGTCTTAATCCCTTCATCTCCAGGCCCATAATTGCAGTCAGTTCATAGATAGTAGCCTTATATAATACAAAATGCTCGATGATGCTTTACATAGGTATTTAAATAATTCTTGTCACCTAACTGAAAGACATATACAATCATAGAATTGGAGGGCTGGGAAGATGGGGAAGGGGAACGAAGGCAAGGTGGCACAACATCGTACCATAAAATTACCCAATACAATATCTACCACAATTAGTGTACTTAAAGCATCTTAAGATTCAGTCTTAGAACAAGAGAAAACTACCCTCAGAATTTCAGTGTTAAGATCCTAAAACCTAGAAAGTTAAGTCTTAGACTATACTATTTGAGGTTGTAGTGATTGTTCAACTGAAAATAATCCATTTTATGAAATCTCACATCATTGTTGTTATGGTGACTGTTTTCCTCTCTTGGTAAGGAAACCACAGGAGGCTGGTTTGATGTGGGGAGCAGGAGGGGCGGCAGTGTCCCCAGCACATTGGCATTTTTCCCGTAAAACAGTGGCACAGTTCAGTGCCCCAACATGTGTTTGCTGTGGCACCGGGTACATTCTTCTACATATTGGGGGTGGGGTATTACATGAGTAAAAGATGATAAATCCTTACTCTGTAAGTGAATCTCTGGCTACTGCTTTTATACTCAATGAGCAAAGATTTTGTGACGTTAGTAGCTAATTTCAGAGCAAGCTATTAAATCATTTTAGCAGCAAAGGGCTTGAGGTCAGCTTATTAAAAGCAGACATCACTTGTACTAACCTTAAAAGAACCAAGAAAAGAATCAAATGTACCCTGATTCAGGAATTCATGTTCTGGCCTTATAGTGTGGATACCACAGAGCTTACCAGTGTATCCTCTTGACACATTTTCCCCTGAGGCACGTGATGGCTTGTCCTAATGTCATTATATTCCAAAACAGTCTGTGGATGTCATTTCTTAAATCACCTTCTTTCAAGAGACAAAGAGCCTTCTTTCAAGAGACAAATCGAACATATTCTACATAGTTAGTACATCTACCTTTCCTTGTACTCTTTTCTAAGGCCTGATTTCCTTTGTCTGCTTGGGAAGTGGTATACACCTCTAATAAGTACCTTTACTAATTTATTTATAAGACTAGTTGTTTTTCTAATTTAGCAGGTGGCAGAAAAGGAACTGTGAAAACATGTGCTGTTGCTATATGCCCAGGGAAATAATTGATGGATGGTAGAATTACATTTTTAGTATGCATCTGGATTCATCTTTAAAATGCTATAGTTCTTAGAAGCCTTGTCTGGGCTCCCCTTGTTCTTGACTTTTGGGAACTATGTTGACCACATTCAATGTTTTTGTTAATGGCCACTAACTAGAGGCCTTTTTCTCTCCTGTTATAGCACCTGGGGGAATAAAAAAAAGGGGGGGGGAGGGAATAGTAGCACACAATGAGTGTCTGAAGTAGGCGCTCTAGCCCTGTGGTTCTTTAACCTCATTGTGTATCAGAACCACCAGGAAAATAAAATATATAGATTTACTTGGTCTCAGGTGAGGCCTAAGCCTTTTCTTTAAAGTTTACCAAGTGATTCTAATGTGCAGCCAAAGCTAAGAATCACTGACAAGCCTGTGAGTTTTCAGACTGTTTCCTTAGAGTTCCTAAAAGTGCCTCAGGGGCTACCTTAAGAGGAAGCAAGTAAGTACAGACCAACAGAAGGGGCTTTAGGCCTCCACTTTGCTTGGTCACCCATCCCCTCTTCTGCCAGAGAGGTTCCACTTTGTCTGTTTTATATGTGGGCTTTCTGTGTAGATTTCATTTGTTTAAAAAAAGGCAGGGGGAGGTTGGTGGTCCGTCCACCGCTTTGAATGAAAAAAAGTTTTTTAATCATGGCTACAGCCTTCGGTCTTATGCAAGAATGACAAAACAGAGGTTTTAGATATGTTTGTTGAGAATGCTGAGCACTGAGTCCTTCCACAAGAATCTGAATATCATGTAGCCTCCAAGGAATGTAGAAAAAGAGAAGGAGATCTTTTAGTAATGAATAGTAGTAGTAATGAATAGTAATGAATTTCTCCAAATGAGAAATCCCTGATTGGTAAAGAAAGTTAAACTGCCCAAGTCAAAGTCTAAAGCACAGCTTGCAAGCTAGCCCCCAGAGGACCCGGTTGATCACAGTCTTTGTTTTGGCCCATAGGATTCTACCTCCTGCCACCTTTAGACAGGCACTGTTCTCAAGTTTACCCCAGTCCTCAACACTCCACATTATTTATACTTGACCAGTTCACTCATTTGCTTATCCTGAAGGCCTGGCCACTGAAAGTGTTTGTGTTTATAGACCCTAGAAAACAATTAACAGTTTGCTATGTTTTTAATGATCAAATGAAATATCCCTGCAAACTGTCTATATACTTGGCTCAAACAAAATGCCATAACCTCTTGTCTGCTTTTCCAGAAACATGTTTAGGTTATAGATATTTAGCAGCCATTGAAAGAATTTTCTTTCATCTCAAAAAAAAAAAAAATAGTGTGGCTTTCAGTTAAGAGGATAGCTTGTGTGGTATTACAACTTTGTACAAACTTTATGGAACATACTCATTTTAAGTACTTTATTAAATTATTTCCAGAAAGCCAGATGGTATACCTGTCTCTTGGTAGGCTAGATTTCTTTTTTTAATCCAGGTCAGATCAAGTCTAATTTCAATTGTTCTTCTGCTTTATCTTTTATTATTTAAACACTCATTGCCTTCTGTGGTCTCACTAATGGACTAATTTCCTGAGATTATAAATCGGCATGCTTTCATTTTCAGATTTCAGCCTCTCTGTCATCATTTTTCCAGTTTTTTTGACATACATTTGTTTTATGCTGTATCACAAAATGGATTCTCCTACTCAAAAATCATTTTTTCTTTAAATTAATAAACTATGCATCCAAGGATATTTATCCTAACGGCACCAATCAAATTTCATATTTTTAAAAAGCAGCCAGGCGTTAAAAAAAACAAAGTTGGCAAGTTAGCTATTGTTTTTTTAAAAGAGTAAAACTCTCACCCATTTCCCAAAGCAAATTAGTAGAAAAAGTAATTTTTTTTAAATTCCTATAGCAGTTCCATACTATAAAATTGCTATTATTGCCCATTTTTGGCTATTATACTCTTTCTTATTATAACTTACAACTTGGACCAGAGAGTATAGAAAGAGCATAATTTTAAAACATACAGCATAACTTCTTTTTCTTTTTGTAGCATTAATCTTATCACTGGTCATTTAGAGGAACCAATGCCAAACCCCATAGATGAAATGACAGAAGAACAAAAAGAATATGAAGCCATGAAACTTGTCAACATGCTTGATAAACTCTCCAGGTATTGTATTCCCATCCATTTTCTGCTTGGTTTCTAAAAATGTTCTATTTCTTTGTCTCTCTTACTGAGAGTTACCATGGAACAGCAACTCTGGAAATCCATGTGAATTGGAACAGGGTGGCCCGGGCAGCAGTAGTTCAGACCTCTCTCGGCTACCATGGTTTTTCTACGTGTGCCGCTTCTGGATGTGCATTCTAAACATTTAAACTCTCAAAGCTAGGGTAGGAACTACTAGATCACTGTGGTATTTAACCAACTAACCTCCCTGTCTTCAAAAAGATGCTGTGAGTTAGGTTCAATGATTTTGCTGCTTCTTGTATTTTTGTTTTAGTCTGTTTTGGTTCTTGTTCCAAATCATTATGCTTTTTTTTTTTTTTTTTTTCCATTTTTGATGTGCAAGCTGGCAATTTCTGTCTTTTTGGGTTGCTCCTGAAACCAAGAATTCTAAACTGCCATGCACCCAACAGGAAAAAGTGAAAAGGAATAGCTCAAATTAAGGGTTTTCTGAAAGCAAGTGCTTGTATTAGGGGTTCTAAAGACAATCTCCCCTTCCCTTCTTGCTTCATACCACCTTCCCTTCCAAAAATAGCCAGTTTTGAAAATAATTAAGTCAAATATGTACTAATCAGCAACGAGTCATCTTGGAGGAGTTATTAGAAAATATTAATTCCTTTCACACTTGCCTGAATTGCTCTATTTTCTAGTCATACATTGAGTCACTGTCTCCTTTAAGCCATCTTGAATGAGTGCTTCTGTGTGTTGGTGGCAGCTACCACTTAAAGGTGTATTTCTTCTGATCGTTTTCGTTTTCACAGCAACTATGTAAAGGCTAGTATCCCTCAGTCAGGAGAAGTAGCAACTGGAATGGGAAAGCCAGAAAGCCAGCCACTATAGGAAAAGGTGTAACAGAGAAACAAGTAGAGGCTAAAAGCATAGCAGGAGGCTGACGGACTTCAGACTTAGGGAGTGTGACAAGTATGGGTAGACACTGCAGAGTCTGAGCTTTTTGCAAATGATGCTGGTGATGTGGTAGAAGCTATATAAAAATAGCTTCATCATCTGCAAAGCTAATAGGACTAGAACTTAGTGACTTCCAGATAGTCCTTTTAAGTTTTCATCCTTTCCTAAAGAGGGTAGAATCTACAGCTAACTAACTATGCACACAATCTTCAAGTGACCTTTGTTTGCAAATGACATTCTCCATACCTTTATATAGAATTGACATGTTCCTTTACTGAAAGAATTATAAGCAAAGAGAAGACACTTATAGGCAAACCTATAGGAAACAGAATAACAAGGTGTGAATGAAATCAGAAACATAAGATTTGTGCTTGGCTACTTCCAAAAGGATCGAACGTAGCTAATGAAACTGTGGTTTAAGTACAGAAGTTAGGATGAGAACTAACAGAGTCCATCTAGTAGAAGCTGGAGAGGAAAATGTTAATAAGGACCTATGTGGAGCATATCCGTGTGTTAGAGCAATAAACAAATTTCATAAATTTTGCTGAATATGAATTCTTAAAATATAACACAGATGCTGTTCAACTGGCCTATATACCCTAGATGAGTAAACTCCAAGCTAGGAAAGTGGGAGATGGGGAAAGGACTGCTTAAAATACTCCAGTATATTCCAGGTATTTGACTTACTGAAAGAGATAAGACCATTCCATAAGGCATCCCTATGCAAGGGACAGAAAACGGTGCTAGGTCCTTCTCCTTTTAATCCCAGGGGAATCCACATTTCTAGAAGCTGCCAACAAATAAATAGCCTGAAGCTATGTCAAGTCTGAAATTGCCAAGCTTCTTCCACTTGATTTAAACTATGCCTCAAAGAAGATGCATACTCACCCAGAATCACCCAGCAGATACCCAACTCAATCTGAAGGTGATACTCCTTTTTGCATGTATAAAGCAAAGCAAATATGTCTTGTGTTGGTTTTGATGGTACCGATTCTGCCATTAAAATTGAAGTTAAAGGCAACTTTAAAAACAGTTCTAAACCACAGACTTTTTGCATGACGTGTGGTGGGTTTTTTACATTGTCTGCCTTTGTGTGTGTGCTTCCTAACATTTGCTCTTACTAATGATCAGTGAGAAAATTGTATGGAGATCAGCAGTGGGCATTCCAAAGCAGGAATGCAAAGAATGAAGCCATTCTTTATGCATCTTACATGTTTGTCTTAAGTTTCTGCTCTCTTTTCACTGTTGATTTTGGGGTTTTGGTTTTTTTGAGGTAGAAGAGATAGCATAAAGCCAAAGTAGACTAAGTTCAGTACAATTCAGGGAACATTTATTAAGCAGCTACTCTGTGCAAGGCACTGTGCTAGGAAGATGAGGGAGATTCAGAGAACATGACAGACTCTGGAAAACGCACATTCTAGTGAAGGAAATGGCTATGATATTCTAAAATACAAGGTAGATGGAAATAATGATAAAATAAGGTCTATATTGAACTGTAAATACCCAGGAAAAGGAGCAGTTCATTCTGTTTGGATGAATCAGGGACTGTTTCACAGGGAAGATATAGCATTTTTGCTGATTCTTGAGGTTTAAAAGGTATTTATTTAATAGATAAGTGGAGAAATGACCATTCATTCCAGGTAGAGGGACATTTACTCTTGTCAATAAGATAAACCTTTGGTATTCACATACTACATCTTTCTTCCAAAAGACTCAGGGTGTTTTATCATTATTTAATTATCAGAAATCTATTATCAGATTTATAACTGGGGAGGAAGTGAGGCTCAAAGAAATTACCCCTGAATATATCTAAGCTAATGACAGGATGATACATTTCCTTTAACAGTTTGCAAAACACTTTCACATACCTTCTCTTTGTAGCTTCATAACAAAGTGAGATTAGGAACTTCGTTTTCCAGAACTCAAGACCTTTGCTCTGTCCACTGTGCTACTGTGTCTGTCTGTTAGAGTTGGTGTTTGCCCGAACACTTCCTAATCATCCTCTTCAGCATTGCGCTGCTGGTCAGTTCCCTCAACCGTCACTCTGAGGATGTTCTGCATCCCACCAAGTCTTCATTGTGCTAAGAGTGTACTGTAGCTTTGTCTAATTAACTTTCCTTCTCCAAAATGAATCATTTTCTCCTGGGCCTGAAGTAAAAGGCATGTGAGTAAAGGATAGGGTTGGAGGTGACGTGGCCAAGGAATGGACACTAGACACTTCCTTTTTTCCGTCCATAGGAGAGCAGATGTGAAGGACCCGCACCAGGATGGTGGTTAGCAACAGTGGCCCGTGCCAAAGCACTTACCAAAGTGATGATTAAGGTTGGTCATGCCAAGTACTGTTACTGAGCCTGGTGTAGGGTGTAGATGTCATCTACTACCAAAACTGTAAAACCACCGATTCAAAAATTAAAGTCACATTTCCATTTTGCCTCCATGCTGGACATAGTGACTGCCACAAGGAGCTCACCACCTTGGCAGCTTTATCACAGCTACATTTCCAAGGACACTGGAGAGATTCGTGTTCCAACATTTTCTTCCCATTGAATACCAGCTGACTTAGTAATATTCCTAGTGATTTTGTGTGTGTGTGTGTGTGTGTGTGTGTGTGTGTGTGTGTGGATTGTATTTGTGACAGATGTAGGTAAGGGGATTGGCAGTAGACCTGGAGGTCTTAAGAGTTTGAAAATAATCTGAACCCTGTAAATCCCATCATGTCTAGCTAGTACAGTGCCTTGTACCCTGTGGTTTCCCTAGTGTGTGATGAGGAAATAATGAACACAGCTGATCCCCAAATCTGTTGGGCAGCTTTTGGCTCTATAAAATACCCTATGTGGTTTAAGACTTTAAACTTTACCTTTGTCAGTTCCATTTCTTGGCCAGATATAATGACTAATTTGAATCTTGGGGTACATAATTTCTCTAAAATAATCATTGTAATATGTAGCAAACAAACATAAGCATTAAGGCCTGAGGCAGGAGATTAAAAATGTCAAATGAAGCTTTCTATAATGTGAGAGCAGAGCTGAAAAAGGGAATGAAATTTGCCTTCCTCTCCACCTGCTCTTTCCTTCTTTGAATTGGAAAAAAAGCCCCCACAACTTAAGTGGGGGATTAGAATGGGGACTGTGTGTGTATACGCAAGTCCAGTGTGGCTAATACAATTGCGTCCACCTTAGCTACAGCACACAGCTCGTGTGTAATAATGACGCCTCCTCCAGAAGAAGGGAGAGAGGATTGATTGGCTTAAGCGTAAACGAACCAAAGGAAATAATATTTCAAGTTTCAGTTTTGTTTTGATTTTCTAATCCCCTTTAGTTCCTTAATTGGAATCAGGCACTGATTAGTCTTCTACCCCACCCTTACCCGGTCACATTTAACAACATTTAACAATGTACATTGATTGCTTTTTTGCTTATATATTTTATCCAAATCTAAAATTTACATTTAAATAATTTTCCCATTTCTTATCTATTCCATATCATATATATATTTTTTACAGCCATTGTGTAGTATTTGGGACATGGCTTTCTTAATTAATGCAGGTTCCAAATATGGGATTCTGTTTAGACTTACTAAAGCTGGGACAAGCAATCAATGACTGAAAAGCAATACATAACTTTATTCCTTATGAATAAGTTACTCACATAAAAAAAAAAAAAACCTGTGATCACATCCACCTTTATGATAAGTTAGTCAAGGACTTGCTTTTCAGGTATGGTTCAGAAACATGTTGCAGTTTTTAAAGTGTTTTGAGATCTACTGTAGGTTCAAAAGTGTAAAGATTGTAATTGTTTATATTGGAAAATCTTTTAGATCTGTGCTGTCCAATACGGTAACCACCAGCCATATACTACTGAGAGCTTGAAGTGTGGTTAATCTGAATTGGGATGTCCTATAAGGGTTAAATACTCAGACTTTCAAAAACTCAGTATAAAAAGAGAAATGTAAAATATCTAAATTGTTTAATATGGATTTTATGTTGAAATATTTTTTATATACTGGGTTAACAAAATATATTAAAGTCAAAGTCAGTTTTACTTATCTTTTTCAGTGTGGTTACTAGAATATTTTAAGATTCCATATATGGCTTATGTTATATTTACATATGGCAACACTATTCTGATATCATTAAAATACACTGTAAGGTTGCCTGGAAGTTCAATTAAGGGAACTTGGATCCAGTTAATATGCCCTTAAAGTGGCAAGGGAGGATTAATTTGAGGAAGTTAGTGTTGTGTATCTTTAGGTTATAGAGGGCCTTCACTGGCTAGACACCTCGAGTAGGATGTCATGCTCCCTTTGTATTGCTTGTTGGTAGTCACTGTCCTTTAAGCTCTGTAGAAGGAATGACTACTTTGAGCTCTTAGTTTAAGCACTAGCTGAAATGGCTTCTAATAGAGAAACCTCAAATAAGAATGTCCCCTGGCTGTTTGTGCTGTTAGCTACCCTCCTTCAACTTTTAAGTCTTTCTGATTGGGGACAGCATGTAAGAATTTCAATTTCTGCTGCTATATTCAACAGTGTCAGTTGGCACGCTGACCTCTTATTTATTTTACTAATTTGGACAACAGGATAGAAAACCCCTGTGGAGAAATTACCAAGAAATAAGAATGCCTTCACTTAAGGATAAAACTGAATTTGATTCTTTAGCACTGTCCCTAACCTCTTTCTCCATATTTTTTTAACCATGCTGTTTAATGTGAGGTAGGTAACAAATTTTTAGAAGCTTTGCATGTGATTTTCTAACAGAAATGAGAGTAGTAAAAGACTAATATTTATATAGTGCTTTAAAGTTTAAAGAGTGTTTCCATTTATATTATCTCCACTGATCATTAAAGCATCCCTGTGAATTATTAGGGCAAGTAGTGTTTGACTGAAGAACAAACAGAACCAGTGATTAGGAGACTGACCCAAGATCAGGCATCTGGTTGATGACATAGCCAGGACTCGATTCTCAGTCTTAACACTCCAGATCTTATGTCATTTTGAAAAATGACCAACAGCTCTCAAAAATGTGTCCATCTGATTTTAAATAAGATGTCCTAAATTTTAAAAAAATGCAAAGTGCAAAGATTGTAAGCATATTTACCTGAGAATTAAGATTTGGAAGACCCACATTCCTGCTCTTTCATTCTGTAGTTGAGATCTTCTCGAAGATCAAGTGAGGTGCTAAAGTAAATAGTTTATATCAAACACACACACACACACACACACACACACACACACACACAACTTTATAAGAAGGAAACCAGTGAAACTGCTATGACTCTTTGTTAATAGAAGTTTTTTATTTTAAAAAGAGAATGATTATAGGTATTCTAACAAATTCTTATATTTAATGCAACCACATTAAGAAAATCTAACTTTTGAAAGGCTTCCCAATGGGACTGTTTAGGCAACTCCCAATTACCTTTACAAACAGAAAGAAATCCAAAATAGATGATATGCTGTGTCCATTTGTCATGGAAATGATATTTTTTATGCTACATATTCACCTTCCTAATTGTACCCAGTCCCAAAGCACAATGGTGAGGTCTCAGGGACGATCCCAGAATTGTTTTAAAAGATACAGCCTGAAGACTTTGAATTTGCTGTGGAAAAGCCACCATACCCCTCCAAAAACCCTGGGGTAGCGGCTTAGTGAAAAATCAGTGTACCCAGTCAGGACTAGGAAGTCATTAGATGAAAGACCATGAAAGATGAAGGATCAGGGTCCAAGCCCAAAGGACACTTTTTCCCAGTATGTAACTGAACATGTTAAGCAATGGCCAAGGTTATAATATTATTCCTATGAGAAAAAGGGGTTATAAACACTTGTAAGCATATCAACAAGTTACTAGGCAGTCCGTTGAACTTTGGTGGAGTATGGACCATTGCAGTGATGCTGAAATCTTGAAATAAGATGCACTCTCAGACTTGGGATTAGAGCACAGATCACAGAGCTGCTTTCTCCCAGCTAGCACAGGCTCCACACTAGCAGGCATCTCTTGAAAAGCTCTGTGTTCATTAAAAATGTTTTATGTATTTACCAGTTTCTCACCCTTTCAAATGTGAAAAGGAATTAAATATGAAATGGCTAATTTAAAAAGTCAGGGTTCTTTTTTTCCAAGCAAACCTTACATTAAGAGCAGGAATCCCTGTGCCAAAGAAATGGTTCCCAATTATCCCGTCTTGGGTTTTGTTATACATTGTACAGAAGTCAACAAAACGAGTATGTAACAGAACCTGCCTAAATAGCAGCCACCCTCATTAGAAACAGGGAATTAATCAGAGGGCGATTGAAGGAAGCAGTGCCTCACAGGTTTCCCCCTTTTCTTCTTTTCTAATCATAGAACAAAATATATGACATAAAAGGATCGGAACTATTATGCAGTACTCAATTAGAGGGAGGTGAATAGGTCTCTAACATGCTGTTTTATCAAAAGAGCAGACTGGTGTTTGCATGACTGTTGTTTCATTACAGACCCTGTCATTAATTCCATGTGTCAATACTGCCCTGTAGTACACAGAGCAGACAAGAAAGAAGAGCCCTTGAAAACAAGGGAATGATTTTTGAGTCGTTATCAAGCTAAGTGGCAAGCGGGAAGCTGAAACTCGTATAGGTAAATTCGAAGGGACTCTTGGGAGATCTGCAAGTGGGAAACAAGAATGCATTTTACCAACTGCTTAATTATGTCCTGTTTTTCAACAAGTACACTTGAATTGAATGCTTTGTTTGTATTGCACAAAAACATGTGCTGTGGGCAAGAGTATTCTCTTGCTTCCAGGTCAAGTAAGGTGTTTTATACACATATACATCTGGCCTATTCTATAATGTGCGATTGGGTGTTAGTGTCTGAGCCCCAATTTTGCACTGTCATTTCTGGGGGAAAGTCTTACATAGGAACCAGAAGCCCTAAAAAGTAGAACCTTGTCTAAGGTTCTGAGAAGTTACAGAAACCCAGGTATCCCAGAGGACCATCCTTACAGGGAAATGGTGGCTCAGGAAAATGTTAAAATATATCTGGGGGAAAAAAAAAAAAACAGACCAGAAATTTTAAAATATGGTATAAATCCCATAATCTCCCACCCCTAAATCTTTAAGAAAGTATTTTTTGGTTTCCATTAGCAGTTCCAAGGGTTAGGCTGGGGCAAAGTAGGGTTTCCTTTCTTGGACCTGCTTTATCTATGTCCTTGTGCCTGGCCAAGCCCTTATAGATTATGGTTCCTTATCGTTTAGTAAGATCAAATTTCTAAATGATGTTTCGTTCCAGTTGAACATTCTTGGAGGCTTATCTCTTCCCTGGCCAGATGCCTGATCAGATGAGAAGCCCGCCATGATACTGTCACAGTGCCTAGAATGGGCTCTTTATCCAGTAGACATCACTGTACTTTTTGATGATAACGAGGGCAGTCTTAACTTATGTTAAGGCCTGTGTATAGCATTGAAGGTAAGTATGAAGGAGTTGTTGCTATGTGAATATCTTAATCCTGATGCACATTTCAATATACAGTATCTCCGTTTAACCATAATGTACATATATCTGACACCTAGCCATTCCTTTTAGATGTGACCTTCATTTTTAGTGCCAGTAACTCTTCATGGCCTGTTTATTGAGGGCCATGACTGAATTTAGATCCTCCCTTGTTAACATTTGCCATTGCTGTGATTTACTTTTGTAATCATTCTAATCATCTGCCAGTGGTTTCGCAGGAAGGATTTCTGTTCTTGATGTAGGTCAATTATAGGTTGGATGCCGTGTTTGACTCTTAGGCTTAGAATATCTTGATTAGAAACAAAGGTTTAACAGCATTGAGTTTTAGTGTCTTAAAAACCTTGCAGCTTTTTAAATAGATCAAGATTATTTAGTAGCCTAATATTGAGACTCTTAGAATAGAATCTTGGGGATCATCTTGTCCAACCCCTTCATTTTATAGATGGGGAGACTCAAGCCCAGAGAAGGAAATGACTTGCCCAAGGACACCCAGCAAGTTAGAGGAATATCTGAGACTAGAATCTAGACCTCTCGCTGCCCCATATATAAGAAGCTGCGTCTACACCAATCAGTAGTTCAGTTTCCAGGCTGTATGATACAAAGGGGGCCTGACTTTTGCACGGTCAGAATGTCTAGTGACATTGATGCAAGAAAATAATAAAACTAGTTAAAATAATGAGAAGGATTCTTAATAAATGGTTCTCTACTGTTCTTCATTTATGACATGACCCATGCATTATATCCTTTTAATAAGCATTTACTGAGCACTTACTGTGTGCCCCCAGCCTATACTAGATACTACAAATCGCAGCTAGATAAGACATGGACCCTGCCCTCAAGTTGCTCACCGTCTAGCAGAAAACAAGAAATCCCTGGAAAGCATTTTGCAGAATTTCCTGTAGAATTCTAATGCCTTTCCTAACTCTGTAAATGATGATGAAAATGAGTCTTCTGTGCAGAGATCTAGCTTTTCTCTTGATCATGGTTCTTTTATTAGGAGTCCCATAAGACACTATACCTTTTCTTTCTGTGAAAGTGCAAGATAATATCAATTACAACTAAATTTAGTGCATAAACACTTACTGAGGACCTGCTGTTGGCAAGGCACTGTGCTAGACACATAGGGATATGAAAATTGAATAATTAGAGCATAGAACATTTTCCTTTTAAATGTCAGGGCAATACCGTTTCATAGCTTTCAAACTTTGTAACGAGGATTATTTTTTTTTAATATTCTTAGATGTAGGGCCCTTGAAATCGAAGACAAAAATACCTTTGTACCATCATCTAGACTTGTCAGCCTAGGATTCCAGTCTCCATTCAGATCCTCCTTTGTATCCCATATCTGTTTTGAGCTTTCTTTTTCCTTTACCTCAGCCAAACCAGCCTGCTTGCCAATCTCTGCACACAACTAACTCTTGCTTCTGTGCCTTTGCTTGACTAATTCTTCTGCTCCTAGGATGGCTTTATCCCCATCAATCTATGTCCATCGCTGCCATCACAGTCTGGCCCTGAGTCCATCTCCTGCGAGGAGCCTGTGATCAGGCCCCATCTCCTTCTGTGTCCTTCCCACACATACATAGCCCGGTTGATGGTGGAACAACATTTCTGTGGCATTCATTAATGCTTCCCATTCTCCATCCACATCTTGCTGATCTAGATATAACATCTTACAAAATGAAACAGTCTAGTATATAACCAGATCATTCATCAGACCTTTTAGGAGTGAGTCTCTATATCAAAGATTTCATTTGGGTATTTGTGGGCTGTTAGTTGTAGGACAGAGAAGAAGATCAGAAACGTTGAGATGGGAGTTTGATAAGTAAGCCTGGAGTCCAGCAGAAAAAAAAGTCCCATATCTGTGAGAGATCCTCTCTCCTTTCACTCCCAGGTAGGACAAGAAATTTCCTTTAAACACATTTCAGTTACAATAGGGGGGGAATTGATGAACTGTCAAGCTAGGGAAAGCAGGGCTCTGCCTGTTAATCATCTCAAGCTTGTTGATCTGCTGTTCTGTAATTCTTTTAATATTGTTTAATGTGTGTGTGTTTTATCTTCTGAACTGACTAAAAGCTTCTTGAGGACAGGG
The DNA here is from genome assembly GCF_018350175.1 of Felis catus. Classification (NCBI taxonomy): domain Eukaryota; kingdom Metazoa; phylum Chordata; class Mammalia; order Carnivora; family Felidae; genus Felis; species Felis catus. The sequence continues at coordinate 126,439,457 of NC_058374.1, forward strand.
ACCATGTCTTTTATTTGCTTCTGCATATTCAGCCCCCACTTATTCCCAGAGCCCCCTAACAAGCTTGGGGAAGTCTCCAATAAGCACAGAAAGACAGGAAAATCAACTTGCGGTTCCAACCACATTCCAAGCTATTACACTACAGTTTACACATATAGTGACCTTTTGCCTTCAGAGCAACTCAGTGAGGTGGGTATTTCTATCCCAGTTCTACAGATAAGGAAATTGAAGAGAGTTCAAGGTCTTATTGCTAGTGACTGGTGGACTCAGGATTAGAACCTAGGTCTGTCCACCGTCAAAACCTGTATGTACCTTTCACTCTACCACAATCATAACAACTAATATGTAGGACATCTTTGCAGCTCACAGAACTCTTTGATCTACACCCTTTTTATTGCTACCCCTACTAGTTCTGTTACGGTTACGTCTTACATCATTGCTGGCAAGGAGGTAGAACTAGTATTATCATTATCCCCATTTCACAGATGGGGAAACTGAGACTCAGACTTACCCAAGATCACACAACTGGTAAGTGGAAGAGCCAGGCCTTCAAACAGACTTCCAGACCCCAGATGTTTTTGTTTTTTCACACTATATCACATTGCTGCCTTAATTCATTTGCACAAATGCATGACTGTGTGGCCAGTTAATCACAGACACCTCTCCTACAGAGGTGTCTAGAAGTCCAAGCATCAAACGGAACCCTCAGAGGAGTTTTCATGTTATTGGAGGGGTGATACAAAGGACCCAAAAAATAAATGCTTGAGAAGAATAGTTCATAAGTGAGAATTAAAATATGAGGCCCTTTATCCCACAGACAAGTTCCTATAATTTGGCCATGAGACGTTTGGATTGTTCTTAATTACTTCCATCGTAAAATTGGAGTAGGGATGAAACAGATGAAAATATTCCTCCTAGGTTTGGACAAGCTGGTAGCTAGCCCAGCATCATCCTGCTGTCACAGAAGTGGAGTCGTGTTGGTAGTGGTTTGGGGGCGGGGGTGTATCCACCCAGCGTCCCATTGCGATCTCCCCAGAATTCCTCTAGGCCCATCCAGGGTCCTGCTTCCGCCTACCCCAGCCCTTCACTCCCTACCCCTTACTGTACCCTCTTCCACAAGCCCCTTTAGACCTTTGAACTCTATCTCTCAGTGTTTTATTCCCAGCAGGCTGTCCCCTTGTCCTTTTACGTCATTAGTAGTGTCCAATATCACAAAATCCTTTAGCACAATCACTTAGAACTAGGGAGCTATGTTGTAAAAATATAGATATGTGTGTGGTGTATATTAGTGCCAGAGAGAAGTTTTCATGGGAACAGGTTGTTTTTCTAGCTTTCCAGTAAACATTTCTACCTGGTTGTCACGCAAGGGCCTCAAGCTCTTCAGGTCCTAGAAGAGGTTAGCATCTCCCCACCAAAATCTACTTCATCTGTGGTGTTCTTGCTCCAGTGGATTGTATCCCCATCCTCTCGGTCATCTGAGCTGGAAGCCACAGGGATACTCCACTTCCTAGTCTTTCTTCACCAGCCTTCAGCCCTTCCAGTGGGTCACAGCCCGAGTCCAGTGTCCTGTGTCCTGTCACATACACTGTACAGTGACATCCTAATGACTGGTCTCTCTGCCACCAGGTTCCCCCTGGTCCGGTGTGCCTTTCACACTGCTGCCAGAGACACTGCCCTATAAAACAGAGGTGACATCCCTTACAGACAAACCTGAGCCTCTTGGCATTGAAGACGCTTAACCACTAGACCCCAGACTGCCCTTGCAGCCTTACCTCCGGCCACCTCTTCATCAAACCTCACCACTTTCCAAACACTGGGCCCTTCTGCAGCTTCATGAGAGCACATAGAGAAGAAATTGACACAATCCAAAAAAGTACACAAAACACACCAGTAGACGGGACCCTACCGAGCCCTGTACACCGTCTCCTTTGCCTCTAAGGCCCTGTGACTTCTTTGCCCAGCATTGGATACCTGTACCTGATTTGTACTGCTGTCCCTCCCTTTCCCGGGCAGTATGGTCTATGCTTCATCTCAGGAGCTGCCAGTTCTTTGTTCGTGATCCTCTGACAGCATTTACCCCATTACATTCTAAGTTATTTTTCATACATGTTTCACCCACTCCTCAAGGACAGTTGTGCCCAGTCTTCCTTTCCCTGCCTGGTGTATGACCTAGCTCCTGGCCTGTAGGTATTGAACGGACATTGAGCAGCTGAACTCAGTGTGCTCCTGTAATGCAGTTAGAGCAGTTAATCCAGATGTGATGCCCTGCAAAGAGCACAGGAGCCCTAGGTCCCAGGTCCAACTTGGCCCTAGGTGTGTGACCTTGGGTAAGTCACTCAGTCTCATTTAGCAAACAAGGGTGTTGGACTAAATGATCTCTGAGGCCCCTTCAACTTTAAGTTCTATGATTCTGACCCCATTTCTTGAACCAGGAACTGCATTTCCTCCCTTTTAACTCAGGAGCCTCAACATAGCCAGGCAGCCATCCCCATTACTCAAGTGGATTTTCAGACTCTCAGAAGTAGTCTGTGATACTAGCCAGAGCTGCTTGCTCAGGCTCCTGTTGGCTTATCCAGGGACCACTGGGCTGTTCTCCCCCCTCTCCGGGAGTGTCACTGCACCTCCAACACTTCACACTGCTGTGTGGCTGACCCTCCCCAGGCGGGAACCCTTCTCTGTGCCGGCCTAAGGGCCAACAGCAAGGAGGCAGAGGGAAGGCAGGTTTTACTGTTTCCCTTTACTCCAGATCCCACCAACATTAAGCTGCTGCCATGTGGGTTCTTGGTTATATATATGTTTTCAGGGGGTGATGCCCATTTCCTTGAGAAATTTGAAGCAGCTCATGTGCCTCTTCAAGGCTACTTGTAAAGTCTGACATTTTGGGGGCAGGAGGAGGGCTAGAGTTAGCAACTCAACAGGTACATTTGCCATAATCTCCATGTAATAAATAAGAGCCTATGAAGAGATTAAATAAATCTTTCCTAATGCTTTTTGATTGACTTAATCAATAATTAATCATCTTTAGATGAGGCTGTAACTCGTGGAGTAGATATAATTGGATTAGCTGAAAAGAGGCAGTTGGGGAGCTTTGAAGAGATTAAAATGGCTGTCAATCCCATAATTAAACTGCCACAAACAAAAGCAATGGTGTTTAAAAAAAAAAAAAAAAGGAGGAGGAGGAGGAAAGAGAGAGAAGAAAATAAGAGGGAGGGAGAAGGGAGAAGGGTGGGGAAGGCCAGCTGACTTGGATTGGATTGAGAAGTACTTATGTATTGCTGTAGATTGGAGAGGCAGAATCAAATCTGACCGATTTATTCCACTGAATGAAATCCATACATATCAAGTCAGCCACTTGATCGTATGCCTGGCCCACTGGGACCCGTGAAATTTTGGCAGCTTCAACTTCACTAAAACAACGAATCCACAAAAGGAAAAAAAAAAAAAAGTTAATTATTAAAAACAGAAGAGACCTGCTCCTTGTCCTGAGCCCATTTAGACCTTGACTTTTCATACTTTTAATTGGCTTAGTAGGTTTGGCCTGTGTGAATGAAGTCTTTGATCTCCCTCTTTTTCTTTCCATGCCCCTTTCATCTTTCCTGTTACAAACACACAGAGAGCTTGAGGAAAAATACTTTGGTTTTTAAAGACTTTTCTTTTTAAAAGGATGTGGATTTGGGCGGGGGGAGGGGTGTGTGTGTGATGCTGGTGAATACTTTTTTTTTCTCTCTTTTATCTCTTTTTCCAGAGAGGAGTTGCTTAAACCAATGGGACTAAAACCTGATGGGACAATAACGCCTTTGGAGGAAGCACTCAACCAGTACTCTGTCATCGAAGAGACCAGCTCTGACACAGACTAAAAGCGTCACCTGCCCAACTCTCAATATTGCTTTTATCAGCATCTTTTCTCTGTAGCTCCAGGGGAGTCTTTTCTCTAAAACATTTATGCCCTTGCTTTGGCTAGAAACACATTAACTGGTTTACTCATTGAGAATCCAGCATATTTAAGAGGTGATCCTGTGTTTTTGCGATACCGAGGCATTCGTACAGAGCTGCAGTTAGATGGAGTTGCAGGGGCTAAAGACACAGAGAAAGAGTAATTCCATTTCATCAGGATGGAACTGAAAGGACTTCGTTCTGCAAAGCAGCCCTGGTTGAATCTGGCCGTTCTGTTTGCCAGGGTTCTTAGAAGATAGAGTCGCGTCCTTCCTCTCACCGGTGAAAGCTGCCCTCCTGAATCTCCAGCAGACAGCGGCACGTGAGAAGCAGAACGAGCTGCTAATAAACAAGGGCTGAGGCAAGCGACTTCTTAGATCAGGACTGACCACGTGGAAGCCAAGCAGCTGCTCCATAAACCTAGCCCCACTCTTCATTTCAATTTTGTATAAAGATGTGGAAGTGCACACACAAACACGCACACACACAGCCCCAGACTTGCAAACTGATTACATTCTGAAAGTTTGTATGTCGCTTATCTAGAACTTCAGAATACATTTCTCCCCATAAAGGGTTATAAATGATGGTTTAGTTCTGAGGCAGCTACAAATGCCTATTTATTCCCTTATGTACCTTAACACTAGACCCATAGAACTGAACCCCCCCGCCCCTGCCCCGTCTGTATCACTGCATGGGAGCGTGCATTCTGAGCTCTGACCCAGGGTGCCAGGAACACACATCCTCCGATCCAGCAGAGGGGATGGGGACTCCCCGAGTCCTGGGGGTTCTTGTGTGGCCTCTGCCGGGGGTAGAGGGAGTCAGCGGCACCCATCTGTACATACAGGTCATTCATATGTCACAGGTTTTAAATTGGGGACTGTGTGTGTGCCTGTGTGTGTGTTCAGCCTTTCTACCCTAGGTGATCAGTTTAATGGTAACTTTATTTATTTAAAAAAAGAGAAAGAAACACAAGTAGTTACCGTTAAACTGATTAAAGCTGTTTATTTTTACTTCTAGAATTGGTCATAGGAGGAAGTAGAAAATGGATCCTGCAGTAGACAGCGGGCCTAGTCAGTCAGTGGCTAAAGCCTAAAGGGGTCGGTTTCCTTTTATATGTGTATGTATGTAGATAACACACACATACATACATATATACACATAGATGATGTGCTTAACCACTGCCTTTTAAAACTTTAAATTAAATAAAACATTGGGGTTGATTCAATGTAGCCATCTCTGTGTGTTTCTTTATAGATGACCTGGGGTAAACAATATCCCAGAATTTGTGCTTCTCTGAAGTGCTTTCACATCCATTATCTCACCTACCACAAGAGCCTTTTTAAGGATAGGTAAAGTACACGGAGTATTAGTGAAAGATGTCATTTAGCCAGAAGTCTCTTCTCTGGCAAAACAACAGTTCAAGGATGGAATTTTAAAAGGCCTTTGAGCTACCAAAAGAGGTCACTAGAGTTTCTTGCAATTTACTCATAGGAGAGATCCTCAAGAATCTTTATTTACTAAAATCTGCATACATTTATAACAGGTTTAGTTCTCTGGCTTTCAAGCCCATAAAAAGTGGCAAAGGAGGCCGACAGATGGAAGACAGGTCTACCGAAAGCCACCGAAGGTCAACAGAAAACTGGACAGGAAGGCGAAGAGAAGGAGGAACACCACTCCAGGCATCACCAGTCTGGGACAGTCTGTTTCCCAAAGGACAGTCTGGTTGACCCAGAAAGATCTGTACAAACAGTACAGCCCATAGACAAGTTCGCATAGAGATGACCCAGAGTTTATTTTTAAAAACTGAGTAAATCCAGAATACTCCAGAATAAAAGGCTAGGAAGAATACAACCCCCTTCACGATTTTCATCCTGATGGTTAGAGAAGTGGTGGGTAACCCACGTTTTAACAGCAAATGAAATGAAACTCGGTAATTCCTAAGTTAAGATTATGTGGGAAAGGTTTAGAAAAAAGTACTTTTGTTACTTCATTCTACAAATGCATTTTTAGAGTATTTTTATAATTTCTACAATCAAATAGCTTTGGCCTGAAGACATGTCTCCTGAACTAGCATCTTGCCAGCTTATGCAGAGGGTCCGAATGGTCCTGTGTAAGTAGCTGTGCTCCTGTGCTTTCAAGGAGTTTGGGTTCTCTCTGAGGTTCCCCACGCCAGGCACTAAGCTCTGTTTTTGAAGAGAGTGTTTGCAGGGGGAAACGAGGGACCTCATTTTGCTCACGGAAAGAGAACGAACATCTGCAGAGTGCTTACTATGGGCTGGGTTTTTTGTGTCTCTTCTCACATGTAACCTCATCGCATCTCATGTGGGAGACCATCTCTGGAAGGCCTCAGTTTCCCAGTGTCACAGAAATAGGAGTCCGAGTCTGGCGGGCCCGACTCCCGGCACCTCCTGCGCCTCCCCACCCTGACCACCCAGGTCCTCGCTCTGCCTCCTAGGGCTCTGGAATGCTGGACAGAGGGCATTCTCAGGCCACTTTAAGCAATAACCATTTCAGCAGAACAGTTTAAGGAACTTTCTAAGCAGGGAGGGGACCTGGAGTTGAACTGTGAGCGGGAAACTTGCTCAGGACTGGATTTCAAACAAGGGCCTGGAATCTTTTGGGTTAGAGACGTGGGCTGCCAGCTTTCCCCAGACAGATGCTCGCCACGGTGGCCCGCAGTGGGGATGGTGAGAACACGCTGGCCACCCGCACTCTATGGTCTGAGTGCCCACAGCCCTCCTGACTTTCGACATGGTAAGGAAGTGTGTGTCCTGAAGTAAGGCACTCGAGCCATTGCTTTGGAGTAGCAACCCATCGGCGCGTAGGGCCCTTTCACTCACCCAGTGGTCCTGGGAGGTGGACAGACAGGGGTTCTTCTCCCTCCTTTATAAATGGAGACACTGCCTGAGGCAGTGCAAGTACTGAGTATCCCTTTATCACATCAGACTGTCCGCCTCCCAGTACTAGGTGTCAGGTGTCCCTTGTATGGGCTTCTCCCCACCCTACCCCACCATTGTAAAGGCAATATAGAGGTTCATTGGTTAAAGTTTGGAAAATGCAGAAAATTAAAGTTAATCCACCCAAATCCCACCACCGAGATAATCACCTGTTAATGTTTTAGTGTATGTCTGTCCTGTATTTTTTCTATGCGTATATAATTCATTTCATTACAAGATTGGGATCATACTGTATTTGCAGATGTGTGCCCTGCTTTCTTTAACATATTGTGAGCATTTTCCTACGTCAATAAATATTCTTCAAAAAGTAATGACTAGATGATACTCCATTCTATGAGTTGTGGTAGACACTGCTAACTGCCAACCTAATATTATTCTTCCTTACTAACACAGAAGACGTCATGGCCCTGTCCCCCAAAAAAGGTACTGGTGCCTTCTCCCATACTGGGAGGCAGCATGAGCCTTGCCAGCGCTGAAGAGCAGCTGGAAATAGAAACGGCTCCAGGAAGAGGAAATGTGCTCCACCATACAGCACCAGTCCCGCAAAAGCCTTAGCAGCACAAATCACGGCCCACTTAGATTAATGCCCAGATCATTCTACAGCTTTAGTCAAGGAGAGGCATTTAGCAGCAGCAAGGTATCCAGATGGCTCTTAGAAGTCTGCACGTGAAGTGTCAGCGTTTACTGCTGTATAGTCCAGATACGGGCATGCGTTTTCTTGGTGATGTGCTTCATAGCAATCCAAGAGGGAGAGGGAGCGCACAAGGACCGGACGCGCGACTGTTCTTTCAAGAAAAGAGGATACCTGTCAGAACCACGGAGGATGTGTCGAGCACAATATGGAGTAGGAACAAATGAATGGTGTTCTGGGAACAAATCACACGGGCGAGGGAGGGAAAGATTTCAGCTGTCAATAGAAGGCTGGAGAAAATGAGAACGTTTCCAGGGAGGATCGGCAGCACTATGCTGAGCCCTGCACCAGGTCTTCTAGAAGCACCAGAGCAGCTTTCCTTAAAGGGGGAGGGTGTGGGGAGAGGACCAAGCCTCGGTGCCCTGAAGCAATTACTGCACCGTGAGCTCTCCCGCGCATCCAGAATGGGCCTAGTTAGGTAGCATCCTCAGGGGAGAAAAAAGAGATTCTGGTCATTTTGTGCGCTCTGTGGTTCACGTGAACCATGGTTGAGAAAGGCTATCCGAAAGAAAAGATTATTATCCAAGCTTCTGGAGTCAGATGTAGGTTTTCTTTTAATGCAACGCCGTGAAGATCCGGGACAAAAGACTCCAGCATATCCTGGTCTCACAGACTTTTATCTTTTCTACATTGAACATGATTTCAGCTGTGTATATTTACGTACTGAGCAATCACTGTGCCAGATACCGTGCTAAGCACTTTACATACACTTTCTAATTTCACCGCCATAACAATCTTATGAAAAAACTATTATAATAACCATTCAGATGAGAAAACCAAGGCATAGAGAGATCGATTACTTGTGTACAAACACACAGTCATTAAGTAGCAAAATTTGAACTCAAGCCTGTCTGATGTCCATGTAAATGCTAGGTTATGTGTTGCTTTTACAATCATAGATGAAATAAAGTATTATTTGGGAGAAAAAGTGTCGAAGGAGAATTAAATGAAAAAAAACAGAATTGGGAAAGTAATTTTAACATGTTTTTCTCATTCCACTTCCATAGCTCTACAATAAAATACATTGGATCCCATTCAGGAGCTAGTCTCCAAGGGACCTGTACTCATAAGCATACCAATCCACATCAACTTGTTCAGTAAATATTTACTGGGAACCTACTATGTACCAGGCACTGTCTCAGGTACTTGGATATACAAACGTTACTAACTGTTCCCCTCCCCACCGTGTGAGAAGTTCATCACCAAAGCCTGCACCCCAGCGCTCATAGGACGCCAAGTAAAGTGTGGCTGTCACTGGCCAGGAGGATTGTGGGGGTTAACAAAATCTCATAGGCGACGTCCGAGTGGAGTTTGAGCTTGCCATGCATAGGAGAAAGACTGTTCTAGCCAAAAGAACTGGTTCAAACAAAAGCTCATAGAAAAAGGCCCAGGATGTGTTTGCAGAACACTAGCAGTTAAGTAGGACTGAAACAAAGGTATCCTAGCTCTCATGACAGGACACAGGAGTAGTGACATTTCAGGCAAGGAAAGGACACAGTGAGAAAAGTCTACAGTACAGAGAACAGAGTGAAGAGGAACAGACAGTAGGAAAACAGACCAGACAGACAGGTGTCACATCAGTGCCTGTGAGGGCAAGCGGGGCCTGGACCAGAACAGTGGCCGTAGGTACAGAAGACGGGTGAAGTCAGGAGGCACTTAGGAGCTGGAATAAATACACTCTGGTGCCTGAGAAAGACAAGAGAGAAGAGCTCATTTCAACTCCAACGAGAAGGACTTTGGGGAGAAGGTCGCTAAGGCAGTGGCTGCCAGCAAGTGAACGAAGTATCTTTGGGTCTGGGAATAGGCGGGTGGAGCTGCCAGTTATTTATCAAGGAATCTGCCAATTTGTATGGTCCCCCCAGGCATCATCTCCACGCGGAGTAAGCAAGGTCTTGGACAGACAGGGACTCCTATTTTGCAGACACTGTATGTACACACGTTGATGTGACGAATAAAAGTTCACTCGTAAACATTACTGAATTCATTGTATCCTTGCGCCCATCTGTCTTGGCTATATTTTCTCAATCAAAATAATGCTAATAATGAACAGCTATCGTGTGGAATGGTGATCCACAAAATTCAAGCTTTAAAAAAAAAAAAAATTCTCAAAACTGGAAAGACTTAGGCCTCTTAGCGACAAGTAACAGAAACTCAAAATAAACTAGCTTAGTAGTGAAAGAACACGGGGGTATTTTTCCGCAAAGGAGGGAGGACGTGAACAACCAAGCTGTGGAAAGAACAGAGGTGTCGTGGGGTCTCAGTTACAACTGAAATCCGAGTCCTGTTACAGTGCAGGAGGAGAAAGGAATTTATAAAATCCTTTTTTCACGGTAAGTGACTTTTAAGCCTATTATTTTGTCTTCAAAGTGAAAAAAAAAAAAAAAAAACACCTAAACACGAATTTTTTTCTTTCCTGCTGTAACAATTCTAATTCCCTTCTCCTCTACCCTCTACCTCACCATAGAGAAGCTCACTGGGAATAAAGTCAAACTCCGGAAAGAAAAATTCTGTACATATTGATAGATTTTAAAAACCACTACCCCTGAGTGGTTCAGTCAGTTAAGCATCTGACTCTCTACCTCGGCTCAGGTCTTGGTCTCAAGGTCCTGAGTTCAGGCCCCACGTTGGGCTTCATGCTGGGCGTGGAACCTACTTAAACACCACTACCTCATGTTACCCAAAAACTTGAAACTAAAAACTGACTATGGTTAATGTCTGATTTCTAGGTGGTTAAAAGAGTTACTTCCATAGTGTTAAAACCATTTGCACGCCAGAAGCACATTAGGCAACGGAAATTAATGAAGTAAATTTCATACTAAACATTTATGTGACCCATACAAGGTTACCAACTGATCAACAGTTAACAAAAAAGATAATCCATGTAAGCCAAACAATAAAAAAGTATTTTTTAAAAGTATATTTTTAACCATGTATGTGCAATAAGTGAAAAGTGATTCTAATTGCAAACAATTCTGGTTAAAAAAGCACATTGAACGCATGCATTTCCCTTGACCGGCTTAGGGAAACGGATTAAAATGGCAGTACGTGGCCGTTTTCAGGAAGGCTTATTTATGCACAATAGGACCATGAGAATGAAGTCAAGAAGACGATAAGCAGAAAAGCGCTATCGACAAAATTTTGGAGACTGGAAATTAGATGAACCAGGGAAAACTGACATAGAAAAAAGATACCAGGTATCAAAAAAATTAAAGCCGGCAAGGGAATCCAAAAGCAAAAGGACATGTGCTAGAACCAGCTTACAGCAGCTCATGAGAGCCGGTTGTCAAATGTTTAGGAAATTTACAAGCTGGTAAAAAACCATTATGAAAAATTAAATTATGTAAATTTCAATCATATTTAATAAAACAAAGGTAATAACTGTTCAAAATTCTTCACTTCCTAATTATGTTTCTAGGTTTTACTGTTACCTATGCTCTTAGAGTCATTCACGTCTGTTGTGTCTGGAAGGTGGAAAACTGGGGGTCCTACTAGAGCATTTCTTCTCAAGTCTGTGTTCGGCGACATCGTGACGACAGAGACAGCGGAGTTCAGCTATGGCGGGAGGATTTACACCATGGGAACGAGCCGCCAACACCACATCAGGGCTTTTCTCCCTGGCCGGCCAATTAAACTTTACCAGCACATCACTGGGATAAATCTTGCAGCACCCCAGAGTGGCTTAGGGCACTTCTGAGAATAAAGGTGTGGGTGGGTTTGAAACCTGCTGCCCATCTCCTCTCCCCCACCTGCTCCTACTGTATATGAGCAAGCGATTCCTATTCCGCTTCCCAGGAGAAGCCAGGGATCTGGCTCAGAAGAGGTTAATTCAAAGGGCTCAGGCACAGAAGACAGGGGTACTTTGCTATAAACAGGGGGATCAGATAAGAGACCTTCTCCCAATCAACTCCAAGAACACTGGCAGTTCGGACTCCTGGGGTTGAGAAAACTAACCCAAAAGAAGGATCTAAAGAGACTGGAGTTTAAGGATCTTCCAACGAAATGGCCCAATCCTGGCTCTTTCACGCTCAGTGAGGCCACCACTCACTCACTCCTTCCTCAAGCACACATTTAAGCACATTAGTGAACAAAATAAAGATCCTGACAGACCTCATGGCACTGCGACTCTTCTGGATAAAAACAGACAACAAACAAGTACGGCATAATGGTAAACCTAACATAGCATGCCACACGTGATGCCATGTCACATGACCCTAAGGCCTATGGAAACTAAAGCAGAGGTAGGCCCAGGTAGAAGTTTTATAAAGGGCATCAGGGGGAGGCCTTGGTGGTAAAGAGTTATTTGAGCAGAAACCTGAAAAAGGTGAAATAAGCCAAGAGAACATCCAGGGGCTACGCTCTCAGGCTGTGGGAATGGCAAAGGCAAAGGCCCTGAGGCAACAATAAACCTGATCTGCCTGCGAACTGAAGTTCAGTGTGGCTGGAGGGAGTAGCGGGTGGGAGGTCGGCCTTACAGGATCCGTGATAAGTGCACACAGGGCTTACGGGGTGGGTGGTCATGGACTCCCTCGATATGAAGGGATAATCAAGGGTCAACAGACATTTGAGGAAACCCTCACATAAAAAACACTGACCAAAACAAACAGAAAAGCAGGGAGCCAAAGAAAATTCCTACAAAACTATGAATTATAATTACAGGCTTCAACTCCAACAGCAGAAGAGAGTAGCAAGAACCAGAAATAAGTAAGTCTAGAGCTGAACAATAAGGTAGAATCTGATAAGCAGTAAGCTCGGTAGGGTGATGCTTTGTTTTGAAGTATATGTACTTCAGTTACTCAAAACCGATGACATGCTGGTCCTCAGCCCGGGGTATGAAGATTGCAAATATTTCAGGAAATAGAGCTGGGAGCAAGCCAGCTGCAGAGGGTTGGAAAACTGAAGCCCTCGCGTTTCAGGCTTCTCAGCTTCCTGTGTTTGTTTCCACGTTGTTTCCCTGGTTTTTCCATAGGTGGTAAGTTCTCACCAGGCTTAACTGTACTTAGGAGAACTAAGGAAGGGGGTGGGGGTGTCTGAAGCTTGTGCAAACCTAGCTCTCCTCCTGCGAATCCCCTTTACTCACAGCACTGCCACACACCCACAGCACTCCTGCGGCCCTTTCCCCACAGCAAGTAATTCTCTGCAACCAGCGGGGTGCCCTAAGGCTCAACTCAGCCACCATCTACCGGTGGTGGAGACAGCTGGCAGGCCCCACAGGAGAAGGGCTCGGTCCGCAGACTGCCCCTCCCCGACTTCCGTCACCACGCTGGGCTGTCTGTCACCTGTGCCTCTGACCTACCAATCTGCTATGCATGAGACTTTCCAAAGACCACCCCCCCTCCTCCTTGGGTGCCACGAAGTTCCTATAGCAGCTCACGGAACCGAGAGAAACATTTTACCTGTTAGTCCCCCGGCCCTGCTGGAAGAGGATATAAGTCACCAACAGCCAGGAAAGGGAGTGGAGCTCCCGAGGGCACCACTCTCCCTGAACTGCGACACGCTCACCATCTGGAAGCCCTCCTTGTGGGGTTTAATGGAGGCCTCAGGACACAGACTCAATTGATTAAAATCATCACCAGTTAGGGATTGATTCAACCTGAGCCTCCTCCCCGGAGGTCAGGGAGGTGGGTCTGAAAGTTCCCACCTTCTAATCACCTGCCGGATTCCGCAACCAGCCCCCACCCTTAGGTGTGGCCCCCTAGTCACCTCATTAACATAACAAAAGACACCCCTAGCTCTCATCACTTGGGAAATTCCAAGGGTTTTTCTTTTTTTTATTTTAGTTAAATCTAAGTTAGTTAATATATAATGTAATAATGGTTTCAGGAGAATTTAGTGATTCATCACTTACATATAACACACAGTGCTCATCCCAACAGGTGCTCTCCTTAGTGCCCATACCCATCTAGCACATCCTCCCACTCACCTCTCCTCTAGCAAGCCTCAGTTTGTTCTCTGTATTTAAGAGTCTCTTGGGGCACCTGGGTAGCTCAATTGGTTAAGCATCCAGCTTCAGCCGGGTCATGATCTTGCAGGTTCGTGAGTTCAAGCCCTTCATCTGGCTCTCTGCTGTCAGCACAGAGCCTAATTCAGATCCTCCCTCCCTCTGCCCCTCCCCTGCTTGTGCTTGCTCTCTCCCTCTCTCAAAAAAAAAAAAAAAAAAAAGTTAAGTCTCTTATGGTTTGCCTCTGTTTTTATCTTATTTTTCTTTCCCTTCCCCTATGTTCATCTGTTATTTTTCTTAAATTCCACATGATTTAGGGGCGCCTGGGTGGCGCAGTCGGTTAAGCGTCCGACTTCAGCCAGGTCACGATCTCACGGTCCATGAGTTCGAGCCCCGCGTCGGGCTCTGGGCTGATGGCTCAGAGCCTGGAGCCTGTTTCCGATTCTGTGTCTCCCTCTCTCTCTGCCCCTCGCCCGTTCATGCTCTGTCTCTCTCTCTGTCCCAAAAATAAATAAACGTTAAAAAAAAAAATTCCACATGAGTGAAATCATGTATTTGTCTTTCTCTGAATTATTTCACTTAGCATAATACACTCTAGTTCCATCCACATTGTTGCAAATGGTAAGATTTCATTCTTTTTAATCACCAAGTAATATTCCATTGTATATATATACCACATCTTCTTTATCCATTCATCAGTCAATGGATATTTGGGCTCTTTCCATAACTTGGTTATTGTCGATAGTGCTGCTATAAACATTGGGGTGCGTGTGCCCCTTCGAATTGGCAGTTTTGTATCTTTTGGGTAAATTCCTAGCAGTGCTATTGCTGAGTCATAGGGTAGTTCTATTTTTAATTTCTTGAGGAACCTCCATACTGTTTTCCAGAGTGGCTGCACCAGCTTGCATTCCCACCAACAATGCAGAAGTGTTCCCCTTTCTCCGCATCCTCGCCACATCTGTTGTTTCCTGAACTGTTAAATTTAGCCATTCTGACAGGTGTGAGGCGGTATCTCATTGTGGTTTTGATTTGTAAGGAAATTCCAAGGGTTTTAGGAGCTGTGAGCCAGGCAGTGGAGAAAGACCAAATATATGTTTATTATAAATTATAATATCACAGCTTGCTCTTATCATCGTCCTCATCATCAAGCAAAGTGATAACAGTAGGAGCCAGATTGTGAGAACGACGGTAAAGGTCAAACTCGCACAGCGTTACAAGGTCTTTAGCAATAACTCGCTCCCCTGGAAATTCTCCCACAGTTAAACCGAGGTCCTCATCTGTATTTTATTTCATTCCACACTTCTCTTTTACTACCCCCGCAACCATGTTGGTATCCTATTATATTGTACACTGTTACTTTCTCCAGTATGAAACTCAAGGTAGGAAGACTCCCAGGAAGGAAGATAGAAGTATTACACACATTACCACACTCAATACATCAGGTAAGGATCTGTACACCTTTTAACCGATGAGAAAACCAGAGGCTCAGAAAGATCATGTGCCCAATGTCACCAAGCTGGAATTGGCAGAGCAGGGAACCAGAGTCTATCTGTATGACCCCCAAATAGTGTTTTACATTACTATACCACACTAACGAACTGATTTACAGTTGATTCCTAAACCTGCCTTCAACAATGGCTCTCTTCCCTGTATCTGGGAGTCCAGGAAGGAAGGAAAGAGAGGGAAGGCAAGCCATCATTTACCAGCCTCCATTTCCCGCCTCTAAATTCTCAAGAGTTATTAGACTAAGTATGGTTAAGTACTCACTCCATGACACTAAGGGCTTTGTAGGATTATGTAAACCAACCAAAGGAGAATTCGTCCACCCTTTGTGCAACAAGCCAATAAAAACTGACACGTAGCTTTTGCAGCAAAGATGAGCTATTTATTGGTTTGGCACCACCCAGGAGAACCTGGAGCTAATGCTCACAAGTCCCCACCGCCCCAATGGCTTGCAAGTGAGGGTTTTTAAGGGCAAAATTGGGGGCAGGGGTCTCCTGAGAAGGTGTTTGCAGTTGATTGGACGAACATGAGGTTATGCTAGCAGGTGCTCTGGTGACCCTTGGTCTGGTCCCTCCAGAAGTCTTTTCCATCTCAAGAGGACTTTCCTTGCAAACTAGTGGGGTTGCATTCCTTACAGGTTCCTCGGTTGGTCCAGCGGGTCTGCGGCAGATACGAGGTCCAGTGTGTCCATTCCTTCATCCGAATTGACAAGATGGCTTTAATCAATCTCACTGCGGTCCTCACAACCTTAAGCCATAGTCACTGTTATTATTCCCAACTTACAGGGAATGGGGGCCAAAAATTAGTTACTGAGCTAGCTGGCAGCGGAGCTAGCTGGCTCAAAGGCACACGGGCAGCATGCCCCCCAACCCATCAAAGGGAGCGGCCTCTTCTTCATTTATCTCACCCAGGGAGGCCTTCTGAGCATCGCTTGACACCATCTCTAGTTTGGAGTCTGAATGTCTTGGGAAACTTTTGTCCAGTCGTCAAGTGGCCCAGATACCCTCCCGGGGCCCGCCTCCTGGTTCGGGGTCAGTTCCGGGAACCGCTCCCTGGCGGTGAGCCCCGGCCTGGGAGCTCCCTCGCCGCCTCCCACGCCCCCACCCCGCGACGCCGCCGGGTGGCGGGTTTTGCCCCACGCCCGGTCGGGGTGGTTCGCGCCGCCGCACAGCCCCGTCCTCGCCGCGCCCGGCGCCCTGGGGTCCCCGCCGCGGCTCGGGGCCCGGCCCTCTCGCCCAGCCCTCCTCCCTGCGCCGGGTGCGCGCGGGCACGGCCGCCGGCGGTCCTCCGCCTCGTCCTGCGCCGCCGCGGCCCCAACCGCCCGGCCAGCAGGGGCGCGCCTCCGAGGGACACCTGCGCCGCCCCGCCGCGCCCCTGCACGCGCCTCCCTGGCCGGACGCAACCCTGCGGGCTCACGCCTTTGCGGGTCCTCGGCGAACACGGCGAGGAGTTCCTCTCCGCCGGGGCTGGGAAAGTCGCCGCCTCCCGAGGCACCGGCCCACAGGCCCCCTGATCGTGATACAGCCTGAAACAAGAGCGATAAGTGAAAAGGCGCTCGTGGCCCGCAGGCCGCCATTCCTGCCCGGCAAACATTTCCACGCTCCCCACTCACTGTGAGGAGAGGAGGGCGATGCAGGCGGGGGCGTCGGTCGGTGAGAGACACCCTCCCTCCCGCCCCGTTTTCCCGAGTGTCAGGTCACATAACTTAAAAGGCAACGGGGAAAGAAACCTGCCAATCTGTGTGATTGTTTCAGGTTTTGAACTTCTCCCATCCTTCGGGGCTGATTCTGGCCAAGTGACCCATATTTAAAAAGCATTTAGAATAAAATGATGCACTTTCTATGTGCCATCAGCTTCCCTGATGAAAAGCAAAAATGTTTGAAAATTGTCCCTTTTTGTCGGCGGTAACGGCCGCGCTACATTTCAGCTCGCCCCCACCCCCACCCCCTCCCCCTTGTGGGCACAGAGAGGGCGGGGTAATCAAGGGCACAGCTGTGGACACTTTATGGCGGCCTTGGGGGGAGGGGAGGGGAAGCGAGAAACAGATTGACTGTGTGTCAACAATCGCCGCTGGGAAAGAGAAAGCTCTTGGAGACCATTCCAACGTGAAGTCCAAGATAAATGATGTTCCTGTTTGGAAAGGAAACAAAATGGAGGTGAAATTCAATAAAGCCTGGCTGAAAAGAGAAGGGTTCCAAAAGCCTTTCTCTGCAGCTAGGCAGCTCCCAGAGAAATGAGCAAAAGTGGCCAGAGGAGGAGGCTGTGCCGCCAGAGACTACAAAGGCCCATGCGGCCCCCGCGGCACTAGTCCTGGTCTGGCGGAGCTGGGCTCAAGGGAGCCCACCCCCGCCGGGGCAGGGGTCTAGTTGAGAGAAATGCCCTAGGAAACTCTGACATTCTGCCCCAATCCTCCTTCAGGGCCCATTTAGGCCTTGCATTTGGGGAAGAGGCAGAAAAAAAGGAGATGCTGAGTCATGTTAGGATAAAGAAAACATTGCACTGGGGGGTCAGAAGACCTTCTCCCAGCTCTGGCACAGCTGGCTAAATTTAGTGAGGGGTTAGGTCCTGCGGCCTGCAGTCTGCAGCCCTTGATTGCTGAGGACAACCTTCCCTTCCATTATCTCCTTGGAGCCTCACAGACACCCCCTGAGGCCCGCTGGGATTCTTAGCCCCCAATTTACAGACAAGAAAACTAAGGTGAAGCACTTGCCCAGGGTCCTGCTCTAACAGGTGGGAGAGGCAGGATTCACCTCCAGGAGCGCCTGCCTCTGGAGCTCATGTTCTTCCTCTTATTTCCTATCACTCCTGGGAAGCAGTTTGCCCCAGTGGCTGGAGAGAGATTTCCCTCCCCGGAAGCCCATGGGGAAAGCTTCTGGGAGGAAGGAGCTGAGTTTTCAGAGCTCTGCAGGGTGATGTTGGTGGGCACTAACTTTAAAATGAGTCGTATCAATTAGGATTCAAGGTACGGAAACTTGTATTCATTCTGGCTTAAGAAGGTACCAACCTTAAAAATAAATTGGTTATTTTTCTAGCAAATGAGTTTATTCAAGAATAGCAGAGGAACTGCATTTGGGACAAGCAAGCTATGGTGAACCGTAGGCTATTCTGGAGAGATGAAGAGAAGGTCAGCTTTTATTAGGTTGTAGGAGGAAACTTGGGTGGGTATTTTGAATAAAAGTCTGTTGGGGAAGAGTTGGAGGTTGTGGTGGTTTC
Organism: Felis catus; assembly: GCF_018350175.1. Taxonomy (NCBI): domain Eukaryota; kingdom Metazoa; phylum Chordata; class Mammalia; order Carnivora; family Felidae; genus Felis; species Felis catus. The sequence goes on from NC_058374.1 coordinate 126,457,692, forward strand.
GCACTGGCTGCCAGAGGTGGGTAGTGTGTTGTTGTAGGGTGGGGAGGAATCATCCTTCTTTTTCTTAAAAGCAGAAGATGAGCTACCTATGAGAAAAATGTCCTCCCTTGTCAAAATAATTCTGATAGCCCTTCTTCCAGCTGGTAACTCAGGCTGCGTGGAGAGTACCTGCCCGAGAGTGCCCCCTTCAGGGCTCTGACTCAATTGTAAACGAGGTTTCCTTTATTTTCACAAATGGGGTGTATTATCGCACCCAAACTGCAAGTCCAAAGTGTTTGATTCCGCAGCTCCATGATGCTAAATAGAACATCGCTTCACCTCAAAGTTAGGAGCAAGATGGCAGAAGTCCCAGACATCACACCCAGACATGACAACATCTAAGCTCATCTTTCCCTGTGCCTCCTCTTAAGGGTAAGGGGACTTTTCCCAAATCCTCCCAGTAAACCTCCTGAAGATTCTTTGGACAGAATTGGATCACCTGCCCCTTCCTGAGTTGACTATTATTAAGGGGAGAGGAATTACCTTTCGTTAAATAAAGCCATGACATGGAACCAGGGCTAAGATCAGCTTCCTCTGACTCCATGGTAAGGAGTGCAGACATGAGGAAAAGATCGGATTCTGCGGGAAAGAAGGGGATGAAAATGAATTCTGGGTAGGCAACCAGGAGCGACCACTAAGCAAATGCATCCACGAAAGAGGTGTTAAGAAATACATGGGCTTTGACTACACAGCCACCAGGATGGCTAATATGAAAAAGAAAAAATGTGCCAAAAAACCAAGTAAGTTGGCAAAGGAGTGAATGAACCAGCTCTCTCATACACAGTTGATGTGAGTTTAAGTGGTACATTCGCTTCAGTATTTACTACAATATACATGTTCTGTATACCAGGTGTGTATAACCAGTTCTGCTCCTAGGACTACACCCATATGTTCACCGTAACACATGCACTGGAATGTTTGTGTATTCATAAGCACCCGAAACCGGGAAGGCACCCAAATGCCCATAAACAGTAGTTCCGGTAAGTAACTGTGGTATATTCACCCAGCAGTGAGAACAGACAATCTACACCACATGCAACAATATGTATGAGTCTCACAAACATAACATGGAACAAAAGAAGCCAGGGAATGCAGCATCTCACAAAAATTGGAAGTCCAAGGGGCTTGATTCAGCAGTTCCACTATGACAAAAGAGAATATCCTGTGTTGTTCCATTTATATAAAGTACAAAACCAGGCAACTAACCTAGGCAGGTAGACATGTTGAAGTCAGGGTATAAATTACCCTTGAAAGGCGAGTGCCTGGAAGGGAGCATGAAAAGGGCCGGAGGGGCAGCTGTACGTTTGTGAGATGTGCACTTGCCTGTGTGTATGTACATTGTATCCTGATGGTTTAAAAATACAGACCCAAGGGGCACCTGGGTGGCTCAGTCGGTTAAGCATTTGACTTCAGCTCAGGTCGTGATCTTGTGGTCCAAGGATTTGAGCCCCACATCCAGCTCTGTGCTGACAGCTCGGAGCCTGGAGCCTGCTTCAGATTCTGCGTCTCCCTCTCTCTCTCTGCCCCTCCCCTACTTACACTTTGTCTCTGTCTCTCAAAAATGACTAAATGTTAAAAAAAAAAAATACAGACCCTAGGGGTGCTGGGTGTTTCAGTCAGCTGAACATCTGACTTTTGATTTCAGCTCTGGTCATGTTCCCAAGGCTGTGGGATCAAGCCGCACATGGAGCTCCACACTAAGTGTGGAGTCTGCTTGAGATTCTCTCTCTCCCTCTGCCCCACCTCTGCTCACACGTGTTCACGCATTCTCATGTTCTCTCTCTAAAAAAAAAAAAAAGGAAAGAAAGAAAGAAAAAGAAAAAATTTTTAAAGAAATACAGACTCTAGAGTCATATAAGCTTTGAATTGAGTCCTTGGTGCATCAGTTATTTGCAGTGTGACTTTGGGCAAGTGACTTCACCTCTTAAACTTCATTTTTCCATCTAGTATATGGGGATAATTATAATACTGACACAATAGTGGCTTGTTGAGCATGAAAAGAGACACTGCATGTATAATACATAGCTCAATACCAGGCACATAGTAATCAATAGATAGCATCTAGTATTATTATCATCATCGATAACCACAATGGCAGGGTCTTCTCAGGCACTGAGGATATTACCTCTGACAGGCCTCAGCAGTAAGGTTAACAGCTGTAAGGCCATTGATGACAGGAGACTTCATTGCAAGGAACTGGAGCAGACTGAGAGGAAAATGGCAGGCTCCACAAAGTCACCCAGACCAGTGCTTCTCAAACTTTACCAGACACACAAATGCCTTGGGAATCTGGCTAAAATGCAGATTCTGATTTAGTGGGACTGGGTGGGCTACTATTCTGCATTTCTAACAAAGTCCCCGGTGAAGCCGACAATGCTAGTCTGCACACACTTTGAGTAGCAAGGCTCTCGGTCTTGGAGAATGCAGGAGTTGAAGGAATTTGAGAGAAGTTTGGGGGGTGTGTGAGGCAGGTAGTTTTCCCACATGTGGTGGGGAGAGATCTGGAGATCTAGTGTGGTGCAGCTTACATGATAAATCCTATCTCACATGACACACCCAGTGCTTCTGCTCCCTCATTCAGCCCTAACTGCCATACCTGCCATGAGGAAGTGTTTTGCTTTTGTTTTCCCTTTCTTTTGAAATTGAATACACGAGACAGGCAAATTGTATAAGGAAAAAAAGAAAGGCAATTAGAAACTTCAGGAAATGAAAAGGTATGCACAAAAGGGGAGCTGTGGTGTCTCAGTTAGGCGTCTGACTTTGACTCAGGTCATGATCTCATGGTTTATGAGTTCGAACCCTGCCTCAGGCTCTGGGCTGACAGCTCAGAGCCTGGCGCCTGCTTCGGATTCTGTGTCTCCCTCTCTCTCTCTGCCCCTCCCCTGCTCATGCTCTGTCTCTGTCTCTGTCTCTCTCTCTCTCTCTCTCTCTCTCAAAAATAAATAAACATTTTTTTTTAAGCTGTGCACAAAAGGAAATGTAATCACAGGCAATGACTTGACTTTGATGAAGAACAGTTAGTGATTAAAAATTTTTAGAATCAACAAATAAAGTACAGAAGACATAAGTATCATCCCCCAGCATAATGTACATGTACCAGTCTCGACAATATAAAAATAAAAGTTTGAAAAGTGGAAGCGAGGAGAAAAGAGCTAACAGGAAGGCAGGGGCACTTGAAAACTCATTTTAGGAAATGATGAGTCAGAAAATACTGCTAAAACTCTATTATGGTTTACACAGTTTACTAGAAAGAGGACAGACCTTTGCCTTGTTCCCTATTTATCCCCAGTATATGGAAGAGTTTTTGGCACAGAGAAAGTGTTCAACAAATACTTGGTAAGTGAAAGGAGAGCAGACCACTGAAGCCCAGAGGTACCTTGCAGATCACCTCAGTCCACTTCCCTTATTTTACAGATGATGAAACCAAGGTGCAGAGAGCCACAGGAAGTTGCCCAAAGTCCACTGCTATTTTGTGGCCGAGCCAGGAGTTAAACTTAGATTCTCTAACTGCCAAGTGCTGTGCCTTCTCCCCCAGGCTACCATCCTCAGCATGAGCCTTCTCAAAGAATCACACTGAGGTTTGGCAGAAGTCCCTTCTAGTCTCAAGAGTGCATCCAAGAGCTGACACTTGGGATATCCTCATGGAGCTCATGGAGGAAGTGACCTTTGAAGCCGTTGGTGGCTGAACCCCACCAAGGAGCCAAGACCAGTGATGGGAACATCAGTGGGCTGACCTGAGTGCCACTAACCTAGCAACGAGAGATAATCACAGCTAAGAGTTTACTGTGTCTTTCTCATCTTTTTTTTTTTTTAACATATTTTACAATTGTGATCATATTGTATAGAATTTTATATACTCCTTTTCACTTATTATTCATAACATGAACATCTGGGGCACCTGGGTGGCTCAGTCGGTTAAGCGTCCGACACTCAGGTCATGATTTCATGGTTTGTGAGCTTGAGCCCTCATCGGGCTCTGTGCTGACAGCTCGGAGCCTGGAGCCTGCTTCGGATTCTGTGTCTCCCTTTCTCTCTGTCCTTTCCCCGCTCACACTTTCTCTCTTAAAAAAGGAATAAATGTTAAAAAAAAAAAATAGCATGAACATCTTCCCAGTAACATTGTATTCTGAAAACACTTGGTTTTTAGTCACTTACATGGTATTGCTTCACAGGGCTATACTGTCCATAAGCATTCTTCCATTACTGGCTGATTAGGTTGCTTACTATTTAAGTTTTTATTATTTGGGCCTTCCTGGAATGGCATCAGTGAACGGCTCTGTAAGAAAATCTTTGTATCTCTTATTACTTGCTTAGTGTAGATTCCTAGAGATGGAGTTACTCTAAACAAGGAATAAACATTCTTAAGGCTTTTGTTACATCCAGCCAACTGCTTTCCAGTAGGGAACCCTATATTTTCAAGGGACAGTGCAGTGCATCACATTTCTCTGTGACTAGTTACATTTGAGGCTCTGACAATTTGTTTCATCAAAGAATAGCAATCCTTTGATTCCATGTCTGTTTTCCCACTCTGTGTCTATACACGGTATCATTTAGGTCATTCATTCATTCAGTTAACATTCAACAAAAGCTGGGGCGCCTGTGTGGCTCAATTGGTTGAGCATCCAACTTTGGCTCAGGTCATGATCTCGCAGTTTGTGAGTTCGAGCCCCGCGTTGGGCTCAGTGCTGACAGCTTAGAGCCTGGAGCCTGCTTCAGATTCGGTGTCTCCCTCTCTCTCTGCCCCTTCCCCGCTCATGCTCTGTCTCTTTCTGTCTCTCAAAAATGAATAAACATTAAAAAAATTTTAAAAAAACATTGGACAAAAGCTCTCTATATAGTATCTGTAGTATGCAGTAGATAGTCTATGTACATACAGTCTATGTACTATTGCATATGTATATATATAACATACATATAATATATATATATACGCACATTACATTCTTTAATCCAACTAATAACTGCTAAGAAATAGTGTTGCCATTTTCCTCATTTTATAGCTGAAGAAACTGAATATTTAGAGAAGTAGAGTAAATCATCTAATGTCATACTACCATGATAGAACTGGAATTCAAACCCAGGTCCCTCAGATTCAAAGCAAATTGACTTTCCACCACTAGGCAACATTTACCAGCCACATGTGGGGGCTGCCAGGCTGGGCCAGTGGCACTAACTGCTCAGAGAGGCTTCAAGGCCCTTCATCAATCTCTGTCCCCATCTCCCAATATCTGTTTAGCCTGATCTCTCATTCCCAGTGTGGGTCTCCCTCCACCCACCTCCCGAACCATTTATTGAGCAAATGCATTTTGAGCGCTTATTGTATGACAGATCCTGGGCATACAGTGGGAAACAGGAGACGCGGCACTGTCTCCATGGAACTTACAGTCTAGTTGTTGGAAGAAGACGGACAATAAAAAAATGATAAGTTAACAATTGTCACAAATTAGAAAAGTGCTAGAGAGAGAGAAGAATCGGGCGAAGGGGTAGCAGTGGACATAGAAAGGTTTTATGAGACGGCCTGTCACAGGCAGAAGTAGGATTGAAACTGTGAGTTTGAGTCCCTCCCCTCTTGGCCCAAGGCTTACTGTCTTCAGGAAAACTAAGGAGCTGTAAGATCCCTTTCAATTTTCAGATGTTTAAATTCTAAGACATCTCTGACTAATCCCTTAGGGCTATCCCATCTTTGCAATTTTTCAGTATTTCTGTTCCAGCTCCATACTTTAATTTTGATCTCTGGACCAGTGGTCTGTAAACATTTTGGATTGCATATGCCATCGGTAACAACCTGAGCTGCACATATGTGTTTTCTCATTTATGTATTAATTTGTGCACATAAACTATAGTATTAATGCACACTATAAAGCTGTGCTATTCAATAGAGTAGTCATTAGCCACATGTGGCTATTTACACTTAAATTAATTTAGATGAAAAAAATTAAAAATTCAGTTCCTCAATTGTATTAACTACATTTCAAGTGCTGATATAAAATATTTCCATCATCACAAAAAGTTCTACTGGATAGTGCTGTTCTAAACTTTATACCAAAATAGAAATGTTTAAAGGGTAAGATAAAAAACTAAAATAGAAATTCAAATATTTTCTTCCTACACCTCCTGAGATCACCTAGCACATCCCTGGGAGTCATGCAAACCACCCCCTTCATTAGAAATTACTGCTCTAGATGTCTGATGTATATAGTGGATTAAAAAGGCAAAAGCAAAAAACAAAGCCAAAAACTGCCTTCTTAACAAGTATGTCTTATATCCAAGTAAGTGTTCCAATCCTAATATTGCTCTATCCTCGTCCTCGCCCCCTATGCTCAACATCCAGCCACACTTACCTAGTTACCATTCCTTGAATGCCTGATGTGTGCCTTCATACTTGCCCAAGCCACCCTGGAATGATGACTCCCCACTTCTCTGCTTGGTGAACTCGGCTTTCAAAATCCACCCCGAAGTCACCTCCTCTGTGAAGCTTTCCAAGAACTCTTAGGGAAAAAAATCAGTGATTTTTCTCCTTCCATTGTGCTTATTTATTCACTTGATACTTGTTTATACGGTGGTTACAATGGGCCAGAAATGAATGACTGTACGTAAAGAGGTTAGAACGGAGCAGAGCACACTGAAAGCACTGTCCCAGTGTTCCCTGTGATGATGACAATGATGATGGAAAAGACGCCACTGCTGCTGGATGTCAGAGATGATGACACCGCAACCCATGACTCAAGAAGCCTAGAGTTTCTGAGAAAGGCCCACAAGAAGTTATGAGACAGTGCAACAAATACTTTGTACTAATGCACAGCGCTGTGCAGTCACTGAGACAGCATTCCCATCCAGTTCAGCTTCTAAGAGAGGTTAAAAAAACACCTCCAAGGAGGAAGTCTTAGTCTGTTCAGGCTGCTATAACAAAATGCCACACACTGGGCGGCTTATAAACAACAGCCATTTATTTCTCACAGTTGTGGAGGCTGAGAGTCTAAAGTCAGGATGGCAGCATGTGCAGGGGAGGGCCCGCTTCCGGGTTGCAGACTTCTCCTTGTATCCTCACCTGGTAGAAGGGGCAAGGGAGCTCTCTCAGGCCTCCTTTATAAGGGCACTAACCTCATTCATGAGAGTTCTATCCTCGTGACCTAATCACTTCCCAAAGGCCCCACCTCCCGAGACCATCACACTGTGCACTGGGATTTCAATCTATGAATTTGGTGGGGGACACATTCAGACCATAGCACAGGGGGCACAGAATGGAGCGATATAAATAAACACATATTCCCAGAAATTGCCAAGGTTCCCAGGCTTTCTGGACTACTCTTTGAGAGCAGTTTACACAAGGCTTTAGAGTCAAGCCTCATTTCTGACCCAAGAGTCCATGGCCCAGCTGGCCCACCCAGCTTTTAAGTGGAAAAGCCAGAATTTGGGTCTATATCCAAGAAGCTTCTGGAAGGAAGTCTACCCAAGCCCCCAAGAGACAAACCTCCCTGTTTTTTCCTTTCACAACTCTTCTCACAACTTGTAATTACATGATTATATGCTTGTGAGTATGTTTACTGTCTGTCTCCCTGGCTGTCAGCGTTTTTACTCACCACTGTATTCTTAGGACTTGGCTCTCAGGAAGGGTTCAGCAAAGGTTTACTGTTCAGTTTCCAGAGTCCTGCACGTGAGCCACGCCCACCCACCGGAAGGCCCCGCCCCGCCCCACCAGGCCCGCCCCCAGCTTGCCTTAGTGGAACTGCAGGTGCGGGAACCCAGAGCGCACAAGGCCCAGCCACCTGGGCCAGGCTGCCCCAGCCCTCTCGCCGTCGCCGTACCTGTCCCAGGCCGGCCCCCTTCTGCCACCTGCTGGCCATGGAGAGGCCAGTCTTGGCGCCTGCGGTCTGGGAAGAACTGGAGGTCCGCTCTGGCCGCCCGGGGATCTTGGTCAACTCTGCAAACCTCTTCTGACCCCAGGTGGCTCCCCTGGGCTCATCCCCTTTCAGCGCAGAGAAAGAAACCCAATCCCGGCCAAAACGAGGCAACAGCCACCACCTAAGCATCTTCCAAGCAAAAGGGTCCGTCAGACAGCAAGGGCGGGAAGGCAGCCTTCTGTTTGATGACCGCCCTTCGGAGTTGCCGACAGAGATTAAGGAGCGGAGACGACAGAGCTCACGGCTTTCTTAACTACCAGGTCTTGGTGCTTTCCACAAATCCGCCAAATCTGGTGGGCCCAGATTAACAGAGGAACAGAGGAGCCCCTGGCCCAGCAGAAGACTGGGCGGGGCCTGATGGCAAGAGGGCGGGGCCATGGAAAGCAGGCGGGGCCTAGTGAGGTGCAGGTGTGGGCAGGTGTCTCCTCCCAGTACTCCGCCCAGAGATTCAATGAGGGGCTAAGACACTGCGGGTGGCGGGTGGCGAACAGTCCGTGCGACAGGTAGTCCCCTTAACTGGGCCATCTTCCACCATAGGGACGCAGAGCGTTCAAAAATGTACATCCTAACCGTTGTAGTGGCTCTTTCTTGCCTTCAGAGTAAAATCCGAATCATAAATGCAAGATTAGAAGCACCTTTATTCAGTGTTGTTTCAAATCAACTTATTGCCTTGTAGTATTTTCTAAAAATATTTAAACATTAAGATAAAAGCAACTCCTATATTTATGACAGTGAGTTCACCAGACCATTCAGAGAGGGCTTCTTGGAGGAAGTGGAGATGTAGCGGATACCCGAGAGAGGCCGGCTTACCTTGAACTCAATCAAGATTAAGCTTGTGAGCCCCTTTAAGGCCCTGGGAAAAACCCTAGCAACGGGTCACATGATCATATATTTTTAACAAATTTAAAAATTAAGATATTTTTAATGGCCATTTGTTAAGATCACTGTTTCTTTTCACTCCATCTTTCATCATACTTCTCTTCCATCGGGTAGCATTGTCCTGGCTGAGGGCATTCTGGGGTCTTCCTAAGAGGAGATTGATTTGGGAATACTCTGTCTGACCACAATTTGGAAAGATGCTTTGAGAACTTTAAAAAAATGAGAAATTTCCAGACTCCCGAGGTAGATGCATCTTTATTATTTTTTAATTTTTTTTAACGTTTATTTATTTTTGAGACAGAGACAGAGCATGAACGGGGGGGGGGTCAGAGAGAGAGAGAGGGAGACACAGAATCTGAAACAGGCTCCAGGCTCTGAGCTGTCAGCACAGAACCCGACGCGGGGCTTGAACTCACGAACTGCGAGATCATGACCTGAACCGAAGTCGGACGCTTAACCGACTGAGCCACCCAGGTGCCCCGATGCATCTTTAAATATATTTATGAAATCCTCTAGAGAAAAGTCACACAATAATGGCATGTGAAACAAAAATAAAGATGAGCAATGAAATCAAAGGAAATTATTCTGACACCGAGAAGAATAAAAAAAATCAATTTCAGATAAAATCTGAAATACCCTTGTTTATTGAGAAGAAGAGACACATTTCAAGTAGAAATAACAGGCTTTTAGATTACTGATCTAATTAATGAATAAAAGTGAATCACAGAGATCTACTGGAAATAGATCTGAATTTCTTACTAATTTGTCAAGAAATACACACAACCATGAAGATAATATGATGTACACTCCCACAGGAATAAGTGCCCTGAAATCTTATAGTTCCTTCATGACAGGAATTTGATATTTCCTCAAATGTGACAACAATCCTAAAAAACTTATATAACATTGCTGGTATACAACATTTGTTGTGGGGTTGAAATAAATATTTCCATACTATCCATATTAAAAAAAAACAAATTTTGATCAACCACACTACAAGAGGGCTAGATTATCTCTCTGCCTATTCTGTCTATAGAAAATATAACAAAAGCATTGTGAATATGAAGAGGTGATTAAAGAGCATGCAGCCAATGTAGGAAAATGATTATAAATAGAGGATAGCAAGTAACTAATACAATAAACAGTGTATTTTTCTGAATTTTGTGATATTTGCAGTACTGGACAGCTGCTAAAATTTTATATTTGTTGTGATTCCTTTCATCCTTCTGACCAAACATTTCCTTTCATATCTAACTTTGTATTCATAATTTTACATCCTTTTCTTAGAGTGAGTAACAAGAACTGTCTAAGCATGAGGGCTCACAAACTTGGATCTGTCTCCATGAATGACATGATTGGCCCCTGCTGACATCTTCTATCCATCACTCACTCGTTCCCCAACCACACAGACAAACCCAGCGGTGCACATAGGTTATCTCAAGGAATCTCCACACAAACCCTTTCAGCTGGGTACTATCTGTACTCCGAGGAACTACTACCCCGAGGAACTAAGAACAGGTTCCAACATCCATGGTCCTAACCATGGCACTTGACTGCCTCTCAATATTGGTCATATCTGTACCATATCTCAAGAGCTTATGAGTAATAGTGCTAGAGACATACAGACATTACTATTAAATCTCATAACAACCTGGGGAGATAGGTACTATTACTGTCCCTAATTTCTAGAACGGGAAACTGAGGCTTGTCCAAAATAACACATCTCCTCAGCAGAGGGCCTGGGGAAGCCTGAATGAATTTTCTCTCCCCAAGATGTTCTATATCTGTCATGCATACAAACCTTTCCAGGTGCCTTTTCATTTACCTGAGCCAGAATCCACCCTCCCACCTCCACCTTGCTCATTCCTTCTGTCTTATAAAGCTCAAAACAAGCATCAGCTCCCCTAAGAAAGCATCCTTGTCACTCTCTTCTCACTCTTCAAGGCAGGTGTCTTTTTCCCCATAGTATATCTTGTGCTTATCTCCATCGGATCAGCCCCAGGCAGGCTGCAGTGTAAGAGCAGGCTCACTGAGCCATCTCTGCCACGTGACCACAAGTATCACAAAAGACATGGAACATGCAATATGTGTTGCGATAAACCTTGTTGTTTTAAGGCACTGAGATTGTGGAGGATGTTTGTTTTTGTAGCATACCCTAGTTTGGCCCTACTGATACACTCCTAAAACTTCTTGAGTGGACGTGAGAAGAAGAGAGACTCAATCTTTCTCTGGCAGAAAAGATAGGAGCCATGCAGATTGCTAACAGCCATATTTCCAGTCTGGTAGAGAAAGCTGATCTGAGAAAATGAGACCAACAAAGAGAGGCAGGGATGGAGAAAGTGTGTTGATGAGCAGAGGTCCATGGTTCTGCGTGGTTCTGACGTCCAGCTGGACTGGTTTCCCACAGTTACTGTGAACCTATAAAATCCTGGGCTGAGGATATTCTCTGAGGGAATAGTACATAACATAGCCAAACTACAATGTCCTTAGTTCCAGAAAAACATTAAAAACAGAATCAAACTGAAACAAATCTCAAAGACCCAGTCCTGTGACAGAGAAGTGATCTGCACATAGCCAGTTAGGAAAAAATCATCAAACATGATGCAATCAATGCCCAGCGACCTGTGCCACAGCTCTAGTTCTACCTGATGAGCTCATGTTGGGAAACTAGCTAGTAAAAACTCCATTTCTGAATCTCTAGTTCAGGCTCTCCTAATTATGAGGGTCTCAGGAGAGTGAGTGTAAACAAACCAGAAAGACATTTTTAAGTTGAAGGAGTGGGGAGAGTGCAGTGGAAGCGTGGGCTCTGTGTGTTGGGAAAGCAGCTCTCCAGCCCTCAGTGAGGTGGAACAAAGGAACGTTGCTGCCAAAACCATATGCAAATGAGCGCCAAGCCAAAGGAGAGCGAGCACGTGGGAATGGCCTGAGAGTTCAAGGTTCAAGCTTTCAAGGTCTACACTGGTCACCCTGGGCTTCTGGATCCTCATTTGACTCATTACAAAACTGGAATTGAGCTGAGACGGAAACCTGGGGATTGGCTGGGAAAACCCCAGCTCAAAGGACAATCTCCTTAAATCCCAGGCTTTTGGGGCTCTTCATTCTTCTTCCCACTTGCAGCTGCAGCTGACACTTTTCGGGCACCTGCCTAGCCCATGCTGGCTTCTTGGGGAGCTGCTCCCCGCCCCCCCCCCCACTCAGAGCCTTTCCTGTTACACCTGTGCCTGCCAGCCCTGGTCCCCACCAGGTGGCACAGAGAGGAAGCACAGACACAGTATGGGATGGAGAGCAAAGATCCCGTGGCTCTGGAGTGTCCCAGGGAGCCACTGCAAAACCCTGGACTTTTCAGGACTTTGTTCAAGGCCTGGTGTACTTCTATCCATTTGTGTGTTTAAGCCCAGTGAGTAGGCTCTAGCAATGGTTTTTAACCTTTTGTGGGTCACAGATCACTCTAGGAATCCAAAGAAGACATTAGAACCACTCCCCAGACAGGCACCTGGGTGTCTCAGTTGGTTGAGCGTCAGACTTCGGCTCAGGTCATGATCTCACTGTTCATGAGTTCAAACCCTGCACTGGGCTCTCTGCTGACAGCTCAGAGCCTGGAGCCTGCTTTGGATTCTGTGTCTTCCTCTCTCTCTGCCCCTCCCCAACTCGTGCTTTGTCTCTCTCAAATAAATAAAGAAATGTTAAAAAAAAAAAAAAAAAGAACCACTCCCCAGGAAAAGGCACATGTACACACAATTTGACAAACAGCATCAGGGGAGTTGCAGACTCCTGAAATGGATCATGAACCTCAGGTTAAGAACCCCTAGACTAGGGGCCAGGAAATTTAGGCCAAGAAGGCTGGACAGAGGGTTCCAAGACCATGGAAGAAACAGATCTGGTGTGGTGGAAGAATCAAATTCAAATTCCAGTCCTGGTAATAGTCATGTACAAGAATCTGTGTGCTGGGGAGGCGAGAGTGGGGGCAGCAAGGCAGGGATGGAGGCATAACAGCGTACAGTCATAAAACCCAAAGGTACAGCTCAATGAATTATCATTAAGTGCATGCCTGTGAAACTGTAAATCAAAAGATGAGAATATTACCCACACTCCAGACACCTCCTTCATACCTTTTCCAATTGTAAACCTTTCACCCCTTACCTAAGGGTAATCACTGACTTTGACCATAATCATCTCCAGCCTTTTCTTTATAATTTTGCTATCCCAGTGTACATCCCTAAACAGAGTGATTTACTTTTGCTTATTTTTGAACTTTATATAAGTAGGAATTCTTTTGGGTCTTGCTTCTTTCCTTTAATGTTGTGTGTGTGTGATTTATCCTTGGTGTTGCATGTATCTGTGGGGTGTTCATTTTCATCACCATGTAGTATTCCAGTCCAAGACTACAACAACTTATCCTTTCCACAGTTGATGGACATTTAGATTCTTTCCAGATTGGGAGTATTACAAATAATGCTCCTATGAACATACTTGTACTGGTCTCCTGATACTTTGGGGCTCACTTTTGTAGGCTATATACTTGTGAGTGGAAATGCCGAACCATAGCATATGAATATTTTCAACAGTGTACATAACAGCAAATGGTCTTCCAAAGTGGATCTATCAACTTATACTCTTTATAGCAGTGTTTGCAAGTTCTTGTTGTTCACATTCCCTCTCCTTCATCTGTTTTCCAGAGCTTCCAGTTTTGGTCATTGAGGTACCCGGACTTCATTTCAGATGATGCAGAAAGCAAAGTCCTGGGTGGCAGCTCTTGGACCAAATCCCTGAGCTCCTGATAGCTCCTTTAGTGCTCACAGGGCTGTGAGCTCTGTAACTCTGCTTCCTGAATAGCATCAGCCCCTTCCTGAAGACTGAGAGTGAAGGGAGCAGTCTGGAGAGCTCGGGCTGACCCACTTGTACAGGGAGTGAGGGCAGCAGAAAGTAGAATTGGTAGACTCAGGAAACTGGACCAGCATTTAGGACCTATGTACCGTCTCTCTGCATGGCCGTTGATTAGCTCTATTTTGGGGCATACCTGTTAGCCTCTCCGTGCACCCATTTCTTCCTCTGGGGAAAAAACCCAGTAACACTTGGCTCAGATAAGGACACTTCTGGGCATCACAAAATGATAGAGAAGAAGGCCACTAGAAAAGATTACGGTTTTCATTACTTCTTGATTTTGCTGATTAGAGTAATATACAAAACCACCTCTTCTCCTTTTTTCCTCCTATGTCTAAAAATTGTATGATGGGTGTTTTACTTTGTAGTTCTCCCAAGAGTCCAGCCAGAGACTCTAGGGCTTCAAGCATAGCAAGAAAGCCATTTTTGTGAAGAGAAGATAATGTAGATTCCTACCCTGAGCAAGTGTTGATACCCAAAGAAAAGTGGTTCACATCACCAATTCCACCTAACAGTTTGCATTCTCTAGTTTCAGCTGGTGGGTCATCCCTGCAGTGTCACCTCTGCAGTGCCACACTCCTATGTGATGATGACCCCACAGGAGTTCTCTAGCAGATGCCACCTCTATCTTGGTTAAGTGATAGGGGGAGGAAGCAAAGCACACTCAATACTAAGCTGGGCACTGTGCCTCTTTGGCACCTTTGAAACAAGCTTTATTATCCTTATTTTCCAATGGGGGAAAGTGAGTCTCAGAGTGAGTCTCAGAGCAACAAAGTTTTCCCAAGATAACTTAGCCAGTAAGTAGGCTGCAGAGTCTGCTGGCAAACCTAAGTCTGGTCTGGCTCCAGAAGCCATAGGCCTTCCTCTCTAGCTGTGTGTTGGAACTACACTTTCTTGATTCTGTCCTGCCAGACCAGGAGTCTCTACAAAGGAAAGTTCACAAAGTCCTCAGTCAATGGTGAATTGGAGAATCTTCCCATGAGAGCCCTATGCATCTATCCAGTGCAGGGAAGGGGAGGGGCTGACACAGTTTCTAGTTCTGGTTCTTTCTGAGGCTAGACTACATTTCTTGCCCTTAGAAACCATGAGATGCACCAACCTCCTTCCCATACATTGACCTTTTTTGATGAAACTGGGAGAATAAGTTTTTGTTTCTGGCAATCACATGCATCCTGATTAAGACAGAAATAAATCAATTTCTCTTACTTTTCCAAAACTTTCCGGTAAGCCTCGGCAATATTTACAAAGTCTCAGACACCAAAAATGTCAGCATAGCTGGTCAATTTGAGAAGCCAAAACAAGTTCTCCTATCCTTGTCTTCCTCTAGTAACAAGCTCTCTGTGCACACACCACACCTTCTCCCAGCTGCTTCCTGGATTTACAGGAGGCACAGCTTAGTGGGAGAAGCTTGGGTTTTGGTGTTAGAGCAGAGTTTGAATCATGGCTCTCTACACTTGAGCAAGCAGCTTCACATACCCAAACCTCAGCATTTCCTCCACTACCAAATGGAAATAATATCTTAATTTGTTAGGGCTTAATTTGTAATAAATACCACAGACTGTGCAGCTTTCACAACAGAAATTTATTTTCTCATAGTTCTGGAGGCTAGAAGTCCAAGAGCAAGGTGTTGGCAGAGTTGATTTCTCCTGAGGCCTCTCTCCTTGGCTTGTAGAGATGGTCGTCTTCTCCCTGTGTCTCCACACGGTTATCTCTCTGTCTGTATTGTCTGTGTCCTAATCTTG
The DNA here is from genome assembly GCF_018350175.1 of Felis catus. Taxonomy (NCBI): domain Eukaryota; kingdom Metazoa; phylum Chordata; class Mammalia; order Carnivora; family Felidae; genus Felis; species Felis catus. The sequence continues at coordinate 126,473,134 of NC_058374.1, forward strand.
TCTTCTTACAAGGACACCAGTTGTATTGGATTAGGGCCCACTCTAATGACCTCATTTTTACTTCATTACCTCTTGAAAGGCCCTATTTCCAAATATAGTCACATCCTGAGGTGTTGGGGGTTAAAAATTGAGAGCGCACACAATTCAACCCGTAACACCATTGCAGGCTATTTTTTTAAGGATCTTAGAAGATGAACCAGCACAGAAAAGGTATAAAGGGTGAAGCCTTCAAGGCTCAGTCCAGCCTTGCTCACCCACCTTGGGAGACCAGCAACCACCTGGTGGAGCAGCTCAAACTGGAGACCAGTGTGGATAGGTTCAAGGTCTCAGCTGCTGCAGAGCCACAACAGTACTGCGTGCAGATTGCCGTCAAGGGTGCCCTGTTGGTCAGAGCTCCATCCAGAAGCAACACCTTCTAGGAGCTTAGGTCTTGGGCTTTGTTTTGAGGTCAGTGAAGAAGTTCACTAAGAAATACTCTAGCACAAAGTGATGAATGACTGCCTCCATGACTCAAGAAAACACTTTTCTCTTGCCAAATGACTTTAAGATATTTCAGACGTTTCCCATGGTCTGGTATGATAGCCAAAATTCTACAGAAATTGGTGAGTCATTCAAAGATGGAAACTGGGCAAAGGAGTAAACTTTAAAAAAAAATTTTTTTTTAACATTTATTTATTTTTGAGAGACAGACAAAGCATGAGCAGGGGAGGAGTAGAGAGAGAGGGAGATACAGAATCCAAAGCAGGTTCTGAGCTGTCAGCACAGAGCCTGATGTGGGGCTCAAACCCACAAACTGTGAGATTATGACCTGAAGCTGAAGTTGGATGCTTAACCGACTGAGCCACCCAGGGGTCCCAGGAGTAAACTTTTAAATAAAAATGGCCTGGTTCTTTTAGTGAAGTGCTTTAAATCTTTTTTTTTTTTTAATTGTTTATTTATTTTTGAGAGAGAGAGAGACAGAGAGTGAGTGGGGGAGGAGCAGAGAGAGAGAAAGAGAGAGAGAGAGAGAGAGAGAGAGAGAGAGAGAGAGAATCTGAAGCAGGCTCCAGGCTCTGAGCTATTAGCACAGAGCCTGATGCGGGGCTCAAACTCTCAAACTGTGAGATCATGACCCGAGCCGAAGTCAGATGATTAACCAACTGAGCCACCCAGGCGCCCCCAGTGAAGTGCTTTATACTCAACAAATAAAAGCCTTATCATCAAACATATGAAAATATATTTCTTTCATAAGTCAATTTGTGGTGTTTCTACACCTGGAATATATGTATGTTTTATTTACTGGACGTTTACATTTTAGGAAGGAAAAAAAAATTTTTTTTTTAATTGAATATTTGCAATTTGCTGTTCCTAAGATTTTTATACTATAACAAAATTTGTTCTTTTCTCATGGATTTATAAGTAGAGACTAGTATAAAATTGGAGGAAGAATATGCTTTACTAATCAAATTATATCTTGGTTTTTCTAAATGAGATTATTTTATTTTTAAACACTAAACATGGGAGCTGTTTCTTAGCAAACTTGTTTGGGAAGATTAATGCTGTGATGTGTATTAGATTACCTCATACAGTATATGAAACAGATGTGATCTTTGTCTTAAGTTCCTCTCTTTTATAGCTGTGGTTGTACTTTAAAAAATAATAATAATCATTTCATGTCTTTAAAAAATGCTTAGGGGTGCCTGGGTGGCTCAGTTGGTTTTGGCTCAGGTCTTGATCTCATGGTTTCATGAGTTCGAGCCCTGCATTGGGCTCTGAGCTGATGATGCAGAACTTGATTGGAATTCCCTCTCTCTCTCTCTCTCTCTCTGCCATCTCTGCCTCTTTCAAAATAAACTTAAAAAAATAAATAAATAATAAAACATACTTAAAATACAACCTACAGAACACTGCAAATGGCTAAAAACAGAATAATGTGAAAATATTATAAATTATATTATTTTAATATATAAATATATATTATATATATAATATATATATATAAATATATATAAATATATAAATAATATTATAAATTATATATATTAAAAATTATAAATTATAAAATATTATAATCTAAAAGAATTATTTTTTTATATAATTTTTTAAATGTTTGTATTTGAGAGAGAGAGACAGTGCGTGAGTGGGGGAGGGGAAGAGAGAGAAGGTGTCACAATCTGAAGCAGGCTCCAAGCTCTGAGCTGTCAGCACAGAGCCTGACGTGGGGCTTGAACTCACAAGCCCTGTGAGCCGTGAGATCATGACCTGAGCCAAAGGCAAATGCTTAACCAACTGAGCTACCCAGGTGCCCCAACCTAAAAGAATTCTTAATGTCACAATATTTTACTTTGATGATGTGTCTTTGATTTAATTTGGGTCATTCTGAAAAGGATACTTTGTGTTTGTAACCATTTTTTTAAATGTTTATTTTTGAGAGAGAGACAGAGACAGAGCACGAGCAGGGGAGGGGCAGAAGGAGGGAGACACAGAATCCCGAAGCAGGCTCCAGGCTCTGAGCTGTCCGCACAGAGCCTGACATGGGGCTCGAACTTACGAACCATGAGATCACGACCTGAGCTGAAGTCGGAGGCTTATCTGACTGGGCCACCTAGACGTCCCTGTAACAATTTTTGAAGAGCTTGGAAGTAAAATTTCTGCTTAATTTCTGTTTTTTAAAAAGTGGTAAGTCTTACTTTAACTCGAACCTCAAATTTTCAGAGATAATCCTTACTACAAGATTCTCTCCTGTTGTTCCCGTAAACTGTTGGATTATCGTGGACATTCTGATATTTTGGTAGCCAATCTCCAGATCTGAGACCTCCCACCTCAGATGGAATTTGTGGTCTTTGCACTTGAGACCTGGGCTCCAGGAGGCGTAGACAGTGGCGGAGGCAACTTGCTGGTCCCTAACAGAAGAACGTTATTCCTTCAAAGCTTGGGAATCCTGCTCAACGGTGACGGCATTGTCCTTGCTGCCCCACAGAGCAGCAATTCAGGCCCCACACTTAGCCCTGCCAAGCTCCCGGAGAGCGCTGGATCCTACCCGAGTGGTCATCGGCCTCCAGTGCCAGCCGTGTGAAAAGAGGCCACTTTACATTTGATACAAAGCGTCAGCCGGTCTCATTCATGGTGCCTGGAACATGCTAAGCTCCGGACGTAAGGCTGGAAAGTGGCACTTCAGCACAAATGCCCTTTCCTGCCTCCCCACCCGCAAGGCTTTCACAGGCCAAGAGGAACACGCAGTGGCTTGTCTTTTCCACTCCTCATCTCCCCAGATGTCAAGAGATGTTGTTCTGGGGAACAGCTTGAGAAAAGCCCTATTCTCCTCGCTCTTCCTCACCTGCCAAGAAGCCCTGGCCTGCAGGTGCCTGGTGGGACTGAGGAGCTGCCAGGAGGCATCAGGCCATTCATGCTGGTTGAGAAGTGGCCTCCTCTCTGCCAAGTTCCAACCTTGGCAGCCCTGTCTGCAGGGCCTGTTCTCATGAGCAGCACCTGTCTGCCTAGGCCTCAAACTCCAGCTCCTGCTTGCTGCTTCACACAAACGCAGGTGACCCCATAACCAAGGCCTCCCTCAGAGCCGTGGTTCCTCCTCTGATGAAGCCCTGTTTGTTTGAATCACTGGGTCTCACCAAGGTCTCAAGTCCCAGCAGGAAATAAGAGAGGCTGGGAGATGGATAACATTGCCCAAAGTGCTCTTTTCCAGATGGAGCAATTCAGATTGAGGCAGGAGAAGGACCTTGGAGAGTATCATCAAGTCCAAGCGTTCTCAACCCTGGCTGCAGTTAGAATCGCCTGGGGAACTTTAAAAAAATGAGATCCTGACTTAGATGGTTTGCGGTGGGGGTAGGGAGAGGTCCCCTCAGTGGAGCCCTGAGAATATTGAGAATCCTGATCTGGCTCAACCCACTTGTTATACACATAAGAAAAACTGAGGCCCTGACAGTGGGATTTTTTGAGATTGTTAATCTTGTCTAATCTACCAGTTTTACGATGGGGAAACTGAGGCCCATGAAAGGTTGAACAGAACCACGAAGGCTCCACAGCAAGTAAGTGGTATTTTAGTACCATGGGTGGCTTAACTTTTAATTGTGTCAGAATGGTTCTACTTCTATCATGTCTAGTTTTATTATCACAAACTCTGCTTTAAACTTATTTTTGTTTCCTACTGCTCAAGAAATAAAGTCTGCTTTCCATAGCATGTAATTCAAGGCCCCATCACAACTTGGCCCTGCTCACCTCTCTAAAAGTACTACCTTCATACCCAACCAAGAGGGGCCTGTGTCCTGGTCCCCTCACTTTAGAGGGCTCCACTCCAGCTTTTTTTCTGACTGTGTCACACATCATGGAACAGAGTCCATGGAGTCAAGGAGACATGATCACCTGGGTTCTCTGGACCTCAGATAGCCCAAGTTCTTTAGGTCTTTCTGGGGAAAAAAAAAAAGTGTTGCTGGTCTCAGAGATGGCCCCACAGCAGCTGCCCATTAAGGCTTGGAAATGCAGGTTGAGCATCCACATTCAAGTCTCCTCCTTGTACAGGCTGGAGTCCAGAGTGGGAAGAGCAGAGGAATAGGTTCTAGGCCAGAACCTGGCTCCTCTGTGCTCTGGGGAATCTAAGAATTTGAATTTCAAATATTGCCTTCTAGATTGTCACAAAGGTATATATGTCAAGGTAGAAGGATAGAACATATTAAATGGTTTGATTTATAAATTTTAAATATTTACATGGTATGTAGGCCTCCATTTGTACCCTTGTGTTGTCCCTGTACATGTTGGAGAACAGAGTTGATTCCTGAAGGAGTAGTGGTCAACTTTGCTGTTAGAAGGTAAGTGCCCCAGACCTTCAGTAGGTATAAGATCTGCACTGGCAATTCTTGGAGGGATCACAGGCTGGGGAAGTGATCTGGAATGTGGTGTCCCTTGGCCTTGTTTGGTGAGCACTTCCTCCCTTTCTTCCTGTAGTACAGTTCTCACAAAGTCCTGTCTTTAAATTCCTAGGTAGTGGTGTTTTTCTCACAATAGAATTTCCATGGAGCATGTGAATAGTAGGAAGAGGGATGCTAGGTTATAAGATATCTCAGATATTTAATTTGCTTAAGCATTTCCAGACTGTTCTTAGAATGGCTGAACCTGCTACTATCAGCCAGCTGTACATGAGGGTTCTACTGTCTCTGTGTCTCTGCCAACTTGGCATTATTCAGCTTTCTAGGTTTTGTCAGATCATTGGTAGAAAAGTAATATCTCACTGTTGCTCTAATCTACAAATTAAAAACATTTTTGTCTTGTTCTGTTTGGGCTGCCATAACAGAATACCATAGACTGGGTGCTTATAAACAACAGGAATTTCTCACAATTTTCGAGGTTGCAAGCCTGAGATCAGGGTGCCAGCATGGTGGGGTTCTGGTGAGGCCCCCCTTCTAGATTGCAAGTGGCCATTTTCTCATTGTGTCCTCACATGGCAGAGATAGCAAAAAAGCTCTCTAGGGTCCTTTGAATATCATCACATTGGAAATTAGGATTTTAACATAGGAATTTTGAAGGGACATATTTCAGTCCATAACAATTACTAATGATTTTGAGCAGCTCATCATGTGCCTATTAGCTTCAATCAGCTCCAAATTCTCCCACTGACCTATCAGCCAGCCACCTTTCTCTATCATTCTCTGCAAAAATAGTTTGAGAGGTCAGGAATCAGTCTGCTGATGTCTAGATTCACTGAGACACTAAATAATAGATATGCCCATGATGCTATAGCATTTGCCATTCCTGTTTATTTTCAACTCTCGGGGACTTCATCTACTTTCCTGCTCTCCTGGCTCCCTGGTCTCCAGCTTCACTGGCCATGAACATGCAAAGCCATTCCCATATAAGGGACTTTCGCTCCCACTGTTTCCTCTGCCTGGATCACTGCCATTCTCAAGGCTTGTTCCCCTCCCTCCTGTGAGTTTCTGTTCAAATGTCAGCTCATCGATGACATCTTCTCTGTTCTTTGTATCTAAAGTAGCTCTTTGAATACTTTACTCCCCCGAAGTTGGTTTTTTTTTTTTAAAGTTCATTTATTTTAAGTAATCTCTACACCCAACGTGGGACTTGAACTCAAGACTCTCAGATCAAGAGTCCTGTGCTCTTCCAACTGGACCAGCCAGGCACGCCCCTCACTCCACCCCCCGCCACTTAAGTTTTCTTCTTAGCACCTTCCACCACCTGGCATTCCGATTGCCTGTTATGGTACATATTTACTGGTCTGTTTATATAGTATCTGTTTCCTAGGTGCCTCAGTAGTAAAGACCATGTCACTGCTATATCCCAGTGCCTGGAAGGTGGCCTGGCACATAGTAGGCACTAGGTGATCACTTACTGAATTGAATAAATTCTTACTACTTCCTTCTACACTATATGTCCTCCCGATACGATATTTAAGTGGAAACATTTGTACATTTATCAGTTTTCTCAGGGTAGTTTTTAGATCATATTTAATGGGTTAATGTAGGAAGAGACATTATAGAATGACAAAATCCACAAATAGGTGAATAAACCATGAACAGAGTGGATTTCCTATAGAGATTCAATTAGCTCCCAGGGTCTGGTGCCTTCCCCAAACTGACCAAATCAATATATTTCCAGGTCTGGCTTTGAAAAACAAAAAACAAAAAACAAAAGTTTCTCCTAAATGTGAAATTATTTCCTAGTGTTCATATGGTACAAATAACTTTGGTTGTCTTGTATTTGTTTCTACAGTCCTTAGTCTGAATGTTAATTTCTTATTTACTAGAAATATATCTTTCCATAAAAAATGATTGGATTTCAGGCTTAAAATTTTAGCCCAACACAATGACAGATTAGAAAAACACTGTGTCACAGTTGCACAAACCCTTTCCAAAAAACTTAACTCCACTTGCTTTCTCTGAAACTTGGGAGGGAGGAAAAATGGTTAGGAAACACTGGGGCTAGAATTCAGTCACAGCCATGTCTTTCTTAAAAAAAAAAAAAAAAAAAAAAAGTCAGTTGGAGTGCCAGTTGTATAGGGCTGTCCATTGTTCAAAAAAAAAAAAAAAGTTTTAACCCCAGGGTGGAAAAACTAACATTGTCACTAGGATATGAAGAAACCATGGTGAAGAACTAGCGACAGCGAGGCCCCACAGAATGGCCAGTGGCATCTGCTCCTAGCGCCTTTATCAGCAGCCTTGTATGTTCTATTCAAGACTCTCAGAACGATTGTTGGCATGATGTAGACAAATTGACGCAAATTAGTTTAGCACGGGCTATGCAAAGTTTAAGCTTGTTGGGAGACACACGTGGACCACATAGCAACAGCTCCCAACCCTATGCAAAAAGGTGTAGGATGCAAAGTACTAACTACCCAGACTCTCCACTTCTAGATTGAAGCAAATTTTCAAATCACGGTGGAGACTTGGGGGGGGGGGGTTGGGCAGGGGGGGAGGAAGTTGGCGGCAGAGGCTGGAGCCCCCACACTGACCCTGAAGGCCAGTGATGGTTGAGGAAAACAACTGCTAAAAGTGCCGCTTGCAATAAAACCGACTGCCTGTTACATCATGGCCACAAATCCTCAAAGGATGGGCCCCTAAAGATTAAGGGGATTCCGCCACTTTGCTCTTTACTCTTGGTTCAAATATCTCAAGACAATTCCTTCTGGGCTGGTGTCATGCAGACCACCTAGAGGGGCCTTCTAATTGTATTTACAATAATTTAATTACAGCAGGGAGAGCTTCAGAAGACAGGGTTTACCAAGATCTGTACCATAGGTGTCCCCGGCAGAGTTTTAATCTGTTAAATCAACAGAGAAATGGTAAAAATAAAGCCACTCCAGAGTTTGGAAACCACTTCATGGACTCCCACCTCCCCTGCCTTTTTTTTAGGGGAGGTTGGGAGGGTGAAGGAGACATTTTCCTGAAGTCCACAGTTTTCCCACTTTTGTTCACATTATTTTATACTCCATGCACACCTTATATTCATCTGAACACACAGACACACACACACACACACACACAGAAATTTAGATGTTATAAATACATGACAGCCGTGTGTGGTACATGCAAGCATGTGTGCATGTGTGTGTGCATGTGTACATGTGTTTAATTAAATATATCTCTGGATAGTTATTCAAGAACTTGGCAGCAGTGGGGCTTCCAGGGAGGACACCTGGGGGGTGGGAATAGGGGGTTGGAGTAACAGGTATACTTACTTTTAACCGCATTCCTATTCTTTTTTTTTTTTTTAACGTTTATTTATTTTTGAAGGAGAGAGAGACAGAGTGTGATTGGGGGAGGGGCAGAGAGAGAGGGAGACACAGAATTCGAAGCAGGCTCCAGGCTCTGAGCTGTCAGCACAGAGCCCTGTGAGGGACTCAAACCCACAAACCTCGAGATCATGACCTAACCCGATGTCAGACACTTAACGGACTAAGCCACCCAGGCGCCCCACCTCATTCCTATTCTTATGTACTACTGCTTTTTTCCCCCAAAACATTTTTATACCAAACATTTAAAATAGTTTTCCAATGAATCTAGAAGGACATTTTCCCTGCAAATACACAGAAGTGAGCAATCTCAATACAATTTTGATTATTTGGTTAACTACCTACCTAGCCTTGCAGGTATCTTTCTCTTTGGGGCCTCAGCTCTCCTATTTATACAATGGAAGAAAATGGACCAGCTACTCCCGAAGGCCTCTTTCTCTCTTGTGAGATTTATTAACCAGAATCTAAAAACAGTGTGTGCTGCTACTGCCATCTAGCAATCCAACTGGGACCATGTGGGTCCAGCTTTTCTTCAGCATTTAAAAAGAGGTCTGTGGGCTATTATTCAAAACACAAAGACTTCATTGGATATGCAGACATCTTGCAGCCCCTAAGTGCTTTCTGGAGCATGAGAGAGTATAAATATATAAACAAATCCTTACACATTTAAGAAATAGTTCTCCATCAAAAAAAAAAACTATTAGAACTAATAAATGAATTCAGTAAAATTGTAAGATAGTAGTACACAAAAATCTGTTGTGTTTCTGTACACTAATAACAAACTATCAGAAAAGTAAATTAGAAAACAATCTCATTTATTTGTGAATCAAAAAGAATAAAATACCTAGGAATATATTTAACCAAGGAGGTGAAAGACCTGTACACTAAAAACTATAAGACACTGGTGAAAGAAATTGAAAAAGATGTAAATAAGTGAAAAGCTATTCCATGCTCATGAGCTGGAAAAACTAATATTGTTAAAAATGTCCATACTACACAAAGCAATCTACAGATTCAGTGCAATCCTTATCAAAACTCCAATGGTGTTTTTCACAGAATCCTAAAATTTCTTAAAGAAAATTATTTTTAATGTTTATTTATATTTGAGAGAGAGAAGGCGGGGAGAGGGAGGGAGGGAGGGAGAGAGAGAGAGAGAGAGAGAGAGAGAGAGAGAGAGAGAGAGAGAAAGAGATAGCATGAGTTAGTGAGGGGCTGAGAGAGAGGGAGACACAGAATCTGAAGTAGGCTCCAGGCTCTGAGCTGTCAGCACAAAGCCCAATGCAGGGGTCGAACCCACAAATTGCAAGATCATGACCTGAGCCAAAGTCAGGCACTTAACTGACTGAGCCACCTAGGTGCCCCAACAATCTTAAAATTTGTGTGGAACCACAAAAGACCCAAATAGCCAAAACAATCTTGAGAAAAAAGAACAAAACTGGAGGCCTCACACTCCTTGTTTTTAAACTATACTACAAAGCTATAGTAAATAAAACAGTATGGTATTGGCATAAAAGCAGCCACATAGATCAGTGGAACAGAATAGAGTCCAGAAATAAATCCATGCATATATAGTCAGTTAATTTACTACAAAAGAGCCAAGAATATACAATGGGGAAAGGATAGTATCTTCAATAGATGGTGTTGGGGAAAATTGGACACATGCAAAAAAATGAAATTGGATCACTATCTCACACCATACACAAAAATTAACTCAAATTGGGTTAAAGACTTGAATATAAGATCTGAAACCATAAAATCCCTAGAAGAAAACACAGGTGGTAAGCTCCTTGACCTAGGTCTTGATGATGACTTTTAAAATTTGACTCCAGGGGAATCTGGCTGGCTTAGTCCATTAAGTGTCTGACTCTTGATTTCGGCTCAGGTCATTATCTCATGGTTCGTGAGATGAAGCCCCACAGTGGGCTCTGTGCTATTAGCATGCTGCTAACAAGCACGGAACCTGTTTGGGATTCTCTCCCCACTCACGTCTCTGCCCCTCCCCTGCTCACACTCTCTTTCTCAAAAGAAACAAAAACTTTTTTTAAAAAAATTTAAAAAATAAAATTTGACTCCAAAAGCAAAGGCAACAAAAGCAAGAATAAACAAGTGAGACTACATAAAACTAAAAAACTACCGTGTAGCCAAGGAAACTATCAACAAAATGAAAAGGCAACCTACTAAATGGGAGAAAATAATGGCTAATCATTTGCTGATAAGGGGCTAATATCCAAAATATATAAAGAATTCATACAACTCACAGCAAAAAACCCCAATCTGATTAAAAAATGGACAGAAGATCTGAACAGACATTCATCCAAAGAAGACATAGAGATGGCCAACATGAAAAGATACTCAACATCATTAATCATCAGGGAAATGCAAATCAAAACCACAATAAGATACCACCTCTCATCTGTTAGTATGGCTGTAATCAGGAAGACAAGAAGTAACAAGTGTTGGCAAGGATATGAAGAAAAGAGAACCCTCATGCACTGATGGTGGGAATATAGATTGGTGCACTCACTATGTGAAACAGTATAGAGGTAACTCAAAAATTAAAACCAGAACTACCATATGATTCAGCTTCTGGGTATTTATCCAAGGAAAATGAAAACACTAATTTGAAAAGATATATGCACCCCTACATTCACTGCAGCATTATTTACAATAACCAAGATATGTGTTACAACAACCCAACTCCACAGATGGATGAATGGATAAGGAAATTGTGATATGTATAAAAAGGAATATTATTCGGCCATAAAAAGGAACGAAATCTAGCCATTTGTGACAACATGGATAGACCTCGAGGGCATTATGCTAAGTGAAGTAAGTCAGAGAAAGAACAAATACTGTATGATTTCTCTTACATGTAGAATCTACAAAACAAAACAAAACACCAAGCTCATAGATACAGATTGGTGGTTACCAGAGGTGGAAGGTAGGAGATGGGAGAAATGGGTGAACTGTTGTTTTTTAGGTCTAAATAAACTGAATAAAACTTTTTAAAAATAATTCTGAGCCTGTTAATATTTGGCAACAATAAAACCCCATTGCAATTCAGGGGCCTCAAGGGCCTTTGGGGATGTTCCCCGCTGTTCAATGCAACAGATATTTGCTGAGTACCTGCTATGTGTGTAGACCACTGTGAAAATGTGGTGGGAAAAGGCAGGAATTTGGTTTTATGCAGTTTAGACACCATAGCCCTAATAGGATGAAGATCTTTTGGAATTATATTCCTGGTTAGCCTATGCATCTCCAACAGGTAGCATTGAACTGGCACATACCAGGAACTTCATAAATTCTTGCTTTCAGTGAATGAACAAAGAAAATGAATGAATGGCCTGGATTTGAATTCATGGTTCCCAGCTTAAGAGGGTATTTTCTTTTCTGAACCTCTATTTCCTAATTCGTAATCTGTAAAATAGAAATGATAATCCTTACCCCTGATTATGAGGATCTATTGATATAACAAAGGGCGATGCCTCTGTCAACTGGAAAACACTAAAAAAAAAAAAAAAAAAAAAAAAAAAAAAAAAAGGAGGTGGGCTATGGAAATCTCTCTATATTTTAAGGCTCACTAATAATTTACTTTACATAACTAAGAAATATATTTAATCCCCAAAGTGATATTTCTATTTGAGAACTAGAAATTTTTTTCTGCTGTGTATTCTAAATTTTACTGATTAGCTTAAAGGATATTGTGGAAACATCCCAAACTCAAAGTGGAATACAGTTCTTCCCACCTCTTCTCCCAATCTCACTATTTCCTAGCAAATGAATAGGTTGTGCTCTTTATTTTTACTTCATTTCCAGATTTCCATATATACAAATTGAAGGAGATGAATTAGGTAAGTTCTAAAGTCTCTTCCTTTTAAAACAGATTGTAACAGACACAGTTGTCCCCCAAGAACACCACAGCAGGCCCAATGTTGTGGGAAAACTGTGATATGCTGCCACCTGTTGGTGATGCATTAAATTTCTTTTAATTTTTTGCCAAAGATGAAGTTTAATATTTAAATATTATTAACTACAACCTAATGAATTCACACACATATCTACAGTATAAACTCATTACAGTGCCAAGGGAAAGAGATATCACTCCCCAAGTAATAATAATAATAGTCCACTCTTAAAAACCATCCAGTACCAAATGCTACATGTATTCGCCCACTTAAATCCTCATAGCCACCTTTATGCAGAGATTCTTTGATTATCCCCACTTTACAGATGAGGAAAGAGACAGTCAATGGCCAATAACTTGCCCCAGGTTACAAGGGTGGTAAGTAGCAGAGACAGAGCTCAAGCCCTGTCCTTTCTGAACCCAGGGCCCAATATTAACATATGCCCCTAGCAGGTGTATTTTATAGTATTGACTTCCTTGCTTCTGATTAGAAAAGTACTTAACATCTTTGTAGACATTTTATAAATTACAAAGAAAATGAAAATAACTTGAAATCCTATGAGTAAAATGAGATCAATGTTAACATTTTGTGTATATCTATCCAGTAATTTTTAAAGGTTATTTATTTATTTTAAAGTAATCTCTACACCCAGTGTGCAGCTAGAACTCATGACTCCAAGATTAAGAGTCACATGCTCTCCTGACTGAACCAGCCAGGTGCATCTATCTAGTAGTTTTAATGCTTCTCTTGCGTATATAGTTGTACTTTAATATATAATTTTTGTCAAAAGATCTCCTTTTACTTTTAAAAATTCATTCCTTTATCCAATTAAATTTAGCAAATGCTTACTTTGTGCCAGGGAGAGATACAATGGAGGAGATTTAAAAACAAAAACAAAAATATGATCACCACACTTGTAAAGCTGACAGTCTTGAAGAAGGGGACAAATAATCACAATAAAATAAATACTCCAAAGTATTCTGTTCTGAAATTATTCCAGGACAACAGGTGACAAGGAAAGCTAGTCTACACTGGGAGACTACAGAAAGCTTTCTTGAGGAGGTGATGTTTTGAAAGATCTGGACAGGGGCACCTGGGTGGCTCAGTCAGTTAAGTGTCTGACTTTATTTCAGGTCAGATCATGATCTCACAGTTTCGGGTGTTCGAGCCCTGCATTGGGCTCTGCTCTGTGTGGAGCATGATTGGGATTCTCTTTCCCTACGCTGCTCATGCTCTCTCTCTCTCAAAATAAATAAAAAAACAATATAAAAAAAGATATGTGCAATTCATGTACTTCTTGATACTCGCCTCTTCTCCCCATATACACACATAGTCCCACAACCAACTTTCCAAGCAATTCTTGGCTTCACAGAGGGGGAAACTTTCCCTGTCCATTCTCTTCTTACTGCTCAAGTAGGCTCAGGGACAGACAATGGATAAGCTCTTCTCTAAGCAGATGAAAGAGTGGGAATAAGATATTATTCTCTTACTCTAGGCACCCCAATATTTACAAGTGATTTTTGGGGACCTCCTCTCTCTTGGCTTCAGAGAGAGGAAAACTTCTCCCCACAAACACCGCATTTCCACTTTCACCACTGAAGGAATCTAGGATCTAGCCCCAATTGTTAGTGCCTCGCTTGGGAGAGAGCTAGAGTTTACAGTTTTCAGCTGAGGTCCTAGTGTCACTTCCTAGGTGACAGGAAAAAGCCAACTTAACAATTGCACCACTGACTCTCAATCCTAACCACACATTAAAATCACCTGAGTTTTGGTCCTCAGCCCCAGAGACTGATTTAAGTGGTCCAGGGCCAGTGCCTGGGTCTCTGGGATTTTTGTTTGTTTGTTTGTTTTGTTTTGTTTTAAGCTATCAGTATGCAAAGTAAGCTGACAGCTGTGTCAGTTTAGGTATTTCAATAACATTTAAAACTGTTATTGGTTTCCTTCTCCCACACTCTTAAAACTTCACGTCTTCTTCCTTTCTTGTGTCTTTCTTTCGAACTCTGTTCTTACATTTTACCCATTTTTTCCCATTCGTATTGTGTTGATGTTTCATTTCATCATAATTTCCAGCAGCTCTTTACATAGTAGGTTTATAAATAGAGCAATTAACCCCATTTGTCTATAATATAGACTGCAAATATTTTTCCATTTACTATTTATCCTTGATTATGACTTTTTTACTTGAAGAGGTTTTAGATTTTTATATAGCCATACTTATAAAATTTTAAATGGCATCTGAATTTAGATGTTAGAAAGACCTCCTTAAATCCAAGATGATAAAAAAAATTTTCACTCATGTTTCCCTTTAGTACTTCTGTGAAGAAAGGATCCATTCTTCCCCCAAATGATTACCCAGTTGTCACAACACTATCTAAAAATTGGAGTTTTGCCAATCTGATAGGAAAATGAGATTTTATTATGAGTCAGGGTGATATATTTTCCAATGCCTTTGTATTTTTTTCTGTGAACGATCTATTCAATATCTCTTGTTAATTTTTCTGTATGATTCTTTATCTTTTTTACTTGTAGAAATTATTTATATATTAAGGACAGTAGCCCTTTGTTTTTTTGTGTGTGTTTTTTTAATTAAAAAAAATTTTTTTTGTTTATTTATTTACTTTGAGAGAGAGAGAGAGAGTGCATACAAGCAGGGTAGGGGCAGAGTAGGACAGAATCCCAAGCAGACTCCATGCCATCTGCACAGAACTCAACTTGGGGCTGGAACACACAAACTATGAGATCATGACTCTAGCCAAGATCAAGAGTCGGACACTTAACCAGCTGTGCCATCCAGGCACCCCAGGACATTAGCCCTTTGTGATGTAAGCTGCAAATTTTTTTCTCAGTTTGCCATTTGTATTTTTACTTACAGTGTTTTTTGTCATGCAATTTATTATGGGCTTAATTTTTTCCCCCAAATTTCCCCAAATTCTAATGTTAGGTCCTAACCCCCAGTACCCCCAGAATGTGACTGTTTTTAGAGATAGGACCTTTTAAAAAGAGGTTATTAAGGTAAAATGAGATCATATTGATGGGCCCTAATTCAATATGACTGATGTCTTTATAAAGAGGGATGTCTTTATACAGACACCAGGGAGGAATATCCGAAGACAAAGAGAAGATGGCAATCTACAAACTAAGGAGGAAGATCTCAGAAGAAACCAACCCTGCTGACATCTGGATCTCATACCTCTAACCTGCAGAATTGTGAGAAAATAAGTTTCTGTTGTTTAAACCATCAAGTTGAACTTTGTTATGGCAGCCCTAGCAAATTAATACACCAAAGTTTTTAAAAACCTTGCCAGATGTATGTCTTTTTCTTTAGTGTGTCTAAGTTTTGAGGCAGAGTTAGCAAATGTCTCCCACTCCCAACAGAGAAATTCACCCTCACTTTTTCCCTAATATTTGCATCATTTCATTTCCCCCATAACGATTTCATTTTAGAAGTTTTAGGTGTACAGAAAAGTTAAAGATAGCAGGAAGCATTCTTGTATACCCCTCACCCAGTTTACCCTGCTGTTACCATCTTATATTACCATAGTTTATTTGACAAAACTAAGGAACCACTGTTGATACAATGCTATTAATTTGGATTTCATTAGATTCCTTCTAATGTTTCCTCTTCCGTTCCAGGATCTCATGCAGGATAACACACCACTTACTTGTTGTGCCTCTTTAGGTACTTCCAGATTGTGAAGTTTCTCAGACTTTCCTTGTTTTTGATGACCTTGATTACAGAAGTACTGCTCAGGTATTGTGTAGAATATCCCTCCATTGGGGCTTGTCTCGTGTTTTTCTCATTGTAGATTGGAGTTTGGAGCTACTGGAAGACCACAGAAGTAGAGTGTCATTCTCATCACATCATATTAAGAGTATAGGATATCAACATGATTTATCATTGATGATGTTAACCTTGATTATCTGGCTGAAGTAGAGTTTGCAAAGTTTCTCTGCAGTAAACTTACATTTTTCCTCCCCCTTACATACCCTACTCTTTGGAAGCCAAGCACACACTCAAGTATGAAGAGGAGTTAAGCTCTTGCTAGGAAAATGTCTGATGAATTTTCGGTGGTAAATGCTCTACCTGAACATTTCACTGCCCATTACCTCTGCTGTGAGCAATATAAAACCTGGCCAACCTCTTCAACACTGGCCAGATTTAAAAATGTAAATATAAATCATTCAAATGTGGTATTTATTTGATTTTAATGGAAACTTAAATAAATTATTTTAATTAATTATATTGAATTGCTCTTTGATAGAATTTGTCTACTTTATGAAACCACATACTTAAAATCTAAGATGATGTGGAATATTGTTAGAATGTGCAACTTCAGTGGTGCCTGGGTGGGTCAGTCGGTTAAGCATCTGACTTCAGCCCTGATCTCGCAGTTTGTGGGTTCAAGCCCCACAACCCACAGCTTTGTGCTAACAGCTCAGAGCCTAGAGCCTGCATCAGATTCTGTCTCCCTCTTTCTCTGCCCCTTCCTCAATTGCACTCTCTCTAAAAAATAAACATTAAAAAATTTAAAAAAAGAATGTGCAACTTCATTGGCAAATTAATTCAAGGATTTTTCTATAATCACTATTTCCCTAAATACACTTTTGATAACAATCATATTACATAATTTAAATAAATGATTGCTCTATGTATAGAAAAATAAATGTGGTCCTCTTGAGGCTATGTCTTGGAGTATTTATCAGTAACTATTTGAAATTGTCAGTAACTGTTGTCAGGTATTGAGTTCATTAGCCAGTGTTTATTTTTATTCTTGAGCTTTTATTAGTAAACTTTTTATGAGTTAGTAGACTTTTTTGAGTTCTCCCTGATTTGTTTTGTTTTTAGCCAAATGGGTCACACAGCTCTAAAGCCTACTATTTATGGAAACTACATTTTAAAAAAATCCAGGCCAATACATATGTAAATCATGGTTGTCCTACATTTGGATAAGTTGTCAACTCTGCCTTGATGCAATATGTAATGTTGTTGCATCAAGTTTACTTACTGGAAACAAATCATTATCTGCTCTTCAGTGACAGGCAGTGACAGTAGCTTCATCCAGGAAAAAAATGAAAGGAAAACATCTCATTAGTTTTTATACTAATATAGTTTCAGTGATAAAGATACTTCTGAAAAAAATCAATTTCTTTTTTTTTTTTTTAATGTTTATTTATTTTTGAGACAGAGAGAGACAGAGCATGAACGGGGGAGGGTCAGAGAGAGGGAGACACAGAATCTGAAACAGGCTCCAGGCTCTGAGCTGTCAGCACAGAGCCCGACGCGGGGCTCGAACTCACGGACCGCAAGATCGTGACCTGAGCCGAAGTCCGCCGCTCAACCAACTGAGCCACCCAGGCGCCCCCAAAAAATCAATTTCTTACAAGTGGAACTTGACTTCTAATGAGTCTATAAAGTATCTGATTTCTCTTAAAATTGTGAATTTAATTAAAATGACAAATTTAATGTTTGTGATTTTCTATACATTAAATTTTTTTTAATGTTTATTTATTTTTGAGAAAGAGAGACAGAGTGCGAGTAAGGGAGGGCCAGAGAGAGAGGGAGACACAGAATCTGAAGTATACTTTAGGCTCTGACCTGTCAGCACAGAGCCCGACAGGGGCTCAAACTCACAAACCGAACTGTGAGATCATGACCTGAGCTGAAGTTGGATGCTTAACTAACAGAGCCACGTAGGGGCCTTGATTCTCTATACATTTTAAATTAAAATGCCTAAAATATGAATTGAGACATATCTATTTGTTTGTATTATAAACAGTAAGCAATCTGTTTGAGATGTTAGGTTTTATCACCTGCTGTTGTATTTGTAAACAAAGACAAATGTTGCTCTAAGATGTAATTATAATTGACTGTACATGTGGTACTTGATTTTTTAAAGATATTCTTATTTCCTCTTAAAAGCTTTTTAAAAATGTATTTTCATGGGGCGCCTGGGTGGCGCAGTCGGTTAAGCGTCCGACTTCAGCCAGGTCACGATCTCGCGGTCTGTGAGTTCGAGCCCCGCGTTGGGCTCTGGGCTGATGGCTCAGAGCCTGGAGCCTGTTTCCCGAATCTGTGTCTCCCTCTCTCTCTGCCCCTCCCCTGTTCATGCTCTGTCTCTCTCTGTCCCAAAAATAAATAAACGTTGAAAAAAAAAATTAAAAAAAAATGTATTTTCATAACTTAAAAAAAAAGTTAAGTAAGCTCCCCCTTTCTTTATCTCTTTCTCTTCCCCTTCTCCCTATTCTTTTTCTTTTCCTTCTATTTATGACAATTCAGTCCGAGGCTATTAGAAGGAACTGGCAAGGTGGACTTCCATAGCAAGGTGAGGACGCAGGGTTGGGGGAAGATGTCCATATGGGTAGGAGTGGTATGGAATTTTACAGCCCATGTGGTCTTGAGAAGATGTTAGTGTAGGAGGGTGGCTGCCCCTGTAGTAGAGCAGCTTAAGTGGAAGAAGAGGGCCCCAACATGGAAGATGGGGCCATACTGTTGATGAGAGATTGATTACATAGAGTGGGATTAACCAAATAAGTAAATACATTAAAGATAATGGGAACCAGGTGTCTCGTTGTCAGAGAAAGGACAAATAAATATGGAAAGGGAGAAGGCAAAAAATGAACCCTGTGGCATTAATTTCAAATCAGAGGTACTGGTGTAAACTTATGGCTATCAGTATACGGACATATAGAAATATAGATTTTATTAATATATCAGTAAGTGTGTATTTGTAAAAACTAACAGCAATGAGCCTACCTAGTGCCAGATCTTGTTTTCCACATACCATTGATAAAGTTGGAACAATTTGTAGCAGAAAAATTAGAAATTGCTCAAGAGTTATGGGGACATGTCAAAAGGACATGGAAGGGAACTTAAAAGGGGGTCCCACTAGCCAAATCTAGCCCAAGTTGAGCATCAAAAGGGTGACAAGTATGGGGCACAATACTTATTTACAATATTTACAATATTCCTGCACATTAAAATATTTATTAATTACAAAGGGAAGAGTAATGTTACCACATTAAACAAGTGATCAAAATGAACATTATGAATAACGAGACAGATCAAAATCATGAACCAAATGATTATTGGAAATGAGAAGAACACAGTCTCACTTCTACCATACTCCTGCTGTTCTGATTATCTCTTGTGAGTTAACAAAGCATCCCAAGCTCAGTGGTGGGAAACAAAACCATATTACATGTTCACAGATTCTATGGGTCAGGATTTGCATGAGGTGCAACATAGATGAATTGTCTCTGTTCTGTGATGTTTGGGGCCTCAGTTGGGGACAATACTATGACTTCTGGGATTGCCTGAAACAGCTGGAGGCTGGAATCATCTGGAGTTTTCTTTATTCAGTTTGGCACCTGGGCTGGGATGATTTGAAATCTGGGCTCAGCTGGGGCTGTCAACCAGAGCATCTCCATGTGGCTCTCCATGTGGTTTGGCTTTCACAGCCTGGTACCTGGGTTCTTGAGCATTCTGAGATTGTAGGGAGTGAGTATTGCAGGGACCTACACAGAAGCTGCAAGATTTCTTTTAACCTAGACTTGGAAGTCACTAGCATCATTTCACTTTATTCTATTAGTTATAAGAGAGTCCTTATGGCCCACCCAAGTTCAAAGGGAGAAAAATTAGACCCCACTTTTTAATGGGAGTGTGGCAAAGTCATATTGCAGAAGATCATGGGAGATGGGAGAAAGACTGGCTCAGTACGATAATTTTGCCTACACTTTCTTTCCTTGTATGTTTTGTAGGCATTGCCTCATTGTCTTCTGGTGTTGGATACTTCTATGAGAAGTCATTGCATGTTTCTGAAGAGAACCTACTTTCTTTCCTTAAAAGTGACTTGGAAAAAAAAAGTGACTTGATGTTTTTACCTGGCTGCTGAAATAATTCTTTATTTCTTTCTCTGGAATAATTTACATACCATAAAAATTTCCCATTTCAAGTGTATAATATAATAAATTTTAGTAAATTTACATAGTTCTGCAACCATTTCCACAATCCAGTATTAGAACATTTTCATCATCCCAAAAAGATCCCTTGTGCCCATTTGCAATCAATCCCTATTCACAATCCCCAGTCCCTGGCAACCACAGATTTGCTTTCTATTTTTATAAGATTTTCCTTTTCTCTTATTCAACATAGTGTTGGAGTTCCTAGCCAGATGAATTAGAAAAGAAAAATAATAATAAAAGGCATTCAAATCAGAAAGGAAGAAGTAAAACTATTTCTATTTTCAGATAACATATTATATATAGAAAATTCTAAAAACTTCACCAAAAAGCTATTAGAACTAATAAATACAGTAAAGTTGAAGAATATAATATCAATACACAAAAATCAGTTGTGTTTCTATAACTGAATAATGAACTATCACAAAGAGAAATTAAGAAAACAATCCCATTTACAGTTGAATCACAATGACTAAAATGCCTAGGAAAAGGGGTGCCTGGCTGGCTCAGTTGGGAGAGCATACATACATCTTGATCTCAGGGTCATGAGTTAGAGCCCCACGTTGGGTGTAGAGATTACTAAGAATTTTTTTTTAATTTTTAAAAATTTTTAAATAAAATAAAATAAAATACCTAGGAATAAAATTAACCAAAGAGGTGAAAGACCTATACACTGGAAACTATAAGACACTGGTGAAAGAAATTGAAAAAGATGCAAATAAGTGGAAAGATATTCCACACTCATGAATTATAAGAATTAAGATTGTTTCTTGGGGGAAGAATTAATAATATTAAAATGTCCATACCACCCAAAACAATATGCAGATTCAGTGCAGTCCTCATCAAAATTCCCATGGTATTTTTCACAGAAATAGAACAAACAATCCTAAAATTTGTATGGAACCACAAACGACCCTGAATAGCCAAAGCAATCTTGAGAAAAAAGAAAAAAAGCTGGAGGTATCACATTTCCTGATTTCAAATTATTTTACAAAGCAATAGTAATGAAAATAATATGGTATTGGCATAAAAACAGACACATGGATCAGTGGAACAGAATAGAGCCCAGAAATAAATTCATGCTTATATGTTCAATTAATTTACAACAAATGAGCCAAAAATATATAATGAGGAAAGGATGGTCTCTCTAATGCATGGTGCTGGGAAAACTAGACAGCCACATGCAAAAAAATGAAATTGGATCACTATCTTATACCATACACAAAAATTAACTCAAAATGGATCAAAGACTCGAATATATAAGACCTGAAAGCATAAAATTTATAGAAGAAAACACAGGAAGTAAGCTCCTAGACATTGGTCTTAGCAATGATTTATTAGATTTGACACCAGAAGTAGGGCAATAAAAGCAAAAATAAACAAGTGGGACTACAAAAAACTAAAAATCTTCTGTACAGCAAAGGAAACCATCAACAAAATGTAAAGGTAACCTATGGATTGGGAGAAAATATTTACAAATCATATGTCTGATAAGGAATTAATAATAAAAATATAAAGAATTCATACAACTCAATAGAAAAACAAACAATCTGATTTTTTAAATGGGCAGAGAATCTGAAGAGACATTTTTCCAAAAAAGGCATATAGATGGCCAACAGGTACATGAAAAGATGCTCAACGTCACTAATAATCAGGGAAATGCAAATCAAAACTACAATGAGATAATGACCTCACACCTATTAGAATGGCTATTACCAAAAAGACAAGAACTAACAAGTGTTGCCAGAGATATGGAAAATAGGAACCCCTGGGCACTGCTGGTGGGAATATAAATTGGTGCAGCCACTATGGAAAACAGTATAGAGCTTCCTCAAAAAATTAATAGAACTACCATGTGATTCAGCAATTCCACTATGGATATTTATTAAAGAAAACAAAATCACCATCTCAAAAAGATATCTGCACCTCCATATTCAGTACAGCATTATTTACAATAGCCAAGACAAGGAAACAATCTTTGTGTCCATCAATGGATGAAGAAAATGTGGTATATATGTACAATGGAATACTATTCACCCATAAAAAAGGAAATTTTGTCATATGGAACTTGAGGGCATTATGGTAAGTGAAATAAGTCACAAAGAAAAAGACAAGTATCATGATCTCACATGTGGAATCTGAAGAAACAAACATAAAACAAACAAAAAGCAACTCATAGAGAACAGATTGGCGGTTGCCAGAGGTGGGGGTGGGAGGTGAGGGGCAGACAAATGGGTAAAGGTGGTCAAAAGGTACAAACTTCCAGTTATAAGATAAGTAAGTCCTTTGATGTAATGTATGGCATAGTGACTATAGCTAACAATACTGTATTGCATACTCAAAAGTTGCTGAAAACGTAGATCTTAAAAAGTTCTCCTCACAAGAAAAAAAATGTATGTGTGGTGATGGATGTTTACTAAACTTACTGTGGTAATCATTTTACCATATATGTGTATATTGAATATTATGTTGTATACCTAAAATGAATACAACATTACATGTCAGTTATATCTCAGTTTTAAATAGGGATTTGCCTTTTCTGGAAATTTTACATCAATGAGATCATACAATATGCGGTCTTTTGTATCTGGATTCTTTTACAAGTGGAAAACATTACTGAGGAATGTTGAAGCATGTAACTAATCATATGTGTTAGATTCACTGGCAGAGGCAACCATAGGAGGTAGTGATAAAAATTATGAAAAATAGAATATGAAAGTAAGCCTGATAAATTATGAAAATCTGGACTTCACAGTAAGCCTGATAAAGAATTATGAAAAAGATGATGTCAGAGAAAGCTCAATTAACCTAACAGAAATTGAAAAACTGTTTCTGTTTATTAAAAGTGATGATGTATAACAACTGTAGCTTTAATTCTAGATAAATAGAACTAAAAACCCACTATAGCTTTGTAGTCATTTGTGTGTAACTTGTATGCATTCTGGCATTTTTTTGCTCCATAATAAAATTATCTAATTGTACATTTATGAACTGGCATGTTCCTTTAGGTCTCAATTTCTCATTTCTCCTACATCCATGGCATGTTTTTGAGGTTCATGTGTGTTGCGGCAGCTATCGGTAGTTTGCTCCTTTTTACTGCTGAACAGTACTCCATTATATGAATATGCAGTCTAGTCTTATTATCCCTCATAGTTATTTTCTATAAAATAGCTTCAACACTAAATTTAGTGAATACAGAATTATTGACCCTAGGGGAAATGCAGGGTTAGGTTCCTGCAACATGTCATTTCATCAACTAATAATATATAACCTTGGTTTGTGTTTCTGTTTAAAGACACCATATTTAATACATAGTGTTGATTCATTAACATTGAACTCATGGCAAACAAGCACTGTAACTCATGCCTGAATGAAGCTTATGTAACAAATGTATTTTTTCGACAAGGTACATCACCATCTTTTTGTGCTTGGGAATCATCAACAAAAAGCACAAAAAAATGTGAAAAATGGGGCACTAAATAGACTGTAAAAGAACAATTGTGTACAGGAAGAGAGTTGAAACAAGGAGGCAGAGGTTCCCTTTCCTGATCTCAGCTGGGAACGCATTTGTTGGGTGACTCAAATTTTCTGCAGCTCTGCACATGTGCATATCCAAGAACGGCCGGGAAATTCCTGTTGATTTTGGGGTTACAAAGAAGTTTTAGCAAGTACCAAATTTGCAAATGAAGAATCCATGAATAATAAGAATTGACCACTATATTTTGTTGATCTATTCACCAGTTGATGAACAGTTGATTATTTCTACATTTAGGCTATTATGAATAATGTTGCTATGAACATTTGCGTACAAGTCTTTGTGAAAATATTTGCTTTTATTTCTCTTGGACGAATACCTAGAAGTTGAATTGCTAGGTCATATGGTACATTTGTTTACCTTTTTTAAGAGACTGCCAAACTGTTTTCCAAAGTGGTTGCACCATTTTATACCCCCACCAGCAATGTCTGAGGGTTCCAGTTTCTTTATGGCTATAGCAAAATAGCCATAGGTTATAGCTTATCTTTCGATTATAGACATTTTAGCGTGTGTGAAGTGGTATCTCATTATAGGTTTGATTTACATTTCCCTAATGACCAATGATTTTGTGCATCTTTTCATGTACTTATTAGTCATTCATATATATTTTGTGGTGAAATGCTGATTAAAATATTTTGCTTATTTTTAAATCGGGGCATTTTTATTTTTGTTATTAAAGTTATTAAGATATGTCTATATTCTGGTTACAAGTCCTATATCAGATATATCATTTGCAAATATTTTCTCTGGTTTGTCTTTTTATTTCAGTGGTGTTTCATGAAGTGCAAAAGTTTTAACTTTTGATTAAGTCTAGTTTATCAATTTTATCTTTTCTGGAAGTGATTTTGGTGTTATATCTAAGTGATTTTGGTATTGTACTTTATCTAACCCAAGATCATAAGGATCTTATGTTTTCTTCTAGAAATTACATTCTTTATCTTTTAAACTCCAATGACTTTATTGAGCAAATTTTCTCTAAATAATTATGTATCAGTCAAAATGGAGATTTTAATTTTTTTCAGAAAAAAATATATTTTAAAATTTTGCTTATAAATATTTGTATGTTCCAATGTTTTGCTTTTCTTCTTAGGGGCTAATTAAGTATGTTGCCTGTCTTCTATTATCTGCCATTTGCTCCATAGTCTTTTGTATATCTTTTTTTTTTTTTTAATTTTTTTTTTCAACGTTTATTTATTTTTGGGACAGAGAGAGACAGAGCACGAACGGGGGAGGGGCAGAGAGAGAGGGAGACACAGAATCGGAAACAGGCTCCAGGCTCTGAGCCATCAGCCCAGAGCCCGACACAGGGCTCGAACTCCTGGACCGCAAGATTGTGACCTGGCTGAAGTCGGACGCTCAACCGACTGCGCCACCCAGGCGCCCCTGTATATCTTTCTTTTATTCTGTTTCATCTGTTCTTTTTTCACTTCTAATCTCTGTACCCCTTTCTTGGGCTTTCAGTCATGCTTAGTCTTCCTTGTGCTTCTTATAATTTAGTCTTTATTTTTCGTAATTTTTTTTCTCTTGTTTCTTCTTTGATTATCTATCTATCTATCTACCTTATTTATTGGGTCTATCTACCTATCTACTTATTTATTGGGTCGGGCAGAGAGAAAGGGAGAGGCAGAATCCTAAGTAGGCTCCATACTGTTAGTGCAGAGTCCAACATGGGGCTGGAACCCAAGAACTGTGAGATCATGACCTGAGCCAAAATTCAAGAGTCAGATGCTTAATCAACTGACCCACCCAGACACCCCTGATACCTATCACTTAATGCTTCACCCCCTCTTATCATCTAGCTATCACCTCCTGTTATCTGCCATTTCTTTCCTGAGCTCTTCTACTTTTGCTGTGTGTTTTCCCTTCTTATATTCAATTAAAGCATTGAGTTTCTGAATATTCATGTGGAGATGTTGGGTAATCATTTTCTTTTGCTTTGGATCAACACTTTTCTGTTAAGTTTGTCTTCAAGGGAATTTTGCTGCTCTTTTTCATCATTTTCTTACAGTATCATTGTAAGAATGTCTTTTTTTAGAATTGTATTTGAATTATTAGTTATATACTCCTAAGGAGGTTAGAGGAGGGTAACTTCTAGGTTTTTCACTACAAAATAGGTTTGTCACAAAAAACCTTCCTCATAAAGTAACATTAGAGCAGACCTGAAGGAAGTGAGGTGGAAGCCAGAAATCCCAAGCATTCTAGGAGAGAGAATAGCAAGTATGAAATCCCTGAGGGAGAATAATACTTAACATGTTTAGAAAATAGGGGGTGCCAATCTGGCTGGAGTAGAGTGTTTGAGGAGGCAAGAATAGAAGATAAAGTCAAGGTGCAGGATAGGGGGAAAGGGTACATACAGTTCCCACAAGGCCTTTGAAGGAACTGAAAGGATTTTGGCATTTACTCTGAATAAGAAGGGAAGTCATTGGAAGATTTTGAGTGAGGAGCTGACATGATCTGATTGAAATCTGAAAAGGGTAACTCTGAATACTTTGTTAAGAAATGACTATATGGGTGCAAGGGTGAGAATAAGGAGACTAGTTAGGAGGCTACTGCAATAATTCAGGAGACAAATGATGGAGATCTGGAACACAGTGGTAGCAATGGAAATGGTGAGAAATGATGGGACTCAGAATACATTTTGAAGGTAGAGATAACAATTTCCCCAAAGACTGGATATGAGCTATGAACAAAAGTGAGCACTCAAGATGACTCCAAGGTTTTTGAACTGAACAACTAGAAGGATGCAGTTGTCATCAACGAAGTTGGAAAAGACTGATGGAAGATGAGGTTTGAGAGGCAAGTTCAGGAATTAGGGTTTGGACATTAACTTTGAAATTCCTGTTATACATCTTCACTGGGGACTTCTAGCAGACAATTGCTTGTACATACAAGCTTGGAGTTCAAGGAAGAAGTATGGACTAGAGATATTAATTTAGGAGTAATCGGCATTTATATAATATTTAAAGCCATAATACTAGAACTAGATGAGTAATTGAAGTGACTCAATCTAGGGGGTCACTTTTGCTTAAGATATCTGAAGCTTGAGCCCTGGGACTCAATGTTTAGAAGTCAGAATGAGAAGGCACTAAAACACAAGATTCATCTGGAGCCTGAAACACCAGTGAAGACCTAGTAGCGAGCCTAAGAACCCACTCACAGATCAGCCAACTCTTCTACATTGCCATGAGGTCGTGTACAACAAACAGCCTCTTGGGAAGCAGAATGGTGGGGAAGATCACCCTGAAAGACTAAGCATTTATCACTAAAGAAGCTAAATCAACCCTTTCTATGGAAAGAGACTGATTTACATATAATAACTGGCAATTTGTGATTTTTTTGCCTGCCATTAAAGGGTATCAAAGCATCAAGGCAAGTTATAGGAATGGAGTGCTATATGTTTTACATATTTGGCTATAGTATGAAAATTTTAAATTCTGCTATATTGATTAACAATTCAACCAAAGACATCTATGTTCCTCAGCCCCTCAAAAGTTCTGACAGCCCCTGTAGATCCAATTTACTCCCAGGCCTCAATAGCCTGAAGGGAGAAGATGTTGTACCTTCAACTGTCCACCACAATACAAATGGCTACTATATACTGAGTACTTACTTTGTAGGTGAGCAGTTTAATACATTGCTGCTTGATCATTATAATCTTAGGAGATGAGGACTATCAGTCTACATTTTAGAGATTAGGGAAAAGAAGCCCAGGCAAGTAAACTGACCAAAGTGGTAGAATCACGATTAAAATCCAAGTCTAATTACAGTACCTGGACTTTGATTCATCGTATCATACTGCCTAGTCACATCACCTTGAAACTTATGTTTAATCTACTCAAGGCTCCAGGAATCTTGAGGGAAGTGGGGAGGGGCATAATTAAGGCAACCCAACAGAGACCAACTGAGCCAAGGGGGTTGGGAGTCACATCTTTTATAAGCATAGAGGCACTGACAGATATATCTTGCTCAAATTTTGTCACTTCTATAATCCATCTTCCTAAGAAGCAATGGGCTGTGGGACTAGTGGTCTATTTTGGGACTATTAACTAGCACAGAGGCTCTGAAAAGCTAATTAATCTCTTGGCAAATAAATGACTAGACCCCATGTAAGGATGTGCCCTCAAAGCAAGGAAAGAAAGTAGGTCAAGGAGTCAGATAACAAATTTTAGCTTGGCAGTTTTAGATCTAGGGAGAGATTAATGTTGGCTCCTTCACACTTTGGTGAAGGATTTGTGGTTACTTCCCTCAAATTCTATGTGCATATACATGACAGATTTCAAAAGCTGCCCTAAAACACGGTTTCCCCCTCCTGGCACTCATTTGCCTTTGCATATTGTTTGATATTACTATTTCATGTTAGGAGAAACCCATCTTCCCTGGTTAGAGGACTTGATTTAAGATGCTAGATATCCTCAGATTTTTCCTTACCTACAAAAGAGGGACCATACCCTTTATAATGCATACAGTATTGCCTAAATCATAGGTGGAAAGTTGTTCCCAAACACAGGCCAAACTGAGAGGCTCTCTTAGTAGTTCACACAAATCCCAGACAAATCATACTGTGTTCTGGGGTCACATGTAAAATGTTAACTCTGTAAATCTCCCATCTCATGGTAAACATACATGCTCTTTCAACCTGACTACTGCAGATGACAACAAAGACCCATGGTTCAACTTTGGATTGCTTTACTGTGTTTTTTGTTTGTTTGTTTGTTTGTTTTTAAGCTCCACCTTGCCCATCTTCACCAATTGCTACTTAACTCTTTACCATTGAAAAAACTTTTGCCAGGTGAATTCTGCTAACATTTTGGGTGCTTGCTCCAAGGTGAAGTATTTCAATACTAGTTCACTTCATGGGTCTAACATCCATACTGGATGTGGGTGGAAAATAGTAATCATTCCACTCTGCCTATTTATAAGTATCCAGCTCAAGCCCTTATAAAAGTAGGCACTTAATATCTTATTAAATATAAATATATTTATATAAAATATAAATATAAATAAAATCTTATTAAAGATAGCTTCCTCCCCCTTCCTATCCTAGAAACTTTCTGCAGGCCATATCCATACCTATCTTTTCTGCATTTGTTTAGTCCTCATTTTCTGACCCTCATTTTGGCATTTATTTGTATTATTTTTTAATGTTTCATAAATGCTTAATGTTCCTACTATGTCTTGCCTTAAGAGTGTAAACTACATAGGGATAAGATTTATGTTACCTGTCCTCTAGTGTTAGACACATGATGGTATGTAAGAAATGCCCAATGTTTTGGTAGATTCTGGCTACAAGAGACAAAGGCTACAGTTCCAAGTAATCAGAGAGACTGTCAAAAGAGAAACCAAAGCCAAACAGCCCATAGGAAGAGCAGGGCCTGAAGCAGAATCAGGCTTTGGATACTTAGCATGCTACCACTTTACAGGGTAGAACCAGGAGTAGAAACCAGATTCAAACTGAAATACTTAGGTTATTTTTCATGGGTATATAGACTTAAGTTCCAATAATTCTAGTAGGTAAGCTAGTTTGAAGCTAATCTGGTAAGGGGTATAGAAAGATAATGAGAGTGGGAATGAGAGAGAATTCTTAAAAAAAAAAAAAAAGGCTAGAAATGAGAGTGAAAAAAACAGTGAATAGCTTCCTCAACCATAGAGAGCCTACCAGTTCATGGTTATAGACCCTCATGAGGTCTGGTTACTCTTACTGGCCTTGCCTTCCATGAGCTGTCTATACAGTTATCTTCCCAATTCTACATCCTTTTTTTTTTTTTTTTTGGACTCTAGCTTAAGTGGGTTTCTCTTTCTCATAACAAAATGATCCCTTTCCAGAAACCAATTTCCTAAGATAATATGGTTCCTCACTAAGATTACAATACAGCAATAATCTATTAAAGCACCCACATTATTTAAACCTTACCACAAATTTTATTAACGTTGGTTGTTTACTTTTCAATAATTGATGTCACTCCTTTTTGGAACTATTGGGAAGAGAGAACATAATTTACATGTACAAATTGTAGCCTGTGCTGTCTCTTCTGACCATGGAGGGATTAGGGGAGAGATTGCAAAAAATGCAGACTACACTGGGTTTGGGAAAATTCTAAATCATAGAGAGACAAACCTTCAGTGGGTGGAAGAGGAAAAGATCAAATTTGGCAACTGACAAAAGAAATAAGAGAGAATCTAAAAACAATATAGACTCTCTGTCCCAGGTCTAGGGTAGCAGACTTGGAGAGAATTGCAGAACTGAAAACAGAACTGGCAAATGTCAAGAAGGAACTTGAATTCAGGGCTAAAAAATGGGATGGAGATTCTTCTTTACAGTTCACTATAGCTGAGCAGGAAGAAGAGATGCTAGGGGAAATTTGATGATGTGGAGTTCCTAACTAGGAATACATAAATTAAAGATGACTTTATGAAAGATATGAAAGTACAACTGGTTGACTCCAAGGACCTACCAGATATGAAATGCTTGACTCCCAAATTTTTCTCCTTCAGGAAAAAGTTTCTTGACTTATGGATTCTGCCAAAGAATTCTTGTCGAGAAACTTCAGGAAAACAAAGACAACAGTTGCTACTGATATTGGAAGAGTTGGTAGATAAACTAACCTGGCTCACTAAGACCCTTTAAACAGACAGCTCTATGGCAGTCTGATAAAGTTTCATACTCACCCAGGGAATTATAAGTGAGGCTGAATTCTACAAGTGAAACTGGAAGGTTTCCAGGTACTGTGCAGTCTTCTGCAAGTGCCTCTTAGAAGGAGCCTGGAGCACTTAAAGCAGAATGAAGATTCTGGCCACTACTGTCACTGTAGAAATGGAAAATGAGAAAGCCCATCAAAAAGAGGCCTTCTGAGCTCAACTGGGTGAGGTCCAGGATGGGCCATTAGCATAAACTATGAAATTAATCCCAAATTAATCCACCTGTATCTCTGCTAGATCTTTACATCATATAATAGAGTTTACAAAAGTCTTAGCACATTTTAAATCATTCTTAAACTAGATATCTACCTGAGAGAAATGAAAACATGTTTACACAAAAACCTGGACATACATTTTATAATATCCAAAAACTGGAAACAATCTAAGTGCCTTTTAACTGAATAGGTAAGCAAATATTCTCAACTTCACTCCCCTTCCCTAGGTCCAGAGGAGAGCAGTCACTTATGATCCTAAAGGGTAGTACTTCATGGCATTCCCACTTCATGGGCAGCCCTTTAGTAACACAACCTAGGTTCAAAGATGCTCAATTTGCTTCTGTGTTTTTTGCCTACTTGCTCACAACACTTGACCAGTGTTGGCTACTTTCTGCTCTCAAAAGCCTTTTCCTCTACAGTACAGCATTAGGAACCTCATTTGTGCAATAAATATGTTCCTGCAAAGCTATAAATCAAAGGTTTTGAAATACAATTATATTTTCCCAAAGTTCTTAGTTTCAGAGATGTTTTATCTTAGTGATTGGTCATTAGTTGGCAATAACTTTCCAGTTTTAAGTTATCCACTATAAACCAAGTAGTTCCTCATTTGTACGAAAACATTACAATGTACTCTGAACTTACTCTACAAGAAAGAAAGTACAAGTTCTTTCATAATGTGGATTACACACTAATGCGTTATCATTTTTTTTAAGATTTAGAATTTAATTATCAGGCAACCTACAGTTACTGTCTTCATATTCATGGTGCCCTTTGGCCCTACCTCATCTCAACTTTTTTTTCCCATTTCAAAAGACATCTTTTGAAAATCAGGCTTATTGAGATATAATTTACACACGATAAAATTGCTATTATTAGTGTACAGCTCTATGAATTTTGAAAGATGCAACATGAAACCCACACAACACTCAAGATAAAGAACAGTTCCATCATCCCAAAAGCCCCTTAAGCCTCTTTGTAGTCAATACTTCCCAACTCCCAAGCAACCACTGATCTATTATAGTTTTGGCTTTTATGGAATGTCATATAAATGGAAGATCAGTATGTAGAGTTTTGAGTTTGCATCTATCACTTAGAATAATACATTTGAGATTAATTTATGTTGTTGTATCAGTGGTTTGTTCCTTTCATTGATAAGCAGATTCCATGGTATGTGTATGTACGTATGTATATGTATGTATATATATGTATGTATATGTGTGTGTGTATCACTATTTGTTCACCCATTTACCAATTAAAAGGTAGTTTCTAGTCTTTGTCTATTATAAAATGTGTGTCCAGGTTTTTGTGTAAGCATGTTTTCATTTCTCTTGGGTAAATATCTAGGAATGGGATTGCTAGGTCATATGGTAATCTTATGTTTAACTTTACAAGAAAATGCCAAACTGTTTATTCAAGTGTCTATTATTCTGCAGTCCCACCAACAATGTCTTGGAGTTCTAATTGTTCCACATCTTCAACAGCACTTGGAATTATTTTTATTTTGACCAAGTAGTGACATTTCATTGTGGTTTTGATTTGCATTTCCCTAATGACTAATGACGTTGAGTATCATTTCTTGTGTCATCCATATATGTCCAACAGTGATTGTTCAACTATGCCAACGTTTTAAAAACTGGTTTACTTTTTATTGAGTTCTAGGAGTTCTTCATATATTCTGGATACAGTCACTTATAAGATATGTGTTTTGCAAACATTCTCAGTCTGTTACTTTTCACTTTCTAAACATCGTAGTACAAAGATCAGAGTTTTTATAAATTAAATTTTTAATGGATTATGCTTTGAGTGTTGTAGCTAAGAAATTTTTTGCCTAACCCAGGATCACAAAGATTTTGTCTTCTTCTAAAAGTTTTATAATTTTACATTTAGATTTATGATCTATTTTGAGTTATTTTGTATATGGTGCAAGGTATAAGTTGACAGTTTGAAGTTCTCTTTTTTCTTGAAAAATAATGTCCAGTTATTCCAGCATTTTGTTCATTTCACTATCTTTTGCTAAGTTTCCACTTAGCAGACAACTCTATATATAATCTACAGAAAGGAAGGAAATCCTCTAGCTTTGGTGTGACAATCCTATGGCGGGAGATGGGAGGACAGTTCCCACTTTCTTTGGCATGAAATGCATAAGTAATGAGCTTCCTGCTCAATAGATATGCATAGTATAGGACAGTCCATAAAGAACTGTCAACACTCTGTAGCCAGAGATCACCAGAAACACACCAGTGGTTGAATCAGTTGAGCTTATTATTCATCCCAGCAAGGGAAAGCACAAAATGGGGAACAGTGAGGCATCTCAGTAAGAGGGTAATAGAAAGGACTTACATCAAGGTTTGGGTTTGTGTTAAGTGATTTGGGGGACTTTGCTTTAAATTGGATGCTGTGAAGAAGGAGGGGTAATTCTATGATTGGGTATCTTAATAAATCTTATGTAGAAAGAGGGAAGGTTAGCACAAGGCTAAAGCTGTCACTGGTAAAGAAGTAACAGCCACTCACATTAGTTTGATATCTTCAGTTTTTGTATTCCATTTGGTGGTGTGGATAAAGTTCATGTTTTTGTCTGTGTTCAGACATGGTTATGGAATAGTCTTATTTTTGTCCTGATCCATCATGATCATGGGAGTAGCCTTTTCTGATGTTGATGTTCTCTGAAACTGTTCCACAGGATATATCAAGGAAGGCTTACCTATGGCAGGCCAGCTCCCAGCAACACTAAGACCTGGCTGATAGCACCAGATCAGCCACTTAATATCAAAGACTGGTCAAAGTTGTTGAGAACTTAGGCCATAGATTCAGGAAAAAAAAAAAACAAAAAAAACCCACGTTTGATCTTCTCTTTATTGGCTGTGGGCCCTTGGGTAAATTAGCTAACTTCTTTATGGCTCCGTTTCCTCATATGAATATAAGAATAATCACAGTGCTTGATTGCCTTATTGGACTGTTAGGAAAGATGAGATATGACAAGAAAAACTTGTCAAACAAATCTTGGTTATTATTATTGTATCACAGAAAAGGTTAAGAAGGCTACTGGAACACAAAAAGGAAAACCAAGAATAGTCCAGGTAATTGTGCCAGAAAGTCAAAGAGCAGTAAGAAAGTGAGACTAGAAAAGCAAAATAATTTACATTGGATGACAATCTATAAAAAGCTATAAACTGTCCAGCTCATTTCAAAATGCCAGGATAATACATTAATAAAAACATTCATAAAAGCATTACAAAAACAAAAACATTCATAAAAACATGGAATATAGGAAAATATGTAGATCTTATACCAAATGATTTGCCATTTAAATGAGTTCATATAGAAACACTGAGTGGTTGATAACAATGAAACCTATTATGTGCATATAGTAGGAGATAGATTCATGTGATGGACAGAAAGTTGGATTGGGATCCCTTTCAACTTCAATGCTTATAAATAATTTACTTCTTCCTTTCATATTTCTGATGTACAGCTTGCTCCTTACTGGCCCTTACTTTTTGAACACCACATCTTGGTAAGCATGCAATGTCATATCTAATTTGTAGTTTTTCAGTAATGCAGAAGGCTCTCTGTATGTAACCAACTAGAGGAAAACTTAACCATTTAAGAGACTGGATAATTGATATAGGCTGCATTAAGAATTTGTTTCATTAAAAGTTATTGCTTGAAGGCTCTAAGGATTCATCATCTTAAGTCATACAATCTTTCAAAATAACATCTGGAAATAGTTTCATTTTAATAATCTGAGAGTGGGATTTCATAGAATGGGAATCAAGATCTGAATGGATTCAGTCTATAAAATGAAGAGGGCAGGACTTTCTTGAGGCTCCTTTCTGCTGCACCAAGGCACCCCAAACCAAGATAGCATCCTTCTATAAAAGCCATTCTAACAAGATAATCTTTATTTTCATTTTAGAGCTAGGGGTGGGTGGGCACTGAGTGGTGCTATTAATTTTTACAGGTTTGAAAACTGAGGAAATAAGAAATGGTTAGTGTCAGCCTTACAAGAAATACACAACTACCTATACTGGCCGTTTTATAAGGTTCTGTCATCTCACAACCTCCCAAAGAGCTCCTCTACATCTTGGTTGGCTTATGAGATGGTTTTAAACCACTGATGTGGCTTATGGCTTTAATAACTCTAAAAATGTACAATCTCCCAGGAGATTGTTTTTATTAATCGGTTTTATTAATCATTTATACTTTAATAATGATTAAATTCTCTTGCAGAGAGAAAGAAGTCAAGGGAAGAACAGTGTAAGTGTGCAATTCGTAATTCTGCCTAGCTTTCACTCTGGAAAAGTCAGGTGTTAAGGACTGAGGTTTCTGTGACAGTAAGAAAATAGAGTAGGTATCCAACTCTTCGCATGTTGGGTAAACACCACAATCCACAGAGCTTGCTAATCGTCCAAATCGTATTTTAAAGTGAAATTATTATTTAATTTCCCCTTTTAAGTTCTGGAAAACCAAAATATCTTGACAGTCTCAGAACAATGGTCTAAGTGGACGTGATTCTATGCTTTGATAAATCAATGGGTAGGCTGAAACCACAAACTATATGTAGTCTGCTACATTTATGACCTGGATCAAAGTCATCTTCTTCCAGGATTCTTTCCTTGGTTCGAGTGTCCTTTTCTGAGCCCGGTCAACGGTTACTATTCAGTTGCATCACTCGGATTGCTTTGCATTCGGGGCGGGGCGGGGAGGGAAAAGCCAACACAAACACTGGGTGAGGTTATTTGCTGGTTGCTTCGCGTGTGTTTTGTCTCGCTGACTAGACTCAGGGAGGATCTCACACTTGTATAGCAATTCACATTTTGTAAGGCCCTCTCCCGCCCACCATCTCTTTGCAGTGTCTCA
Organism: Felis catus; assembly: GCF_018350175.1. Taxonomy (NCBI): domain Eukaryota; kingdom Metazoa; phylum Chordata; class Mammalia; order Carnivora; family Felidae; genus Felis; species Felis catus. Next base: position 126,508,534 of record NC_058374.1, read on the forward strand.
AAAAACCTACGATGGACTTAACTGTCATCTTCACTTGAAGGTGTAAGGAGAAGGGCGAAGAAAGGTGAATGGAGACCATTTGCCCAGGTGAGCGGCCTTTGCGCCACTATCCCTTTTGGTCGCCGCAACACCTGTGACGTGCATCCTACGACCCCTAGTCTGAAGCGAGGTGGGACGCCTCCCTCGCAAGTCCTCCCAGAGCCACACGCTTCTCCACACCTTCCAGAACGGCAGGCAGGCAGGCAGGGCTTCCGCCGAGGCGGGGAGGCTAGGAGAGGAACCCCGCTAGTCGGCAGGCGGCGAGGGAGCCGCGCGAAACCCGGGTTCCAACTTCACCGCTCACCACCAAACGCCCGCTCTCCCCATTCAATTTCGAGTGCCCGGCCAGCCCTCAGCACTGCAGCAAGCCGGGCGACGGCCACGAACCACAGCGGCTCTCACGGCCCACAAACTCAATTCCGGGGCAGAGAGCTTTCTAATAATAACAGTGATATGTGAGCAACGCCCTTCTCGTCACCCCTGTCACCTGGACAGTGAGGGCGCGCAGGCAAGGGCTGACAGAAGGCCCAGTTCGTCAATCTACGGAGGGGAAGCAGGGAAGGGAGGAAGGTTGAGGCCCCTGGGCCAAGAAAGGGGCAGAGAAATTAGCGACTGTCCCACCGTCCCTAGTGCAAAGGTTGTGAATTCCGACCGACCGTTACTCGTGGCCGAACGAAAGCTTCGCGAAACCGCTGGGCGAGCACTTGGGGTTTGAGGACCGCCGACGGCGCGTTCCCTGGGCTCCGCGCCCCTCGCCCGATCTGATTGGACGCCGGAGGAAAGGGGGCGGGAGGCCCCAGGGCAAGGCGCGCGCGCAGGCGGGCCAGGGGTTCCAGCGGAGGCACCCATGGGGCCAAGGGGCGGGAGCAAGCCGCGGGGGCGTCGCGCGTGCGCGCGTTCTGAGGCGGCTGGCTGGGGGCTGCTGGGAGGGCAGGGCAGTTCGAGAAACGGGTGGGTGTGTGCCGGGTGGGCGCGGGCGGGGCCTGGAGTGCGCGTGCGCGTCGGCGCCCGAGCCGCGGGAGGAGGCGGGAGCTGAGGAGGCGGCGGAGGGGGCGGGTCGCGTCCGGCGCCACGTCCGCAGCCGGAGGCCGCTACTGCCGCCGTTGCCAACGGAGTCTTCTGGCTCCGAAGCTTGAGGAGACGCCTCTGGAGCCCGCAATTGCCCGAGGCTGTGCCAGCCGCTCAAGCAACCAGAGCCGTCCTCGGTGCTGCCCGCTTCCTCCGCCCAGACCCGGCTCCAGACGCCGACCCTCGACCCCGGAGGTGTGTAAGCGGGGCTGGGAGGGCGGGGGGCGCCGTCCCGGCTTCCTGTCCTACTCTCTGTCGCCTTCTTCCGTTAGCCGTTCTGCACCTCACCGTCTCGGGCCTGGCTTCCCCGAGCCGAGCCTTTTGGGGGGGACTGAGCGGGAAAGGGGGAGGGGCGGGACGATGTTGGGGGCGGACGGAGATTCGCTGGCGGGGTTATTCTTCTTTACGACTCCCCGGCTCCCCAGCGGTGGTTTGTGACTGCGGACTTCTTTTGGAAGCCACCGCTTCACTTCTTAGCTCCTTGGGTGTTAGGCTGGGAAAATGTGGGTGGGAGGGCGTCAACAGCCTGGGAGAGGAGAGAGATGCGCCAGGGGGGCTGTGTGCTGGGCTTCCCCGCCACACTACCTCCTGACCTGTTGATAAACCACTCTCCTGGGTTCAGGCACACAAGCCTTGGTCTCCAGTGCTCTTCCTGGGTAGAAAGGCTCTACCCTCACGCCTAACCTAAGGCTGAAAGTGTGGAATGGAGAGAGGCGCTGACGGCGCCAGGGGTGATGGGGGACCGCTGGTGCACCCGTTGGTGCCATCATTGCCTCCCAGGTCTAAATAAAAGCCGTGCCTGCTGTGCACACGCAGCTTCGAGACTAGTCCCCAAGCTCCCACTTCCAGTCATATCCCAGCTTAAATAGATCCCCTTTAATGTGTAAGAAGACAGAAATTCTGGAACCTTATGGGAGTGGGGGTGTGCTGGGTGTACAACGTGGAGCGGAGGGAGGAGGTGCTGAGCTTAGTCCTAGTCACGGCTTCTCCAGGGTCATTTTCTGCCTCTCCTGCCACGTCACTCCCTCTGCTAAAGGGAAGAAAAAAAAAAAAAAAAAAAGACTTGCTAGTGCCTAAAGAGATCAGTGGGGGGAGAAGGGACTGCTGGGAAAGGTTTACAAACACCTAAAGAGGAGAGTTCTTATTTTATTATGTCTTTGTGAGCCCTTGTGCTAATTCCAAGTGAAAATACTTTATTTTGCTACCTGTGATTATTTGCTACCCGTGATGATTTGCTGTAATGTGATTGTTTAACCTTTAGGGCATCCATTGGTGTGGGTGCTCTAGGAGCTCCCGGGAATATTGATATCACATCAACAGGTCTGTTTGCATGTATGTGGCCATGCCTGCTTTTTTAAAGAAAAGGAAGTAATCTTTAATAAACCTATATTCACTGTTTTGACTTTCTCCCTCACTTTCATTTCTTCAGTCTGTGTCCTGGCAGATGTGCCAGAAACCAAGTTTAATAAAAATGTGTCCCTGTGTGGAGAATATCATTAGAAAAGTTTAAGTTGTGTGTGTGTGTGGGTGTGGGTGTGTGTGTGTGTTTTGCTTAAGGAAAATCTTCACCTGCCTTTGTTTCAGTCATTGAGTATTTGCTGTTTTGCTACTTCCTGAAGCTGTCTCCGTGGATTACATAGAAATACCTTCAGAGTAGGGCCTTCACATGCTTGTTCTGGTTGAAACCTCAGTGCCCAACACAGTGTCTGACATGGTAGGGACACAAATACATGTTGAACTAATGAGGTATAATTTAGTGCAGATTACGAGGGTCCTGGTTATCTGGCTTGATAGCATATTGTGTAATTCCGCTTTACTGTTTCATTTCAAGACAACGCTTAAAAAGTTGCCATCTTGACACTCTTGGTTGTTACTTGTCACTAAGGGGGTGACTTAAAAGTTTTACTGACAGATTACTTTTCTTCCCTGCCAGATTCAATGCATTTCTTGTAGCCTGTTTGCTGTTGATCTAATGGGCGGGGGCCATGTTTAAAAGCAGCCTGTTCAGGGTAGTTGGTTAACCAGAGAAGCCTAAACACAATAAGCTGGTGTTTTAATATACGATGCTTATTGGTATATGTGTGTTAAAGCCCTGTATAAATATATTTTGAAACTCCTTGTAGTTATTTGGCAAAGAGGCTAAAAGCAGGGGGTTGGGGATGTGGCAACGTTCCTATATATAGAATGTGTAGAAGAATTTAGCTAATTCATTTATAGTCTTTTTCTTATAGGGAATTGGCACTTACTATTTAATAACAAGCTTTTGAAGTGGCTTTGAAGGTAAACTGTTTTGTACTGTATCTTGTAGTTAGGATTTATATAATGTGTTAGTGCTATGTAACTTCCTTTGGCACAGAGAAGGGTGTTCAGCCATGGGCAAATTTGTGTACTGTTTTCAGACTTTTTCACTATTAATGAAAACGTTATATATAAAATGTCGTAGATATCCACAAACAACCCTGATTCATCTGTTTTCCTTAAAAAAAAAAAAAGTTCCTACCGAGGCATTTGTTTACTTATTTCTATTATTGGAAGAAAAATTACCCTCTAGGGAATAGTGTTGTTATTAATCCTTGCTGAATGTATTTGCCAGCTGCTATGTCCATGATACTGTTGTACTGGACAAGAATTGTTTCTCCTTGGCCTAAAATGCCTAAATTAACTACTGATGAATTGCAGTATACAGCAAAGAAGCCTTTCACATTTTACAATTTCTTAAAAACATACACTTATAACCAGTTTTAGTTGGTACTCTGAGTTTGTTCAAATGGTAAAATTAATTTATGTCCAGAGAATAAATTCAATTATTTGTCCTGATCTAAAGGCAGTTTTCTGTTTTTATTGTCTTAGAAAAGTACTTTTTACATAGAAAATTATGTGCATTATGAGTTCTTAGAGAGCAGATAATTTTTTGGTTTTTGCATGAAACTAAATTGATAAGTCCTGGAAAAACTGGGTAAACTTGTTTAGAGAAGTCCTGTGTGTGCTCAGTCACACCAAAATCTTAGTGCCTAACAGTATGCCTGGCACATAGTAGGGGTCCAAGTATATGTTGAACTAATGACTCAATAAGTTTAGGGCAGATGGTTTGCATAGAATTTCATAATTTTCTTTAAGGGTAATATTTAAATGGTCATTTTTAAAGAAAATGTTTATTTATTTTGAAGGAGAGAGAGGCAGAGAAGGGGGAGAGAGAGAGAATCCCAATCAGGCTGCACACTGCCAGGACAGAGCCTGACACAGGGCTTGATCTCATGAACTGTGAGATCATGACCTGAGCCGAAACCAAGAGTCAGACTCTTAACAGACCCAGGCACCCCACATGGTCGTTTTGACACTTTTCCTGTCAGTTGTTACCTGTCTCCATGTGTATACTTTTTTAAAATTTTAATTAAAAAAATTTTTTTTTATTGTTGAGAGAGTGTGTGTGCGCGTGCATGCATGCGCACGCGGGAGGGGGCAGAGAGAGAGGGAGACACAGAATCTGAAGCAGGCTCCAGACTCTGAGCTGTCAGCACAGAGCCCGACTTGGGGCTTGAACTCACAAGCTGTGAGATCATGATCTGAGTCGAAGTCAGACACTTAATGGACTGAGCCACCCAGACACCCCTTAATTTTTTATTTTAGAGAGAGACAGAGGGAGTGGGGTAGAGAAGGAGAGGGGGAGAGGAAAAGAATCTTAATTCACACTCAGTGAGGAGCCTAACCCAGGGATCGATCCCAGGGACCCTGAGATCATGACCTGAGCCGAAATCAAGAGTCGACTGTTCAACTGACTGAGCCACCCGGGTGCCCTACCATGTATATACTTTTAAATTTTACAGGCAGATTTTTACCTTTCCCAGTTTTAACAGATTTAGGAGCGTGTTTGTCTTCACAATTCCCAATTTAAGAGAAACAAGTCCCTTGTTCATGATAATGAACAGCATGGTAATACAAAAAATATTTCTCCTTGGTGATAAAGTGGTAGTGTCTGTAAAGAGGTAACATCACTAAAATTTTGGCACATATACGTATGTAGAGGTTGGAAATGATTTATGTGAGTAAAAAGTACAGGTGGCATTAAGATAGTTAAGGATTTTAGCAAAAATACTTTTATAAGGCATTTGGTGCCTTATGACAAAATTAGGAATCTAGAAAATGACAATATTCCAAAAACTTGCAGCTTTTACACAATTTTTATCACCCTAAGGGTTCTAGAGGAATTTTAATGCTATATACTTGCTATTAACACCAATGGTGTACAAGAAACTCGAACATTAAAAAAATATGTACACAAAATAAAAATCAGTCTCTGTGGCATCTTAGGGTTTCCAAAGCCCTGTAATACCAAGTTCCTCTGTTCTAGGTAGCCAGGCTTCTAGCCTGGCAGGACTCCAGATTTTCTCTTTTATTGTTTATTGATAATCCTGTTTGCAACTATTACTAACAATATTAAATGTAACTGGATATTTCTGTATAATGGTATCTAGAGTCCTATATTTCAAACTCCTCTACCAAAATACATTTAACTTAAGAGCAAAGTAAATTCCTGGGGGAGGTGAGAGTGTGGTGGGCTGAGAAGAGAGAGCTGGTAAACCTGTGAGTATACATCCTGAAGAAGTTCCAAGGAAGAATGAAATTTTTTGATGGGCTCCTGCATGGCTCACTTGGTTGAGCATCTGACTTCTGTTCGGGTTGTGATCTCAGGGTTCTGTGAGTTTGAGCCCCGCATGGGGTTCTCTGTTGTCACTGTGAGCCTGCTTTGGATCCTCTTTCTCCCTCTCTCTGCCCCTCCCCCTGCTCACCCTCACACTCTCTCTCCAAAAAACAAACATGAAAACAAAAAAAGATTCTTTGTCTCCCTCTGCCCCCTCCCCTGCTTATGCTGTCTCTCTCTTTAAAAAAAAAAAAATGTTTAAATAAAAAAAGAATGAAATTTCTTGAAAGTCCAGTTATCTTAAAAAATTCCCAAGCACTTTTCAATTATCTTTTTAATTAGTGTATGTTTAAAACAAAACAGTATTTTAAATTACTACATAGTAAAATATATACATCCTTCTACTGTGGTTCTTAAAACCCCTGGCATACTACTGCCTACTCTTAAATAAGCATTTGAAAAGCACAATTCTAGCTTAACGTGTTCTTTAAAGTTTATTTATTTATTTGAAAGAGACAGAGACAGTGCAAGTTGGGGAGAGGCAGAGGGAGAGAGAGAGAATCCCAAGCAGGCTCCACAGTCAGCACAGAGCCTCATGTGGTGCTTGAACCCATGAAGCCATGAGATCGTGACCTGAGCCGAAACCAGGAGCTGCATGCTTAACTGACTGAGCCACCTAGGCACCCCCCTTTTTTTTTTAACCAAAATTTTTACCATATATTGGTATGTATCTTTTCTTGTTATGTTTGAAATTAATATGGATACAAACGATAATTTTATCTCACTTATTCCACAAATACTGTGTACAAATACTGCTTACAACAAAAACATGTACTAACAAAATGGTAAGAATATAAATAAGATATTCAAATTGCAAGCCAGGGAGAACAGCAATAAGAGTGGAGGTCTTGGGGAGGTGTGAAGTTGGGGGAAAATAGAACAACTGGGTGGGCCACATGAACCTACTCAGCTAAGTTGGGATTTTAACTGTAAGCTTCCTGGAAGCCAAAGGGAAAAGGGAGATATCACATCTTTCTTTGTATCTTTTAAATGGGAAAGTACATAGATCTCAAAGAGAAGAAAATATTCTAAATATGTTGTGGAAACAAAGTTTTTATGAATACCTCTAAGGAAATTCCTTAAAATTTGTTTTTATGTTTTTTATTTTGTTTTTGAGAGAGAGAGAGAGAGCGAGCGTGGGCGGGGGGAGGGGCAGAGAGAGGAAGACAGAATCTGAAGCAGGCTCCAGGCTCTGAGCCATCAGCGCAGAGCCTGACATGGAGCTTGAACTCATGGATTGCAAGATCATGACCTGAGTCAAAGTCAGACGCCCAACTGACTGAGCCACCCAGGCACCCCCCTCTAAAGAAATTTCTAATGTGGAGCTCTGTATCAGAGCTATCAAGTGATGTAGTAGGTAATTTCTTTACAGTGTGGTATAGTCAGTGTAGTAGCTTGCATTAGGCCCTTTGTCAGGGTTTCCTTAATGAGGACATAACTGAGAATTAAACTCAGTGGTGGCATTTTCTTCAAATCAGCATGTTTTGATTTGAGTATGTTGTTTTTAGATGGTCACCTTGATTTGAGGATAAAAGCCTTAAAAAACTAGGAAAAAAACTAGGTAGATGAACTGCATAATCTTTGAAAATATCCTTTATGAATAAAACTGATATCCAGACTTAAAAATATGTACAAAAGCAATGCATGTTTATGGTTGAAAATTAAAACATAGATGTTAAATATACATTTAAAGAAGGGTGATGGTATTTCTTTCTCTCTCTGGCACGCACTCTGTGTACGTGTGTATGTTTGTCTCTGTGTATACGTGTGTGTGTGTGTGTGTGTGTATTTTTCTACCCCTTAGTCGCAATCTTTGTCAATATTTTGGTATACTTCCTTTCAGTCTTTTTATGTGTATTTAAAAAATTGGATCATATGATATATGCCTTTTATGTTCTCTAAATGTAACATTAGCATTTCCCCGTAGTATTTGATCTTCATAAACTGTTTTAATGTCTGCATTGTGTGTATCTCTAGGAAGCTTATAAATTCGTCTCTTACCTTCCATGAGACTATACTCATTTGTACACTTTCAAACGTATTTTGTTTGTTTTTGCTGGCTTCTCTTTTACTCACCTCTTAAGTATGAGCAGTCCAAATAAGGTTATCTGTCTACTTCTCTTTTATCATTTTTTCCCTTGATTGTATCACCCATCCCTCGCATTTCTAGCTATCACCCAAAACAGTCTCAGGACCTCAGCTCTAACTCAGACTTCATGCTGAGTTTCAGACCCCTTAAATCCAGTTGCCTGCTAAACATGTCCTGTGTATACCCTGAGGCCATCTCAGATCCAGCTGTTCAAAAACAAGGTCCTTTCATCATATCTACAGTCAATAGTAATGTATTGTACACTTAGGTCTTAGAGGGTAGATCTCATGTTAAATGTTCTTACCACAGTAAAATAAGAATTTTTAAAGTCCTTCATCTTTTCTCAGAAGTGGTTTTCGTCGCCTGTCGTGACCTCATCATCTTTGTCTACTTAGTTGCTCACACTAGAAATCTTACGTCCTGTATTTTTCTTTTATCTCTTACTTATACCTAAGGTCTCTATTCTACTTCATACAAGAAATTCAAATATTTATCTACCATGCATCAGACATTGAAGAAGGCTTGAGGATGGAGCAGTGAACAAAACCAAGCCTTGCTTTCATGGAGCTTACATTCTAATTGTGGGAGACACAAAGTAAACAGATCTCTATATATCAAGTGACAATAAGAGCAGTGAAGAAAATAGAGCAGGTTTAGGTGAAAATAATAGGGAGAGGAGTAGGAGGGGCTAATCTATTGTAAGGTGGTCTGGGCTGATCTCTGAGAAGGGGATACTTGCATAAAGACCTGAAGGAAGTTAGGAGGCAAGCCAGATACATATCTTGGGGAAAAGCCTTTCAGGAGAGGATGAGCAGGGAAACCCATGTTGCTAGGCTGGTGAGTGAGAGGCAGAATGGTAGGAGATGCTCTCAGAGTGTTAGATGTCAGGCCTCAACTCTGGATTTTATTCTGAGCAAAACAGGAAGCAGTTGTAGGTGTTCAAGCAGGGTATGGCAGGGCTAGACTGAAGGAAGAGGAAAGGCAGAAGCTCAGAAGCCAGTTAAGATACTTTCTAACAACCCAAGTAAGAGATTATGGTAGTTTAATTGAAAGTGGTAGTAGTAGAGGTGATGAGAAGTGGTTGTATTCTGGACTTATTTAGGCAACAGAATTTACTGATGATTAGATGGGAATGTAAAAAATAGGAAATCAAGGGTGACTCCTAGGTTTTTGCCCAGATATTCATTTATACAGGAAAAATTGGCAGAGTTTAAATTGTTACTTCGTCTCACGGGACTACTAAAGTAGCCTTACTGTGTTTAATCTCTCTGACCTTCATCTGTTCTTGCTTCAGTTAGCTTCTTGAAGCACAGATCTGACGATGTTACCCTGTCATGACTCCTCTTTGCCTACCCATAGGAGGATAAAGTCAGTTCATATTGTATAGATGAACTTGCATATGTCTTTTATAAAGCTGCCCTAATCTTTTAAATGGCGGTCATTTTCTTTTTTTAATTACAAGATATATGTGGGAAAATTAAGAATTTTTTTAAGGGATTCTATCTTAGCAGGAAAAGGTAAGTCTTTTGGTTGGGGTTTGTGGGATATATACAGAAAGGCAGTTTTGAAATATATGCAATTACTGTCACAACTGTTTTTTAAGTAAGCTTTATACCCAGTATGGGGCTTGAATTGGTGACCCTGAGATCAAGAGTCACATGCTCTACAGGGTGAGCTGGCCAGCTGCCCCCCATCACACCTGTTTCTAAACTCTAGCTAACATAGGTAGGATGTATGTGTGTATATAATTTCCTCACATTTCTGTACAGGGTCTGGTAGCATCCATTGATTGGTTCAGCCAGGAGATCTGGATTTGTATGTGTATTGTATACAGATACTGGGAACACAGTGATAAACGAGTCTCTCTTCTTGCAGTTAACAGTTTAGTGGGGAAGAAAGTGGTTCCACAATAGTTTTTCATCAGGAAGGGACACACATATTCTGCCAGGAATTCTGCATGTTTTGTTTTAAATTTGTTAAATAGCATTCTCATCCTAGAGTTAGGGCTTCTATATCTTGCTGTTTGTATTTCCTGAACACCAAGGATCTGATGAAGTTATTTGCCCTTTGCCACACAGTTTATGGTCAAGTTGGGATTGAAACTCAGGCTCTCTGATCCCAGTACCTTCAACACTATGCTGATAATGTCTCATGCTCTTACCATGATGACAAATTAAAGAACCATAAATATGAATGGAAGTCAATTTAACTTTTTGGTTTAAGGGAGTTTTAAAATTAAGGCAAATCAGTCAAGAACTCCTTCTCCCAGTAATGCAGTAGCTGATGTTCTGTTTTTTTTTTGTTTTTTTTTTTTTTTTTTGTCAGAGATTACATGTATCTACTATTACTTTTTAAATGTTAAGTGTGTATGCATACACACTTTAAATATGCTAAATCACTTATGATGTGCTAAATTCACAAACCAGACTAGCATAAGATTAAGTGCTGTTGACCTGAGTCAGAGTTTTCACTAGAGCAACCAAAAGGTATTTAAGCAAACACATGACTTGTGCTGCTGGGCTCTGTGGGGTGCATTGAAATCCCATCTTACACAGGATTTAGGTTTGACAGGCATTGCAGGTTGAATTACATGAGGTTACAATTCGCCTTTGAAAAATCCCATGTCTTACTATCACTACCATCATTTACCATCAACATGTTTTGCTTGGATTATTGAAATATAGAAGAAAATAAGGATGCATTTTTATCTGATTATCTAGAGCTTTAGGAATCATAAAGAGAAACTTTCCTGACCTTCCCTTGACCACTTAAAATTAACCACTTTGTTCTGATACGTGCTATAATATGTATGAGCCTTGAAAACATTATGTTAAGTCTCCTATCAGGTCTTTCTGGCTCTGTTCTGCTCCTGTATTGCTTGTTCTCCCCACAACAGCTAGAACTATCTTTTAAAAGTGTAAATCAGAACGCATCACCTCTCTGTTCAATGCCTTTCACGGGCTCTGCATCTCAGAGCTAGAAAGCTAGTGACCACGAAGACCTGTAAGGGCTTAAGCGATGCAGACCTCCCTCACTCTTTGACCTCCTCTCCTGCTGCCCTTTGCTGTGACCCCTGCTACACTTTTCTGGCTGTTCCTTCTTGCTGCTTCTGGTAAGCTCCCACCTCAGGACCTTTGCTCTTGCTGTTTTTTATGCCTTGAGGCTTCTTTACCCAAGTATCTTGTATCCTTAACCTCCTTTACAATGTCACCACATTGAGGCCTTGACAGACTGTCCTATTTAAAATATATCCTCCCTCCATCCCTCCTTCTCCACAGCATTTAACCCCATCTGACATAGACAGTATATTCTTTGTTTATTGCCTTTCCCTACTAGATGATATGGGATGTTCATGATGGCAGAGATTTTTTGGTTTGTATTGATCAATGCTATATATCCTGTGCACCTAAAACATTACCTGGCCTATAGTAAGTGGTCAATCAGTATTTGTTAATTGATCAGTATATTTAGTACATTGTTAGTTTTCATAATATCTATTCCAGCTTCATTGAGATACAGTTGACATTCAGCATTGTGTTAGTTTAAGGTTTACAGTGTGGTGGTTTGATATACATGTATATGAAATGCTTCCTATAGTAAGGTTAGTTAACACATCTTTTACCTCACATAATTACCTTTTAGTTGTTATGGTGCAAACATTTTAAGGTATAGAATTTTATCAACTTACAAATATACAGTATAGTATTAACTATAGTCACTATGCTGTACATTAGATCCCCCAAACTTAATCCTCCTGTAACTGGAAGTTTGTACCTTTTGACCAACATCTCATTTCCCCCACCTCCTCACTCCCTAGCCCCTAGCAACCACCAGCCTCCTGTTTGTATGAGCTCAGCTTTTTTAGATTCCACATATGAGATCGTACAGTATTTGCCTTTCTCTGCCTGAATTATTTCACTTAGCATAATGCCCTCAGGTTTCATCTGTGTTATCACAAATGGCAGGATTTCCCCAATATACTTTTACATTTCTGTTGTATATGTACAGATATAATAATTTAGGCTCCATGATTTTATGACTAGGAAACAGTTGACTGCTGGGATCACAACCGTCATTTTCTGGCCAATCAAAACCGTCGTTATAGACCAATTTTGACTTGTTTTATTCTTTACTTAGTCAAGTGAATATAAAAGCAAATATTTTAAGATAGTAAAGGAAATTGGGAAAAAAATTTAACTGTGTTTTCTTCATCCCAATACAGTTTATTTTATTTCTTAGGTTCTTTTACTACTTGTATTAGGAAGTAATCACATATATATTTTTTTCATGGGTTTTGCTACCTGTGTTTGTAAGAGCTCTAAAAACAACAATAAAAAAGTAATAAAAATCCATCTCTTAGTGATTCTGATTGGTGGTATCTTTACAGGAGAAGGATGTGATTTTTAGAAAATTTTCAGAAGGAACATGTTTTTTAGTCACAGTATAGATTTTCCTTAAGTCTGTCGTGAAATAAATTACAATTAACCAATACTCTGTAGGAAGAAGCACTTAAAATTTTTGGGTGTTAACTCCCAGCTTCCAACTTTCTTTCAGTAACAGCAGTAACAATGTAGGAAAGCTTTTGCCATGCCTGTTACTCTTTGGTTGGTGTTTGAGATAAGATGTTGATTGTCCAGTAGTGTAATAAAAGTATTTAACACCACAAAGTAGGAGAGAAATAAGATGAAGTAGCCTTGTGACAGTGTTTTGAAATGTTGTTTATCTGAATAAAGTTACGTCTTAATTGAGCATGTGGTAAGTAGTCTCATGTGTTGAAGTTACAATGAAATGTATATATGTTTTTTAGGAGATCATGAATCAGGCAGATAAAAATCAAGAAATCCCATCATACCTTAGTGATGAACCACCAGAAGGTAAGTATGCATCTGACACACTAAGCATGTGAATTAAACTGAATTAAAGTTCTGATTGTTTTTATTAAATTTATTCATTTTTTTAAAAGTTTATTTATTTATTTTGAGAGTGTGCTCATGCACAATTAGGGGAGGGGCGGGGGGGGAGAGAGAGAGAGAGAGAGAGAGAGAGAGAGAGAAAGAGAAAGAGAATCCCAAGAAGGCTCTGTGCTGTCAGCACAGAGCCCAACGCAGGGTTCGATCCCATGAACCACAAGATAATGACCTGAGCCGAAATCAAGAATCAGTCATCCAACCAACCTGAGTCACCCAGGTGCCCGTTTTTATCAAATTTAAAATAACAATCTGTTTACCTTGTCAATAAATATGTTCCAAAAATAATTGAAGATAAATATTTTTAGCCTCTAAGAAGAAAGCACAGATATTGGTGAATTGGGGACACTGCAACTGTTTTATTATATAAGATCTATTCTTTTGTCACTCTTTTATTAAGACCATTTCACAAGTTAGAGTATCTTTTCATTTGTAGAGAATGGGTATGGGGTGCAGAGGAAGCATGGACTGTGTTTTCATGTCATGCATACAAAAACTCAATTCAAGAGGCACGAGATTTGTTGTTAAGCTATTATTTATAATTGGTAGCTCTCTCTTCCTATATTAATACATGGGCTTAGGGTAATTTAAATCGTCTTTTAGCTTGAAAATTGTGACATCATGGATCATTTTCTTACACTTCAAAAGTCCTTGGAAACACTAACTGCATACCTGAATGTCTTTACTGTATACAGAAAATGCCTATAGTCATTTTCTGTTTGTGGTTTTGGTGTAGAATATATAAGCCAAATAGCACTCTCCTTGGATAGCTGCATTTGTACAGGACAGTCATAATAGGTACGATAGAGAATCAAAGTGAAGAATAAGAGATGAAATGGCTGGTAGACCAGACTGGAGTAGCAGACAGACTCAGTATCACCAGGAGGAGGGTAGAGCTGGAAGTTGTGACTCTAGGTATTGTATTTTCTTCCCCGTTCTGTTGCCCACTGTCCACAATTTTCTTCCTATATTTCTTATGTTGGTAGACAAAAATGAAATTGTTAGGAAAACACAATGAAAAGTTTATACATAGGCCTAAAAGAAGATGGAGGTAACTAGCTGATAAGTTTTAGTTTGGTGGAGGAATAGCCTGGAAAATTATTAGTTCAGCTATTTTCCTTGACTAGCCATATCTAAAAAAAATTTTTTAATGTTTTATTTATTTTTGAGAGAGACAGAGACAGAATGTGAGTGGGTTAGGGGCAGAGAGAGAGGGAGACACAGAATCCAAAGCAGGCGCCAGGCTCCGAGCTGTCAGCACAGAGCCCGATGCCGGGCTTGACCTCACAAGCTGTGAGATCATGACCTGAGCCGAAGTCAGACACTCAACCAACGAGCCACCCAGGCGCCCCATCCTTGACTTATTTTTTAGGTCTAGAACCTAGAGTTCTGAAAATAAAAGAGCTTAATGAGAAGGTTAATAAGGACTTTGTAGGGATAAAGTCAGAAAAGAGATAAAGACTATTCAGGAGCATAATTGTCAAGGAAGAGAAAGTGCTTTAGCAGTGTCTCTATTATATGGCAACCTGCTAAACTAAGGTAGTCTGCAGAGCAGATAATCTATATGGTGGTAATTAAGAGCGCACTGTAATTAGAGATCAACAGCATTAATATTTATTTGCCTTGACTAAGAAATATTGTCTTCATTAAAGGCGTGTGCATCAAATTTGGCATAGCAGGATACTAATGAGGGTATTCAGCATGAGGCACTTAACCTGTTTTATCCTCAGATCAAGATTTTCCCCTTTTCCTAGTGTTAGTGACTTTGATTACAAAAGAATTACCAATTATGTAACGCTTTTATCATAACTTTATATAATTAATGTATTCAGATGCTTTTCCATATCTTGTCTTTTATTTCAGCTATTTAAAGATTTTATTACCTATACTTATCACTCAAATAGCTTCAATTAAAAATTTGGTTTTTATAAATATAGCCATTGTTATATAGTTATGAGCTATTTTGACGAGTCAGTGAGATTTTCATACTTGTGACATGATGTCAAACCTCTAAACAATGGGAAGAAAACCTATATCAAGGTAAATTAGTGCTGTATTAGAAAAGCTTAATTTTCAGAGTATTTTCTCCATTAAATATTATCAGTTTCCCAATGTTATCTTCTGTCATAACCACGTTCTGCTAGGAGTTCGTAGCTTTGGTGGTCTTGGATCTGTGTACCCAAAGAATTGAGTTTTCTTTGTGTGATTTGTACCTTTTCAGTGATTAAAGCCTGAACTGTTTAGTTAGCAAGTATTTTTCCATTAAGTTTAGAAAAATGTAAACACCACTGTTTATGTGTTGTTGCTGCCTGAATCATTCATTTGATTGCAAAGTAGAAAGGACTTGTGTCCGTTTGAGGCTGGCACAAGCAAATTTTTATGAAATTTGATGCCTGAGTTTGAGGTTACATGCCAATTTGAATGACTATCAAAACAAACCAGAGAAAAAACTTATGGCTTAAAAAAATCTGAATTTTTCATATTGATATTACCTTTTCTGGGAGTATTTGAAGAGTTTTTACAGACTAGATGCTCAAATCACATACTCTGTCCTTTAAGAATTGAGGCAATGAAAGTATTAAACATAGCTGTAGTTTCTCAACACTACGAAAATCATTTTAGGTGGGTAACATGATTTTAAGTAGTAAATAAATTTCCTAATTTTACATAGCATTACTCTTTAAATACGTTATTAAGAAGAGCATATAGGGGCGCCTGGGTGGCGCAGTCGGTTAAGCGTCCGACTTCAGCCAGGTCACGATCTCGCAGTCCGTGAGTTCGAGCCCCGCGTCAGGCTCTGGGCTGATGGCTCGGAGCCTGGAGCCTGTTTCCGATTCTGTGTCTCCCTCTCTCTCTGCCCCTCCCCCGTTCATGCTCTGTCTCTCTCTGTCCCAAAAACAAATAAACATTGAAAAAAAAAAAAAAAAAAAAAAGAAGAGCATATAGAGCAGACACCCACATATATTTAAATTACTGGTTCTTAAATTTTTTGGTTTCAGGATGCTTTTACACTTTTAAAAATTGAGGACCCTCAAAAGCTTGTGTCTTTGTTGATATTTGCTGTATAAATAATAAAACTGATAAATTAATTAATTCATTAAAAAACTCCAGTAGGCCCATTACATATTAACATGATTAACATAGTTTTTGAAAAGCAGCTATTTTCCAAAACAAAAAAATTGTGAACAGGGTGACATTGTTTTTAAATTTTTGCAAATCTCTTTAATGGTGGGGTTAATAGAAGACAACTAGATTCTCATAGCTGCTTCAGTGTTTAGTCTCTGATGTTACTGCAGATCATTTAGATTCTGGAAAATTCTGTAGACTTGTGAAAAAATGTGAAAGAATAAAAGTGAAAAGATAAATGATATGCTAGTATGAAAATAATTTTTACCCTGCAGAGCCCCTGAAATGGTCTTGTGGATACCCAGGGGGTCTCAGATCATACCTTGAGAACCATTGCTTTAAATGAAGAAGGTTTTTTCAGTAATGATTGAATTCTGTCAAGGAAATGAAGACTAAATATATTTATCTTATTTTTTCATGCTCCTTTTAGGATAGAAAGATTTTTATTAACAGCAACAAAACTGTAAATCAAGGAAACATTTAGATTTTGATTCTATTTTATGAAAGTTGTCTAGTCTCTAAAGCATTTTTTTTCAGAGATACTACGGCTTAGCACTGGACCAAGATGTTTTAAAAACACGTCCAACTATGGTCTTGAGGGAAGAGCTCTTCAGTGTCTTGATCAGATTTGTATTTATGTGTGGTTTACCTTATCAAAACAACCTCCTGATTGTTAGGAAGTCTTAGGATACTTATTGATTTGTACTGCTCTTATAAAGACTTCTATTTGACTATCTTCACGATATTTTCTCTCATTAGGTTCAATGAAAGATCACCCACAGCAGCAACCAGGCATGTTGTCCCGTGTGACTGGGGGTATCTTCAGTGTTACAAAGGGAGCCGTTGGTGCCACCATTGGTGGTGTGGCTTGGATTGGTGGGAAGAGTCTGGAGGTGACCAAAACAGCTGTTACAACTGTGCCTTCCATGGGAATAGGGCTGGTGAAAGGGGGCGTGTCTGCTGTGGCTGGAGGTGTTACAGCTGTTGGGTCTGCTGTTGTAAACAAAGTGCCCTTAACAGGAAAGAAGAAAGACAAATCTGACTAAACTATGGAGATACACTTGCTCTCCACAGCATTATGATGCCAGTGGCATTGAATTGCTAAATTATGGACTACAACCAAGTCACCTGTTTGGACGTTTATCTTCTAAACTGCTGTGTTGAAAGTATTGATGACTGGCTTTTGTCTAAAAAGAAGAGACCAATACTAGCACAGTGTATGAAGGTTTCTCATACTTAAATTCCAGCTTTTTATCTGGTAAAATGTTACACTTATTCAGTTGTAACTGAAGATATGGTATATTTGAATATTTACTATAAGTCTTTCAGTTTAACTAAAAAATGTGAAAGTTGAATTTAGTTGATGATCTTTATAGTTCCATATGTATAATGTGCCAGGTAACTCATTTGCCCCTTAAGAAGGGAACCTTGAACTACATAAACTGTACCTTTGATGTGCCTAATAGTTTCAGATGTCTTAGTTTTTTTTATAACCATAGTTGATTAGGCCAAGAGGCATTCTTTTCTTATTTAAGCTGGTAAAAGCAGGAATTAGAGAAATTCAGGAGAAGAGAAAAATGGTTTTATGATACTGAGTGTTAACCATCTTTTGTTAGATATGCATTACATTAATTTAATCATTGATGCCTTATAAAAGAAAACATCTTTTATAATACCCTAAATATGTGCAGTTCTTAGAACTATATATGGATTCTTTTAAAAGTTGTTTGTGAAATTAGTTTTCCCTCTTAAGAATCTCAGGAGTAGTGGGGTAAAGGCATTTCTTGCTCTCAGCAGATAAGATAGTGCTTGGTAACTTTTTGTTAACTGTCAGTATAGTTAACAGCCAAACTGTATGCTTCATTCTGGTTTCATGCTCCATCTTTAATACACCTCACAGTGCCTAAGGAACATTTCTTTGCTGGTCATAAGCTATCTTGGAAGAGTTTCATATTAAGGAGGAACAAATAATTTTAAGTTCTTAAGAATCACCTGACACATCCAAGATACAAAAAGAATTCTTCACACCAGTTTTGTCTGTAGGGTGGCTTAAAATGCTAGTGCCCCCTTCTAAAAACACAGTATAAGCGGCCACAAGTAGGTGGGGGCTGACTTTTCAATTGAATGAAATGGGCTTCACTGATTAGTTTTGAATGTAAAATATATTTAAGTGCTTTCAATGGTTTATAGGATTTTAAAATGTTATCTTACAGTCCTTTGAAGAAGTCATAGATTCTGTACCATTTCCAAGTCAACTTCAGGCAGGGAATTGAAGTTTTTGATGATGGATGATAAGTGTGTCATGTCTTCTTAATATGTCTCATCATGTCTCACTCATTCTTAAAGAGTATCACTTAGCTGGAATTCATCTTTTTATTTCATATTCAGTTTCTAAAAAAATTTAAAAGTGCACATATACTTGGCATTCCTCTTAGCTAAGGGTTATAATACAAGCCTGAAAAAAATCTTAGTTTTGTTTATACTTCAGTCTGGAAATTTCCTCCATTTTGCCGACTTCTGTGTAATGTGTGAGGGAGGAAAGGAGGTGATGCTCTGGAGTAAATAAGTCAGAATACATCCTTGAGAACTTAGATCACTCCAACACCTACAGCTTAAATGTTTGTTTCTAAACCACTGAGAATTTTACCTTAGTAATGTGGACAACAAATGGCTAAGAACATAACTTTTAAAAGCTTTTATAAAGGCCGGTAGGTATCTTCTGCACACCTACAAAGGTTCTTGAACCTACCATTATATACAAAACTGGAAAGTTGTTGAGTTCATCAGAAATTAAATGGTCTTTGTTTCATGCACCATGATTTAAGGTATATTTGTTGGTATATCTGGTCAAATGTGATAATCAGAAAAGAGATTTTTAAAAGAAACCCAAAGTTAATAGGTGAACACTAAACAGTGGTCTAAATAATGGTATTGGAGAACTTGTTTCCTGCTATTTGAAAGAAATTATTACTTCATTGCTAGTTTATATTTCTAATTTATCTTCTATAGTCATAGGCTCTGCTGTGCTTTTGTACCTGAATTTCTAAATATAGACTTTAGTTTACTGTGTGCTTGCATATTTATTTTCAACTTTGTCTTTAAAATTGCTTGAGGAAAAATGGTTGTAATTTCTGCTACAGAAGAGCCACCTGGTACATTTTCTCTCATCAAGTTTGTTTTAAACTCTGAAGTATAATTTGATTCAGGAGAGGCTTTTGCAAGGACAGCAGAGAACTGTACAAATGAGCAGCTAGTCATAGAGGTTCTTGTTGAAATGAACTTGCCATTTGATGGTATATGTACAGCTGTACACTCGAGTCTTTTCCAGTTTATTTTCATAGACTAGCAGTTTGACCTGCGAAGCAGTACTGGTTCACTTCAAGCAGCGAAGGTTGACATAGACACCTGGAGGCACCTGTTATTCAGTTTCTCTTTTGAGTGGGTATTTGGCACAATGAGGATAAATTTGTGTGACCCACTTGAATGCCTGATCTAATAATGTTGACATCATGAATCCTGTACTTAGTGAAATGTCAGATGAAGGTAACTGGTGATTGAATAAAATTTTGTTTGTATTGAAGGAATGGGAAAGAATACATAAATCTGTTAATAAAGCACCATGATCTGCAAAAGACAAAATGTTTCATAAAGATCTGAGGAAATAAAGGAATTTAAAGGAAAAACAGGGCAGTCTTAAAATTTTTAGTTACATGGCAGAAAGTACTGTAGCCTGTTTTTAATGTTTGATACTAATGCACAAACATGACAAAACGTCTCTGTGTGTTTTGATACTAATACAATGAAATACAAACATCTCTTAGACGACTGTGTTGAAGACTAAAAATGCAGATTTCTAGGTGTGACCCCAACTTTCGGAGTCTCTGCAGCGTGGGGCCTGGGACTGCAGTTGAACAGCCTCTACATGGGATCCCTGTGCTCTCTACAATTTGGGACCTGATCTAGAAGTAGGCAGCACTTCACTCTGTCCTAAGTAACTGTGGAACCAACTTAGACCCCTCCCTGGACAGAAGAGACTCAGAGAGTTGGGAACCAGTTAGAGGAAGGTAGAAAATTGGTTACTGGGTATCTACTTACGGCCCGGTGCTGGCCATACATTCTCAGATTTAATCAGTATGGGAGACGTAGCTCTTATTCACAAATATGAAACAGGCTTTCAGTGTTGGTTGAAATTTCCCATTATCACTTTTGAATTCATGTAAGTCACAATTTCTCCAGCTTATGTCCAGAAACAGAAATGGGGCTACTCAGTAACTAGTCCTTCATTCTGCTGTTGGCATTCAGTGCTGACTATAGACACTTGATTTACCAGGCTAACTTGAGTTCCCTAGGAGTCTTATAATCCTATTTATTTTGGCAGCTAATTACATTTTGTCACAGAAGTGAATTTAGTGTAATTATAAACCGTTCAAAGAATTTTGTTATTAGAACCTTTTTTCACAGAAGAAATAAAACTTGACTCTAGTGTCTATGTAAGGATGTCTCTCCTTGCTATATGGTTGATTTTGAATATTTTAAATTTTATTCATAGGAAGAGCTGAATAAGAATGCAATTATGGAAAAAGGCAGAAAGGTCCAAGGGCTAAAACTAACCGAACAGGATTTGGTCTAAGGGAAAATAAAGTCTGTGTACTGGAGTTTTTGCCGTGAATATGGATTTCTAAAAAAATTAATCTTGTCAGGGGCGCCTGCGTGCCTCAGTTGGTTGAGTGTTGACTCTGGACTTTGGCTTAGGTCATGATCCCGTGGTCATGGGATTGAGCCCAACGTCAGGCTCCTTGCTGAGCGTGGAGCCTGCTGAAGATTCTCTCTCTGCCCGTCTCCTGCTCTCTCAAAGTTACTAAAAAAAATGAATCTTGTCAAGTCAGAGTAAGCTACAAATATATTTTTGTAACTGTAACTGCCTCTGGTTTTCCATGCCTGGACCCGAGCACCTAAATTTTGCTGATGTACTGACTAGGCTTTTTTAAAATTAATGGCCACTGAACTCTGCCAAACTTTCTTACAGACCTTCTTGTATGTTCATTTTCTTACTCCTCAAGATAACCATTTCACACCTTGTCTTTCCAGCCCTTCTGCAGTACTTCCCACCGGTTCTACTGCCCTCTGTAAAAAAGAGGCAACCTGACAGCACCTCTCCTCTCACACTACCCCCTCCATCAACCTGCCTACATCTGTTCCCATGTGGACCAGGACTATGATCTCTGCTCAGATCCACTCACTCCACTTTCACTTCCTGAAGGATATTAATCCTGCAGCTTTTCCATCTCTCCTCCATCTCTCTCCTGGGTCATATCCATCAGCATGTTCTGATATTTGGTTTCTTGAAAGAAAATTATGCCTCATCTTACAACTTCCATTTTCCTGCTTCCTTTTGCAGCAGCATTTGTTGAAAAACTTCATCTAGTCCCTGCCTCTTACTCCTTTCCTATTCTCTCAACCCACTCTGGTTGCCTTCCTTTCTCAATGCACCAGTCACACTTGTTAGGGCCAACCAGTGATATCCTTTTTTGCCAAATCCATGGCCACTTAAAATCTGTATCTTAGTTAACCGCTCCATGGCACTCGGTATTATTAACCTTGCCCTCTGTCCTTGGCAGACTTCTTTGTGCCATTCCAGGCACAACCAGCCAGTACTATAAATCTGTATCTCTGGGCAGCCTCATTCAGAGTTGTAGCTTTAAATACCATAGATACTCAAATGACCCCAGAGTATTTATCTCTGGTCCTGACTTCTCACAGTTCCAACTGCCATTTGCCTGTTTGACATCTCAGATATCTAGTAGGTATCTCAAAATACAATAGAACTACTAAGGCAACCATATAATATATAATCAAAACTAGGACACTTTTGAGAATAAAAGATAAAGCTTACCATTATTTTGTGAGGACAAGAACCAAACTAAACTCTTTCCAATGGTTTCCCATCACTCTTAGTGAGATCCTGTTCCTTAGATGGCATTGCGGTGCTCTTCTTATCTGGCACTCAATCCTGGCGCGGCTTTTATTGACTGCCATTCTTTTTCTTGAACCTTCCTGTGTAGGTCACCTAACCTTCGGGTAGGTGACTTAACCCTTTCTCTGCCTGCATCGCATCTATAGAACAGTAAATAGTGGTACTCAACTTTAAGGATTCTAAAGCACAGCATGCCTGGCTCTTAGTAGATGCTGCATAGAAATGTCTTTCACTATCCTAAGGAACCAAACAGATTTGGATGGTAAGGGTTACTTGCATTTGCTGAATGAATAAAAACATGGCCTGTATTTTTTATAGGTGTTTCATTACTTAAGGCCATGCACACATAGCACATAGATGTTTGAATGTCAGAGTCAACTGTTTGGTTGTCGATTTGTTACAGAGTTCAAGCTCCACAGATGAACGTGAGCCAGTCTTTATCTGGGTAATGTATATCTTGGAACAAGATTTAGAAAGAGAAACTTGGAATACTAACTAAAATCAGTACCAACCGTCACACACTTTCCCTTTCAAAGAGCCAGACCTGGATTTTCAGAGTTTTCTAAAAAGTTGCTTACTTCAAATGTATGTAAGTTAGATCATTTCACATTTAAGGAATTTTACAATTTTCATAAAAATCCCTAAATTTGTTGTTAGCACTCCTTTGGCATGTCAGGTAAGGGCATGACTTTTCTTATGCCAACTCCTAAGCAATCCTTTTACTGTCCATAGGTTTGAACAGAAGTCAGATCATAGTACATCTGGGCCCTGTCGCTTGGCAGGCAGGCTGCTCTAAGCTTATTTCCTTATCTGTAAAACGGGGAAAGTAATGCACATAAGAGTTCTCTGAGATGGTCAGTTTTAAGCTCACCACACAAATAAGCTCTATTCTTTTTGGATGAGAAATACTTTGTTCTCAAAGGCACTTGCTTACCCCAACCAAGAGATGAAATCAGCTTGCTCTTAAAAAAAATGTATTAGAAGTTTGCTTATTGTTTCACTTAACACCAGTCTATAGAATTCAGACCACATTAGAGTGATGTTTCAGAGCTGGTGGTGAGGAAGAAGACAGAGTCTGTGTTCCAGATGAAATGTACTATTTAAATAAAAATATATCCATGCTTTGAATTAAGGGAGTGTACTTGTCAGTATCTTAGAAATGATTCACTCGCAAAGTATCACTCTGATGTGCCATTTACTAGTATAGGAGTTTTTGAAATAGCTCAAAGTCAAAATTACCAACTTTATTTAAAATAAATGCAGTTTATATCTTAAAATATAGCAAATGAGTCAGAGATTATCTACTCAGATGTAACTTAAGACAACTCAGAAGCTAAGCAGTTTCTTAAAATTACTAGTGCCTACAAACTGACTCCAGTCCCTGCTACTCAGCTTCACTCTGCAATGCTAGAAAGCAGCAGCAGTCTGCAAGTTACTCTTCAATGTTTAATGGTGCCACAGGGTTAAACAATGGCCTTCCTTTTTTGGCCTGAATTTTGCCGAAGTTAGCCTCAAATTCCTTTTTTGTTCCACTTAGATTTACCAGATGTCCATCCTTTATTCTATAGCCTAGGGAATTCAGTTTCTTTATCCTGTACTGTACTATCTGCGGTGTTAATTCAAGAACCATTGGCGTCTCTTTTATCTGAGCTATGGAAATTCCTTCTTTCAATAATCCCTGAATTCTCTCTTCCAAAACTGGAACAGAATAATATAAAATGGCAGGACATTTCAAAACTAATTGCTTCAGGTCATGATCTGTGCATTTAAAAACATTTTTAGAGAAGGAAATGCTGTTCTGTATACTTCTGGGGCAAAGGTGAAAAAGAAATCCTTTGAGTTTGGAGAGAAGCTGGAGAATATCAAAGTTTGTGAAACCTTGCTCCTGGAGAAATTCTAGTGTTTCCTTTATAGCTGCAGAAGAATTCAGCAAAATAAATGGGTTTTGGCTTAATAATTTCAGTAACCAAACTTTCACGTTGGCTTCGGAGCCACCTAAATTTAGGTAACTCTCTTGGAGAATACTTATCATTTGCTTATTTTTCTCAATAGGATTATGAAAAATATTAGATGCAGTTGTCAAAAACCTGCTAATGACCACATTTTTGAGTCCCAACTCTTGAAAGAACTGAATGTTCAGCTTCTGAGTTTCCTGGTCTGTAACAGTAAAGAAAGATTCTGGAAACTGTTCTATTAACTTGACTAACTCTTGCTCGTTTTTGCAGACCAACTGCCAGAGTTCTCTCTGGGTGTTAACAGCCGTTGGACTGCAGACAATTGCTTCTGGGCAGCGTTCCAAAATACTGGCTACAGCGGTTTCATTAGCACCTAGTTGTTGTAAAACATTTGCGATTTCTTCAACATAGGTTTCATCCTCAAAAAGTACCCATCCTTTTAGTCTGCGAATTTTCCTGATGTCGACTGAAAATTTATAGAGCTTTTCCACTGTTCTTTTATTTTCTTTGTTTGACTGATGATCATTTGTATAGGTGAAGCATGCTAGAAAGGGTCTGTATTTTGGAGCCGATAGCATCTTTCTGAAAGAACACAGCCTGCAGGGCTGGGATCTTATCAGCAACTTCCACAACATGCCTGCAACCAGTGGCTAATTGCCACCGTCCTGGGACTCAGAAGGTATTTATTGCACCTGTAAGAAAGAAAATGCAGGTTTTAACATATGGAGCACAAATTTGGGCTGTCAGTAGTAAGCACAGAAATAACATGGATGTAAATTAGACAGGAAAGCTGAATTTTGCCAAAGTTGGCTTCAAACTTTTTGTGGAATATTACATATATCTTAAATGTATAAAGTAACTAACATACCTCATCACAACTTAGACATCTTCTACACTATAAACATTGTGTGAGCTTTGCCACAACCTTGTGAAGTAGTTTCCATTTTTACAGATCAGTAGTAAGGCCACAAACAGTTCAAAGATTCAAAGACCTCAAATGTCATTCTGATACAAATTCCCTTTTCTACAACTCGTTATGTTTTTCTTTAGGAGACATATTTTACTAATACACACACACACAGCTTTTGTTTTTTGTTTTTTTTTTTTTAACATTTTACATTTTCAAGTTTATGTTTAGCTGAAGCAAATACTTATGGGGGGGGGAGTCATCTCTAATTTTATATTTTAGAGTAAATACTTTTGCTAAATAATTATTACCCAAAGTCATTTTATTGAAAATAATAAGTGTAAGCTTGTTTCGTCAGAATTATGTGAAAATCCTTTTCATAAACCTAAAATTAAGGTAAATCTTAGCTAGGCAAAATGAGAAACGCTGTGACTGCCCCAGTGGAGCAGTGGGCAGTCACACTAAGTGGAACGGGGTCCATACTTGCACAATAGTCTAACCAGCTGCCCCACTTGACAGCTTTACGTACCTAGAGATGGCTACACTGTGCTTCCTGCATTATCGACTTCCGTGCTATTTTCTTGTTATTCTCTGGTAATTAAAACATGCCTAGTTTACTGTTTGAACTTTCAGCACGTGAGAGTGGTTAAGTGTCACATCCCTGGCATAAAAGCATGTAGTGAACTATTTAGCTAGTTAACAGCCTTCCTTATTATTTGTAGGTTTGAAGGAAAGTTGAAAAAAGCCATAATCCAATCCCGGATAGTTGTGAAACTATTTAATAATGCCATTGCCACATATGCCAAGGACTTTTCACTTTCAAGCCTGTCCCAACTAATGCAAATAAATCACTATTCTCTAAGGAAAAATAACAAGTAACAATGTTCTCATTTTGGTTTACCATTTGTAATAATAGCTCATTGTTAGTGTCCATGGTGTCTAAAATAACTGTAAGCGTAGTTTCTGTTTTACTTCGAGTGGTTCAACCAGTTTTTTTTTTTTTAATGTAATTCCTAATACTAGTTTCCTTTAGATGATTCCTAAAGAGCCAAGATATAAATATTAGGCTATTTTATAAAATTTCTAAGAGGACCATGGATTTTTAACAGGAAGGAAGAGGGAGATACTGCATAATGATGGGCACATGGAGCCCCACACTCCACAATCTTGGGCCTCACATCTGTACCACATGCTGGAAGGAAAATGGACTCCGTGGTTAAGATGCCCATGTTCAGTCCTGGTTCTAATTTATGGGGTCATCTTGGGAAAGTTACTTAGCCTCAGATTAAGTATGTAAACAAGTAGTGACTAGAACAGTGTCTCACAGTAAATGTTCAATACTACTACAATATAGTAAATGTACTACTACTCCTCAGGATCATCTGTAAAATGGAGACAACTTTAACTTGACATAAACTTTACAGGAATACCGTGAGGGTTCAAATGCATGTCCAGGACTATGCACAAAGCCTGGTACATAGTAAGTGCTCAATAAATAGTAGCCATTACCAGGAAATATTTGGAGCTAAAATTCTTGTAGTAATAGGAGTTTAAATTGTATTTTAGACAGAAGTACATTATTTACAAAGAGTAAGTGAAAATTGTGAAAACTATTTTAAATGCTTCGGTCGTCTCAAGTGACAGTTTATAAAAGCAATACGTTCTCACTTCAGAGGATCTGCCCAACTCTGAAAAGAATAAGGAAGTGGAAAAAGTCACAACTCTACCACCTATAGACAACTGTTCATATCTGACATACATGCCTGTTTTTTTTTTTCTGATTCTTGCACCCTTTATTATAATTTTGAACTACATACAAGGAAGGTTACCTGGTATATGAGAATTAGGGTGTAAGCTCAGCCTACAATTTGAAATTGTGAAGACTCAGAATTTTTCTTGAAAATGTCTTAAACCGGCACCACATTAAATACCAACATAATGCCTTCTAGGGAAGTCCAGTCCAGCAAGGGGTTCCTCAAGCACTGGAGCAGATCCCAGTGTTTGGCTAAGCACCAGATGAAATAGTTGGCTTAGTGTGGGGGTCACATTACACAAAATGACAGACTAAACACTAGCACCACATTGACCACAGCAAGATGCTCCTGCCCAATGAGGCTGAGGGTAAAGCAGGCCGTCTCACATTTCCTGCTTACTCCAGGGTGAACTATCATGTGCTCAGGTGGGTTGTCTCATAATTAAAGCTGCCTGTCTTGCTCTTTCTTTCTCTCTGATGAGCAAACACAGTTGACAAAGAAAAGTGAAAAGCACAAATGTGTGAATCCTCTGTAATTAACACACATTTATATATACACAGTTTATTTATTCTATTTTTTAATCCACTCTAAGTATCTAAACTTGGCATCAAAAACACTCTAAACATTTAAAATGAGCACATGACATATGGGATAGATATAATTTTGTGATTCATTCCGTAACATCAAGTATGCTATTATTTTCTTTTAGAATGAATTCCTAGGAATGGAATTATTGAAGAGGAGTATGTGAACATTTGAAAAGCTAGGTTGTTATTTTATAATCCAGAACAAATGTCAGATGACCTTGTCACAAGCAGTATGACCGATTTTCTCATTAGTTTTAATTTTATTTTGTAAAAAATGACCACAACACTAATTTAACTTTGTTTTCTTGTATTAATGAGGCAGAGCTTAATGAATTATTTTGACCATCTATTTCCTTTAGTGAATTAGCTATTCCTGCCTTAAAAAAAATTTTTTTTTTTTAATGTTTGTTTCTTTTTGAAAGAGAGAGAGAAAGAGAGAGACACAGACACAGAATCTGAAACAGGCTCCAGGCGCTGAGCTGTCAGCACAGAGCCGGACATGGGGCTTGAACTGGTGAACTGAGAAATCATGACTGAAGCCGAAGTTGGACCCTTAACTGACTGACTCACCCAGGTGCCCCTATTCCAGCCTTTTTAAATAGCAATCTTTCTGCTTTTTAAAAACTGACTTACATAAACTCTTCATCTATTAAAAAAATAATCCTCTTGTTTTTGGAAAGATTTTCTCCAGTTCACTTTTAGTTATTGAAGGTACATTCCAGCATACCAAAATGGTTACTTTTTTTTTTATTGTACTAAGATATAAATTTTTCTCATTTAACCTTTTAAAAAAATTTATTTACTTATTTGTTCAGAGAGAAAGTCAGAGTGTGCGCAAGCAGGGAAGGAGCAAAGGAAGAGAGAGAGAGAATCCACAGGCTTGATGCTCAGCATGGAGCTCGACGCAGGGCTCGATCCCATGACCCTGGAATCATTACCTGAACCAAAATCAAGAGTCGGACACTCAACGGACAGAGTCACCCAGGCACCCCCCATTCTTACCATTTTTAAGTATACAATTTTCAGTGGCATGAAGTAAATCCACAATGTTGTACAACCACTACCATGATTTCCAGAACTTTCTCATCACCCCAAACACAAACTCTATTCCCATAAAACAGTAATTCCCCACTCCTTCCTCCTCTCAGCCCCCTTGTAACTTCTATTCTACTTTTGGTCTCTAGGAATTTGCCTATCCTTGGTACTTCATATTAGTGGAGTCTTACAATATTTGTCCCATTGCATCTGGCTTGTGTCACTTAGCATAATGTCTTCAAGGTTCATACATAATATAGCATGTGTCAGAACAAAGTGGTTAATTTTAAGTGGTCGAAGGGTCATGGAAGTTTCCCTTGATGATTCCTACTGCTTTATGCACTACATGATGACAAAAATTCACCCATATGTCCTTCTATATTTTTGTTTGATTTAAAAAAGACAGCTCCTTTAATTCACTTGAAATTTCTGTTATGAGCGGCAAGTCTAAACAGATTATCAACAGTTTGGCTATCTCCAAGCACTGTTTTTGAACAGTCCTTTCCTTCCCCATGATTTGTGAGGCCTCCTTTACTATACGTTAAATGTAGCTTTGGGGCGCCTGGGTGGTTCAGTTGGTTAAGCATCCAACTCTTGCTTTTGGCTCAAATCATGATCTCACAGTTCAGGAGATCGAGTCCCAAGTTGGGCTCTGCACTGACAGTGTGGAGCCTGCTTGGGACCCTCTCTCTTCCTCTCTCTGTCCCTCCCCAGTTCATGCTCTCTCTCCCCAAATAAATAAGCATTAAAAAAAAATGCAGCTTTTCATTCTACCTAGCTTCCATCCTCAATTCCCTATTATTTTGCAATTCCCTGAATAAGCCAGGAGGCTAATTTCTTTGCTGCATACTTGGCCCCCTCTGCCAGACCATTCTAAAACAATCTCTGGGGCAATTCACTCTTGCACATCCCCCACCAAGGATGTCAAATCTCCTCAGCTTGGACCTCTAGCTTCCCTCAACCCCTATTCTACTCTCAACCAATGCTCTTGCCTCTAATCTGTGCAAAGAAAGGAGAGCAACTCATCACACCAAACTTAAATCTTCTGGTATCTCCCCTCTGCTACAAGTATACCCTTCAGTATCCAGGGTAATCCCTGCCCTGTACTGACCCCAACCTGTCCGGCCTGAGACATCCAGACCCTTTCTTCCTTGTAAAATCACTCTTTCAGTTGTCCTCCTCTCTGGGGCTCCCACCCTTCAATTCAAAGTCTCTTCTCACTGCCACTCCACCTAAAACCCTATTTTCTCTTACTCTCAGTTAATTCTCACAGATCTTTCTTTTCTCTCCATTTCCTCCCCTCCTCCCTACATAGATCCCAATAAAGACAATTTCCATGTGATTAGAGCCAATGAGCACTTTTAGTTCCTCTCTCTTTTGACCTCTGCAGCTTTCAGCACAGTTGACCACTTTCTCCACGAAATACTCTCACCTGATTTCCAGGACTCCCCATCCTCCCAGTTCTCCCCCTTCCTTCCTCCACTCTGACTTCCCTTTATCTGTCTCCTTTGCAGGCCCATCTTCAAGACTTGATTTAGACCCTCTCCCCTTCTTACCTTACAGTTTCTCCTTAGAGATCCTGTTTTCATCCAGGGCTTCAGTTAATCACTTGAGCTTCTCTCCAACTTCTCAAAATGTGATCTTGTCATGTCCCTGCAATAAACTTTTCAGTGGCACTTTAGGATAAAGACATAAAACAAAATAAAAATGCCTTATACCATGGCCTAAGAGGCCTCTCTGTCTGGTCTCTGTCACCACCTGAATCTGTGCCTGCACCTTCCCCAACCCCGCCTCCCCCCCCCCCCCCCCCCCCCGCCCCGGCCAAAAAAAAAAAAAAAATCCACCAGTTCTTTTCAGTCTCTGGTGCTCTACACATTCACACCACAGGGTCTTTGAAGACTGAGTGCTGTTCCCCATGCCCAAAGTACCCCTGTCTAACCCCTAGGTCTGTCACTTTCTTAGACCTCCTTGACTTTCATAAACAGATGAAGCCTCCTGCCCTCATTATAGGCTCTCACAGCACCAGAGACTGGTCCTTGGTGCCACCTGTCATTGTTGCAGCTGTTCATGTGTTGTTTCTGTCACCCTCCATGAGGGCAGAGACTGGTCATCACCATGTTCCAATGAATTGCTTCCCTACACTTCACTAGACTGGCATTTGCTGACTCTAAGAGGCTGGGCAGGTGGACCTTTGTGTGTGCTCTTCCACAGCACCCTGCTCTTGACCCTAACTCCTCTAAGTTCTTCACCCATTCAACCAGTTTTTTTCTTTTTCTCTTCTTTTTTTTAAGCTCATGCTGTGTTGTTAGACATTACACTAGACACTAGCTCTTCTGCTAAAATGATTCTTCATACCTTGGGATCACAAACAGCACTGGAGAACCTGGTGAGAGCCACAGACTCTCTGCAAGCACTGGGAGGGCAAGGTCTGTGTGCCGTTCTGCTCTGTCTCTCGCACCCAGCAAAGAACTTGGTCCACAGGGGAACAAAATCAGTATTTGTTAACTGAAACTAAATGAACAAACCAAGTTGGTGAGGCATCCTAATGTGGTGGCTAAAACTGTGATCTGTATGGGCTTAACTCCTGGTCATTAGTTGTGCTGTGACTTAAGGAAGTCATGACACCTTTCTGAGCCTCAGTGGGGAGTGTCAGGAAAACAGGGACCCTACATCCTGGGTGACTGTGAAGACTAAATTGGGCTAATACCATAAACTACTTACAGAGTATTCAGAAAATTTATTAAGTTATCACAACCACCCATTTTAATTTTTTTTTTTTAATGTTTATTTTTGAGAGACAGAGACAGAGAGACAGAGCATGAGTGGGGCAGGGGTAGACAGAGAGGGAGACACAGAATGCGAAGCAGGCTCCAGGCTCCAGGCTCCGAGCTGTCAGCACAGAGCCCGATGCGGGACTCGAACTCATGAACTATGAGATCATGACCTGAGCCAAAGTCGGACGCTCAAACGACTGAGCCACCCAGGCGCCCCAACAACCCATTTTAAAGATGAAGAAACAGATGCAGGTAAAGTAACTTGCCCAGGGTTGCTCAGCTAACAAAGGGCAGGCCTTGGATTTAAACCCAACAACTTGGTTCTAGGGTACAGCTCTTTCCCTGTGCCCTACACAGTAATAATTCTCTTAGCAAATGTGTGTTAAGTCACAATGTGGGCTATTCTGAAGCATTTCTGAGGAGTGAAATGCACAATTTTCATCCTTAACAGTCCCCTCTACAACACCAGTAATTTCAATTAAGTTCTACCTTTATAACATGTATGATCTGCTGACAGTTTCAAATTAACCCCAGTGTTTATAGGTAAAAACGAGGACCGAAGGAAAAGACTCTCGGGCAATAATCCACAGCCCCACATCCATCTCGTGGGGCCCGCGCGTTTCCAGAGAAACTTCTGACCTACGGCGCCGAGGCATCCACCCCCGCCAGGCAGACGGAGTTGGGCGACTGAACAGGAGACTGGTTTCGCCGTGCGCGGCCCAAGGTCCCCAGCCCCTGGCCCCCGCCAGTCGGCCCCTGCGACGCTGGTGGTGCTCACCCCCAGGGGCGGAGAAGGCGTTGGGACTCACCTGTCCGCTCCGTTGAAGACACAGTCGGTCCCGGGTCTCTGGCTCCGTCCTTCGTCCCTCCCCCCCACCCCGCGAAGGTTTCCCTTGGTGGGCCGTCTTCCCCAGGCCTGGGAACAGGATCAAGGTCCCGAGACCAGGGTCCCAAGAAGCCGGCGAATTTCCCTCAGGAGTGCCACCCAGGCCACCAGCCCCTCTACCCACAGACCTGAGAGCCGCCCCCCCCCGCCAGACGTGAGCTCGCAGACGTATGTCCCCGGAGTCCCAACGCAACCAATCAGGGCGCAGGACACAGGTTACGTGACCCTACGCAAAGCGGGGCTGCGCGGAGGAGGCCTGCCAGCGTGGGAATCAGCTTTCGTGGGAACAGAGCCAGGAGCCAGCAATTACTGAGGCTGTTTTCACACCCTTTCCTTACCAGCATTTAGGAAACGGGAGTTCCGGTCGTTTTGTCCCTTGAGGAATGTCACCAGCCCATAAGAAAAAATGTAGAATTCAGAAGCCGCTGTGTCTTTAAGCAACAGCCATTTAGAATTCCCAAAATAATTCCATAGGAAAGAACTAATTTATAAAAGAAATGTAGTCAAAACAAAACAACCCCCAAACCTCTTTGGAACATATCTAGTCTCCCTGCTACCCCCCTCCCACCCGCCCCCAGTAGTCAGCGAATGTCTGATTCGTCTTTAAAAGCTCTCTCCTGCTGCTTTCACCTGAACACTTGTTTTTTCCGACAAACTGTCCAGTTCCATTCTAATTATTACCTGTGATGCTCACCTTATAAACTAATTTCTCCTTAAAGCCAGTCTCAGTGTCCATCCCATTTATTCTCACACTTATCTATCAATCAACAAATATTTATGGTATGCCTATTAAGTGCCAAGCATGTGAAACCGCAAATGAGAAGACACCGGTGGACAAGACAAAGGGGGTTTTAAAAGTACATTCCCTGTCCTGATGGAGTTTACATGTAGGACAGTGGAGGACAAAGACATTAACAACCGATAACATGATTAATCCCAAGTACAGTTAAATGTTTCCAAAGACAGGGTGCCCCCACCCTGCCTAGTTGTCCTATGCTCCTGTGTACAGCTGGAGTCAGGAAAGCTGTGATTTTCCCAGGCTGGAGGTCTGTGCACACTGTGCACAGTTCTAACAGCCTGAACTCACACCACTGTAATTCTTCCAGACTGCCCTCTCGCCTCGTGAACTCCTTGTGGATACTTAAGAATTTATTTTCCTATGAACAATATTTGGCACATGATAGGAACTCAGAAAATGCTAATTTGAGTCTACCCTTAATATTCACTTTGTGCTCAACAGGCTTTTTGAGAGGGACCAACATCTGCACCTTAAATTACACAGACTAGCAACAAGAATCCTAGCTCCTTCTCTCAGGATCATCTTTGGTCTCCAGGACATTCTAGAATTAAATGAGTAGCTAATGCATATGATGAGGTCAGGTAGTGATTGTCCAGTAACCTTTCTTCCCCTGAGTTACCCTTAAATAAAAATCCTATTACTCATGGCTTTATTGAACACTTTTTCCTGCGATATAAGGATTTGGGGTCCGGACCAAACAAAATGTTTCACTGCATGTAGGAAAAGGAATTGGAGTAGGTTACAGAGAAGAGAAGGAAGTCAAGGAATGTAGTAAACTCAAGCGCCTTACAACTGCATGCTGCAGTCACTGCTCAGGAGGGAGGGAGCAGATATGTACACTAGGGAGCTGGCAGCTTAGCTTGTACCAGGGTTCCAAAGACTTGTGTAAGAAATGGTAATACCTATTACCCTGTGCATTGTAATCAAAACTTGAAACTGACCGAGTCAGCTCTGTCAACTGTAATAATAACTAAATGCTACCTGAAGTTTTTTCCATTCCAAATATTTAGTGAATTTCTAGGACAATACAACCAGGGGGGAAAAAAACAACAACAACACTTGGGTGGAGAGACGGAGGAAAGAAGCCAGTATAATGCATATTACACACATACAAAAATTACAAACATGTTTGAAATTGTGGGGAGATCCTAAAGTTTCTAGTACTTAAGAGATGCATTAGAAATAATACTGTTACTGGTCTTTTATATCCCAAGTTACTAATTTATTTCAAGTGAATGTAAAAACAAAGACTTTATGTAGGTTCTTTCAAAAGCTTGGTTTCCTCAACTCATTTTTTCCAAGATGCTAGAACAGAACACGTTTGGTAATAAGATTTCAAGATATAATTTCTTGAATGAATAAAAGGCCTTAAATCCCTCAGCCACAAGCAGGATTTTCAGAACACTAGCTCCTCTAGTTACGGGAAACCACTGCATTCAAATATCTACTCAACTGGAACACACCGACTGCTACCTGTCTTTCCCTTTCAGTGATTCTTTTTATTTGCAATTCAAACCAAACTGAAAAAGCTTTGCAAAAAAAACCCCTAAAAACCAAATAGCCCTATGTTTAAAACAAAATATCAATGCCTATGCTGAAACAATGTTCTTTTACTAAAATATTTATTCTCATTAAAACGGAATCTTTTATTCCCCTGGATGGTGATGGTAAATCCTAGGTCTATGAATTGCTCGGTACTGTACAGTACAATCCGGTCTAAAGAGTGGCTTGTTATATACAAGTATCATGAAAAACAGTGAAAATATCACTCCTTATTAACAGTGGTGAAAGAAGATAAGGCATACTTTTTCTTTTCTCAGTAATGGACCTTATCAATTAGTATTAATCCACTATCTAGGATACTTTTTTAAAATGCTCATCATATAAAAATGTTACTGTTTCTGGATTTTGGATTCAAATGACTCTTACTTTACTTTTTGATACAATTATCTCACTGAACATCTATCACAACTGAAGACTGGGAAAATAAAAAAATAAAATATTGGAATTCCAAAAGACAAAAACTTGCCTACAAGAGACAGGAATGGGATAATAATAGTAATGAAAATAATGATGGCTACCCAGAGCTAGAGCATACAGCTAAGCAGACTGTGCCCTACACAATCCAGGGAGCTACACAGCACGGCAGCCCTGCAGCTAACACTTAAGTGAGCTCCCTACCGCATGCCAGGCACTGTCACGAGCATTTCATATGTAGTATGATGGAGATACTACTCTCCCCTCCATTTCAAAGACAAAAAAGAAGGCACAGAAGGTTAATAACTTGCTCAAGATCTCAAAGCTAAT
This sequence comes from Felis catus, assembly GCF_018350175.1. Classification (NCBI taxonomy): domain Eukaryota; kingdom Metazoa; phylum Chordata; class Mammalia; order Carnivora; family Felidae; genus Felis; species Felis catus. Next base: position 126,543,500 of record NC_058374.1, read on the forward strand.
GAGTTGCAGATCCTGGCCTTTGACTCCAGAGCCCACATTATTAATTGTAGTGACTAACTCATAGTTACAAGCCCCATTACCTGAAAAAAATCTCTTTGGTTTTAAATCCTTCTTGCAGATACCTATTTTTGAAAGTACAAAGTATTTGGAAGATAGTAATCTTATCTGGAATAATTTTGAAAAATACTATTTTAATACATATTGGAAGTTGTTCCTTCATTCAGAATGGCTACATGCGGTTTATAGACTCTCTAATTTGTAATCACATCTCATATAACAATGCTCTCCCACTTAACTAAAACAAAAACTTAAAAGAAGAGAAAAACAACCACCACCAAGTACACAAGATTCCATATATGCATATACTTTAATAACAAAGTCACTTAGCTGTAAATGAACAAAGGGAGACAAGGAGAACTTAACACATGATACTTCCACAGATTTGCGTCAAAACAGGCATACATGAAGCTTTAAAACATATTGTCTGTGTTAACAGAGGCTGTAACTACCAATTGTGATGGCACATATTTTCTAAAACATTATTATCAAAGAGTGTAAAGTTAGATCAAACAATGATGTCAAGAAAATTTTGTCCTAAAATTTTAACAAAGTCTTTTAAGAAAGTCTAAAAACCTCCTATCTTCCCACATTGACACTCAAAACATTAATTTTTATATCAGGATATCAGTTTGCCACTTTAACTTTTACCATACATGAAAAATTATCAAAAATATATTGATGGGTCTATGCTAATTGTGACTATTTCTATTTACATTAAGCAAATTTTTTATCAAGTTCTTTATATACAAATTACCATTCATCCTACGTGAAATTCATTAAAAAGTTTAAAACTACAGAAATGTCATTAGAAACAATGCATTTCAAAATGTAACTGCTTTCCATCAATGAAGGACATTTTAAAATAATTTAACTGAAAAAAGTATTGAACTCCCCACCAATTTCAGCTGCAACAGTATTCTTCCTGAATGTTTTCTGTGATTTAAGGGGAAAAAGAAACTGGGTAAAGTTTGATTTCAAGGAATTAAATGATAAAAAAATTGATGAGTGTTTATTGATCTTCAAGAAAGTTACAATCTAAATTAGGTTGGCACTAAGAAAAGAGCAATATTTAAAATGTTTTATTATTGCTGTCCATATATATATATATTATTACTAAAGTATAACTGACATACAATATATTAGTTTCCAGTGCACATCAATCACATTGATTCAATAATTATATACGTTACTCAATTATATACTTACTGTAAGTATAGTTAGCAATAATTTTTAAAAAAGCACACAGTTTAAGATAACTGAAGAAACAAAAGTCTTTAAAAACTGGCAAATGCACTGTATAGATATTTTTCATGTAAATTTAAATGATAAAATAATATGCCACATCCAATTCAACTGAATATAGCCATGGCTTTTTGGATAACTCTAAAAAAGGGCCAGTTTTTTTAAAAAATTAAACTATTCCCTGAAAGAATTTAGATTTCAGAAGTATCACAATACATAAAAGAAACTTATAACATTTAAGAGGCAAAGATGCGGGGAAAAGTTCATAAAGGGATTATATTAATACTACTACAATAAAAAGTCACTTTGGTTGTTTTAGACTCATGGTCACATAGTAAGAAAATGAAAAAAATGTCTTTTTCTGAGAAAAAAACTTGAGCACAACATCATAAGTTTTTCAAATTTAAAGATCATCAATTAAGATGATCACTTTCAAAACTGAGTGAAGCACTCTGTCCACTATAGATGCACTTCTCTTGTCTAATAATTAAATGGTTTTGTAACAATTACTGAAAAGTTAATGCCTCAGTTTCTCTAGTTTGAAAAAAGAGATTAGTTCTATTTTGGAAACTGTCTTAATTTATGTTGATTACACACTCCACTAAAGCAAGAAATAAGGCTTTAAAATATTTACCTAATTAACACTCTGTCGCTGGACCTTAGGACCAATACTCTGTGTATCCTCTTCCTGACTAGGACGTTTCCCACCACTGAGACCAGTGCCCATGGAGCTTCTTCCTACACATTTAAAAAAAATGTATGTTTACGATAGGAAAGGTAAAAAGAACAGTATGCTCAAATGCTTCATTCTTACCTTGCTTTAGTAAGTGAGTTTGCTGACTGTCTCCATGAGTATAATGTAAAATACCACTTCCCTGAGAGCAACCTGTTAGTATTTAAAACACAGTAAAATTATTTAAATTCTAAGTTGTATGTATTAAGACTACAAATCCAATTTTTAGTAACTGTATTAGGGCATTTATGCTTTTTCAGACTAAACCCCAATCCTTCATATGAACCAAAAACCATATGCTCAAATCAGGAAAACTTAAAACTTAGGGTCATAGAAATGTTGACTTTTGGCTCAAAGGCAAAATCACTAATAATTATTTTCTAAAAAACATTTATTTACTGCATGACAATGAGACACTTGATCATAGAAGGAAAATATAGGGCAACAGTGAGATATATATATCCTTCTTTCACCTCTTGTGCCTCTATTCCACATTCTCCCCTCAGAGCCTGTCTAAAACATATGCCCTTGGAGATAAGTGAATAAGGGCCTGCCAGATGAGAATTTAACAATTCAAATCACACAAGAATTCAGAAACAACATGGCAGTTACCTAGCAATTGTATCAAGCCTTCTAAAAAGAACCAGTGTCACAGGAGAATGGGTTGGCCCAGGAAATAGGTTCTAGAGAAACATTTTTGTCAGTGTGTCTAGATAATGGACAAATATGAACATTCTAGCCCCTACAGAGAGGTTACCTTGGTCTGAGAAAGATAATCTACTATTTTTTATTATAGTTTCATGCTCATCAACTTCCTCTGGATAAAGAATTCAGCTTTTCAAAGTACTCAAAATTGGGAAAGTGGATCAGGGATGAAGCCTTCTATCATTGGAAAGGGATACCTCCACCATAAATAATGAACTAGTGTTCCTTGATATTTTAAGTCACATGATTTTTATTTTCTCGTTTAAATTTTAGTTAATATACAGTGCAATATTGGTTTCAGGAGGAGAATTCAGTGACTCATCACTTATATACAACACCCAGTGCTCATCACAACAAGTGCCCTGATTTTTAAACTTCTAGTGTGCCCTTCACAGAATGGTCACCTCTCATTAAATTAAAAACCCTCAGTTCTTGGGACTTGTAAGGCTGTTAAGGCTGAAGGTCAGACTCTGGACTATGGCAAATTTACCACTGAATGGTGCTACTCCTGGTTTTACCATTGGCAGGGCTTCCCCTAATAGTGATACTTGTCGCCTTGCATTATTGTACAAGATTTATTAAAAAAAAATTTTTTTTTAATGTTTATTCTCGAGACAGAGAGACAGAGTGTGAGTGGGGGAGGGGCAGAGAGAGAGGGAGACACAGAACCCAAAGCAGGCTCCAGGCTCTGAGCTGTCAGTATCAGAGCCTGATGCAGGGCTTGAACTCACAAACTGTGAGGTCATGACCTGAGCTGAAGTTGGACACTTAACTGACTGAGCCACCCAGGCGCCCCAGTACAAGATTTATTTAAAACTTCACGTAACAACATGAATGGACTTAATTCCACTGAATTATACATTTAAAGTGGTTAAGTGCTAACCATTTATATGTGTGTGTGTGTGTGTGTATATATATATATATATATATATATATATATATATATATATATATCATATATTTTACAATCAAGAAAACTTCACTTGATCTTAGCCAAAAGGCCGAGAAGCGATAGAATCAAGAAAGCTTCAACAAATAACTTTCAACTATCATATTTATTCATACTTTATACATTTGTTGTATGCTTGTTTATGCTAAAGGCTATAACAGGTACTAGGGATACAAATATTACTAAGACATGAGGTCTTGTCTTCAAAGCATTTACAGTCAAGTAGATGACAGATACATAAAATCACTAAGTACAAATAAGTGTTACTAGGTTCTAGGAGGGAAGTTTTTATAGCACACAGTGGGGACACTGAAGAAGGAAAAGTCAATTTTACTGGAAGATTCACAGAGGTAGGCTAAATCACAGACTAGTCACCTCATTTTCTCAAGTTAATCAAATTCATTCTTCTTCCAGTTCTAAGATAAATGAGAATAATCTCATAAACGAAATACTGAGTGAAACCAGCCAGGCCAAAAAAAAAAAAAAAAGATTACAAACTATAGGATTCTATAAAGTGCAAAAATGGGCAAAAATTATAGTATTAGAAATTGGGAGAGTGGCTACTTTTGAAGAGGAGGTGGTAAATTAATAAGTTCAATAAATACATTCAGAATTTCCTTAAGATGGCATTTTATTTCTTTAGAGAGCTAAATGATAAGCAGGCACTTAGACTCTTCCTGAGTCCCTAAATTGATGAATATCTCAACTGCCTATAACTTCCCCATAAAAAATGCAGTAAGTTATATTGTCACAAGAATAAGAGTACAAGAGACAATAAGTAGAGCAAAGAGCTTTGCTGAATCAACTGGCTTATGACTAGCATAGCTGCTTATAAAAATCAGAAATCCCCACATTAACTGTATCTTCAGGGACATTACAGTGGTTAAATTTCGAATGCCAAGATTATATGACAAATCTTAGAATGAAAATAGCTTTAAACAAACTCCCATGTTTCTTATTTCTAAAAATCCCATGTTTTCTGAGGGCAAAAAGTTTGTATGATCACAGTCGTCTTATGTTACACTATCAATAGCACCAAAAGGATTTTTCACTCATAAAATTCGAACTTAAAGACACTGCGGGGGGAAAAATCTCATAGAAAATGTATTCAAAGGAAACATATCAAAAATTTAATAATGACTGTCTCTAGTGGATGGAATTGTGGGTGATTTTTATTTGCTGTTTTCTATTTTTCTGAATTTCCCAAGTTCTCTACAGTGAATAGTTTTTTTAAGCAGTTTTCAGGTATAATTTACATACCATAAAATTCACCTGTTTTAAGTGTACAATTTAATAATTTTTAGTAAATTTACAGAGTTGTGTAATCATCAGCACAATCTAATCCAGTTTTAGGACGCTTTCATGCCCATTTGCGTTCATTCTCATTCCTACCCCTAAACCTAAGATAACCATTAACTTAGTTTCTTTTAAAGGCATGCCTTTTCTGGACAGTTCATATAAATGGAATTGGGCAGTATGTGGTCTTTTGTGTCTGGATTCTTTAACTTAACATAGTATTTTTGAGGTTTATCCATAATGTAGCATGTACCAGCATTTTATTCCTTCTTATGAATTAATATTCCATTGCATGGATGTACATTTTGACTTATTATAAATGAAGCTATCGAAAACAGTCTTATGATTCCGTAAGTCTTCTTGTAGACATGTTTTCATTTCTTTTGGACAGACACTTAGGAATGGAGTTTCTGGGTTGTAAGTTAAATTTATGTTTAGTTTTTTCCAAAGTGGCTATAACATTTTACAGCCCATCTCTCAACAACGTTTGAGGGTTCCAGTCTCTACACATCCTTTACAGCACTTGTTACTGTCACTTCTTAGGCACTCTATTTTTTTAATGTTTATTTTTTAAAAAAAAATTTTAAGTTTATTTATTTACTTTGAGAGAGACAGAGACAGCACAAGTCGGGGAGGAACAGAGAGAGGGAGACAGAGAATCCCAAGCAGGCTCTGCACTGTCAGCTTGGAAACCAATGTGGGGCCTGAACCCACAAAACCTCAAAGATCATGACCTGAGCTGAAACCAAGAGTTGGACGCTTACCGACTGAGACACCCAGGCGCCCCAAATGTTTATTTATTTTTGAGAGACAGACAGAGTGTGAGTGGGGGAGGGGCAAAGAGAGAGGGAGACACAGAAACCAAAGCAGGCTTTAGGCTCTGAGCTGTCAGCATAGAGCCCGATGTGGGGCTCGAACTCACAAGCTGTGAGATAATGACCTGAGCTGAAGTCAGATGCTTAACTGACTGAGTCACCCAGGTGCCCCTGAATGGGTATTCTTAGTGGAAAAAAATTAAGTTAAAAATTAATAGGGTGGCTGGGTGGTTCAGTTGGTTAAACATCCGACTCTTGATTTCGCCTCAGGTTGTGGTCCCAGGATTGTGGAATCGAGCCCCACGTCGGGCTCTGCAATGAGCACGGAGCCTGCTTATGATTCTTTCTTTCTCCCTCTTTCTCTCTCTCTCTCTTTCTCCCCGCACCACCCCCCCACCTCCCCACCGCCTGCCTCTCTGCCCCACTTGGGCTCTCCCTCTCTCTAAATTAAAAAGAAAAGGAAAAGCATTAAATTAAAAATTAAATAAAACCTAAAACATATTACTATCAGAGGCACCTGGGTGGCTCAGTTGGTTAAGCATCTGACTTTGGCTCAGGTCATGATCTCATAGTTCGTGGATTCAAGCCCATGTCAGGCTCTGTGCTGACAGCTCAGAGCCTGAAGCCTGCTTCAGATTCTGTGTCTCCCTCTCTCTCTGCCCCTCCCCTGCTCCCACTGTGTGTGTGTGTCTCTCTCTCTCTCAAAAATAAATAAGCATTTAAAAAAATTTTTTTAATTATTATCATAATTAGATTATGCTTTGTTTTAAGAACAAAAATACTTCAATACATCTGTATATAAGTTACATAGCATATTGACCTTTGATATGCCTTGTGAGACACTATAAGATAAAAGCCTACAAACAGGATAAGTAGAGGGAAAAAATGGATATGCTTCAGAAGTATCTAATCCTTTCAAATGGAACAAAAACTGGAGGGAAGAATGCTTTAATAGCAAGTCAAATCCTCAGGATCTTTCCATAATCACTTGCTTCCATTTCCAGGTCCATAATGCTCTCTCCTTCATCTGCCTACCCAAATTGCTATCCACCCCACAATCTTCCAAGAAAACTTCTTGACCTAAATTCTACTATGTGTAAAGATGTTTTTCATCTCTAAAATGTCACTAATGAAATGAGGGTATACATGTGTGAGTGCATGTATATACACATGTATGTATGTGTACAAAAAACTTACTATACAAAGATAGATTACAAAAGATAGATTTTTTAAAAACGTAGTGAGGATCCAATAAATATGTATTGGATTATTAATCTCTCTATGTTACTAAGTGTAGAAAATTCCTTTTCACTTACTTCCACTGCTGCTACAACCTGGAATATTTTCTCCAGGAGAATATCCCATGAGGCCTCCATTCCCATTAGGATTAGAAGGCACTGATGCAAGAAGACCTAAAGGGAAAAAATTTCCTATTAAGTTATGCTCAAGATCAAATTCAAGGATAGGTACACATAAACAACTGCCAAAGAAACAAACAAAAGGTAACTGCTGACATACCTAGTCCTCTATATCGTGAAAGCTGCTGATAAATCTGTTTCATCCTCTCAATATTCAAACGGCTTGCCTCAGCATGGTTCACCATTGGTTTAGGATAATTAACTCCTATCAAACATTTGGCTACCTTTTGGATACCTTCTGGTGCATTCCAGGGATCATAGATATATTTTGCAGGGAAACCTCTTAGGACAGGCAAATAACGCCTTTTGGGAGAAGGAAGAAAAACTATTAATAAAATTAACTATAAGCAAATTATAACAAACTAATTATTAGCTATGAATGATCAAAATCAAGTTAATACCATTTAAATGATTTGTTTACCCATCTCATTTCTGCTGCCCATGATAAGTGGGGAAAACCTTAAGTGTTGCTTAAACATAAAAATTTCTTCCTGGATTAGTTATTCCAAACTGAATATAAATCACCGTTGATTTACCTGATATAGTCTCCATTGGGATCTGTTCTCCTACCAAAACCAACAGGGCAATAGCAGTGAAAAAACTGTTGGAAAAAGGAACTACAAGACAGCCACATCCAACTTCCAGCATTTATGCTCCAATCTGCATCAAGCAATAATTCTTCAAATACCTTCAGAAGTAACAGTAACCAATTAGTTTGTACTCATATAATTCTCAAAGCAACCATTTTCCAGGTCTCTGTAGATCAGAAGTCAAGGAAAAGAAAATCTAGCACAGAACTATAAAATTAAACTTTCTAAAGTCAGCCTCTTTGTCAATGTTCTGTTCTGTAATGAGTTATTTCAGGGAAAGAAAAATATCAGTAATATAAGTGAATTTCTGAATAGAATTCACCTTTCTAATCTTTGCCGGTGGTATTGGGACCAGGGTAAAATACTCAAGTCAACGATTCAAATAAAAAATGAAAGAAAAAAGCAGTAAACATTTTCGAGAAAGCAAACATATTACCAAATAAATCACTAACAAAACTTTAGAAGCTTGGTACCACTGGCCTACATAGAGGGAGCACTCAAATATAAATGACCTTTATGGAATGCAAGCTAGTGCAGCCACTCTGGAAAACAGTATGGAGGTTCCTCAAAAAATTAAAAATAGAACTATTTTACGACCCAGCAATTGCACTACTAGGTATTTATCCAAGGGATATAGGTATGCTGTTTTGAAGGGACAAATGCATACCAATGTTTATAGCACTATAAACAGTACTATCAACAACAGCCAAAGTATGGAAAGAGCCCAAATGTCCATTGATGGATGGATAGATAAAGAAGATGTGGTATATATAGACAATGGAGTATTACTCGGCAATCAAAAAGAATGAAATCTTGCCATTTGCAACTTTGTGGATGGAATTAGAGGATTTTATGCTAAGTGAAATTAGAGAAAGACAAACATCATATGACTTCACTTATATGAGGACTTTAAGAGAAAAAAAGATGAACATAAGGGAAAGGAAACAAAAAATAAATACAGGGAGGGGGACAAAACAGAAGAGACTCTTAAATATGGAGAACAAACAAAGGGTTGCTGGAGGGGATGTGGAAGGCTGGATGGGCTAAATGGGTAAGGGGCATTAAGAAATCAATCCTGAAATCATTGTTGCACTATATGCTAACTAATTTGGATGTAAATTAAAAAAATAAAATAACAAATATATATATATATAAATGACCTTTAAAAATGCACTAGCATTATAGAGTTTAAATTTGGAATTCCTTGACCAAGTTAAAATGAATTTTTATAAATTCATTAAGTGTTTGCTGTAACATCTACCTCACGTACAACTTTGTACTAGGAAATATAGGAGATGCAAAAAAAAAAAAAACCCCCAAAAAAGGATCAGATGGGGCGCCTGGGTGGCTCAGTTGGTTGAGGGTCTGACTTTGGCTCAGATCATGATCTCATGGTTCGTGAGTTTGAGCCCTGCATCGGGCTCCATGGTGACAGCTCAGAGCCTGGAGCCTGCTTCAGATTCTGTGTCTCCTTCTCTCTGCTCCTCCCTGGCTTGCACCCTGACTCTCAAAAATAAACAAACATTAAAAAAATTTTTTTTTAATGGATCAGAAATGGTCCTTGGATAGGGGAAAGTTATGTTATAAACAGGAAGGTAAATCAAGTCCTATTACATATAACCACAAGATGATGTCATAAAATGCAGTATGTTTCACTTTACATACTAGGTTACTAAAAAGCTGTGATTTTGAAGTGAAGTAAAATCATACAGGCTTAAAATTTTACAATATAAATTCAATATTTCTAAGAATTCCAGGTGAATCCTTTTTTGTAGTAGAAATAATCACCTATAAATATGTTAATCTAGTAAGTCCAGAGTGTTATTAAACCTTATAGTTCCCTTGATGGCTAGGCTGTTTCAGTCTCTGAAATGACTTTAGGTTAATCAAACCAGTTTTCACATTTTTCCTATCTGATTATACCATTCTGCTCTCCAAAAGTGTGCCTCTTTAGGGATTTAAATTCTTTACCCACTGAAAAAATTAGACTATAAACGAATCTACATAATAGACAACTTATAGGAATTGTTTAATAAAGTACAGAGTCTTTCAAAGTAAGACTGTACCATATTAGTTAGCAGAATACTTACTTTCATTCCTTCTTCCCAACTAATCCACAGGTCACCTCGGGTCAGGAAGCAAGCAACTGCATGTCTGGCTAAATGGTGAATCCAACCCTCCTGACGAAGCTGTGTCATGATGGCATCAATCCATGGAAAGCCTGTCCGTCCTTCTGCCCATTTTGCTAAAGCCTCAGGATTCTTATCCCAAGGAATCTGAACACAGATGGGGTTTCCTTCCATTTTATCAAAGCGTGGATTATTTGTTGCTGCTGTATAGAAAAATTCACGCCATAACAGTTGCCCATAAAGGGAAAGGGGAGGGGAACTGTTCTTCTTTACCTAAGGTTAAAATGCAAATAAGTATTATAAGCAATTTTTAAAAAAGTATTCTGAAAATCAAGCTTCAGTTTTAGATAGTACCTTTTTGTAGAGATCTGTTAGTTTGAAGTAAAATAGTCGACATGACAAACAACCAAATCGAAGATAAGGACTGAGTCCAGTAGGGCTAGCAAGCAGTGAATTTGCATTCATTCGAGGTCTTTCAAAGTTTGCCACCCACGCCTGAAAATACACAGAGAGAATTATGCTAACTAATTGCCTTTTCCATTTTAAAGAGTATTTAAAACTGATATATATTTCTTTAAAGTTACATAGTTCTGGGGCGTCTGGGTGGCTCGGTTGAGTGTCCAACTCTTGATTTCTGCTCAGGTCATGATCTCATGGTCATGAGATCAAACCCCGCTTCAGGCACTGTGCTGGGCATGGAGCCTGCTTAAGATTCTCTCTCCTTCTCCCTCTGCCCCTCCCCTGCTCACACTCTCTAACCTCTCTCAAAAACAAAAACAAAAAAAAGTTACATACTTCTTGGAGAATAATATCTTATTATCCCAGCCACAATCATGTTTTAATAAAAAACACAGCAGAATACAATTAAGCATTCTTTTGTTTTAGCCATCCTGGTGTAGCACATACTCATATGAAATAAATTACCTTCAAATTCCTAACACGAAGCTGAGAGCACTTTCAACCTGTCTCCTTGACACTGAGGTAAAGGTGAAATAGAAGAACTTTATCTTAGCTTCAAAGTTATGGTCATCAGATACCAGCTTACACAGAAAGAAGAGGTAGTATTGGTAGTAGCTAAAGAGGAAATAATCAGCAGAGGAGGAAAAAAAATATCTAAATGAAGAGATGGTTGTTAATTTTCAAACAATTAGGTCTGTGCTGTTTTAACTATTTCTCTCAATTCCTCTTGTTCAACAGTCTACTTTTTGGTTTTAAAAGAGTGAAATTATTCTTTAGATGCCAGTTTGGAAATACAAGCATGATCTATGTTATCATACTTTTCTTTCCAAATGCCGTTCCAAACGTGTAAGTGCTTCAGTTTCTCCGCCTGGCCATACTGCAGAGGGTAAGCCATCTGTATCAAAACCTAAAAAAAAAAAACAAAAAAAAAGAAAAAAGAAAAAATATTCTTCTGGAACTAAAATAATTTTTATTGAACCGCAACAGGTAGGAAAAAAATACTTTGCAGAATAATTTATGACAGTAGCATAAAAATGAATTGAAGGCCCTGGATAACTCCTCATATATAAGGATACATCATGGTCTCTATTCTTTAGGATGAACATCTTAAGGTGATCACAGATAGATCACATTTATAGAACACATAAATAATGTACAGATTTATCACTTCTTAGTTTAAGAGTTTCTTTCTTTTAGACTTTTTTCTCCTTTCCCTCTTAATGCAAAATACTTTACATGTCAAATTAGAAGTGAGATTTTCTGAGTGATTTATTAACTCTTAAGCTCTGCATTTATTACCATTTACACCTACCAAGTTCTTCCAGTGAAGGGACTCCATATTTCTCATCATGGTCATCAGACAGAGGAGTTGTGCACTTTTCTATTAGTTCTGAAGTAATTGTCTCTACGGGTATCTCTAGTGGTTCCATTTTGCTGATGAGAGTCTGGAATCTTTTATAAGTAAGAGGTGGTTGTCCACCATTGAGTTCAATGATCCTAATAACAAAGTAAAATAAAAATATAATTTGACTGGTAAGTTCTGAAAAGGCTTAAAATCAGAAAATAAAATTAATTACTTAAGACTTCTAGGCAGATGTAAGCTCCTTATACAACCATGAAAATTACTAAAGTAGTTATTGAATCTAAAAACCATTCTCACAATTTTTTAAACATTTGCTACTTGTCAAAAATATACAGGGGCGCCTGGGTGGCGCAGTCGGTTAAGCGTCCGACTTCAGCCAGGTCACGATCTCGCGGTCCGTGAGTTCGAGCCCCGCGTCAGGCTCTGGGCTGATGGCTCGGAGCCTGGAGCCTGTTTCCGATTCTGTGTCTCCCTCTCTCTCTGCCCCTCCCCCGTTCATGCTCTGTCTCTCTCTGTCCCAAAAATAAATAAACATTGAAAAAAAAATTAAAAAAAAATATACAGTATGCAAATACCAAAACCTTTAAGACAAAGGGTATCATTAAACATCTATGAGTGAAAAAAACAAGCAGCTAAATTAGCCTAAAGGCAATAACATAAAAATAATACATATGAAAAGGTAAAAACATTAAAACTCAGCTCAAAGAATCTCTTAATCGTCAGTAAAAACTAAACCAGACCAATACAATATCAAGGAGCAATAAGCAAGTCTCATTAATTAGGATTCTATATTACTGTAGTGACAATCACTTGCTATTTTCTATTGTGCTTATCATGTATTTGTTTAAAATGTCAGCATATGTATCTTATGTACATTTTACATTCACTTCTGATCACTGATTGCCTCAATCAAGTTATAGTAAAAAGAAAAATTAGCTTTGACAATGGTAGTTTGGATCAGACACTATTTGGGAATAACCAATTATTTTCTTTTACGATGGCCATTTGCTTGACATTTAGCCCTAATAAAGAAATACTGTAAAATCTAATTCCTTCATTTTATGGATCAAAAACTAGAGCCTACTGAAAGAGTTAAATAAGTTAGTCAAGGTTGCATAATAAATAGGAAATCAAGGTTTCCTTAATCCAAATGTAGTACATTTTTACAAAGTTTTTAACTTAAATTCCAGTTAGTTAACATACTGTATTATATTAGGTTGAAGTGTATACTTTAGTGATTCAACACTTCATACAACACCCAGTGTTCATCACAAGTGTCCTCCTTAATCTCCATCACCTATTTAACCCATCCTCCCAGCCACCTCCCCCTCTGGTAACCATCAGTTTATTCTCTATAGTTGAGAGTCTGTTTCTTGCTTTGCCTCTCTCTTTTTTTCCTTATGCTCATTTGTCTTCTTAAATTCCATTTTTCCTTAATGGTGTATAAGAATGCAAAAAGATTTCTGCACACTGATTTTATAACCTGTGACTTTATTGAATTCATTTATCAGTTCTAGTAGTGTTTTGGTGGAATCTTTAGGGATTTTTATATACAGTATCATGGCATCTACAAATAGTCAAGAGTTTTACTTCTTCTTTACCAATTTGGATGCCTTTTGTTTCTTTACGTTGCCTAATTGCTGTGGCTAGGAATTCCAGTACTATGTTGAATAAAAACGGTGAGAGTGGATATCCTTGTCTTGTTCCTGACTTTAGGGGAAAAGCTCTCAGTTTTTCACAATTAAATATAATGTTGACTATGAGTTTTTCATACAAGGCTTTATTATGTTGAGATACATTCTCTCTAGACCTACTTTGCAGAAGGTTTTTATCATGAGTGGATGTTGTACTTTGTAAAATGCTTTTTATGCATCTATTAAAATGATCATAATGGTTTTAATCCTTTCTCTTATTGGTGTGATGTATCATGTTGATTTTTTGCGAATATTGAGCCACCCCTGCATCTCTGGAATAAATTGCACTTGATCGTGATGTGTGATTTTTTTAATGTATTGCTGAAATTGATTTGCTAATATTTTCTTGAGAATTTCTGCATCTATATTCATGAGAAATATTGGCCTGTAGTTCTTTTTTTTTTTTTTGGTCTTTATCTGGCTTTGGTATCAGGCTGAACTGGCCTCATGGAATGAATTTGGAAGTGAAATTAAGAAAATAATCTCATTTATAATTGTACCAAAAACAATAAGATATATATATATATATATATATATATATATATATATATATATATATATATATAAGAGAGATATGACTTTTGGCTTAATATCAAATAAGACCCCTGCCTGAATCAAACTACAGTTTTTATACATTTGGAAAAGTAGAACAAAATTAACTAGTTTTTCATGTAACTTATAGAATTAGCTTTATTAACTAGATAAAATGAGTAAAGAACTAAAAAAGTATTTAAAAGGTAAATAAATTATGAGATTTCAAGTTCAGCACTTGTAAGGATGACAGTATGCCAAAAGTTAGTACGCTAATGAATCTTATAAACCTTCAAAATTCAAAGAATATAAATACTTTCTAAATTTAAACTTACCACAGAATTTTTTTTGGACAAAGCATCACCAAGAAATATTTTTAAAAAAATACACTTTGAGAAATAAGATATTATGCCACATTTTAGAGGACTACAGCTATGCAAAGTAGTATTACATACAATTTGCATCTGAAATTAAAATCCAGACTAGGTATACATACAGGAGAGGCACCTGGATGGCTCAGTTAGACAAGCATCTGACTCTTGGTTTCAGCTCTGGTCATACATGGTTCATGGGATCAGGCCCCCCCGGGATTCCTTCTCTCTCTCTCTGCCCCTCCCCTGCTTGCACACTTGTGTAAATGTTCTTTCTAACTCTCTCACAATAAATAAATAAACATTAAAAAAAGATATACATGCATGAAATAAAATAATTTAAGACAATCATACTGAACATATCAAAGTGTAGTATAGCTTTATATCATATAAACTATGAGATTATTATTACTAAGAGCCCTGAAAGGCAAGACCACAGGTTGAGTTAGAACAGTCAAGGAAAATTATGTGATACTCATAATAGTTTTGAAAGTGAAATTCTGAGTATTTTTGTCTTATGCACTAAATGTGCCTGTAATTTTGGCATCTCTCATTGAGTAAATAAAAAATTACAGCAGTTAAAAGGCTAGGGACTTAACATACATTCATTTAATTCTCCCACAATTCTATGTGTATGTTGTTATTTTCATTTCACAAACTTAAGTCCCACAGGTTAAAACTTACTTGTCCATGTGCTTAATACCACTAAACTGTATGCTTAAAAATGGTTGAGATAACAAATTTTATGTTATGTATATTCTACCAGAATAAAAGAAAAACTTACTTGTCCAGGTCATATAATGTATGTGAAATTCGTACAATAACTTCTACTCCAGCTTCAGTAGCCAGTTTCTTAATGGCTGCATCTCGTTCCTTTCCAAAGGGCTCAGAATCATACTCAATTGAAAGTTTAGTAATGTTCCATTCCTAAAGTAAGAAAAACGGACAAAAATGTACACAAATTTTAATAATTATTTTTTCTATTACAACAACACATTCTGGAAAAAGTGATAAGCTCAAACTCTACATATGAAATTATTATACATAAATCAAACTTTGAATATGCAGGAAGAAACCACACAATTTATAAATTAAAAAATATGTTAAGAAATGTATAGTGATTAGATTTCAAGCATTGTACTAGGCATTAGACAATCTAATGATATGCTTAAAACCAGCTTCCTACACTAAATGTGTTTGTATAGCACTCTACTTTTCAAATAATTTACATTTGTTCCTCAAAGTAATCCTCAGTTTACCTCTTTGGTTGGTATCTCCATTTGGCAGATAGGATTATTTTAAAAATTTAGGGACTTGCCCATGTTCACAAAGAGCCAGAATACCTGAATTTATGTCTGTTGATTCTAAGAAGTGGTCTTTCATAAACCTTTGATAGTTAATATGGTATACACAATGCTTTGCTGAGGTACTCTTTTGTAATTTGTTATTTCTGATTACCAAAAAATGCTAACTGTGGAGATACAGAGATAGTAATAATAATACCAGATATTTAGTGAGTATCAGGTGCTATATTGATAAGTTATGTACACATCTCCTTATAGTGATTTTCAGTGTGGAGACTGTGACTTCAGGTAATTAACTGATTTCCCCAGCGGGTAGTAGCTTTTCTTTTTAATTCTAAAATCTACTCTGATATATCTTACAAAGAAAAAAAAAATCAACAGCAATTCTACCATTAGTTAACTAATTATATAGTAAACACACTAATTCTCTAAACCTGGACAGTTTAGACAAGGGCTGTTTCCAATGGTGTGATTAAAAAAAAAAATTGCTACTATAAACCATGCAGTGTCTATCCTTATCTTTATGCGTTCATCTTAAACATTCTGGGGCATTTGTTCTATTTTTCCTAGAAACAGTCCCTTGAAAAACAATGAATGGATAAGGTAAGCACATTTAAAATTTTTATAGACACACCAAATTTTCCACCAGATATAGTGTACCAATTTACACTCTCATCAGCAGTACACCAAAGTGCTTGCTCCCCATACACTTGCCAATAGCATGTGTTAAAGGTTTTTTTAAAAAAAAACCTAACACATACATACACATGGGATAAACAGAAAAATGATTTTAAAAATTTAAAAATTTTATTTTCTTGAAAACCTTGAAGAATGCATATCAAGTGATCAACAGCTTTTACCTTTGAAGAGTAGAATTTAGGAGTGCAAATAAAGTAATTATTTTTTATTTTACACACAGTTGCACTGTTCACATTTGTTAGTACAATCACGTACTGTTTTTGAAATTTAAAAATAAAATTAAAATGAGTAGGAAAGCATTATATTTCTTTGTTTTATGGACAAGAAGTATAAAGTAGCATTTAAAAAACCCAGGATCTAAGGGCGCCTGGGTGGCTCAGTCAGTTAAGCTTCTGACTTCAGCTTGGTCACAATCTCATGGTTGGTGAGTTTGAGCCCTGCATTAGGCTCTCTTCTGTCAGCACAGAGCCTGATTTTGGATCCTCTGTCCCCCTCTCTCTCTGTCCTTCCCTCACGCATGCACACACACATCCACTCTCTCAAAAATAAAATAAATATTAAAAAAAAACCATACATAGGCTCTAAACTCAGACCTCCAGAGTTAAAAGACTGGCTCAACTATTTGCACAAATGGCTAAACTCCTCCTGCCTGCTTCCTCGTTTATAAAATAGGTAGACTGTAAGTAATGTGCTTAGAGTGGCTAGCATATAATAAAAACTATGTATTTGCTACAGTAAAACAAACAAAAAAAACCATTGTTACTGTTTACATGACATAATGCAAGTAAATTGTTAAGGACATAGTATACAGTAAGTCCTCAGTGAATGGCAGCTATTATTACTAGCCATTCAGATATTTCTTCTTTTGTGAGTTGCAGCTTATGTTTGCTTGGTTTTCTATGGCAATGAATTTTTCTCTTTGGACTTGTAAGAGCTTCTTATATTTTAATGATAGCAACCTTTCTCTGCCTTTTATGTTACAACTTTTTTTTCCTAAGTAGTAGTTAAAAATTCTATGATTTTTTAAATGTTTACTTATTGAGTGAGAGAGAGAACATGAGTAGGAGAGGGGCAGAGAGAGAGAGGGATACAGAGAAGCCCAAGCAGGCTCCATGCTGTCAGTGCTGAGCCTAACATGGGGCTCAATCCCACAAACCATGAGATCATGACCTGAGCCAAAATCAAGAGTCGGACACTTAACCGACTGAGCTACCCAGGCGCCCCTCTATGATTTTTTTATAAATAAGTTTTTATTTTTTCGACAGATGATAGAGTTTAAGATGACTCAGTAACACTCCCTTCCCTTTTTCCTTGTAAAGGAAGGGAACATAAATCACAGTTAAAGATCAAAATATAGACCACATTACTAGTAAAGAAGAATTGGAGAAAACATACTAGGTTTATGGGCAGGTAAGCTTGAGAATATTTAATCCCTGAATAAAACAGATTTACTCACCCAATGATAAGCAACACCATCCCTGCAATGGGGGCTCCCCTATAAAATTTATGACTCAGGAGAAGAGAATAGGATATGTGTTCTTAGCAAGTGAAGAAAAGAAAAGATACAATCTGAGCTATGCTCACCTAGGTCCTTCTACTAAACTCACCAATGAAATCTTTAACTTCTTCTCTGGGGATAAATTAGTGATTATCTCTCCACAATAAATATGAAAAGATACAGAAGAGAAGGTTCCCCAAACATTAAATGTATTCACTCATATGTCAAATATTATAATTCTTAATACAGGCCAGATATAACACTAGGTCCCTCCTTCCTGGAGCTTACTGAGGAAGATTGATAATCTGGAGATAAATTTAAAAAGTACTAACTATTAGAAAAAAATATAATGCTATGATAGGAAATATGGGGAAGAGGGTAATAAGCGAGTAAGCTAATTAACTACTGTCTTTCCTTCCCAATTACACTGGTTAGCTTTCAGTAAGTGGTAAAAGTACATATCCTTGCTTTACTCCTTATCTTAGGCAGAAAGTACTCAATATATCACCATTAAGAATGACATTAGTTATGTTTTCTTATAGACAACCTTTATCAAATTAACACTTACAAATTTTCTATTCCTAGTTTAAAGGTATTTTTAATCATAAATCAATGTTGAATTCTGTCAAATGCTTTTTCTTCATCTATTGAGATAATCATAATATATTTTCCTTTATTCTATTACTAGGAAGAATTATTTTAATTGATTTTTATAATGTTGAACCAGTTTCGTATTCCTGGAATAAACCTCACTGGATCATGATGTAGTATTGTTTAAAAATATTGCTAATTTCAATTTGTTAATATATTATTAAGAATATCTGAGTCTGTTTCTGGGAGACATTTGGCTATCCCCCCTTTTTTTCCTTAAAATCTCTTTATCAGGTTTTGATATTAGAGTATGGTATTAGAATTATGCTGGTTTCATAAAACAAATGTTTTGGGGAAGTGTTCCCAACATTTCCCCATATTTTCTGAGAAGTACTGTAAAATTGGTATGATTTCTTTCTCAAATACATGATAGAATTCACAATTAAAGCCATTCTGGGCCTGGAGTTTTATTTATGGAAAGGTTTTCCATTATAAATTCAAGTTCTTTAAGAGATAAAGGACTATTCACTTTTCCTTTTTTTTCTTTTTCTGAGAATTCTGTAACTTGTACTTTCAAGAAATTTTTCATTTCATCTTGGTTGTCTAATTTATTGGCATCATGTTTACATCCTTTATAATACTTTTGAAGTTTAGAGAATCTCTAGTGATAGCCCCCTTTTTTATTCCTGATAAAGAATGATAGAAATGCTATGATAGAAATTTTCTCCCTTTTTCACCCTGATCAATATTGCTAGAAGTTTATCAATTCAATCTTTTCAAGATCCAGTTTTTGGCTTTGTTGACTGAAATCAATCAGGATTCAGTCAAGAAACAGACAACATCAGCAATTTGAACAGGGAACATTTAATATGAAGAATATTAGCAAGTAAAAGGTGGTCAACAATGACAAGGAGTAAAAGAGGAGTTAAAGCCACACTATCCAATATGGTAGATAGTCACTACCCACAGATGTGGCTTCTGAGCACTTGAAATGTAGCTAACTGGAACAGAGATGTGCTGTAAACATAAAATATACACTGAATTTCAAAGACTTCATATAAAAAAAGGTTAAAATAGCTTAAAATTTTAATACTCATTTTATATTAAAAGGATATTTTAGATATACTGGGTTAAATAAAATATATTATTAAAATTAACTCTGGGCGCCTGAGTGGCTCAGTCAGTTGAGCATTTGACTCTTGGTTTTGGCTCAGGTCATGATCCCAGGATCATGGGACTGAGCCTTGCATCAGGCTCTGCACTGAGTATGGAGCCTGCTTAAAAGATTCTCTCCCCCTCTGCCCCCTCCCCTGCTCATGCTAAAAATTAAAATAATAATAATAATAATAATAATAATAATAATAATAAATAAAATTAACTTTATCTGTTTCTTTTTACTTTTTTTAATGTGGCTATTAGAAAATTTAAAATTATGTATGTGGCTTCTGTTGGATAGTACTTGTCTAAGGTGTCCAAAATTAGCAATTGCACAACACAGCCACCACCACTAAATGGAGAGAAAATAAGTAAATAATGAATTAAGAACTCAGAAGAAAAGAACCCTCCACTGAGACTCCCACCTTAATGCATGGATCTTGCTGCCACAGTAACACAAAACCTTTCCTGTAGAGAATGAACTTGCTAAAGGGCAAGGCCAGACCTGGTTAATAGTAAGCTGGGTGGTTGAGAAACTTCCTACACAGGGGTCTGGGTGAACTGCAGCTGGTCTGTGGAAGTGGCCTATCAGGGGCAGGGAAATTTACCAGAGGGTGTGGGTAAGCTGGGGCTTGCTCAGGAGGGAGGCTGAGGTAAAGACTACTGGGCCTCCCATATGCTCAACTGCTAGCTAATGTGGCAGGAAAAACACACAAGACTACCAATAAGGAAAACCCTTTCTCTCCTACTATGACTTGGCAGAGAACCACCAACAATATCTATTGAGGAATTCTAGTATCAAGCCAGCTGGCAAAGGAAAACTGTTTACAGCATCCAGCTTCACTATCACATAGCAGGACTCAGAAGGGTGATTAGAGCTGACAGACAATAAATTAATTATTGCACATTTATTTTCTCTATTGTCTTTCTGTTTCACTGATTTTCATTCCTCTGTTATTTCCTTTCTTCTACTTACTATACTATAGGTTTAATTTTTTCTTTTTCTACTTTTTAAGGTGGAAGCTTAGTTCTTTGATTCCTTCTTTCCTAATGGAGTACTGAAAGCTACTAATATTCCTCTAAGCACTGCTGTAGCTGAATCCCATAAATGTTTGTTTTTTTAATGACAAGTTGAATTTTAATATTTTAAAGAAATTACCCTAATATTAACACTATTTTTAACTGAAGTGGTGAATCTCATGAATTTTTATATATTTTTCCATTATCAGTTATAAATATTTATGATTTTTTTTCTATTCATTTTAAGTTAATTCTATTGAAGCCAAAGAATACATTCTATAGAATGTCAATCTTTTGAAATTTATTGATACCCATTTTGTGGCTAAGCATATGGTCTCTCTTGGTGAATATTTCATATGTGCTAAAAAAGAATGTATTTTCTATAGCTTTGGGGTATAGTATTCTGCAAATATCAGTATACCAAATCAGTTGATAGCATTATTCATATCATCTATATCTTTATTAATTTTTGTATATTCTATCAACAACTGAGAGAGTTTATCAGTTTGAGATTCATATTTTTTTATGCTGTTACCTGGTACATGTACACTTATAATAGTTTTACCTTCTTGATGTAAGATTACTCTTAATTTTGCCTTGAATTCTACTTTCTTACGCTGTTTGCAAAGCACATCTTTTCCACTTGTTTTTATTTCAAACTGTTTATTCATTAAAAATTTTTGAGTATAGTTGATACACAATGGTACATTAGTTTCAGATGTACAACAACACTGTGATTCAAATTCTCTATATGCTATGCTATCCTCACCACAAATATGGCTACTATCTGTCACCATAAAACGCTATTACAATATCACGGACTATATTCATTATGCTGTGCCTTTTATTCCTGTGACTTATTTATTCCATAACTGGAAACCTCTATCTCCTGTTTCTTCATATTTTTAAAATGTCTCATCAGTATCTAGTTGGTTCTTGCTTTTTATTCTGTGCCTTTCAAATGGAGAGTTTAAACTATTTACACTGAATACAACTGGTATAGTTGAGCTTAAATTTATCTACCTGCTTTCATGTGAATGAGTCAAATATTTTTTGTATCCCATTTTAAATTCCTCTATTGAATTTTCTGAAGTAGCTGTTCATGTTATTTTAGATCATAATGTGCATTCTTACCACTGTCTACCTTTAAATCATATATTACTATTGAATAATGTAAGAACTTATATATACTTATATTTATGTCCCTCCCATCTTGTGTGATCCTGTTATAAATTTTATTTCTATATATGTTATAAGCCCCTTAATATTGATTACCTCCTATAATTCACTATTAGTTGTTTTTAACCTGTCAACAGTCTTTTAAAGAAAATAGGATATATAAATATACACAACTAAAAATAACAAAAAAGTTATTTCGTATTTACCCATATATTTAGTGCTTTCTTCTTTTTTGCAGATCCTATCTTTCATTCAGAATGATTTCCTTTCACCTAGCAGAACTTCTTTTAGTATTTCTTACAGTATGGATCTTTTGGATATGAATTATTCTATTTTTGACTGTCTGAAAATGCCTTCATTTTACTTTCTTTTTAAATTTAAATTTACCTGTTTATCTTCTTTCTTTCTTCCTATCTATCTATCTATCTATCTATCTATCTATCTATCTATCTATCTATCGCCTACAGCACCTGGTATTCCCAGGTGGTCTCCCATCCAAGTACTAACCAGGCCCAACCCTGCTTAGCTTCCGGGTTCAGATGAGATTGGGTGTTTTCAGGGTGGCATGGCCATAGACTACCTTCTTTTTTTAAATGAATATTTTTGCTACGTTAACAAAGTTGTTCGTAGTTCTTTAAAGATGTCATTCGATTGCCTTCTGGACTCAACTGTTTCTAATAAAAAACCACCAACATTCTTATTGTGGTTCCCTGAATATGTCTTTTCTCTTCTGGTTGCTTATAAAATTTCTATCTTTGGCTTTTAGTTAATTGACCATGAAGTGGCAAGATGTAGTTTTCTTTATATTTATGCTCTTCAGGGTTTTTTGAGTTCTTGACACTGTGGGTTGATATCTTTCATCAATTTTAGAAAATGGTCAACCATTATCTCTTCAAACATTTTTTTTTCTTGTCCCAAACCTCTCTCCCCTTATTTTCTAGGTCTGCAGTTATACATATGTCAGGCCATTTACTATGTTTCACAGACTGTTCTCTTTTTAAAGACTTCCTTTTCTTTGTGCTTCAGTTGAGATAATTTCAACTGCCCATCTTCTTTTTTTATTTTTATTTTTTTAATATTAAATATACTTTATTGTCAAATTGGTTTCCATACAACACCCAGTGTTCATCCTGACAGGTGCCCTCCTCAATGCCTATCACCCACTTTCCCCTCTCCCCCACCCCTCATCAACCCTCAGTTTGTTCTCAGTATTGAAGAGTCTCTTATGGTTTGCCTCCCTCCCTCTCTGTAACTTTTTTTTTCCCTTCCCCTCCCCCATGGTCTTCTGTTAAGTTTCTCAGGATCCTCATAAGAGTGAAAACATATAGTATCTGTCTTTCTCTGCCTGACTTACTTCACTTAGCACAATACCCTCCAGTTCCATCCATGTTGCTGCAAATGGCCAGATTTCATTCTTTCTCATTGCCAAGTAGTATTCCATTGTATATATAAACCACATCTTCTTTATTCGTTTGTCAGTTTATGGACATTTAGACTCTTTACATAATTTGGCTATTATTGAAAGTGCTGTTATAAACATTGGGGTACAAGGGCCCCTATGCATCAGCACTCCTGTATCCCTTGGGTAAATTTCTAGCAGTGCTATTGCTGGGTAATAGGGTAGATCTAGTTTTAATTTTTTGAGGAAACTCCACACTGTTTTCCAGAGCGGCTGCACCAGTTTGCATTCTCACCAACAGTGCAAGAGGGTTCCCGTTTCTCCACATCCTCTCCAGCATCTACAGTCTCCTGATTTGTTCATTTTGGCCACTCTGACTGGCGTGAGGTGATACCTGAGTGTGGTTTTGATTTGAATTTCCCTGATGAGGAGTGACGCTGAGCATCTTTTCATATGTCTGTTGGCCATCTGGATGTCTTCTTTAGAGAAGTGTCTATTCATGTCTTCTGCCCATTTCTTCACTGGATTATTTGTTTTTCGGGTGTGGAATCTGGTGAGTTCTTTATAGATTTTGGATCCTAGCCCTTTGTCCGATATGTCATTTGCAAATATCTTTTCCCTTTCCATCAGTTGCCTTTTAGTTTTGTGGATTGTTTCCTTTGCAGTGCAGAAGCTTTTTATCTTGATGAGGTCCCAACAGTTCATTTTTGCTTTTAATTCCCTTGCCTTTCAAGATGTGTCAAGTAAGAAATTGCTGCGGCTGAGGTCAAAGAGGTTTTTTTCCTGCTCTCTCCTCTAGGGTTTTAATGGTTTCCTGCCTCACATTCAGGTCCTTCATCCATTTTGCGTTTATTTTCGTGTCCATTGCCCATCTTCAAGTTCACTGATCCTTTGTTCTGCTTTGTCCAATCTGGATTAAGCCCACTGAATGAATTCTTCATTTCCTTCTTTTTAATAGTTTCCACTTTTATACTGAAATTATCACCTAATCACATTTTTCACCTTCGACTAGATTCTTCAATATCTATAGCATAATTATTGCAAAGTCCTTAATTCTAATCCCAACATTTGCATCAACTGTGGGGCTATTTCTGCTTTTTCTTTTTTTTTCATTTTACGTGATTGCAAGTCACATTTTCCTGCTTCATCATGTGTCTCATAAGTTGATTGTATAACAATGGTATAAAGAATAGAGATGGAATAAATAATATTTATCTCTAGAAAATTGCATAGTCTTGGCTCTGACTGCTAGAAGTTGAATTACTATCATCTGTAATTGAGGTGGGTCTTGGCTTTGTTGCTACTTTAGTTAAATTCCTTCCATTCACCACTGGGTTCAAATATTTTAAGGGTAGGAGCCAAACTTCTTCAACAGAGCTTGGAATTTGAGTATGGAAAAGATTCTAGATATCTCTCTCTGCTTGACAACCCAGTCAATAGCTTTACAAACTGTACACTTCTCTCTACCTTGTTGCTACCCATCAGTCTTATGGTTGCTGCGGAGTTCTCTTTGCTTTTCAGCTTTGCTCCCTAATTTTCTATTCCTCTGGAGACATCTTTCTAGCCTGCTGTCCTGTCCCCAGCTTCAGTGGACTGCTACTTTGCACTAAGTGAATGCCCAGTAGCACTTCAAGAGGAATCTCTCTCAGCTCTTCTGCTTTGGTTTAGCCTTTGGTATATTGCCACTGGTATTCCACAAAAGCACTGTAGAGAGTGAGTGTGAACTTGCTCTGTAATTTGGGTTTCTTGGGATTCTAATCTGCCATGTCAGTCTATATATGACCACAAAGCTAGGTAAAATTTCTACTGATTTCTTTTTACTCTCAACTACAGTGGATTCCCTTTTCTTTCTGCTGTGTCACCAGGAATATAGCCAGCCATGAGTCTTTTCTTTCCTACGAAAGGCTCATTGCTTTATGGAAGTTAGTTTATTTAGGTTTCTTTGTGTCCTCAACTCTCTAGTAGGTTAAAAAAAAAAAAACCCATGATTTTGTGGCATATTCACTTTCTTCTCATTGTTAAGATGAGACAGTAGATTAAGCAACATCTTTATGGATATGTCTCCTCAGGCAAGGGAAACAAAAGCAAATTAAAGTATAAGGAGTACACCAAAATAAAAAGCTTTTGCACAGCGAAGGAAACCAACAAAACAAAAAGGCAACCTATTGAATGAAAGAAGATACTTGCAAATGATATATCAATTTGATAAGGGGTTAGTATCCAAAATATGTAAAGAATTTATACAACTCAATACCAAAAACGCCCCCTAAAATCTGATTAAATAAAAACTTCATTTTTATTAATTCAGGTTAATTTATTATAATTTAATGATAATAAACAAAATTACAATAAATTTAATTTTTACATTCATTTGTAATTACGTGTAATTAAATAAAATTGATTTATTATAAATTATAGTAATTTAATTAAATAATTTAGGTCAGGGGACCTAAACAGACATTTTTTCAAAGAAGACATACAGATGGCCAACATACAAAACAAGATGCTCCACATCACTCATTCCAGGCAGAATAGCTAGTCTTAAAAAGCCAAGAAGGGGGCGCCTGGGTGGCGCAGTCGGTTAAGCGTCCGACATCAGCCAGGTCACGATCTAGCAGTCCGTGAGTTGAAGCCCCGCGTCAGGCTCTGGGCTGATGGCTCGGAGCCTGGAGCCTGTTTCCGATTCTGTGTCTCCCTCTCTCTCTGCCCCTCCCCCGTTCATGCTCTGTCTCTCTCTGTCCCAAAAATAAATAAAAAACGTTGAAAAAAAAAATTAAAAAAAAAAAAAAAAAGCCAAGAAGGGCACCTAGGTGGCTCAGTCGGTTGAGTGTCCAATTCTAGGATTCAACTTAGGTTATGAGCTCAGAGTTGTGGGATAGAGCCCAGCATCAGGCTCTGTGCTGACTCTCTCTCTCCCTCTCTCTCTCTGCCCCTCCCCAACAAAATAAATAAGTAAACATTAAAAAAATAAATAAAAAATAAATTTTTATTTAGACAAGAGATAACAAGTGTTGGCAAGAGTATGGAGAAAAGGGAACTCTCATGCAATGTTGGTGAGAATGTACACTGGTGCAGCTACTGTGGAAAACAATATGGAGGGTCCTCATAAGTTAAAAATAGAAATACCATATGACCCAGTAATTCCATGACTGGCTATTTACCCAAAGAAAATGAAAACACTAATTCAAAAGATATATGTACCTCTGTGTTTTCTGCAGCACTATTTATAATAGTCAAGATTTGGAAGCAACCTAAGTGTCCATTTATAGATGGAGAAAGAAGATGTAGTACATATATACAATGGAATATTAGTCACAAAAAAGAATGAAATCTTGCCATTTACAACATGGATGGACCTAGCAGGTATTATTCTAAGTGAAATAAATCAGAGAAAGACAAATATCATATGATTTCACTTACATGTGGAATCTGAAAAACAAAACAAATGAACAAACAAACCAAACAGACTCTTAAATACAGAGGACAAACTAATGGTTGCCAGAGGGGATGCAGGTGAGGAAATGGTCAAAATAAATGAGGGGGATTAAGAGGTACAAACTTCTAGTTACAAAATAAAAGTCATGGAGATGAAAAGTACAGCATAGGGAATACTGTCAATATTTTAATAACATTGAATGGTGACTGATGGTGACCACTTCTGATGAGTACTAATGTCTAGAATTGTTGAGTCAATATGCTGTATATCTGAAATATAACATTGTATCTCAATCATATGTTAATAATAAATAAAAAAGAAAAAAAAAGATGTAAGTGAAATCATGTCACTCATCTACTCAAAAATTTCCATGGCATCCCATTTCACTCAGAGTAACAGCCAAACCCCTAAACATGGTCCATAAAGAAAGCCCTGTGATCTGGCTCCTTGAAACCTCTCTGACCTTCTCTTTCCTTTTCACTCACTGTGTGTTTCTAGCTACGCTGGCCTTCTTGCTGTTCCTAAACAAGTCACAGCACGCTTCCACATCAGGGCCTTTGTAACTGCTATTCCCTCTGCCTGCATCATTATTTCCCCATGTTGCAGTTATCTTAGTAGCTCAAAATGATTGATTCTCACAAGACTGTCAGTTAACTAGATAGTGGTTCTGTTGGTCTCACCTGGGCTCACTCATGAGCTTGCAATGAGCTGACAACTTGGTGGGGGCTGGAAGATCTGAGATAATCTCTCTCATACATCTCAGACCTTGGTGCTGGCTCATGATTGGCCCTCTATTTCTACATGGTCTCCCATAATTTGATATTCTAGCCCATATTCCCAGCACGATACCAGGAGCATTCTAAAAGGGCAAAGTAGAAGCTTCAAGGTTGCTTGAGGCTTAGGGTTTGGAATTCAATGTCTCCCTTGGCAGTTGGCCAAAGTAAGTTACATAGCCAAACCAGATTTAAGGGAGTGAGAAAATAAACTCTACCTTTTGATGGAAGAAGGTGCAAAATGTTGTGGATTGACAATGCCACACCCTATATATTTGCATGGCTTAATCCCTTCACATGGTTTGCTCATATGTCGTCTTAGAAGGGAGGCCTTCCATGATTTCATATAATTACCCTTCACTCACCTTGGCACTTAATATCCCACACTTTATTTTAGCACCTATCACTGCCTGACATTGCATATTTACTTGTTTATTATCTGCCTCCTTCCCACTATCATATAAGCTCCATGAAGGTAGAAACATCTGCTGTTTGGTTCACTAGTATATCCTCAGCACCTTGAACTCTGCCTTGTAATAGCAGACAAGCAATATCTATTGAATGAATTGTCCTGTTCAAATGAGCATGTACCATAAAATAATAAAGAATCCAAAATAACTCAAAATGCATGAATTTTATGCATGTGAAATGTTAGTAGCTTTAGATGTTCTTCTTTGATTTATTCTATGATTTTGGACAAAACATTTTGTTATGCTTCAATGAGTCCACCTATAAAAGACTTTAGCCACATGTCCCTGTTTCTTGGATATAATGAGAATGTTTTAAACCAACTCTTTAAGTTCTTCATTAAAAGTTCCTGCTGGGCCTAGAATGTACAAGATCTTGGTAACTTTTCATTCTGGCACCAAATGTGGAAGATGCAAGATTTAACTGCATAATAATAATTGATACAAGATTCATATGATTAATAGTGTTACCCTAGTTTTGCCTACATTAGTGTCTAAGTTTCTTTATCATTTCTTCAGAACATGAAAAAAAAGTTAACAAAAAAATCCTATATTAAGTCAGAATTTAACTGGGAAAAATCCTAAGTAGAAAACACATCAGAAAACACAATAGTTTATCACACATGTATGTGTGTATAAAAATTCCCTGACCCCATCCCTAAATCTATTCAATATAAATAGAATGAATGCTATAAAGAGAAGATACACAGCAGACATCAGTACTGAGCCACTGTCACCATACCAACCAACTAAAGTACTACTACCAGGTCTAAAACAGTTTTACCTCCCATGTAGGAAATAGGATTACTTACCTACTAAAAATTCTATCTTCTGTACTAGAATAAAACCAGAGACAATAATATAAATGAGTCAGCTGGTTATGGACAAAAGAGTCTTTCCCCTCAGAGAAACAGGGTGTGAGGGTGGGGAGTGGGAAGGGGAGACCTGCTTTTTACTGCATAACCTTTTAGGCTTTTTTTTTTTTTTTTAAACACATGCATGTAGTGCCTCTAAAAAAAAGTAAAAATAAAAACATCAACGCAATCAAAAAGGAATTCCCTCTATGGCTCTAGACACAGTGTATAATCTGAAAGGAAGTTTCCATAAGTGGCATTTTATACAAACTACTGTATGTAGCCCAAGGAACAACCTGAATATAACAGTAAGCATCTATGCATGTGTGTGTGTTCATGTATCTGTATTTTATGGCCCATGCAGAAACCACTGTTTCTCTGCCAGTGTTCATCACAACAAGTGCACTCCTTAATCCCCATCACCAATTTCACCCATTCCCCCCACCTCTGTCTCCTCTGGTAACCATCAGTCTGTTTCTTGATCTGTCTCTCTTTTTTCCCCTTGGCTTATTTGTTTTTCAAATTCCACATGAGGGACATCATATGGTATCTGCCTTTCTCGGACTTATTTTGCTTAGCATTATACTCTCTGACTCCATCCATTTGTTGGAAATGGCAAGATTTCATTTTTATGTCCATCTATCAATGGACACTTGGGTTGCTTCCATAGCTTAGCTAGCGTAAATAATGTTGCTATAAATGTAGAGGTACATGTATCCCTTTGACTTAGTGTTTTTGTATTTTGGGGATAAATACCCAAGTAGTACAATTACTGGATCATAGGGTAGTTCTGAGGAACCTCCATACTGTTTTCCACAGTGGCTACACTAGCTTGCCTTCTTACCAACAGTGCAAGAGGGTTTCCTTTTCTCCAGATCTTTAAACACTTGTGGTTTAAGTTTCGTTATTTTTGCAAGTAAAATCATCTTAGGATTCAGTTTACTTATACCACATGGATTTAGAGATACACACATTTTATACTCATGAGTTGCTGATAAACTATTACCATTGTTTCTGATATTCTTTCTACCCACAACTCTTCCATGTACCTAGGTTAAATTCTGACTCCAAGTAGCCACAGTAGTAAAACATACTTTAATAAAGTAAATTTTCAGTAGCCAGAACTGCTGCATTAGCCAAATCCTAAACATTAAAGGTTTCTTTCATACCAATGAAAAAGACTAAGTAGTGTTGATTTGATTCCCAACACTGGGGACATTTTCACTCAGGGAAAGGAACTGTTCTCATCTGTATTAGAAACAGGCACATTACTATTAAAATTTTTTGATGAATCAAACAGCTGCAAAAAAAACCCAAAAAGCAGATACACATTAGGAATCCTAATGGTATAAATAGGAAGGGAAGGACAAAAAAAAGATAGCCAAGAAAACAACTTCTGGTCTGAGCACTACCATAAGCTAGCTGCATGACCTTAGTCAACTCATTTAATCTCTCTAGGACTAATGTTTTCATTAGGGGAAAAAAGGCAAAGTAAGACTAGGAGATATAAGATTTTACCAAGTTAAAAAACTCTGCCATGAAACTACAGTTTTGTATTATTAGTAGCATGTTGTTCATTATAGCCCTTTGACCCAGAAAGTCCTCTTCTAAGAATTATCCCAAAAATGTATGAGCACATGTGAGCAAAGATATATATTTGGACAAGGATGTTCACTGACAGCATTATTTGTATTAGCAAAGGCCTGTGGAAAAGGACTAATGTTCAGTAGAAAGCTTGTTAAAAAAAATCACAGCATACCTACACAATGGAACACTATGAAGCCACTTAAAAGACTGAGGAAGCAACAGGAAACAATCTCCAAAACACATGGCTATGTGAATAAAGCTTGGCACAGGTGGTGTAAAATATAGTGTGTTCTTATCTTGGTTTTAAAAAGCGGGGGATGGGGCGCCTGGGTGGTGCAGTCGGTTAAGCGTCCGACTTCAGCCAGGTCACGATCTCGCGGTCTGTGAGTTCGAGCCCCGCGTCGGGCTCTGGGCTGATGGCTCAGAGCCTGGAGCCTGTTTCCGATTCTGTGTCTCCCTCTCTCTCTGCCCCTCCCCCGTTCATGCTCTGTCTCTCTCTGTCCCAAAAATAAATAAATGTTGAAAAAAAAAATTAAAAAAAAAAAAGCAGGGGGGGGTAACATACACACAGCTACAGATCTCTCTTTATATTATTTATACACACACACACACACACACATAACCACCTGACATATACATTCTTATTAATATAAAAAATAATATTTCCAATGACTACAAAAGAAGCTGGTAGTAGTTGTTTCTTCTAGGAGGGAAACTAGCAGTTTAAGGTAGAAGAAAGATTTAAATGTTCATTGTAAACCAAATTTTTCACTGATTTTACCATTTGTAACTTTTATTAAATAAAATAATCCCCCAAATTTTTTAAAATTTACATCCAAGTTAGTTAGCATATAGTGCAATGATTTCAGAAGTAGAATCCAGTGATTCATCCCCTGCATATAACACCCAGTGCACATCCCAACAAATGGCCTCCTTAATGTCCCTTGCCCATTTAGCCCATGCTCCCACCCACAACCCCTCCAGCAACCCTCAGATTGTTCTCTGTATTTGAGTCTCTTTATGTTTTGTCCCCTTCCCTGTTTTTATATTATCTTTGCTTTCCTTACCTTACGTTCATCTGTTTTGTATCTTAAATTCCACATATGAGTGATCATATGATATTTGTCTTTCTCTAATTTCACTTAGCATAATACATTCTAATTCCACCCACATTGTTGCAAATGGCAAGATTTCATTCTTTTTGATTGCCAATGTGTATATATACCACATCTTCTTTATCCATTCATCCATCGATGGACATTTGGGCTCTTTCCATACTTTGGCTATTGTCGATAGTGCTGCTATAAACATTGGGGTGCATGTGCCCCTTCAAAATAGCACACCTGTATACTTTGGATAAATACCTAGTAGTGCAATTGCTGGGTCATAGGGTAGTTCTGTCTTTAATTTTTTGAGGAACCTCCATACTGTTTTCCAGAGTGGCTGCACCAGTTTGCATTCCCATCAGCAGTGCAAAATAAAGAACCCACAAAATTTTTATTTAAAAATACTTATATTTCCTATATTTTAAATTATCTCAAGTACCTTATTTATCAAACACGTGTCTTCTCTGACAAAAGATTATTATTCTATGCAAAAATTTTTCAGATTACCTTAAAAAGCCTGGGAAACACATCTGCTGGCTGTCCACGAATCACAAACAGACGAGAGTTTAATTTTCGCAGATTGGCATCAAGGTCTTCTAGACACTGAAGCAAAAACCTACAGAGAAAATATTATTAAAATTCTTAAACATATATATTTAGAAGATATAAAGTAGTGCAAAATCATGTTATTCTACAACTTGACGTGCTAACCCCATAATTTTATTACTTCCTATCATCTTATTACTTCTAATTGATCTGTAAATTACTGTTTCCATAAATCATACTTAAAAATTTTAAATTACATGAGGTTCTCAGTATTTTAATAAAATTCTTCAATTAAGTAGCTTCCATTAAATAACAGTGATTGAATGTTAGCAAAGTTTAAGTTGTAAACATAAAAATTATACAAATAAAGGAATTAAATGAATTGATTTCACTGTTTCATTGAGGAAAATAATTCAAGTTCAAATAGAAAAGCCACCTTGAAAAATCTAGAACATTTCTCTATTGGAAACAAAATGGAAATATCCTATTTAATCACTCTGAGCAAGTGAGTAATTTAAGAATTTGAGTAATATTAAGGGATACTGTAATCATCTAAGAGAGAAAGAAAACAATGCCCATTTTCAAGTTTCTTATCTAATTAAAGAAACTGATAATAAACAGATGTTAAATTATGTGGCATTAACTCTGAGTGTACAGAATGCCAGGTTAATTAAAAAAAGAAAAATTCCATGAGGCAGGTGGAGCTATAGATTTTTCTCAATGAAATAAGTACCAACAAAGCTTACACATGATAGATATGCTGGGAAATTCTGGGGCAGTAGCCAAAGACTGCTTACTACGCATCTTTTAGCGTGAAGAAATGGGACAGTCTAGCAAATTTGAAAGAGATGTCACTCCTGGAAAATTCAACCTCATTGTTTACCTCATGTTAATTTCTCTAACATTTCACTTAGATTCTATTCCTCTCTCCTGGACACTTCTTATTTTCTCTTCACTCTGCTTCTTTTATGTATTTGATCTTAAGGTTAAATATTTGCCTGCCTTTCCACAAGCCATGTGTTTTCTGAGAATACTGATTGTATCTTACTTGTGAGGAACAGTTAATAAAAATGAAAAGGCACATTTCAGAAATGTGTTGTCCCATATGGTAGCCTCTAGGCATATACAGCCATTTATATTTAATCAAAATTAAAAATTCAGTTCCTCAGTCACACTTGCCACATTCCAAGGTCTCAACAGCCACATGTGTGCCTAGTAGCTACCATATTGGACAGCACAGGTGAAGAACATTTCCATCAGTGCAGAAAGTGCTACCAGGCACTATTGTTTTAGGAGGTTGTTCAGTTCAGATCATTTTGCTCTCTTTGCCCATTCTGATCCCATCATTTCATCAAGAAAGTTTTGTTAATTTTTTACAACTATAGTTATTAGTGACATCACTATAACTAGTCAAGTTTGATACTCTTTACCATTTAGGAGTCATTTAGGATTTAGAGTCTACAGGTGTGGAGTGTCACAGTGCTAGACTTTTAAGGACTCCCACTGTATCATCTTAGGAAGTCTCACAACTGTCGTTAAACAAATAGGAAACAAACCCTTCTATCTTCACATTTATATTTCACCTCATCCCTGTTCTGTCTGGGATTGGAGTCACCTCTCTAACACCAACCCCTATCACAACCTACCACTACCAATGTACAAATACTTTGAGGAAGAAGATTGCTATTGTTATATCAATACAAAAACACCTGAGTTTTGTAAAATTATCCATAACTATGAGTAATTTATCATGTTTGGTGATAAATGTTTATTAGAAAGCATCTAATTTTATGTATTTGCTTGTATAAAGAGTTTTTAGACACTGTAGCAGATCAAAAATCAAGAAGTTGAATGAACTAGCAATTTTAAGTTTTGTTTTTTTTTAATTTAAACAGAACAAAACTAAAATGTCCTGGAAGGATAACCCAAGGCAGAGATAATCCTGATATCTCTTTTGTACCACTAGTTTCAGTATGTAAATGTTTCCATATGTTACAAACAGGTCAATGATAGATGGGAAAAAAAACGGGAAAATGAAAAAAACATGATTAATGCATAAAACAAACAAGCCTGGATTAATTAATAATTAAGGAATTAAGGGTAAAATTATTTCTCCCTTTCTTGTTAACAGGCTGAATAAAGAGTTTTAATGTTTTTCAATAAATACCTTATGAACCAAACATTGTACAGAATGATATGGACTGAAGCAATGTATTATAATGGGAAAGTTTTGCAACCAAATAGTTTTGACACTGCATAACATGAAGGAATAGATATATTTAAGTATGATATTTCTCTTACATATTATGATATTTTTCTTCCATGGATATTATTTCCATCACTGTAATTTCACATAAAAATTAGAGAAGTACAGTGGACTCAAATATAGGTACTTTAAAAAAGAATATAGTACCTTTGCACTGTGACTTTTGAAACTATATGCATAAATATATTTTGATTTTTATTTTGATAAAATAAAATTTGCTTTTGCATGTATTTACTTATATGTACATAAGAAAATAATTGGAAAGATACTTACCAAGCTATTAATAATAGCTACTTTTGAGGAGTGGGAATGGAGGGGGGAGTGATGATGAGAGAAACATGTTTTTTTTTAACTTCATAAAAGGTATAAAATTGATAACGAACATACACTCCTTCAGAGTAAAACAGAAATACTGTATTTACTATAAACATGGTTTAATAGTGAATCTTCTCAAAGCAATAGACATACTTCTATAGCATCAATTTTGATGGTTTCATAGTATCCCATTACACAGATGTCACATAATTTAACAAGTCTAGAGATAAATTACTATCCTTTAATTAATCCTGGGAGGTTCCTTATCTGTAAAGCAGGGATAGTAATAGGACCTATATCATAGCATGTTGTGAGAATTAAATTAATATATGTGAAGCTCTCAGAACAGTGCCTGATCCATAGTAAGCACAGTTATGTAAGTGTTATCTAATTTTTTTGGTCGCCTCCTTCCTACCACTTCCGTTCTTGGTATAATAATTCTATCCCTTGTTATCTCTTGCTGGCATTATTTATTTACTGTAATGCCTGAAAATACGTCTTTGTACCAACAATCTTTTCCCACTTTAATAATCCATTTTATACACCACAACAAATCTTTCTGAGGCACACTTTCCTGTACAAAGGTCTTCAAAGATTCATTCCCTAGAACACATTATTTTGCTCGACCACTAACTTAGGGTTCAGGTTCATCTCTTACCACTCTTCCTTCATTCCCACCAAACAAAACTACTCTTTTCCCTACACATCCACTCTCCTGTAATGTGCTCCATGAATTTCCCTCAGCATAGAATGCCTTTCCCAATTTTCATCTCTTCAAGTTTGTATCCTACTAATCTTCAGTCTTCCAGCTGAAAGTGATTTCTCCATCCTCTAAATTATCAAAGGACATATGGACCTCATTCTAGAGAAACTTTCACATTATACTTTATATTATAACTATCATATATACATATCACCTTCTTCTTCTCATGGATTTCAAATTAGTATCTGTGTCTCACTCCTAACTATGTAGGTTTCTTAACCTATGTTTTGGTTTCTACATTTGCCAAACAAATATCATCATGTGATCAATATATTCTGTTAGAAAGATTAGAAATAGGATTTAAAAAATAATACAGTTGTCTTATACAACTGTTGAAAAAATTAGAAAAACATTATAAAATCATCTCGCAGAATTACTAGCACATGGTAGATATTCATTAAGGAGAAGGTACCACTATTTTCCCCTGGGAATAATTTATAGTTCCAAAAAACAGTAACACATATTTCTGTATGTAAATATCTGGGCATGACAACAGAAGACAATTGGTTGGATGCCTACATCTATATGTAGAATTGTTCTGGACTCATAACTTCTCCTGAATGTGACTTGGAACAAAGGTTTGATTAAAATCTTTCCCAGTGACAAGGCAAATATGAATGAATAAATATATAACAGGAGTAAGGCAAACAAAGGCAAAAACAAACTACTTGTACATCATCAAAATAAAAAGCTTCTGCACAGTGAAGTAAACAACAAACAAAACTAAAAGACAACTTACTGAATGGAAGAAGGTATTTGCAAATGACATTAAAGGGTTAGTATCCAAAATATACAAAGAACTGATACAACTCAACACCCAAAAAACAAATAATCCAATTAAAAAAATGGGCAGAAGACATGAATAGACATTTCTTCAAAGAAGACAGCCAGATGGTCAACAGATATATGAAAGGATACTCAACATCACTCATCATCAGGGAAATAGAATCAAAACCACAATGATGTATCGCCTCACACCTGTGAGAATGGCTAAAACCAAAAACACAAGAAACAAGTGTTGACGAGGATGTGGAGAAAAAGGAACCTTCATGCATTGTTAGTGGGAATGTAAATTGGTGCAGCTACCCTGGAAAACAATATGGGGGTTCCTCAAAAAGTTAAAAACAGAATTCCCTATGATCTAGTAATTGCACTACTGGGTATTTACCCAGTACAAAAACACTAATTCAAAGGGATACATGCACCCCCGTTTACTGCAGCATTATTTACAATAGCCAAACCATGGAAGCAGCCCAGTTGTCTATTGATACACAGATAATATTTATATAAAATACCACATCATCCTTTTAATTCCACCATACATACACATCTGTATATCAACTAACCTTTAAGTATATAATCCTTCATTGATAATACCATAAAATAAAACCTCCAATATTCTAGGTTCAAGTATCAATTCATTGACATGTAAGATTTCTTTTCGGTGCTGAAGGGATAATGTTACTTGAAAGGGTGCTATGTAAAATCTAACCTTTCATCCTTTATGCTTAACTGGGAAGAGTAAGTTCTGTCAGAGTTCAGATTCAGTATATTCCAGAGAACACACCAATTTCAACCCTTATATATTATAAATGCATGTGGCTTAGAACAGGCATCCAATATTCAATGGAGTAATTCAATATAATACATTGAAAATACACAGGGTACACATTTAACAGGAACATATTTTCAGATCTTCTCTAAAATGGCATCTTACTATACTATTCAAGACTCAGTTAATAAAGTTATTAACTACATGCAACAGGTTGGTTTTTATAGGCCAAACATTAGTAAAATTCATCACATCTCTTTGTATAATTGTATTACCTATATATAAGTACAGTTCTCCTGTTATATAATTACATTACTAATTGCATCACTTCAAAATAAATAGAAAAGGTGTCAAGTGAGAAAATATACTTCTTTACTTTAAACATATTAAATATTTTTTTCAAAAAAATTTCCAGAGATCACTACTTTATTACTATCAGAAAAAAATTACATTCAGTGAGTTTCCTTATACCATTTCCAACAGATGATTTCAACATGAATCAACAGAAATAGTTTCTTAAAGTAGGTCATTGCTATAGCAACCAGTGGGCAGTTTGGTATACTCCCCGTCACAATGACCTACTTTCTAGCCTGTGCTAGAACAGCTTTATATAACTAGAATTGCTAGTTCTGTCTATAAAATAGTCCAAAAAAGGCAATGATGAGATACAACATAATTCCATGGTTGTTGAAAACAAAGCATACAAATTAACATGTATCATACCAGAATAAAACCATCTGGTTCTGTACTTTAGTTTGTAAAATATACTTATCATATGCTCAAAGATGAAAACTACACTTAGATCTAAATCAAAACAATTCATTGCTGACCCCAAAAAACTAATTTAAAGAATATAAATTAAGATCAATCTTCTCCTGTCCTCTGCATAAAACCATAGTCAAATTTTTAAAATTAAAGTTCTAGATATATTAATTATAATAAAGAAAACAAGTAGAGTCTTAGTCATTAACCAAAGTCTATAGAAAAATTTTAAATTATAAAGGAGCAATTTGTCTGTCTATAAACGGAATCAAGTTTACATGTTGTTTTTTTTTTCTGGTTTGTTAACAAATTTTTAGTGCTTTCATCTAACTTAATCATTATTCAAATTGTCAGAATATTTGTGATACACATTTTCCCTAAAGAGAATAGTTTAATGTTCAATACAGATTAAATATATATTTTTAAAGTAAATTTTAATTTTTCCAGGCTCTAATGGTCATAACTCAGTGAACTTATAACATGACACAATGTTGCTTTTTTAATGCCCTCTTTTAAATTCTGAAATTTAAATAAAAATTAAAAAGACATTTATAGATAATATAACATATCTAAATATACAAATTTAAACCATTAATACCATGCTTACTGTAATATGTGGAAGAAATTAAAGGAAGGTCATTTATATTTTAAACAGAAATAACACACTTCAAAATGTAAATATCTAGGCATGACAAAAGAGAATGAATTAGTCGTATGCCTACACCTACATATAGAATCACTGTAAATTCAACAACTATAAAAACAGACTGATACAGCTGTATTGTTAGTGACTCAAACACCATGAGTGGTATTGCCTTTGAAGACATGATTTAATGTAATGTTGAGCAAGACTTAATAAAATTCTGGATAAAACAAAGTACAATCTTTCTTTAAATAGGTAATAAATATATGCCAGGAAAACTCAGTATATATTAAAATTTCATAAAAATACCTAGCATTTACATACAAAACGGATTTAGGCTCTAGATTCAAAGAATTCTAAGTTTTTCATTTACATGAAACATCTAGTAGAATATTAGAAAGTTACTGGGATTCAGGAAAATGATTTATTTGAGAGACTATCATGAACACTGCAAGAAGTCTTCCATTCTTGGCCTCTTCTCACTATTCCACTAGTAACCTAATTACTTCATTGTGATGAACAAAAGTGCCCCCACAAATTCCGAAAACACCCCTAAGGAGTGATATTATTCATTCTTCACACAGTTTCATTGATTTGAGGGATACAACAAGATTAAGTGACAGACATGTCCAATATTGAAGGAGCTGAAAATCTAGAAAAGAAACTTGAAAATATAATAGAACCTGCCAGGCTGAATGTGACATATATTGTAGGAGACGCATATGGGTAACATTACATTGCTTCAAAGAGTCAAGAGGGAGATATCACTTCTGGATTTCTCTTTTTGAGATGGGGAAAAATTTAGGCAAAAATTTCAAAGATATGGTGATGGTAGAAAGAGGCCTTGCAATATTAATATGATTATAATAGCTAGAGATAGGGAGAGAGAATTACTGGCCACTGGACTGTAACCTCCTTTAAGACTAAGACTAGATCTGGGGCGCCTGGGTGGTGCAGTCGGTTAAGCGTCCGACTTCAGCCACCAGGTCATGATCTCGCAGTCCGTGAGTTCGAGCCCCGCGTCAGGCTCTGGGCTGATGGCTCAGAGCCTGGAGCCTGTTTCCGATTCTGTGTCTCCCTCTCTCTCTGCCCCTCCTCCGTTCATGCTCTGTTCTCTCTGTCCCAAAAATAAATAAACGTTGAAAAAAAAATTAAAAAAAAAAAAAAAAGACTAAGACTAGATCTTGTTCACTACTTTCCAGTGCCTAGAAAATGCATGACATATAGAAGTTCAAGAAATATTTATCTAGGGGAACCTGGGTGGCTCAGTCAGTTAAGTGTCCAACTCTTGATTTTGTCTCAGGTCATGATCTCAGTTTCACGAGTTTGAGCCCCACATTGGGTTCTGCACTGACAGTGCAAAGCCCGCTTGAGATTCTCCCTCTGCCTCTTTCTCTGCCCCATCCCCGCTCATGCTCTCTCCCTCTCTCAAAATAAATAAGTAAACTTAAAAAAAAATTTTTTTTTATCTAATGACTGACCAAATGAATACATTAATGAAAGCTCTCTTAAGAGAAAGGATTTTTTTTCAAGTTTTTATTTAAAAAAATTTTTTTTAATATTTATTTTTGAAGGAGAGAGAAACAGAGTGTGAGTGGGGGAGGGGGTGCAGAGAGAGAGGGAGACACAGAATCTGAAGCAGGCTCCAGGCTCTGCGCTGTCAGCACAGAGCCCGACTTGGGGCTCGAACCCACAAACCGCAAGATCATGACCTGAGCTGAAGTCGGACGCTCAACTGACTGAACCACCCAGGCGCCCCTCAAGTTTTTATTTAAATTCTAGTTATTTAACATATAATGTAACATCAGTTCATAGCATACAATACAGTGATTCAACACTTTCATACAACACCTGGTGCTCATCACCACAAGTGCTCTCCTTAATCCCCATCGCCTATTTAACCCATCTCCTCACCCACCTCCCCAATGGTAACCATCGTTTGTTCTCTATAATTAAGAGTCTGTTTCTTGGTTTGCCTCTATCCCTTAATTTCCCCTTTGCTCATTTGTTTTGTTTCTTAAATTGCACGTATGAGTGAAATCATATGGTGTTTGTCTTTCTCTGACTTATTTCACTTAGCATTATACTCTCTAGCTCCATCCATGTCATTACAAATGGCAAGATTTCCTTCTTTTTATGTACAAATAATATTCCATTGTGTATCGGTGTGTGTGTGTGTGTGTCTGTGTGTGTGTGTGTGTGTGTGTGTGTGTGTGTGTACCATTTCTTCTTTATCCATTCATCAGCAACGGACACTTACGCTGTTTGCATAATTTGGCTATTGTACAAAACGTTGCTATAAACATCAGGGTGCATGTATCCCTTCAAATTAGTATTTTTGTACTCTTCAGATAAATACCTGGTAGTGCAATTGCTGGATCATAGAGTAGTTCTATTTTTAACTTTTTAAGGAACCTCCATACTATTTTTCACAGTGGTTGCACCAGTTTGCATTCCCACCAAGAGTCCAAAAGGGTTCCCTTTTCTCCACATCCTTGCCAACACCTGTTGTTTATGTTTTTAATTTTAGACATCCTGACAGGTATGAGGTGATATCTCATTGTAGTTTTGATTTGTAGTTCCTTGATCACTGAAGTTGGGCATCTTTTCATGTCTGTTGGCCATCTGCATGTCTTCTTTGGAAAAATGTTGGTTCCTGTCTTCTGCCATTTTTTAATGAGATTATTCATTTTTGGGATGTCTTTATAAGTTCTTTATGTATTTTGGATATTAACCCTTTATCAGATATGTCATTTGCAATTATCTTCTCCCATTCCACAGGCTGCCTTCTAGTTTTGTTGATTTTTTCCTTTGCTGTGCAGAAGCTTTTCATTTTTATGCAGTCCCAATAGTTTATTTTTGTTTCTATTTCCCTTGCCTCAGGAGACCTATCTAGAAAGAAGTTGCTAAGGCCAATGTCAAAGAGGTTACTCCCTATATTCTCCTTTAGGACTGTTAAGGTTTCAGGTGTCACATTTAGGTCTTTAAGCCATTTTGAATTTTTTTTTTTTTTTGTACGGTGTAAGAAAGTGGTCCAGTTTTATTCTTTTGCATGTTGCTGTCCAGTTTTCCCAGTATCATTTGTGGAAGACACTGTCTTTTTCCCATTGGATATTCCTTCCTGCTTTGTTGGAAGATTGACCATACAGTTTGCATGAATTTCTGGGTTTTCTATTCTGTTCCATCGATCTATGTGTCTTTTTATGCTGATACTATACTGTTTTGATTATTACAGCTTTGTAATATAACTTGAAGTCTGGAATTGTGATGCTGCCAGCTTTGTTTTTCTTTTTCAAGGTTGTTTTGGTTATTTGGGGTCTTTTCTGGTTACATACAGATTTTAGGATTGTTCTAGGTCTGTGAAAAATGCTGTTGGTATTTTGATAGGGATTGCATTGAATGTGTAGATTGCTTTGGGAAGTAGACATTTTAACAATATTTGTTCCTCCACTTCATGAGCATGGAATGTCTTTCCATTTCTTTGTGTCATCTTTACTTTCTTTTATTTTCAGAGTACAGGTCTTTCACTTCTTTGGTTAGGTTTATTCCTAGGTATCTTATCAACTGTATCAACTGTAATGGGATTGATTCCTTAATTAGCAGAATGGGATTTTAGGACTTGAGTCAATAGTCAATGGAGATAGGGGCGCCTGGGTGGCTCAGTCGGTTAGGCGTCCGACTTCAGCTCAGGTCACGATCTCATGGTCCGTGAGTTCGAGCCCCGCGTCAGGCTCTGGGCTGGTGGCTCAGAGCCTGGAGCCTGCTTCCGATTCTGTGTCTCCCTCTCTCTCTGCCCCTCCCCAGTTCATGCTGTCTCTCTGTGT
Organism: Felis catus; assembly: GCF_018350175.1. Lineage (NCBI taxonomy): Eukaryota > Metazoa > Chordata > Mammalia > Carnivora > Felidae > Felis > Felis catus. The sequence continues at coordinate 126,585,594 of NC_058374.1, forward strand.
CTCAAAAATAAATAAACGTTAAAAAAAAAATTTTTTTAAAAAGTCAATGGAGAAATGAAAAACATGAAAGGAAAAGAACATTCTCTGAATATTTGTACTAGGTACTTTACATGTATTATATATTTCCAACAACTTTACAAGCTATCTCATTTAAAAAGTAATGAATCTGAAACTCATCAAGGACATTTTCTAAAGTAACTCAGCTACGCAATAAAGTAAAAATTTTAATTTGAATATATCTGATCCCAAGCCCATGTTCTTTCCACTATATAATACTACTGCTAAAACGTTTTAAGAAAACTAGTCTGACAGCTTTAAGGACATAAAAAAGATGGCCAGAATACAGTTTTTGCCTTTAATATGGGGGACAGGCATGTGTGTCATTTAAGAAAGAATATGTTTACACTGAGGTGACAAAGCTCAGTGTTTTAAAATAACTAACGTTCATTTTTCATTCATACTATACATCTATTGCAGATCAGCCAAGGCATTTCTGTTCACATTTAACTGGTCAAAGCAGGTCACATGGCCAAGCCAGGCTTCAAGAAGGCTGAAGGTATAAACTTCCTGCAGGAAGTAATACCAAATAACGGTAAACAGTAATAACATCTACCATAATATGTAAACCAACACTGATATATATTTACCACATGATAACTTTCTCAGTGGTGTTTTATGGCAACACAGAAGAAATCTAACTCTGTCTGTGGGGTCAGGGAAAAGGGAACATGGGAGGGCCTGAGGAAGAAAACACTTGAACAGAGTTTGGAATTAACAGGTGTTGATCAGAGGATAAAATATGAAAAGACAATCAAGGCAGTTAAATCAACGAATTCTTAGGAATTGTGTACATGTGGGGGTGGGGCAGGGGGCAACTGGTAGAATGACTACAAGTACCACACTTTCTAATACTAAGATGGAGTCCCCCATCCATCTTAGTTAATACCCACTATTAACACTTCAAAATATATTCCAAATCAATGTCAAAGAAACCTACCAACTTTTACTGCTGACACTACACTGGATTAAGATACCCTAACAGAAATAGCTAATAACAAACTAACAAACAGCAACAAAAGAAAAGTTTTAAGCATAATTCACTGGACTGCCCCAAAAGTAAGGAGTCATAAGAGGTTAAGTAGGTTACTAAGGTCAGTTTTAACCTTGAGGATTTCTATAGAGCACTGGAAACCCTGAAGCTAATACAAGTTGAGAAGGATGGAGATAAAGCCTAAGGCCCATCCAAAGTGAGGAAGCTAATAACAGACCCTCAATATAAATCTGGGCTTCAAAAAGCTCCACCCATAGTTCAAATATAAATAAGACACAGGGGCACCTGGGTGGCTCAGTCGGTTGAGCATCCGACTTAGTCTCAGGTCTAGATCTCACAGTTCATGAGTTTGAGGCCCACGTCGGGCTCTGTGCTGACAGCTCAAGGCCTGGAGCCTGCTTCGGATTAGGTGTCTCCTCCTCTCTCTGCTCCTCCCCTGCTCACACTCTGTCTCTCTCCCAAAAATAAATATAGATTACAAATAGTAATAATAGGGGCACCTGGGTGGCGCAGTCGGTTAAGCATCCGACATCAGCCAGGTCACGATCTCGCGGTCCGGGAGTTCGAGCCCCGCGTCAGGCTCTGGGCTGATGGCTCAGAGCCTGGAGCCTGTTTCGATTCTGTGTCTCCCTCTCTCTCTGCCCCTCCCCCGTTCATGCTCTGTCTCTCTCTCTGTCCCAAAAATAAATAAAACGTTGAAAAAAAAAATAAAAAAAAAATAGTAATAATAAAAATAAAATAAAATAAATAAATAAATAAATAAATAAATAAGACATAAAGCTCAAGTTACAGCATAGAGCAACAAGGAAACTTAACTATCTCTTCTCAGTCTGGGTTGAGAGAAAACAAAATCTCCCATTCCTGGATGGAAAGGGATAAAACTGTAACGTTACAGTGGAGAAACCTGGCAAGCACCACCTTAACCACATAATCAGAGTAAACATCACATCAGGTCGATATCCTGTACATCCTGACATGACGTGATAAGAAAAACATTTTAACACTGTGGAATTTTTTTACAAAACCCATACCCCAGTCTAATCATGAGAAAAACATCAGACAAACCTAAACTGAAGGCCAGTTAACAAAATACATAACCAGTGCTCACATAAAGGTCATCAAGAAAAAAACAACAACAAGAAAAACCTGAGAAACTGTCACAGAGGATAGACTAAGGAGGCATATAACTGAATGTCTGTGTAGTATCTTGGAACAGATTCTGGAATAGAAAAAAAAAATTAGTGGAAATTTGAATAATGTCTGGAGTTTAGTTAGCACTTATAAGATAGTGTATAAGATGTTAATATTAGGGGGAACTGGGTACAGAAACATAGGAACTCTGTACTACCTTTGTATATTTTCTATACATCTAAAATTATTTTTTTAAAACTTATTTTAAAAAAACAAAACTTGTGCTCCCCTCCTCCCCAAAAGTATAATCTCAATGCCAATTCATGGAGTTTAAGTGGCCCTAAACACCTCAAGCATATCATTGCATTTAAAGGGGTCCCAGATTGGTTGTGATCTGAAATAACTGTTAAAAGACATTACAAATCCTCTCTAGATTCAAACCCATGCCTCAATTTCCACACACAAAAAAAGTTCCATCAAAACTTAATCAAATAATCACAAAATACTCAAAGAAACAAGAACTTAATGTGAGTTGCAGAATGAGAGGCCTGAAGATGACTGAGAATTATGTGGAATTGCTACAAGTACCAATTCAAGCAGGTCACAAATCCCAAATCGGATAAGAAAGAGAGGGACATGGGTTAGGAGATGTGGAGTAGGACAGAGATGGTGGGGGAAGTAAAGACAGAAATAAAGAACAGATAGAAATGGGCAGAGATATAGAGAGGGAGAGTTAAGAAACAGAGACAGCAGATCTATATCTAGACACATCCTACTGAAACCACACAAAACCAAAGACATAGTATATACAGCAGCCAGAATACAATTATACCTAATAAGGAAAGAATATATATTCAAGTGTACATGGCTTATTTATGAAAAAATGGCCTTATACTAGGTTATAACACCATACTTAAATTTAAAACAATTGGTAACTTTCTTATACTTGAAATTTAAAAAACACTTTTCTAAACAATTTATGGGACAAAGAACATCATAATGGATTTTAGAAAATACCTAGAGCTGAATGATAATGAAGAAAATATATCTAGAATGTGAAGAATGCAAAACAAAAAAAGTGGTATTAGAAGAAAATGTATAGCCTTAAATGCTTTATTAGAAGACTTGAAATTGAGTTAGCAAAACAGAATAAATCCTAAAAAAAAAAAAGAAATAGAAAGAAATGATAACATAATTTGTGAACAGAATACAAATGCATAATAAAACAAAGCCAAAATTTATTATTTGAAGAGATAATTAAGGGGGAAAAGGGGAGAAGGCAAAATAAGCAATATTAAGAACAAAGAAGGAGATATAATCTCAGATACTGCCAGAATTAAACAGAAAATTAGATAATATGAACAAATTTATGCCAATAAATTAAACACTTAGGTGACATGGATAAATTCCTCACTAAAACTGACTCAAGAAGAAATTTAAAACTTACCAAAGCTGACTCAAAAGCAAAAACAGAACATGAATAGTTCTATAGCCACTAAAAACTGAATCAGTGGTTAAAAATCTTACAAGCAAGGCATAAGAGCCAGTCAGTTTCACAGAAAAATTTTACTAAACTTTCAAGGAATATATAACTCTAATTTTATAGAGGAGTCTAATCTCATACAAAGGATAGACAAAAAAGGAATACTCTTTGACTCATTTTATGAGGTTAAATTTACCTTAACAGCAAAACTGGACAAAGACAGTACAAAAGGAAAATTACAGGGGCGCCTGGGTGGCTCAGTCGGTTAAGCATTCAACTTTGGCTCAGGTCATGATCTCATGGTTCATGAGTTTGAGCCCTGCACTGGGCTCTGTGCTGATAGCTCAGAGCCTGGAGCCGGCTTCAGATTCTGTCTCCCTCTCTCTCTGCCACACCACACTTGCGCTCTGTCTCTCAAAAATGAATAAACATTAATAAAAATTTAAACAAAACAAAAAACAAAAGGAAAATTATAAACTAATCTCACTCACAAGCATATTAAGCACATTAATCAGCAAACCAAATCCAGCAAAATATAAAAAATATACATCACAATCAAGTTGGGCTTATCTTCAGACAAGTGATTAGTTTAATATTAAAAATTGGTTAGTGCAATTCACCTCATTCACAGAATAAAAGAAAAAAATTGTATTACTAATTGAACAGATGTGGAAAGAATAGTCACTAAATTCAATTTCCATTTACCCTCAGTAAACTGGGACTAGAAGGTAACACCCTTAACGTGAATGAGGGCATCCAAAAAAATACTTACAGAAAACATATTTAATAGTAAAATGTTGGAAGCACTTCTTTTAGATTGGGAAGAAGAAAAGGAGGTCTGCTATCATCACTTCTATTCAACCTGGCTAGGAAACCTAACTAGTGAAGTAAAAGAGCAAGAGATAAAAGGTATAAGGCTGGGGGCGGGGGGAGAAACAAAAGCATGATTATTTACAGATGATAGGAGTATCAATACTATCAACATAAAAAACAGAAATATACAGAAACATTATTTGAAGTAATAATAGGGCTTAACTCACTTAATTCCTAGAATCAATTTACACTAATACAATCTGTGTAACTTATGCCTCTCTGAACTCAAATATCACACAAAGCTATTTATAATTTAGAACTCTTATTATTCCTTGTCTAATTTTAGAAACCACTGCATTGAGACTTTGCCAGGTTAGAACACAATTAGGATAAGATGTACTTGTGGGCTTTAAAGGATTTACATACAACTACAAAAAATCTGTCCAACATGTGGTCAAAAGCATGCTGTCCCAGATCTATGTATAATTCTTTTCTGTAGTCTTAATAGTACTATTTGAAATTTTTCTCCTTCAGAAAAAGACAAGTTTTATGTCACAGTTATATCTCAATAAAGCTGGGGGAAAGTTAATAAAATTTCAGTTTTCACTTAATAAAATTTCAATTTTCATATGTTGGGGGGAAGACTAATAATGCCAAAAAAATTCCTTTTTTTTTTCTAAATCTATGACCTAGCATATGTCATACAGGTCTACACTTTGGCCAATGGTCAAGATCTTTCCCACACTGACATTACTGCAAAAAGTGATAGTCACCTAATGCAATCTATCCATCCATCTATCCATCTAAAAACTTGTTGAAAGTCTTCTAACATTGTTGTGGTCCCTAGGATACAGAAGAAAACAAAATTAAGTGCCTAGTCTCATGAGTTTTCAGGATGATGATGATGATGATGATGATGATGATGATGATAGCTACAAACATTCAGAAGGTGTGTTATCAGATGTTGCTCTAAGCACTTAGATGCACACATACACAACATTTTGATATAGGTTTTTACAAATAAGGAAATTGAGGCATAGAGCTGTTAAGTAATTTTCCCAAAACCCATGAAAAGAAAAGTAGCAAAACTAAGATTTAAAACCCATTCAGGGGCACCTGGGTGGTTCAGTTGATTAAGCGTCTGACTTCAGCTCAGGTCATGATCTCACAGTTCATGGGTTCGAGCCCTGCGTCAGGCTCTGTGCTGACCGCTCAGAGCCTGGAGCCTGCTTCAGATTCTGTGTCTCCCTTCCTCCCTCTCTCTCTCTCTGCCCCTCCCCCACTCATGCTCTGTCTCTCTCTCTCTCTCTCAAGAATAAACATTAAAAAAAAAAAAAAAAAACATTCAGCCTACCTGGCTCCAGATTCTAAGCTCTTGGACCACTGTACTGTATTTCAATTGTGACAACTTCTATGGAGAAAAACTAAAATAGAGTAGAGGGATAGTGGAGGAGAGTTTGATTTCATATAGATTGGTCACAGGATTTTTCTTTTTTTATATCCTACAACCTATTCAATATCTTCCTTTGAAAATCCCCATAAACCTGGGTGCCTGGGTGGCTCAGTTGGTTGAATGTCTACCTCCTGATCTCACGGTGGTGGGATCAAGCCCCACGGCAGGATCCATGAGTGTGGAGCCTGCTTAAGATTCATTCTCTCTCCCTCTCTCTCTCTCTCTCTCCCCCCAACCCCCCAACTCTTTCCCCTGGGCTCATGCTCTCTCTCTCTCTCTCTCTCTCTCTCTCTCTGAAAGAAAGAAAGAAAGAAAGAAAGAAAGAAAGAAAGAAAGAAAGAAAGAAAGAAAGAAAGAAAGAAAAAAGGAAAAAGAAAATCCCCTCACTTCACACAGTCTCCTAATTTTAGTTAGTGATGATTCCATCCTTCAAGTTACTCAGGCCAAAGTGTCACCTGATTGGTCAGAATAGGATATGCTTATGTTGGGTAGCAAACAACCCTCAAATCAGTAGCTTTACCAAAAAAAAGTTCACTGCAACTCCAGGCAGCTATCCTCTAAATAGTGACTTTATTTACCATCCCAGTTCCTTTAATCTTGCGGGCCCTATAATTTCAACACAAGGCCTCCTTCATAGCAAGAGAAGAACCAGCGAAGCATATAGGGGCTCTACCCTGCCTCGGCCAAGCACGTCCTTATACAATTCATTGTCTGTAACTAGTTATGTGGCTCCCCAAACAGCAAAGGGAGATATAAAGTGAAATGTCTCATATGCCCAGGTAAGGTGAATTGGATATTGGTGAGCAGTACCATGTTGTCCTTGACTCCATTTTCTTTCATAGTCCACATGTAAAGCTTCAGCAAATCTTATCAGATGTACCTCCAAAATACATCCAGAATATAACTACTTTTCACTACATTTACGCTACCACTCTGGTTCAATCCTCCATCATTTCTGACCTAGACTATTACAGTGGCCTTCTATCTGATCTCACAGTTTCCATACTTGTCCCCACAGCCCCCCAGTCTTCATTCAAACACCAAGTAGTCATGAAAAAACCCTCTAACTGCAATGACTTCCATCCCATTGAAAAAAAAAAAGTCCTTAAAATGACCTTCTAGGCTCCACAGGATGAATATGGGCAATCGTTTTCTAACTCCATCTCCTACTAGTCCCCCCCTTTCCTTTCCTTTGTTCTAGATACAGATGTTCTTTGGGATCCCATGGATATGACAGAAAGGCTCCTATATCAGTGCCTTTGCATAGGCTATTCTTACCACCTAGAATACACTTTCCTCATGTATCTACATGGTTCAATTCCTCACTTTCTTCAGGTCTTTGAGTTCAAAGGTCACTTCTGAAGTGATGCCCTGACTAATCATATTTAAAATTGACCTCCCCTCACTTCTGCCCCTAGTAATCCAGAACCCCTTTCTTGCTATACTTTTCTTTTTAACATGTGCCATCTCTTACATACTAATATATATCATTTTTATATTTATTACTTGTCTCCCATTCCCATCTAGATGTAAGTTCTACAAGAGTGGAGTTTTTGCCTCCTTTGCTCACTGCATTCATTAAATTTATTTTTTTGTATGAAAGAACAAAGATGTCATGTGTGCAGAGAGAAACACTTAAGAGAGTAAATGACCTATACAGATATTTGAAAAAGGAGACTATCCATAGAGGGTAAAGGCTCAGACACATCAGGTCTCATGTTTGAGGAACAAAAAATATGCTTGGAGACTAATCATTGAGGGGAAATAATAATAAGAAAATGGTATTAAGGATGCACTAGATGTCAAATCACATAGAGACTTTAACTTGCACTCTGAATTAGATAGGAATCTTTTGAACAGTTTTAAGCAGAGGTTGGGACACGATGTGATTTAACTTTTAAAATAATCACCTGGACTTCTGGGTAGGAAATGGGTAATCAGGCAACGGGCAGAAACAGGAGACCACTTAGGAGGCTACTATACTTCTCTAGAAAAGAGATGATGGTGGCATAGATAAGAGTGGTAATAATGGTGAAAATGATATGAACAATTGGAATCTGAATAGAAATTTAAGAGATAATATAGCAAAGGAAATGGGATTACTAAATCTGGAGTTCAAGGTAGAAGTAGGGGTTGAAAATATAATAATGGAAGTCATCAGCACACAAATGGTAGTCAAAAGACTACATAAAGGAAAAGAAAAACAGTGGAAAAAAGGACCTTCACTTTGAATGAACAGAAGGAATGACAGAAGGGCAGAAAGAAGGCTGAAGAGAAAAGGAAAAAGAAAAAAGATGGAATGAAGTCTGGAGAGATAGAAGCAAGGGACAGATGTATATTTTCCTAGAAGGAAGGATGGATAGATTGACTGATGGAAGGAAAGGGGGAGGAAGGACAGATAAATGGAATAATGATGCAATGACACATGGAGTAAAGAAGTAAGGACACATGATAGAAGCCAATAATATATGGGACAAAAAAGTGAAGAATGATGGCACAGAGGAGCAAGAGATAAAGAGAGATGGAGTGGGGGATAGGATGGTAAGAGGGTCAACATAAGGGAGAGAAGGAGGTAGGAAGAAACAATCCAACCAAAATTTAAGAATCCTAAGTTTTCAGTAACAAAAAAGGGTCAGTTTCATTTAATTACTAATAAGTGGGTTATAAGCTATACACATGCTATATAAATATATACAGAACTTGTTCTATGCTTAGAGAATGTATGAAGTAAAACTAAATGAACCCAAAGTATATTACCATTTCTTATTTGGTAAAGAAACTAATTTAGATTCACATTAACTTTTACTCTTTTTAGAGATATTTGAGAGTTAATTATCACCAACCTAATAAAATGTAGAACCACATATTCTGAAGTGTAGTCTTTCATTTATACAACTGACATTTGGACACCTACATATGACCCAAAAAATAAATCCAGAATTCTAGTCCTCAAAGCCTCCAAGTTTAAAAAGAAGAAGATAGGCAAATTTATTATTATAGTAATTAATACACTGTATTATTTAAGTCCTTATTGTTAAAGGACACATAAAAGGAAGGCAATAAGGCTGAGAAATATCCCCTAAAGTTTTACAAAGAATATGACTGATCTGGGTCTTATAGTACCTATCCTAGCACTTTATGACAGCAGTTTAAATTGGTTTTTACCTGAAATATTTTTGAACTTCTGAGGTTGACTTACACTAGCATAAGGCTCTGTAATTTATGCATCCCTAAATCCCCAAATCACATAAAGGTATCTGAAATCTAGGACTCTTACTATTTCATGTGTATTTTTAGAAAACACTGCATTGTGACACCATGAGGATAGGCCAAAAATCACATTTAAAATCTACTTCTGGGCTTTAGAGGATTAAGGTGGAACCAAATAAAATCTGTTCAACACATGTACAAAAGCAAATGACAGAGCTACATATACTACTGGCTTTCTGATATTCCTACCAGAATGTTCTCTTCTCCTAATAATACTAATTTCATTCTAGATATAATTCAAGTTTTTCAGAGGTTTTCACAGTGAGAGGACTATGGAAAAAAAAAAAAAGTGCCAGCAGAGAAAAAAGACTATCAAAGATGAAACATGCACCCAGATCTTCGTTTCTAAACATCCTTCTCCAATAAAGAACTAGGGTTCCACAGAGCAATGGCTGCTTCCAGAGCTGAGCAAGGAAAATACAAGATGAGCTGCACCATCTCATGATGCCAGAAAGTAGGCAAATACTCAATAGAAATCAAATGGGTGCTGGGAATGCAAGCTGGTGCAGCCACTCTGGAAAACAGTATGGAGGTTCCCCAAAAAACTAAAAATAGAACTACTCTACGACCCAGCAATTGCACTACTAGGCATTTATCCACAGGATACAGGTGTGCTGTTTCAAAGGGACACATGCACCCCCATGTTTATAGCAGCACTATCAACAATAGCCAAAGTATGGAAAGAGCACAAATGTCCATCAATGGATGAATGGATAAAGAACATTTGGTATATATATACAATGAAATATTACTCGGCAATCAAAAAGAATGAAATCTTGCCATTTGCAACTATGTGGATGGACCTGGAGGGTATTATGCTAAGTGAAATTAGTCAGAGAAGGACAAAAATATATGACTTCACTCATATGATAACTTTAAGAGAAAAACAGATGAACATAAGGGAAGGGAAACAAAAATAATATAAATACAGGGAGGGGGACAAAACAGAAGAGATTCATAAATATGGAGAACTGAGGGTTACTGGAGGGGTTGTGGGAGAGGGGATGGGCTAAATGGATAAGGGGCATTAAGGAATCTACTCCTGAAATCATTGTTTCATTATATGCTAACTAATTTGGATGTAAATTTTAAAAAATTAAAAATAAAATTAAAAAAAAAAAAAGAAATCAAATGGGTGCATGTTGAAAAAATAGGATGTGTACCAAAGTCGGACAATAAATAGTGATAGTAATAGACTTATAACCCAAAGTATATAACAAATACTCATGAGTGCATTCTTTTATAAATAAATTATTGAATAATTAAATGGGGAAGAAGGAACAACTCTTCATTACATAAGAATTCCAACTAAAAAGTACAGAAGGAATGAAAAGTCATGATTAGAATATCATATAACAACTGCTTCAGGCTAGATCCATTGATAAATACTAAAATTAATGCCTGAAAGTGTGAGAAAGAATATTTACATAGCTTCAAAGTTACCTCCTCCCAAATATTAATTACAGAGAAAAAAGTAATTTTACAATGGAGAAATTGGGCAGACACTGGCTTAACTACATGATCAAGATTAATATCACCAGAAATAAGACATACTGATACCATGTCTCTCCTGATATGAGAAATCCAAACTACCTCTGGTATTTTTCAAATATACATAACCTCAATCTAATCATGAGAAAACATCAGAGAATTCGAAATTAAGGGACATTCTACAAAATGATGGCCCAATTGCTTTTAAGTCTCAAGGTCATGAAAGATAAATGAAGACTGAAAAATTGTCACTGGGTAAAGGAAACTAAAGAGACAGGACAACTAAATGTAGTATGGAATTCTGGACTGGACTCTGGGACAGAAAACATTAGTGGAAAAAGTGGTGAAATCCAAATAAAGTCTATAGTTTAGTTAACAGTAATGTACCAATACTAATTTCTTAATTGTACTATGGTTATGTAAGGTGTTAAGATTAACAGATCCTGGGTGAAGGTTATATAGTAAACTTTTGTATTATTTTTGCAACTCTAAGTCTAAAATTATTTCAACATAAAAACAAAACAAAATGGATGAGTCAGAGCATCATATCTTGAAATAAATACATTTGGAAAGTTCTTTCCCACATCAATATTATTTCCACCTCTCCACTATGGTAATAACCACTTCAATAGTTCCATCCATGCACTTATTTATTTAACAATACGTGAGTGTCAGGCATACATTACAGAGAAAAATACAAAGTAGGGTGTGCCAAGTATGGGGAATGGGGATTGCTGTTTTATGGGCTGATTTACAAAGATTTCATTAATAAGGTAATACTTAGCAGAGTTCTGAAGTAAGACAGTAAGCCATGTGGATATTTGGGGAAAGGAAGGCAAGCACAAAGGCCCAAATGTTCAATGGCAAGTCTGAGGAAAACAGACATGGCCGGTGTGGTTGCAGTAAGATAAGGGACAAGGAGAAGGCAAAAAATAAGACCAGGTAAGCTAATTATTTAGGGACTCCTTGGCCATTTTAAGGGCTTTCTTTGTCTTACATGCTTAGAGAAATGGAAAGTGACTTGAAAAGCTATGAGAAGAGTGACAAAGTTTTACAAGGCCACTTTGACTACTGTGTGAGGAGCTGGGTAGAGTGGGGACAAAGGAATCAATTAAGAAATTATAGCAGTTATCCAGGTAAGAGGTGATGATGGTTTAGGCCAGACTGTAATCAATGAAGATGAGAAGTGACTAAAATTCTGGATATATTTTTGAGGTAAACCCCATTTGATCACTTGACAGATTAAACTTAAGTTATAGACAAAAGAGAGAAGTTGATTCCAAATTCAGAATACATGCCAGGATGAAATTCCTATTTATTGAGATGTGAATACAGGATGAAGAGGATTTGGGGATTTTGTTGTTTGTTTTCTTCTGCTCGTTTCAAGGGGTGGAAATAAAGCATTCAGTTTCAATTTTTTGGTTTATATTTATTTTCTTTCACTTTATTTCAGTTTATTTTCTCGGATTTTTTCAACTTTTTGGACATAAAAGATTTTTCAGTTTTGTTCTTATTAATTATATGCTTTTAGGGTCAGAAATGCCAATCTAAGCACCACTGTAGCTGTATTCCGCAAATTTTAACATGCCATTGCCATTGTCCTACGCCATTAGTTCAAAATGTTTTCAAATTTCCACTAATTTCCTGTTTGGCCCATAAATTATTTGTAAGAATATTGCTTAATTATCAGCGCTTGGGGGTTTTCTATTTTTGTTTTTGTTAATTCCTACCTTATTTCATTGTGATTAAAAACACATTCTCCGCTATTTCAATGTTTTGAAATACAAGACTTGGTTTATAACCCAGGATACAATTAATTTTGTTACATTTCAATGTGCACTTGAAAAGAATGTGCATCCTGTAGGTGTTGGAAAAAATGCTCCATGTGAATTAAGTCAAGGCTGTTAATCACACAGTTCCAATCTTTTGTTTTGTTCCAATCTTTTACAACTTCTGATTTTTGGTCTGCTTGTTCTGTTAGTTACTAAAAGAACCATACTTATATTTCCCTCTGAGATTATGAGTTTATTTCTCTTTTTAGTTTTATCAGTTTTGGCTTTTTGTATTTTGACAGTACATTTTACACATAAAATTTAGACCTGTTATATCTTCCTAGAGGACTGACCATTTTAATAACCATGAAATATCCCTCTTTATTTCTAATAAAAATGCTTCTTGCTTTAAATTCTACTTTATCTGATCTTAGTAACACCATACCAGCTTTCTATTAGTGTATGCAAGGGCATATCTTTTATGATGCTTTTTTAACTTCAGTCCATTTTAATCTCCATATTTAAAGTGTATTTCTTATAAGCAGTGTATTTTGGGTTGAACCACATGAAATTGCTAATATACTGGTTTGACTTCCAAAACAGAAATTTCATAGCTCACTCTCATAGTTAGTTTTATTTTCTAATTCAAACAATCTTTGTTAATTGGAAAATGTGGTCCGTTTACAATTAATAGAATTACTGACATACATAAGTTTAAATTTACCTTCTTAATATTTGTTCAACTTGTTCTATGCTTCCTTTCTTGCCTTCTTTTAAATTATTTTTTATTATGCCATTTTCCTCCATTCTTAGATTGTTAGTCATAACTTCTTTTAGAGGTTACCTAGAAATCAAAATATGCATCCTAATTTCTTAAAAGTCCAATATAAATTAGTATTATTATTGATTCTCTAATGATGCAAGACCTTAGAATATAGTAACTCCATTTAACATATACACATATACAAAAGATATTGCTTTGAACAGCTGGTATTCATTTATTCATTCAGTATCCACGTCCTAACAGTTTCTATCACTCTTTGTATCTTTCTATATTTCTATCTAGGATCACTTTTTCTTTTGCCTGACCAATCTCTTTTAGAATATTCTTCACATTTGATCTGCTACTCTTGGATGATTTTCTTTCCTCTTCTCCTGGAATTTCAATACAAATATGTTAGACCTCTTTGCCATTACCCATATGTCTCTCACACTCTTGTATATTTTCCAACCTAATGTGTCTGCTTCAGAGTGGTTATTTTCTTCTGAACTATCTTCCAATTTCACTAATTCTTTTCTCAGCTACATATAATCCTCTGTTCAACCTATTCATTGAGTTACCAACTTCAGCTGTTGTATTTTTTTCATTTCTAATATTCTATTTGACTACTTGCACAGCTCTTTTCCAAGATTCTCCTTTATCCAATTTCTTAAAAATACTAATGATAATTGTTTTAAAGTACATGATTAATATCTGGATTTCTTATGCATCTGCTGCTAATTAATTTCTTCTTGATTTCAGTCATTTCTTATCTTTTAGTATGCCTTGTTACTTTTGACCACATGCCAAACATTATGCATTAAAAAAACTGCAGATATTTTCCTTTACAGAATTATTAACCTTTGCCTGTGGCAGGCTTCTAAAATACAGGCCAATACCATTAATTAATCAATGACTGAGTTGATTTCATGCTGGACTTCAGTGCTTCAACAGGCTATTTTATTCAAACTCTCCTCCTAGGATAATAAAGAAATCAGTCAGACAGTAATAGCTGAATAACACAATTAAAGAGGGAATAACGATTTTAGAAAATAAAGGAATAGAGACTGCTATTTTACATAAGACTGTAGGGGTAAATGCTCAGTGATAATGGAACACTAATGTAAAGGGCTGAAGGAAAATGAGGGAGCAAGCCATGCTGGAAGAAAAACATTCTGTGCAGAGGGGACAGCATATGTACAATCCAGTTGAAAAATATGCATAATATCTTTAAAAGAATACTCAAGAGACCAGTATGACTACAGCATAGAGAATGAAAGGTAAGTGCTAAGAAATTAAATTTAAAAGTTATCAAGTTCCAGTACACACAGTATCTTATAAAGTATTGTATGGACATCACTCTTTACCCTGAGATGTAATGAGAGGATTAATCTTACTTATGATTATGAAGAATCATAACAGGTTAAAAGGGAAGAAAGGAAGAACCAGGGAATTCTAAAAGGAAACTACTGCAACATTCTATGTGGTAGCTTTGGTCAAGATGATTAATATATAGGTATGAGATATGGTCTGAGCTTGTATACATTTTGAAAGCAGAGCCAATATAATTAAATTGACATGTTTAAAGTTAAAAAAAAAAAGCAAACAAACAAGCAAGAACCAAAAACAGTAAGTTTAGGGAGTAAAAAATCTTTTTTAAAACATGAAAAAGAAATTTTACAAAATGAAATAGAGAAACAGACTGGGAAATATGAACAAGATGTTAAGAATACAGTGAAAACATCTAACAAGTGTACAAATACAGTTCTGAAAGGAGAATGAGATAAGAGAACTATTTGAAAAGTAACAGCTGAGAAATTTTCAGAACTGATAAAAGATACTAATTCACAGGTTCACAGAGGCTTACAAATCAAGAAGAATAAATGTGAAAAAACTCACACCTAGACCCATCATTGAAAAACTGAAGAACATATCAGAGAAAGAGAAGATTTAAAATTAAACAACAAAAATAATAATAATAACCTCAATAAGATAACAGCAGGAATGGCAGACTCTACTGTATCTCTAATACACAGAAAGAAAATAACTGTCAACCTAGAATTCTATACCTAGTGTAAATAAGGACAGAAAGTACTTTCAGACAAACAAAACTTGAGTGTGCCACTAGCAGTCCTTCACTGTGTAAGATCAAAAAGATATTATTAGTGATAAAAGAAAGTGATTCTAAGTGAAAGACTGGAGATGCTAGGAGGAATAAAGGACACAGAGGTGGTAAATATGTAGATAAATAAACACTAGCCTTATAAGACAACAAAGAATAATGTATTTTGGATATTTTTAAAAGCAAAAAGAGAGAGATAGAATTAGTATAAGTCAGGAAACGAACTGGACTTTAAAATGGTGTTTCAAGGGCCTTGTATTATTTAAAAAGGAGCATAGTTATTAACTTTAGATATTGATTAATGTGCCTGTAGTAATTTCTCAGATAAATACTAAAAGAATAGTTAAAATTATGTATCATTTGAAGCTGTTAGGAAGAATTGGAAAAAAGTTACAACAATTCATTTTAAAGAAGGGAAGATAAAAAACAGGCAGAAAAAAACCCACAAAATAAGATGGTGGATATAAATCCAAATACCTTGGTAATTATAACAAATGTAAATAAGCTTTAATTAAGAAATAAAAATTGGGGGCACATGGGTGGCTCAGTCAATTAAGTGTCTGATTTTTTATTTTAGATCAGGTCATGATCTCATGGTTCATCAGTTTGAGCCTCACATCGGGCTCTGTGCTGACAGCATGGAGCCTACTTGGGACTCACTCTCTCTCTCTCTCTCTCTCTCTCTCTCTCTCTCTCTCTCTGCTCCTTCTCCCCCCTCTCTCTCAAAATAAACAAACTAAAAAAAAATTAAAAAGTGTTTTTAAATTAATAATAAAATAAAATAAAAACAAAAATTGTCAGACATATTAACCTAAAATATGCTGTTTTTCATAGACATCTAAAACCAAAGGTTCTAAACTGAAAACAGAAGGATACAAAAAAAGCTGCTACTACTGTATTAACACACATAATGGACTTTAAGGAAAAATAGTATAAAGAAGGCAAGAAGGCAGTGTTCATAATGATGAACACTTCAATTTGCCAAGAAAATATAATAATTATCTAACAATATATATATATTTTACACCTATTTCCATCACATTTCATAATGATAAAAACTAAAAGCCTCAATTTACCAGAACATTCATCTAATAACTTCCTGTGTATAAAGTAAAAAGTGACAGGACTTCAAAGAGAGACTCATGATTAAATTGGGGACATTTCAACAATTTTTTGATAATATCTGCGATAACTACCAGACCAAAGATGATTACATAAGATATGGACAACACATTAGCAATTATGACCTAATGAAAAGAAAAAAAAAAAAAAACCCTCCATCTAATAATTATAATAGACAAGGAGAGAAAAGTAATATACATATTTTTAAAAAACTGACCATATATTGGGACTTTAAAAAAAAGTCAAGAGGTGCCTGGGTGGCTCAGTCAGCTGAGCGTCTGACTTCAGGCTAGTTCATGATCTCAACCATTCCCGAGTTCGAGCCCTGGGTTGAGCTCTGTAATGACAGCTCGGAGCCTGGAGCCTGCTTCAGATTTTGTGTGTCTCTCTCTCTGCCCCTCCCCTACTCATGCTCTCTCTCTCTCTCTCTCTCTCCAAAATAAATAAGCATTAAAATAAATAAGAAGTAAAAAATAAAAAAATAAAGTCTAAACAAACTTCAAGAAATTTAAACAATACAGAGCATATTCTCTTACACTAATGTATTTAAGCTAAAAATTAACCCTAAAGAGATAGACAAATTCTCTACGTTTGAAATGTGTTATAAATATTATAAATTAAAAAATACTTCTAAATAACTCAAGAACTAATGAAACAAACCATAATAATATTTAGACAATATTTTGAACTAAATGATAATGAACATACATTAAAGAGACTTGTGGGCTACAACTATAGTAGCAATTAAAGGTATATTTACACAGCTAAATGTTTACATTAGTAGAAAAAAATCTACAAATTAAAAGGCTAGGCATGTTCCCCAAGAAGTCAGAGTAAGAAAAAGATAAAAGAATAAAAATAATAAATATTAATGAAATTGAAAACCTACAATAGAGAAGATCAATAACCACATAAGTTAGTTCTCTGAAAAGATGGTAAAATTAATCAACCTCTAACAATAGCCAAATCATGGGAGAAGCCTAAATGTCTATCAACTGATGAATGGATAAAGAAGATGTGATATATATATATATATATATATATATATATATATATATATATATATACAATGGAATACTACTTGGAAATGAGAATTAATGAAATCCTGCCATTTGCAACAACATGGATAGAACTGGAGGGTTATTATGCTAAGTGAAATAAGTCAGTCAGAAAAAGACAAATATGTTTTCACTCATTTGTGGATCTTGAGAAACTTAACAGAAGACCATGGGGAGGGGAAGGGAAGGGGAAAAAACAGTTTCAAACAGAGAGGGAGGCAAACCCATAAGAGACTCAGAGAACAAACTGAGGGTTGATGACAGGGTGGGGAAGAATAGAAAATGGGTGATGGGCATTCAGGAGGGCACTTGTTGGGATGAGGACTGGGTGTTGTATGTAAGTGGGAATCTACCCCCAAAACCAACAGCACACTGTATACATTGTATGTTAGCTAACTTTACAACAAATTATATTAAAAAAATTAGTCAACCTCTGTCATGGGGATAAAAGGTGCAGCATAGGGAATATAGTCAATGGTACTGTAATAGTGTTGTATGGTAACAGATGGTGGCTACACTTGTGGTCAGCACAGCATAATGTACAGACTTGTCAAATCACTGTTGTACACCTGAAACTAATATAACATTATGTGTCAGCTATTTCAATTAAGAAAAATTAATCAGGGGCACCTGGACAGCTCAGTTGGTTGAGCGTTCAACTTTGGCTCAGGTCATGATCTCACAGTTCACGAGTTTGAGCCCTGCATTGGGTTTGCTGCTGCCAGCACAAAGCCTGCTTCAGATCCTCTGTCCCTCTCTCATGTGTACTCTCTCTCTCTCTCTCTCTCTCAAAAATAAAAAAAACATTAAAAAAAAAAAGGAGAGGAAAAAAATTCACCTCTGATTAAATTCATCACAACAAAAAGGGAGAAGACACACGTAAGCAACATAAGGAATGAAAAGGGCAAAATACAGATGCTACTTACATTTAAATCACAAAAAAAAGGTAAGTGGGTTGTAATTTCAAGAAATGCACTAGCTTATTTATATGCTTGTTCCCAATAAAAACAAATAAAAAAATATTGGTTAATATATTAAAAACATCTTAAGGCAGCTAAGAGTTGAGACAAGACAATAAGGAATTACCAAACCAAAAGCTAAGTAGAACACATGATCACCTTTTGCCCTGAAAGAATTTGCTAATCCCAAAGAATTTGAACAGCAGTTTTGATCACCTCATGACACAAGGGGGACAAAAGTCAAAACTCAGGATCAACGAAAGATTCTTCTAAAAGAAGACACCCAAAACATTAAGCCAAGATTTCAAAATGCTACATACTTTCTTTGGGAATGAATAAACCTGAAATAAAATCCTCCTTCCACACCATGCCTTGTGGAGAGATACCCTGGCATTCAAGTAGAAAAGGACTGGAAAAAATAAGCAAACAAAAAAAAAAGACTCATAAGTTGTAAGCACTGACCAGCCCTACAGCATATTTACAGCCCAAATAAAAATCATCAGGGTGGTCCAAGAAACTTCAAACCATAAATTTAAAGTGTCCCTGAAGTTCAAACCTTAAGTTTAAGTGACTCTAATGCCACTGAGAAATACAAATTCTTTCTAGAGAAAGGCACCCTTATCCTGGGCCTCAGAAAATTCCCCAGAATAATTTTTCAAATACAATGAGAAAAATCCTCAAAGCACCTAAGGATAGGGGTAGATGACAAATTACCTTCAAAGCAACAATAATAGTCCTCAATAGCAACAATAAAACTAGAACACAGCATTCTATTTTTCAATAAGCTAGGGGAAAAAACCCAGAATCTAAAATTCTACATCCATGAAAATATCTTTCAAGTATACATAGATGTATTTTGATAAAAGATAAAAGGGTTTGACTCTAAAAGACCTCATTAAAGGAAATTCTAAATGATACCTTTCAGGCCCAAGCGAAATGATTCCAGATGACTGTCTAATATGTAAGAACAACAAAGGGAAAATAAAAGTAGCAACTATATGGGTGAATATAAATGAACTCAAACTTGACAAAACAATATTGTAATAATGCCTAGTGGAATTGTTTTTTTTTAATGATAGAATTAAAACATAGAACAAAAGTTTAATTATAGGGTGGTTCAGTTGGTTGAGTGTCGGACTCTTGATTTCAGCTTAGGTCACCATCTCACAGGTTGGTGGATCAAGACTCGCCTAGAGGTCTGCAGCTGAAAGCATGAAGCCTGCTTGGGATTCTCTCTCTCTCCTCTCTCTCTGCCCCTCCCTCTGTTGCTCTCTCTCTCTCTCAAAATAAATAAACATTTTTTTTAAGTTTAATTATATAAGGGAATAATGAAATTTAAATGTTCTAGGTCCCTTATACTATGCAGGAGGAAGGCAAAAGGTATAGATTTACATTAGATTTGAAAAAGTTCTCACCTTTTTTTTTTTATCACTTTAAAAGTCATACAGGGGGTGCCTGGGTGGCTCAGTGGGTTGAGCGTCCGACTACGGCTCAGGTCATAATCTTGCAGTTCGTGGGTTTGAGCCCCATATCAGGCTTTGTGCTGACAGCCTGCAGCCTGGAGCCTGCTTCAGACTGTCCCTGTCTCTCTCTGCCCCTCCCCCCATCTGTCCCTCCCCTGCTCACACTCTGTCTCTCTTTCTCTCAAATATAAACAAACATTAAAAAACATTTTTTTGTCATGCAGTGTATTACATTTATGGCATTTGATTAAATTTAACCACTCTTAGGAAGTCAGAAACCATTTTTCTTAAGTTTTTTACATTTTTTTAAAAGTTTTTTTATTTTGAGAAAACAAGAGAATGCACACACACACATACATGCACAAGTTAGGGAAGGGCAGGGAGAGAAGGAAAGAGAGAATCCTAAGCAGGCTCCGTGCTTAGGAGCACAGAGCCTGACATGGGGCTCAAACTCACAAACCGTGAGATCATCACTTAACCCGAAATCAAGAGTCAGCAGCTTAACCAACTGAGCCACCCAGGCACTGCTCACCATGACTCTTAAAAAAACAATTTCCCTTTCTTTCTAATCTTTCTTCACTGAATGGATTGTTTATCCCAATACTACCTCTTTTAAAAAGCTTTTAAAATTAAAATATAACAAGTATACAATAAACCATACCAATCATAAGTTACTTCACAAGAAATATTATAAAGCAATATTAAAAAGTGATTAGTCACTTTTATGTCATGAAACAGAACATAACCAACAATCTAGATAAACTCCCCACTCCCATCCCTTCCCAAATCACAAAGAAAAGCACTCTCCTCATTTCTAATTCCATAAATTAGTTCTGCCTGGTTTTGAACTTTAGTTCATGTAATCATATGGTATATATATCCTTTTGTTTCTGACTTTTCATTAAACATATTTGTAAGTTTTATCCATGTCATTTTGTATAGCTGCAGTTAGTTCCTTTTTCATGGTATTCCAACATATGTGTATACCATAATTTATCCATTTTACTGTTAATGGACATTTGGGTTGTTTCCAGTTTGGGGCTAGTACAAATAATGTTGCTATAAATGTAGTGTGCACTCATCTACAAATGTTCATGAATTTCTATTGAGTATATACTTAGGAATGAAATGGCTGAGTTATTGGTAATGTAAACATTCAACAAAAAGCCTGATAGTTTCCCAAAGTGTTAAGTGTTCACACTTCTAATAGCAATGTATTAAAGTTCCAGCTGTTCCACATTTTCATCAATACTTTGTACTGCCAGATCTTTTAATTTTAGCTAATCAATCAAGATGGTATAGTGTTTCAACTGTGATTTTCACTTATATTTTCCAAACATATAACTTGGCTGGGCAATTTTTACCATGTCTTTAGGCTATCCAAATCATGTCTTTTGAATACACTCTTCTGTGAAATGCCAATTCAAATTCCTGCCCATTTTTCTATAGAGTTATCTGTAGTTTTCCTACTGACTTTTAGTCCTTTATATATTCTTAATACAATTTCCTTGTCAGTTATATGCTCTTCAAATATCTCCCCCTACTGGCTTCATATTGGCTTGCCTTTTTACTTTTCTATTGCTATTTTTGATTAACAGAAGTTCTTAATTTTAATGAAATTAATCAAATTTCCCCTTACAGTTAATATGTGTGTGTGCACGTGAGAGCATGCATCTTAATGTTTGAGAAATCTTCACCTCCTCTATCTCGTAGAGATTCTTTCCTACATTTTATTCTTTAAAAGCATATCCATCTACAGTTGACTTTTTGTGTTATGGTTCAAGGTAAGGTCACAGATTTATTTTTTCCCACACGGATACCAAGTTACTCCTATTTTAGGGAGAAGAATACATATTTGATAATCAGAAGATCTGGGTTCTACTTCCAACTCTTTAAAACACAGGAATGTGCAAACCACTGATGTCTGAGTATGAGTTTTGTGATCCAACTCAAATACATATTTAGAATCACTGGATTAGGTGCTCTCCAAGTATTTACAATATAGCAGGGGAAACAGTTATATAAACACCATAATGTATTGTAAGAATTACTGGACAATACTTAGTGATGCTTTTGTAGACAAGACTGAAAAATATGAACTGACTGGACAAGACTGAAAAATATTATAAAGACAAAAAAAAAATGCCAAGTAGAAAGAATTACAAAGTATCTGTCACATAGTAAGTGTAAACAATAATTGGTAAATGCCAACTAGAAAGACTTACAAAAAGTTTTGTTTACAAAGAATGTTAAAGCTAAAATTAAAAACGCACACACTCACTAACAAGGACAACACAATCCTTTCTAGAAAATCATGCTCATGGCAAGAAAATTAATGAGAGCTCAAGTCTATATTCAGGTTGAGTGAGTTTTAAATTCATGTATTTAAATTCAAGTTAGTTAAAGTGGAGTACTGGTTTCAGGAGTAGAACCCAGTGATTCATCACTTACATACAGCACCCAGTGCTTATCCCAGCAAGTGCCCTCTTTAATGCCCATCACCCACTTAGTCCATCCCCCCACCTACCTCCACTCCAGCAGCAAATCTTCAGTTGTTCCATGTGTTTAAGGGTCTCTTACGGTTTGCCTCCCTCTCTGTTTTTATCTTATTTTTTCTTCCCTTCCCCTATGTTCATCTTTTGTATTTCTTTTTTTTTGTTGTTGTTTATTTATTTTTGAGAGAGAGACTGAGCACGAGAGGTGGAGGGGCAGAGAGAGAGGGAAACACAGAATCGGAAGCAGGCTCCAGGCTCTGAGCTTTCAGTGCAGAGCCCAAAGCAGGGCTCAAACTTACGAACTGTGAGATCATGACCTGAGTGGAAATCAGATGCTTAACCGACTGAGCCCCTCATCTGTTGTGTTTCTTAAATTCCACATATGAGTGAGATCATAATTTGTCTTTCTCTGACTGACTTATTTCGCTTAGCATAATACACTCTAGTTCTAGCCACATTGTTGCAAATGGCAAGATTTCATTCTTTTTAATCACCGAGCAGTATTCCACTATATGAATGTGTGTATATGTATGTGATATACATATACATATATACACACATATATATATATATATTCACATCTTCTATATATTTTTAAAAGATTTTATTTTCAATTAATCTCTACACCCAACATGGAGCTTGAAGCCACAACCCTGAGATCAAGAGTCGCACGCTCCATTGACTGAGCCACCCAGATGCCCCAAGCTTGATTTTTTTAAAGCTATGTATATGTAGGGAAGATTCCAAAATTACAAGATAGGAAGTTTGATTATTCGACCCTGGAAATTAACAGAAAGGGTTAGAAGCATCTAGAAAACAAAGCTTGTTCTAAAAACAAAAACACAATCATTGATAAATTCATGTCAAGATACCCTCTTCACTCTCTGGCAGGATTATTAGTCTGATAGATACATGACAAAGTTAATGATGCTTTTTTTCCACAAGACTGAAAACTCTGAATTGATAAGATTTTAAACTATATGAATTTTTTTCTACAGAGTACTGTTGAATGAGTTAACGTTAACCTGAAGTATGGACTCTAACATGAAACACCATGAGGCTTTTTTGTCTGTACTCCTTTATCTCCTGACAATTTCATCATTATTTTAAATTACACAAAAAAACTAGTAGGATTTTAAATGTAATAATCATGTTTTATGTTAGGACACTATTAGCATAGACATGTTTGGGGGGAAGTGGTTTATTCTCACTGAACCTTTTATTCCATCTAATAAGTAGACTAAATCAGTGACTTTCAAACAGTGAAACAGAATCTTTCAAACAGATTTTTAACAGTGATCCATAATAAGAAATATGATCGAGAACAACTAATCATATATGTGTTGGTGTGTGTAACTAAAACAAAAGTTTCATAAAATAACACCCTTATAACACAATGCCCCCTGATATTTCCTATTCTAGGTCATTATTTTTAATGTAGATTACAACTCAAAAAATTGATTTCATTACCAAAAATGGGGCATGAACTGTGGTTTGAAAAAATGGATTAGATGACTTCCAAAGTAACCTATAGCCCCCAAATTTTTATTTCTCTAATTTAGATACTGACATAAAATATGTGGTATCAAATAAGTAGATGATATGTCTGACAGAAACAGGAACAATGATTTCACAATGATGGAATTCATAATTATACCAAATAGATGAACACTGGATTGAAAACAAGATGAATCTACAGAGGTAAGGGCCTACATTTAGGTTCAGAAATACCCTCAGCAAGTAAACAGAGCCTGGCAGCAAGTCAGATTAAAAGACCTGGAGGCTTTATTAACTATAAGCTTATTACGAGATGTCAAGAGGATCTGTCAGTTTATGCAGGCTTGGTCTAAAAATAAAATAGTATTTAATAAATACTGTGTTATAAGTATTTTGGTATCTGAAATCAAGTTTAATCAGGATCAGAGTTACTAGGTCTAGACCTCATCCGTTTTTATTACATGTAACATACAAGAACAAAGCATTACTAATATTACATACATTTATAATATTTAAATAAATAATACTTCTTTTTACTGAGTATAATTTCCCAGACGTAGTGTTATTTCCCTTTACCAATTTAATCCTCAAAGAGGATTAAATACCCTACCCAGGTCACAAAGATTGTTAACATAAATGAAGTCAGGAGGTGAACCCAGGTCTGTCTGAATATAAATCAAGATTTTTTTTTTACTTTTTATCAGTGTTTATTAAATTATCTGCATCCATGGCTTTAATGACTATTCAGCATATATATATATATATGGGCCACTAATTTCAGGTAAACAAAATTTATTAGAATATTTTAAAACTCCAATTAATAATAATAGTAACAGTTTCCTACCACTATGATGGAGGCTATTGCTTATAATATTTTATCAAGATCTCTTTATCTTACTTAGTGATGTGTAACTTCTTTAAGCGTTCAGAAACTAATTCAATGATTCCCCACCCCCCCAAAAAGCTGAGAGCCGAATGCTTCAATCAGGGAAACAATGACACATGGGATTCCTAATCCTTTTTTTTTTTTTTTTTTGCATTTGGACTTTCTTTAAATTCTACTGCTATACAAACATATACATTTTTTGCTAATGTATGTACTACTATGTCATTAATTTCTTACTCTAAACAAGTAAACAAAATCAGCCAGTGCTGGAAAAGAGTCAAACTTTACTATAAAGCCATCTGTACTATACAGTTCAATCTTTGGAAATCCTGTTATATATCCTCAACATTAAAAATGATAATTTTGGCCCTATTCAAGAAACTGTAACATGTCATTAAGGCACACCTCTTAATAAGTAAGCCACTAGCAGTCATGGAAATAACATTTTATTGACATTAGTATTGTAAAGAAATGCACACAACTACTGAAACTAGAAACCCACACAAATCAACTGCAGGATTGCAGGAATTCTGTAGAAAAGGGAGGAATTATCAGAGCCTGACATTTTGGTCCCTCCAGGCTAGGGAAAAGACAAAAGGAAAAACTCAGTGGTCCTAACTATAACTAGATAGAGCTGTTTACTTCCATCAACAAAGTTTTAGCAAGAAATGAAAATAAAACAGAAAATAATTAAGATCCTGAGGTACACAAAGGTACACAAAAATCCCAGGGTGAAGCTTTCTCCCTAATTCACTATTCCCATTTTTACTAACCAATAATAGGGCAAAATCCTTTTGCCTAAGGAGATACAAATAGCTGGGGAAATACAGGTGACTATTTTTTTTAAAGACTCAAACAGCCATGAGACTTTCATTTTGAAAATATAGCTCCAAGGCCCCATGCTGAAGCAGCTTCACAATTAAAAACTTGAGAATATGCCCCCATAAGAAGAGGGTAATTCTCAGTCAACATGGAAAGAACCCTACCACAGAACTTTAACAAAAGTTAACACACTGCAGAGCTCAGCTCTAATCTATAGCAAAATCCATAGTCTATTGGAGCTATCCTTTAAGCAAAACACACACACACATACACACACACATGCCAATGCCCTCAAGTAAAAAGAAGCAGATTAAATGCAATGGTTTAACTCAAAGTGTAGTTTCTAGGGAAAAATTTTAAAGGTCGCAGATAGATAAGAGTTATATCAAAACAGAAGGCTTCAAAACAATTCCTAGGCTCTGCATGCCGAAACTATAAGTCAGATTTAAAAAATCTAAGACCTAAATAGATGGAGAGATAGACTATGTTCATGGATTGGAAGACTCAATATTGTTAAGATGTCAATTCTTTCAAACTGAGCTACAGATTTAGTGCAATTTCAATCAAAATCTCAGAAGGATTTTTTATAAATATTGACAAATTATAAAATTTACATGAAAAGACAAGGGAACAACAGACAATTTTTAAAAAGAACAAATTTGGAGGACTCACCCTACCTGATTTCAAGACAGAATGCCGTTGGTGAAAGGACATTTACATAAATCAATGGAACAGAAAAGAGAGACCACAAATAAATTGACATTTATGAGTACACATATACACACTGACTTTTAACAAAGATGTAAAAGCAATTCAATGGAGAAAGGATAATCTTTTCAACAAATGGTGCCGAAATCACTTGAAATCCATATGCAACAAAATGAGCCTTGATACATACCATATACCTTATACAAAAGTTAAATCAAAGAAAGAATACAAAAATACTCATTCAAAAGGAGACATGCACCCCAGTGTTTATAGTGGCATTATCCACAATAGCCAAATTATGGAAACAGCTCAAGTATCCACAGGCTGATGAATGACTAAGGAATAAACACACACACACACACACACACACACACACACGGATATTAGCTATAAAAAAGAATGATATCTTGCCATTTGCAACAACATGGATAGAGTTAGTATTATGCTAAGTGAAATAAGTCAATTAAAAGAAAGACAAATACCATATGATTTCATTCATATATGCAATTTAAGAAACTAAACAGGGGCACCTAGGTGTCTCAGTTGGCAAGTGTCAGACTCTTGGTTTGGGCTCAGGTTATGATCTCATGGTTCGTGAGCTCAAGCACCATGCCTGCTTGGTATTCTCTCTCTCTTCCTCTCTGCCCTGCCCCCACTCGGGTGGGCAGACACTCGCTCTCTCTCTCAAATAAATAAACCTTAAAAAATATTTAAAAAAAGAAACAAAATAAATAAGCAAAGCAAAGGTGGGAGGGAGGAGGGAGAGGTAAACCAAGAAACAGACTCTTACCTATAAAGAACTGATAATTACCAGCAGGGAAGTGGGTGGGAAGATGGGTTACATAGGTGATGGGGATTAAGGAGTGCACTTATTGTGATGAGCACCAGGTGTTGTATGGATGTACTGAATCACTATATTTACACCTAAAACTAATATTACACTGTGTTAACTAACTGGAGATTAAATAAAAATTTTTTAAAAATGCAAACTAAAACTACAATGAGATGCCAATACATACTTACTAGAATGGAAAAATACAAAACAAAACTTGACACTACTAAATGCTGACAAGGATTTGGAGCAACTTAGACTCTCTTATGTTGCCAGTGGACTGCAAAATGGTATAGCCACTTTGGAAAACACTTTGTCAGTTTTTAATAAAGTTAAAACATATCCTTACCTAAGACCCAATAATCTCACTCCTAGATATTTGCACAAGTAAAATGAAAAGCCATGTTCACACAAAAACCTATATGTGAACGTTTATAGTGTTTGTGTTGGAGACCCCCAAGACAACACCCAGGTTCAGTGATTCACTTGAGGAACTCACAGGACTCAGCATATCATCATACTTACAGCTAACATTTATCACAAAGAAACATTACAAAACAAAATCAGCAAAGGAAAAAGGCATATGGGGTAAAGTTGGAAGCCTGGGGTAAGCCTGATGTAAGCCTGATGTAAGCTTCCATGAGTCCTCTCCCAGCAGGATGTGTTTAATCCTTCCAGCAGCACATGCGAAGTACTATCTACCAGGAAAACTCACCTAAGCCTAGGATACAAGATTTTATTGGGGGCTGGTCACACACTTACCTTAGCTTATCATGTACCAAAACTCCATACTTCCAGAAGGAAAGAAGGTGCTTAGCATGAACAGTTTAGACATATAAACCATCCTTATTGTTAGAGAATGGTGGGAATACTCTTGAAATCCAAGTTCCAGACAACAGCTACAAGCCAACCTTGCAAACAGGCCTTTCTAAGAGCAGTAATCTCAGGCATGCTATGTTAACTCTTTTTTGCACAGTGCTTTATTTGTAATTGCCAAAACCTGGAAACAAATCCAAATATTCTTTGAACTGGGAAATGAATAAATAAACTGTAGTATATCCATACAATATAATATTATTCAGCAATGAAATGAACTATTGCTTCCTACAACATGGATGAATACCAACTGCATTTTGTTAAGTAAAAGACACCAAATTCAAAAGGCAACAAACTTTGACATTCAGGAAAATACAAAATAGATCAGAGATTGCCAGGGGGCTAAAGATGGGGGAGAATTTAAATACGAAGGAATAGCATGAGGAAATTTTTCTGGAATGATGGAACCATTCTGTATCTTGCTTTTGGTGGTGGTTGCAATGCTCTGTGCATTAATCAAAATTCACAGAGCTGTATACCAAAAAGAGTTAATTTTACTATATGTTAATTTTTTAAGAAGTAAAATACAGTTCCCCATGAATAAGATGAAAAGAAATACCATGGTGATGTTAATGCAAATAAAAGACAAAAATTTCACAGCCAGCAAAAAAACAATCCAGTGTAGAAGAAAGCAGAACACAAGGTAGAAAAATCTGCCAAAAAGACCTGTAGCTTCAGATAAACTTAAAAAGAATATCAAATCAATTAAGTGCTTGAACACAAAAATGATAAAATAACAGAATGAGATAAAAAGATTATAGAGCTAAGAAAAATAAAAACCAAAAGGCCCTTAAAGAATAATTAGAAACTTTCAGAAAAGAGCAGAACTACCCACCTCAGTATAACCAAATGTAATCCAATCCACCTCTGTATAACCAAATGACTATGACATGTAGGGACTATAAAAAGTAGATCACAATTTAAGAGAAAAACAACGAAATGACTGAAACCATAAAAAGATAGGAAAGTCAAAGCCAATACAATTAGTAAACTCCAAATAGTGAATACAACAAATGCAACAGAAGAAATATTCAAAAATATGTTAGAAGAAAATGTTCCTAAAATAGGGAACTGAATCTGCCAAATGTGAGTGGATATTTTGCTACTGAAGATTAAAAATCCAAAACAGGTTAAAAATATTCAGCTACATACTGTCTATAAGAAACATACAAAAAAATAAAAGCAAAGATATAGCAGACAAATCAAAACAAAGAAAAAGCAGGAATGGCAACATTAGCATCATACACAGGTAAAAAAAAAATATTCAATGCAAGAAAGAACAGTCAGCAAACTATAGCCCAGGGGACAAATCTGATCATGGCCTGTTTTTGTATGGCCACAAGGTAAGAACAACTATTATATTTTTAAAAAGTTATATTAAAAAAAAAAAGAAAGAAAGAAAAAGAAGAATTTAAGACAGAGACTATATGTGTGGCTTACAAAGCCCACAACATTTACTATCTAGCCCTTTAAATTATTGACCCTAGGGAATGCAAACTGATGCAGCCACTCTGGAAAACAGTGTGGAGGTTCCTCAAAAAATTAAAAATAGAATTACCCTATGACCCAGCAATAGCATTACTAGGAATTCATCCAAAGGATATAGGAGTTGCTGGTTCACAGAGGCACATGTACCCCAATGTTTATAGCAGCACTATCAACAATAGCCAAATTATGGAAAGAGTCCAAATGTGCATCAACTGATGAATGGATAAAAAAGATGTGGTTTATATATACAATGGAATACTACTTGGCAATGAGAAGGAATTAAATCTTGCCATTTGCACAATGCGGTTGGAACTGGATGGTAGTATGCTAAGTGAAATATGTCAGAGAAAGACAGATATGTTTTCACTCATATGTGGAACTTGAGAAACTTAACAGAAGATCATGGGGAAAGGGAAGGGAAATAAATAGTTTCAAACAGGGAGGCAAACTGTAAGATTTTTTATCTTAAATAGATAACAAACTGAAGGTTGATTGGGGGGAGGTGGGGAGAGGAGAAAATGGGCGATGGGCATTGAGGAGGGCTCTTGTTGGGATGAGCACTGGGTGTTGTAAGTAACTGACGAATCATGGGAATCTATTCCTGAAACCAAGAGCACACTGTATACGCTGTATATTAGCTAACTTGACGATACATTATATTAAAAAACAAAATTATTGACCCGAAGTACAACGGACTATAATTCATAGTTCACTTAGATACAGGAGGCCTCTACATGTTAAGGAAACCAGACTCTTATCACATACAGACATTTTTCCCTTAGCATGCTGTCATCAGACTTTCTTTATGGTGATACTGGCAGGTACAACTTTTATTTGATTATCGAATTGAATTTACCAATTTTTTCTTTCTGGTTTCTGGATTGCATCTTACAAAGACATACCTGCTTTAATGGTAATTTTTAAAATTTCCATGAAATCTTCTTTTATAAGTTTTATAGTTTTGTTTTTTTTTATATTTTAAAGCACTGAGATGCCTGTAATTTATTGTTGCTTTCCTGAAGCCTTTCTAGAAAAAAGGAGTAAGATCTATACAGCAGAATTCCAGACTGAAGACTAATATGGAGAGGGAAGTATTGGAAAAGTTTAGGGAAGAAGAGGAGGAAAATAAGCAGGATTCTATAGAAACCTTGAAACTGACTGAATGATAACTGATATACGTTTGTTGCCTCTTCTTATTGGAAAGCTTCAAACTATATTCTTTGTTGAAATGTGAAAGAATGTTCTCAAGGAAGTTTCATGGGTCATGCACTGGTAACTTAGTATTTCACTTCTCCTTCATACCTCATTTGAAAACAAGAGTTTAGGCAGAAAATAAGATCCAATCACAAATCTCTCTGTATCTGAATTCAAGTTACTATTCGGTGTTGTTATCTCTTTGTTGCTATTGTAAATAGGATTTCTCTTCTTAAGGTTCAAACTGGTTGTTTACATATAGGGCATGGGTCAGCAAACTGGCTCAAGGACCAATCCAGCCCACTGCCTGCTTTGTAAATAAAGTTTTATTAGAACACAGACATGTTCATTTGTTTACTGTCTAAGGCTGCTTTCATGCTACAGTTGGGTACTGTGGCAGAGACTTGTTTAGCCCACAAAGTCTAAAATATTTATCATCTGGCCCTTTACACAAAATGTTTTCAAACTCTGATGTATATGAAAGCTATTTATAGTTTGGGGTAAAATTCACATAACATAATATTAATCATTTTAAAGTGTATAATTCAGTGGCATTTAGTTCAATTCATAATGTTGTGTAATCATTACCTCTAGTTCCAAAACATTTTCATCACCCCAAAGTGAAATACTGTCCCTATTAAGCAATCACTCTCCATTCTTCATGCTCCCTCCCCCCGACTACCACTAATTTGCTTTCTGTTTCTATGGATTCACCTAATTTGGATATTGTATATAAATGGAATCCTATAAATATGTGACCTTTTGTGTCTGGCTTCTTTCACTTAGTATATTGTTTCAGACATGTTGTAGTGTGTCTCATTTCTAAGGCTGAACAATATCCCATTGTATAGATATATTATATTTTATCTATTCATCAGTTGGTAGACATTTGAGTTGTTATCACCTTTCGGTGATTGTGAATACAGCTGGTATTCCCTGCCATGCTCACACTCTGTCTCTCTCTCAAAAATAAATAAAACATTTAAAAAAAAAAAAAAGAACACTCATTCATTGCTAATGGGAATACGGACTGATTTGGCTACTGTGGATAGCAATCTGGCATTTCCTAGTCAAACCAAATATAGGGCTACCTTATAACCTAGCAATTCTATTCATTTGTATATAGGTTTCCAAAGAAATCCTTACACAGAATCATGTACAAGGATGTTCACTGCAACACAATCTGTGATGTCAGGAAATTGGAAATAAATAGGTAGCTATCACTAAGGTAACAGATAGGTAAAATGAGATAAATGTCTCACAAAGTATTTTGCAGCTATTAGAAAGAAGCAATAGAAGTACCAGCATGACTAGATCTTACAATTTTAGTGCCTATGGGGAAAAAGACAGAATGAGACGTACAATGCAATAACTTTTATGTAAATTTAAAAACCAGTGCACACAAAATAACAATACTTATTTTGCAAGAACACAATCACAAAAAAATAAAATACATTAGAATATAAACAATGTAACATACACTATACAATTACTTTCTGAAAATAATATAAACATATTAAGACATTTGTTCATGGGGGAAGGGAAATTCAAATAGATGAAGAACTAAAGAAAGAAAATAAAACAGAGACTTCACACAAACCAATGATGATAATTTGTCTTGAACAAAGGATTAGTTTAACTTCTGCACCTAAGGTTAAGAAAAACTGTACCCACAACATCACTAAGTTCCTTTATTATTAGTAACATTTTTTCAGTTGATTCTGGGTATTTCATGTGTATAACTGTATCATCTAAAAATAGCAGTATTTTACCTTCTCTTCCATTTTTATACCTCTTAGCACAAAGATAGCAAAAGTGATGATAGCAAGCATTTGTACCTTGTTTTCAATTTTATAGAAATTCTTCCAAAACTTACCCATTAAGTATGGTGCTAACTTCTGAGCTTATTTTTTATACAACCATATTAAAAAGGTAGCCTTCTATTTCTGCTTAGCACTAATTTTTATTAGGAATAAAAGAGCATGTGACCCTTAATCTCAGGGTTTTGAGTTCAGGCCCCATGTGGGGAGTGAAGCCTACTTAAAAAAACAAAAAGAAAAGAAAAAGAGACAAAGTCTTCTCAGGATCTATCAAGATGCTCTTGTGATTTTTCTTTGATCTATTAGTACAGAGATTTATGTTAATGTATTTCCAATACTGAATTATCCCTGCATTTTCAATATGCATGTAAAGTGTATTTTTAAATATGATTTTGTGTTCTATTTGATAAATGTGTACATTTTATCCTAAATAATATTGGACTGTAGTTTCCTCTCCTTTTACTATGCTCTAGAACAGTGCTTTTTATAGCACCAAAGTTACATATTCCTAAAAGTTTTGTAGAATACAGCTACGGAACTATCTGAGCCTGATGCTTTTTGTAGAAGTAACTCTTTGACAATCTTCTGTATTCCTTCTGTAAAGAGCTGTGCTTTCAAAAGATTAATAAAGCAGAAAAGCATCTGGCAATCTAAGAATCAAAGAAAAGAGAAAAATACAAATACCTATTAGTAATGTGAAAAAGAGACTATAACAGCAATTCTAGTGATAATTAAAAGAATAGGGCATACAACTTTGGCAATACATATGAAAATGTAAAACTAAGATTAAATGGTAGATATTTTAGGAAAATATGAATTATCATTAAATTACCAAACTGACTTAAAAGAAAACCTAAAAAAATTAACAAACACCAATGGAATTGAAAAGTACAACAAAGGTGATCTAAGGAATTGTTACACTGCAATAAACAGAAGTCTACTCAAACTAAGTCAAGCAAAAGAAAAAAAAAAAGAAAGAAAAAGTATTAGGAGAATACTGGAGTATCTATTTCATGGAACCTGTGCTCAAAGAGCACAGTCAAGCTAAGGGAGTCTATAATTTTAGGAACCCAGGATTCGTGCTCCTTTTTTGGAACTGAATGGTCTCGTTTGTTCCTTTCTACACACGTGCCCATTTTTTCCCTTTCTACAATCACCTTCCTGTACTAAGATTCCTAGTTTATTATGTCTGCTCAAGGTCAAGGCCCAATACCAACCAACTAAAGTCTCTGTGTACCTTTTTGAAACTTCCAAGTTCCAAACGGTCATAGCTTGGGTCAAGTATCAACTCTAGATCCAATGAACTGTCCACAGAAGAAAGAGGAAAAATAAGAGTACAGAGTCATAAGCTACTAAAATAAAAGCTAAATTCACCTTTTCAGTAAGGGTTCTGATGTGGGCAGTTTAATGTGTGAACTGGGCGGATACCCTGAGATATCTACAAAAAGAATCTGCCTCCTCCCAAAAGCCCCTACCCAAAATACTTTATGGATGAATTCTAGCAAATCTTTATGGAACATAAAATTCCTGTTATTTATTCTGTTAAAGAGCACAAAAAAGATACACAGTTAATTATTTTACAAGGCTAACTTGATCACATTATCACAAACCTAGCAAAATTAACTCCCAAAGCAATGTTCAATGAATTATTCACATTTTTAAAAAATATTTACTTGGGGAGAGCACAAGCAAGGGAGGGGTAGAGAGAGAGGGACAGAGGATCCAAAGTGGGCTCTGAACTGACAGCAGTAAGCCCAGTGTGGGGCTTGAACTCATGAACCATGAACCAGGAGATGGTGAACTCAGCCGAAATCGGAGGCTTAACCAACTGAGCCACCCAGGTGCCCCAAATTATTCACATTTTTTAACAGAGATGCTAAAGTTTACATGTAAACATGCACACATATTCGTATGCATTCATATTTTCATATTTTTAAACTATTACCAATAGTATAATTCTTAGGAGTGATATTAGAGATATTTTCTTCACAATGTTTGAATTCTTTAGTCATTCTTCATCAGAAAAAAGTCACATTTTGAAAATTAAATAGCCTAGAAACATACTATAAAATATTAAAAATTCAGTGTATGGTGAAGTAACAGTTCAGTAGGGATATTAATCAGTAATAT
Organism: Felis catus; assembly: GCF_018350175.1. Taxonomy (NCBI): domain Eukaryota; kingdom Metazoa; phylum Chordata; class Mammalia; order Carnivora; family Felidae; genus Felis; species Felis catus. Next base: position 126,620,290 of record NC_058374.1, read on the forward strand.
TGGAATGACTGACCACCATTCTGGGGAACATGACCCTTATCTGAGGTAAAAGAAGTAAAAGCTCAACCTCAGTGTCAATATAAATTCTAGATAGAAAAAAGATTTGTACAAATAAATGAAAATGTAAGTGTATTAGAAAAGCATGTATATAAATATTTGTATCACCTTTGGTCACCTTTGGATGGGAAAGGCCCTTTGAAGCTTATTATTAATGATATAAACCATAAAAGTTTGGGTACAAAAGTTTAACATGCGTATTTTCAAAAATCACTAAGACTGCCATTTCTTTTCATCTTTTCATATGTCCCTGTTTCTGTATTCTCATAATTTTCCTATTTTTAATTATCTCACAAATGATTATTTCCAATTATACATACACATCTAGTTCCAATTTCCCTTCCTAGTTTCAGTTCCTGTTAAACAACTGTACCTGGATATCCTACCATTACCTTAAATTTAATACATCTTAAACGAAGCTTATCGTTCTAACCCCCAAACTAGCTCTGTCTAAATTTGTCTCCATTTCTGTGATCTCAAGACTTGGAATTACCATTGTTGTCTCATTTTCTAAAACCTCCCGTATATGTCCTTTTTAGTATTCCCGTTTCACTGATTCAATCTTTGCCTTTTACTCCTATTATATGACCCAAAGTTATGACCCTCATTACAAAAAAGAGCAACACTAAACCCTATAATAAAAAAGACATTTTAACCCTAATGTGGGAATTGACTACCCATCACATGTTAATACCAATAAAAGGACTAGCCGGGACATTCTCCAGTACATATACACTATAGCACAGTAATTTAATATTAAGTCATTCTATTTATAGCCTTTTAATTCCTGCTGGCTTATAATACTTAAAACAGCAAAATTTAAAAATACCACAAATGTCATCAAGATATTTAGTTTGTTGTTATTGTTGCTACTGAGGCGGTAGAAATGGAATAAGATAAAAATGGCAAAAGTAATTAGAGTCAATAGAATCCCATTTTTAAAATAGCACTTTTCTTTCATCTCTAGGACACCTTAATATCCAATTAAAACTAATATGCAATCCAAACCAAACAAAAATATGTGACAATTAATGTTAAAATGTCACAATCTTAAACACCTGATGTTACATCTTTTATATTGCTAATAATTATTTTTCCCATTACCATCACAGAAATCATACAATCCCTCCTAATCCTCTGTAAAACATACAGGGCCAACACTAACTGATAGCCAAGACTAATTTTAGCTTGAGAAAAGCAGGCTATTGCTTTCCAGCACATCTAATTCCTGTTTCAATCAGTTAAAGTTGTAGACCTGATGGGCGCCTGGGTGGTTCAGTCAGTTAAGCGTCTGACTCTTGATTTTGGCTCAGGTCATGATCTAATGGTTGTGTGTTGAGTCCGACACCGGGCTCCATGCTATCAGTGAGGAGCCTGCTTGGAATTCTGTCTCCCTCTCTCTCTAACCCCTCCCCACTAGTGCTCTCTCTGTCTCTCTCTCAAAAAATAAACATTAAAAAAAAATTGGGGCACCTGGATGGCTCAGTCGCTTAACTCTCCAACTTCAGCTCAGGTCATGATCTCGCCATTGATGGGTTCCAGCCCCACATCGGGCTCTGTACTAACAGCTCAGAGCCTGGACCCTGCTTCGGATACTGTGTCTCCATCTCCCTCTGCCCCTCCCCGGCTCACGCACTGTCTCTCTCTCTCGCTCTCTCTCAAAAATAAACATTAAAAAAAATGTTTTTAAATAAAAAATAAAGTTCTAGGTATGTCAAGAGCCAAACTTGCTTATGTCAGCTGAACTTCTTGTAATCACGTAATTAAATTTTATGCATACTCATTAATTGAGTGTAAAAAGAAAGCATTTTTTTGGTCAAATCACTACGGTGTACATCTGAAACTAATGTGACACTGTGTTAACTATACTTCAGTTTTGTTTAAAAAAAAGCTGTTTTATTGAAAATTAAATTGTACATTTCAAAATGGTTCAAAAAAAAGTGAATCACTAAAAAACTTTATTACCTGTGAATAAGATGCTTAAAATAGACCATAAGAAAAAAATGTACTAAAGAAATTTTGCACTCAAGTTTGTTTCACAAGGGTCTTTAAGGTTTTAATTAACTTTAAAGAAAATAATAGGCAGTATCAGACTGTGGGTGCAATTCATGCATGAAGGCCAACATGAAACTCCAATGAAATCAGCAAAACAATATTCATTTATATATTCAACCCACAAGTACATGTTGAATACCTAAGTTAACTTTTTGGTCACAGTAACTTTTATATTCTTAAAAATGACTGAATAATCTCAAAGAGCTTTGTCTTATAGGTAATATCAACATTTATGTGAGAAATTAAAGATGAGAAAATTTTAAAACGTAAGACTACACCAGCACACATTCCATTAGCCATCACAGCAATAATGTCATTACTTATCATGTAGCTTCTAGAAAACTGACTGTATACATGAGAGAGTGACAGTTAAAAAGCCAAATAATGTCTTAATATTACTATGAAGGTAGTTTGGGCTTAAAAGAGTCTCAGGAATCCATAAGCATCCCTGGACCAACCCCTGAGAACTGCTATCATAGGGTTGAAGAGCCAATAACTGAATGAGGAAGCAACATGAATCAGCCCCTCTTTTGAGTAATTTGATGGAACAAGACAATAAAGAAGTAAATCAATAAATATATAATTTCAGGTAGTGATAGACGCCATGAAAAATAAAACAGGGCAAGGAAAAGAAAGGGAAAAGTGAGAGATACGTAGGAGGAGCAGGGGCAATGACTTTACATAAGATGGTCAGAAAAGGTCTCTCTGAGAAGGGCTAATGAAGGAATGAGCCTTGCCAAGGTCTGAGATAATAACATTCCAGGTAGAGAAGCAGAAAATGCAAACACCTTGGATGCCATGGGAAGATTCTGAGCATAGAATGATTTGACCTGATAAAGGTTTTTAAAATATTCCTCTGGCTTCCACATGGAACAGGCTGGGAAGGTAGGTATAAAAATGGAAGTTGAGAAGTTAGGAGTCTATTGCAACGTCCTGAAAAAAATGTTCCTAGTATAACAGCAATGGAAGGGTGAGATCTGAAAGGATATGAAAGTTATTTTAGAGGAAAAGCTATAATTGCTGAAGGACAAAACATAAGGTTATGAGGAAAAAAAGAAATGAAAAAAAATGACTCCTAGGTTTTACAGAGCACCAAGGTGAATGTTGCCATTTATTGTGATTTAGGAAAACCATGAGAGGTGGGTAAGATGGGGGCAAAATCAAGCTTAAGACGCTTATTCAGAATCTGAATAAAAACACTGGATATGTAGGTCTGGAGCTCAAGATAGAGAGGCCAGGGCAGGAAATACATGATAAGAAATCATGAGGTATTCAAGTATGTGACTAGGTGAGATCACCTAAGGAACAGATGTGAATAAAGAAGTGAGCTCTGGAATTTCGCCTTACAGCAAAAGATTTCACATTAATACATACTTACGTATGTGTTCTTTTTTACGCTTGTCTTTTTCAAATAACTAACTGCAGTTCCCAGTGGTATTAGGGCACTTTTGGTACCTCCCTTTTCATATCAAGACATAGACTCAAGAATCTCCTTCATCAGAAGTATTCTGGAAACTTCTGGAACTCCTCTTCTCTCAAACCAGTATCTCACTCCCTCCTTCCTCTCATCCCCTTCTTCACACACACTAACCATCTCTACTCTTTATTCTTCCCCCAGGGTTGTCTCTCTTCAGTGCTCCCAAGATTTGCATATTTCTCCAGAGGCCCTATTTTACATTCTAATTATTTGTCCTTTAATGGTGTGAAAGTTTCCTTACGGGGCAGGACCCCTCACTTTCATCTTTGAGTCCCCAGTGCCTTGCAAAGTGCCTGTCAGAAAACAGGTTCTTAATGAATGCTTCCTGAATGAATAAAATGAAGGGCCAATGACCTACGCAAAGTCAGTCCCATTGCTACTTAGTAGGAAAGCAGGGATTAGAAACTAGGTTTTCAGATAGCCAGATAAACTCACTTCAGTCTGTCATTCAAAGAACACTACGTTCAGGTGCCATGTTATCTATATATTTTATTTCCTATTTATCATCCTGTCATAACTGTAAGTCTGGTGATGTGCCCAAAATTCACCTTCCTCAGCCTGTCCAGAATCTGTGCAACCAACTTATGTATTACCTTTCCCATTAAAAACTCTCTTCATCAATCCCTCAATCACTGTCCTCCTCCCCCACACCAGCCACATATACAAACTCAGTAATACCCTATACAATCTGATTTCTGATCTCACAACTACACTGAAGCTACTCTCTGTTTACCAAAGGCCTTTGTAACAGTTAAAGTATAATTTTCAAAATAGTAAAATCATACTCTCATAAAAATATTTTAAAAATTAAATGAATATATGGCAAAGATTTGATTTAACTCATTATAATGAATGAAGAAACCAGTAAAGATGTTAAAACTGGTTCAAATGAGAATCTGGCATATAGAGATTTACACTCCCCATGGTACAAAATTAATTTGCATGACATGAATAGGAATAATTTGCATTCATATGGACAGGAAACATTTGTTTTTTTTTTATCTCATTTTTTTTTTATTATATGAAATTTATTGTCAAATTAGTTTCCATACAACACCCAGTGCTCATCCCAAAAGATGCCCTCTTCAATGCCCATCACCTACCCTCCCCTCCCTTCCACCCCCCATCAACCCTCAGTTTGTTCTCAGTTTTTAAGAGTCTCTTATGCTTTGGCTCTCTCCCACTCTAACCTCTTTTTTTTCTTTTTTTTTCCCTTCCCCTCCCCCATGGATTTCTGTTAAGTTTCTCAGGATCCACTAAGAGTGAAAACATATGGTATCTGTCTTTCTCAGGAAACATTTGTTCTATTATCAGCTTTCTTTATTATTTTTTTTTAATGTTCATTATTTATTTTTGAGAGAGACAGAGTGCAAGGGGAGGGTGGGGCAGAGAGAGAGGGAGACACATAATCCGAAGCAGGCTCCAGGTTCCGAGCTGTCAGCACAGAACCCAACACGGGGCTCAAACTCACAAGCTGCAAGATCATGACCTGAGCCGAATGTGGATGCTTAACCAACTGAGCCACTCAGGCGCGCCCCTCTATTATCAGTTTTCTATATCTTAACTTTAAAAAAAGTGTTTTTTTCAAGTGTAATTAAACATACAGTGTTATATTAGTTTCAAGTGCACAATGATTCAACAATTCTATGCATTTCTCAGTGCTCATCAAGATAAATGTACTCTTGGGGTGCCCGGGTTAAGTGTCTGACTTCCGTTCAGGTCATGATCTCAGTTCCTGGGTTCGAGCCCCACGTGAGGCTCTGTGCTGACAGCTCAGAGCCAGGAGCCTGCTTTGAATTCTCTGTTTCCCTTTCTCTCTGCCCCTCCCAAGTTCACACACACACTCGCTTGCTCTCTCTCTCTAAAATAAAATAAAATAAAATAAAATAAAATAAAATAAAATAAAATAAAATAAAATAGGGGCACCTGGGTGGTTCAGTCGGTTGAGCATCCAACTTTGGCTCAGGGCATGATCTCATGGTTCATGGATTCAAGCCCCACATCAGGCTCTGTGCTGACACCACGGAGCATGGAGCCTGCTTTGGATTCTGTCTCCCTCTCTCTCTGCCCTTCCCCAACCTGAGCTCTCTCTCTCAAAAAAAAAAAAAATAAAAATAAAAATAAACAGACTTACAAAAAATTAAAAAAAAAAATAAGTGTACTCTTCATTCCCCTTACCTATTTCACCCACCCCCAATTCCACCTCCCTCTGACAACCACCAGTTTCTTCTCTATATTTGAGTCTGGTTTTTTTTGTTGGCAGTGGTGGTCTCTTTTCCTTTGTTCCTTTGTTTCTTAAATTCCACATATGAATCTAATCATATGGTATGTGTCTTCCTCTGACTCATTTCACTTAGCAGTATACCCTCTAGGTCCAACCATGTTGTTGCACATGGGAAGATTTCACTCCTTTTTATGGCTGAGTCAAATTCCAGTGTGAGTGTGAGTATGAGTGTGTGTGTGTGTGTGTGTGTGTGTGTGTTTGCATGCGTTATCACATCTTCTTTATCCTTTATCTATCAATGGACACATGGGTTGCTTCCATATCTTGGCTACTGTAAAAAAAAAAATGCTGCAATAAACATAGAAGTTCATACACCTTTTTGAATTAGTGTTTTCATTTTCCCTGGGTAAATATCCAGTAGTGGAATTACTGGATCATACAGTATTTCTATTTTTAATTTTTTGAGGAATCTCTATACTGTTTTCCACAGTGGTTGCACCAATTTGCATTCCCACCAATAGGCCGCAAGGCTTCCTTTTTCTCCACATCCTCACAAACACTTGTTTCTTGTGTTTTTAATTTTAGCCATTCTGACAGGTGTGAGGTGATAATCACATTGTGGTTTTGATTTGCATTTTCCTGATGATTAGTGATGTTGAGCATCTTTTTATGTGTCTGTCGACCACCTGTATGTCCTCTTTGGAAAAACGTCTATTCAGGTCCTCTGACCATTTTTTAAAGCAAATTGTTTGGCTTTTTGGTGTTGGGTTGTATAAGTTCTTCATATATTTTGGATACTAACTCTTATCAGATATACCACTTACAAATATCTTCTCCCATTCACTAGGTGGCCTTTTTGTTTTGTTTATGGTTTCCTTCACTGTACAAAAGCTTTTTATTTTGGTATAGTCACAATAGTTTAATTTTGCTTTTGTTTCTCTGACATAAAGAGACATAATCCAGAAAAATGTTTCTACAACTGATGTCAAAGAAATTACTGCCTGTGTTTTCTTCAAGGAATTTTTTGGTTTCAGGGCTCACATTTAGGTCTTTAATCTATTTTGAGTTTATTTCTGTGTATGGTATAAGAAAGTGGTCCAATTTCATTCTTTTGCATGTAGCTGTTCAGTTTTCACAGCACCATAACTTTAATCTACACTGTGCCTTTAACCCTTTTTATAAAAAATTGTAAAACAGTCTAGGCAATCAAGGACAAAAGTACATATCCCTAAATCAGACTAATATAATTTCTGGAGGGTTCTCTAGGTCTAGGAAGGTCCACTGCTCATCATTCAAGACACACAGTCATTTCTTCTACCCATTTCTAAGTTGTTGACAATTTTTCCTAAAAACTGTCAAAACTCATCCTAACCTGCCTTCTTCAGCACAATGAAGAAAAATACTTGCCACCTTTGGTTCCCATAATACAGTACTCACCTGGTTTCTCTTCTACCTCTGACTGATTTTCTTCAGTCCCCTTCACCAGTTTCTATTCATCTTACAGTATTCACCAAGATTTTGATACATCTTATTCTATTCAATATCATCAGTCATGCTTTGTCTATTAATTATATAGGAATTATTCCCATATCCAGAGTTCTAACATCTATAATCCCCAAACCTCAACTTCTATTTTCTCCATTTCCCATGTTGATATTTTAGCAGTACCTCAAATTCATTGATGACCTGAACTAAACTCATTCTTTTCCTAACCTAAATATGGTCTATTCCTGTGTTCTCTGACTTAATGTCTAACTGTCAAAGAAGTACAAAGGATGAGAATCTTTCATTCTACTGACTCTCTGAAACTGCCTTTCTCAGACAGTCACCTAAACTGTCCATTGTACCTCTATAATCACTCTCTTGCATCTTCCCCTTGGTCATACACTTTTCCCTAATTAAAGCCTACATTATCTTTCAATGGACTGTTGATAAAGCCTCCACACTCAGCTGCCAAAGTTGTATTTCTTCAACAAATTTTTCTGACTTCGTCCCACCTTCTGATCTGAGTTCTTAAATAATAGGCATCTACTGTTTTAGGGCACCCACTTACTTTCTACTCATTCTACTTCAGTAACTCCAAAACTGAGTCCACCTGTGAGGCATACAACTGCAGCTCAGACAGAGGCTCACAATCACTGGTTCATAAACTGGTCCAAACAGAGCCACTGAAGTGCCACAGACTTTTGCTAAGATTTCTGGGGCTGAGCATATGTTTTTTACTACTATAGCTGCTACTGTTATTGCTATATTTTACCACCAGAGGACAGCCTGAGAAGCCAACCCAGAATAAGTGAAGTTTGGAGATACAAAGAGGGAAATTTGGTCCTGGGGACATCTTCTGAGTCCTAAAACCAACTCATGTCTAAATCCACTTTCCTTTGGATTGTTCAATTACATTTGTCAATCAATTCTCTGTTTAAGCCTATTTGAGTCAGGCAAAACTATCCAGAGTACTAAACCAAAAGAGTACTAAACAGTATCCCCTGTCTTTTCATGCACCATATGACTCAGTTATGAAATTTTCTTCCCTCGGCCTGGATGGAATTCTCTTCCTTCCATTCTGTGTTTGTTAAGATCCATCTCATACCTCAAGGCTCAGCTCAAATGCCTCAGTGAAGCAATCCTCTAAGGCTGGAAAAAGAAGCAAAAGGGATTTTAAACTATGTTATGGCTTTCTGAACTTTAATCTAAAGGTAAAGAAATGTCATGAAAGGATTTTAAAGAGTAAAGAACACAAACAGATTTACAATTTTAAAAGATCACTCTGATTGCTGTATAGAGAATGAATTAGAGAAGGGCAAGGGGGACAATGATTCATAAACTACTCAAATTAGGCCAAAAAAATGATAGTATGAGCTAAAGTAACAGTGGAGATAGAAGAATGTATTTCTGTGATTATTTTATTTTTGGATAAATCCCTCTCCATACTGTAAACTCTCTGAGGACAGAGAAATTATCTATTGACTTCCGTTTACCCACAGAAATTAACAAAGTGATTGACACACAACAGAAATTCAAATATTTGCTGAATAAATTAATATATAATTAATAATCCCACCTGTCAATTGAGCAACTGGGCAAATAGTGTTATTATTTATGAAGATAGGAAACACAGGAAAAGTCTGTTTTTGAGACAGAGATAATGGAGAAGATGATCTTTGTTTTGAACAAGTTTAAGATAATATAACACAATCAAATAGGCAGGGAATCTATATATAATGGATACATATCTGGGGATCAGAAGAGAAATATGAGCTGAAGATGCTGATTTGTGAATTCTGGGCAAATGAATGGTAATTGACTTTTCAAAGAGAGATGAGATTGCCTACGAATTATGCAAAATGAAAAAAGGGTGGAGATCACAGACCTCAGGGGTATTTAAGGGTTGAACAGAAAAAGAGAAGTCAAGGAAGAAGACTAATAGCTCTGGCAGAAAAAACAAACAAGAAGAGGATCCTCTAATTAAAGCAAGGGGAAGAAGAGGAAAGTGTGGTCAAAGGTGTGAAACAGTAAAAAGTCAAGGAACTGGGAATGCAAGCTGGTGCAGCCACTCTGGAAAACAGTATGGAGGTTCCTCAAAAAACTAAAAATAGAACTACCCTACAACCCAGAAATTGCACTACTAGGCATTTATCCATGGGATACAGGGGTGCTGTTTTGAAGGGACACATGCACCCCCATGTTTATAAGCAGCACTATCAACAATAGCCAAAGTATGGAAAGAGCCCAAATGTCCATCGATGGATGAATGGATAAAGAACATGTGGTACATATATACAATGGAATATTACTCGGCAATCAAAAAGAATGAAATCTTGCCATTTGCAACTATGTGGATGGACCTGGAGGGTATTATGCTAAGTGAAATTAGTCAGTCAGAGAAAGACAAAAATCATATGACTTCACTCATATGAGGACTTTAAGAGACAAAACAGATGAACATAAGGGAAAGGAAACAAAAATAATATAAAAACAGGGAGGGGAACAAAACAGAAGAGACTCTTAAATATGGAAAACAGAGGGTTACTGGAGGGGTTGTGGGAAGGGCGATGGGCTAAATGGGTAAGGGGCACTAAGGAATCTACTCCTGAAATCATTGTTGCACTATATGCTAATTTGGATGTAAATTTTAAAAAATAAAAAATAAAACTAAAAAAAGAAAAAAGAAAAAGAAAAAGTGTCAAAGTTCAAAAAAAAAAAAGTCAAGGAATGAAAAGTTTAAAAGCATACTTTGGATGAAAAGTGTTTTGATGGAGTAGGTGCAGGTGGAACCAAGACTAGTTTGGAGTGGATTGAAGGATGAGTAGAAGATAAAGAAATGAAGTAAGCCAGTATTAGACATCTTGTTCATGAAATTTGGCTACAAAGGAACTAAGAAACACAGTTACAGGAGAGGAATGTACTCAAAGGGAGATTTTTGTTCCTCTGTTGGTTTTCCTGCTCTTACTGAGTTCTTATAGCATGTTTAAGTGCTGATTAGAAGCAAACCAAAAATAAAGAAAGGATGAAAGGGGCTAGGTGGCTCAGTTGGTTAAGCATCCAGCTTTGGCTCAGGTCATGATCTCAGGGTTCCTGTGATTTAGAGCCCCTTGTCAGGTTCTGTGCTGACTGACAGCTTGGAACCTGGAGCCTGCTTCAGATTTTATGTCTCCTTCTCTCTCAGCCCCTCCCCAGCTCATGTTCTGTCTCTGTCTCTCTCTCAAAAATAAACATCAAAGAAAGAAAGAAAGAAAGAAAGAAAGAAAAGGATGAAAGAGAATAATGAAAAATGAGATTCACAACATCAAAACATCTGTATCTATCTATATAGATATAGATACATAAACATCATGTTGTACACCTTAAATATATACATTTTTGTCAACTATGCCTCAATAAACCTGTAAAAAATGTGAGCAGTTTTTAAAATGGGGTATAGCTGAAGAGACTGGTGAGTTTAAAATACACATTAGCATCAAAGTTAAATGAAGTAACTGTCTCACTCCTAAACCCTAGACTTAAAGAAAATTTTAAAATTATTTATCAAATGCCTACGGTGTAAGAGAAACTATGCTAGACACTGCAGAGAATACAGCTCTTGCCCCAGATATCTGCAGAGCCTTGATACTTCTCTTTCTTTAGGTCTCTGTTCTCACATTCTGCTTTATTTCTCTCCACTTTTTACAACCTGACATATTATATTTGTTTTATTGCCTGTTTCTCCTCCTAGACTAGAAGCACCTCAAGGGCAGGGACTTTCTCTTACTGTTGTATCCCCAGTACCAAAATAATGCCTGCCATAAATATGAATGAAAAATAAATTTTTGATTGAATGAAATGGTACCTTCTCTTCAGGAAGAAGAGTTGCAATTTGTTAAATGAAAAATAAGTGAATATATGAGGACTATATAATATTTAGAAATTAAAGAAATAAATACTATGGTGATATGGAAAGCAGTATCAAAAAATGGCATAAGAGTTACAAGACTATAAAGCATCCCAGACAAGGTGATATAAACAATATTAAGGAAAAGGTGGTTATGTGGACTGGACCTTAAAGGGGTAAATAGATTCTTTTATGTGTACAATTCAATGATTTCTTAGTACATTTAAAGAGTTGTACAACCACCAACTTCTAGAACATTTTCATCACCTCAAAAAGAAACCCTGTGCCCCTTAGCTACCACCTCCCAACTCTCCCAACCCACCTAGCCCTAAGAAGCCACCAATCTACTTTGTCTCTATATATTTGCCTATTTTAGGCATTTCAAATAAACATAATCAAATAATATGTGGAATTTTGTGACTGGCTTCTTCACTTAGCATAATGTTTTTAAGGTTCATCCATGCTGTAGCATGTATCAGTACTTCATTTCTTTTTATGGTTGAATTATACTCCATTGTATAGATACACCATATTTTGTTTAACCATTCGTCAGCAGATGGCCATCTAGGTTGTTTCCACCTTTGACTATTACAAATTATAAATTATGAACAATAATAGTCCTGTGAATATTCATATATAAGTGTTTATGTGGTATAATTTTAATAAGAGATAAGGAAGGAATTGGAATATTTTCTTTTTTTTTTTTTTTAAGTAGTCTCCATGCCCAATGTGGGGATTGAACTCACAACCCTGAAATCAAGTCACATGCTCTACCAAATGAGCCAGAATTGAAATATTTTAAATCATTCAATCCCAAATATGACATATTCAAGATAATGTTTTCACTGATGAGGCAAAGTGAATTTTCATAAAGCTTCATTTATTAAAGTCAAAGGACTGTCCTTTATTTTGCAACAATGTCCTTCTAACTTTCTTTTTAAATATTAAAGTATCCTTTTTAAACAAAATGATGGCAATATTAAAAGGTAGTTTTGTTAACTTACTTAGGTAAAATAAACTTCATTAAATCCATAAATCTAAGAAATGCTGTTGACTGAAGGAAATGGCATAAAGGAAAGAAGGTAGAAACCCACAAGAGAGCCCGAATGCCAAGCTAAGGAGATTGCACATTATTCTATGGTCAGTAAGAAAATGCATAAAGTTGTTTAAGTATAAAATTAGTGACTCCTAGATGTCATTTCATTCAGCAAACAATAACTGAGCTACAACTATATGAAAAGCACTGAATTCAGTGCTATGAGAACTGACTAAATAAAACTCTGTCCTTGCCTTTTTATAACTTAGTCTTTAGCAGAAGACAAAAGTCTCTCTATTCATTATTTACACCTCTACCCATTTTTTAGAAAGGGCAATATGTAGTAGTTAAAAAAAAATCTTTTAAAAAGGAAAATACGGGACTATTCTACTGTGCTTACAAGTTTTATGTCACTCCCTGACAATGTGAGTTGCTGGGTGTACAAAGATAAGCAATATATAACCCCTATTCTTTTTTCAATTTTTAAAGAATGTTTATTCATTTATTTCTGAGAGAGAGTGTGAGCAGGAGAGGGGGAGAGAGGGAGGGACGGGGGGGAGGGAGAGAGGGAGAGAGGGAGAGAGAGAGAGAATCAGAAGCAGACTCATGGCTCTGAGCTTTAAGCACAGAGCCCAATGCAGGGCTCAAACCCTCGAACCAAAATGTGAGATCAAGAGATCATGACTTGAGCCAAAATCAGAAACTTAACCAACTGAGCCACCCAGGTGCCTCTATAATCCCTATCCTACAGAAGCTTACGGTCTAGATTTTATAAACTTATCACATGATCTAGAAGAAACTGACAGCAAACATTTAATTAGATATTATTCACCTAGGGCTTTCAATTTAGTAGCAAATAACAAACAAGCACTTACTACTACCAGTCACATTTTAAGCATTTTACATTTGTTAACTAATTTTTTAATCCTCTTTAACAATGTTATGAAAAGGGTCTTAGAACCATATTAACATATTATTAATACATTAAAATATATTACATTTATCATCTTTTCCCAGAATCTACTAATCAATTCTGCTAATGAGCATTTTTACATAGTTGCTGTATCATTCCCATCAGCACACCAAAAAAATCTCTTGAGTTCACATCCCAATCCAGGCACCATGTCATTTTTTGATCCCGTTACAGCAAAACTCCCTAAAAGAGCTGTCTGTATGAGTTATCTCCCAAATTCTCACCTCTCAGCCTCTCTTGGAAAGGCTTTGCCTCTGACATTACTTAAACCACTCCTAGTCAAGGTTATACATTCTAAATACAATTTTTAGTTTTCAGTCCTCATCTTACTTGACCTATCAGCAACACCTGACGTAGGTAAAACACACTCTTTGAAATACTTTCTTTACCTTGGCATCTAAGACACCATACTCTTCTGGGCTTTTCTTACTAGATATTCCTTCTCAATCTCCTATGTAAATTCTTCCACAACTCCACAATTTCTACACATTAGAGTACCCAAGGCTCAGTCCTTGGACCTCCTCTGTTTTCTATCTACACCCAGTTTCTTTTTTTAATTTTTTTTTAATGTTTACTTAATTTTAAGAGAGAGAGAGAGAGAGAGAGAGACAAAGTGTGAGCAGGGAGAGGGGCAGAGAGAGAGGGAGACACAGAATCCAAAGTAGGCTCTAACCTCTGAGCTGGCAGTTCGGATATGAGGCTCGAACTCACAGACAGTGAGATCATGACCTGAGCCAAAGTCGGACGCTTAACCAAGTGAGCCACCCAGGCGCCCCTACACTCACTATAATGTTCTCATATAGTCTCATGTTTCCACTAGAATGTGACTTCAACAGGGTAAGAATGTTTTAGCTATTTTTGTTAATGCCAAAAGCCCTGAATGTAAAGCAATGTCTACATATAGTAGGTGCATGGCAAGTATTTGTTCAATGAATGGATGGATGAGTAATGGCTTTAAATATTATCTACCAACTGATGACTCTCCAATTTATACCTCCTGCCTGTAAATCCATCCTGAACTCCAGATTATCTCCAACTGCCAATCTGCCATCTCCATTTGGATGTGTAACACACATCTCCAACTAAATCGAGTTCAAAAGAGAACTCCAATCACCCTTCCAATGGCTTCTGCAACTGACTTCACTTTCTTGGTCAAGTACAGCTTTATCCTTCTAGTTCCTCAAACCAACAATTTTGAAATTATTCCTAATTCCTTCTCTTTCTCTCATAACACATATCCATCTGCCAAGAAATACTGCAGATTCTCTGTTCAAAATATACTCAGCATTTGACTACTTCTTACCTCATCCAACATCACTGTGGTCCAAGTCATTATCATCTCTCACCTGGATGAATGCAACAGCCTCCTGTCTCTTGTCCACCTTCTCCCCCCCAATTCAGTCTGTTCTCAGAACTATGACCACAGAAATTTTTTCAAACTTAAGTTAAACTGGGGCACCTGGGTGACTCAGTCAGTTGGGCATCCAACTTTGGCTCAGGTCATGATCTCATGGTTTGTGAGTTTGAGCCCTGCATCGGGCTCTGTCCTGACAGCTCAGAGCCTGCTTTAGATTTTGTCTCCCTCTCTCTCACAAACTAAATAAACATTAGAAAAAAAAAATTTTAGGTTAAATTATGCCACTTCTCTGCTCATAATCCTGCAATCATTCCCACTTTGCTTTGAGCGAAAGCACAAATATTGACAACTCAGTCTGGCCCTATCACATCTCTGACCTCAGCTACTAGCACCATTCACTATTCTGATCCATTTATATTGCTTCTTGTGCTGTTTCTTCCAAAGGTTAACCACATTTTCCCACCTCAGGGCCTTCTCCCTCACTGCTTTCCCCTTGCCTGGAATGCTTTTCCCTTAGATATCTGCAATTACCTGTTTCATCACTTTGCTCAACTGCCACCTTCTCTGAGTTCTTCCTGATCACCATACTTAAAACTACAACAATAATCCCATCCCACTGTATTCTTTATCCCCTTCCTCTGCTCTATATTTCTCCACAGCTTTAATCACCACCGAATACTATACCTGTGAATTTCTGGGACGTGTGCTCTGAAGGATAAGAATTTTTGTCTGTTTCATTCACTGCTACATCCCTGGTATTTAAAGCGGTGCCTGTTATAACGTAGGTGGTCAATAACCTATCTGTTAAACAAATGCTTTCATTTCCACGGGGGCGGGGGGGGGGGGGCGGCTAGCAATCATCTAACCTGGTATTTCAGGGAAAGATCATAAAGCTTCTCTAAGATTTCTTTCAGTGCTCTGATCCCTAGAAGGCTTTATACTTTGCCTAGAAAGAAAAACTGTGCTTTGTCTAGTCAACCACAAGGAGGAGTTGAGAGGAAGAGCTGAGCAAAGGGAAACCAGATAATGTTTCCCTTGCTTTTCCTACGGCAACGTCAAGGTGGAAGAAAAGTGGATTTGGAGGTGCCTGTACTGAACGATTTTCTTCACACTATGAGTTACCTAGACGCACACACACGTTAACACCCAAAGCCGCAATCCTTTCGAATGCCACAAAGAGGCCAAGAAAAGCGATCCATGGGCCACTGCGAACTGGGTGTTTGTTTCCCTCCACCGCTAAGAATTCCCCGTAAAATCAGGGGAAGAGTTCCCATTAGTGCAGAGGCATGCAACTCACACAGGACGGCCAGGGTGTTCCAGGCTGCCAGCACTCTCCGGCCAGAGAACTTAACAGTCAATTCTATTTAGTACTCAAGACGCCCTTAATTCTAAAACAGCCTAAGTACGGCCGCCCCAGGTCTAAATTCTCAGATTCTGCCCCCTGCAAGTCAAGCCCTGATTCATTAAACACCGAAACCCATTTCTCACGGGATTCCGACTCACCGCCACCTGTTGATGCCCACATTGGAGGAGCCGGCGAACCAGGGGTCGAGGATGTAGACGCAGCGGATGGTGTCGGCGCCCTGAATGCACTCCTTCAGGGCCGGGTTGTCGTGAAGCCGGAGCCCCTTTCGGAACCAGTGCACGGCGTTCACCCCCATCCCGGGGGCGCGGCGGGCGGCGGTCCTTGCCCAGTTCCCCCAGCGACAAATTCAAGGAAGGAAGGGCCGGCTCATAACCCACACCTCCGCTTCCAGGGGAACCGCCACACCCAAGGAGTGGGGAAAGGGCGGCAGAGGGGGGAAAGGAAAAAATGAGTCCGAGGAGGGGACCGGAGAAGGAAAGGGCGCTGGAGGCGCCGCTGGAAGATGAATGGAGGCTGCCCAGTCAGAGGAGTCCGGGCGTGACGCCCTTTACGAGCCAGAGCCCGCCGCAACCGCCGGGACGAGGCGCATCGCTTCAAGGGCCTCGGACCCCGGGGCGTGGGCACGTTCCACGAGCCCGAGCCTCCACGACAGCCCCGGCCGGCACCGGCAGCCCCGGGAGGTTCGTCACGGAAACCTCGCCCCACCGAGGCGGCCCCTGAGGAGAAAACGGCCCGCCTAAGGCGAGCCACCGAGAGGGACGAGAGGGGATTCAGCCACAGTCGGCCACGCTGTCTCTCGGCCCGGGAAAGAGGAGTGAGCTCGGAGGTGGCGGTCGAGGCCCCTGGACCGTTGCCGGCCGGTGACCGGTTCCGAGGCTGCCCGGGTGACTCCGCCGCCACCGCCGCGTCAGCGGCCTCGGCCACGCCCCCGGCTCCTCATTGGAGAGGGCGCTCCCCACGTGACCCCCGGCACCTCACGTTTCTGAAGTGTGTTTACTACAGCGGCACTGACTGAGGAATCGGCTCGCGATTAAGTCGCTGCTAGGGGGCGGCAGCTGCTTGATCTCGAAGCTGTCGACCCTCTCCCAGTCGCGAGGCTCCCTGCCTCTTCCCCTTTTCTCCGCCGACCGGTCACCTACAAGCGCCCGCGGTGAGCACAGGCCCCATGTGAGGGAAGGCTTAGCCCCGCCCCCGGAGGCCGTGAGCGTCCCCTATTGGCTGAAGCGACTTGAGACCCGGATGAGCACGGGGATGCGGGGAGTTCGCGAGCGCGCGCTCGCCTCGGATGGCGCGCGTGCGCTCTCGCTGCGTTCCAGAGGGAAGGAGGGCGCGGCCGGCGGTCCGGAGCGCGCTCTGGGATACCTCCCGTAGGATCCCGGGAAGGCCTGAAAACAGCTGAGTGTCCTCCAAGAGTCGGCGGGAGAGGCTGGCGGGGAGTGAGGGCAGGATGAGTTGGAAGAGAGTAGGAAGCTCTTAGACTTCAAGCCCAACCTTGTGCTCCAATCCAGCTTTGGCCAAAGAACCCTACTTTGGAGTGTGTGGAGCTGGCGTACCCACCCCCCCCTTTCTTCTGGCCCGCGTGGTGCGGCACCCTGGGACGTGTTCTGGGGAATAGGAGCGCTGGGCAGGGCGGAATACCTGAATACTGTCTATGCATCATCAACCTGTTAGCCCTGATTTCTTACCTTTAGTGTGGGTAACCAAGATCTTCATGAAGGGGCCTTTGTCTACCTTTCTAGCGACGGTGAGCATCAGGCCATGTCGTTCCTTTCCACATGTGATGCCCTTATGTTCATTAAACGTTTACTGAATGAGCCAGGCACTGTTCAAAGTGCTAGAGGTACAGAAAAGAAATAGGAAAAAATCTCAGCCGTGGTGGAGTTTACGATGTGTCTGTTAACCTTTACACGTGCTATTTTTTTCCTTTATAAAATACTCTTCTTTAGAATTTGCTGTTCACCACAGCAACCTTTGAGCTACCTCATATATTTCTACACATCTCTTTAGACTCAGATGAATTGCTACCTAATTTGCAAAAATATTCCTGTTATCCAGAGCAGATTTCGGATGAATACCCATCTCCCCAGTTGTGTCTCTGATACATTACTTATCATACTATTGTGAAGATTAAATGGAAAGTGCCTACTTTAATAGCTAGTAGGAAGTATATGTTCAATAATAGTATTTATTATCGTAATAATGTGTCCCCAATTTCTTCTAACCTGTGGCTTCTCAAGGACAGGGTGTCTGTCCAGTTTGTTTTTTGCATCATCAGTACCCAGTGTAGAGCCTGACACATGCTTTCCAATGTTTATTGAATGAATGAGCGAATGAATGAATGCTGTCTGCCACCAATGTGTCAGACAAGGTCCAAAGGAGGAAGATATGGCAGTTGTTACAGGCTGAGTTGTGTCCTTCTAAAGTTCATGTAACCCCTCGTACCTGTGAATGTGACTTACTTGGAAATAAGGTGTTTGCAGATGACCACGTTAAGATGATGTCATTAGGGAGGGCCCTAATCCAATATGACTAGTGTCCTTATAAAAAGGGGGAAATTTGGACACAGAGACACCCACACACAGAGAGAATGCCACTCGAAGATTGGAGTCATGATGCCATAGGCCAAGAGCTATTCAAAACTAGGAGAGTGTTGGGGCGCCTGGGTGGCTCAGTCGGTTAAGCGTCCGACTTCAGCCAGGTCACGATCTCGCGGTCCGTGAGTTCGAGCCCCGCGTCGGGCTCTGGGCTGATGGCTCAGAGCCTGGAGCCTGTTTCCAATTCTGTGTCTCCCTCTCTCTCTGCCCCTCCCCCGTTCATGCTCTGTCTCTCTCTGTCCCAAAAATAAATAAACGTTGAAAAAAAAAAAAATTAAAAAAAAAAAAAAAACAAAACTAGGAGAGTGTCCTGGAATAGATCCTTCCCTAGCACCTTCGGAGGGAGCATGACCCTGCTAACACTTTAATTTCAGATTTCTGGCCTCCAGAACTATGTGATGATAAATTCCTGTTGTTCTAGGCCAGTCTTTTTGTGGTACTTTGTTATAGCAGCTCTAGCAAACTAATACAGCAGTAATGTAAATTCAGTCATCTAATGAACCAATGTCTGGATGGTCTTTTGTAACTCTGCTTCTATTGCCATAAAAAGGGTATAGCATCCTTTCTTTGGTTTCTTCGGATCATTTAAAATTATACACATGAGAACCCTTTGTTCACTATAAAGTTTTAAATATTTCTCATTTTTTAATCAGTGGAGAGGAGCCTTGGGTAATTACGACTCTGAAGGGTCCACCATCTATGCATAGGATGTAGCATATAGAGCTCTCTGCCCTCACTTGGATTGCCTCATTCTCCAGGGCCTATTGTACTTTTTAAAATACAGTGTTTTATGTTTCACTTTAGGCAGTTTTAAAGTAAGTATATTATGTCTAAAGACATAAGAATTGTTTTCAAGCATCCAAATGAAATTGTGGAATGGAGAGAGAGAGAATATTGATTTGTGTAGAGTTGACTTATGTTTGCCATTTGTTCATTTAATAAAAACAGATTTTTTTTCTAACAGGAAGCTGTATGTGGGTGGATGTGTAACTTTCATTTATACATAAAAGTACTGATTTATTATAAAGTGTCAGTACTGTCAACTGTACATTCCTCAAAGACAAAAGGTTTTTTATGGCACGTAGGTAGTTACTTTAATAAATCTATTATGGAGAAGAAGTAACCATTTAATAATATATATGACTTACTGAGCACCTACTATGTGACAGGCATATTAACCCTCATAATAATATTCTGAGGCAGCTTATTATTATCATTATATTATCATTATTATTATTATTATATTATTATTATTTATTAATAATTTATGCCTGCTTTCTGCTGAAGACACTAAAAGCTCAGAAATACAAATAAGTAATAAAACTAGATGAAAAACCAAGACTGTTTCTGGGGGCGCCTGGGTGGATCAGTCAGTTGAGCATCCAGACTCTTGGTTTCAGCTCAGGTCATGATCTCACAGTTCATGGGTTTAAGCCCTGCTTCAGGCTCTGCAGTGGCAGAATAGAGCCTTCTTGGGATTCTCTCTCTCTGCCTACCCCATCCCCTGCTCCTGCTCTCTCTCTCTCTCTCTCTCAAAATAAATAAACATTTAAAAAAAGAAAAAAAACGTGTGGAAATAAAAGGTGCTATAGGCAAAAATATATATATAAGTAAAAGAAAAGAAAAAAGAGAAACCAAGACTTTCTGAATCTAAGGTCTTTCCTTATATACACTATCCCTCACTGATACTACCATTCCTATTCTTTTTCAGAGTATTTATGTCTAAAGGGGGAAAGGAGGAATGGGGAGCCTTGTCAGAATCTGACGTTCTGGTTGGCTCCAACATCATGCGGTAGAAAGAGTATGGGACTAAGAAGAGACTGGGTAATAATCTCAGCTGGCCATTAATTAGCTGATGATCTTGAACAAGTCACATAGGCTTTCTTGGCCTGATTAATGCATCTATAAATGGAGTAGATTGGACTAGATGATTTCTAAGTTTTCTCTACGATTTAAAAATTCTGGACTCCGTGAACACAACTCTGACACAGGCTCAAAAATATCACTAAGAGTCCTGTTAAACATTCCTTTAACTGCCAACAATGTTGGAACAATCAATATCTCTTCAATTTCATGGGAACACTTGATAAAAGTGTGTCAGCCTCTCAACCGAAAGCCTGTGTTCTCTCATGACCCTATCTTGCAGAGGTGATTTTTGGCATGTGTTATCAACACACAAATAATGAAGGAGTAGACTGTATGATCAGCTCATTCGGCTACAACTACACCGTCTCCAGGGAGGTCTGAATCCCGCTCTTGGAAAAGACACTGGGCATTCCCCGAAGTTTATCTTCCCTCAGGTACTCTCCCTGGGTACCTGAGGGCAAATGCCTGGGGCATTTGTCATAGTTCCCTTCCCCCTTTAACATTAATTATAATTAATTGTAAATCCCCTGTTATAATTAATAATTCTTTTTGTGAAACATTCCCTGTTGGATTTACTACGTGGTTTCTGTCTCCTCATTGGACACTGACTGATACAATCTGTTAACTGATAGAGTCCACACAGATGTATTTGTGAACAGTTTTCTCAGTGGTTCTTGTCCTTTTTGTTGACCAAATGCATTTAGAAAGTGTAAATAATTGCACATGTGGCAATATGGTATTGTGAAATATCAGCTAATGTTTTTACGACACAGATCCTTTTTTTGTCCTGTGACCATTCCCATTCAGGTCATTGAATGTAAGTCCTCTGTTGCCTCAGAGGGGCAGAAGTTGAGGACAAAGGTATTCCAGTGTTTTTGTTCTAAATTCAAGGGCTTAGATCCAGAGGTAAATCAGGAAGAATTTGCTGCTCCCTTCCCTTTTCCCCAGCACTGTATAAAAATTCTTTAAGCTGAGATACGTGTGCAAGAAAAATAAGACAGAGATGCACCAATCTTTTCTAAAACAAGAAGACAGTATTTCACCTATGCTTGTTGTAGGATTAGCTCCAGATTCCTAGGTAAGCTTAGGGTGTTCTGAGAGTAGCAGACACTTATGCCAACTTCCCATCTGAAATCTGGTGGCTGACCTCATGGAGTCCCCGTACCACTCTATGGGGCCCAGAACAAAAGCTTATGAGGGATGCCACTGGACAGAGAAGGCCTGGAAAGCCCTGCCAAGCCTCCTACTGGCTAAGAGAACAGCTAGATTTTTCTTCATGTCCCTTCTTCCTTAGAGGGCTGCAAAGCTTAGCTGAAAGAGAAAACAAACTAACAGGGGTTTTGCCGAAGAGGATTGAATTATGTAAAATGTCATGAAAGGTTGTGTCCAACGACTAAATGGGGACATGGACGTGACATGGCCAGAAGTCAGCAGTCCACAACCCCAAAGTGGGCCTTTACTAAAACCTGACTATGCTAGCACCTGATCTCAGACTGACAGCATCTAGAACTGTGAAGGATAAATTTCTGTTGTTTATAAGCCACCTAGACTGTAGTATTTTGTTACAGCAGCTCGAACAGACAAGACAACCCACAATATTTACAAAGCTAATGAATAGATAAATACCCAAAATACTGTAATTATCCAAAATCAACTGAGTCCTTAATGTGCCAGACACAGAACTACCATATTAGGCGCTATTCTAAGTACCTCAGATACATGATTTCATTTGCTTTTCACAGCAGCCACGTGAGATAGCTATTACTCTTCCTGTTTTATACATGAGAAAACTGGGGCCCAGATAATTAAGTCCTCATAACTTACCCTCAAAAGTAGAAAAGGCAGGAAATAAACACAGGCTTTCCCAGCTCCAATGGTTATGGGTTGCTCAGCACACTCTCCTGCCTGCACTACACTGGCAAGGAAGGGCTTTAAAAATTTTTTTTTTTACTTATTTTGAGAGAGAGAGAGAGCAGGGGAGCAGAGAGAGAGG
Organism: Felis catus; assembly: GCF_018350175.1. Classification (NCBI taxonomy): domain Eukaryota; kingdom Metazoa; phylum Chordata; class Mammalia; order Carnivora; family Felidae; genus Felis; species Felis catus. The sequence continues at coordinate 126,642,656 of NC_058374.1, forward strand.
GAGGGAGAGAATCCTAAGCAGGCTCCGAGCTGTCAACGCGGAGCTCAACACAAGGCTCAAACTCATGAACGCTGAGATCATGACCTAAGCTGAAATCAAGAGTCAGATGCTCAACCCACTAAGCCACCCACGCTCCCCTGTAGGTGCTTTTATATAAGTGCAGAATAAGAACTGTCCAATTGTGGAGGAAGTCTGAATAATTCTGGTTAAGGCGAATCCAGGTAGACTTCTTATAGAAAGTATCATTTACACTGGGAAACTAAAATTTTTTTTTTAATTTAAAGGAATAAAGGAAAGGATTCCAAGGGAGTAGATGATTGTGCAGCATAAGGCAATATATTTATTTGAAATGTTTATGTTGCGGCGTCTGGGTGGCTTAGTCAGTTGAGTGTCCAACTCTTGATTTTGGCTCAGGTCAAGATCCCAGGGTTGTGGGACTGAGCCCTATGTCAGGGCTCCGTGCTGAGCATGGAACCTGCTTAAGATTCTCTTTCTCCCTCCTTCTTCCAGTCTCCCCTGCTAACATATGCTCTTTCTCTGTCTAGATAAATAAACAAATAAACTGTTCATGTAGTGAAGTAAGTATATACAAGTTGAAACCCTAGTGATCTGTGACAGAAACTTGAGGGGTATTTGTTCTACCCGTATCATCAACGAAGCCTGTTGGTAAGAAAGAAAGATGTAATGCAAAGAGCAAAGGATGGCACTGAATTGTACTGCATGTTACTCAGAGCTATTGAAGTGCTTCTAAAGGGCTCATCTCCATGGTGCTTGAGCATTCGGAGAGGAATAAACCAGCCACTCCTGCTGTTGTTGTATTGAGATGGTAACGCTTGGAGAGGGGTCGGGGTAGAGAAGTGGATTTAGGAGTTGCTTCATAAGTTAACCAAGGTCGTAAAGGACTGCCAGGAAATCTCTGTAAAGAAAATACTCACAGGGGCGCTTGGGTGGCTTAGTTGGTTAAACATCTGACTCTTAGTTTAGGCTCAGGTCATGATGTCACAGTTCATGGGTTCAAGCTCGGCATCAGGCTCTGAGGTGACCGTGCGGAGCCTGCTTGGGATTCTCTGTTGCTCACTCTCTCTCTCTGCTCCTCCCCTACAAAAAGAAGTAAACTTTTAAAAAAATTTTCAAAGAAAGAAAATATTCATAAATGACCAGTATTATTAGCTCAAGGCAGAAGAAGAAAGAATAACCTAGAGGCAAGGTATATATGCTGGTGTAAGAACAGGCACTACCCAACCTGCTATTTTCCCTGGTCCCAACCTCTCAGAATTCCTGAAAACGAAGAAGTTGCCTGGGGCTGGTCATGCCACCTGGTGGCCAGTGCAAGAAGTACAAGTGGTTCCACCAGAATCTGTACATACATTCAGAAAAATCTCCATTCTGCCAAGAGGTACTGTTAAAACAGTAAGGTTTATGGAAGCCCTGCATCAGGCTCTGGGCTGTCAAGGAGGAACCTGCTTGGGATTCTCTCTCTCTCCCTCTCTCTCTGCCCCTCCCCTGCTCGCTCTCTCAAAATAAATAAATAAACTTAAAAAAAAATTTTAAATAAGGTTTATGGAAAACAATCGGTTAAGACAGACCACTTAAAATGTATTCAACTTAATAACTGCAGCACTAACAAAAAAATAACCATCCTATAAATTAAAAGTACAAAACATTTAATCCCTAATAAATAAGTAGAGTGCTTTACTTTATAAAAGGTCGCTGGATGTAAAGGGTATAAGAACAGATTGAGGCTATTGATTTATGGAGACAAGAATTCCATACATAAAGATCAGGTAGAATTCTAACTCTAAGACAGAGGACATGGCTAAATCAAGACAAATGAATAATACGGAATAAATCATGGGCATTCTAAACAGTACTGTATTCCTCTGCAGCTTGCCGTGTTCAGCTGTGAGCACCCACTTTGACATTCAGCTGTTGTGGAACTGATTTAGTGGAACAAAATGATAACCTATTGGGTAAAATTGCATATGAATCAACACAACTTTTGCCTTTTTCTGACATCATTTCTCTATTAACCAATCACATACAGACTAATTTGCATATCAGAAACCCCTGTAGTAAAAGAGCTTGCAAGTCACTTTCCCTTCCCCTGCTCGCAAGGGGACCTTGACCTACTGAGCACCTTGCATGTAATCCCCACCAGCCCCCCACCCCCACTCCCATACTCACATTTGCTGCAGTCTTCCAAACATAATTCCACCTCTGGCAAGCTCTTTATAACTCTTATTTAGCTGTGTGACTCTCAGTCCACAAAGCCAGATGTAGAGAAAAATTATTTTCTGTAAATCAACTTAATTTCCTCCAAGTTAGCAGGAAATTGATCCTAGTCATTCTTGAAGTTTTTCTCTCACTTCCTGGGAGCCATGTCAAGATTATGTGGCCCCATGCAGTGGGGCTCACATTTTGGGGGCCCTCAGTCATCTGGCCATACTGGCCTCCGTACCTCTGCAGAAATGGCTAATGTCAGGGGGACAAACCATAAAAGACTCTTAAATATAGAGAGCACACTGAGGGTTGCTGGAGGGTTTTTGGGTGGAGGCATGGGCTAATTGGGCAAGGGGCATTGAGGAGGACACTTGCTGGGATGAGCACTGGGTGTATTTTGTAGCGGATGAATCACTGGATTCTACTCCTGAAATCATTATTGCACTATATGCTAACTAATTTGGATGTAAATTTTTAAAAATTAATAAATTAAAAAAAAAAAGAAATGGCTAATGTCTCTCTCACATGGTCCTTTCAGACTTGGGTTCCATCTGCTGAGTTTGTGCCTTACTTACAGAATGACAGTTTGCTTCTTGCTGCTGAGATCTCTCCTCACCCTGGCCAGGCAGCTACCTCCCTCTGTCCTCACTCCTCCTGTCTAGGGCCTTGCCAACATCTTGGGGCACTGCCGCTAAGAGGTATGCAGGACCCTGGCTCCTCTTCTGTTCCTGGTGGCATCTCTTCTTAGTCCCTGGTAATCTGAACTGCTTTTCTTGCTTCTCTGAGATACTCTATTCTGCTTCACATCTTAATCTCCTTCTTACGAGTTAAGAATCTTAGTTGTAGGGGCACCTGGGTGGCTCAGTCTGTTAAGCATCTGGCTCTTGACTTTGGCTCAGGTCATGATCTCATGGTTCATGCGTTCGAGCCTCACATCAGGCTCTGCACTGACAGTGTGGAGCCTGCTTTGGTTTCTCTCTCTCTCTTCCCCTCCCTGCTCTCTTTCCCTCTCAAAGTAATTAAATAAACTGAAAAAAAAAAAATCTTAGTTGTAAGCAATAGCAGATACAGCTCAAACTGACCTAAAAGAAAATATATTGGCCCAGATGACTGAAAATCTAGACATAGGCTGGCTTCAGGTTGGGATTGATTTAGTCAGCCAAAAAAATTGATTGAAATATATCTTTATTGTTACTGGGCCACTCTGTTCTTGTCCCAGATGCACCAAAGAATTGGAGGCCTGAGACCAGAATGGGGAGATAGAGTTTATAGAGTTTATTGAGTAGAAAAGTACACTTTCAAGAGTGAATTTGGGCCACTGAGTACGTGGGTGGGATTATAACAATGAAGCCCACCAATGGGAAAGAAATCACTTCATTATTTATATTAAAGCAGGACTCAAGGCCCACCATAAAGTCATCAACTATTCCAAAGTAACAGCCATTAGTCAAAGTCCAGAAGAAAACCCAAGTCTCATAGGCTGAAATAGGCTAAAAGAGCCCTTCACAAAATACACCAATCTTGACTTAGATTCCTATGAAGGCCAAGTAATTCTTAAGGACAAATTTCTATCCCAATCAGCCCCAGACATCTGTTGCAAATTATGAAAACTGATGTAAGAATCTGGGTCTACCTTAGATGAAATGCTGGCCACAGCCTCCACAGTCTTCTATAATCATGATCAGGAGACAGAGGTTAGGGGTGAGGAGAAGAAAAAAAGAAAGGAAGTCAGGCATGCCCAAATGCTAGTTGACTTACAAGGCAAGACCACCTCCAAAGGCACCCTGGAAGAAAAAGACAAAAGCGAAAGTAAATGCCATGTTTGCCAACAACAGGGGCATTGGGCACAAGGCTGCCATAATAAACACACTCTTCTCTCAACTGGTAATTACAAATATGGGCAACTGGGGACTGGGCTACTCTTTGTCCCTTAACATGGGGGGCAACGGGGGCAAGGACCACCAGTAACCTACCAGATGATTGCCTAAGAGTGAGGAGGTCCCCTCCAGTCAGCCCCACCTTCAAGGATCCACATCACTGGACTGGAGCCAAGGGTGCAAATGGATGTGGCAGGTAGGCCAACTATTTCCCTACTTGATACTGGGGCCATGTATTCTGTCTTGACTTCCTTCTCCAGACCCCCACTCCCCTAAAACCTGCCTCATCATGGGAGTGTCTGGCCTACCAGCCCTCAGACATTTCACTGATCCCCTGCTCTGCATCTGGGAGAGAGAAGCATTTACCTATAATTTCCTAATTATGCCTGAATGTCCTAGCCCATTATTAGGCAGGGACCTCTTACCCTTACTTTGGAGGGCCAAAGTCATCTTTGGACCTCATACTGGAAACTGTCTAAGGAACATGCTAGGAGCTCTCTTAACATCACCTTCACCCATTCCAACATAAATACTAAAAAATTGGGATTCCCTCGTCAACCCAGATGGCTAGGATCAAGGAATCCCTGGGAGAGCAATATCAACCACACCCATTATAATTCAACTTGAGGACCCCTATTACTACCCTCACAAAAAAAACATAATACCCTATCAAATCTGAAGCTAAACAGGGGCTACAGCCCATAGTACCAAGGTTTTAAAACATGGGCTTCCTATCCCCACAACCTCACTGTGCAACATCCCCATCCCAGCAATTTAAAATAAAAGGACAACAGCTATCACCTAGTCCAAGACTTAGGAGCCATTCATGAGGCTGTTATACCCCAATAGGTACCATTTCTCCAAGCAACCTCTGGTTTATGGTCCTGGGCCTTAAAGTTGCTCTTTTCTGCATCCCATTGGCTCAACAATCCCAATTTCTGTTTGCATTCAAATGGGAACCCCCTTGTGGGCCTACCCAACAACTTACCTGGTGGGTACTCTCACAGGGATTCAGGGATAGCCCCCATCTGTTTGGCCAAGCCCTCCCTAAGGATTTACAAGACTTACAACTTGAGGTGGTGGTGGCGGGAGCTATCCTCTAACATGAATACGACTTCCTTATTTGCTTCCCTACTCAAGAGGTGGCCATCCAATATACTATCCAAACCCTAAAATTTTGGCCAAAAAAGGATATAAAGTATCCAAACCCAAAGCTCAACTGATACAGCAGCTGGTGTCCTACCTGAGAGTTATCATGACCCCTGGAAGACACAGTCTCTCCCCAGAAAGAATCCAAGGCATAATTAACCTATACAAACCTACCACCCAAAAGCCGCTGAAGGCCTTCTTGGGCCTGACAGATTACTACAAAACCTGGATTCCCAACTATAGACTTATTGCCCAATCTTTTTATGAGTCCCTAAAAGCCAAATCAGACTCCACTCCCCTTAATTGGGAACCTTCACAATAGTCGGCTAGGGACAATTTAAAGAGCTTCTTATGCAGAGCACCTGCAATAGGTCTACCCAACCCAGTCAAAACTTTTTAACTTTATGTCCATTGAAAAGGAGGGCATCATCCTGGGTATTTTAACACAAAAACTTGGGACCACTCCTCAGCCCAGGCTCTGAAGGTATGGCTATTAACCCTAGTGGGTGGCTCCAACAGTATGGCCAGCATTTGCTTTATCCCCCCTCACTCCTGCCTAACGTAGTGCCTAACACTTCTGTTCCAGGCCCTGCTCTAAGTACTGGAGATACAAGGGTGAGCAAGGTGGGTCCTCTGTTCCCAGTGGAGCTGCCATGTAATACAGAAACATTTGTCCCTCCCAAGTTCTGTTCAACTTGCACACTTGTGAGCAAATTAATGATTACTGCAGTGTGAAGCCACTGAGTTTTGGTTTGTTGCACAATGTTAAAAAGAAAACCATAGGCCCCAGATGGCGTCATTTAGGCCAAGTCACCAAACCCAGGGCTTAATACCTAATCTAACAGCAGTTTCAACCTCCCCAGAAATGTAAATCTTAACTGATGGGTCATGAATTTTCTGTTAGGCACCAATGAGGTAATTAGTCACATGGGCCCTCTCTACCCCACACCAAAGGAAAACTGAAGTTATTCACCTAATAAAAAGCCCTTGCCCTTCCCCCCCCCTCCCCCCCAAGGAAAGGTCACCTTGCCTGGAACCTTTTTCTTTTCTTTTGCTAATAACTTTCTTGCCCCACCCTCCTTCCTTTAAAAACCTTCATTTTGTGCAACTCTCAAGAGCTCCCCTCTGCTTGTTAGATAGGAGGCTGCCCAGTCCCTGAGTTGCTTAATAAAGCCAATTAGATCTTCACATTTACTAGGGTGAATTTTTGTTCTTAAACAACAGCAATGGTAACGGAACACCACTTGTGAGCCCTCCCCCAAATTCTAGTATTTATTGATAAATGTAAGATTAATGCTAATGAAGTAGTTTTATCAAGGATAAACAAAGATATGCATTTTGAAATCAGAAAATAGTAATAGTAACAATACTAATAGCATCCATACTGATCAATTGCCTTTCCTCTTAGGTCCATATGCACTCTTAAGTGCTTTGTTCTGAATTTCAGGGAAACCATCTTTCCCAGGCTCCTTGCCCTCTGGCTTCCAGATAGGTTTGGTCAGTGGGAGGCACAGGCATTAGACAGGAAGGAAGAAGCTGGGGTTTATCTCCATCCACCCCTCCTCCCAGCCACCACTATTTCTCGTGACATCATTTCTGGCATTGGCTGCGACTCCCTGCTTCTACTACCAGCTGGACAGCGCCTCTCTCAGGACGCCCGTTTCTGCCTGGGGTGACCCCTACTCTTCCTCACAGCCTGCCTTCTGGGCTCTGCCAAGATTCTCTCCTCCATTTGTTCCTCCAGGCCAAGGGATGGTAGCTACTTGCTGCTGTGAGTGACCTCTGGGTTTTCTCACCAGACTGGCTTCTTAGCTCTTCCAACACAGGCTCTCTTTGTTATTTGCCTTTTGTTTGAAAGGCTTAAAGTGGTTCCTATTTCCTGGCTAAACTGTGATTGATTCAATCGCTCGTATTTATTGTGTATTCTAGGAACAACTCTATTGTGAAGTTACTATGATCATTTCCATTTTCCACGTGAGGGAAGGCACACAGAGATTGAGCTGCCCAAGATCACGTGTTCATACTCGGTGCCATTAATGTCTATAAGTAATGAAATACCATCAGAAATTATTTTTTAAATTTTTATTTATTTTATTTATTTTATAGTTTATTTTTATTTATTTTGAGAGAGAGAGAGAGAGAGCAAGCAGGGGAGGGACAGAAAGAGAAGGAGACAGAATCCCAAGCAGGCTCTGTACTGTTAGTGCAGAGCCCGACATGGGGCTTGAACTCACAAAACAGTGAGATCATGGCCTGAGCCGAAGTCAAGAGTTGGACGCTTAACCAACTGAGCCACCCAGGGGCCCCAGAAATTACTATTTTTAAATTTATGTTGAATAAAAATAAAAGTCATTGTTAGGGGTCACTAGGAGGCCTTCTGTGGTGCTGGAAATACGTTATTATAACTGAGCCAATGTGAGCTGGTTCCTTGGCGAGTCAGAAACTGCACCAGGTTGAGTTGTTGCACAAAGAAAACTTATTTGCAGCAATAAGGAGATCACAGGGAATGGCTTCCAAAGCTGTGACTCCCTGGTTCCTTTCATTTTTTTTTTAAGTTTTATTTTATTTATTTCGAGAAAGACAGAGACAGTGCAGGTGGGGGAAGGGCAGAGAGGGAGAGAGAGAATTCCAAGCAGGGTCCGTGCTGCCAGCGCAGAACCAGACAAGGGGCTCAAACCCATAAAACCGTGAGATCATGACCTGAGCTGAAACCAAGAGTCAGATGCTGGACAGACTGAGCCACACAGGCTCTTCTGAATGGATTCCTTTTGTTTAGGGTTAGGATGAATATTTAGATGAGGAAGTCTTTTCATCTTAGGCAGATAGAGGTGGCCATAAGGTCAAGCAAGTGCCTTAAGAAAACATGCCTAATACATACATTGTATGTTATGTAAATGAGGCTGAGGCTCCTGCTTGGGTGGAGATTTTAGTATCATAATGAAGTAAAGGTGATTGTAGGTCCTTCCAGAGGTCACTCCATGGTCCATCTGCACAGGCGCAAGTAGGGGGCTTGATGGGGTTTAGCTCAAAAGGTCTGGGTGGTCTGGGCCTGCGGGAGGTCTTGTCAGGGCAGTGGCCATCACCTGCAGGGTGGTTTTGGGTTTCATTTGCTTGAGTTAAGAGGTAAGCCAGAAGGAAGAGCTTAAGGAAAAATGTCAGACAACGGTTAGTATATACAAGCAGGTTGGCAGTAAATGTCAAGTCTTGGGGTCTAGCTGGTGACACTTATTTGAGCTGGGGCTGGTTACATGAAAGTGATCACTTTGTGAACACTCAGCAAGCTGTACATTGATTTGGGCATTTTTCTGTATGTTATATTTCAGTAAAAATTTTAGTCTTTATAAATATTTCAGTTTTTGAAATCTTCAGAAATCTCTAACTCCTCATTAAATCTAAAATTCCCAAATGTTAAATTTCAAGATCCATTATTTCTTCTTTAATTTTAGAGATTAGAGTTCCACTTTCAATTCAAGTGCGCATTATAAATAGTTTTCGTGGAAAAATTATGTGCCAGACATATGCTAGGTGTTGGGAATGTAACTGGACATAAACACAGTCCTTACCCTGGTAGAGCCATGGGGAAGACCACATTGAAAAGGAATCCCAATCCAGATGTGAGTCCTACCCGAGAGGAAGTTTATTAGAATCTAGACGCTTATGAAGAAAGGAGTTAAGCCAAATGGAACTGAAACTAAGACCTGAGGCTAAAGGTGGGGGCGGGGGAGGGGAAGGAGACCAGCAGAAACAATGCCAGGGTAAAGGTCGGGCACTGAGAACAAGCAGGAAGTGAAAGGCTACTGAGCGGCAGAACGGGAAAGGTGGGGAATGGTAGAAAGGAAGACATACACAGAAAGATCAAGCAGAGCAGCAAACACCACATTTTAGAAATGAATTTTCTGGCAGAAAAATGGTATCAGTGGCTACCAATGTCTCTCAAGTTGGTGTGCAAGGAAATACTAGAGATGCTTGGAATGACAGGATGTTAGAGATCCATCTTTCCTTGTAGCAGTGAGATGAGACCCTACCAATTCCCCCCACCATCACCATCTCATTGGGAGGAGAGATGGAGGTCATAGTAAACCGAGGACAGGATTTGAAAGTGGTGGGGGTGAGGAGTTACAGAGTAGAGGCTCCAAACCTTGAGCCGCTGTTATCATTATGCCTCTCGTCTCAAGGACACACTTGTTGACGTCCAGTCAGCTTTTTTGCTTTCGTTACACACAGATGGCCACTATCTTTGTGTCCCAGGCAAGCTCTCCTTCCCCATTCCTGCTTTACAAAGAACACAGCATAAAAGTGATCCTGGGCAGTATTCTCTCCTTAAAGCAAACACATACCAATAGTGAAGACTTAAAGACTGCACGGATAGCAAAGACAAAAATAAAAATGTTAAAATAATGCCTGATTCAATCGAAAGTGAAAAGATGAGTTGAATCCAATTAAAGCACTGTGGAGGGGTGGGGATGGGTTGAGGATTCAAATAAAGGCAAAGAATTAGATAATAGTGTAACTCAAACCCAGAAGGCGGGTTTAGCAACACCAACCATTTCCATTGGAAAGTTTTGGGCTTAAGGCCCCCAGTTGGAAGAAGTGACTAATTTTTTAAAAGGCGAGTGCATCTATTTTTGGTGCTGGAAAAATAACCCTGGAATTCAGATCCTGCCTTGGGCCAAAAATCTCTGGCAAGAAATCAATGCAACTTGCTTGGGATGGGAACATCAAGTCATTTTAAGATGCTGTAACTCTTCTCTTAGTCTAGTGTGTGTATGTATTTTAGTCTTGGGAAGATTTAAAATTAAATATAGAAAAATCAAGAGACCAAATCCACACTATTAACACTTTTGTATTAAGTTTAGGAACATCAATCTGTGTATATTTGTATTCACAGTATTTTTAATGTTTAAAATAATTGGGTATATGATCATATCTCAGAGATTAGCCTTCTGATTCCAACTTGAAATGTGTAATGGAGTCATTGACTTTACATTTGTAATTTATTGCCAAAAGGTGTAAGAGGATTTTATGGTTTGCAAGCAATATAGTATTGGAATATGTAAGAGATTTGCTATATTTACAAATTTAGTTTAGTCTCTAAGTACTTGAGAGTGTTTTGCTTGTAGGTGATTAATGTACTTAAGAAGAAAATTGAATATGTTAAATTTATTAGTGCAGTTTAAAAGATTTAAGGGAAATTTAATTAAACTAAGCTTGTAAACATAACTGGTTGAAAGGGGTTTAGTTTGTTCAACTTGAGTATATTAAAGCCCCTTTACTAAAATACACTAGACTTATTCATGGAATAATAAAATTTGTATGTTGAACTTAAAGACTTAAGGGAAACTGTATTTAAAACTGTATTGCTTAAAATCATCTTTTCTGTACATATATATCACCAACCCTCCACCTCACCTCCTCCATGGACACCAAGCTAAGAGAACAGTCTTTTAATTTTTTCCCTAAAAGCTTTTACTCTTTGTAAGATTGAGGAAAAGGAAAAAAAGGGTAAAAGTTCCTGGCTGTGATGAAATCCCAGGAGTTCAGAAGAAAAATGAGAGAGTAGAGAGGGAAAGAGAGCTTCAGAGACCACGAGGCCAATTTAGCTGGATCAGCTTTTCATACAGGGCCATTTCTGCATAAGAAGCACACATTTCTTGGAGATTTCTATGCTGAAGGCTCTTATAAATAATGTGACAGCATTGTTTTCTACAATTTTCAGTTCAAATGCAATTTATTTAGCTACCATATGAATGAAATAGGCTTGGGGGAACTAGTCTGGAAACTAATGATGAAATTGTGTTGTTGGCTTTTTTAAAAAAAGATTTTATTTTCAAGTCATCTACACCCAAGGTAGGGCTTGAACTTAGAACCCCGAGATCAAGAGTTGCATACTCCACTGCTCCACTAACTGAGCCAGCCAGGCGCCCCCACAAAGTGGTTTTGATTGAACTGAAATTCAATAACATTTTAGATCTTTTAAAATATGAGACATTTATAAGTTTGAAGTCAAATGTTGACTTTCACAAATGAGACAAAAATGCAAGAATATCCGGGGAAGGGGGTACTGTAAACTAGCAGCAAATGACTTTCCCTGAAGATAATGATGCATACTTTTGTATATGGCTCACTTTACAGTCTATGACATGAACAGGTGAGTGTATGCTAATGTCATTGCTCTCATTATAACTTTTATAGGACTATATCTAGTTTTAAGGGTTATTCAAGAGTGTGGCAAGGTGATACTGTGGAGTTTTAGCTAGAATGTTCTCTCTCCTCAACCCCTCCAAAAATCCTTTGAATTTCTTCCTATTTATCACGTGGTTTAGCCCCTCAAAGAGACTGGACAACTTCAGTTGCCCCAAAGGGAAGGGGAGGCTCAGCAGGACCAATGGAACACAGCCTTCAAGTTCTTGGTTTTTAGGTACAAATGAAACAAGCAGATAAAAACCAAACAAATCAAAAATCTACGCAGAGTTATAAGATGTGTATAACTTCTGCTAAACCACTTGTGATATCTGCCCCCTCCTCCAGGTGTGCAAAGATCCTGCAGACGGGAGGGGCTGGAAGGGATCTCTGAGAGTAGCTAAAAACAAGGGGCCAACTATGATTGAATGTCTAGATTTATTTGGGAGTTCAGGGAAAGGGAACCAGTGCCCTTTTGCCTGCCTGAACCTTGGGAGGCAGAAGCCTCTTGCAACTGTACTAACACAGTAGCCACAGTACCTGCAGAGCTCCAGCCCTGGAAGTGTGCCTAATCCACATTGAGATGTGTGTCAGCATAAAACACATCAGATTTTACTTAGTACAAAAAGGAATGTAAAATATCCTGCTGATAACTTTTATATTGACGGAATATCAAAGTGACAATATTTTAGATAAATTAGATCAAATAAAATATATTGTTAGAATTAATTTCACCTTCAGGCAATCAAGGTCAACATCAGTGGTCATAAGTCGTATTGATAGTATATGCTTGATATGACATGATGAAAATGGCACTTTACCTCTGTGGTCTTCCTCACAAATACCCACAACCTCAATATAATCATGGGAAAAAAAAGAAAAAACATCAGACAAATTTTAGTAGAAGGATATCCTATAATATACCTGACAAAAATCCTCAAAACTCTCAAGGTCATCAGAAACAAGAAAAATCTGAAAAACTGTCACAGTCAAGAGGAGCACAAGGAAACATGACAAATAAATGTCTTGGATTGGGTTCTGGAACAGAAAAGGGATATTAGGTGAAAACTAAGGAAACTTGAATAAGTTTGGATTTTAGCTGATAATAGCCAATAATATCAGTATTGGTTCATTATTTGTAACAAATATACGCTACTAATATAACATGTTCATAATAGGGGAAATTGGAGGCATATTGGGAACTCTGTACTATCTGCTCATTTGCCACCCCCCTATAAATCCAAAGCTGTTCTAAAAATGGCGTCTTAAAAAAAAATCAGGGAACAGATAACATATAGAAACAGGATTGTGTTGAGATTGGGCCAGGCCACGTGAAAAGGCTTCTGGCATAGCCAGTAAAGCCCTATTTATTACCCTGGGTCATAGTTACATGGGTGCTTACCTTATGGTAACTCAATAAGCCATACATTTGTTGTGTGAGGTTTTCTGTATCTATGGTCCTATTTTTCTTGCATTATAAAAGATAAAAACAAATCAACCAAAAATTAATTTCACATGTTCCCTTCTACTTTTCTTTAAAAACTTTCATTTATTTATTTATTTTTAAAATTTATTTATTTATTTTGAGAGAGAACGTGTGCATGAGTGGGGAGTGGGGGAGGGGCAGAAAGAGAGGGAGAGAGAAAGTATCAAGCAGGCTCCACACTGTCAGCACAGAGCGGGAAGTGGGGCTCAAACTCACAAACTGTGAGATCACGACCTTAGCCGAAGACAGGAGTCAGACACTTAACTGACTGAGCCACCCAGGTGCCATCCCCCCCCTTTTTTTTAAGCTAAAATTTTAAATTACATATGTGACTTGCATTATTTCTTATTGGAGTGCTCTGCCTTAGAAGCTTCCAGTATCAGAATATTGTCGCCTTTTGCTTTTGCATGAAACTTTCATGCAAGATGCTTGTCAGGCTCTAAAAGGGCAGAGGCTCTAAAAGGGAATTTACTACTTCACTGAAATTGTCATGACCGGTTGCGTGACTTTTCGCGCCTGCTTGCTAATGAATGTTTGTACATGTTTGCTTTCATCGTATGATACTATCCGGTAGGGAGATTGTGCCTGGAGACAAATCAGTCCCTGTAACCATGGGACACTCCTGATTCTTATCAAAAGAACTAACTCAGGTCAGTCTGCAAAGAACAGGCGAAATTTCCAAAGTCCCCACAAAAGGCTTAGAAATGAAAGAGTGGGCTTATAGAAGAATTCTTATTCCAGAGAGGGGTTGCTGTAGAAAGCAGCGTGGGTGATGCAGCCTGGGGCAAGGCTCCCTCTGAGGAGGCCAGAAGAAGAATGCCCACACCCAAAGTTCAGCTGAGATTTGCCCTTTGAACCAAAGTCAGTGTTAAGACTGGGGACAGTTGCAAATCAGACCTTTCCCAGCCCTGCTTCTAAGCCACCTGGAAATTAGATCAGTCCCGGGGAAAAGGGGAATTGAAGAAAAAAAGAGGGGGGAAATTCAAAATCAACTGAGTTTAAACCTAAGGTATCTCAAAACATCCCTCACCAACTGAGAAAAACGAAACTTCCAGACTTTTTTCTGCCCTCAGGCAGACTGGGAGCTCAGCTAGCAATAAAGTTTGGCTATTGAGAAATATGCTTGATATCTGTTTGTTTTTTAAACATCTGAGTTTTGTGGCTTAACAATTTATAGTTAATACATAGGCTGATGAGCCATAGTTTTCTAGCCTATCTAAAAGATACAAAACATTTGTCGTTTCTGTTGGTAGACAACAGATTTTGGCCAAATACACATACACATTTTGGCCAAATACCCAAGACTATTATAATCAGGACAAAAAGTGAATATCACCAACACAGAATTAATTTCTGGCTTATGAAAATATGACAGAGTATTGGAAAAATGGCCTTCATTAAACTCCTCTTATATTCATGGCCCCTTGTTCGATGGTGAGGATACAATTTTTTGAGGCAATTCCACACAAATAAAAGCTCTGTGCACTATCTGAAGAAGACATGTTCTATTTTCTGAAGCAGACGTAAATTATTGTCATCACTTCCATTTTTTATTCCTAATATTACTGCATGTACTTGCTGCCTCACACCATCAGTTGAGAAAAAAAAAAAAATGTTCTTAAATCCTGAGTCCAGAAATGTGGCAATAGGCCGATTTAATTGGCTTCCAAGGTAACACAATTCCCTGCATTTCCATCTACAGCTCCGCTTTTGTGGTTTGCACACCAATTTTAGCATCTTCGCTGGCAGAGAATGATAGGAGAATCTTTGCAGATAAGAAATACTTGCTCTCTTAAGGAATATTGCTTTGGTTACTTCTTCAGCAGGTTCTAGCGTATGAACCACTTGCTCTGCAGGCAGCATTCTGTGGTTAGGATGCCCTGCTATATTGGTATTTTAATCTGCGAAGTGCTGCATTAAAGGCTTTCTTTTGTTCAAGCAGCCTTTTAAGAATGTAATAGCTGCTATTTCATCTTGTTTGAACATCTTGGATAAGTACATGACAAGGCAATTCCAAAATCCCTTGTCTGCCTTGTGGTTTGTCTTTGCTTGAAGGAAAATGATGAAAGTAGCCTGTTATCTTTCTGTTTACAGTCAGTAATTCTGCTTCATTAGGCTGCATGCTAATTACTTTCAGAAAATGCAACTGAAGATTCATAGCCTAAATGGAATTAAATAACTAAAAGCCAAATACACTTCTGGAGATTATTTTATTTAATGTTATGAATACTAGAACACCACACCGTTCTAGGAAGATTAGAATTATAGTCTAATCTCTAGTATTCCACTTTGTGTATTTAAGTTTTTATAAAGCTTCGTTGATTCAAAAAGATATGTTCTTCCTAAAGTTTTCTAGTTAATGCTGTCTCTGTTTATGTATTAGAAATGTATTAGTGATTTTTTTCATAACATGAAGAGCTTTCATAATCCTCATTAATTATTCTAACACTTTACTCTTGCAAACTAAAAATAAACGTTTAGACTTCAACTGAGTCATAGGAATTCAAAGTCCAGAGCACGTAAATATTTTTTTGTTCTATTACATCGAAAACACTTGCCTATATTTGAAAATACATATTCAGATATTAATAATGACTCCAAATGACTTATCTTATTCTGTTATTGACATTGTTACACTGATTAGATTTAATGGTGACCTCAAAGTCACTTCTGTATTGATCAAAAGTAAGTTCAGGGAGGCCAGAAATGGTATTAAAGCTGCCATGCTGCTACTCAGAATGCCAGAAGGCTTTTGACCTTCAAAAAGCCAATGCCAAAAATGGATTTTGGCCAAATATTATAGTTGAAACCAAGCTGGGATACAATCCTCCTTCATAGGACACGGTAGAGGTATTTAGGCAGGAAGCAAAAGAGAAGGCACCCACAGTAGAGAGAAATGATTTGTTGCTCAACTTAACCGGGGATATAGAGTTAGGCCAGGAATAGGATTTGGTGATCTGGGCTCAAAGACATTCCTGTCAGTTAAGGGGAAGCTTAGATTAGGCCTATCCTTTATGAAAAGCCTGCTAAATATTGCACATACTAAGTATTTCCCATGTGCAGCCCGGATGTCTGCCAGATTGATGGGCCCTGATAGTTATACCACAACCTGCCCTATCAGTGCCTCCAGTTATTTCCAGAAGTCCACCAAAGGTGGGACTCACATCTTCCTCCTTTTCTGTTGCTGCATAAAACATGACCACAAGTTCCGTGGCTTAGCACAACATCCATCTCACCCACCTCACAATTCTGTAGGTCAGAAGTACAGGCCAGCTCCCTGGGGTTCTCTCCTTTTCTGCTTAGGATTTTGCAGATTTTCTCCTCTACTATACCAGCTGGAGAAAACTCTCTGCTCTTAAAGGGCTCATGTGATTGAATGAAGCCCACCCAGATAATCTCCTTTTTGGGAAGTGACATCTCACATAACCACAGATTCCATCCATACCCAAAAGGGAGGGGATTATGCAAGAGCGAGGGTCACTGGGGTCATTCTTACAATTGTGCCTACCTACCACACGTACATCAGAATTATCACTTTGATCAGAATCAAATTTCCAGATTCTCAGGCATCTCTCTTCTTGTCTGAGATTCTGGTTGAGTAGAGCTGAGCAAAACTCAGGAAGCTGTATGTTTCATGGGCTTCTAATGTGATTCTGAGGCAGAGTCTTTTGGGAAGAGGATTGGGCTATTAATAAAGAGCCCAAAGAGAGGTCTGCTGTAGGTATACTCATCTTTTCTCCTCATGATAACTTTTTCAGATAAATATTATTTTCTCTCCATTTTGGAGGTGAGGAAACTGAGATAGAGAGTCTGAGTAACTTTCCCAAGGTTTTACAGTAGTGGAAGAACCAGGCTTAGAATTCCTGAAGTGTGGTTTGCAAAACCATGTGGCTCATCAGTCTCTTAGAAAACGGATTGATACTAAAATGTAGAGTGTTCTGGAAGCCAGGCAGGTGGAAATACATTTAGAATAACTTGGACTAGGATGTTGGGCAGGAATCCTAAATTAAGGGAACTAGTAGATGCACTCCATACTCGTTAAATTTAACTTCTCCTGGACAAAGTTAGACTTTGCCTACTTCATATATCTTTAATTGCTTACCCATGTTCAAATCAATGGAACGTATTTATTGAATGTCTTATTCATTCATTAATTCATTTAAAAAACAAACTGATTTGCAGGAGAAAAATATTTGAACACTAGGTTGATCCACACTGGTAAAATTTGCAGGAGAAATTTCATATGGAGACATAGTTGTATAATTTTATTGCGCAATGCGTATGGCCGTGATGCAATAAGGATACACTATCACACACTCATTACAACTGTCAGTTCCAAGGGACAACAATCATTTACAACCTTTTCATAAAAGTAAAATTCTATTAGTCCAAGCATTGTTTGATACAACATTACACATTTGTATTTCCACTCTATAACAGAAGAGTATCTTGATAAGTATTTGTAAATAAAATGCATTACGTGTTTATTTTTTTCTGAACTTATATATTGTTTTACTCTTTCTCAAGCAATTATCGTCTGCCTGTGTGTGTTAGGACTTGTGTTGGGAGCTAGCAATATAAGAAAGCATAAATCCTTTAGGAATATATAACCCGGTTAAGGAAGATGGATATGTAGACAGAAAGCACTACATATTTTTCTTGTGTTTTCAGACTTTTGTATTGTCTGTTGTGTAATCATCATACTCTTTTTAGATCACACATCAAAACTTTCGCTTTAAATGTTGTGCTACTTCGCAAAAGGAGTCTGAAGATGGAAGAAACATTTATTGAGTATATTCTTTGAAAATTTAGCTCACATACTATTTAAAAATAAAGGTATCCCATGTTTCCTAACTTTTCTGGCACCCTGTGAAAAGTGGAGGTGCTATGGTTGAGCAGTGATTCCTATCAGAGAAGGCACTTTCTGACCTCTGAGCTATTACTTCAAGAATCTGTAGGAAACCAGGTGTTTTAGTAAAAGTGCAGGAAGAACAAACAGTCCAGGCAGAGGCAACATCAAGTACAAAAGCACAGGGGCATGGAATATACAGAAAATGAGAAGGATCATTTCACTGAGACTAGAAGACAGAGAGCATGAGAAAAAGAGGGAGGATGTTGCCTAAAGCCATTTTAGAAAGCATTCTGTCGGTGTGCCTGGGTGGCTCAGTCGGTTAAGCGTCCACTTGTGAGATCAAGCTTAGCCTCGGGCTCTGTGCTGACAGCGCGAAGCCTGCTTGAGATTTTCTCTCTCCCTCTCTCTGTGCCCCTACCCCATCTCTCTCTCTCTCTCTTTTTCTCCCTCTCTCTCAAAATAAATAAACTTAAAAAAAGAAAGAAAGCATTCTGTCTACCAAAGTATGGACTATGGACACTTCCTGGAATTTAAGGGAATTAAATAAGTCTTTTAAGCAGTGAATTGAGCTGATTCATAATTTAAGAAAAGAGACATTTCTGGCAGCAGGGAGGATGGACTGGACCAAGCAAGAAGATCACTCTTGGCAAGAAACAATGAGGTATGTGGCAGTGAAGACAGAGAAAAGGAAGCAAATTTGAGAAGTAATGGGAATGTGGGACTTTGATCTCCCACGAAATGCAGCCCTTGAGAGCTAGGGTGGGATCATGGGAATTAGGAAGTGGTGGTTAGACATAGAGCTTACTGTGTCAAGTTAATGGATGAGGGCTTTGTAATACAACCCAGTATCTTTATCATAATGAGATCAGTGTAAGCCAAGATCTGAGGGTAAGAGGGACACTGGTGGGAGGTGGGATGAATATCATACACAAACCGGACGCCAGCCACTTGAGATGATTTACTGTTGCCTTCTTGATGAGTCTGATTAATTTTAACTGGGACAAATATCGATTTCTTTTTTCCCCTGCTCCATTCTACCCTTGGTACCAGAAGCTTCTCACAGATAGCCCCATGGCTTACTTACTCACTCCCTTCATGTCCCTGCTGAATGGGGAAGAAAAATTACTGGTGTTAAACTAGAAGACTGAAAAAACAAATCCAAGTTACTCTTTTGTATAGTGTTTTTGGGAAACAAAGACAAGGGAATTAAGTCTTTCTGGTTTAAAATGTTATTTTTATTATTTCTGCTATTGTGCATTCATCATTCACAGTATTTCATGCATTTTTAAAAGACTATTTTTTTACTGTTTTTTTATTGGATAACGAATATATAAAAAGTAATAACTATAAAAGATGTGTAAACTTAAAAAATAACAGTACCTTGAACACCCATATATTCAATATCTAGTTTGTTATTTTTAGTTTTAGTTTTTAATGTTTATTGATTTTTGAGAGAGAGAGAGAGCATGAGCAGGGGAAGGGCAGAGAGAGAGGGAGACATAGAATCTGAAGCAGGCTCCAGGTTCTGAGCTGTCAGCACAGAGCCCGATACGGGGCTCAAACTCACAAACTGCAGCATCATGACCTGAGCCGAAGTCAGATGCTTAACCAACTGAGCCACCCAGGTGCCCCTATTATTTTTATTTTTTATTTTTTGGTATTGTGGGGTGATAGAGTTGAGAATGAATACTGTTCAACATCTAGTTTTAAAATGGACAATTACCAGTGTCTTTTCCTTATTTTTTTTCATGATTTTGTCATGTACCAATCTTCAATCAATGTATCATTTAGTTTTCTTTGTTGCTGAACTTTTTGTAAGTTGAATCGTACTGAATCTAGTCTACTGTGACTTGTTTTTGTTACTCATCTTATGTTTTTGAAATGCAGCCAACGTCATTCATTTTTACTGCTGCATGGTATTCAATTTAAAGAACAAGCCATTATCTATCCATTCTCTTACCACTGGATTCATGTATATTTTATTTTTTCATTATTATAAACATTGCCTTGGTAAATACTTTGTTTTCTGATATTTATGTACAGGAGTTTCTTTAGAAAGCATGCCTGGAAGTAGAATTGCTGGATCATAGGGTATGTGTACCCTTGAAATTATTAATTAATGTCAAATTGTTTTCCAAACAGGTAGTATCTACTTCTACTGGAAGAGTATACGAGTATCTCTTGCTCCTCATATCCAATCAAATTTGATATTGTGAGGATTTAAATCTTTTCCAATTGGGTGGATGTAAAATATCTCATTTTATTTTATTAGATTTTAAGTAGGCTCCATGCTCAATGTGGGGCTCAAGCTCATGACCCTGAGATCAGGAGTCCCATGCTCTACCAACTGAGCAAGACAGGTACCCCTAAAATATCTCATTTTAGTTTTGGTTTGCAGTTCCCTAAATAATAATAAAGGTGAGAATCATTTCACGTTTATTTCCCATTGGTTTTGTGGGTTTTTTTCCCCCCTCTGAAGCTCCCATTCAAGTTTTTTGCCCATTTAAAATTGTGTTGTCTTTTTCTTTTTGAAAGTTTGGAATCCTTCATAAATTTTGGGTGATAGTCCTCTGTTGGTTGTATGTGTTGCTAATATATTTTTTCCCAGTATGTGGTCTGTCTTTTCATTTTTCACACTGTCCTCTGTTGAACAGAAATTCTGCATTTTAATGGGTTGAGTTTAACCAATCTTTTTGTTTAGGATTTATGCCTGTTTGTGTCTTGCTTCAGAAATCTTCTCTTCCAAGGTTTTAAATATATTCTCTTGTTTGTTTTCTATAAGTTTTATGGTTTTACTTTCCACATTTAAGCCTTTAGCTCATCTGTATATATATATATATATATATATATATATATATATATATATATATATAAGGTATGGGTCAATTACATTTTATTTAGTATGCTTAACCCATTGTATAGGCCCTCCGTTTCTCACTAGCCTAGAATTCCAGTTGTGTTCAATAATCTCCAAAGATGGCCATGATCAGTTCCTTCCTTCCTTATAACTATGCCACTGTATCAAGAGCTAGGGCCTATTTCTTTTCCCCTTGAATATGGTCTGGCCTAGCTACTAGCTTTAACAAATAGAGAGAGGTCATCTAGAAGAAAACAGAACCCCAGGCAGCAGTCAGCACCAAGGCCCCAGCTGTGGAAGAGCAGTCTTTTTGGACTTTCCAGCTGGTTCCAGCAACTACCTGAATGCAATTGGAATGACTGAGTCAAGTTGAGAACAGCACTAGGATTGGCCAGTCAATTCACAGGATTGTAAGAAATTATAAAATGTTGCTGTAATTTTAAGAC
The DNA here is from genome assembly GCF_018350175.1 of Felis catus. NCBI lineage: Eukaryota > Metazoa > Chordata > Mammalia > Carnivora > Felidae > Felis > Felis catus. Next base: position 126,663,723 of record NC_058374.1, read on the forward strand.
ATGAAGTTTTGGGGTAGTTTGTGACAGAGAATTCATAATTGCTCTGTAACAAATCTGGTTACCATACATGTTGGTCTATTTCAGGGCTTTTTATTCTGTTTCACTGGTTAGTTTATCTTAATTACGCTCTGATGGGGCAAGTATTTCTACCTTGCTCTTCTTTTTTCCATTTTCATATAATGTTGGAACTCACTTACTTGATTACATCCCTGTCCCCACACACACATACCCCCACATCTGTTATATATGTTTCTCCACTTACTTGTGGAAAACAAAAGATAAATTGAGGCATAGTACAATTTTTAAGGTTTATTGGAGCAAAATTCCATTGAAGTTGGGCAATGCCAAACTGGAAACGGATAAGAAGTTTTCAACAACAGGAGCTAGGGAGAAGACTTACAGAGAAGAGGCAGAAGCAAAGCAAGGACATTATTTCACTGTCTATAGTTAAGGGGTTGCCTTATCTGGGAGAGCCTAGTGGCTGTTTGTGATTGGTTGTCCTGGGTTTCTGTTTCTTAACCTTGAGGCATTATGGGCTTAGGTTTGGTTTGCTTAGTCATGAAAGCTAACTCAGTCTAACAGCCTCCTTGCTTAATTAACTTAATAGTCTTCTTTAATGTCTTTCAATGTTAGAATTATAATTTTCTCCATAGAGGTCTTACATGTCTTTTATTGGATTTATTTGTAAGTAACTTTTTACTATCATTGTAAATCTTCTTTGTTTCCGACATATACAATTGCAATTTACTATTGTATACTGATTTCATAACCAAAAACGTTTCTCTTATTAATTTTTAAACTTTATCTTTGGATTCTTCAGAGTTTTGTATGTAGACAATCCTATTATCAGCAAACAAAGACAGTTTCGTTTCTTCTTTTTCAACCTCACCTATTTTATTTCTTGTTTGTTTGTTTGTTTGTTTCAAGAGAGACAGAGAGAGCACAAGTGGGACAGGGGCAGAGGGAGAGAGGGAGACAGAGAATCCCAAGATGTGCTAATAGCACAGAGCCTGACCTGGGGCTTAAAGTCATGAACCATGAGAGCATGACCTGAGCCAACACCAAGAGTCAGACGCTTAATCGACTGAGCCATACAGGTGCCCCTATTTCTTGTTCTTATCTTACTTCACAGGTTAGAACCTCTAGTACAATGATAAATAGAAGTCTTGTTCTTGATCTTGAATATTTTTATTTTTAGATCCACATTTTTTTAAAGATTTTATTTTTAAGTAATATTTACACCCAATGTGGGGTTCAAACTTACAACCCTGAGATCAAGAGTCACTTGCTTTACCAACTGAGCCAGCCAGGTGCCCCTTTATATCTCACTACTCAGCATGATTTTTTGCTATAGCTTTTTTCCCTTGATAAACTTTATAAGGTTAAAAAAGTTTTCTTCTATTCCTTTAATTTTGTTGCATAGAACTTTTTTCACAAATCGTAATTTTTCATTACATTAAATTATTTTCCTGCATCTGTTGAGATGGTCATATGGTTTCTTCACTCTAATTTGTTGTCTTGGTATAGTAAAATATTTTCAAAAGGTAAACTAGTTTGAATTCCTGGGCTGAAGCCAACTTTGTAATAATCAATTATGTTTTTCATCCATAGTTAGAGTCAGTTTGCTAAATTTTGTTTAGGATTTTTGCATTTGTAATCATTATTGAAATTGATCTATAATTTTCAATATTTAAAAAAAAAATTTTGATGTTTATTTATTTTTGAGAGAAAGAGAGAGAGGGAGAAAGAGAGAGACAGAGCATGAGCAGAGGAAGGGTGGAGAGAGAGGGAGACATAGATTCTGAAGCAGGCTCCAGGCCCTGAGCTGTCAGCATGGAGCCTGACGTGGGGCTTGAACTCACAAACCATGAGATCATGACTTGAGCTGAAGTCAGATGCTTAACCGACTGAGCCATCCAGGTGCCCCAATTTATCACTCTTTTATTGCTCTTGTCTGTCTTTGGTGTATGTTATGCTTTGTTGATATTATACATTGACTTAGAAAATGTTTCCTCTTTTTCTATATCCTAAAAGAATGTAAAATTGGATTTACTTGTTCTTTAAATATTTGATGAAACCTCCCCCTATGAAACACTATGAAAGCATAGTGTTTTACATGGAAATATTTTTGATTAGTCATTTAACATTTTGAAAGCTTGTTTGTTGAGGTTTTTCATTTCATGTAGAGTCAGTTTTGGTAAGTTACATTTTTCTAGCTATTTGTCTTTTTTAAAAAATTTAAAAAATTTTATATTTTGAAAGAGAGAGAGAGAGAGACAGTGTGCAAGCAGGGGAGGGGCAGAGAGATGGAGACACAGAATCCGAAGTAGGCTCCAGGCTCTGAGCAGTCAGCAAAGAGCCCGACGAGAGACTCAAGTTCATGAGCAGTGAGATCATAACCTGAGCTAAAGCTGGATGATTAACCGACTGAGTCACCAGGGCACCTCTAGCTATTTGTCTTTTTAAAGTTGTTCTTAATACCCTCTTATCTCTTCAACAATTATATCCCTTTTATGACCCTAATAGTATTTATCTGTGTTCTCTCTTTTTTCTTAATTCCCCCCCCCAGATTTGTCAATTTTATTAGTCTTTAAAAAAAAAAACCTCTTAATTTTGTTGAGCCTCTCTGCTCAACAGAGTGTGTGCTTGTTCTTTATGGATTTCTGCATATATATATATTTAACTTCTAATGTAGATGTTTAGCTAATTACTTTTTAGGCTTTATTCTTTTACAGTATATGCATTTGGGGTACTATCCATGTCCCTGTAAACACTCCCTTAGCCATATCTCATTCGTTTTGACAGGTAGTGTGATTGTTCAGTTCTAAATATTTTCTAGTTTTCATTATGATTGTGCTATTTAAAAGTATATTTTCAACTTCCAAGTGTGTTATTTTTTTGGTTTATTTTTAAAAATTGATTTCTAGGGTGCTTGGGTGGCTTAGCTGGTTAAGCATCTGACTTGAGAGCAGGTTATGATCTCATGGTTGTGAGTTCGAGTCCTGCATGGGGTGAGCTTAAGCCCCGCTTCAGGTGAGCTTGAGCCCTCATCCTGCTTCGGATGAGCCCCACTTCTCTCTCTCTGTCTCTCTCTCAGCCCCTCGTGTTCCCTCTCTCTCTTCGCCTTCGCTCGCTTGCACCCTCTCTCTCTCTTTCTCAAAAAAACAAATTTGATTTCTAAATTAATTGCGTTATAGTCAGAGATTGTGGATACTAATTTTTTTGAAATTTGTCGAGACTATTGTATGATTAGTCCACAAGTCATTTTTCATAAACTATTCTGCAAGCCCTGTAGAAAGTGAATATTTTCCTGTTCTTGGGTTCAACATACTATGTATATGTAGATATTACATCAAGCCTGCTCATGGTCATTCAATCATCTTTATCTTCATTGACTTTTCTGTTGGTTTGAGTATCAACTTCTTTATATGTTTATTTTATGTTTAATTTCTTGTCTTGCTGCAGGCAGTTGTGCCTGTTCTATGTACTGCACCTCCTTTCAAGCCTCTGTTTGAATCCCACTGGGTGACCCTGAAAATTGATGATCTAGTCTACTATTTAAAAACAATTTTTTTGACTTTTATTTATCGTTGAGAGACAGAGAGAGACAGAGCATGAGCATGGGAGGGGCAGAGAGAGAGGGAGACACAGAATCTGAAGCAGGCTACGGGTTCTGAGCTGTCAGCACAGAGCCTGAGGCAGGGTGTTGTAAATGATGAATCACTAAGTTCTACGCCTGAAAGAAACAACCCCAAAATCTCAATGGATTCAACCACAAATGTTTACTTCTTATTCATCTTATGTGTTATTCACTGGTCTGCTCTTCTCCATGTCTTCTTTCAAGGACGTAGGTTGGGGGAGAAATCCATACCTAAGATGGGCTGCTTTGTGTCAGAAGGAAAAGAACAATGTATAACTACTGGAAAGCTCTTAAAACTTCTGCTTGGATGATGCATACAACACTTCCATGCACATTACATTAGGCAAAACAAGCCATGTGGCCAAGCTTGATGTCAGGGAGGGGTGGGGTAGTATAATTATATCACAGGGAGGGAGGAGAGAATGGCCATGAACAACAATACAATCTACAACACCTGCCTTTTTGTTCTTTGAGTAGTCACTACATAGAATTTCTAAATGAGTTCTTTTGGTAACTAATTCAGAGCTGACCCTGCCTGGCCTCAATTACAGGGTACATCCAGTTCAAAGTAGCTGAGCTGGATGGTTTGTTTATGCCTTGGCTATGTATGTTCTTGTATGTTTTGCATGTAGTATTGTCTCCCCTCAACCATGAGACTAAAGATGAATAAGAATATGAAAACAATGAAAAATGCACATAAACAAATACATCCAGTTGTGCTTCCCACTTAAAGGATATTTAAAAACTTCCCGAATCTCACACACAAGCAGTAGGTCCCTGTTATTTTTGCAACTGTCTTATCAACACATCTGCCTTCTCCGGCAGACCACACTGTGAGGTCGGGTTGCATCTGTTTTGTTCACTCTTATGTGCTGTGACCAGCACAGCATTTGGCATATAATAAGCCTTCTATAAAAACGTGTGCAATGAATAAGTAAACTAAACGGGAGATGGAATACAAGGCCCAAGGGTCCCACATCAAATGAACAGGGTCAAGTTAGTAAAGATAAGCTCTAGTCATTAGAAGCCCATGATAAAATGCAGAATGCATTTATACTAAATCAACATAATCTTTGGGGATTGTCTGCTTCTTTTGTATAAAGTTCAATGAACGACAAAAAACCTGGACAAACTGAGCTAGCTTCCAGGTGGGTGTAAGTGACTCTTTCTTTCTTTCTTTCATTCGTTCTTTCTTTCTTTCTTTCTGCCCTTTTTCCTTCAAGCATTCACAGCCAGAACTTGTCAGACTGGTAATGATTATTTCCACTTTATGTCATACCTCTCTGAGAACAGCACTATATGAGAGCTCCAGAAGTGTAGGCAGCCTGGTGAGTGGGTAGGGCCACACAAGGAGTTTTTGGTTTGAGAACCAGCCTCTCCTATATGCCCAGAGCCACCAGCAGATGTCATGCCTGATCTCTGTGGCGATCCTGCTGTCTGCTTTTGGTTAACTGTTTTCATTACACAATGTTTTCCTATATGTGGTATGCTTTGTGCATGCAGGGCATATTTTTTCTCTCATCTCCCATGATCAAGGACGGCTAGGATATGCTTATTTATTTATTCATGCAGTAAAGATTTATCATGTGCCTACTCCAGGCCCTGTACTGAGACCACTGTGGTGAGCAAGATAGACACAGCTCTGCCCTCCTGAAGCATTCTACCAGGGAGCACAATTAGTTCAAAGACTAACTTTTAGGGGCTCCCGGGTGGCTTAGTTGGTTGAGTGTCTGACTCTTGATCTCAGCTCAGGTCTTGATCTCAGGGTCGTGAGTTTAAGTTCTATGATGGGCTTTGCACTGGTCATGAAGCCTACTTAAAAAAAAAAAAGCAATTTTTAAAATGATTTGGGTTAAACTGGTTGAAGTGGATGGTACAGGGAAGGCAAGTAAAACAGAATGGACTAAATGTAGCTTAAGGAACCAGGGACATTATCCCAGGGAAGCAAGGGTTTCTAGGGAGTTCCAAAAGATGACAAGGTTAAGTGAACTAAGAATCAGGGGGAGAGCCTGTGATTCACCTTTAGTGAATCTTTGTTCTTTTAATGAGGAGAAAAGACAGTGTCTTGTTAAACACATAGGCTCTGGGCTATGCTTCCTAGAATCAAATCTTCACTCTGCCCTTTACTAGCTATGCTTCAATATTTTTAAAAAATTTTATTTAAGGGGCGCCTGGGTGGCGCAGTCGGTTAAGCGTCCGACTTCAGCCAGGGCACGATCTCGCGGTCCGTGAGTTCGAGCCCCACGTCGGGCTCTGGGCTGATGGCTCAGAGCCTGGAGCCTGTTTCCGATTCTGTGTCTCCCTCTCTCTCTGCCCTTCCCCCATTCACGCTCTGTCTCTCTCTGTCCCAAAAATAAATAAACGTTGAAAAAAAAAAATTAAAAAAAAAAAAAAAAGAAAAAAAAATTTTATTTAAATACAAGTTAGTTAACATATAGTGTAATAATGATTTCAGGAGTAGAATTTAGTGATTCATCATTTCCATATGACACCCAGTGCTCATCCTAGCAGGTGCCCTCCTTAATGCCCATCCCACTTCTAGTCCATCCCCCGCCCCCACCTCCCATCCAGCAACCAACCCTCAGTTTGTTCTCTGTATTTAAGTCTCTTATGGTTTGCCTCCCTCTCTGTTTCTGTCTTATTTTTCCTTCCCTTCCCCTATGTTCATCTGTTGTGTTTCTTAAATTACACATATGAGTAAAATCATATGATATTTGTCTTTATCTGCCTAACTTATTTCATTTAGCATAATACACACTAGTTCCATCTACGTTGTTGCAAATGACAAGATTTCATTCTTTCTGATCACCATTGTATATATATATATACCACATCTTCTTTATCTGTTTGTCAGTAGATGGACATTTAGGCTCTTTCCATACTTTGGCTATTGTTGATAGTGCTGCTATAAACATGGGGGTGCATGTGTCCCTTCGAATCATATGCTTCAGTTTTCTTATCTGTACAATCAGGAAAGTAACAGAACTTCCTTCCCAGGGTTACTGTTGGGGTTAAATGAATTAATTCAGCTAAGTGTCTAGCATGAAGTAAGCACTCAGTGCAGATTAGCCCCTATTGTTATTTATTGGAATATTCAGCAATATCCATTGCCCCTCAATTATTTTTCAGATTCAGAAATTCTCTGTGAATTAGAATGGTGCTAACCCGCTGGACTCCAACCTGCTAAATCTTGGTTTTTGGCTTTGGTTGTTGTATATGTGACTTGCATAGATGACATATCAGAATCTGGCCAAGTTTCAGGTGACTGCATGAGGTGTATACCTTCAAGCCACATAATACAGCAATGAGTCATATAATGTAATCTTTTCCCCCCTAATTCCCTGGATAACATGACCACGTTCATAGAGAGTCCTTGAATCTTTTTTTTTTTATTTTTTTTAACCTTTATTTATTTTTGAGACAGAGAGAGACAGAGTATGAATGGGGGAGGGTCAGAGAGAGGGAGACACAGAATCGGAAACAGGCTCCAGGCTCTGAGCGGTCAGCACAGAGCCTGATGCGGGACTTGAACTCACGGACCGCGAGATCATGACCTGAACCGAAGTCGGCTGCTTAAACGACTGAGCCACCCAGGCGCCCCGAGAGAGTCCTTGAATCCTAAGGTAGCAAATCACAGACTCATTTCAAAGTTATTGATACACAGATCTTTGCAGTGTTTTATATTCAATTAGTTTTATTTTATTTTATTTTACTTTCTTTGTTATTAAAATTTTTTAATGTTTATTTGTTTTTGAGAGAGAGAGAGAGAGAGAGAGAGAGAGAGAAAGCACGAGTGGGGGAGGGGTAGAGAGAGAGGGAGACTCAGAATCTGAAGCAGGCTCCAGGCTCTGAGCTGTCAGCACAGAGCCTGACTTGGGGCTCAAATTCACGAACTGGGAGGTCATGACCTGAGCCGAAGTTGGACACTTAACTGACTAAAACTAACAATTAGCTTTAATTGTAAATTTTCCTCTCACCTGACAATACTATTCAGTCTCAGGGCCGCATAACATCTTAAGTCATATAACTTTCCTTGACTATTCAATGAGGCTTTTTGTGGTTAGATTTTGGGGAAGTGCTTTGACGTCTGTTTTCAATAACAGGGACACTAAAAAAGATATACAGGGCATAATTAAATGGTCTTAGGTTGTTGCAGAGATTAGAAGCAAAAACGGCAAAAGATACAAATAGACCTAGCCAGAAAAAAAAGCCTCCGCAGAGAACACCTTTTAAATTATATAGTTTTGTTTTTTAAAAATTATACTGTATTCCAGAGTATCTGTCAAATGCCCTCCTGAGCTTTTTTATGTTTATTTTTAGTCAAGGTATAGTTAACATACAATATTGTATTTATTTTAGGTACATAACACAGTGAGTCAACAATTATATACATTATGAAATATTCAACATAAGTGTGATTACTATCTGTTGCTATACAGCATTATTGCAATACTATTAACTGTATTTCCCATGCTGTACTTTTCATCCAGGTGATTTATTTACTTATAATTGGAAGTTTGTACCTCTTAATCCCCTTCACCTATTTTTCCTATCCCTTCATACCTTCTGTTCTGGCAACCACCAGTTTGTTTTTGTTCGTTTGTTTTTTGTTTTGTTTTTTAGGTCCTCCCAGGTTTTGAATATTGTAAGTTTTTGTTTTTTAACTTGCTCATTATTCATTCCTTGTCAATCTTTTTGATTTTCAAAGCATGCCAGAACTTTCTTTATAGTTATTTTTAAGTTATAGATTCTATACCAATTTTACTCACATCTACATAGAAAAAATACTTACAGTGTTTTTATATACTTACTGCAATACAATACTGTAAGACATTACTCATGGTTCTCTTTGAGATTAAGGGAAATGTTTGTTTTTATTTTCATTGTTCTATTTATAATGTTAATTTCATAATAAAAATGTGTGGTGTTGGTTTTCTAAGTGGACTTAGAAAATAGTTCTCAATCCTAAGCAATTCTATTTGAATATAATTCACTTATTTTAAAACAATACAAAACCAATCAAAATAGTTGGTAAAACAAATACTTTAGTTTATTAGAAAATGCCCCAGTTCCGGAATGCTTTGCCTGTCAAAGGTTAAATGTATGATAGCTACAACTTGCCTTTATGTGGTTCTTAGGGGTCTTACCTTTGGACTGATTCATTACTGAGAAGAAGTTAAATTTTCTGGAAAAGAGAATTCCACTTCTCAGCAGGCTAGTTGCCTTCGGACTGGCTATGTTAACTCTACCTATCCCCAACCTACCCAAAGAATCAATAAAAGCTGGTGGAATAAGACAAGTCATAAATTTGACTTCTATATCCAAAATCATTTCCATTCCAGGCTGATCTCTCAATGGCAGTCTGGTCTGATTACAGGGTCATTTTCCCACATGTTGTACCCAGCAGTTTGAAAGGTACAATGGGTTGGTTAAAATCAGATTCCTGGGGAATATTTGCTCATTTACAAGCAGCTCCTCAATTTGACATAATTCACTCCAATGGGCAGTTGCTCCTTAGGGATCCCAACACGCTAAACCTCAGAGTTATTCCAGCCTTGTCTCAAGGTGACCTGACAAAGCCAGCCTGGAGCTTGGCTTGGCCAAGTCATTGGGGTTCATGCTCGGCTTCCCTCCCCCTCCCCCGGCCTGCCCCCCTCCCCCGCCCCAACCTCATTCCAACTCAAAACTTTAATAACAATCTACAAGGAAGTCTTTGTGCTCCAAAAATGTTCTCATATTTATGATAGCTCTAATTTGGGGGGAAATACTCAACCTAAAGATTTGATTGGAAAGTACTTTCTTAGCCTCAGAATAGTCATTTTTATAATAATAACATTGTTTCCATTACTCTGAATTTTAAAACCACTATAAATGCAACGGAGCTTGTTGATGTTAATTTCAGAGATGAAAAGGACCAAGTACACTAGAGATTTTATCTGGTAAATGAAGAAACAGACTCAAGGAGAACCAACTGAACTAGCCTCAAGTTAGATGGGTAGTTCTTAATTTAGCTGCGATAAAAACCTTAGGTCTTCTAATTTCCAGCCCAATGCCCTTTCCAACTGTCTCATTCTGCCCCTGTAGTCCCCTTACCAATGCTGGCTAATTATTAATAATGATCACTACCATTTATTGAGCCCTTTTCAGGTGCCTAATGCTGTATGTCCCACTCAATCTTGACAACACCCTATTGAGGTAGGTCCTCTTATTATTCCATTTTATAGCTGAGAAAATTGAGTCCTAGAAAGGATAAGTAACTTACCCAGCATTTTAAATGACAGTGAGTAAGAGGCAGGACTGAGATTCAAATCCAATTCTTCCTGATCTTAGCACCAAAGCTTTCAACTATTTATTTAGTACCATGGCTGGATTTCTCAGAACCTTCTTTCCTTGGCAAAAGATATAAAACTATCTTTTGAAGCGTCTTGGCCTCCAAGGCTTTAGGTTATCCTACCTGATACGAATAGCATCCTTATCAGGACCTCATATCCCATTATAATGCTCTCTCTCCTTCTAGCAGACAAATTAGAGGATAATTCTTTCAAAATAGGCTCCTTTTATCATATACTTCTAACCCCTTTAAGTCTGTCTTACACTAAATTCTGCTCTTTGGGGGATGTTAGTCACACACCCCAATAGAATGCACACAATGATTTCAAGTGCCCTAGTGTGGGAGTTGCTAAAGACAACCGTTTCAAAAGTCAGGAATGACTGGGCAGAGAGGTTTCTTGTCTGGAAAAGACAAGAGTTTGGGGCCCATCTGGGCCTCCCACTGGATCAGGCAAGCTTAGCACATCATAAATAATCTGCTACACCGGCCTCACTGCCAGCTCAAAATGGGTTTTGAGTGTGTTTGGTTTGTTTTTAAAGAGAGTGTGAGCTAAAGGCTGTCATTTAAAATTGCCCAGAGCCCATGTCACAAGAACAGGTGGGCCCAAATTGAAAAGAAACTAAAGGAGAGGCTGAATTTACCAAAGCAAACATTATGGAGTGATTGTTTTCCTTTAGAACAGGGTTACCCTTGGGACCCTTTAAAACAGCCATCTCCCTTACTGCAATTAACATGTAAATTTCTCTATTCAAATTTGGTTAACCTTTAAGACCTGTCAGGAAAATGTTTGTTTTATTAAGCCAGGGATCTCTTCTATAGAAGAGCAAATTAAAGGTTAGTTCTTTGTTATAAATACTGAGGAAGGCCTACAAAGCTCTTCTCCTTTTGCTTTCTAAATGTTAAAGCTGTAATAGAAGCTGCTTTGCGGGAGAATTTTTGTTTTTAAATACTACCTGAAACTCTTTCCTGAAACATACTTACTAATGCCCAAGATTATTAGGAAGATTTAACCCTTTGAGAGCCCGTTTTATCTGCTGCCAACCCCCCCACCCCCACCCCCGCAAAACCCTTTATCAGTAGGTGGCGCTCTAAGAATGAGATTGCTATACTGTGGCTGCAATGGATTCAGTTTAGAAAGCAAAACTGCACTCTTTTTTGGCATCTCTCTGAAGGAAATGGCTTTGCCCTGTCCCCTTAGAAGACCCCCTTCTTCCCAAGCTGTCCAGCTCTGCATCTGCTATATGAGTGTAAGGAGGCCCATACTGAACCCATCTGAAGGCTGGAGAACACCTCTTATGTAATGGCTTAGCTTGCAGCCTTTGGTCCTGGAATCACAGCATCTGTAAAGCTTGGAGGAATCTTAGAAATCATCTTCAACACTCTTATTATTTATTATTATTATTATTATTTTTAATGTTCTGAGAGAGAGAGAGAGACAGAGAGAGCAAGCTGGGAAGGGGCAGAGAGAGAGGGAGACACAGAATCCAAAGCAGGCTCCAGGTTCTGAGCTGTCAGCACAGAGCCTGACACGGGGCTCGAACCCATGAAATGCAAGATCATGACCTGAGCTGAAGTCGAGCGCCTAACCAACTGAGCCACCCAGGTGCCCCAACATTGTTATTTTTTTTGATGAGGAAGTTGAGACCTGAAATGAAGACGTGATCACCCAAGGTCACCTAACTAGTTCTTATCTCTGCCAGGACAGGAGCCTTAGTGGGGCTTGCTCTATATCCAGTGCTTCCCAGCGAATTGGTAAACATTGTGGGGGCATGTTGGAGAGTGAATAGGTACCAGTTGTATGCTGAGAGACAATGGCCTGCTTGGGGAGACGGGGATCATGGGTAGCAGAAGTTAAATATCTAGTATTTTCTTCCTCTACTCTTTACATTCATGATTGACCCTCTAGCAGGACTTAGTATAAATGTCAGGTGCTGAATCTCTCCAAGCTAACTTTCTTAGGTATCTTCTTTCTTTTTTTTCTTTTTTTTTTTTTTTAATTTTTTTTTCAACGTTTATTTATTTTTGGGACAGAGAGAGACAGAGCATGAACGGGCGAGGGGCAGAGAGAGAGGGAGACACAGAATCAGAAACAGGCTCCAGGCTCTGAGCCATCAGCCCAGAGCCTGACGCGGGGCTCGAACTCCCGGACCGCGAGATCGTGACCTGGCTGAAGTCGGACGCTTAACCGACTGCGCCACCCAGGCGCCCCACTTTTTTTTTTCTTTTTTAATGTTTACTATTCATTTTTGAGAGAGACAGAGCATGAGCAGGGGAGGGGCAGAGAGAGAGTGGGAGACACAGAATCCAAAGCACGCTCGAGGCCCCCAGCTATCAGCGCGAAGCTGACTCTAGGCTCTAACTCACAAGCCAAGCCGTAAGATCATGACCTGAGCTGAAGCTGGATACTTAACCGACTGAGCTACCCAGGCGCCCCTCAGGTATCTTATTTCTGCCAATCAAACCACCATTTCCCCATCACCCAGATTGCAAACTCTGGAGTCCCTATGGGCTGATTCCTGTAGCATGGATTCAACATGTGCTTGGAAATGTCTTAGGCTCTAAGATACAGAAGTGAACATAACAGACAAAAATCTCTGCTCTCATGAGGGAAACAGAAAATAAGTACAATAAATAAGTCAATTACATAGCATGTTAGATGAGTGCTAAGAGAGAAATTTTTTTTAAAAAGCAGGAAAGAGGGATATCAAGTGTTGGGGAGCAAATGAAAAGTAGGTCAGGGAAAGCCTCATTGAGAAAGTCACTTCTGAGCTAAGATTGAAGGAAAGAAGAAAATCTATGAGGAGGAAGAACATTCTATGGCAAAGGCCATAGGTGTGAAGACACTGAGTCAGGAGCAGACTTGGAATTTTAAGAATATTAAGGAGACCAATAGATAGATAATTTCTAAATTCTTACCAAATGCAATTTTTTCCTTTATCAGTATGTCTTCCCATTCATTTCTGTTTTCATCTACTTAGGCTAAGTCCCTAAACCTGGATTTGTTTTGTTTTTTTTTATTTTAGAGAGAGACAGAAAGAGCATGAGCAGGGGAGAGGGGCAGAGGGAGAGAGAGAGGGAGTGCAGCCTCTGTGTTTGTGGGGCTCAATCCCCCTACCCTGGGATCATGACCTGAGCCGAAATCAAGAATGAGACAGTCAACTGCCTGAGCACCCAGGCACCCCTAAGCCTGGATTCTTAAAATTCCCATCAGACTGGTCTCTTCATTCTGACTCTCTTTTCCAGGCTACCAGATTTTTGACCAGATGCTCAGTTTGAGACATGGCAACTAAATGCAATGTGGCACCTTGCATTGGATCCTGGAAAAGATATAGGACATTAGTGACAAAACTGTTGAATTCCAAATAACATCTGGAGTTTAGTTAATAGTAATGTTAACCATTAACTATTGGTTGTTGTTTCTTAGTTGTGATAAATATGATGTTGGTTTCTTTAGTTGTGATAAATGTGATGTTAAAAACAGCGAAAACCAGGTGAGGGGTATATGGGGACTCTACGTACTATCTTTGCAACTTTTCTATGAATTTAAAGTTATTCCAAAATAAGTTTATTTTTAAAAATTCTAGTTTTGATATGTCACTCATCTGCTCTAGAATTTTGAATGACTCCCTGGAGCTTTGGGGATGAGATAAAAACTCCTTACCCTAGCATGTAAAGAGGCCTATAGATAGTCACATACTCATTTAACAAATATTTTTTTGGATCCCCTATAGCATTCCAGACACTGTTAGACACTGAGTGGTGAACAATATGGATATAGTCTTGCTCAGGAAGCTTAGTGACTGGTAGCAGTGGGGGTGCTCTGGCAAATAAACAATGAATTATAAAGTGGTAGGTACTAAAATCGAGAGGCACAGTACAATGAGAGCAGTCAGGGAAGGCATCCTGGCAGAAATGTCTAAGCTGAAACTGAACAGACGAGTAAGAGTATGTCAGGTGTAAGCAGTTGGGAGGGATGGAGAAAGAGGGATAAAGAGAAAGTTCTAGCATGCATAGGACTTTGTTCCCAAAGACTCATTTTGAGCCAGGCTAGAGGACTTACTGTCTTTGGAATCCACATTGTTCATTCTTCTTTTGTGGCCTGGCTGAGTATTTCCCCATTTCACCTCTTGGGGTCCCATTTCACTCTTTCCAGGCTTAGTCTTCCCATCTTGGATAATATTTTTAGGGCCCAGTAAAAACACCATTTCTTTTGTTCTTTTCTTTTTTTTTCCCCCTGTCATTTCTTTCTTGAAGTCTTGGACAGTAACCTCATCTTCATGGGATCATTCCCTACTTGGAGTCCTATAATGGTATAGGCTACGTCTGTCATTTGCTTCTTAATCATATTCTACTTTGATTTGTTACTTACCTTTGACTTGGCTGTGGGTTGCCACACTGTTGGGAGCCACAGAAAGCAGGAGCTATATCTACTCCCCTACCCCTCATACACACACACACACACACACACACACACACAGTGCTTTGCAGATCACTGCACCAGGAACTTGCAATGAGAAAGGCAGTTGCCTCATCTGCAAAATACAAGTAGGAAGATCTGCCTCGTTGTAAGGATTATATGAGCTACTGTAACTGAAATCCTTATTTAGGGTCTGGCTGCATTATAACCAGTCCATAAAAGATTGGGGCGCCTGGGTGGCGCAGTCGGTTAAGCGTCCGACTTCAGCCAGGTCACGATCTCGCGGTCCGTGGGTTCGAACCCCGCGTCAGGCTCTGGGCTGATGGCTCAGAGCCTGGAGCCTGTTTCTGATTCTGTGTCTCCCTCTCTCTCTGCCCCTCCCCCGTTCATGCTCTGTCTCTCTCTGTCCCAAAAATAAATAAACGTTGAAAAAAAAAAAGATAATAGTGATTTTGTGATTAGTAGAAAGACCACTGGACTTCTAGTTCAGCTTTTGGTGCTGCTATGTATCAGCTTTGTGACCTTGGACAGGGCACCTATCTAACAAGGCTCGTGGGGCTCTTTTCTCTCATCTGTGAAGTGGGATAATAATAATTCATCCCACAGCTTGATTCAAAGACCCAAATTGATAATCATGTGTGTGTAACAAGTTTGTTGAGGGTCTCAATCCATGTGGGTACAAAAACCATGCAGAAATTTTATTTTTCCTAGTCTTGCTTGCAACTGTGGTATGTTGTATTCTTTTCCCCTGGGGTAGGGCTCCCTTACCAATGCTCTTTATTGGAGTGGCCGTGTCCTTGCAGGTGATGTGTGTGTGTTTTCTTGGGATGGTGTTCAACCTTATCCTCTGTCACTGATGACTGCTTCTCCTGGTTGGCAGCCCATTGTTTGGCCCAGTGGTCACCAGGGCCATTCAGAGACTTCTACTCTTTTGCTTACCTTGGTATTTCCCAAGCCAGGAGAGCCACAGAAGTTTCCACAGTCCTCTTCTTCACCCTCTGAAGGCCACAGAGAACTGGGATGAAGTGGGGTTTCTTCCCAGCCATACCTTACTGCACCATAGATGCTTCCAGTCCTGTGGCTATGACCCATCCCACCAAGATGCTTATCTTTAGAAATTGTTCAGTGAGTGCCAGTCTGTTTCCAAAGGCTCCCAGATCAAAGGCTACACATATATCAGGCACCCATTTTTCTTTACCATAGTGAGGAGAAGGATAAAAAGATTGATGGGTTGTCTCTGGACTTTTAGAACACTCGCCAAGAGCTCTTTCACCACCACATGCTTGGGGATAGTTTGATAGTGGGTCAGTGGAAACAAGGATTCTCCACTGGGGGATGGGGAAGGGGTCCCTTCTTCTTGCAAGTACCCCTAACCTTGTAAAAGGTTTGCCTGACTTAGGAGAGGAAATATCCTCCCTCCACAAATGCTGGATTTCCTTTAAAGCCAGTGATCTTCTTCTTTCCCCAGTTCTCTTATGGACATTGAGTCCTATGTGAGGAGTGACCAGTCAGTGATAGATGGAGGTATTTTATCAATCTGGAACTTCTTCAGCATGTCCTCTAAGGAGGTACCTAGAAAAAGCAAAGAAGCAGGGCGCCTGGGTGGCTCAGTTGGTTAGGCAGCTGACTTCAGCTCAGGTCATGATCTTGCAGTTTGTGGGTTCCAGCCCCGTGTCAGGCTCTGTGCTGACAGCTTGGAGCCTGGAGCCTGCTTCAGATTCTGTGTCTCCTCTTTCTTTGCCCTTTGCTTGGTCTCTCTCTCTCTCTCTCTCTTTCTCTCTCTCTCTCTCTCTCAAAAATAAATAAACATTAAAAAAATTTTTTTAAAAAGAAAAAGCAAGAAAGGATTCTATATTAGGGTTCTTCAGAGAAATAGAACCAATAGTATATGGTGTGTGTGTGTATGTGTGATATTCATATCATAAGGAATTGGCTCACAGGATTATGGGAGCTGACAAGTCCCGATAACTGCAGTCAGCCAGCTGGAGACCCAGAAGAGCTGATGTTAAAGATTCTGTCCAAGTCCAAAAGCCTGTGAACTAGGAGAGCTGATGCTGTAGTTTCAGTCTGAAGGCTAGAAAGCTTGAGACAAGGATGAGCCACTATTTCAGCTTGAATCTAAAGGCAGGAAAAAAACAAAACAAAACCAATGTCTCAGTTTGAAGGCAGGCAGGCAGGAGGAATTCCTTTTTATTTAGAAGAGAGTCAGCCTTTTTTGTTCTATTTAGGTATTCAACTGATTGGATGAGGCTCACCCTCATTGGGGAGGGTGATCTGCTTTATTCAATCTATCAGTTTAAATGTTATACTCATTGCAAAACACCATCACAGAAACCCAGGATAATGTTTGACCAAATATCTGGACACCTCTGTGGCACAGTCAGATTGGCTCATAAAATTAACTACCACCAGTAGTCAATTTCTCAACATGTCAACTTGCCAATTTGTCAACTTGGCACCCACATGCCTCTCCTTAAAGCATACTTAATCTATAAGCCAAGACAATTACAAATTTATAATTTGGTATGACATGGCATAACTATCCTGAATACAACCAAAAATACACTGACTCCTTCCCCAGCAGGGGAGGTAAATGAGTGATGTTTACTCATCAGTGATGTTTGCTATTCTCCTTGATATCCCGTAATTTAAATACTATGAGGTAAAATTAACAAAACTTAAATACACTATCATATAAGTCACTTCATCTTAAGTTACATGATAAGGGAATAAGTGGGAAGGAAATGAAGATATTTGATACACACACACAAACACACAAACATATTCATAACAAAAGAAGGAGGAAATACTCATGACAATCAGTCCTTCTTTCTGTAACTGTTCATGTGGTCATAGCCAGTATTTATAATACCTTCTTCTACTATCCATTCTGTATTTCCTTTGCCTTCAGCAAGTACCTCAGCCCATTATGGTGAGGTGAGCCAAACCTTCATTCTTGAAGGATCTGAACCATTAGTAGTCCTGCCTGATATTAGGTTATTATAGTTTTCCATTGGCTTTAACCATAGGGCTTGGTAACAGATGCCTTAAGGGATCTCCTGTATTCTCTTAGTGACTTCACTGTGGAATAGTAATCCAATTTCCCCTTTGGAGTCAAGATCAACCACCAAGTCAGCACAGCGAATACCTTCTTTGTTAATTTAGAGGCATAAGGAGTCCAAAGTGGCTGGTCCGCTATCTTAACTTGCAGTTCAACGGAATCATTGTGTCTCCTGGTAGAAGCTTTCCTCTCTTTGGAACTAAGACCTCTGCAGCAGCAGAGCCTGTGGGACCAGGAAGCAGAAATGTTGCTGGTGGGTCACTAGGGTATAATAGCGACTGGTGCTGCTCTCATTTGCATCCCTTGATGCCTGGCCCCATAAATCCTGGCTATTGGAAAAACAGCACCATTTTTGGACACTGATTCAGAACACACACAGGCTTCTGGAGAACCTCGCCTCAGCCCTTCAAGGTATTGACATCTCGCTGTGGGTGGCTCAGTTGGTTGAGCATCTGACTCTTGATTTTGGCTAAGGTCATGATCTCACGGTTAGTGAGTTTGAGGCCCACATTGGGCTCTGTGCTGTAGCTTGGGATTCTTTTTCTCTCCTTTTCTCTCTGCCCCTCTCCCCACTCCCCTGCCATAGGTGCAGGCTGGGAGAGAGAGGCAGTGTAGCCCAAGCAGGGACCATGGGCATTTGGGCCACTTCTTCATGTAACTTAATTGTGTCTTCAGGGCCTACTTGCATCTGATGATGGAGTGCTGCTGTGCACACCCAACTCTATGACTTTGTGTGTCAGATAACACCCAGTTCATGATGAGCAGTTCAGGGCTCCTGGAAACTTGATGACCCATGGCTAAGTGTTTAGTCTCTACTAAGGTAGCAGGCTAAGAGCTGTTTCTCAAAAGGAGAAAAAAGTTATCTGCGGAGATGGCTGGGTTGTGCTACAAGTCATCTATCGACCTGCCAAAGGCTCCATACAACATCCCTATTTGCCACTGCCACTCAAGGACCGTCGGATCTGCTGGATCAGACGGTCCAAGTGGCTGAGCAGCTTGCACGGCAGCCTGGGCCCGTTGCAGAGGCTTCTTGTTCTGGGCCCATAACAGTTTTTGCTCTGTGGTGCCTTACCAAGGCATTTCTTTCTTCTTAAAATGTTTTTCCTTCCTCCCTCTCCCTTTCCATGTTGGCTTTAGAGTCTTACAGAAGTTAGGTAAAGTGGCCCCCAATAAACAAATACATAAATGGTGAATTGCAAAGAAGGAACTTGGAACTAGTATAACTCCAAAGTCTACGTACTGCATAGTATATGCACATTTGTAAACTGCCCCCCTTAATAATACATGATGAGCATTTTGTCATAACATGTATCTCATAATATTACAAATATAAACATAAAAACATTAAAAATGTGTTTCTCATAACATTAAAAATTCCTCAAAAACATAATTTTTGTGACTGCTTAATAGTCAGTTGCATGAATGACCTTTTTGGCTACTGAAAACAGCATATAGTCAATATCTTTTTGCATGTAATTTTTGTCTGACTTCCCAACTGTTTATTTAGAATAATCTTGGAATGAAATTGCTAGGTTGAAGAGATGAGCATCTCTTCTTTTTTTAATGTTCATTTATTTTTGAGAGAGAGACAGACAGACAGAAACAGAGCGTGAGTGGGGAAGGGGCAGAGTGAGAGAGAGACACAGAATCCGAAGCAGGCTTCAGGCTCTGAGCTGTCAGCACAGAGCCTGAAACAGGGCTCGAACTCATGAACTGGGAGATCATGACCTGAGCCGAAATCGGGTGCTTAACCAACTGAGCCACCCAGGCGCCCAAGGTGAACATTTCTTAATGCCAGATTTCTTTCCATAGTGTTCTTGAATTCTGTTATTTTGGGCACTTTTTCGGAAAGAGGTGATATGATCTGTGAAGGTAGGCATCACTTGTAAATTTTCAGGCCCTCTTGCAGCTCAGGACATAGTTCTGCATACATAGTAGGCATGTAGTAAATGGTTGAGTTGGTTGAAATGGTTGGAATTGAAATAACTTGGGGTGCCTTATTTTGTGTGGAGGGAATGAGACCCAGGTGGATAATACTGAATAAGAAGCAGTGACTATTTAGTTTGATCAGCTTGATCCAAGTAATTAGGGGGGAAAGTGCACATAAAAAGAGACATATGTCAAATGCTAACAAAGGTTGTCTCTGGATGGAAGCCATGGAAGACACTGTTAGTTGGCTGATCCTATGCCCATATTCCAATTCTCAGCCCCCATGCATGATCTCCTGAACCCATCTATAACCTTGTTCTCCACCTCCTTCCAGCCAGATGTGAACACATGACACAGTTCTGTCCAATGAGATGAAAGCAAAGTCTGCTGGGAAGGCCTGCAGAGAAGCTATTGTATTCTTGATTCTAGAAAGGCCAGATTTAGGTGGTATGCCATTTTGATTTCTTTCCCCTTTCTCCTGTCCAGAACGCTATATGATGCCTGAGGATGTGGCAGCCTTCTTGAGACCATTAGGAGCCAAACATGAGGACAAAACCTAACTTGTTAAGGCTGGCAGGATGCTAATATTAACACTGTGTAACAACACATTTTGCCTACTGCACTATTCTAGTGGTTTGCATATTTAAATTATTAATTTTTTCGATAGGTCTGAGCGGGTGGGGGCTATTATAATTTTTATTATTAATTAAAATGACAATTTTTTAGAGCAGTTTTTTGTTCATAGAAAAATTGAGGGGGAAGGTACAGAGGTTTCCCATATATCCCCTGCCCTCACACATGCACAGCCTCTCCCATTACTATTATTCCCCACCAGAGTGGTATATTTGTTATGATTAATGAACCTACGTTGACACATCATACTCATCCAAATCCCTAGTTTACTTTAGGGTTCACTCTTGGTGTTGTACCTTTTATGAGTTTAGCCAAATGTATAATGACATGTAGCCATCATTGTAACATCATACTGAATAATTTCACTGCCCTAAAAATCCTCTGTGTTCTGCCTATTCATCTCTCCTCCTAACCCCTGGAAACCATTGATCTTTTTAGTTTCTCCAGTTTTTCCTTTTCCAGAATCTCATATAGTTGGAATAATACAGTGTGTGGCTTGCTCAGGTTGGTTTCTTTCATTTAGTCACATACATTCAGGATTCCCCCATGTCCTTTCATGGCTCAATAGTTCATTTCTTTTTAGCGCTGAATAATATTCCATTGTTTGAATGCACCACAGTTCATCTATCCATTCACTTACTGAAGGACATCTTGGTTGCTTCCAAGTTTTGGCAAATGTAAATAAACACCCTGCTATAAACAGCTGTGTGCAGGTCTTTGGGTGGACCTAAGTCTTCAACTCCTTTGGGCAGATACCAGAAAGCACGACTGTTGGGTTGTATGGTAAGGGTATGCTTACTTTTGTAAGAAACAGCTAAACTGTCTTCCAAAGTGGCTGCACCATTCTGCATTCCCACCAGTAATGAATGAGAGTTCCTGCTGCTCCACATCCCCACCAGCATTTGGTGTTGTCAGTGTTCTGGATCTTGGCCATTCTCATGGGTGTGTAGAGGCATCTAATTATTGTCTTCATTTGCATTTCCCTGATGACATATGACATGGAGCATCTCTTCAAATGCATGTTTGCCATCGGTTTATCTTCTTGGGTGACATGTCTGGCAAGGCTTTGGCTTGTTTTTCGATCGGGTTGTTTGTGGTTTTACTGTCGAGTTTTGAGTTGTCTATTTTGGATAACAGTCCTTCATCAAATGTGTCTTTTGCAAATATTTTCTCCCAGTCTGTGGCTTGTCTTCTCATTCTCTTGATATTGTTCTTTGCAGAGCAGAAGTCTTTAATTTTAATGAAGTCTAGCTTATCAATTATTTCTTTCATGGATTGTGTCTTTGGTGTTGTATCTCAAAAAGACATCACCAAACCCAAGGTCATCTAGGTTTTCTCCTATGTTACCTTTTAGGAATTTTATAATTTTGCATTTTACATTCAGACTGGTGATCCATTTTGAGTTAATTTTAGTGAAGAATGTGAGGTCTATATCTAGATTCACTGTGTTGCATGTGGATGGATGTCCAGTTGTTCCAGGACCATTTGTTGAAAAGACTATTTTGGTCCCATTGTATTGCTTTGCTCCTTTGCTCCCTATATTTATTGGAGTGGGGGGAAGCCTACTACTTTCATCACCACTTTACAGACAAGAAGACTGGGGAATTGGAGAGAGGTTAAGTAACTTTCCCAATGTCACACAGTAGCAGAGCCAAGATTTAATAATAAGAGTTAACAAGAGCTAATAAGTAACAGCCTCATGCCAACATCCCAGTACTTAATCACTGTGCCACATTCCCTGTCTAGATATATAGGCTCATTCTGGGTTCTGGTGTCATGTTTGAGCAGTCACACCCTCCCCAGACTGCTTATATTTGTATTTCTATGTATGAAAAATAAATCTCTATTTACTTATATTTCCATTTGTGTGTGAAAAATCAACCTCTATTTGTATAAGCCACTATTATTTAATTTTTCTACTATATGTAGCAGAATAAAGTCCTGAAACCCAACCCATAGGGTAGCTAATACCTTAAATCACGTTTATGTGCCTTTGTAGCATATGACTTTCCCCCCTGTTAGAATGTTAGTTCAATGAGCAAGGGACCACAGGTTTTAGAATGTTAGTTCAATGAGCACAGGGACCACAGCAACCTGTGTATTATTATGCCTTAGTACAGTGCCTGGTAGATAGATATTAGATGCTCAATAAGTAAGTTTGAATAAGATTCTTAGCTAAGACTAAATAAATGAATTTAATCTCTTGATCTTGCTTTACTTAGCATCATGCTAATTTGCATTCTCTGTGTATAGGCTAGCAAAGAGAGAGGACACGAGTTCTGTATTTTGTGCTCGTGTCAGTCTAACCTGGAACTAAAAAAAACCAGACACACAATGAGCAAATCATCATGTCCATGAACTGTTGAGAGGTAAGTGTACTCTTGGGTTTTTGTTCCCTTGCAATTTTCCACCCCCTTTCAGCCCTGTCTTTAGCTATCAGTTTCTTACTTCCTTTTAATTCCATACCACCTCTACCATCAATTTATCCTTTTGATTTATGTATCTCATATATGCTCTTTTCCTCTTCCTTGTCTCTCCTTATTTCCCTGGACATACTGCACGGCTCCTCTCCACTTCTGATAGAGTAATTTCTCTAAGGCATAGAGAACTGTTTGCTGCTCTATAATGTACCCTGCTTGTGCCATCCTCACCACTCATTTCAATTTCCTGGTGTGATTTATCCAGCAATCAGACCATTGCCCAAAATTGGCTTTGCAGAAAGGCTTTTAATGTGTTTGTCTTACTCCTTCAGGGACTGCTCCTGATTATCATACAGAGAAGCTCAGGTCCCCATTTTGCTGATCCTTCACTTGGGCCAGATCAGCCACGTGAGCCGTTTTGTTTAATACCAAACTGAGCTCTTAATTCCCAGAGTAACGTGCGATATGTGGAAGGAGTCATGTGCCTCTGTTGGCAGGAAGGGATTCTGTTTTTTCTCTGTAATACAGCGTGCCTTTTCTCTCTGTGATGCACGAGAGAGAGAGCACTGGAAAACAGGTAAGCTGGAGCCTAGGCTCACCTCAGTGAGACATTGGTCTCCAGCAAGTCCTTTGATCAGTTTCCTCACTGGACCTCAGTTTACTAACCTTCAGAGGGTTGAATTTAATGAACCCTAAGATATCATCCAGCCTTGTAATTTATGATTTTATAAAGAAGAAATGGCAAAATAACTTATAAAAATCAATATTACAAAGGCAGCTAATCCAATGTTAGGAAAAAGGCTCAGACTCTTCCCATAAACGTTTATTGTGATATTAATCACATTGAATCTCATAGATCAAGTTCAGAAACATGGACTATAGGAATCAAATAACAGGTAACATCAGAATTCAGGACTCAAGGTTAGATGGCAGCAATCAAGAGCAATCAATAGCAAAGGGATTAAGGCCAACCAGTGACATGGATGGGGCAGTGGGAGAAGAGCTTCTCAGAGGTGAAATGTGTTTCTGTACCTTTCCTAGTTCTTCTATTCTGCTCTCTTGTTTCCTAACCCCAACCCTCTGCTATCCTTCCTCTTCCTCAACAAACATATTTAAAAAACATTTTTTTTTAACGTTTATTCATTTTTGAGAGAGAGAGAGGGAGAGAGAGAGTGTGAGTGGAGGAGGGGCAGAGAGAGAGGGAGACACAGAATCTGAAGCAGGCTTCGGACTCTGAACTGTCAGCACAGAGCCTGACGTGGGGCTCGAACTCATGCACTGTGAGATCATGTCCTGAGCCAAAGTTGAGCCACCCAGGCACCCCAAACATAGTTTTTAATGTTTGTTATTTTTGTTATACTTGTTAGATACAATTTATTTTAATATGTTTATAAAGAAATTTATAAAATAAGAAATATATATTTCCTTGTTTTCCCATGATCGTACTCAGGTATGTTCAGCCTTTCTGGGCTATAGCAATCTAACCACTGGGCAACTACAATTGTAGTCCCAGGTCAACAGGTAAATGAACTCCTGACACTCTCTATTTTAAGATTCCCTCCAGGCAGTGATGCCAATGGGTGGAGTTAGGCAGAACATCATGGATATGCAACCACATGATTTATTATCTCCACAGACCTTATCGGACGTCAATAGGAAAAGTGAGAACATCATTTGAAACCCAGAAGCTCTAGCTTCACAGGCTCAATTTAAGCCATTTACGCACAACTCACATGTGTTCTCTCTACCACACAAACCTTTTCCCAAACCCCTTCCTGACCTTCTCCCACGGTGGATCCAGTTAGACCATGTGGCTTTTTGACTTCACTTGCATGGAATTGTCTCATCATGAAGTAGGGATCCCTTAATGGAAGTATGGCTGTTGCAAGAGTCAATTTTATGTGCCATGCTTCCCAGATATTCAGTCAAACATTCTGAATGTTTCTCTGAAAGTGCTTTTTTTTGGGATGAGGTACTTAAATATTTAAATTAGTGGACTTTGAGTAAAGCAGATTACTCTCCATAATGTTGGTGGGCCTCATCCAATCAGTTGAAGACCTTAACGGAACAAAGACTGACCTCCCCCAGGAAGAGGGAATTCTGCCAGCAGAGAGCCTTCAGTCTCAAATTGCAGCTCTTTCCCAAGCCCCCCATCTGCTGGCCTACACCATCAGATTTTGGATTTGCCAAGTCTCCATAATCGTGTGAGCCAACTCCTTAACACAAATCTCTCTTTATATATGTATATACATCCTGTTGGTTCTGTTTCTCTGGAGAATCCTGACTAATGCAGATTTTCGGGGCTACCCTTGCACACAGAAAACTACTGGGCAGACAGAAACAGAAAACCCTTGGCCTTGAAGTGGAAGTGCAGGTGATGGAAGATTACCCCAGGGCAGAATTTCAAGTCTTGGAACCAGGGCCATAAGCTTAGATGACCCGACAGACTGAGAAGAAGAGTTTCTGCCTTATATGGCAATATTAGTTGTCGCTAGCCTTCCCTGGCTGAGGGTGTAGGAAACAACGAGACTGTGACCCTATGATCCTCTTATCTGGAAGATACTTCATCAGTGTGGGATAAGTTTAGATGTGACTCTCTGAGATAAGAGAGGATGGGAGCCAAGTCCATTATCCTGCATCCTTGTACTATTCATATGCTTTGTGCTACTTCAGGAGTAATCCAGTCCCGTACTGTATTGATGATTACAGCTTTGTAATATAGCTTGAAGTCCAAGGAGTAATCCTAAGGAGAAGGAACTTTGAACTGAGTCTAACCTAGTCTAGAGCCCAGACCAAATGCTAAGGTCTGGCATAGCACACGGGGTAAAGCTGAGTCCTACAATTGTCAGTCTCACACGGACAGGCTGCTCCATTTGGTCAAACTCCAGTGGCTCTTGGCTACCTCGTTTTCTTGGTCATAAGGATGCAAACATTCTGCAGTTTTCTGTTCCCACCTCCTTATTTTACCTGTTTTTCCACTTGTTTTTATTTGCACATTGTACACATTACCCTAAATTCACAGGGGCACCCGGGTGGCTCAGTCGGTTGGGCATCCGACTTGGGCTCAGGGCATGATCTCGTGGTCTGTGGGTTTGAGCCCCGTGTTGGGCTCTGTGCTGACCAGCTCAGAGCCTGGAGCCTGCTTCTGATTCTGTGTCTCCCTCTCTCTGACCCTCCCCTGCTCATGCTCTGTCTCTCTCTTTCTCTGTCAAAAAGAAATAAACATTAAAAAAAATTTTTTTTAATTCATAGAGTCCTTATCTACTTTTTATTCCTAAATCCATACTCTTCTCCAATATGACTGATTTTTTTCTCTGATCAATGCTGCTCATTCAACAGTGCCAAGAAAAACAAAGAAACAAAATCATCTGTGACTCTACTGTCCAGGAACAGCTCCTACTAATAAATGGACCTGGGCAACAAGGCAAATGGCAGTGACCGTTTACTTAGATTGGAAGAACGAGTTCCAGAGATGAACCTTGGGGTGTAGAGGAAATTACAGAATCAATTTTGGACAAGTTTGAGATGCCTACTAGATATCAAAGTTCAGAAGTAGAGTAAGCAGTTTGACATAGGAGTCTGGAGTTCAGGGCAGAAACTCAAGCTGGAGCTAGAACTTGCAAATCACCACAGCACACAGAAAGTACATACACGGAATTTAAAGTCATGGGCAGGATGAGGTCACTAAAGGAGTATGAAAAGAAAATAGTAGAGACCTGAGGGCTGAGTTCTGGGCACTACAATGTCCAGAGGTGAGGAGAATGAGAAGGGACCAGCAAAAGAAGACTAAGACAGAGTGAACAGGGGCACCTGGGTGGCTCAGTCGGTTAAGCATCTGACTTTGGCTCAGGTCATGATCTCACGATTTGTGTGAGCCCCACATCAGGCACTACTCAGTGTGGAGCCTGCTTGGGATTCTCCCCCTCTCCTTCTCTCTCTCTCTCTCTCTCTCTCTCTACCCCTCTTCCCCCCCCCCCAAAAAAAAATAAATAAATAAACTTTAAAAAAGAGAGAGAGACAGAGTGAACAGGGAGGTAAGAGAACAAGAAAGCTGAGTTTCAGAAACTAAGTGCAGGAAGAATTTAAAGAAGGTAGAAGCCATCAACTACGTCAAATGCTACTTATAAGGTCTAGAAAGATGTGGGGTGAGAATTTGGCCAATCGACTTGCCAACGTGAAAGTAATTAGTGACTTTGACAAAGGCAATTTTGGTGGAGCCAAGCTTGATTAGAGATGATTCCAGAAAGAATGGCAAGAGACACTGCTGACAGTGAGTTTAGATAAACCCTTCCAGTAGTTTTACATAAAAAGGAGGAGAAAGGTGGGATGTGGGATGGAGGAGGATATGCTGGGTCAAGCTGTCCACCATGGAAGCTATGACACAGCATGTTTGATGCTGATGGTAACAACCATAATACATTCCATTTATTATGGAATGTGTATTCCTTTATGGGTGTACCATAGTTTATCTAACTAGTCCTGCATTAGAACACATTTTATGTCTCCAACTTTTGCTCTTATAACAGTAAACAACTACACTATTTCAGGTGCAAGGGAAACCAAACCTAAAAGCAACTGGCCATCCTCGACCAGTAAGTGATGATTGGTCAAGGTGGTGGGCGCTCTCACTGGCCGAGGCTGGGTCAGGTGCCCAGTCCTGCTTCCTCCAATCAGCAGTGGCCAGGGGGTGGTATGGGTGGAAAGATGACATTTCTATCATGGGAAAAGGGGAATTTCCACAAAGGTGAGTTTGTGTCATGGTTGCTCTGCACAGATTTAAAAAAAAGGTATTTATAACAATACCTCTGTATGCCAATCATTGTTTGCATTTCTAATTATTTCCTTAGGATAAATTCTTGAGTGAAATTAGTGGGTCAAAGAATATGAACTTTTTAAAGGTTCTTGTTAAGCTGTTTGCAATCTTCATGCCCACCCAGTGAGTATGAGAAAATCATTCCATGTCCCTAGCCTATCTCAGCATTGACTACTACTTAAAAAATTCAGGTGTTTAGAAAGTGGGAAATAATCTCTCATTGTGATGATTTTAATTAAAAAAAATATCATCAAGCTTGAACTCATGCAAAAATTCTCATTAACCAATATGTGCTTTAACAGTCCACTCTTCGGGCTATTTAACATGGTGGAACTCAGAGGTGCTGACCTTCTGCAGCCACTGTCCCTCACAGCAGCACCCAATGGAATGTTTCAGACACCTGCCTCCCTTTTAGAACCCTCCATCTCGAATTGATGGAGTCTCAACCCACCCGCATCAGGGTCATGGCAGAGTAGAGGCCAAGAAGATGCTTGGGGAGCCTGTCTCAATGCACCTGAAAGTGAATTCCAGCCTCGGCTTGGGATTTCTTTTGTGTCCTCTGTTCACCTGGGTGACTTTTCCTGTCAGCTGAAATAGAACATGCCCGAGGCCTCAGAAAGCGGCAGCTGATAGCCAGTCAGCCCAGCTCAGTCTCCTCCTCCTTTCAAGGTTCTTGTTCAGATGTCAGTATGATCCATGGGCTCCTTTCCATCCCAGGCACCTCTAGCCCCAGCCCCTGAGTCCCCAACATATGAACGTTGCTCCCAGGCTGCCCGCTGCACTGAGTGAATTCTTCAAGAGTGAAAAATAAGCCTTCATTTCAAAAAGGGGAGAGGAGGAGTGGAAATAAAGTTTCATCTTTAAAATTTCCTCCTTAAGTCTGAGGCCGATGGGAACTTCACAAGCTCAGAATTACACTCCATTCTTCACCTTCCTGCTAGACTGCCAGGGCTAGGGTCCTATGGCACCCTGTCAGAATGTGCTTAGATTCCTTAACTGTATTTGGGTAAGTCTCATATCTCTGTGCTTCCGAATTTTGTAAAATAAGGAGAATAACAGGTGTCACTCTCTTCGGTATCATTAATGCCTGAAATGAGTGGGTTTATACAGTGTTCGCTTCTAGCAGTGAATTGAGCATTGAATAACGAAGATGCACTGCATGATGTTGTCTATGTTCTGGCTTTTTTGTGGGTTAAAAATCATGGGCCTTGAAAAAGGTTAGAAAAATTAAATTTCTCCCCTCAATATATATCAGTTCTGGAATGAGACAAATTTGAGTTCAAATTTCAAGTTCTTTTACTTAGACGATGGACAAATTCCCTAACCTCTCCTCACCCCAGTTTCCCCATCTACAAAATGGGAACATGAGTTGTAACTACTTCATGGAGTTGTTAATGTTAATACACATAAAATGCTTGGCACATGATCAGTGCTTGACATAGGCTGGCTACTGTCATTATTCAATTATCGTTAGTTAGAGCTAAGCCTCTGGCATGACCTAGACCTTGGTTCAGATGTCTGGTCTCCTGTTTATTTAACCTCTCTGTGCCTTGTTTCTCTAATGTGTAAAATGGGTTTAATAACAATACCACCTAATTTCACAGGGAAGTTGTAGGGATTAAATGAAATAATGTAAGTAAAGTGCATGGTATAGAAGAAGTGCTCTGTAAACATTAGGTATTTTACTCCTGGTTCCTCTCCTGGGCCCACCCTGCGGTCTACTCATGAAGCTGGTAACATATGTCATCTGGGCTCTAGTGCCCACTTGCCTGGCCCTGCCAGGAGCTCCTCTCCCTTTGATATCATCCCTTCCCCAGGTGTCCATCCACATCACGTTCCTTCCCCAACCCCAATCAAAACCCAGTTCAAGCTCAGAGGATACATTTCAATCCATGAGTCATCTCTCTCATGGATATTTGTAACATCAGCCTTATCTTGAGTGGGAAAACAAGGCTCTGGGCACTATCCCAGGGATTTCAGGCATCAGCAACCAGGTAAGTCTACTTCTCAAGAAGCTAGCTATTTCAGTGCTCTTAACATTGCAGTACTTTGTTGGTGGCTCTTGGAGAAGGCCAGACCCGAACAGAATCGTAATTCAAAGTCAAGTGTACAAGGTGACATATCAATTAGGAATTGTGTTCAGCTGCTAATAACAAGCAGAGACCCAACTACAACCAAAATTCTCTCACATACAAGAAACTTGTAGGCAGACATTTTAAGGAAGGGATAGTATGTCTGTGATTGCTTTAGGGGTCTGAATGTATTGTCTTTAGCCTGTAACTTCCATCCTCAAAGTACATGGGACCAATACAGCTACTGGAGATCCAGTCATCACATCTCCTTTCCAGAAAAGAGGACAAGGAAAGGCCAGGACCAAAAGAAAAGACCCATCCTGTTGAGCTAATATTCTTTAAGACACTTTCCTGAAAGCCCCACTCAAAGATTTGCACATACATCTCCCTAGTTGCAAAGGAGTCTAGGAGAAGTAGACTTTTAGCTGAACACATTTCTACCCTGAACAAAATTAGAGTTCTGTTCATGGCAAAGAGGTAAGAAAGGATGATGGGTAGGTACCACAGATAATATTTCTCTTAAACCAGCTACCTTCTTTATTTTGTTTTGTTTTGTTTTGTTTTGTTTTGTTTTGTTTTGTTTTGTTTTTCAGGGCTGAGTAGGTGGACATATGCTAAGGTACTTGGCAGAGTTAGGTCATCACCAAAAAATAAGTGGTTTTCCCCCAACTGATTAGTTTTCTTGCAGTCAGATCAAAAGTCTGAATTATAGGAGATGGAAGAAAAAAAGGCACACTGTAATTTTCTCTCCAAATTCTTAACCATGCCTTTAGCTTCTTCTCCCTTCTCCGTAGTTTCACTGCAATTTGGTTTTTAAGCCTGAAATTGCTCCTATCAACGTCCCTTTTGACTTTCCCAATGGCTGGGTTTAAGGGATCCACTTCAGTACTACTGTTTTTGAACATTCTATAGCTTTGACTCCAGAGACCACTCTGTGGTCTTAAAACCATTGCTGCTCAGTGCTCTTTCCACTCTTTCTTCATTATCTTCTTGACCCCAGGATTCTATCCCCAATCCCCCTTCTCCTCTTCCTCCAACATACTTTCTGAGGAGTGTCAGCCACTCCAATGACTATTTGCCAATGCTGCCAAATCTGTATTTCCAACTCAGACTCTCTCTTGAGATCCTATGTTGTATGTTCAGAGGCTTACCGGGCATCTCCACTTGGAAGACTCAACTTCAACTTCAACTTGGAAGGTAACTTCAACTTAAGTCCACAACTGAACTTATCATCTTTTCCCTTAGATCTGTTCCTTCCTCCCTCTTCTGTGGAGAGAGGCCCTACCCACTCTAGATGCCCAACTGGAAACTTGGAAATCATCCTTTTCCTTGTCTTCCCTCCCCACAACCAATCTCAAAATCCTGTTGTTCTAATTTCCTTTATATCTCTTGAATCTGTCTCCTCCTATTTCCCCGTCTGTTAAGTTGGCTCTGATTTGCATGGTCTCTCTCTTGGATTTTGCAATAGCTCCCTCCTTGCCTTCTTTCCTTCTTCTCAAATGCATTCTCACCACTACTGACAGAGTTTACTCTTTAAATACAAGTATTGTTTTGTTGTTTCCCTTGATTAAAGTCTTCCTATGTCTCCCAATTAGGTAAAGATGAAATTTAAAACTTTGGTGTGACCCACAGGGATCTTTCATGATACGATCTCTTTTGCTTGTCTTGTCTTGCTTCCTGACATTCGCTCCTGACTATTTCACCACCAGACCTATAACCTGAAGTCCTACATTGATCAACTGGTTTAATTCATTCACTAAACAAAATACTGATTGACCAGCTCCTGTTCTGGTCATGGGGATACAGCAGTGAACAAAGTCCCTGCCCTCATGGGCCTTCCATTTCCAGGGATGGGTGGTGGTGATGAAAGGCTATAAATAAGTAAATAACACGTCAGGTGATGATAAGTGCCATACACAAAAATAAAGAAACCCAGAGAGTGCTGGAGAGAGGTTGCTATTTTAGCAGGATGGGCAGGCCAGACCTCTCTGATGAAGTGACTTTTGAACAGAGACTTGAAAATAATGAGAGAGGGATCCATGACAACATGGGGGGAATGGCATTCTGGGTAGAGGCTGCAGTGCTGGCAGAGGCTTTGGGACAGGACCGTGTCTGGCAAGAGCATCAGGGAGGCCTGGATAGCTGGAGTTGAGTAAGCCAGGGGAACAATGGATGAAGATGAGGTCAGGGTAGGAGGGAACTGGGTCGTGTAGGATCTTAAGGCCACAGAAAGATTTGGATTTGCTCTGGGTCAGATGAGAAGTCTGAGGGAGAAGATAGGACAATGGTTTGAAAGGACCTCTCTAATGCAGCGTGTGAAATACACACTGTGTTGGGCAAGTGTGGAAGCACAGATGCCAGATAGAAGACCACGAAGATAGTGCAGACAGCAGGTAATGGTGGCTTGGACAGGGTGGTTACAGTGGAGATTGTGCAAAGTGTTTTGATTCTGGATATAATCTGAAGGTAGAGCTGATACGGTTCGCTGATAAACTGGATGTGGAGAATGAGAGGAGGTGCAGGGATGACCCCAAATGTGTGGCGCATCAGCCAAATGGAATAACATGGCACCACTAAAACCATGATTATGAAGACTCTGTGGAGGTATTGCCGAATGTTTGTGATAAAATGTTAAGTGAAAAGAGTAGAATTCAAAACAGGTTGTTTCTGATGATTACAAGCCTGTAAAATGCCAACAAATGATAATATGCCAAACTAGTAACGATTTTATGATAAATAAATTCCAAAAATGTTATCAGCCTTAAATCCAAGGGTAATGCTGGCAAAAGGTTAGTATGCCCTTTTCAGGAATCAGCCATCATTTAACTCCATAAATTGGCTTTCTTGATCTCAGCGCATAAGAAATGAAATCACAGAATTTAGACGTGCACAGGGCCTTGAAGTTCACCTGGTACAACCCTCTCCTCGTACAGATGACAGAACCAAGGCCCATAAATGTTAAAGGGGTTCCATAAGGTCACACTGCTAATTATGAGCACAGCCCAACCAAAAGTGCAGCCTAACTCCTGATCCATCAGGCCATGTAAATTCTTGCACCTAATTTTATTTTCTGCTTTAAAAATGATCTTGCAAATGTGTTTCTTACAGTTTATTCAGTTTATTGAAACTTTGTTTCTTGGTGATTTATTCAAAATCACTGTGTTCACATAGACTTGTTTGCATGCAAAGTATACCCTATTTTCAAAGTCGAGAAGACGTGAAATGTCTTTTTCTCTGCAAAGCCTTGCACAACATGTGAATCCTAATATTAGACCTTCAAATGCAGAAACTTGGTAAATCCCATATGTGCATAACAAATGCTTACTCCACATTTTTTCAGGGTCTCTGATTTATTCAGCAGGGCAAGTTATTAATAACTCTGTAATGTTGGGTGAGATAGAACTCCCTGTCATATAACATTTGAGTCTGGAAGTAAGTGAAGTCAAAAAACTGGGAAAACCCCACAAACCCACCAAGATCTCACATTTATTAGATTCCCATCAATGTCACATTCCTATTACTTAGGCATTTGGATAAATACTCCAGGGGAATTGGAGAGAAAACCCTGGATAATAAGATTGGTTACATATCTTTTAGAAGAACTCAGATACTGCAGGGAGAGAACAATGATTCTTGAAAAGAATGCAGAGCCAAATACTCCTATAACTGGATTTATGATAGTAGGAGGTGATTTATGATACTGGAGGTGATAGTAGGTAGTGGGAAGAGCTTTGGGCTGAAACTCAGCGTACTTTAGTCCTAGCCCCGGTTCTACTACCAGGATGAACTTAGACAATCAGCTCATTGAACCTTGAATGCCCAGTGCCGACATTCAGTCTACAAATATTTATCAAGCTCCAACCACGTCACAGACTGCAGCACATTGTGAGTGCTCCCTCAATATCCATCTCCCCTTCTTCAGTGCTTACAGAACCCAATTTTTGTGGAGGATGTATTGTGCTTAGCTAAAAATTCTCTTTTCCAGCCTCCCTTGCAGCTAGATCATGTGACACCATTGTGACCAAGGACACAGAAGCAAAAGATAGCTGGAAATTTGTATGAAGGTCAGAAGTTCTTGGGGTGCAGAGAAGACTTGGTGTCTTCCTATGAAGAATTCAGAACCTGGTTCTGTCTATCACCAACATGTTCTATGACAAAAGAAGGGTACCCCACTCAGCTTGAGAGAGGGAAGAGAAAACTGGAAAAGCTTATTGGAGGAGGTCATACTTAAATTGGGTCATGAAATATCTCTGGGCTTCTGGGCTTCTGTTTCCTCATTTATAAAACAAGAGGATTCAAGCCGATCCACTATTTATGTCTTGAGTTTAAAAAAGAAAACCAGTGATTTAAAAAATACTACTTAGAAATGCAGAGGAAACTTAAAACAACAAAAGACACATGTTATTTGGAATAATAAATTGGGCATTTGGACACATACACACACACACACACACACATTTTTTGGTCAGGGATGCATATGAGAAGTCCAACAACTTCACCATGAAACCACAGCCCAGGGCAAAGAATGAACTATATTGTAAACCTGTGGCCCTAAAATGTACAGAAGTTATTTCTATTAATTTGTTTTTGGAGCCAGGTTTTAAAATCATTCTTCCTTGGGCAAAACTCAAATTGCAAAAAGTCCAAACAATAAAAAGAAGTACTTTCCTGTTAATAGAGGTGAGAAAGAGTGAAGGAAGTGAACCTCACCATCTGAGAGAAGGGGTGGGGGGCTGCTAACTTGACAGCATCATGACCAGAGAAAGAATTTAAAAGGCAAATGCATGTTGACTCCCTGTTCCTGGAGATGGGAACTGATTTTGTCTGAAGCTTTATTGTGAACAAAGTGTTTCCATATCCCTTATCTTACTTGAGCCTCACAACAACCTGACAGAGAGGCATTATTAATATCCTTGCTTGACTGAGACGAGGGCTTGATGGGACCTGCCCAAGGTCAGGCAGCATAGGGAAGTGGTAGAACTTGGACTCAGATACTCCTCATACAATAGTCTTTATATGATTCCAGGACTGCATCGAAATGCAATTTTACAAAAAGAAAATAATTTGGATGTCCTTGGACAACAACAACAACAAATTTAGTGCAAATGTTTCTGTCACAGAATGGTCAAACAGCAAAATCTTGGTGGGCAATTTTTTACTCCAGTCTTTTATACCAACCACTATAATTTGAAGCCAAGGATGGGGAATTTAAAAGTGAGATTGTGGGAAGTAACTACAGAGTAGAGGGTCTTACATTTGTGAGGATAGGCTAATCCGCCATAACAAAGAACTAACCGCTCTTAACACAATAAAAGTTTACTTGTCACTTTCAAAATGTGGATGTTCCCGGTCAGGTGACTCTCCTGAGTGGTTTTCATCTAAGTGGTGACTTAGGAACTAGGGTCTCTCCATCTTGTGACACCACAGTCTTCATAAACATGACCTCCAATATTCACTATAAAAGAGAAAGTGAGCATGGTCTAACGTCATATCAGTAATGGCCTTGGCTTCCCGACACAAAAATCACCTTTGTTTTTATTCCATTGGTTAGAACAAGTCACCTGACCCTCCTCTAGAAGAAAGCAAGGCTGGGTAACGTAGTTCCTGGCTGAGTGGCTGCTTCCCACTACCAAGGCTACATAATGGAAGGGAACATGGCTCTTTGGTGTCAGCTGTCTCTACTATAGGTTTCAAAGTAACTAGCCATGTGGTTCTTTTCATCCCACCAAAACCTAGAGAGACCTAAAAACATTGTTCCGTTTCAGCAAGCTAGAAAGAGGCATTTTGTACAGGAATATTTGCAGAAATGCAGGAGGGTAGCATTGTCAGTGTTGGTTCAGATATAAGTAATAGGCCAGAAAAAGAGAAATAGCTAAAGCCAGGGAAATGTTGGGCATACTTTGTGCTTTGCAAGATGTTTTGCTAGTCCCTATTTGATGCCCACATTTTATGGTAGTTGTAGAAGCACCAAGTCATTGAGGCGGTGAGCCAGCTATCTTCTGTGGATCCCCTGGATTTCTTTCACCCTTTTCTGCTCTTCTCTCTGCCCTAGGAGCTTCTTGGACTGTTTTACATTAATGTCTCCTTTGCCCTCTGTGTCCCAGCTGGATTTAGCCAGTGACAGCCCTTGCAGGAGATGAAAGGAAGAGAGAAGGGAAGGACAGAGATGTATGTTTTCTTCCTGCAAGGCAGCCTGGGGTTTTGCATGTCCCTCGGCTGAAGGTTACTGATCTTCTTAAGGCTTCCCGCTCTATATGACCCTCTCTCCCTCCAGGTCCTGGTAATCTCTCTCTCCTCAGATTCCTTCTGTCCTAGGAGTGGTAAACAGCTCCTCTGTTGCTACTCCAGAACTTCTGCACTATCTCTTGTGGTTCCCATAGATCCCACTCACATTTTCATTCTTAGTTTCTTTCTAAACATATTCTAATTTGATTTTACTGGTTGTTCCCATGTGTTGCTTTTTATTTTTAAGTCTGTTAACATTGCATTTTCAGCCCCAAGCAGCAGGCCTAGTCTCCGTATAAACTATAAAAATCCTTTTTTTTTATCATTCTTAGCATTTTTATTTTTTTATTTGCTGAAATTACTTTATTTTATTTTATTTTTTATTTTTTAAAATTTACATCCAAATTAGTTAGCATATAGTGCAACAATGATTTCAGGAGTAGATTCCTTAGTGCCCCTTACCCATTTAGCCCATCCCCCCTCCCACAACCCCTCCCGTAACCCTCAGTTTGTTCTCCATATTTGAGTCTCTTCTGTTTTTTTTTCCCTCCC
Source organism: Felis catus (assembly GCF_018350175.1). NCBI lineage: Eukaryota > Metazoa > Chordata > Mammalia > Carnivora > Felidae > Felis > Felis catus. Next base: position 126,699,816 of record NC_058374.1, read on the forward strand.
TGTTTTTATATTATTTTTGTTTCCCTTCCCTTATTTTCATCTGTTTTGTCTCTTAAAGTCCTCATATGAGTGAAGTCATATGATTTTTGTCTTTCTCTACTAATTTCACTTAGCATAATACCCTCCAGTTCCATCTATGTAGTTGCAAATGGCAAGATTTCATTCTTTTTGATTGCCAAGTAATACTCCATTGTATGTATATACCACATATTCTTTATCCATTCATCCATCGATGGACATTTGGGCTCTTTCCATACTTTGGCTATTGTCGATAGTGCTGCTATAAACATTGGGGTGCATGTATCCCTTCGAAACAGCACCCCTGTATCCCGTGGATAAATGCCTAGTAGTACAATTGCTGGGTCGTAGGGTAGTTTTTAGTTTTTTGAGGAACCTCCATACTGTTTTCCAGAGTGGCTGCACCAGCTTGCATTCCCATTAGCATTTTTAAATAAGCTTTAGAGATTTGGGCTTTAACCTCCCGGACATTATTCCTACAGGGCTTTGCTCATCTTTGTGCATTCGGTCTTGATTATGTGTCCCTCATCCCCTCTTCTCGTACATGCCCTGTGACAATCTGAGCTCATCAGCACACTCTCCACCCGGTCACATGTCCCTCATCATTGCTCCTGGTTCTTCTAAAAGAAGAAATTGTTAACAAGGCAAGTGGAGGATTCAGCAAATGTTTTGCTTTTGCAGAATGAGAGTTCCACCAGCTATCTGAAAAGCTGAATTAGGAAGAATCTAGGATGGAAGGTAAAAACTTGTTTTGAGATTTCCTGTGATACCAGAAAAATCCAGATATATTAGAAACCTGAATTCAACTGTACTTTGTCCAATTCTTTCTCTGGTTATTCTAGAAGTCTGTATTTGTGGGGCGCCTGGGTGGCTCAGTCGGTTAAGCGTCCGACTTTGGCTCAGATCATGATCTCGTGAGTTCGAGCCCCCATCCTGCTGTGTGCTGACAGCTCGGAGCCTGGAGCCTGCTTCGGGTTCCGTGTCTCCCTCTCTCTCTGCCCCTCCCCCACTGACACTCTGTCTCTCTCTCTCTGTCAAAAAATGAATAAACGTTAAAAAAAATTTTTTAAACTCTGTATTTGTGTTTTTGGCTTTATCTGTTTCTATCCCAGCTCCAAGCTAAGTGGTCTCCCTCCCCCAATCCTCTCACATCTCCAAGAAAGTTTGTACATTTTCCTGTTCCTGCTGGTAGCCTACATTTCTCTGATCTTGCCTCTCTGAGATGTACCTTTCATACAGCCTTGACTGTTACAGAACCCACTCTTCCTTTTCATTTTTCTCTTTTCTCCCCCTGCCCTGCTGAAAGGGAGTGGAGTACAGAAGTAAACAACAGGATTTCTGAGTCAGATAGAACGGAGCTTGAGTCCTGGTTCTGGTTCTTTCTAGGCTGAATGACCTTGGTGGGGTTACTTCACCTAATTCTCAGTTTCTTCATTTGTAAAAGGGAGACAATTAAGGTTTCTAGTTTAAATAATTTCTTAGTGTTTTATTCATTTTTGAGAGAAAGAGAGAGAGAGAGAGAGAGAGCGCGCTTGTGCAAGTGGGGGAGGGGCAGAAAAAGCAGGGACAGAAAATCCAAAGCAGGCTCCGTGCTGACAGCAGCAAACCCGATAGGGCGCTCAAGCTCACCAACCACAAGATCATGACCTGAGCTGAAGCTGACGCTCAACCAACTGAGCCACCAGCGCCCCTAAAGGTTTCTAGTTTAGAGAGTTGTTATGAGGATTAAATGAGAAAATGAACATACAATATGTGGCAAAGTGAACACTCAATAAACACTGGCCATTTTTATTAACCCTCTGTACATCACCCAAATACAGGGTTGTAAATGTGATCTATTGTTCAAAGTGGACTTGAGGTCTTTATGTCTCTTCTAGAAGACCCCAGAAGTGTTCTTGTTGGCTTATGTCCCACTGAAGCCCATCAATTAGTTCTGGTTATTTCCTAAATAGAGAATTGTCACTTAAAATATGTTATACAAAATCAGATTCTATCACTATTTATAGAGTATCTTGTAAATGTCCGATATCTTGCTCATAGATATTCTACCAAAAAGGTTAATGCCACCATAGAATCAGACACAGGCAGTGAATAACTTTGTTTTGTATAGGACTTTCAGACAGTCTGCAGCTCCTTTATTCTTTATTCTGGTTTGACTTTCAACTTGTTCTAATCTTCTGACCATAGGCAATCTTTTCTGGAAAAATGGCAGTTATGAAAAGCAACCATAAACACATAAAATTTAGATGGGAAGAGATCATTTGAAGTCACTTATTTTTAGTATTTTTTTACTTATCAAAAGACAGCAATTACTTTGAATGAATATAGTTCCAACAGACTTCATGGTCGTTTGTTTCTTGATAAAACCGTGCATTTGTTTCTTGATAAAACCTTGATAACCGTTCAGGTTATACCTACTGTCTCATTCTGTTCCTACAGACTTACACCTGCTCTTTTCCTTCCTCCACAGGGACCTGACCTTATTTTTTGTTTCTATGGATATTCCAATTTGCATTTCCACTTTTTATGCCATGCTTGTCACCTGATTGATATATCTAAGTTTAGCCCACCTTCAATTGTTTCTTCTCCTTTTAAAACTTTTCCTATCACTTCATATACTCTAAAACAGTTACTTTTCTTTTTTCCTTTTAAAATGTTATTTGATACTCTGACGATTTTGGATCTGGGAAGACTGCTAAAAGTTATCTACTTGGTTGGTTAGGAATGTTCTTGGCTGCAAGTAAGAGGATATGCAAATAAAGTGGTTCAAGCAATAATGGTGCACATTTTTCATGTAACACTAAGACTAGAAATAGGTTGCCTCGGGGTTATTTCAAAGGCTCAACAATGTCACCAAGGGTGCTGGCTCTTCTAATCTTTCTGTGCTAGAACTTTAGTGTATTTGCAAGCTCTCCTCTCAAGGTGCTAGGTAAACTGTAGCAACTCCAAGTATCACAGTCTCACACTTCAGCATCCCAAGAAGAAGGAAATGGATAGGGCCAAAAAATCTCCTTTTTGTGTAGCTTCCTCTTTTATCAAAGAAAAACTTTTCCCAAAGTCCTCCAGCAGATTTCCCCCTAATCTCATCGGCCAAAACCTGATCACAAGCTTACCTTTAGACTAATTAAGGTTGAAAAGCATATCACCCATTGTTGGTTTAAGTCAATCACAATTAATCCTATGAAGACAAGCAGGTTGACACCTACAAACAGTTGGCTTTCTGTTATCCAAGAAAAAATGAAAAAACTACTGGATAGGCACCCCATGGTCTCTCTATATCTCCTCCCGCCATTTGTAGATGAGGAATCTGAAGTCCATTGAGGTGAAAGTTTTCTCTAAAGGCCACATACCTAGAAAAATGTCGAAGCCAGGTCAAACATTTGGTCTCATGTTCTAGAATTCATTTCTTCATTTTGTGCTCTCTAAAGTAACCTTTTAAACCATTAAAGTTCTGCGGGAAGAAACGGAAGTTGGTGAGAAGCCAGCTCAAGGAGAAATTTCTGTTTGTATTCCAAGTCCTAGACTTATAGGGTGATGAGCTTGTCATGTCCAAATCTGTGAGGTTCATTCATTCATTAGTGCTTTCCTACAATATGTGAGGAATTAGTGTTAGGTGCAAGGGATAGAGTTCATTTGGTTCATTTTCATAATTGCCTTCTCAAATATTAAATAGAAATTGGAGGGTAAAATTGTAGAAATCATCGTAATTGGGACAGAGATAAACTATACATTTCTCAAATCCTGTTTTATTTTCTTCTTCCTGGTCACATAGGAAGACTCCATTTCCTAGCTTCCTTTGCAATTAAGATGGACCATGTGATTGGCATGGAGTGTGAACAGAAGTAATTATGCCATTTCCAGCCTGGCTGTAAGACCCTATATGCCCTTTACAGGGGTCTCAAGGTTAAAGCAAGGGCATCTCTACTAGTCATTTTGCTTGTGGTTTGGATTGTCAAACAGTCCCTCCACCTTTCCCTCCTACAGCTTTATATGGTTTAGAAAACTGACAGCCTTGGACTTAGTCTTGAATTCGCAGCTTTTTGACTTTTAAAAGTCATGGATTCCCTTTAAATAATAGCTTCATCTTGTTTTACTTCAGCTTCTTTAAAATGAAGAAAGGTGTGTGTGTGTGTGTGTGTGTGTATTTTAATCTGAAACAGAATTCAACTTCTCTATCCAGAGAGAAAGATTCAGAATTAATAACCCTGTTAATGGAGGTTCAGGCCCAGTCAAAGATGGTGGAGAAGGCTCATATCAGTGGTTGTGTTTTGTTATTGTTTATTTCCAGTATTGAGATTTTATGTTTATGAATGCTTGAAGCATTCATTCTATTTCTGCCTTCTAACACGTGCAGCTCAATGGGAAGAAAAAGAAAGCAGAAACCGGTAAGAAGGTAAACCTAAGGCTTTTAAAGTTCTAGACTCTTCATCTGTAAAATGACAACAGCAAACCCAACTTCATTGGGTTGCTGGAAAGATTAAAGGAGATAAGAGATAAGATGGTCTCAGGGAGCACCTGGGTGGCTCAATCGGTTAAATGTCCAACTTCGGCTCAGGTCATGATCTTCCAGTTTGTGAGTTTGAGCCCTGTGTTAGGCTCTGTGCTGACAGGTCAGAGCCTGGAGCCTGCTTCAGATTCTGTCTCCCTTTCTCTCTGACCCTCCCCCAATCATGCTCTGTCTCGCTCTGTCTCAAAAATAAATAAACATTAAAAAAATTAAAAAAAAAAAAGATGGTCTCAGAATACAGGCACCTGGGTGGCTCAGTTGCTTGAGCATCCAACTTTGGCTCATATCATGATCTTGTGGTTCACAAGTTTTGAGCCCCGCATCAGGCTCTGTGCTGACAGCTCAGAGCCTGGAGTCTGCTAAGGATTCTGTGTCTCCCTCTATCTCTCTCTGCCACCCCCCCCCCCCATTCGTACACTGTCTCTCTCTCTCTCTCAAAAATAAAGAAACATTAGAAATTTAAAAAGAAAAAGATAGTCTCAGAATACTACTTAGCACATACTAAGAGCTGAAAAAAATATGTTATTTAAATTATTGTTGAGAAACACCAGAGTGCAGTGGTTAAGAACCTGGACGTTGCAGTCAGACTGCCTGCATTTGAATCCCTGCTGAGCCATTTACTTGTTACATCATCCTGTATAATTCACTCAATCTCACATTGCACGTTGTCCCCATCTGCAAAATGACAATAATGATATTATCTGCTTCACAAAGTTGTTATGAGGATTGAGTTAATACATTTAAAGTGCTTAGAATGGTACTTAGCATAGTTAAGCACCCCAAAATGTTAGCTATTAGGGTTATATTTTTAAGTTCCTGTGGCCTAATTACATCTCTTTCTCAAATGAGACAGCATAGCACCAAATAGCCATCATGACTTCATAGAGGCTAAGTGACACTGGCCCTTTTGAGCACTCTGTTAGAAAATGGGAAAATCTTTGTCCTGGTTTTGTATATGCAGGTTACTCTTGACATGTTTTATAACTGTCTGTCCAGTTGGTATAAACAGTAGGTCCATAATTAATCATGTATTAAAATTCTATACCTGCTTCTTGATACATATACATATGAAATTTTATTTTGTGAATATGCCACATGTTCTAGTATTCAAAAATGTTCAATCATTTCTAAAAGCCATCTACTAATTATCTGAAAAAAAAAACTACGTTCTCATAAAAGTGGAAGAAAATACCAATTGTTAGCCTTCACAGATTTAATGTATCATGAAATGCTTCGAGTTTTTCTTCCTATATAAATTCTTTATATATATATATATATATATATATATATATATATACACACACACATATATATGTATACATATACATGTATATGTATGTATACATATGTATATATGTATACATATACATACGTGTGTGTGTGTGTGTGTGTGTGTGTATATATATATATATATATATAATGTATTTATTTATTTGAGAGAGAGAGAGTGCCAGTGGGGGAGAGGGGCAGAGGGGGAGAGAGAGAGAGAGAGAGAGGGAGAGAGAGAATCCCAAGCAGGCTCCATGCTGTCAGCACAGAGCCCAACACGGGGCTCCACTTCACATCCCTGGGATCGTGACCTGTGCCGAAGTCAAGAATTGGATGCTCAACCAACTGAGCCACCCAGGCGCGCCCTGAGTTTTTATTTTTCAACCTATGCCATGACTTTTCTTAGTTAGTGGTTCAGTGTTAGCTATTGGCTTCATATAAAAACATTTCATAAGTAAGTACCAGAGATTGAATGACAGTCTTAATTAATAAGTCATTAAATGCATGGGAACATGGAAAAGATGACGGGTGACCACCAGTGCTGTATATGGAAATGTCATCTAACTCCTATGCCATTTATAACAGATTCAGACATAAAAGGAAAGTAAACTATAATAGCTTTTGAATCTTTTGAAAAGACGATAGGAATCAATTCCATAGGTCTTCACAATCTGTTCTAATCACACACAGCATCGTATGCTCAAGCTAACCTGCTATACATTTCATTAAAGACTATCTATTTGTGGGAGATTAAAACCAGGGACTGAGAAAAGCACCTCCTGAATTTAACAGGAGCTAAGTCCAAAAGGACACAAGAACGAGGAAGCCAGTGGAGGAATTCACAGAAGCCAATTACTCATGACATCTTATTGTTGTTCTTACCCATCACACCCAAGAGGATGGTAGGCCAACATAGGTTGTTATAATACAATGAGTTATGTGACCCTGGGAAACTCCATGAAATTGTTGCTTTCACACAAGACTAAACCTGAACTTGAGTTCTGGCTCCATGGTTTCCTGGCCGTGTGGCTTTGGGCTCACTGCTTCACCTTCATGGTGTCACATTTGCCTCATCTGTAAAATGGGGATAACAATAGTCCCTGCCTCTGTGAGTAAGTGTGAAAATTATAAAGCATGTTTCGATGGACCTAACACCTAGTAAATGCAAAATAAATGTATCTATTATCATCATTGTGTTTAATTTTTATCAGGCAAGTCACTTCAGCTATCTGTGCCTCAGTTAGCCTCATAAGTCCAAAGGAGATTGACAATTTATATTCATTTGAGGGCACAGGGCTGCATTAGATGACCTCCCAAGGTCATGTCCTGTGATTAGTAGGTGAACATATATGTGTATATATATGTCTTCAGGGCATAGGATTAAAGCTGATCTCATAATGATTCAGGATATGGGAAGATCCAGCCTGAGATGGAGTCACTTTGACACCTCTCTTTTCCTTACACCTCATGTTCAATGTATTATTCATTAAACAAATACATAACAAATATATATTGAATACTGGTTATGCGGTAGGCACTATTTTAGGAACTGCGCATAAAATGACGAAAAGAAGAGTCAGACAAAACAAAAACTCAAAGTTCTGGCCCTGTTAGAGGTCATTTTCTATTGCCCAAAATGGACAATAAATAAACAAGTAAACGAATACCCTGGCACCACATCCTGTGAAAAGCATCTTCAAAATATGTCTCAAATCTGACCATGTTTACTGTCTCTCCTCCTACTATGACACAAGCCACCATCATTTCTGGCCTTGCTTACTGAACCAGCCAGCCTCCTAACTGTTGCCCCGTGTTCATGCCTGGCTCCCTGATGTCTGTTTTCCACCCAGCAACATACGTGGATAGCACCCCGTCTCACTCCCTTACTCAAAACCTGTGAATCGCTGTCATCACGCTTGTAACAAAAGCCAAAGTATTTCCATATAGATCTAGCCCCTGGCCTCCTCTTCAGTATCTTCCTGCCACTCATCCCCTCGTCTCCAACTCCAAGCCCACTTGTTCTTCCCTGAACAAGACAAATACACTGCTGCCTCAGGGCATTTGCGCTTTCTGCCCTTCCGCCTGGGGTGCACTTTCCATACCTTTCTCCTTCACCTCACTTGGGTCTCAGATCTTCAGGGAAGTCTTCCCAACTACTGTGTTACAAATAAGCTCTCCAGCCCATTCTCATGTAGCCCTTTATCCTGCTCTATTTGTCTTCATAGTACAATCCCATGGCATTCTATGGTTATTGGTTTGCTTGTCTGTTGCTGTCTCCCTGCAGGGGAATGTAAGCTCTGAGCCCGGTCAGGACCGGGGTGCACTGCTGAAGCGCCTGTCCCTCGCATTGTGCCTGGTCCCCTGTGGTCCACGAGCACAGGTGCGGAGTGCAGGTTCCAGAGCGGGATGGCCTGGGCTTGAAGGTCTTCTCCCCACCTGCCAGTTGTGAGGCCTTAAGCAAGTCCCTCATCCTCTCCACATCGGTCCAGTGGGGATAAGAAGAGGCCCACAGGCATCAGGTTGTACTTATGAGGATTAGGTTGGTTAATATCTGCACAGTGCTGACAACAGTGCATAATGCATAATAGGTCTATACAAATACTTGCTTTATGAAAAATTCTGTAGGGGTACCTGGGTGGTTCAGTCGCTTAAGCGTCTGACTCTTGGTTTGGGCTCACATCATGATCTCACAGTTTGTGAGTTCGAGCCCCACATTGGGTTCCATGCTGACAGTGCAGAGCCGTCTTGGGATTCTCTCTTTTCCTCTCTCTCTGCCCTTGCCCCTCTTGTTCTCTCTTTCTCTCAAAAATAAATGAACATAAAAAAATTTTTAAAGTCTGTAAAATGAATGATGTCAGAGGGCTCATCTGACCAAAAACATCTTACATAGCTTGGCTTCATGTCTTAAATTACTGGTGAATTAATGGATTTATTTATTGTGCTACTCAATGAATACTTATCACATACTGCCTTTTTGTTTGTCTAGCTTTTTCCCTGTGTCTTCCACTCGTGCTTCCCTCCTCACCTTGGATCCACACACACAACATATATGCTTAAGGAGTATTCCCAAAAGCCTAGCACGCAGGGATGGAAGGTCCCTTAGAAATCATCAAGTTACTGAGCCCTGATCTGATTGGTGGGTCCCTCCACATCTCTGCCTAAGTGGCTATCTGCTTTTGCGCTTCCAGTTACAGGGTACTCACCTCTTTTATTTTTTAACTGACATTTTATTTTTCTGCAATTCATTGAGTACTGTTCCAAGCTGAGCACTGCAATAAGTGTTTGATATACATCATCTTCTCTAATCATGGCAACAACTTCAAGGTACGGCTATGGACATTACCCCCATTTTTCAGAGCTCAGTAATGGAGCTGGAATGTAAACCCGGGCTGACGGTCTGACTGCTGTGTATCCCATAGTGCCCCCCCGCCCCAATTTCTTCCTTAAGATGATCCCTTTAGTACTTGAAGACTTTTTTATTTTCTTTTAATCTTCCCTATCTGTGTAAGGGTGTTTATTCTGACATGTCTGTTTACTCCGTCACTAGGAGTCTTTGAAGCTGCAGATGAATTTTATTCCTTTTTGCATCTCCACCATCTAGCAGAGTCTGGCAGGTAATAAGCATTCAGTAAACGTCTGACGAACTGACCTCTATTAAAACGTGAAAAGTGCTGGGAGGGGTGTCTGGGTAGAGCGCAGCCTCATCGACTTCTCCTCCCCTTTCTCCCATCACCGTCGCTCATGCTTCGTCAATGCCACACTGCTCAGAAGTTTTCCAGGATGTGGATTTTTAAAACTAAAGATTACAAATAGTAGTTACAGAAACTGATGTTCTATTTGGCTCTGTTCTGATCTGTGACGGGAGTTCAGAGCAGCAGTGGGTGGGTGGCCAGACCAGGGGCATCTCTTATTTATAAGTTAGGTGGGGTGTAAAGTAAGCACACGCAGTGTATACACAGACACACGTATATACTTTTATATACAGAGAGAAACAAAGCAAAATATTTTTCACATTTCTACAGCTCTAACCACAATATGTTGTTTTAGTTTACTGGAGTGAGTGATTATCCACTCCACAGAAAATTACTATTTTGGTTTTTGCTAAAGGGTGGTTTGTTCTACAGTAGAGAAGTACAAAAAGACTAAGTTTCCAAAAAGAGTATTTCTGTCCTATAACAGAGCTCCGGGGTGTGGAAGAAAGAGTGCTGGCTTGGGAGGTCGGGATTCCTGCCTTTACACCCCTCTCTGCCCTGGACAAGCTGTTGCACTGGGGGCAAGTCCTCTCTCTGAATTCCAGACTTGCCTGGAATGATTGCTCATCTATAAAAGAAATAGTAAACAAGAAATCCTTACCTTCTACTTGCTGCTCTGCAATCTGACCTACAGTAACCCTGGGAAACTGAGAATGCAGGTTTGGGGTCAGATGGAGCCAAGTTAAGACTCAGCTTTGCTGCTTCTGGCTGGTGACTCAGCCTCTGGGAGCCCACGTTTCCTCGTCTATGAAATGGGGTTAATAATGGTACCTACTTTCTAGGGTCGCCATCAAGATTAATAAAGAGGTACATGTGAACCCTTCGATTTAGTGTTTGTCACATGACGTGTCCTTGACAAGGGTTAGCTGTAAGAAGAGTAGCAATAATAATAATTATCAACATAGTACAACGTCAAAAATTTGTCAAAATAACAAAATAATGATAAAATAACAATGATTATCAAAACCACCATGTGCCAGAAGAGATGGAAGGCCAAAGCAGAGGACACGGTCTATGACCTTGAGGAGACAAATGTATAGAACATGAAAACAATAAAAGCCAATGAGAATTGAGTGCCAGGGAGGGGCGGAGAGAGGTGATGTCAGGATTCAGAGGGGGTGAGAGCCCCTCAGACTAATGTGGCCAACACAGGCTTCCCAGACATAGTCAGGAGAGGGCTGGGCCTTATTACATCTGGGTGGCAGGAAGGAAGATGGTGAGATTCCCAGGAGAGGATGTAATGGGCTTTCAGAGGTCAGTACACAGACTGCTTTGACAGAGCAGAGGGTTTTTAATAAAATATAAGTGGGGCAAAGGCCTGTCTAGTTTCTTGCTCAGAGAATACAAATCAAAACCATTGTTGTCTTCCTACACAAAATTCTAAATCTGAAATTTATTTCAGTGAATGGCTGGCTTTGTACTGGGGCCTGTGTTGCTGTGGCTTGACCATCAACATGTCTGCACCTTCCTGGGGCATGTATGCAACTTCCAGACACAGCCTGGGGCTGGACTGGGGACAAGGGGATGGTAGATATGTTCACAGGGGCCAATTCCAGCTGTCCAGCTGGGCAGGGCCTCCAGGTAGTCAGAGAACTTGGCTGGAGAGTAGTAGAAGTTGAAACCTCCTTGTTATGTTTCTTTCATGGGCTTGTTCTGTTATCTATGATTTGGCTCCCCTATGGAGGCCACCGAGGTGTCCACATGTCTAGAATTATTCTATTGAACATGTCATGAGTCTGTCTGGGTGCTGAGTCTTAGGGTTTGTTGAGATTCGGTAACAGAAAAAATTATTAACACACACACACACACACACACACACACACACACACACACACATACAGATTAGCTAACTTAGCATCTATTTTCCCTACCCACCCTCAGGAAATAAGGCCAACAACACTAGTTCTAAAGACCCACTGAAGAAAATTATGGTGAAGGGAGGAGATTGTGGGGAGGGAAGGTGGGAGTGGTCATCCAAGAGTGGGGAGAAGGGTGGAGATAGGTTCTCAGATTGGAGGATGACTGCAGGATGCCATGTCCTTGCACCATGGGGACCACTGTTGAGAGGTTATCTCGGGCTGTTTTGCAGACCAGCATCGAGGAGATGGATGGTGGAGCCCAGTCCTCAGCAGACAAAGCATGAAGGGGCAGAGGCAAACCTGGTGACCACTACAACATGATGAATCACCTCCTATCCAATTTCCTGGCCTCACTAATTCCAGAATTCTTGAATTACCCAATGAAGAGGAAGAGAGAGTTCAACCCACCCTCCCCACCATACAGATTACTCAGGTCCCAACATATCTCCTGCCAGCCAAGAGAAAGTTGGGAGCTTGCAGCAAATTACATTTGATTTCAGGAAGTGAGGTACTGTGATATATCTTGCACCCTAGATTTGTGGACTAAATTCTTTGCCCACTAAATTTCTGCTCTTAAGTTAATTCTAAGCAGTTGGATAAAGGAGTAAATTGATTTGCTTCTATCCCCACTGTTTTTCCATGTGAAAAGGCCAGGCTAACCCAGAAATCTTTGTGGCTATCCTTTCAAGAAGGCAGCCAAGTCTCCTAGCTCTCTCACCATATCTAAAGACTGGTCGTTGAGTAGCCTGCCCCCTGAGAGCAGAGACTGCCCAGGAACCAGGCCAGGTGACAAGCAAGTATGGTATTTCTACTTAGCAGGCCCACATAGTTCAAGACCAAGGGGTCACATTTACAACTGCAAAACTTACAAAGCAAATTTCCAAGAACAATTCTGTGACCCTTGAATTCCTGAGCCAGATCACGGGGTCAGAGTGTGGAAGAGAGAATCTGTGGAAAAGATTCCTTGGGCAGGTGCCATGCAAGTCCTCTCTGTCCCCGAGGAGGGTGGGCAGTTCTACCTCCTTCACCCCAAGTCTAACACCACCCTTGCTACAGTCAATTTTATAACATTTTCATCACCCCAAAGAGAAACCCATCCCCGTTAGCAGTCACTCCCCATTTCCCCACAAGGGAAAATATGAACATATTTTCATGGTTCATTCATGCTATGTCATGTATCCGGGCTTCATTCCTTTTTCTTGCTCAATAATATTCCATTATATGAATGTATCACATTTTGTTTATCCACTTACCAGATGATGGACATTTGGACTGTTTCCACTTCTGGCTATTATGAATAATGCTGCTATGAACATTGGTATGCAAGCTTTTGTTTGGACACATGTTTTCATTTCTCTCGGGTATACACTTAGGTCTATGTTTTAACCTTTTGAGGAACCATCGGACTGGTCACTGAATCACTTTTAAAGAAATGGGGGGAGGGGGCGCTTGGGTGGCTCAGTCGGTTGTGCATCCAGCTCTTGGTTTTGGCTCAGATCATGGTCTCTCGGTTTGTTGGTTTAAGCCCCTCATCAGGCTCTGAGCTGACAACACAGAACCTGCTTGGGATTCTCTCTCCCTCTCTCTCTCTGCCCCTCCCCACTACCTCTCTCTCTTAAAATAAATAAATATTTTTTTTTAATGCTAAAAAAAAGAAATGGTGAGAGACAAATATGAAATTGTGTTTTGATTATGTCACACGTTATGCTTGTTCAACATGTGAATTACAGATAAACTCAGCCCCCATTCCCCCAACCCCCACCCCCCGCTTCTGCCAGTCCATGAGGCCCTGGAAGTCAGGCATAGAGGGAGAGAGAGAGACAGAGAGAGAGAGAGCAAGAGAACAAGAGAGCATGGGCAAACAGGAGCTTAAAGACAAGGTGTAGATGGGGCGCCTGGGTGGCTTGGTCGGTTAAGCGGCCAACTTTGGCTCGGGTCATGATCTCACAGTCCGTGGGTTCGAGCCCCACGTTGGGCTCTGTGCTGACAGCTCAGAGCCTGGAGCCTGTTTCAGATTCTGTGTCACCCTCTCTCTCTGCCCCTCCCCTGTTCATGCTCTGTCTCTCTCTGTCTCAAAAATAAATAAACGTTAAAAAAAAATAAAAAAAAATAACTTAAAAAAAAAAAAGACAAGGCATAGAGAGGCCAGATGAGACCTCAGGTGTGGTAAGAATTGGATAAGAAGTGGCTTGGACCCAGAGGTCTATGAGGAAATTGAGCTAACAAGTGTGTGCTTGGAACTGACTTACTCAATATTCAACCCATATGTGGCTACTATGTGCCAGGTGAGGTTGTGATTATACACATATTGTTTTACCTAATCTTCACAGACATGTGAGGTGGCTATCATCCTATTTTACAAACGAGGAAACTCAGGCTCAGGTAACTAACTGAGTTGGCCAGGGTCATACAACTCTGACCGGCAATCTGGGATCAGGAACCTTGTCTGCCTGACTCTGAGGCCAATGCTCTTAACCACCACATGCCTCTCAGTTGGACTGGACTCCTGGGCTTAACTTGCCAGCTTCTGATTTTGCCTGCTTCCAAAAATCCTTCTATGTAGTGAGGTGTGCTGGTAAAATGGTTCTAAAAAAAAAAAAAAAAAAAAAAAAAAAAAAGCTAAGATATGTAGTGTGTGCCAATTTCCATGGTGTAAATATTCCTACCACAGCAGATTTCAAGATAACATCACTTTATCAATTAGTTTATAAAATTCCTATTTAACAATCGGCCTTCAAGAGCCAGGATTAGCAACTTCAGCACTTCTCTGCTTCTATGCCTTGGAGTTGTATGGATCTTTGCTCTTAGTCTTTAGGATCTGATCACCAAAGTTCCAGAACATGTATCCTGAGTGTTCTGGTAAACTGAAGGGTTTAACCTGTAATACTAACTCAACAAACCATTTTGGGGGAAGACATGTTTGTAAAACTAGATGCTTCATGGCTCACAGAAATAGAAGCAAAGTCATATTAAAGAAATGCACTAAATTTGTATGCATTTTCTCTTTTACCTCTAAGTAATAGTTAACATACTTTTAGGCTTATTCCAGAAATGTCAGTTATAAGCCTGTGACCATATGATAGGAGTTAAAGTTGACAGAAGCCAGACCTTCTTCAACACAGTATTTCTTAAACTGGGGTCTGCATATTCTACCAGAATTTAAAATATATAGTACTTGTTTTCCATGGTAATTTTAAAAAACTTATCAGTTATAAAGATAAAATTTCTCTTGGTGCATGATTCATAGCCATTTGGCAAAAAAGCTTTAGTTTCTTATGGGAACTGAATTCTTTGTGGTAGGGGGTTACCTTTTTTTTTTTTTTTTTCATTTGGAATTATGTACATTCCTTATGGATAAAAAATCCTGTTCCATCCCTTGGAATCTGATCACCTTTGAAAAAATCACCCTTCCATATTGTTTCCAGATTTTTTACAGATTCCTTCCAGCTTTACTCAGCTTCTTTTGTTTTCACACAAACAGGCAACCTGTGACAACCCTCAACTCTCACCGTGCGACAGATCAGGGAGAGCAGGGTATATTGGCAATCTGTAATCTTCCAGCCCATTTCACGTGGTTCACCAGAGCACGATCTGCAGGAATGGTATTTCCTAGCTGTTAATGACCAGCTTCATTATCACGCCGCCCTGAGCTAACATTTTGCCTTTGGCTTATAATGGGAATCATTAGATTCTAGAAAATTCTCTTTCTGTCCTGTTTCTAAATTTGATTTCCCCAGAATCAGAGAGAATACAAATTCTCCTGAGCTTTGCATGTAACAAGTGAAGGTGTGGATGAAAAGAGAACTTGCATCATCTCCGTGCTGCGGTGCCCGCACACAGCCCTGACCCAACTGAAGAAGCCAAGCTCCAGATGGACACTGCAGATCGAGATCATTCGCATAGCATGCTTAGAGTTTTCCACAGGAAATTAACTAAATAACACTAACATTCTTTCCCTCCTCTCGTTTCCACTCTTCACTTCCCCCTGTAATGAAACAGCTTAAGCTCAGCACTTTAGCTCTCTCGCGGGGGCAAAAGTTTGACAATTCCATTCTCTTGTGACCCTCCGATCAAAAGAAGAAGTGTCTTTTCTCCTTCACTTGCTTATTCTAAAAAGCATTTCTCATCAAGGCCATTGTATCTCACTAAAGATGCAACTTTCCGAAACACTATGTCCAGAAATGGTAGTTTAGAGATGCATCCTTTAAAAATGGCAAAAGTGGCACTTTAAGGAGAATCCAATCACACTGTAAGTGGATCCATTCCTATATTCAACAAAATAATTGTGGCACAAATAGCAGGTTGCCAGTGTTGTAGACATAAAACCATCCAATGAATCAAAATGAGAGCCAAATCTTCCCCAAGTGGTCATTCTCTTGTTTAATTTGTGTGTTCCTTCTTCATAAGGAACCCAATAATGGAAGGTTTGAATGGAAATGTTTAGTAGCAACTTAAAAATATTGATGGAGTCCTTTGTAGGTGCATAGCAATTACTCTCCACTTTAGAGACTTGATTCAATCAGCTTCAACACACTCATGGCCTACAATGCACAAAGCTTTGTGACAGGTGATGGGGCATAGACAGGTGGTCCCTGCCTTCAGAGAGTTTATAATTCAGAGTGGAAGAGAAGCAAGTCTAGAAATAACCAGAATCCAGGCAGTTACTCATGCCAGTGTATTTTCCTAAATTCTCCTTAGCAAGGCACTGTGCTAAGCTGATGGAGGCACAGTGATGAGCCCAAGAGAACTGGTACCTCCCATAATAAAGACAAATGCAATGTTAAAATTCCTTCCTTCCTTCAACAAATATTTATTGAACATCTATTGTGTGTCAGCTGCTATTCTTAAAGCTGTTGATATAGCAGTGAACTCTTAATAATAATCATGGAGATTATGTGCTATTGGAGAGATAAAAATCAAATATATAGTTTCAGATAGGGGTAAGTGCTGTAAAGAATATAGAAAGGGATACTTAGACTAAAAGTGATGATGGTGGGGGGGGGGTGGCTACTTTAGGATGGTCAGGGAAGTCCACTCTGGGAAGACCTTTGAGCAGAGACCTGATGGTGAGAGAGAATCGAATTGGCTTTTCCTGGGTCAGGAGCCTACTGGCCTTTGGACTGGAACTACACCACTGGGTCTCCTGGGGCTTTAGCTTGCTGCCTCACCCTTCAGATCCCAGGACCAGTCACCTGCCATAATCACATGAGCCTTTTTGCTTTATTTTGGAACTGATTGGATGGAGCCCACCCACAGTAGGGAAGGCAATCTGCTTTATTCAGTCTGTTGATTTAAATGTTAAACTCATCCAAAAACACCTTCTCAGAAACATGTAGAGCAATGTTTGACCAAATATCTGAACACCCAGTCAAGCTGCCACATAAAATTCACCAACACACTGACAGTGGGGTGTACCCTGCCTCTTTTTCTAGCCCCACCTCTCAATTACTCTTCCACATTCTCTGGACCTCACTCTGGATCTCCAGTTGCATTCCAATCATGTCCAGCTCTCCCTGCATTGGTCCAGTGGGGTCCCCCCATCTCTGCCTGTCCAGCTCCTGCCCAATCATTGAGGCCAACACCACCTCCTCAGGGCCACGTGTCCTGCCATCCTCTGTGTGATGATATCTCACCCCTCCTTTGTTTATGTCTCTCTTTGGCATTTAACATACTTCCCTCATGTCATTGTATTTATATAATCTATAATTGAAGTGAGATGCTTAGCAAGAACAATTTTTCCCCCTCACTCTTCTGAGAGATGTTTTATGAATTCACCTGGGAACCACTGGAAGGTGGTTTACAGGAATGAATTGCCTTCGCAAATGGTTTGCTGTCTCTTGCTTCCTTGTCTGGAAAGTGATAGTACCTACCTCCCAAGATTAAATGTGATGATGCATCGAAAGCACCTAGCACAGGATGCAATGAAGAGAAAGCCCTCCATAAGCAAGAGTTATTGCCAAGGGCAGGGAGAGAGCCTCCCTTAGAGAGGTAGATACACAGCTCCCTTGAGTCCAGAGGAGAGTTTCTCACGAAAGGGCGAGTAGATAGCTGCAATTGACTGGAAATGGTGTGAACTGGGAAATCAATCCTTTGTTTAAGGTTGAAAAAGAACTGGTCTGACCCCTCTGCATTTCCCAGGAAAGGGCAAGCGGTTCTGGATATGAAAGAGAATGATGTTTAAATAGTCCTCATAAAACCCTCCTGGGTGGTTGGCCCATGGAGGTGGGGAAGAGGGTGGAAAGGGCTGTGTGAGGGGCAGAAAGAGCTGAGGACTTGGGAAGGTGGAGGCTTCCTTGATCCTGCACAGTGTGTAGGAGGCAGAGGGTGTGGCCTGGCATCACTTGGAGGACCCTGGTAGCCTTCTGTCCTGGGAGCTGAGCTGGGTCATAGAGGCAAAACTTTAGAGTAAGCCACCTATTCCTATCAGGGCCCTGGCAGTTTCTGCCTCAACTTTATTTATTTACATTTTTTCACTTCACTTATTTCAAATTAAATGTATTATTAAAGTATAACACATGCAGAGAGAAGGCAAAAATCTAATTGCAGTAGCTCGACAAATTTTTATAAAGTGAACCCAACCATGTAGCTACCACCTAGGTCAAGATATAGAACGTTGCCAGCCACCCAGAACCCTCCCACTCATGGCCTGTCATTAGCCTCTGCCCCATCCTGAAAAGTCCTCATTAGCCTGAATTGGACAACAAAGATTAGCTTTATCTGTTCTTCATCTAAATGGAATCATACAGTACATGCTCCTTTGTGTCTGGCTTCTTTTGCGCGAGTTATTTTCATGAGATCCATTCCTTTATTGTGTAGAAGATTCACACATTCTCATTACTGACTAGAATTTCATTGTATGAATATGCTGTAATTTATTTGCCCATTCTACTGTTGATGCCCATCTAGGTTGTTTCTGGTTTGGGGCTATTGTGAACAACACTACTATAAACATTCTAGCACATCTCTTTTGTTTGCATTTTTGTTGAGTAAATACCAAGATATGAAATTACTGGGATGTGGGGAATGCATATATGAGGTTTTAACAGTAAACTGGTGTGCCAATTTACACTCCCACAAAGAATGAATGAGCGTTACAGCTTCACCACACCAGCATCTCAACATCATTGCCAATGTTTGGTGCTGAAACGTTTTTACCTCAGTCATTATATTGAGTGAATGGAAGGATGACCAGCTTTTCATAGCCCTGGAATGTGGCAGTGGAAGGCCATTGCCAGAATGGGTCTGATCCAATACCCCTGAGCTCTCCCAAGTGAGGTGTGCTTCCCCAAAAGAGCACAAACCAAGAGGTAAGGGGATACAAGAGAACTTTCATTTGTATCCATTGAAAAAAACAGCTTGGTTAAGATCAAATTCATATACTATACAATTCACCAACTTAATGTATACAATTCAATGGCTTTAGTATATTTACAAATATACGCAATCATTATCATAGCCATTTTAGAACAATTCATCATCTCAAAAAGAAACCCCAAACCCCCTAGGTACTATCCTCCTATTACCTGGTATGCCTACTAGTCTTAAGCAATCACTAATCTACCTTCTGTCTCCATAGATTTTCCTATTTTGAACTTGCATATAAAGGGAATCATATCTCGTGTGGTCTTTCGTTACTGGCTTTTTTCACTTAGCATAACGTTTTCAAGTTTCATTCATGTAATAGCATGCACCTGTAGCTCATTCCTTTTTATGGCTGAATACTACTCCATTGTATGGACTATATGGATTTTTAATTGTTTTAAAATGTTAGTGTTTTCCGTGTTTTATAATATAACATAGTATACTAGTATAAAATTTAATATATTAATATAAAAGGACTATGGTTTATAAATAAGCAAATGTATACATACAAACATACATACCCTGGGGAGACAACCTCAATAAGGCTTTACTGATAGAAGTTCACCAACAACAGAGTTTGAAGATTTCTGCATAGAACCAATGTTCTCTTTCCCTTGGGGTTAAAAGTAGAATTGACTTCCCTTTTGAGCTGTCTAAGCTCCAGACTTTGTTTCAGATAATCATGGTGGAAAAAGGAACCAAAAAGAGTGATTATTCCTGATAATGTGGTAAATGGGTGCTCCAGCTAGTTTAAATTCAATTTAGAAAAATAAGAGTTGACCGTATTTATGCTTCAAATGTTCAAGAGCTGTTCAATTGAAAATCATATCATTCTCCCTGTAGTGACCTCTAATAGTAGAAACCTTGCTTCTCTAAATTGTTTGTCTTCTCAAAGAGTCTAGCACCAACATCCTGTCTAGCTCCTCTGTCCAAGCATCCTTTCTGCTGCCTCTCCTCTGAGCATCAAGATGCTTGGAGAGAGCCTAACCTCCTCCAGGAAGGGTCTCAGTGAGCGCCCTTTCAGTTGCAAATAACAGAACCTCACTCTCTCTGGCACAGTGGTTCTCCGTGGAGGTATGATTTTGCCTCCACTCCCAATCTACCCCCACTGGGGACAGTTGGCACTGTCTGGAGACATCTCCAATTATTACAACGGGAGAGTGCTACCAGCATCTGGTGGGTAGATCCCAGGGATGCTGCTAAACATCCTATAGTACACATGCCAGTCCCCAGCAACAAAGAATTATCCTGCCCTAAATACCAATAGTGCCCGTCTTTCTCCCTCTGTCCTCTGTCTCGGTATCTCTCTCTCTCTCTCTATCCCTTCACGTGGTACTCCATCTTTGTATCTAAGAGTAAGTTTTATTCTCCCCTGTTTATAGACTGGTTGTCTATTTGGCCAAGCAGCGGCAGCAGATGACCACCCACAGCTTCCGAATTCACGTGGCCTTAGTTCAAGTCATCAGCAAAGATGATGAGCATCCCTGAACCACAATCCCAAAAGAGATGGACCATAATTCACCGAGTTTGGATAGCTGTCCACCTCTGAGCTCATCTGTTATAGCCGAGTGGCAGGATCACTGTGCCACATCATTGCCAGGTCCTATTCCTGTGGATCAGAAGGCAGCAATTCTCAGAGAAATGAGCATCCGGGTTGAAAGCATTCTGGCTAACCATATCACAACACCTATCGTGCTTCCTGGAAAATTATCTCTACCCTCTTTTGTCTCCTCCACTACACCATATAGCAGACTGACTGGCACGTTGTGAGCACTCAGCAAGGCTCCTTAAATGAGGGAGCATTTACTCATTTGCTTTCATTCCTAAGTGATGACAAAAGCCCCTGTTTACAAACCTGTCAATGAAATACTACAAAACAAAATACAGTATGTAAACGACAACAGTGAGGGTCAGGCGTCATAACCTTGGAAAGTGTGTACCCTCATTGAAAAGGGAAGCTTGGGAAAGTTTCCTTCTAAGGTAATCACTGTCCGTCACGGGCAGTACGGCTGTTACATATGAAAATACTGGTGTCGGATCTCATCGTGGAAGACGATTTAAAACCTCACTTGGCATTTCCTTCCCCATTTAAAAACCAGAACATCTTTACATAAAAAAGAAAAGAAAAGCAGCAACAACAACACATGACATCTGATCCTGAGGCCTCAGAGACAGCCTCTGTGTTAGGGCTGCCCACCCACAATCTCCTTGGCTCAGGCTTTACTGTCTAAAACCTGCTATGCAAAAGTCCTCCATTGTGAGATCAGAGCCAACCTAGAAGTTTCAAGTGAAAACAGTTTTAAATCACTGTTATGGTTAAATTGTGTCCCTGCTCCCTCCCCTCCCCCTCCCCCCCCAGCCAAATTTGTATGTTAAAGCCCTAACCCTGAGGACCTCAGAATGTGAGTGTATGTGGAGATGGGGCCTTTAAAGAGAGGGAATTAAGTTAAAATGAGGCTGTTAGGGTGGGCTCTAATCCCATCTGACTTATTAGAGGATATTAGGACACAAACAAGCATGTGCAGAGGGAAGACCATGTGAGGTCACAGCAAGATGGTAGCCATTGCAAGCCAAGGAGAGGGACCTCATAAGACACCTTGACCTTGGACTTTCTGACTCCAGAACTGTGAGTAAATAAATTTCTGTTGTTTAAGCCACCCAGTTCGTGGTGTTTTGTTATGGCAGTCCTAGCAAACTAATAAAATCATTTTCTCTCATGGCTTTTCATCTTTCCAAGTATAATTTTATTATTTGTTTATTATTGCATGTAAATTGCTTCACTGAACCAGCACAGGAAAAGCACAGATAATTTACCTCCATAACAAGTTTCTCAGAGATCCCCAGAAAGAAAATGTGAGAAAACTAAGGATTAGGGCCCACCCTAATCCAGGATGACCTCATTTTAACTTGATTATATCTGCAAAGACCCTACATCCAAATAAGATCCCCTTCACAGGTACTGGTGGTTAAGACTTAAGTATATCTTTTTTGGGAGACACAATTCTACCTGATACAAAGGGTTACACTTGAAGGGAGTTGGATAGTGATTGCAAGAAGCAGGAAGAAGCTTCTGGAATGCTGGTGATGTTCTTGTTTCTGATCTGGGTGCTGGTTACACTGTGGTTTCAGTTTATGAAAATTCGCCCAGCTATTTCTGATATGTATGTGCGCTCTTCCCTATAGATGTTATGCTTCGATAAAAAAAATTTTAAGTCAACTTCGTTTAGAATTTATACTTGTTTATTCCTTTGATTTGTTTCTCTAAAACATTAGGAAAAAGCAAATCTATCAGTGTCTCAAAATAAGGTGAAAAGAAGACTATAATTGAATATATCACGATGGGCTTTGTTTCTCCCTTTTATCTGTGATAAAGAAACTATATAATGAGTAAAAGTCACAATGTATTCAATATTTTAAGCTGAATTGATATTTTATTCATCACAGAAGCATCTATCTATATTTGAAAAGTATTTGTACATCAACGTCTCAGGCATTATATATTTGTTTACAGATCATGCTTGCCGGCCATATGGATTCAGGCACCGTGCGTTATTAGCTCCATGACCACCCTGTGGTCACAGGTTGGGAATCACCTGATTAAGCCTCTTCAGGGAATAATGTGCAGTGGTGAAGAGCATGGAATTTGGAGTCAGACTGGCTGGGTTGGAATCCCAGACTGTCACTTTCTTGGTATATGAAATTGGCGTGTGCCTCAGTTTTCCCACCTGTAAAAAGGAGTGATAGTAGCAGTTTTTAACTCATAGAATTATTTCACTAAGATAAGACATGTGAAACACAGAAATTGTAAGTTTCTATTACATAGTAAGTGGGCCAGATTGTAAGCATTAGCTGCCGCAGCCGACACCACCACCACCACCACCATCATCATCATCATCATCAGGATTTGCAAGTCTGTGATTATTGCCAGGGTGAGGCTCCAAGGCAGGTAGCTGCCCTGCCCTTGACTGGAGTAGATATTAGAGATACAGGTTATTTGGGGAAGCAGGTTCTCACCTGTTGGCCACCGTAAATTATGCTGTTCTGAACATGACGAATATGAGCATACAAAGATCTGTTCCAGTCCCTGCTTTTATGTATATGCTCAGAAATGCAATTGCTAATCAAATGGTAATTCTGTTTAATTTTCTGAGGAATTGCATACAATTTTCCACAACCACTGCACCATTTTATATGCCTGCCAGCAATGTATAGGGGTTCCATTTTCTCCACATCCTTGTCAACCCTTGTTGTTTTCTGTTTATTTGCTAATAGCGGCAATGATTAATTCTGAGTATTAATTTAGCTGGGCCTTGGTGCCCAGAGAGTTGGTCAAACATTATTTTGGGTGTTTCTGTGAGAATGTGTCTGGATGAGATTCACAATTAAGTCATTGGGTTTTGACTGAAGCAGAGTTCCCTTCATAACGTGACTGGGCGCATCCAATCAGTTGAAGGCTTAAGCAGAACAAAGAGACTTACCCTTCTGAGTTGTAGAATTGCCTAGCCGCTGGCTTTCAGACTAGAATTGGAATATTGACTCTTCCTGGTTCCCCAGCCTTCTGGTCTACCCTGGAGATTTTTGTACTTGCCAGCCTCAATAACCATCTGACTCAACTACTTATAATAAATAAATATATGATAAATATAATAATTTATATATATTAATAGATATTAAATATATAATTTCCTGTTGATCCTCTTTCTGAACGCTGATTGAAACAATAGTTATCCTAATACGTGTGAAGGTCTCATTAGTATTTGAATAAGTATTACAAATATGCATATAACTTGTGCACATTGTATGTAAAACTTTTATTGAGACTTCTTCTGAGCCAGGTACTACCCTAAGCTCTTTTCATGTCTTAACTCATTTGATGTGCACAACAGCTCCCTGAAGCAGGCGTTATTATCTCAAATTTATAGATGAAAAAGCAGGTACGTAGAGGTTAAGTAACACTTGACAAAGGTCATGCAACTGGTATGGGGTGATTTGTGTGTGTGTGTGTGTGTGTGTGTGTGTGTGTGTGTGTCTTATTGTTTTTTTTTTAAATATAATTTATTGTCAAGTTATCTAACATACAATGTATACAGTGTGCTCTTGGCTTCAGAGTATATTCCCATGATTCATTGCTTACATATAACACCCAGTGCTCATCCCAACAAGTGCTGTCCTCCATGCCCATGACTCATTTTCCCCTCTGCCCCACCATCAACCCTCAGTTTGTTCTCTGTATTCAAGAGTCTGTTATGGTTTGCCTCCCTCTCTGTTTGAAACTATTTTTTCCCCTTCTCTTCCCCCATGGTCTTCTGTTAAGTTTCTCAAATTCCACATATGAGTGAAAACATATGATGCATATGATATCTGTCTTTCTCTGACTTATTTCACTTAGCATAATACCCTCGAGTTTCATCCACATTGCTGCAAATGGCAAGATTTCATTCTTTCTCACTGCCAAGTAGTATTCCATTATATATAGAAACCACATCTTCTCTATCCATTCATCAGTTGATGGGCATTTGGGCTTTTTCCATAATCTGGCTGTTGTTGATAGCACTGCTATAAGCATTGGGGTATATGTGCCCCTATGAATCAGCACTCCTGTATCCTTTGGATAAATTCCTAGTAGTGCTATTGCTGGGTTGTAGGATAGTTCTATTTTTATTTTTTTGAGGAACCTCCACACTATTTTCCAGAGTGGCTGTACCAGGTTGCATTCCCACCAACAGCTCAAGAGGGCTCCCATTTTTCCACATCCTTGCCAAACTTGTTTCTTGTGTTTTTGTTTTTAGCCATTTTGACAGGTGTGAGGTGATATGTCATTGTGGTTTTGATTCTATTTCCCTGATATGAGCAATGTTAAGCATCTTTCCATGTGTCTGTTGGCTATCTGAATGTCTTCTTTGGAAAAGTGTCTATTCATGTCTTCTGCCCATTTCGTCACTGGATTATTTGATTTTTGGGTGTTGAGTTTGATAAGTTCTTTATAGATTTGGGATACTAACCCTTTATCCAATATGTCATTTGCAAATATCTTCTCCCATTCTGTCGGTTGTCTTTTAGTTTCATTAATTGTTTCTTTATCTTGATGAGGTCCCAATAGTTCAATTTTGCTTTAATTTCCCTTGCCTTTGGAGACGTGTTGAGCAAGAAGTTGCTGTGGCTGAGGTCAAAGAGGAAATTGCCTGTTTTCTCCTCTAGGGTTTTGATGGTTTCCTGTCTCATATTTAGGTCTTTCATCCATTTTGAGTTTATTTTTCTAGGTGTAAGAAAGTCGTCCAGTTTCATTCTTCTATATGTTGCTATCCAGTTTTCCCAGCACCATTTGCTAAAGAGACTTTTTTCCATTAGATACTCTTTCCTGCTTTGTCAAAGATTAGTTGGCCCTACATTTGTGGGTGATTTGAACTCAGCAGTCTGGCTCCAGAATCCTTGCTCTTGCCAAATGATGCTTGGACACCTTCTGTTCTGGTAGCTTCACTTAATTCTAATCATCTTGGTGACTTATGCAATGGATTTCCCTTTCTATCACCTCCCCTATTCCTAAAAGCACTTCTGTACTTCTATTCCCTAAAATCAGTCAAGGCCAAGTGCAGCAATATTCCCTACTGTGGTATGTGGCGTGGAGGGAAGAACAATGGTTTCTGGTCATACAGAATCCTGCAAATATGCCCTTGAGAAAAAAAAATCAGGAACTGCTAAATCCTTTACGCTAGAAGAGGAAAAATTAAATCGTTTAAAAAATGAAAATTATTCCCGTAATGTATTTCAGCCAAATAATTAAAGTGTACTCATACATTAATTACACTTCAAGGCTCTCCTTGCCCTGCTTTGCGGGGCTCTCTTTTTTTCCCCAGGGTTAAGTGAGGACAAGGTTTTTGAGGTAGAACTAAATTCCATTTCAAGAAAAGTCTCACAAGGCTGGTTAGGCAAAGATTCCCATCCAAAAGAATTGCCTAGCCAAGCAATTAAGTCACCTTCAGAAGTTACTAACTTCCAGTTGACCTTTGTGGAAGCCAGAGCCACAGTTATAACACACAGGTTTGATTTTTTTTTTTTTTTTAAATCAAACTCCCCCTCCAGAAAAAAAAAATGTATCCAGCACTTAAACTTGGAAACAGTACTAAGCTAGGTCCCTCTTTTTAGAATTGCTGCAAATGTTTTCATATCCTGTTGACCTTACGGTGTCCCATCTTTCAAAACTGAAGCCTGGATAATTTCCTCAAAGCTGTTTGCTTTGTCCTTGATTAGCTTCCCAGGATAATTGTCTTCACCTTCTATAATATGTTTTGGAAACATGGACTTCCCTAGGTCGTCAAGCATTGGCTACTGCTAGAAGGAGGCTTACTTAGCAGGACATGTCACACCTCCAACAGTTCCAAAGATTTCTAAAGCAGAGAGGAATCTCAAAGACCATCAGATCATTCTCCTTACCTTTACAGATGAGGAAATGGAAGCTCAGAGTTTTTGTGGGAAGACACCAAAGGATTTTAAATGGGATGGGCCAACAGGGCTCCCCTGCTGAGATCACTTATTAAGTCTATGGGTGATATAAAGCAAAGAATCAGACTGCTACATGTTGGAACAATGGGCCCAAACCAGCATGATGAAATCCAACAAACAGTAATAATAAAGCACTGCTTCTAGTCACAGAACCAGCAAAGTTCCCCAACATGGGACAGATGAGGTTTGGCTGACCCCAATCTCTGGATGAGCTTGCAGAGACAAAGGTCAGCCAGATGTTAAAAATCTGAATTAAATTCTGATAATGGAATAATCACAGTGTGTTAGTATATGGATAAAGGCTAGAAGGACACGTAAAAAAGCTCATGGTGGTTATTTTTCAGCAGTGGAACTAGGAGGAAGAGAGGACTATATTTTTCACTTTATATACACTGTATTATCTGACTTATTTTATAATGAGCATTGTATTAATTTTTGGAATAAGCAAATCTTAAAGGCTTAAAAAAATAGTGATTAACAAAAACTGAGGCTAAAGGAGAGTTTCCAGAGGAAGAACAGGAATGTCCTAGATAGATTGTATGGGATGTCCATTGTCTAGCCTTGGACATCACAGGGATATAATAAATTAAAAGTACTATATTCAGGGTGCACTAGGGTGGTTCCATTGGTTGAAACTCTGACTTTGGTTCAGGTTATGATCTCACCGTTGGTGAATTCGAGCCCCACGTCGGGCTTCTTGCTGACAGGGTGGAGTTTGCTTGGGATTCTCTCTCTCCTTTCTCTCTGCCCCTCACTGATTCGTGCTTTTCCTCTCTCTCAAGATAAATAAACTTAAAAACTTTTTTAAAGTACTATATTCAGAAGGAGAGCAATCAAAATAGTGGAGGGGGCTGGAAATCTTAGGTCACAAAGGAGATTACTGAACAAATTTAACTACAAACGTCGGAAACAATGGGGAGTTATTGTGTATTTCATTCTGCAGAGACAGTATAGCAAAATCCATTCGTCCATTCATTCATTCAATACCATAAACAAGTGTATCTTCCTTAAAAAAGCATTTGAGAAAGTATTTCCCCTGGCAAAGAAACAGACTACTTTAAGAAGGATAAGTTGCTTATTCTGGAACATATTCATAGAGCAGTTGGCTGATCAATTCTCAGAGACAGACACCTGCATTTTTAAGGAAGATGGACTAGGACATTTCTAATGATTCTTACCAGTTTATATTTGTATCATTTTCCTGCTCAAAAATACTGTGAAGGCTCCACATTGCCAGCCCTGCAAAGGAAGGTCAAATTATTCACCATGACATTCAAGGCCCTTCAGAATGTTGCTCTGACAGCCTTTCCCAGTGTGTTTCCTACTCTTCCCATTAGGTACCCACTTCCTAGTATCCCTGGCCCATTGGTCAGGCACCTTCTGGCCTCCTTGCCTTTCTTTTGTTCATACTGTTCTTTTGTAGAATGCCCTTTTGGCTTTTCTTAACCTAGTGAAATACAACTCATTTTTCAATTTGAATCATTGACTACTACCTTGCTTTAGGCGTTCCCTCTCTTCCATACATCACTTTTCAAAGCTGACATTTCCTAGAAGGAGTTCACAGTCACACCAGTAGTCTACAGGTGGGGTCCAAACTTCCTGGTTGATCAGTGCCTACATTTGTTAGAGGTTAAAAATATAAAACACTATGCTGATGTCACTATAACACCTCTAATACGGTGTGACAGTTAGTTTTTGGTGCTCATATATCTACCACTACACATGGGCTCCTTGAAGTCAGGACTGTGTACGGTCAAATCCAGATACTCTGGGCTTCAAAAAAAGGCCTGTCACCTCCATAGTCACCTGGAAATCTGAGCTGAATGAATTAATGGACTTTAAGTATCTCTCATTCTAGGGGTGCCTGGGTGGCTCAGTTGGTTGGGCTTTTGACTTCAGCTGAGGTCATGATCTCATGGTCTGTGGGTTCAAGCCCAGCTTTGGGCTCTGTGCTGACAGCCTGGAGCTCAGAGCCTGAAGCCTTCTACGGATTCTGTGTCTCCCTCTCAATCTGTCCCTCTGTCTCTCTCTGTCTCTCAAAAATGAATAAACATTTAAAAATTTTAACTATCTCTCATTCTATTCCTTACCAGCTAATTAAAATTTCCAACTTCAGGAAGTAGTTATCTCCCTCGTGCTTAGAGACTTTCGTTGAAATTGGTATAATGTACGAATGTGGTATTTCTTACTACTTTAGAGGTCTTCAGGAACATTCTGAGAATACACCTAGTTGATGCAAAGAGGAGGGGTACCTGTGACTGCCATTCTCAGAGGCGGCAGTATAAGGTCCAATGAATAAGAGTCTACTTTAGAGCACAGTCCAAAGTAAGAGTCCAACAGATCTGGCTTTGAGTTCTATCTATGCCAAGTATTAGCCATGTGGCCTTGAGTAAGTTACCACTGTAGCTAAGCCTCAGTGTCCTCACAAAAAGAGAATAAAAATGGTACCTTCCTGGGGGTAACTGGGTGGCTTAATCAGTTAAGCATCTGACTTTGGCTCAGGTCATGATCCCCTGGTTTGGGAGTTTGAGCCCTGCATCGGGCTCTGTGCTGACAGCTCAGAGCCTGGAGCCTGCTTCTGATTCTGTGTCGCCTTCTCTCTCTGCCATTCCCCTGCTTGTGCTCTGTCTCTCAAACATAAATCAACGTTAAAAAAAAAAATTAAAAACGGTACCTTCCTCATGGGGTTGTCGGAAGGAAAATTTTGTAAGATCCTGCATAGAAAGCACTAAGCCCAATGCCTGCCACACAGTAAGCACTCCATAAAAATAGATATTATTATTCCTGAGTGTTGGCAGCTGTAAAAACAACCCTGGATTCATGAGCAACTACTACCTGTTCTCACTTCTCCTGACTGCTCACAGCACTACATGCACATATTTATAGTGCCTGGTTCCTAAAAGGCATTATAAGATGTTGAATCCACTCAAACACGTGTTTTAATATTCGGAGCATCGGCTTCCAAAAAGAATGTGCTTTTACATTTGTTATGTTGAACATTGCAGTTTTTGCCTTAAATCCATCACCAAACTGACTTGACCCATTTGTATTAAGCCCTTTATATGAGCAGAACATTGTGGCTTGTGCTTACTCAAATCCAAATGAAGGCCTAAATCTGAAGAAAGAAAATCACCTTTTTAAAGACCCAAACTCCATGAAGAGAGAAAGTAGGCCAAACACCTACTGGACAACCGGTTGGAAAGGATCCACCATTTCTTTCAACTTTTGTTACTTGCTACTGGCACTAAAATAAATCCGTTTGCGCCAACGCCTGTTATTTTCCCACTTTCAAAGAAGGTCAGCATTCAGACAATGCAGAAGGTTCTGGGTAGGACCTCATAATGGTGATCACTTCTTATGGAAAGGTTAAGTCCTGGTTCTCTATCTTTCTGGCTGTGTGATTTTGCCATACGTCAACCTTTCTGAAGCTCAGTTCTTGTTTTCCAATCTCTGAAGTGGGGATGATAATGTAACTTTGCCAGCCCCTTAACAGTGACCCAGTTCTCTTTCCAAGCTACACAATGGGAATAATTATACCTACCTCAGAGTTTGTTATAAGGACTAAATGAAAAATGTATATGTATATATAAATACATATTAATTATACTATATACATGTAGTATATAGTATACTATATAGTATACTATATAGTATACTAGTATATATATTATATATACTACATGTATATAGTATACTATATACTACATGTATATACTATAAATACATACTAATTATTAGTATATACATGTAATATATACATACTGGTGTATATTATATTAATTATTTTATTTATACGTGCACATGCATGTATACTCTTCCTCATTGCTTATGGGGTTATTGTAAGGACAGAAGGAATTATGGAGTGTGACATGTCATGAAAGCATGCTGTGACCTACAAAATATTAGACAAGTCTGAAGTGTAATAATTAATGATATAGATGGTATAATGGGAGGGATTTTTATGAGGCAGTTCACTTGTTGAGGTGGTGAACCAGGAGACCTATGCGGGCAATTGATCGCACTTATTTGCTGTACTCATTGGCCATCCCTACTTTGCAGAACTTTCCTTTAAATCTTACTTTGTTCTTGTTTCATAAATACTCGGATTGTATAAAATTATCAGATGCAGGTCAGCAAAGACAAAAAAGAACTAGAAAAGTCACCCAGAATCCTGTCAACCAGATACAATTTTAGTGTAACCCTTCCAGACTTATTTCCATGCAGGCATGTATTTGCATTCATTTTATATTTATTTTATTTTATCTATTTATTATTAGTTTTAAGAGAGACAGAGAGGGGCGCCTGGGTGGTGCAGTCGGTTAAGCGTCTGACTTCAGCCAGGTCACGATCTCGCGGTCCGTGAGTTCGAGCCCCGCGTCGGGCTCTGGGCTGATGGCTCAGAGCCTGGAGCCTGCTTCCGGTTCTGTGTCTCCCTCTCTCTCTGCCCCTCCCCGTTCATGCTCTGTCTCAAAAATAAACGTTAAAAAAAATTAAAAAAAAAATGGGGTGCCTGGGTGGCTCAGCCGTTTGAGCGTCCAACTTCGGCTCAGGTCATGATCTCGCGGTCCGTGAGTTCGAGCCCCGCGTCGGGCGCTGGGCTGATGGCTCAGAGCCTGGAGCCTGTTTCCGATTCTGTGTCTCCCTCTCTCTCTGCCCCTCCCCCGTTCATGCTCTGTCTCTCTCTGTCCCAAAAATAAATAAATAAACGTTGAAAAAAAAATTAAAGAGAGACAGTGCACAAATGGGGGGAAGGGGCAGAGGCAGAGAGAGAGAATCTTAAGTAGACTCTACACTCAGTGTAGAGCCCAACATGGGGCTCAATCTCACAACCGTAAGATCATGACCTGAGCCGAAATCAAGAATCAGACGCTCAGCGAACTGAGCCACCCAGGTGCTCCTATTTTATTTTCTGTATGCTTCTGCTTGTGTTTATTTTTTAAATGAAATCATCCCATACTGTTTTATGATCTCATTTTTTTTGGCTTAACAGAATGTCTTGAGTATCTTTTATTGTTAATAAATATATTTCCATACTTTTTAAAAACGTATAATATTGTATTATTGTATAGCATTATAGCTGTAAAGCTATACCACATTCTATTTAATCACTGTTGAGTGTTGAACCATGTAATTTATTTCAAGTTGTTTACTATTTATAATTGAGGCTGTGATAAACATCCTTAGCACTAAGGCTTTGATCACGTCAATGGTTATGATTGTAAAAGTAAGTTGACGTAGAATTACTGACTAAAATATACATACCTTTTTAACAGCTTTATTGAGGTATAACTTATATACCATAAAATATACCAAAAGGGTACAATTCAATGGTTTTTAAGTAAATTTATAGAGTCATACAATCATCACCATGATTCAATTTTGAAATGTTTCTGTCAACCCCCCCAAAAGTTCCTTCATGGCAAATTTTCAAACAATCCTCACTCCTATTCCAACTCCAGGCAAATACTGATTTGTTCTATGGATTTGCCCTTTCTGGAAATTTCATATAAGTGGAATCATACAATATTTAGATTTTTGTGTCTGGCTGCTTTCATTTAGGATAATGTTTTTGAGGCTCATCTAGTAGCATATATCAGTTACTTCATTCCTTTTTATTGCCTGAATATATTCCATTGTATGGATACCCCACAATTTGTTTATCCATTTGTCAGTTGATGGACATTTGAGTTGTCTCAACTTTTTGACTACTGTGAAAAATGTTGCTCTGAATATCCACGTACAAGTCTTGTGTGGACATGGGCATATGTTCCATATCGCCAGTAAATACCTAACTGTGGAATTACTAGGCTGTAAGATAAGTTTGTTTTTAACTTTATAAGAAACTACACATTGTTTTCCAAAGTGGCTGTACCATCTTACATTCCTATCAGCAATGTATGAGGGCGTTGGTTTCTTCACATCCTTGCCAACACTTGATATTACCAATCTTTTGGATTGTAGCTATTCTAGGGATGTGTAATGGCATCTCACTAGAGTCTTAGTTTGCATTTTCATAATTATTAGCGATGTTGAACAACTTTTCAGATGCATATCAGCCATTTGTATTATCTCCTTTGTAATGTGCCTGTTTGAATATTTTGCCAGTTTTCAGGGTTTTTTTTTTTTTTTAGAGTTGCGGGAGTTATTTATATATTCTGGATACAAGTCCTTTATCAGATATGGGATTTGCAGATATTTTTTATCTCAGTCTATAGCTTACCTTTTCATTGTCCTTCGGTGTTTTGTTCTTGATGGTGTGGTTAATGGAGTTGTTTTCTTTCTTTCTTTTTTTTTAAGTTTATTTATTTATTTTGAGAGAGAGAGAGCATGAGTGCACATGAGCAGGGGAGAAGCAGAGAGAGAGAGAGAGAGAGAGAGAGAGAGAGAGAGAGAACCCCAAGCAGGCTCTGTGCTGTCAGCGCAGAGTCTGATGTGGGGCTCAGTCAGACACTTAATCTACTGGGCCACCTAGGCGCCCCAATGGAGTTCTTTTCTCTTTTTTTTTTTTTTAATTTTTTTAATGTTTATTTATTTTTGAGAGAGACAGAGTCAGAGTTGGGGAGGGGCAGAGAAAGAGGGAGACAGAGAATCCAAAGCAGGCTCCAGGCTCGGACCTGTCAGCACAGAGCCTCACGTGGGGCTCCAACACGGGAACCGCGAGATCATGACCTGAGATGAAGTCGGATGCTTGACTGCTTAACCGACTGAGCCACCCAGACGCCTCAATTTTCTTTTCTTTAATGTTTATTTATTTTTGAGAGAGTGCAAGCAGGGGAGGGGCAGAAAGAGGGGGACAAAGGATCCAATCCGAAGTGGGATTTGCACTCACCACAGTGAGCCTGACACAGGGTTCAAACTCAGGAACCATGAGATCATGACCTGAGCTGAAGTTGAATGCTCAACTGACTGAGCCAGACTGGTGCCCCATGGAGTTGTTTTCTCAGTTTCATGTTTGAATTGTTTGCTTCCGTATACAGAAATACAGTTGGTTTTTGTGTTTGATTTTATTTCCTGCAAACTTGCTAAAATCATATATTACTTCTAGTAGGGTTTTTAAAAAATGTTGGTAGATTTCTTAGGATTTCCTTTTTTTTTTTTAATGTTTATTTATTTTTGAGAGAGAGAGAGACTGAGTGTGAGTGGCGGAGGGGCAGAGAGAGAGGGAGACACAGACTCTGAGGCAGGCTCCAGGCTCTGAGCTGTCAGCACAGAGCCCCACACGGGGCTCAAACTCAGGAACAGTGAGATCATGATCTGAGCTGAAGTTGGACACTTAACCGCATGAGCCATCCAGGCGGCCCAAATTTCTTAGGATTTTCTACATGTAGGATTTGTATTTTTTTCAACTGAGGCAAAATTAAGTAATATAAAATCAACCATTTTAGAGTGTACAGTTAGGTGTCATTTAGTATATTCACGTTGTTGTACAACCACCAACTCCATTTACTTTTAAACATAACACCCTAAAAGAAAATCCCATGCCCATTAAGCAGTCATTCCCCCTTTCCCCCTCCAAACCCTGGGCTCTGACAACCATTTACTCTCTGTGGATTTACCTCTTCTGTCTTCCAAATAAATGGAATCATACAAGATGTGGCCTTTTGTACTTGACTTCTTTCACTTCACATGTTTTCTAGATCGATCTGCATTATAGTATGTATGAGTACTTCATTCCTTCTTAAGGCCGAGTAATATACTGTATATACACATCACATTTTGTTTATCCATCAGTCATTGATGGACATATGGGTTGTTTCCATCTTAGGACAATTGCAAACAGTGCTGCTGTTAGCATTTGTGTACAAGTATCTCTTTGAATCCCTGTTTGAGGATATACCTTTTGTGTATATACCTAGCAGTGAAATTGATGTATTCTATGATAATTCTGTTTAACTTCTTGAGGAACCACCAAACTGCTTTCCACAGCATTTGTGCCTTTTTACACCCTCACCTGGAATTTATGAGAGTTCCAATTTTTCAATCTGTACCAACACTTACTATTTTCTTCCTTTCTTTCTTTTTTATTATAACCACCCTAGTGGGTGTGAAGCAGTATCTCATTGTGGTTTTGATTTGTATTTCCCTAACGAGATCATGTTTTGTAACTATATTTTTAGCTGTTTTCTTAGTGATTGCTTTAGGAATTACAATAATGTATCTTAACTTATCACATTTTAATTGAGGTTATTCCTGATTTAATTTGAGTGAAACATAGCAACTTTGCTCAAATATATCTTCGTTTTATTAGCCCTTATTTGTGCCATTGTCATATGTACTGCATCTACATATATTGTAAACCAGATAATACAGTGTTATAATTATTGCTTTATATAATCTTCTGTCTTTTAAAGACATTAAGGGAAGAGAAGAGACAAAATATGCTTATACGGTCTTTTCTATTTACCCACATGCTTACCATTGACTTCTTTCTGTCATTCATGTTATCACCTGGTGCCCTTCTCTGTGAGCCTAATGGACTTCAGCATTTCCTCTAGGACAGGTCTCCTAGCAACACACTCCTTCAATCTTTGTTTATTTGAAAGTATCGTTATTTCCCCCTTCAGTTTTGAAGGATAGCTTTGCTGGATATAGAACTCTTTTTCAGCAGTTTATTCTTTCAGCACTTTGAGTGTGCCATTCCCCTCCCTGTTGCCCTTTGTTGTTTCTTTTTTTTTTTTTTTTAAGTTTATTTATTTATTTTGAGAGAGAGAGAGAGAGTGTGTAAACAGGGGAAGGGGCAGAGAGAGCATCCCAAGCAGGCTGTCAGTATGAAGCCCAACTCGGGGCTTGATCCCATGAACCATGAAATCATGACCTGAGCTGAAATCACGAGTCTGATGCTTAGCCAACTGAGCCACCAAAGGTACCCTAGTTTCCCATTCTAATGATTTTATCCTGTGGATCATCGACTGAAGGCTTAAGTCCTCAGCCTTCCAGGACACTCATCTGAGCATCTATTGTGTCATGACGATTATGCCAGATTTCTGAGGAACCAAGAAAATGAACTTCTCTCTCTCTCTGATCATCTGTTTTTAATTACCTTCAGCTGAATAATCCCTAATAAAACTCATGGTTATCTCCACAACCTTCCTCCAAACTCCTAATTATGTTTATTCTAAGCACAGCACGTATACACCATTTTAGATGCCTAATAGGGGCGCCCCTGCCCTTTGTTGTTTCTGAAAAGAAGTTAGCCATTAATCAAATGGTGTTTTCCCATAGGTGGTGTAATTTCCCTCTTGCCGCTTTTAAGGTTTTGTTTCTGGTTTTGGCATTCAATAGCTTTGACTGTTAAGTGTCTAGGTTAGACTGTCTTTGTGTTTATCCATCCTACATAGGGGTTGTTGAACTCTTCAGGCCTACAGATTAAAGCATGCAGGCTCCTAAGTAGATAGACATGCATGGACTACTCACCTAGCTCCTATGACTCTCTCATGTCCAGTATCTCCCTATTAAATTTCTGGCTACTCCTCCGTTCTGCCACTCACCCCAACCCGCAGTGTGACTTCAAACTCTCATAACTGTAGATTTTCCCTGTTTGTTTTCTACCAAGTTTGTTACTTTTATTGACAATACTGCTGGGCACGGGTTTTCCTGCATCCACTCCAAGTCAAGACCCCTCCAATAGCAAAGCTACTGCTATTCACAGATTGCCCTGCCCTGAAAGCACTGCTGTGCCACGAGCTAGGTGGAGGGATGGGAGTAGTTCCAGGCAAGAATGCCATAGACTCTTTCTGTAAGACTGATTCTTAACCGAAGTTTAGCAGTTTCTCATGAGTAAATAGGTTTCAATTTTGTGTTTTCCTTTGCTCAATTTCCACAGTTCTGAAGCTATCATTTTTTAACAATTTTGTCCAATTTTATAGTGGGGGGGGGGCAAAAGAATTTGCCTACATCTTCTGCCTGCCCTAGCAAGAGGTTCTGCACATGCATTTTTTATACTTTTGATACAGAGAAATAAATTGCCCTCCAGAAAGATTATACCAATTCATGCTCCTGTAAGTAGTATATGAGAGTACCAATTTCCCCATAATTTTTCAGGATTGGATAATAGCATTAAATAAATCTATCAAAATTTATAGGTAAAAATTTTACCACACTGTGGGCTTAATTTAAACCTCTCTAATTATCATTACTTCAAGGATCTTACTTGAGAAAAGGATGAGATGATATTGTAAGTGTTAAAATCCTTTGGATGTAAAAAAATTTTTATAGAAATGCAAGCCACGTATTACTGTCTTGCAATGCTTAAAGTTTGACTGCAAACCAAAATAGTTCTCACAAATCCTTGTGTTCAAAATGCTTGTGATAAGCCCAGTAAGATCCCTTGCCTTATATATGGAGCACTCAGGGTTTAGTGCAGGTATCATACCCACTTTGGGGGAATATTAGCAATGATGTTCCAGAAGACCAAAGTCAGAATAATTTCTCAGTAAATGCAGGAACTACAGGATTTGGTAGGAAATTGGGGAAGACAGAGCACAACTCCACCTGGAAAGTAGGTGTTTGCAGACAGTTCTGACATGGACTTAATATCTGAGAGTGTCAAGACAACAGTTCTATGACAGCGTCCTAATACTTTCCGGGAATGATGTGTGCAATGCTGAAGTTCATTCAGCATTTCCTCTGAAGGGAACAAGGGAATAAGTGGGAAAATCCACGGAAAGTCCATGAAACCCTGGAGATGGAAGGCATGGACTTTTCTCCTTATAGCAAAGTATACAGTCATTGTAGAAAATACAGGAAATTCAGATACGCAAAAGAACACACTTCTACCTACGGTCTCATCACCCAAAGACAACTGAGTTTGTACATATACTAATTGGTTTTATGTACGGGAAGGGGAAAAGAGGAAGAGCTATGTTGTAATCCAGGTGGGTTTGTTTGTTTTAAACTCCGATAATCTTTTAGTCCCTCAGCTGGGACAGGAGGCTGCTAAGGAGAAGTCAGAACAGCAGAACCTGAGCAAAGACATCAGAATCAATTTTCAAAAGCCAGAATGTAAGAAGCCGGTGAAGAATCCATCCATATTAGGTAATGGGACTTTCCATGCCTGGGAAAGTTCCTGTTGTGTGAACAGAGAGGTGTAGAACAAAGAACCGTGAAAGTAGACTAAAGCAGCTCAAACAATCTGTGGTTATGGACCAATCTTAAATTTCTGATCTACCTTAGACTGATGCTTTTGTGAAATAGAAAAATTACACATGTGGATGTCACAGCAATTTCAAATTGCTATAAATTACTCTAAATTTCTGTATTTATTGCAGGCTGATAATACACAGCTGAAAGACCAGCATAGTTCCATGGGCAGGACTGTACTAAACTACTGTCTCGTTAGAGTGACAATTTAGATATCAATAGGGATAAAGACAGTTGCATGGTAGTAAATGCTTAACTACTGGCTCTTGGTGGGGGCAGAGGAAGTGATTTGTAACATTTGACAGTTTTCATGGTGTAAATACTCCCATCATGATAGATTTCAAGCTACCAAGGTGAAGCCAATGAATGAAGAGAGTAGATGTGCATAAGATGTAGGCAGCATACTATGATATAAAGAAAACAACAAAACGGTGTTAACAGCAGTCATCATTACAAAAATAAAATCCATAACCTTTAAACCTGCAGAAGAAAAGCCACCCAGTCCAATGGAAAGCAAGAAAAGAAGACAGAAATCTCCTCCTTTTATTGGAATATTTCTCACATTATATAACCTGCCCCTTAAGACAAACCAGAAGTCGTTTTGCAGGCTTCTACTGCAGCTTAGATGTGACCTAAGCTCAGCCAATCAGATGGCCTTCCTCTAGACTTCTTTTCAGGGGAGACCATCGTGAGAAAGCTATGTGTAAACCTCGGTGAAAAAGATGCCCAGATCTTGGCAAGTAACAGCAAGGGGAAACTAACATCAGTTCCTAACCTCATCAGTGCAAGCTCTGTGTAGACTCTATGGTGAATGGTGGCTTACGCTGGAGGAATCCCCAAGGTATGGTTTGGAGACTGACATCCTGACCCTCCTGGAGAGACTATGAGATTCCTAATAACATTAATACATCGCCTTTTCTCCTGAAACCATTAATAGATTTATTTGTCTGCAACCAAGAGCAACGATTGATTCAATATCTCCGCCCCATTTTGAAAATAACATCTTTGTTGAGATATCATTCACATACAACTCACCTACTTAAAATGTATGAGTCCATGGTTTTTAGTATATTCACAAAATTGCACCGTTATCACTGCAATCGGTTTTTAATTTTTTTTTTCTACATTTATTTATTTTTGAGAGATAGAACACAAGTGGGGGAGGGGCAGAGAGAGAAGGAGACACAGCATCCAAAGCAGGCTCCAGGCTCTGAGCGGTGAGCACAGAGCCCAACTTGGGGCTGGGGCTCACAAACTGGGAGAGCATGACCTGAGCTAAAGTTGGACGCTTAACCGACTGAGCTACCCGGGCGCCCCTCACCACAATGTTTTTACATTTTCCTCACTCTCTAAAGAAATTCCCTACCCACGAGCAGTCACTCCCTACAGGTGCAGCTACACTTGCACCTCCACTCCTAAGTCCCGGACACCACTAACATACTCTCGGTCTGTGTGTTTGCCCATTGAGAGCATTGCATACAGATGGGATCCTGTATTATGTAGTTTCTTGTGATTGGCTTTTTTCACTTAGTTTCAAGTTTTTAGGGTTCATCCATGCTGTATGGTTTTTTACCTCATCCTTTTTATTGCTGAATAACATTTCATTGTGTAAATATACCTCATTTTACTTATCCATTTATCAGTTGATGGACATTTGGGTTGTTTCCACAATTACGAATAATGCTGCTATGAACATTTGTGTCAGAGTTTTTTTGTTTTTGTTTTTTTGAGTGTGGACATATGTTCTGGGTACACACCTTGACGTAGAATTGCTGGGTCATACGATAAATCTATGTATAACCTTTTAAGGACTTGCCAAACTGTTTTTCAAAGGGGCTGCACCATTTTACGTTTCTCAGTAGTTAGAATATAAGGATTCCTCTTTACCTCCGTGTCAACACTTGTTATTGTCTAATCTTTTTTATGACAACCATCCTAGTGTTTGTGAAGCGGTATCTCATTGTGGGCTTAATTTGCATTTCCCTAAGGGCTAATGATATTGAACATCCTTTTATGTGCTTATTGGCCATTTGTAGATCTTCTTTGGAGAAATGTCATTCAGATCCTTTCTCAATTTTTAAATTGGGTTATGTGTCTTTTCATTGTTAAGTTTTTAAAAAAAATTTTTAATGTTTATTATTTTTGAGAGAGAGAGAGAAACAGAGAGCAAGTAGGGAAAGGGCAGAGAGAGAGGGAGACCCAGAATCGGAAGCAGGCTCCAGGCTCTGAGCTGTCAGCACAGAGCCCAATGTAGGGCTCGAACTCTCAGACCACGAGATCATGACCTGAGCTGTAGATGGCCACCCAACC
The DNA here is from genome assembly GCF_018350175.1 of Felis catus. Taxonomy (NCBI): domain Eukaryota; kingdom Metazoa; phylum Chordata; class Mammalia; order Carnivora; family Felidae; genus Felis; species Felis catus. Next base: position 126,739,532 of record NC_058374.1, read on the forward strand.
GACTGAGCCACCCAGGCGCGCCTCATTGTTAAGTTTTAAAGTTCCTTATGTATTCTAGATACAGATCCCTGAGCAGGTATATGATGTGCAAATATTTTCTTCCACTCCGTGGGTCCTCTTTTCACTTCCTTGGCATACATCTCATTTTTATTTACAAAACAGAACTAGTTAAGCCTACTGGCAAAATCACAAACACAGATGGTTTATGAGTATTTAGAAATTAAAGCTAATATGGGTTCATTGAGAATAAGTACTAACATCATTTCATTTTGTTCTTATACCCTTACTGTCCTTCTGTTGCCTTTTTCTTACTAAAAAATTTACCTCCTCTTGCTATGAATATTAATTTTACTTCCTATTTGGAAGCAGATGTCAACTCTCCATAAACTGCGATATTCTAATAAAACTGGAGTGGGTTATCTTATCAGGTGGTGAACTTCTAATCACTGCAAAATCAAGATGAGGCACTTGGACTGACCATCTGTTAAGATGTTACAGAGGAAACACCTGAATTGAATTACATGGTTTCTACGATCCTCTCCTAATTTGAGATTCTAGTCATTAATTCACTCTTGTATCCATCCATCCGTTCACTCTTTGTTCCAAGGAAAACTTTACAGGTCTTCTAGGAATTCATAAAATACCACAAGGGAACACAAATTGGAAAAAGCAAGAGAGAGAAATAATAAGCCAGGTTACAGATAGCAAATGAAGTCAGGAGTTAGGCAAATACAAAAGGGCCTGTCTTCCCAGCCTGTTTGTTGTTAGATGGAAAGCCACATGTTTGGCTTCCAGTTTTCTAGCAGTCAGGGCTGGGAGTAAGACTTGATCAGTTACACAATTTACAGTGCCTTTTAGGCACAATTCTTGGTTCTAGGACCAGAAAGAAATGTCTCCTGATCCCAGCCCCACAAAAGTGGCACTTTATATTACAGTATTTCTTTTTCCAGGTCCCCTTTGGGCTCTTAATCATTTTGCTAACTGCCGTCTCTCTCACATTAGGCGACACTTGGGAATACTGACAACCCCGAAGCTGAGAGCTATTGCCCCACAAATGAAAATAATAAAAAGCCTTTCCTCCTTAGAGTTCAACGCATAGGCCCTCTTTGCTTGGCTCTTATAATGATGCCTTTTGAACAATAACCTCAACTACCATTTATTGAGCATACAGGCACTTCCCTATCTTGACCTCAAGTCTTCGCAATAACCCTAAACAAGATAGCATTTGCCTGTTTTATTGAGATGGGGAAACAGAGTCAAGGGAAATTATCTGTCCAAGGTCACTCAGCTGGTAAGTAACAGAGCCGGATTCAAACCCAGGCCTGTCAGTCTCTCTAGACGGTCTTCCTTCAATTGAGTATAATCCCATTGCTGTTTCTTTTTTCCTGATGGCATTTTTAATCACTTCCTAAGTTTTTTGACTTTTATCTGAAGACCTCCATGTTGGTCAGGCTAAAGGTGAATCTGCAGTAAGGAGTTTTTTTGTTTTCTTTGTTTTTTGTTTTTTTCTCTCATGTGAAGTCCAGAGTTGAGTGAGCTTTACTGGTTCGGAAGTAGAGATGTAGGAGTTGCATTAGTCACCACGGCTCATATATCATTGTGTGCAATGGACCTTTAGCTCGCATTCTTCAGTGGCTGCAAGGGACCCTGGCAAATTTTAGCTCTGGCTGGGTGATTAGGTGCCCAGCTAAAATTCCATGTGCTTGTTTGGATGGGGGTGAGGTTCCATTACTTAAAAAGGAAGAAGACAGGGGCGCCTGGGTGGCTCAGTTGGTTAAGCCTCCAACTTCCACTCAGTTCATGATCTCATGCTTTGTGAGTTCCAGCCCCGTGTCAGGCTCAGTGCTGACAGCTCAGAGCCTGGATCCTGCTTCGGATTCTGTGACTCCCTCTCTCACTCTCTGCTCCTACCCACTTGCGCTCTGTCTGTCTGTCTCTCTCTCAAAAATAAATTAATTAAAAACAAATTTTTTTAAAGGAGAAGACAGTCTCGAGGGAATGATTACAGACTTCATCACAGTTCCCCAAGAATATTTCTTGTCTTTCTGATACTGAGTTTTATTATGAGTCAGCATTCACCCACCAGTGGCCAGACTGTCTTTTTGCCATTTGCTTTATATGTGGCTGAGAAATGGATGCTGTCTCTTGGTTTCACAAGTTCTCTTGACTTTCATTTCTTCTCTGCCCACCAAAGGAAAAGTCATTGTGCACACAGAACTATTGAGCTGAAAATGATTTTCTGATTTTACAGATGGGGAAATTGGGGTGCGAAGTAAATGACTTGTGTAGGGTTACTGGGATATTAAGAAAGGTGGGACTTGAACCCGGGTGTCCTTCTTCCATCCCACCCCATGAATATAAGTCCCTCCTCACCTAAGCCCCTTCCTTGGCCATTTTCCTGCTGGAGGGCAATGCCAAGAAAACGAACAACACATCTGGAAAGATTCAGAAGCTCTGAAGTTTTTCCTTAGAAAATCATTAAAGGTGAGGCAAATCAAAATACAGACAAATCCTTCCACCTAGTTAAAGCACAGTAATGCTCATTTGAAAACCAGTAGAAGCACTCCAAAATCACTCCTCGTAATTTCCATGCTTCCTATAACTCTTTCTGACACCCCTGAAGACATTCCCCTTCACCAGGATCGCTGTCTGGTCTGCTCATTGACATGAAAGGGTTACTCCATGCCTCAGAAATTCCCATATCCATTAGCACCATGAGGACCCAGGATGACATTGCTTTTTGTCCTTTCTTCTTTTCTTAGCGCAAATTCAATGTACTTGAGGGGCTGGAGGAATTCCATGAGCTCTAGAGTCTGGGTGAAACAGCCCCTCAACAGCATAGCAATCAGACAGGCAGGCTGTCAATAGGTCTGCTCAGCCTGGTTTTTCTTCACTGAGGAGAGATGAAGAACAGAGGAGGGACACAGAGGGCCCTAGTTTATGTGTCGTAGATGCTCCTTTTAGGAGTATGTGTCTGAGAGGGTGTGTGTCTTGGGGGGATTGGAAGGGGATGTGGGTATGATTTGGGTGTGTGTTTTGTCTGAGACAGAGGAAAAGAAATAAAAGGAGAGAACGAAAAAGAATTCTAGAATGTGTGTCAGAAGTAAAATTGAAGAGGGGGCAAGAGGGGTACAGAAGGACTTAAAATGAGCGTGAGAGAGGGAAGGTGAATAAAGCACAGGTGGAGGAGAACTCTTGATGGGAGAGAAGTGACTTAAGTGTCAGTCCATCCATCCTGCAGTCAGTCAGTCACTGGCAGTGTTGTAAAGGCTGTAGGAATCTCAGATGTCTAGAGGTCATGGTCCCACCCACAAGGAGCTTATAAGGAATTGGGAAGGGAAGCCTGGGTGGCTCAGTGGTTAAGCGGTTAAGCGTCTGACTTCAGCTCAGGTCATGATCTCAATTTGTGAGTTCAAGCTCCAATTCAGTATCTGTGCTGACAACTCAGAGCCTAGAGACTGCTTCGGAGAGTGTGTGTGTGTGTGTGTGTGTGTGTGTGTGTGTGTGTGTGCGCGCGCACGCGCGCCCACTTCCCTGGCTCATACTCTGTCTCTCTCTCAAAAAAACCCAAAACTTAAACATTAAAAGAAAAAACTTAAAAAAAAGGAGTGGGGGAGACACAGGAGAAAGACCCAAGATTTCCCAAGAGCCCCAAGGCAGGGGGGAAAGTGAGAGCCAGTAAGGCTGTGGGGAGAGACTAGCTCAAAGAGTTTGCCTGGAGGCAGGATGGGGAGGAAGGAGGATCCTCCTCCAACGCTGAGTTCAACAAGAGGCCACCATTAAATAAATTATAATAGTCTACCATATAATGTACCACCAGGAACAATGACGTAGATGCACACTGATAAACACTGAAAGAGATCCACAACTTATTATGAGGTGGGAAAAAAGCAGGAAACGGTACATTATGGTATGGGACAATTTTATTTTTAAAATTGTGTATTTAGATACATGAAAAAATAGCTGGGAGGAGATACATAAAGTTGATAACTGGTTATTTTTGGATGGGAGGATCTTGATTTCCTCATTTTTCCCCCCAGGGAGCATGTATTTCTTTTACGTCCAGGAAAAGAGGAAAGAGAATGTGTGTAAGAGGGAGAGTGCCAGGGTGTGAGATAAGAGCAAGCGCTTATCAGTTCTCTCTTGGAGAGTGCACAAGGCTCTGCCTGGGAGCCAGAAACTAAGAATGACCACCCTGGCTGTTCCCCTGTGGCTCCCCTCTCCTCCACTTCCCTCCTCTTCCCTCCTCCCCTTTTCCTCTTCCCCCTCCGCCCTGCCCCCACCCCAGCTGACCCTTGGGAAGGTTGCCTCCCTCACCCTAGGCAAAGCTGCACTCTGCTGGAATGTGCCCTTGACCCTGGGGGAGGAGGAGAAGAAGGGAGGAGCAGTGGGGTTTCCATTCAGGATTTCCCCCTCCGGTCCCCAGGCAGCAGAACTGAGTCAGGTCTGGGGAACAAGAACACACACGTTCTCTTGCTCAGTTGGACTTGGAAGAGGACTTTGTCTTGCGTGACACTCAGACTGGGAATTCTTACGGAGAAAACCTGAGGAGCTCGGTCTTGGCAGCTGACTAATGTGAAATTCATGCCCTGATGGATTCTTTTAAAGTATGGGTTTGAAGTTTGCTCACACTGCTGAGGCCACCTGCCACATGGGCAGGGGCAACTCAAAAATCAGTCAGCCATGGGGCTGGCAGAAAGGGAGACAGTGATAAATACCCTTCGGATTTAGCACAGGTCCCAGAAGGTGGACTTAACATGGACTTTCTTATTCACGTCCATCTTGCTCCCGCCATTACTGGACTTGCTTCTCCGTGCAAGTGAGTTTTTATACATTATGCACATCAACAAATCTACTTAAATCACTATTTAAGACACAATTGCTGACAGCTGCTCTGCTCACAAACGGTGGTATAATGTCTGTCTAGAGGAGATGGCTTTTTGTTTAGTACAATTCAATTTAATTAGGTGTTCAAGCAAGCACCCCTCCCTGTGCCCCCTCGCACCCCCTACCAAGGATGGTTGAGAAAGTGAGGAGAAAGCAGAGACAGCTAAACTCTCTGACAGCAAAATGAATAGAAATTCTGGGGCTTGGAGAAAGGAAGGGTTTTTGAAAAGTAAGTGAAATTTGGGGCACCTGGGTGGCTCAGTTGGTTAAGTTTCTGACTTTGGCTCAGGTCATGGTCTTCCAGTTCATGGGTTCGAGGCCCACATTGGGCTCTGTGCTGACAGCTCAGAGCCTGGAGTCTGCTTCAGATTCTGTCTCCCTCTCTCTCTGCCCCTCCCCCACTTGTTCTTTTTTTTTCTCTCTCTCAAAAATAAATAATAAAAAAAATTAAATAAATAAATAAAAGTAAGTGAAATGGTGGCAAGTGTAGATGATCTAGAAAAAGGCGGGTGGAAGGTCCCAGTGTCTGTGGTGGCTTAAGGACACCTAGAATAGTTTTTATATTCAGTATTTTTTTTTAAGTAGGTTCCATGCCCAATGTGGGGCTTGAACTCACAACCATGAGATCAAGAGTCGCCATGTTCTACCAGACAGAGCCAGCCAGGCCCCTGTTACTGTTTTTAAAATCAGTTCTGACACTCTGTGGCCCCCTCAGTGACCCCCATTATAAAGACCATTATTCACGAGAAAGAGTGTGGCACCAGTGGCTGGAAATTGGACTCTGGGTCCAGGCTGCCCAGTGTGAGACACAGCTGTGTCACTTGGCACAACCAGAACTTTGAATAAGTTCCCTGACTTCTTTTTTTTTATTTATTTATTTTTATTTTTTTTTTTAACATTTATTTACTTTTGAGACAGAGAGAGACAGAGCATGAACGGGGGAGCGTCAGAGAGAGGGAGACACAGAATCTGAAACAGGCTCCAGGCTCCGAGCTTTCAGCACAGAGCCCGACGCTGGGCTCGAACTCACGGACCGCGAGATCGTGACCTGAGCCGAAGTCGGCCGCCCAACCGACTGAGCCACCCAGGCGCCCCAGTTCCCTGACTTCTTGAAGCCTCAGTTCCTTCACCTGGAAAATGAAAGGAATGGTGTTTGTGGGGATTAAATTTGTAAGGATTAAATGAGATCAGCTGTATAAAGTACTTAGGACAGGGCTCGGCTCCCAGTAAATGCTCAGTAAGTGGCATTGATGGTAATGAAGAAGATAAAGATGATAGTGATGATGGTGGCTGTGACAACACAGTGGTTCCAGCTGGGTTATGCAGTATTTCATCTGCCAGTATGTAATATCAACTGAGAAACCATAGAAAGGAAGACCTAGCCGAATGCTGGACTTAGACAAATCAGTGGACTGGTTATCAAAGTGCGGTCCATGGGCCTTCAGCATCAGCGTACCTGGGAACTTGTTACAGGTGCAGGTTCTAAGCCCCCAACTCCAGATCTGCTGAATGGGAAACTCTGGGTGTTGACCCAGTAATCAGGAGTGGGACAAGCCTTCCAGATGATTCTAATGCATGCTTTAAATTTGACAACTACTGGATTCGTGAATGCTGTTTTAGGGTCTTTCATGAAAGGTGCCACGTTGCTGGAGGATTAGTATTTTCACCCTCGTTCAGATGCGAGTAGTGTACAATCATCATAATTTCACTGCATATGATTATAAATAAAGATATGGTGGAGGCAAAATTTACCCAGGTGTGAAAAATAGTGTTTTAGTTTTCTTTTTTTAAACGTTTACTTATTTATTTTGAGAAAGAGCGTGAACAGGGGATGGGTAGAGAGAGAGGGAGAAAGAGAATACCAAGCAGGCTCCCCGTTCAGACTGACAAGGAATTTGATCCCACGACTGTGAGATCATGACTTGAGCTGAAATCAAGAGTCAGACATTTAACTGACCGAGCCCCAGTACTTTAGTTTTCTACAACTGATCTCTTGCTCTGCAGTTCCCATTCTCGGGGTGGGGGGAAGTCTCTTTCAGTTTATCTCATCAGCTTATCAATTCTGAGTTCACACTCCTTTGGGGGATTTTTTTTTTTTCTTCTCCCACCACCCCTCGCAGAAGATGGCATCTGGGTGTAAGGGGGAACTGAGGCAGCCCCGTGGATAAGGGAGAGGTCTCTGTGCAGGCGTGGTGTCCTCGCTCTGTGGCTGTGGCTCATGCCCTAGGCTCACAGCCCTGACTCTGCTCTGAGGCTCTGTGCTCTGGCACTTGGGCTGGGTACCTGGTGATGGTGCTGAAAGCTGTGGTCCCTGGTTCCCCATGGCAGCCTAGTCATTCCAGTCCTCCTGCCTAGACCTTAGAATGCTAGCAACTTGGACAGCAGACAAGAGCCTAGACCAACCACCTCAAACCAGGGAGAAATCAAGGGAAGAAATGCCGTTAGTAAGAAAGGACAGGCACCAATTTATCCCATAGCTATTTGCTATACTTCCTTCCTTTTTTTTTTTTTTTCTTTAATGAAAAGCCAAAAGGGAAGACATCTGTCTTGGAAATTGAGATTTAATAAAAGCAGGTAACACTTTGGGAGCCCCTGGTTGTTATAATTGCTTAAATATTCAATTCAAGATTCTTCCCAGAACTCAAGGTCTAGGGTATATGACAAGACACATCAGGAATTAAGCTGCTTTTTACTTTAGCTAGAACAAAAATTAAAGTCTCAGTAAACGTGGGTTTAATATAAACCAGACCTTTTCTATGATTGTAGGCCACAGTCTCATTCTCTTTACTATTTTCTAGACTATGTACTAGATTGAAATTTTTCATTTATTTAGCCTTTGTTATAGGCAGTGAAAACTTATAATTTAATATTTCATTTTTCTTTTTTTTAATGTTTATTTTTGAGAGAGAGAAAGAGACAGAGTGTGAGTGAGGGAGAGGCAGAAAGAGGGAGACAGAATCTGAAGCAGGCTCCAGGCTCTGAGCCATCAGCACAGTCTGATGTGGTGCTCAAACTCAAGAACCGCGAGATCATGACCTGAGCTGAAGTCAGACACCCAACTGACTAAACCACCCAGGCATCCCTAACATTTCATTTTTCTTGATTCTTCTGTTCTACATGAGTTGTAAGCCACTCAAGGACAATAACTATAATAATCATAGCTGATAATTTGAAAGGCTACTGTGTAGCAAGAGGGTTTATCAGGCAGGGAGGACTAGGTTGTGCTGCAATTACAAATGACCTCAGATCCTCAGTGGCTTAACCAAACAAAAGTTTTCTCCGTGCTCAGTGTGCTCGTCCTTTGGGATCATTGGGCAGCCTCTGCTCCACATGGACCCTCAGGATCCAGATTGTCAAAGGGACCTGTGCCCCCACAGTCTTCCCAGAAGAACAAAGAGGATGTGGCCGATTGTACGGCATCTCTTAAAACTTCTGCCAGAAGTGACCTATCAGGTCTGTTTACATCCCATTGGCCGAAGCAAGTCACATGGTCATATTTAACTTTAAATTGGGAAGGTGCAATCCTATCCTGTGCTGGGAAGGAGGAGAAATATTTGGGGAGCAGCACTAATGATTATACCAGGCATTGTGTTAAGTTCTTGACTCATGTTGTCTCCATCTTAACAAGTCCCTGATGGAGGAGCTGTGTTAGACCCATTTTTTTCAAATAGTGTGAGAAACCAAGGTATCACACTTTGTTTCATTTTGTTTTTTAGAGAGAGAGCACATGCAAGTGGGGAGGAGAGAGAGAGAGGGGGGGGGGAATGAATCTTAAGCAGGCTCTACACTCACTGCAGAGCCCAACACAGGGCTGGATCTCACGACCATGAGATTATGACCTGAGCTGAAATCAAGAGTCAGACCCTTAACTGACTGAGCCGCTCAGGTGCCCCAAGGTCTCACACTTTGTAAATGGTGGAATGGGATGGGAGACCAGATGTGCTGCATTCCAGTATCTGTGCTTATACCCCCGAAGCTAAGTTGCTACTTCAAGAATAGTTGACTTCACTTTTGTTGAGCCTCACAGACTATCAAGGCACAAAGTTTAAGTGTTTCATCCACTTTTTCTCATTTAACTGCCACAAGTTTGTGAGGTGGATTCACTCATCAGCTAATGCTGAGGGAAACCAAAGCTTAGAGAGGTTCTCACGAGGAAACTTGACTCTTGTCCAAATCCAAGGACAATTCTCTTAATGTGCACTATGCTTCAGTGTGAATGTTCTTCATGAGAGTCACTTGTGGTGCTATTCAGATGCCAGCTCCTGGACCCCATCTGACCTACTGAGTCAACTTGCTGGGGAGGGCCTTGGGCATGACAGCTCCAGTACTCATGAGAGTTTGGGATCCACGAGCCTGTCGTCACTCTCACTGATGGCTGACCCATTGCCCCTGGCTTAGCACCTTGTTTCTCTGGTGGCAACTCAGTCAAAAACAACAAGACTCCAGCTCACCACCAGACCCAAAAAAGTGATGATTTCTTTGTCACTTTGCCAGCACTTACAGGAAAAGGTGAATAAATGAATACATTCAGTACCAGGTTCCTGAGCAAAATCCTTGCCATCAACATTTTTTAAGACTTAAGGCAATAGAGAGGGGAAAAATCAAGATTATTTCTCACTGAAATAACTCCACAATTTAAGTCATAATTATAGAACCCATTTCTTACCTAAAGCGAAATCCAAAGACATTAAGATTCCATGAGCGTAGACAGTAGGTCCCTTTCCCCCTCCATAGCCCACAGGACAGCAGCTGGATCCTGATGCTCAGAACACAGGGGAGGGCAGATCTACTATACCCAACTGTTAGGTTGAGCAGGTGCAAAGTGAGAATGCCACTCACATAGCCTGTCATGTACCTGCTATGAGGAGGGGTCACAGATATGAGTCAAGAGACCCGAGTTTTGAGCCAGTCTCAAGCTTGTGTGGCTTGGGCATGTCTCTTAACCTTTCTGGACCTCTAAAATGTCACAATTTTGTGAGGTGCGATATAAGATTTTACAGATTATTACATTTATTGAACACTTTATATGCCACGAGCCCTATTCTAAATGCTTTAAGTCATGTAAATTTCAAAATAACTCTATGAAGTACGTGCTACTTTTTTTTTCAGGAGGGAGACCATTTTGTTGCCTGCTCTGGACTGATGCCTAGTGTGGGTGGGGCAGGAGGGGTTAGGACCTGTTCTGGACAATAAAGGTACCCTCAGCAGATGGGGGCCATGTCACCAAGCAAGGGCGTCTTCATGCAGCCAGTGCAAAGCTGGTCCATCCAGAGTAGCACCTCCTTTGCTGGGGCGTGCAGTGTGTGTAGAAGGTGACGTCCACACCATAGTTGACAGACACAGGAGGGAGGCCGTATAGATGTCAGAGAAGCGCACAAGGCACCTTGGGAAGTAGGTGGGGCTGTGGAAGGAGCAGAAGATGCTCCCACACAGAGCGTTGAACAGGGCCTGGGTGATGCACCTCAGCTCCTGCCTCTCATGTTTATTCATTTTTGAGAGAGAGAGAGAGAGAGAGAGAGAGAGAATGTGAGTCGGGGAGAGGCAGAGAGAGAGGGAGACAGAATCTGAAGCAGGCTCCATGCTCCAATCTTTCAGCACAGAGCGCGATGCAGGGCTCAAACCCACGAATCGTGAGATCATGACCTGAGCCCAAGTCAGATGCTTAACTGACTGAACCACCCAGATGCCCCCAAAGTAGGTACTAGTCTTATCTCATTTTTACAGATTAGTAAATAGTCACAGACGGGTTAAAGTACTTGTGCCAGGCCTCCCAGCTGCAGCGTTACAGGGACAGGATTCAAATGTAGGCAGTCTGGCTCCCTAGCTTAATTCTTACCCCATGTGCAACATACTCTGTTCTACGGTACTTGAAGGCAGCAGGTGTAACAGTGGGCCTCCAGAAGGAACTTAGTCCAATTTACTCAGGCTGGCCAGACCACAGTCAGTGGTAGTTCTCGGCTCTGGGTGATTAAAAGGAGCGTAGGCAAATTAGAGGCATTTCAGAGAAGGCTGCTTAGTACAACAAGGGGGCTAGAGCCCTGTCAGCAATAATAAAGTCATACTTATTTTGTGCCTGACAATCCAGTGCTTTACCTGGATTGTTTTATTTAAGCCTGTATAACATCCCTATGCAATAGTCTTAAAATCATTCCCATTGGGTAGAAAAAGAAGCTGAGGCACAGAGAGGCTTAATAATCTGCCTCCACACGACTAATAAGCATCAGGGCCAGAATACAAACCCTGGCTGTGTGAATCCAGTCTGTACTTTAAACCAGCGTGGTGCACAAATCACCAGGAGATCTTGCTAAATAAAACTCACACTCTGATTCAGTAGATCTGGGGTAAATTTGAGAGTTTGCATTTCTCAGGTGATGTTGCAGGTCTTTAAGCCACTTTGAGTAGCAAGGATTCCCAGCACTCAACTTGACTGCCCCCAAAGTGAGTGGTGTTGGGAGGAACTAAGAGCGTCTGGCCTCCAGGCAGCTCAGCGGGGTGGAGTTGAAGAATGTCATGACTGTCCCCAAGTATTTAAGGGGCCTCCATGTGAAAAACAAATCAGATTTGACTCATAGAGCCCCAAGGGACAGAATGACATGGACATGTGTCTATTCCCCGCCATGACATTTCCCCTGAGCTTCAGACTTCTATATCTAACCGCCTGCTGGACCAGTCACTTGCGTGCGTCCTTCAGGCAACTCAACCTCCAAAGTCCAAGTACACCCATTGTCTTCCCCGTAATTTTCGACCTCAATCTCTCACATGAGGAAGTTGGAGCCATCCTATACCACAGTCAGTCACCCCAACATCTGGTCAGTCCTCAAGACCTGCCCATTTTACCCTCTATTTATTTTTTTCAAAAATTAAAAAAAATGGAGATATAACTGACAAATAACATTATATTAAAGGTATATGACATAATGATTTTGTGTGTATTTTGTGCAATGTTCACCACAGTAAGTTTAAATTCCATCACCACACATAGTTACACATTTGTTTTCTTGCGATGAGAACTTTTAAGATCTACTCTGTTCTCAACCTACAAATCTATCACACAGCGTCGTTAACTGTGGTCACCATGCTGTACATGACACCCCCAGGACTTCTTTGTCTTGTAACTGGAAGTTTGCACCTTTTGACCACCTTCACCCATTTCCCGTTTTTGCCCACCCCCAGCCCCACATTTGGTGACCACCAATATGTTCTCTGTATCTATGAGTTTGTTTTTGTTTTTGTTTTTGTTTTTTAAAGATCCCACATACGAGATCATACAGGGGTGCAAGGGTGGCTTAGTTGGTTGAGCGTCTCACTTCGGCTCAGGCCATGATCTCACAGTTTATGAGTTCAAGTCCCACGTTGGGCTCTGAACTGTCAGCACAGAGCCTAGAGCCTGCTTCAGATTCTGTATCGCTCTCTCTCTCTCTCTTTCTTCCTCCCTCCTGCTTGTGCTCTCTCTTCTCTCTTTCAAAAATAAATAAGTAAACATTTAATAAAATAAGTGAGAGTGTACAGTATTTGTCTTTCTCTGACTTATTTCACTTAGCATAATGCTTCTGTTTCCTTAATATATCTTCCCTCTGCTTTCTCTGCCTCTATCAACTATTAGCATTATTATCTCTTGGCATTTCTTCCCTGAACTAGTCTTCCAGCATTCACCTTGGCCTCCTGGCCTCCAGTCTGATCTTGACTCCTTCCTCCACACTTCGGTTGCCAGAATCATCTTTCTGAGGCCCACGTCTTACCAAAGATCTCTTTGGTTTCACACCTATCTGTGGCCCTAACTGTCCTCAGGATAAAAACCAAGGTCCTTAGAATGACCATGATCCTTCTCAGTTTGATCTCTGCAGATTTTTCCATCCTGAGTTCCTTCCATGTCCTATCTTGCATGCTAACCTCTAGTGACACCCGGTGCTTGGTGTGTTCCTCAATACCTCCCTGAGTTGCCTGCTTGCAGGTGTCAGGCAGGCTGGTCCCACCCCTGGAAAGATCTTCACCTGTCCATGCTTAGTCATCCAAGTCTTAGAGAGGCACTTCTCCCCCTGGAAGCCCTTATTGATCCTTTTCTGGGTTCCTGGGTATATTCATTTTAACATTATCCTAACTACAATGTCCTCAATATATTAGTATCTAATATATTAAACTGCCCTGGGAAGGTGTCTGTCTCTCTTTCTGGGGAGCATGCAAACCAATCATAGGTATATCCCTTCCATCTTACACAAATATTTATTGAGGCAAGGCTGCTTGTTTAAAAGAAACTTGGCAGGGCACCTGGGTGGTTCAGTCGGTTAAGTGTCCAACTTGGGCTCAGGTCATGATCTCACATTTAGTGAGTTTGAGCCCTGCATTGGGCTCTGCGCTGACAGGGTGGAAACTGCTTGGGATTCTCTCTCTCTATCTCTCCCTCCCTCCCTCCCTCCCTCCCTCCCTCCCTCTCTCTCTGTCCCTCCCCCACTCTCTCTCTCTCTCTCAAAATAAATAAACTTTAAAAAATAAATAAGGAAACTTGGAGCTGTCTTAGACTTTCCTTTCACTTCACACCTACATGTAATCCAACAAGTCCTGCTGGTTCTACCTTTAAAATATATCCAGAATCCAATCACTTCTAACCCATTCGCTGGCTGGCCTAGTGCATCAACCGCCCAACTGGTCTCCTTTCTCTCCCTCTTCTCCGCCATTTTTCTGTTCCCACACAAAAGCCAGGTGATGCTTTGAAAACATCAATTAGCTCACATCACTCCTCTGCTTGAAAGCCTCCAGTGGGTTCCCATTACACTTAGAGTGACATCCAAGGTCCTTGGCGTGGCCCTCAATGTCTCTACTGTCTGCCTCCACATTCTTCCCTGATCTTGCTCTCCAGCCTTTCTCTCCTGTACTCACCACTCGCCAGCCACCCCCACCTTCGTGCTGTTACTCAGATATGCCAGGCAGGCATCTGCTTCAGGACTCCACCCTTGATGCTCCTCTTTCTAGAATGTCCTTCCCTCATTCACAAGGTGCCCTCACTCCAGTCAGGCCTCATGGTCCCTTCCTCATGGTGACCTTGCTTGACCAACCTTTTTAAGTTGTACTCTTCTCACTCCCCTTACCTTGATTTAGTTTCTCCATAGCACTTAGTACTGTCTTTATATTTGAGTGTGTGTGTGTGTGTGTGTGTGTGTGTGTGTGTGTGTGTGTGTGCATGTATATATACACATCATAGTAATTGTGCACCTCTCTCACCAGAATCTAAGCTCTCTGGGAATAAGGACTTTGTTTTGTTCTCTGTTGTATTCTAGGACCTAGAACAATGCATGGTCCATGGTAGGTGCTTTATGAACTTCATGAATATTTCCTGAGTAAGGCCAGTGAGTGGAAACTCCAGAGAGACACTTTTCAGTTCATTAGAAGGAAAGACTTCCTGTCATTGGAACCTGAAGGTGGAAATAACTAGCTCTGTGTCGGATAAATCTCTTGTCATGGAGGAACATTTAATTCACAGAAAAGCTGAACAATAGTTGTCTCATGGGCATGCATACTGGAGGCTTAGAGCAGCTGGGGGATTGGATGAGATGGTCTCTAGTATCCCTCAAGGCTTTGGCTGTATTTGATTTCATGCACCTGCACCCGTTCCTCCAGAAACCCTGGTGGGAACCCTTGAAATTGGTTGAAGGAGACTGGATGCCAAAAAAAACAAAAACAAAAACAAAAAACAAAAAAACACAACCTCACAGTGAAATGCTTTTCAACATAAAATTTATTTTTTTGTTTTTCAAGGAAATATATGATCATTCAAAAAATTCAGAAAGTAGGAGAAGAAAACACACACACATAATCCCACCAGATGATCACTGTTAATATTTTGTGGTGTTTTTTTAAATATATTTTTTGTGTTACTCTATATAGTTATATATTTTACATATATGTGTGTGTGTGTGTGTGTGTTTGTGTGTGTGTGCGCGCGCGCGATCTATTACTGCATAAGAAATCACACCAAAACTTCGTGCCATAAAATGGCAATTTTATCATTCATGGGTCGGGAATTCAGGAGTAGCTCAGCTGGGAGTTTGGGCTGGGTGGTTCATGTGATTGCTGTCAGGCTGGGGCTAGACTCTTCTCAGTGGCTTCTACACTTGGGTCTGGTGCCTGGGCTTGAGGATTCAAGTAGATGGGACTTCTCAGGTATCTTTCTCTCTCTCGTTGTGGTCTGCCCACGTAGTCTTTTGGGGATATGGTGAACATCCGTAGGGTGGCTCAGGATTCCAAAGCCATTTGTCTCAAGAGAGAGAACATGGCAGGAGTCTTTCATGAGCTAGCCTTGGAAGTCAATAGCAGCACTTCTGTCACTTTTATTGGTAGAGGCAGTTACAAAACTCCACCAAGGGAGGAGGGTCAGTGTCACATTGAGACAAAAGTATCTATTCATCCATTCTTCTATCACCTATCTGCTCATCTCATCCTCCCACCCTCCCCACCTGCCTGTCTTTTTCTTTCTCTCCAACTTTGAAAAATCCATTGCACCATAAGTTATAATCATAAAATGTTTCATCCTATATTTAAAAACAACTTATTATAATATAAACCTTGCCTCAAGTTACAAACCCTTTAAACATTTTTTGTTTTGGCTGAAACAGAAATTTATTATAGGATAATGGTAGTGGATAATGTTTAGAAAGGTCGAATGGGATTGATTTTGAACATAAAATTCTAGACATAGTCAAGTTGCAAATATTTCTCTTTTAAAAAATTTATTTATTTAAATTCCAGTTAGTTAACATACAGTGTAGTATTGGTTTCAGGAGTAGAACCCAGTGATTCATCGCTTACATGTAACACCCCACTGCTCATCCCAACAAGAGCCCTCCTTAATGCTCATCATCATCTAGCCCATCCCCCCACCTACCTCCCTTCCAGAAACTCTCAGTTTGTTCTCTGTATTTAAGAGTCTTTTACGGTTTGCCTCCCTCTCTGTTTTTATCTTATTTTTCCTTCTCTTCCCCTATATTCATCTGTTGCATTTCTTTTCTTTTTTTTAATTTTTTAAATGTTTATTTTTTTTAGAGAGAGAAAGAGAGAGACAGGGTGTGAGCACAGGAGGGGCAGAGAGAGAGGAGATACAGAATCTGAGTCAGGCTCCAGGCTCTGAGCTGTCAGCACAGAGCCTGATATGGGGCTCAAACTAAAGAACCACGAAATCATGACCTGAGCCAAAGTCAGATGCTTAACGAACTGAGCCACTCAGGTGCCCCAGTCTGTTGTGTTTCTTAAATTCCACATATGAGTGAAATAATATGATATTTGTCTTTCTCTTATTGACTTATTTCGCTTAGCATAATGCACTCCGGTTCCATCCATGTTGTTGCAAATGGCAAGATTCCATCCTTTTTGATTGGCCTCTTTAAACATTTTAATTGATAATATTTTGCTCTAATTAATTTTTTTTTATTTTTGACCCATGTTTAGTTTCTAGTTTTTTCTCTATTATAAATAATGGTGTAGTGGTACAATGGACATATTTATTAATTATAAAGCTTTTCCTTCTTTATTTCAAGAATTAGGGATATTAGGAATTAGGAACTATTCTATGAAATTACTGGTTTAAAGAATATGCACATAAAAAATAGGTTTCTCTCTTCTAAATAGGATAGAAATGTTTCTTTTAATATTCTCACTACATACTACAAAATTGCTTTCCAAAAGCGTTATATCTACCAATTTATATTCCTGTTACAATGCATGCAAGTGTCTTTTCACATAACCTTAGAAATTACTATTAGGAATTACCATTAAAATAAAATTGTTGCTAATTCAATGGGCCAAAAGGTATTTTTCTGTACATTTCTTGAATTACTAGTAAGAGTGAGCATGTTTGCTTCTGCTTGATAACCTCTAACATTTGAACATTCTCTTTTTAAGAAATATTTAATAATTGGAAACCTGAAGCATTCACAGAAGTAGAGAGAATACTCTAATGAAGTTCCATGTACCCAGCATCCAGCTTCATGACATCCAACCCACGGATGGATGGATTTCATCTATAACTTGCTTACTCTGCCTCTCGCATTAGATTAAGTAAATCCCAGGTATCACATCATTTCCCCCATAAATATTTTAGTATGCATCTATAAAAAATAAACATTGTTATAAAACATAGCATAAAATCACTGTAAGACCTAAAATATTCTTTACTATTAAATATCCAGTCAATGTTCATTTTCCCACTTGTCTCATAATGTTTTCTTTTAATTTTTTTAATGCTTATTTATTTTTGAGAGAAAGAGCATGAGCAGGGGAGGGGCAGAGAGATACAGAGACACAGAATCTGAAGCAGGCTCCAGGCTCTGAGCTGCCAGCACAGAGAGCAATGTGGGGCTCGAACTCCTGGACCACGAGATCAGAACCTGAGCTGCAGTCGGATGCTTAACTGACTGAGCCACCCAGGCGCCCCACTCATAATGTTTTTTTTTAATTGGTTTGTTTGAAGTAGAATCTGAAGGACTATAAATGGAATTTGCTTGATGTGTATCTTAAGCCCCTTTTAATCTATAGATTTATCCTCCCTTTTTTTAGTTTTTGTAATTTTTTTTTTGAGGAAACTAGGCCACTTGTCGTATATAATTTGCCATTTCCTGAATTTTGCTGATTGCGTCCCTTTGTTGCTCAACACGTTCCTCTGTCCCATATATTTTCTGTGAATTATTAGTTAGATCTAGAGAACTGGTCTGATTCAGGTTTGAGTTTTGGCAAAAAGTAATTGACAGATGACAATGTATATTTCCATTAGGAGCCTTGCTATCTAGTTGTCTCTTTTTGTGATGATCACTGCTATTGATGACCACTGCCTAGAACCACTGTATCTTTACAGGGTTTGCAAATTAGTGATTTTAAAAAAATTATCTCGGGGCGCCTGGGTGGCTTGGTCGGTTAAGCGTCCGACTTCGGTTCAGGTCATGATCTCACGGTCCGTGGGTTCGAGCCCTGCGTCGGGCTCTGTGCTGACAGCTCAGAGCCTGGAGCCTGCTTAGGATTCTGTGTCTCCCTCTCTCTCTGCTCCGCCCCTGTTCATGCTCTGTCTCTCTCTGTCTTAAAAATAAATAAACATTAAAAAAATTTAAAAAAAATTATCTCATCCCTTCTTTATTAGATGGAATATATTCCATAAAGAGAAACTTATCCTCATCAACTGTTTGGTTACCCTGAAGAATGTCTTTCCCTTTACTTACAAATTTCAGAACGATGAGCTGGTGTACCAGTTTGCTGGGGCTGCCACAAGTACCATAGACTGTGTGACTTAAACAACAGAAATTAACTTTCTTGTAGTTCTGGAAGCTGGAACCCCAAGGTCAATGTGTCGGCAGGACTGCTTTCTGCTAAGACCTCTCTTCTTGGCTTGTGGATGGCTGTCTTCTCCCTGTGTCTTCACATAGTCTTCCCTTTGTGTGTGTCTGTGTCCTAATCTCCTCTTCTCATAAGGATATGAGTCGTACTGGATTAGGATTCACCCCCATTTAATGTTAATTACCCCCACTTCATTTAATGTTAATTACCTCCTTAAAGGCCCTATCTCCAAATTCAGTCACATTCTGAGACAGTGGGGGTTAGAACTTCCACATGAAATTTAGGGGTACACAAGTCAGCCTGTAACAATTGGTTTCCAGGCATTCTCCAAAGACAACCAATGAGGGACTTTTTTTGCCCCTTAGTATCCATATGAATTTATGGATTTTAACAGATTTGATATATTTAGCCTATCATAGTTTTTATTTTTTATTCTTTTTTTTTTAATTTTTTTTTTTAACGTTTATTTATTTTTGAGATAGAGAGAGACAGAGTATGAACGGGGGAGGGTCAGAGAGAGGGAGACACAGAATCTGAAACAGGCTCCAGGCTCTGAGCCATCAGCCCAGAGCCCAACGCGGGGCTTGAACTCACGGACCGCGAGATCATGACCTGAGCTGAAGTCGGCCGCCTAACCGACTGAGCCACCCAGGCGCCCCTATTTTTTATTCTTATTGATGCTTAAATTGTCCCATCTTTAACTAGTGGGAGGCTCTTAAAGTTGGCTTCCGACCCTTTTAGACATGGTGCAGTTGTTTTTGATTTGGGTAGATTTCTTGCTTTCTGGCATTACAAAATGTTCCAGACTCATCTATATATCTCTTCCCTCAGACATAGAATCAGCCATGTCTCCAAATAGCCTTGTTCCTTTCCTGGGAAGTAACAATTAGTGCCCACAATAGAGGTGTGAGGCATGCTCAATACTACCGGGTTTGGCTATGAAATATTCATAGTTTTTGAAGTAAGATGTCAAAATATTGATGGGAGGTGGTGATGATGGTGCAGTAACCACAAAATGCAAACTCCTAGCAAGGATGGGAGATACTCTTCTACTTACTGCAGACTCACGTCATTGATTCATACTTTCCTCGCTCACAATTTCATCTAGGTTCACAAATATGAACCAAGGGATCACTGTGGGTAAGGTACTCACAATGTGCAGAGAACCAAAAGATGAGTAAGACATGGTTCCTCCCCTCAATTTGGTTTCAATCTAGCAGAGGCACCCACCATGCCATTATTTTCATTGGGTTGCTTTAATAACATTCAAGTACTTCAGTATAGGTCTAACATTTATTTTGGCACTTCAAACCCTGGTTCTGAGAGTCAGTCACAGTTTTAAATGAATTAATCCTTATTAAGCCCTCAGCCCAGTGCCGTATTCATGGTAGGGCTCAGTATGTGTCAGCATTTGCTGGTTTACTGCCTGTTTGCACTCCCACCCATCCCTGTCCTTCCTGTGCTCTACTCTGTATTTGAGGGAACTATGTTTCCCGGACTCCTTGACCCTATGGCTCCCAGGAAGCTTCAGCCATGGGAAGCTCTGGTGGGTTTGGGGAAAGGCCAGAGTATTTCTTCCTCTTTTTTCTGCATCCTGTGGCATCTCCTCTATGGCTCCAGCTCAAATCCTACTATAATTTCAGCTCCTGCAGGACAGCCCCCTGATGTCTTTCCAACCCTAACAGCATCTTTACGGGCGTCTGTTTGGTGTCTTAGCTCTATTGTCTCCTGTATAACCTATTTCCTATATTGAATTCCTTTTGATTGAAAGACTCAGGTGGTCTATGTTTCCTGGATGGAAGAGTTGGCCACTGATATTAATATGACTATCTCATTTAACTGTATCTCAATAACTCTATCAGGCAGATGCTATTATCATCCTCGCTTTATGGATGAGGAAACTGAGGTAGAGGAAGGTTAAATAACTTGTTTCTGGTCACATACTTAGTAAGTGGTGGGGCTGGGACATGAACCCAGATGTGTCTGTCTTTAGCCTGACTCTTGATGTGCACAATTAGGTAAGACAACCATCTACCCACTTGCTGTGCTTCCAGGAGCCTCTTCTTACACTTTGTAGCTAGTTCCTAAGCTGAGGAGTAGCACCTCTGGATATCTTGGGGTTATTTTACCCATGGGAGTTTTTTGGGCCATTTTCTTGCAAAATTCCTCTCTTTGGGAACTCATGAATGGATAAAATGTCTGTGGTTCAGTTCTGCATTGCTCTGTTTTAGTGATTTATTGATAATTTGGAAGGCTTTACTGTCTAATGTGCAGGCATATAATGGACAGTTGATTAAGTGCAGGGTTTGTGGTTGTGTCTATAAAACACTGAGTATCGGCTCTCAGAAGGAATGTAACTCTGCATGATAACACAATTTCTCTGGTGTATCCAGAGTTAAGTGACAATACCCTTTTCTAAAAATCCATTCATAATAGTTCTAGGAATCCCCGTGTTACACAAAAGATGCTCAAAATTTAGAACATCTGCCTTTGAGTGGGATGAAAAGTGAGAGAAATCTTTACAAAGTGGAAAATTACTATTGTTCCCTAGAGCCTGGTATGAGAAATGGAACATCAGATTAATCTCACACATGAAATACAAAGTATTAAAAATCCCTATCGTCCCAGAAAGGCATTAAACATGGACACTGATGAAAGATTACTTTGGTTCAGAGAACTGGGGCTTTTTCCGTACAACAGATTTCATTGTTATTACCAACAAGATATTTTCTCTCTCCCCCCCCCCCGCCCCCCAACTCCTTTTTGTTGTTGTTGTTGATATTTTGCCTTATTCATCATGAAGCCACTCTCAGGTTTTGCCAGCCAGTTAGGTAAGGGCCCACGTCACCTTGGCAAGTCTGGTTAAGCTGATTATATGACGGGGTTGCTGGCTTTGTGGATTCTGCCTTTTGTAGGCCCCAGCCATGAAAAACATTTCTGTCTAGCACCTTGGGTGATTTGAAGATTGGTAACACATTCCCTAGTTTGGTGTTTCTACTGTAAACCATACTAAAATGAGATTCTTTCACCAGGACTTTTGAAACAGGATACAGTTTCAACAGAATGCTAGAGAAATGTCAGGAGAAAGACATCCTATGGCCCTCCTCCCTGCCTCAGGAAACTAGTGAATCCTTTCTTTATGGTCTTTTCCTGTTTCTCAATTCAAGGCATCCTCTGTCCACAAGTACACCAAAACTGATGGGGCTCAAGGCCACATCTAGTTAGTAAGTGTAGAGAAATCATCCTGTAGTGTTAATTCCTTAGCAATTTCTTTCCTGACCACTATGCGTGAATGCAAGACACTGTAGCCAATTAACTTGCATTCTATTCAGAGACAACTCACCTGATAAGTCTGTTAAATTCTTTTCTGTGGGAATTCGAAAGGAACAAATCAAAACCAGCTCAAACCCATGAGTCTCATTAAATCCCAAACTCACTAAACTAGAATCATGAGGCCAGGTGTGGTGTGCAAGCCCATGCTTGAATGAGGTATTAGAAACAGGCTGTGTTGACCTTTCAGATTCTCTGCCTCCTTATCAATAATGCAAACCACAGCCCTCACAACTTAGAGCAGGCATGGAGCAGAGAACTCCTAGGGATCAGGATACATCTCTACTCCTATTCCATAAATATATATATATATTCCATAAATAAATATGGAGAAAGGGGCCTCACCTCGACCAAGGGTCCAGGCCCTGACAAGGGCTGAGGAATAATTAGTGGGGAACAAAAGGAAATTATCAGCCTATTTGCACACTTCAGAGTATGATACCATATCAGTTTTTAGCATGAAGCTGAGAACTTTTCCAACTTACGATCATCAAATTCAGAAGAGTCTCCAGGTTTCCAGGCTTCCAGCCTTATCATATCCAGTGAGCAGAATTCTTGAGGCCATTGTGGAAATAAGACTTTGCTGTAATAGTCAATGATTTACAGTTAATAACTGTGAATCTCCTCCTTTCAAGAGATGAATTCAAAATGAATTAGAATCTTCTAGTACCAATTCCAAACACCCAGGATATGGATTCTCATTGGCTCAGCCTGAGTCATATGTTTACAGCCAGCCAATCAACATTGGGTAGGGTGACAGAGGCCTCATAGAACATCCATGGCTTCCTGGGACTCATTGCTGTGCGTGAGGAGGCAGACTAGGGTCCGTATGAATTGAGCATAAGCTTCAGGTAGTACATACTATGATTGTCTTGCAAAAAAAAAGTCTGGGTGGCAATTCCTGTTCTTAGAATAACATGTCACTAACACAATACCTTCCTTGAAATTCTCCACTTTCTGGTTTAATTGTACTTTGAAAATTCAGGACATCTACTGTGCTAAGGGTCCTAGATCTTAGTTTTTGAATTTTGCGATAT
Source organism: Felis catus (assembly GCF_018350175.1). Classification (NCBI taxonomy): domain Eukaryota; kingdom Metazoa; phylum Chordata; class Mammalia; order Carnivora; family Felidae; genus Felis; species Felis catus. The sequence continues at coordinate 126,762,097 of NC_058374.1, forward strand.
GGCTGCGCATTTCTCTGTATCTGTCGCTAGGTTCAATATGCACTAGATTCCACCAAAATGATAGCTACATTAGACAAATCGCCAAGCTGTAATGCATAGTTACTGAGATACTCCAGACATTTTCAATCTCTCATCCTTTGTTCTTGCTGTCTTCTCAGCCTGGAATAGCCTTAATAAATCCAGCTATTGAAATCCTATTCGTTATCCCTTAAGGCACAATTCAAGTGCCAATTCCACCCTGAAGTCTCCCTTGATCCTCTCAAGTTTAGAGTTGCCAGATTTAGCAAATAAGAATATAGGATATTGGATTAAATTTGAATTTCAGATACACAATGAATAATTTATAATACTCAAATATTTCACTGGACATACTTAAAATTCATTTGTTGTTTATCTGAAAGTCAAATTTATTTGGATAGGGGCGCCTGGTGCTCAGTCTGTTAAGTATCTGATTCTTGATTTCAGCTCAGGTCATGATCTCACAGTTCCTGGGATAGAGCCCCACATCAGGCTTTTCACTGACAGTGAGGAGCCTGCTTGGGATTTTCTCTCTTTCTGCACCTCCCTTGTGTGCGTGCTCTCTGTGTCTCTTTCTCAAAATAAAGGAATAAACTTTAAATTATTTTAAAAATATATTTGGATATTCTGTATTAAAATTTTTTAATGTTTATTTATTTTTGAGAGAGAGAGAGAGAGAGAGAGAGAGAGAGACTGTGAGAGGGGGAGGGGCAGAGAGAGAAGTAGACCCAGAATCCGAAGCAGGCTCCAGGCTCTGAGCTCTGAGCTGTCAGCACAGAGCCTGACGTGGGGCTCGAACTGGGGCTTGAACTCACAAACCATGAGATATAAGCTGAGCTGAAGTCAGACACTTAACGGACTGAACCACCCAGGCGCTCCTGGATATTTTGTATTTTTATCCAGTAACTCTACTCCCATTGGAGCAGAATTGTTCCCAGCATTTTGCCTACACTCTTTTTTTTTTTTTTACATTTATTTTCTTCTGTCATGGATTAGTTGGTTGTCCCTGTTTCCTTCTTTTTTCACTAAATTGTAAGATACTTGAGTGCAATACTGAATACTTGAGTATTGTTCCTTTTTCAAAAAGACTTTTTTGGGGGTGGGCAGTTTTAGGCTTACATTAAAGTAAGGAGTGAACTACAGAGATTTCTGGTATAACTCATGCCCTCACACAAGCATAGTCTCCCCCACTATCAACATCACTCACCAGAATGGTACATTTTTCACCAAGGATGAACCTACATTGACACATCGTAATCTCCTGAAGTCCATAATTTACATTATGGCTCCTCTTGGCATTGTGTATTCTGTGGGTTTGGACAAATGTCTAATGACATGTATCTTTCATTATAATATCAAAAAGTGTATTTTTACTGCATTAAAAATCCTCTGTGCTCTGCCTGTTCATCCCTACCCTCCTTCTGATCTTTTTATTGTCTCCATAGTTTTGCCTTTTCCAGAATATTATATGATTGGAATCATTTGGTATGTAGCCTTTTCAGATCTTTCACTTAGTAACATGCATTCAAGATTCTTTCTTGTTTCTCATAGCTTGATTGGTCACTTCTTTTTAGCACTGAATAATATCCCATTGTCTAGATATACCACAGTCTTTCCATTCACTTACTGAAGAACATCTTGGTTGCTTCCAAGTTTTGGCAATTATTTATAAAGCTCTATAGACAACTAAATGCAGGTTTCTGTGTGGACATAAACTTTCAAACATTTAGGTAAATTCCAAGTGGTGAGATTGCTGGAACATATGGTAAGAGTATATTTAATTTTGTAAAAAACCCACCAAAGCATCTTCCAAAGTAGCTATACCGTCTTGCATTCCTACCAGCAATGTATGAGAGTTCTTGTTGCTCCACATCCTCCCCAGAATTTGGTGGTGTCATCAGTACTCTGGATTTGGGCCATTCTAGTAGGTGTATGGTAGTGTCTCATTGTTTTAATTTGCATTTCTCTGATGACATATGATGTGAAGCATCTTTTCATGTGCTTATTTGCCATCTGTCTATATTTTTTGGTACGGTGTCTGCTAAGGTCTTTGACCCATTTTTTAAGCAGACAGTGTGTTTGCTTATTGTTGAGTTTTAAGAGTTCTTTGTGGGGCACCTGTGGCTCAGTTAGTTGAACATCCAACTCTTGTTTTAGCTCAGGTCATGATTCTAGAGTCATGGGATTGAGCCCTGTGTCAGGCTCTGCACTGAGCATAGAGCCTGCTTAAGATTCTCTCTCCCTCCCTCTCTGTCCCTCTCCCCCACTCACACACTCTCTCTCAAAAAAAAAAGTTAAAAAATCTTGCATATTTTGAATAACAGTCCTTTATCATATGTATCTCTCACATATATTTTCTCCAAGTCTGTGGCTTGTCTTCTAATTCTCTTGAGATTGAGTTGCGGCGTAGAACTTTTTAATTTTAGTATATGTGCTGCCGAAGCAAGCACAGAACTTTTTAATTTTAATGAAGTCCAACTGATCAATTATTTCTTTCATGGATCACGTCTTTGATGTTGTATCTAAAAATGCATCACCATACCCAATATCATCTAGGCTTTTCCCTATATTATCTTCTAGGAATTATATATTTTTGCATTTTACGTTTAGGTCTTGGATCCATTTTTGAGTTGTTTTTTGTGAAGGGTGTAAATTCTGTATCTAGATTCACTGTTTTGCAATGTGGATGTCCCAGCATCAGTTGTTGAAAAGGCTATCTTTACTCCACTGTATTGATTTTGTTCCTTTGTCAAATATCAGTTGACTGTATTTATGGGAGTCTGTATCTGGGTTCTCTATTTTGTTACATTGATATATTTGTGTATTCTTTCACCAATACCAGACTGTCTTGATTACTCTAGCTTTATAGTAAGCCTTGAAGTCTGGTGGCATCAGTGCTTTACTTTGTTTTTCTCCTTTACTTTTGTGTTGGCTATTCTGGGTCTTTTGCCTCTCCACAAAAACTTTTGAATCAGTCTGTTGATATCCATAAAATAACTTGCTGATATTTTTATTTGGATGTCACTGTATCTGTAGGTCGAGTTGGGAATGACTGACATCTTGACAATTATTGAGTCTCCCTTTCCATGAACATGGAATATTTCTCCAGTTACTTAATCTTTGATATCATTCATGAGAATTATATAATTTTCCTCATATATAACTTATATATATTTTGTTAAATTTATACCTAAGTATTTAATGTTTTGTGGTGATAACGGTATTGTGTTTTTAACTTTAAATTCTATCTGTTCTTGTTGTATTATTCTTTATTTAACTCTGTACTTCCCACATTATATAGGAGAATGTCTTATACACAGCAGAAATTAATAACGATTTGAGAAAGTAAGTGAAAAATTTGTTGAAATAGGCTTTTGGCTGTCACATGTATGAGTTATATGTTTGCAACCTAAGTCCAAACTCTACTCTCAAGTATTAGGAATACTTGCTAGTACTAAGTTAGTATAACTTAGTACAGTTATATGCCAGCCACTGTACTAAGCCACTATATGAAGCTGGTATAAAGATAGTATAACCCTATCTCACAGATAAAAATACTGAGGATCGAGAGGTTGAGATAAAAAAATATTTTTTGAGGTAATATGCCAAAAGTCACAAAGTTAGTAATTGGCAAAGTCAGGATTCAAATCCCAGGTATGCCTAAATCCAAAGCCCATGTCTTATCTACTCTTCTAAAAAATCTACTTTTACACAAAAGAGAGACTGAGTGGGTTTCTGTTTTTGTTAGAGTATTGATTCAGCTTTTCTTTAGAGAGATCAAAATTACAATGGATTAAATGAATAGAAGTTAATTGTCCTCTCACGTATAAATCAGAGCTGTTCGTCCAGGGAGATAGGCAGTCTGCTCCACAAGGTCACTCAGAGACTTGGTTCCTTCTATTTGCTGCTCGGCCATCCCTTCTGCTGCTGCCCTTCCTGCACAATTGATGTCAGATCACCGCATTGACATTCCAGTCTATGGGATGGGGAAAATACGAAGTGAAGGGCAAGCAACTTCCTTTTAAGGATGTGATCCAGCTGTTGTTCATGCATCTCTTCCACACATATCCATTGGCCAGAGCTTAGGCAAAAGGCCATAACTTGCTTCAGGAAAAGCTGGGGAATGTAGTCTTCAGGTAACTGTCCTTTACAGGACAGGGTTTCTCTACTGGAAAGAAGAAGGGGGAAATGGGTATTGTGCAGAAACAGTAGTTTCTGTGATAGTCATCTGAGTAAAGGAGGCAGAGCAGTTAGAGTGAGAAAACTTGAATTCAGAGAGCTGGAGAGTCAGGGAGATGAGAGCATGTAAGTAAGGAAAGTTGTAGAAGGATCACTTAGTTAAGGGCTGTGCTGGATTTTCACATCTCCCTGAACTCCCTAAGGTCAACTGTGAGGGTGGGTGCAGTAGACATTTGCCATTCTTTCTGGCCACCAATACCTTGAAAACCCTTCCTATGTTTGAGAAGTGCTCCTCTTAATGAATCAATTTCCCCATCTACATTCTAACTGAAGCCAGAAACTTGCTTTTCTAGACTTTTTGGTAGCCAAGATACAGTCAATGGGATGCACCTGCTCTAGAAAATGAGCTGGAAACTAGTGAAGCAGAAAAGCAGTTTCTGGGTAGAATCCATTCTGAGGAAGATGCTGGCAAACACTTCCGTTTACAAGAAGTAGAGATAGAGGCTCCAGCAGTAGCATCTAGTGCCCAACATTAGGGTTGTAAACTGAAGGGGCTGTGTGTAGGAGTAGAAGCAGTAGGGGCATGCAGACTAAATAACTGTCTTTACTCTTCACTTTCTCCCTACAATGGAAGCCATGCTTTTGGACATGTGATTTCCAGTGCCTCCCATGACAGTAGACAGAGTCTGCATTCCAGACCCATTGACCTTGAGCTTGGCTGTATAATTTATTTTGAGACATAGAAAGTAGATGGAAGGGACAGTGTCTAAGTTTTATCTAGACAGAGGGTCTAAGAAGCATGGCAACATTTCCACGAGCCCGCTGGAGTCTCGACACTCACTATGAGAACATGTGACACATAGCCATTGTCCCTTCAACCTGGGCCTTAGAATGAAGATTCCTGAAATAGACCTGAACCTAGCCTAAATTCTGGACCCAAACCTCAACTAAGCTCAGCTGAGCCCGGGTAAGATGAGCCAAACCACAACCGACCCATGAAGATAAAATAAAATGTTTGTTGTTGAGATTGGAGATAATTTGTTGTTATGTGGCTTATCAAAGAGGAAACCTGATTAATATAGTATTCCTACTGGAGTGCTTCCAAGATATGATTTGGGTAGGGCTGATATTCAGCGAATCTGTCCCAGAAGAGCTGTAGAGGTTATTTGCCATTTTACACTATTCTGATTAATTGAAGCCCGTGTCACATGGTTGTCAAATATTTGACAATCACCACTAGGTCTGGTTGTCTCTGGCCACATGGCCATCAAACCTGTTTCTGTAGCCTTTCTGGAGATTCTGTGAGGTACCTAATATCCTCAGATAATTTTTCTGCATAAAATAGGAGTAAGTATGTTTCAACTCATAAATTAAAACCCTAACTAAAAGAGATGAGAATGCCAAGGTCAGGGCCAAGAGGGGGTCTCTCTCTTCCTTCAGTGACCACAGCACATTTTCAGATTTGCTTCGTAAAAACATTTCAGTACGTTCTATCTTTGGACTTTGGGTAAAAATGTAAATAACCTAAGAACTCTGATCCTACATTTTATGAATTTGGCACCAGTACTGAAGACTCTTCTTCCTTGGTACCCCTGGGGCAGATTCTTTTTTCAGTCCAGTGGAAAGAAGCCTTGGCCATGATCCAAGAGACCTGTGCTCCAATCCCAGTTGTGCCAGAAATATGTGTGACCTTGAGAAAGTGACTTTATTTCTTTGGGTCTTAGCTTTCCTGGATGCTGAATCCCAGGACACTGACATCTGCTTTCCTTTTGGTGATGGTGGCCTGGGGAAAAGAAATGATGGGAACATATCATAGAAAGCCATGAGATCTAAATATATGCAAACTGTATGGCATACATCTCTGTTTAATACATAGTCTGGCATTAATTATATACAAATGTATATGTAAGCATACACAATAGTCTGGAAGGAAATGTGCAAAAATGCTCTTTGTGGTTTTCTCGGGGCTCTGAGATTATGGGTGATTTAAATATTCTTTTAAAAATGCTCCTGCATTTTCCACATTTTCTATAATAAGCATTTATTATTTCTATAATAGGAAGATTATTTTTAAAAGAAAAAAAGACTCTAATGTACTAAGTTAATGTAGGGTATTTTTTATGAGCAGTTCTCTCAAAAGCACTTTGGATCCAAGTAGGGCTTCTCTTCAAGTAAAGTAAACATAAGGAGAGGTGGGAGAAATGGGGAAAAAACGGTAGAAAGGAGGTGCCCACACCACAGTCAGGGCACTAACCCCTTGAGGGAGGGAGATGAGGAGAGGGGTGTGGAATAGGGATCCCCCTTCTAAGCCCAGGGAGCCCCATTGTAATGTGCACCCTGAGTCATGGGATCATTCATCACCAGTTAAGCCACGATCGCCAAATGCACAGGAAGTCAAGAAGAAACCTGAGCCCCAGTATTAGCCTGTCGGTGAACATTGTTCCTGTCTCCCAGCACAGGGCAATCAAGGATCTGATTACACACATCCTCAGGAAATCCTCAGGAAATAATCTGGGGCACATGACCCTGGTGAAGAGGGGCCAAAAACTTTCTCTGGGCTTTGGGTTTTTTTGAGGTGTCTGCAGCAACCATCTTTCAACAAGATTTTCCCAATATAGATTCGATGCCTAAGGAGATGAGGGAAACTGAGGCTGTAGACTGAGGGTGGGCACAGAGGCCACAGGGTTTGGTTGGGCTATTTGCCACCTCATTCCAGCCCATCTTTACTATTTCAACCCCCAACAAGACAACCTGGCCCTGCCAACAACGACAAAAATGAGACAGAAAAATCAGTTATGATCCTATTGCTTCTCAAGCCTGAATAAAGACATCTCTCTCCTCCCCTCCCTCAATGCATATGCTTCCTAAAAGTTGACAGATTCATTCCACAAACCTTTTTGGAGCACACAGTATTTCAAGGCCTAGTGCAAGGCTAGGGATATGAGGTGGTGTCCCCATGATTTTGGTCTAGTGAGGGAGATAAGCGGACACACAGGTTTCAATCCTGACTGGAGGTTCTCTAGAATTCATAACACTAGTTGCTATTATTTTTTGAAGGTTCAATATACACCAGGCATGTGCTAGATGCTTAACATATGTTATCCCATTTAAGCTTCACTCGAACACTATGAAGTAGGTACTATTATTGTCCCCATTTTATAGATGAGAAAACTGCAGCTTGGGGAGCTTAAGTCTGATGTCACACAGGATTACCAGCAGAGAAGCAAATTGTGTGAATCTAACTTGCCTGGCTCCAGCCCCACCTGCTTAACCCCTCATCTCTATAGCACAGAGGGGGGAGTCAGAGGAAGGGCAGTCCACACCACCTGGGGAAGATCAGAGAAGGTGACTCTCGAACTGGGTCTTGAAGGATGAGCAGGAGTTTGATAGGCGACAAGGAGGCAGGAAGGGAATTCTAGGCAGTGGAGCAGAATATTCTGAGGCAAAGGGTAGAGATGCAGCCTGTCTTCTTCTCAAAATACCAAATATTCTGATGCAGCTAGAAGGCAGGGGGGCAGCAAAGACAGGCTACGAAGGATAGGAGCCTGTTGAGACCATTGGATCAGCAACTCCCTTACCTGGTGGCTTAGAATCATCACTGACATGTGGAGACACCAGCAGGCAGGGTGTGAGCCAGCAGTGGTCCCTCAGGGCCTGACGATCCCAGCACAGCTGGGGCTCCTTTCCAAGGAGCTGAGTTGGGTTTTTTCCCAAGATACTCCCTGGTGGATCTGAAGGCAGCCTGTCTCAGGGCCAGATCAGCAGCTGTGCTGGAATGCAAGAACATTCTGGCAAGGAAGGACAGGAGAGTCTTTTACCTGAAATTCATGGTGGTCAAGACTGCCGGCTTTGTCTACAGAATGGTGGATTCGAAGCCTCCTCCGTTCACCTACTGTGTGACCTTGAGCACATCGCTTAGCTGCTCTGCCCCTCATGCATGTCTTATTTAAATCTGGGACCCATTATACCTATTTCTTAGGCTATTTGTGAAGAAGAAACGAAGCCATTTACATCAAGTACTTAGCACAATGTCTTGCACAGAGTAAACACTCAGTTTATGATGGTCTTTATTATAAGCAGTTATGGCTATTACTCAGTCGATGTTCATTCAGCAAAGAATCATTTACCGTTTTCTTAAACCCAGCACCAGATTATAGCCATGAACAAGGAATACAAAGTTCTTACCTACCTGGAGCTTATATTCTAGGGAGGGGGACAGACAATAAACAATGAACACATATAATAATTTCAGAGAGTGATGAGCAAACAATAAAAGGTTAAAGAGTGAAATGTTTGTGTGTGTGCGTGTGTGCGTGCACGTGAGCTTTAGATAAGATAATTAGGTAAGTTCTCCTTGATAAGGTGACCTTTGGGCAAAGACCTGAATCAAAGGAAAGTGAATCTCATGAAAATCACATGAAATCTCATGACAACCTCATGAAAATGTAGAGCAAAAATGATTCAGGCAGAGGACACAGCAAGTGTAAACGCCTGGGGGCAGGACAGAGCTTGACATATTCAAGAAATTACCAGAAAACCATTAACCTGGGAGGAAAGAGTGATAGGAGATGAAGGAGATGATGGTAATGGTAACAACATTAACAATAACAGCAACTTGTATTGGGCACTGGCTTAGATAGATGATTCCTACTCATCTTCACAACCACTCTATGAGGAAGGGGCTGTTGGAGTTCCCATTTTACAATTGGGAAATCAAGGCTCAGCCAAGCAAAACGATTGCCCAAGGACACGCAGCCAATATAGAGCTGCAGAGCCCATTCACATCACTGCCTCCTCCAGCTTCCCCAGGAAGGCACTCGACTGTGAATCCAGCTCTGTATGTGTGAGGGATACCCAAGTGCGTGTGAGTGCATGTGAGTGTGTGTGTGTGCATGCATGTGGGATCAGAGGAGGAGGACAATGAGAATTACACATGTATCTCAGCTGTTTGGACTAACACACAAGTGTGATGATTAATGCATGACAGCATGTGGTTATGTGACAAGTTGTGTGGCACTGACACTGGTGCCTTAGGAATTGTCTAGAGAAGAAGGAATTGCTACAGGGAGAAGAGAGGGAAGGATGAAAAGTAAGGACCCCAGACTACACTGCTAGGGCTCATACCCCAACTGTGCCACCTACCAGCAATGGGATTTGGGAGCAAGTTACTTAAGCTCTCTGTGCCAGTTTCCTCATTTCTAAAATGAGAATACTATAATAACAATACCTACCTCTCAGAGTCGTTCTGAAGATTAAATGAGTTAAGGCACATAAAGCACTTAGAATAGTGCCCAACAGAGTGTTGGCCATTATTAAGATTTTTTTTTTGTCTTTTGCTATTTTGGTTCTAGACTTTTTAAACGCCTTCACCAATAAAACACACATGTTCATGGGGTGCCTGGGTGGCTCAGTCGGTTAGACGTCCAACTCTTGATTTTGGCTCAGGTCATGATTTCACGGTTGTGAGATCAAGCCCTGCATCAGGCTCTGCAGCTGAAAGCATGGAGTCTGCTTGGGATTCTCTCTCTCCCTCTCTCTCTCTGCCCCTGTCCCATGCTCGCTCTCTCTCTCTCTCTCTCTCTCTCTCTCAAAATAAATAAAAAACATTAACATACACGTATTCGCTATGGCCTCCTTATTTATAACCTATCGGTGTAGTCCTACTATCTCTCAATGTTACAATTTCAATATAGGTGATCCACCCCCCTCCCCACCACCTGACAACTTGGTGTTCAGTTTCTTGAACTTCTTCCTTCAATGACCTTCTCTTCCACCATCTCTCCATTATTGTACCCCATAGCCACATCCATCCCTAATCTTGATTTCTTATGTCCACTCTCTAGCTACTAGTGTCTTTCTCTAAAGTACCCCAACTGCAACAATCCTGTCCCCACTGGGACCTCCAGTTTATGGATCTTACCATGTCACTATCCATGGCCAACCATTATAGGACTATAATAGATACATAATAGTATATATATACTGTATACCACATATGTATACCATATATGTTTATGCTATACACATATATACTATATATATTACACACTCTTATATGTACTACAGCCTTTATAGCATACAGTATACATTGCCTTAAGAATATCCTCAACACCTTTGTCCCCTCTAGCTATGTCATCCTCTCTTGGCAAAAAGAAGCCCTAGTTAAATCCAGCACCACTGACTCCAAGTCCAAATTTGAGCAACTAAACATGGCTGGGGAAAAATCACACACACACTTCTTTCTGGTTTCACTAGAATTCGTGACCACAGACTTCACATGATATTTCTCCAGTAAATGCATCTCTCACTGTGCAGATGAACTGTGCTTCTATCTGAAGGCAAGCCCTCCTTCTGCACATGGGATTGCATTCCCTCTACCAAACGGCATCACTTCAGCAGGTCTCTCCTCTCTGTCCTGGATTTCCCCCCTCTGCAGGGCCATTCATAACAGCATGCAAACCTGTTTTCTTTCTTTCTTCTTAATAAAACTGTATCTAGCCTCACTGTGTTAGTTATCTATTGCTACATAACAAATCGCTCTCAAAACTCAGCAGCTTAAGACAACAAACACTTATTATCTCACAGGTGTTGTGGGTCAGAAATCTGTACATTGTTTCACTGGGTGTCTCTGGTTCAAACTCCCTCACAGGGCTGCAGTCAAGTTGTCTTCTGGGAAGGCAATCATTACAAAACTCCATGGGAACGTGGTCCGTTTCCAAGCACATACACGTGGCTGTTGGCAGGCCTCACGTGTTTTGTCAGCTGTTGGGTAGACACATCAGTTCCTTGCCACATGGACCTCTCCATGGAGAAGCTCACAACATGGTAGTTTGCTTCCCTTAGAGCCACCAAACCAAGAGGATAAGCCTTTTTACAACCTAATGTTGGAAGTGACATTCTATCACTTCTGTCTTATTCTAGTTGTTAGAAGCAAATCAAGAAGTCAGCCTAGGAGAAATTATACACCACTGGTGGAAATGTAAATTGGTACAGTCATTGTGGAAAACAGTATGGTGTTTCCTCAAGACACGAAAAATAGAATTGCTATAGGATCCAGAAATTCCACTTCTGGGTATATACACAAAGGAATTGAAAGCAGGGACTCAAACACAGATTTATACATCTATGTTCATAGCAACACTATTCACAATAGCCAAAATATGAAAACAACCCAAATGTCCATTGATGGATGAACAGATAAACAAAATGTGGCATACACATACAGTGGAATATTATTCAGCCTTAAAAAAGGAATGAAATTCTGATACCTGCTATAACATGGATGAACCTTGAAGATACTATGCTAAACGAAATAAGCCAGTCACAAAAGGACAAATATTGTGTGATTCCATTTATAAAAGGTACTTGGAATAATAAAATTCATAGGGACAGAAAGAAAGTAGAACAGTGGTTGCCAGGGGCTGATGGAGAAGGAGGATTGGGGAGTTAGTTTTTAATGGGTACAGAGTTTCATTTTGAGAAGATGAGAAAGTTCTAGAAATAGTGTTGATGGTTGCACAACAATGTGAATACACTTAATGGCACTGAACTGTACACTTAAATTGATGAATTTTATGTTAAGTGTAGTTTACCACAATTTAAAAAAATTTTTTTTAATGTTTTATTTATTTTTGAGACAGAGAGAGACAGAGCGTGAGGAGGGGAGGGGCAGAGAGAGAGAGAGGGAGACATAGAATCTGAAGGAGGCTCCAGGCTCTGAGCTGTCAGCACAGAGCCCAATGTGGGGCTTGAACTCACAAACTGCAAGATCATGACCTGAGCTGAAATCCGACGCTCAACAGACTGAGCCACCCAGGCGCCCCACCACAATTTTTTTTAAATGAAAGGAAAAAGTCAGTCTACACTTAAAAGAGGGCATGAATATATGAACACAAGGGCATGAATACCAGGACACAACTCTGATGGGTGGGTAGTTAGGGCTATGGTGTATATTCTCGTTGGAGGCAGTACACCCTCAACCAGATAAAAATGGATTCTTGGTGGGAGGGAGGACTGAAAATATCTTACCTGTATTTTATGTATAAAGCACAGATATACACACAGCACATAAGTAGATGGATAGTATATCCATATTATTAACATTTCATAGGGAATCTATGAGGGGAAAAAATGTTTCAAATCCTTCTTAGATAGGCCCATAATAACACTGGGGTAGGGCATAAAGCTGATCACTTCTGGCCATAGTGAGATGAGGTGGGTTTGAGGCAACCCAAGATCAATGATAAGAATCCTTTACACTGATCTTCCTTTATAGAATTTACCAAGGGCTTTCATATATGGCAGGTGTTCTTAGCTCTAGATCTGTGGACTTTTAAGTGATAGTGAATGAGCTTTGGGTGAAGGAATCTGGGACCCTTCTGAATTGTAGGCACAAACTAGGTACACTTGTATGAAGAACAGTGAAGCATAGCCATTAAATCACTGAGTTTGAATCAGATTACCTGGGTTCCAATTCTGCCCTTGCCGCTTCCTAGGTGACTTAGGGTAAGTTGCTGAACCTAAGTTCATACCTACCTAGGTTTGCTGTGATGATTAAATAAATAAAGCTTCTAGATCAGTGACTGGAACATAGTAAGTGTTTAGGAAATGTTAGCTATAGTTATTATGCATGTTAATATATCTGAGAAGAGAGTATATAGATTTCATAAAACTCTCTGAAGGGATCCATGACTACCAAAATGTTGAGTATCTCAGAAGTGCAAGAGCTATTCTCATCAGAAACAATCTTCACCTTGCTGATCCACATCCAAAGAACCACCATGATCTGTCTATTCAATTGCTATATCTATGACCTTAGGCTTCTCATACCTGGACCACTTCAAGAACCACCTCCCCAACACCTCCTTCCCACTACTCCAACTCTTTGTCTCCCATATTGACCTCTTTCAATTGTCTGGAATTGTTTTTGTTGTTTATTGGTTGGATTTTTAAAATTTTCAAGTCCTATCCCATCTCTCATACTGAAAATCCTTCAGTGGCTCACCCTGACTTTTAGAACCAAGACCAAAATACTTTGCATGACATAGTTCATGACCTGGCCCTGTTCACCTGTCCTGACTTATGGAGGCACATTCCCCACCTCACACTCTGTGCTAGAGTCATCCTGTGCCTACTCCTCTCCTGCCTTCGTGACTTTGCGGGTGCTCTTCTCTGTCTGGAATGCCCTTGTCTCTGGCAGCAACTCTCAAGCTCAAAGCATTGCTTGATATTTCCAGACAGACTTATGTGCTTTCTCTATATGCCCCTTGAATTTTAAAACAATTTTTCATTGTTTTTGTAGTTATTTTTTCCCCAATTTTTGTCTTCCCAGAAGACTGTGAGCTCCTTAAAGACAAGGCTCAAATAATTCCATCTTTCATCCTTGAATGCCAAGTTCAGGGTCTCCCACTTGAGTAAGTGAATGAGTGAATACATGAAAGAATGAATAGACAGTTTAATAATTTACCCAGGCTTAAATGTTGTAAGTGAAACAGCCAAATCTAGAATCCTGTGCATTCAGACTCTGTTTGATCATATGTGACAATAAAAACAATATTTTCTCATATGAGAATAAAAACAAGTTGGCCTAGCTTAGTCAAAGAGAGAAAAATATGGCCCCATCTTGGAAGTCCAAGGGGTGGGTTTCAGTCTAGGTACAGCTGGCCTCAGGAGGTCCAGCATTCTGTCTCTGTCTCTCTTCCCCTCAGCTCTGTTTGCTTCTCAGCTCGTCATTCTTCTGTAGGCTTCATCCATTAAGGATGGACTCTATCAGCAATAGGCTAGCCCATCCTTAGAGCTCCATGATTCTAGAAATAACAGGGAACAACTACCTCTCCTAGCAACCGTAGAGCAAATTACTTGGAGGAGGCCTGATTGGCCTGCTTTGGTCGTGTGTCTCTCCCCTTCCCCCATTATACCAGTTGTTGTAGCAAGATGGGGTGTCCTTGTTGGCTGAGACTGAATCGCATGTCCATTCTTGTAATCAGAAAGAAAGTAAGGCAATGTGACTGACAGTCTACTGGCATCAGAAGAGATGGAGTCTGTACAGTGACAATGGACAACAGGGTGCAGGGAGGACAGAAGCTGTGTATCTTCATTTTAACCAGTATTCTCACCGTTACTTCATGGAGGCTCTTCAGCCAATGGCAGGCAGAGCAAAAAACATTTGTTTTTATTTGCATGGGTTCATTAAGGGTGTGGCTGAAAGGAATTATGGTGGTTCCTTTCAGTCAGTTTTGTTTAAATGTGACTGATTTGAGGAGTCTCAGCTGTTTGGGGGAATAAGCACATAACAATTTTATTTATTCTGTTCACTGTCCCCAGCCATACTGTGTTAAATCTTTTTTCCCTACTGGGTAGTAGATCCCTTATCAAGTGCATGAGCTGATCAAATAATTTCCTTGACACATCAGATGATTGAAATTCAGTTCAGTCCAATTTAAAACTCTTGCTCTGAATGTCCATTTCAAATTCCCTGGCTGCCCTTTCCCAAACAGGGCATTGTGAGCTGCTACTCTTCCTTTTTTGTTTTTTGTTTGTGTTTGTTTGTTTGTTTGTTTGTTTGTTTGTTTTGCATTTGGGAGTTGTGGGGTGGGTTGGGGGAAAGGGGAGGAGGGCTTGAGCAGCATCTGGTTCACTTCCTTCCCCTTCCTTTTCTTGGGACGATTCCCTATAGGATATTAAGGATCAGGAAAAGGAGATGAGCTGGTGGGGGTGGGGAAATGCCCTTGGTCTCCTCTATTTGATGAGGTGCTCTCTTTGTAGATGACATGTATGGTTTTCTGGGGGCAATACTGAGCTTCATCCAGACCCCTGCTGTCCATGACCCTTTAATCCCCTGCCAGTGGCTCCTCACTTTGTGGGACGGAACATCCCATCTCTTGGCAGACTTGGACTACCCCTGTCTCCTGCCTCTTCCTCTAACCCCCTGCTCCATGACATGGAGCCTTGGAAATCTCTGACTTCCTCTTTGACATTCTCAAATGGTTGCAGGGAACTGGGCTAGGGTGGAAGATGCATCATTTTCTTCCTAAGCACATTATCCATGATCCTTCTCTCCCTCTGGTCAAAACTATTGCAACAAGGGGCCCCAGGGTGGCTCAGTTGGTTAAGCGTCTGACTTCCGCTCAGGTCATGATCTCACGGTTCATGGGTTCGAGCCCTGCGTCGGGCTCTGTGCTGACCGCTCAGAGCCTGGAGCCTGCTTCGGACTTTGTGTCTCCCTCTCTCTCTCTGTCCCTCCACCATTTGCACTCTCTCTCTCTCTCTCAAAAATAAATAAACTTCTAAAAAAAATTTTTAAAAAGACTATTCCAACAAGACTCTTGACTTTACAAGCCTCTAGGTGAGAGGCCTCTGGGTGCATGCATACCCCAAAACAGAGCTGCCACTAAGTACACACTGCCTTTTGCAGACCATTAAAAGGCACTTCCTCTGAGTGGACAAATTACCAAAAAGTTCCCCTTTCTCATTGCTCCTCGGCCCCTATTCACCCCCTCCACCAGGCATCCTAATGCAGGACAAAGATATACAATCCTGTGCTGTGGCTTTCCCAAATTCTGGGGTACACATGTCAAGTTCGGCCAAGAATCCCCTCAGGGTATGAATACTGGCTGCAATTCCATAAGCATCCAGAGAGAGAGAGAGAACAGGTCTCCTCTTCTTGCAGGCGCCCCCTTTTTTTTTAGTTTTACCTCCCCTCAATTTTCTAGGATAGCTGTTCTCATAGTGTGATCTGTGGATTCATGGGGGTGTTTAAGACCCTTTCAAGGAATCACAAGGTCAAAAATATTTTCACAATAAATTATTATTTGCTTTTTTCACTGTGTTGACACTTGCACTGATGGTACAGAAGTAATTGGTCGGTAGAAATGCTGGCGCCTGAGCATGAATTAAAGTGGTGGCACCTGAGGGTACTAGCAGTCATTGGATCCTTCACCACCGCACACTCACCAGGACAAAAAAAAGTTCGTCACTTAAGAAAGTCTGGATGAAATAGTAAAAATGATTAAATTTAGTAATCTCCAATCCTTGATACATGTCTTTATAATAATATTCTGTGCAACAAAGTGGGAAGTATACACAAAGCACTTCTCTACAAGCTGAAGGATGACGGTTGTCTTCAGAAAACACATTCGCAGCTGAGTCATAGATTGAACTTAGTCACTTCTTTCATGGGACACCATTTTTACTCAAAAGAATGACTGGCATGCAAACACTTGCTATCCCAACTTGGGTATCTGGCAGCTCTTGAAAATGTACAAAGCCCGTCGCTTCCAGGAAAAGTAGCTGATGGGATTTGTTGCCATTGATAAAAGTTGAGTTTTCAAACAGAGATTGGCATTTTGCAAGACTTGCATTCGAAACCATGAGCTTGATAGCTTCTTATATTTGAAGACTTTCCTGATGGCACCGTGGGTGGTGATAACAAATGTGATTTTTGACTAGTATTATGAAGTATGTTAACTTAAATAGCTGTTTAACTCCGTGAACTAATGTCTCCAAATGACTGATCAATGAATGATGTGATAAGATGTGGGTAAAAGATCTGTTCTGAATACAAGACAGACTGATGGGTTTTAATATAACAAAGTACAAAAGACATTTAAAAAGACTAGTTTGGTTTCAGATTCCACATTGCAAATAACCCTTCAAAGTTACTATTTGCTTTTTGTTTGTTTTTTAGAAATTACCACTTGTTGACTTTTGGTATAATATCAAAGAAGAATATTTCCAGTTATGTAAAAAGCTATTATAATATTCCTCTTTTCTGAATGTATAATTGTGTGAGGCCAGATTTTCTTCATATTCTTTGATCAAAGCAACCTAATGTAACAGAATGCAGAAGCAGACCTGAGAATCTAGCTGTCTTCTATTAAAATGGACATTAAGGAAATTTTCAAAAGTGTAAAACAAACATGTTAACTAACTTGAACTTAAATTAAAAAAAAAAGAGAGGAAGAAAAATGACTTGAATTATCTAAATGTCCAGCAGTAGGTATTTGGTATATCAAATCATAGGATACTATACTATAAAAAAGTATGCTTTATCATGAGAAAATGTTGCTGAATCAGAAACACACTAACACAAATATAAAACAATGGTACTCTTATCATAAATTTTTTGTTTTGGGAAAATATATTTTTCATTAAAATTTTATTTATGCTAGTATGTCATGGGTTTATTATTATTTTTAAATGCGTTAATAAGTAAATAATTTAAATATTTCTAGTTTTAATTTCTGATACTGTGGATGTTCCTAGATAGAGCTTACATAAGCATAAGCTCTTTGGGGTTATCAAAAAATTTTAAGAATGTAAAGGGGTCTTGAAACTAAAAATTTTGAGAACTACTATGCTAAGAAGTAGGGAAGCATCCCTTCCATCCACTATAGAAGAAAAAGGCTCTGGGGGCGCCTGGGTGGCACAGCCGGTTAAGCGTCCGACTTCAGCCAGGTCACGATCTCACGGTCCGTGAGTTCGAGCCCCGCGTCGGGCTCTGGGATGATGGCTCGGAGCCTGGAGCCTGTTTCTGATTCTGTGTCTCCCTCTCTCTCTGCCCCTCCCCCGTTCATGCTCTGTCTCTCTCTGTCCCAAAAATAAATAAAAAACGTTGAAAAAAAATTTAAAAAATAAAAAAAATAAAAAAAAAAGAAGAAAAAGGCTCTGACCCCAAGTGCAGTAGGACCCACTAGGCTTGTGATTACCCAGACCCCCCACAACCTCTCTCCTCCTGATATGGAACCAGTCCTCCTGCTGCTCTTGTGAAGTTCCAGATGGCTATGTGGCCCAGTTGTTTGTGGCTCTATTTAGAAGGTTGGGTATTGGGAACATTTCTTCGTTCTTAGTTGTCAATTCTTGTCAATGATCGTTAATAGTTTGAGAGTATTTATTTTGTTTTTCTGTGGGAGAATAGTTACTTGGTTGTAATGCAGATTCAATCTCATTTTTCAATATTCATTACCATTTTGGTGTGACAGTCAAGCAAAGCTGGAAGATAGGGTGATGTTTGAAAAGAGCATGGGCTTTAGTTTAGGATCCCGGTTTCGCCATTTACAGAGTACTTGTGGCAAATTACTTAACTTTTCCAATCTCTTTTTCTCATCTGTAAAATTAGAAGAAAAAGCCCTGCCTTCCAAATTGCTTAGAGATAATATGTACAAATCATCTGATACATAACAGCCAATCAAATGAACTACCATCATCATCACCACCACCATCATCATCACACTAGGACAGGAGTTGGGAGAATTTCTGTTGGAATCATGAGACAAGCAGCCTAAATTCTTTTTGGTGCACTTGCTAAATTCTTACTGGCCTCTTATTTCCTTTCTCCCAGGAAACTCAGGTTTATTTCTGAATACCAGGGAATGGCAGATCCATTGGACAAGATGAATACCTGTCACTCTCTTCCTTGTTCTGTCTTGACACAGAGGAATTGATTCCACCCTGGGTGCAGGGTCATTCTCCCTACAGAGACTTTTCTTCTTGCCTCCAATTCCCTCCCAGGCAGACACCTTTCTACAGCCTTTTCCTGAAGTCTAGGCCCCAGTGTGGACTACTAGAATGGACCAAAAGGACCCACTACTGGATACTATGTTTGGCCAAGAGAGGAAAAAGTAACAACTAGATAAATTTTGTGAGGTGAGATTTGCTAAATAAAGACCTCTGTGTAACTGCAGAGACTGATTCCTCAGTATTTTTATTTTTATTTTTATTTTTTTAGGTAAGTGCTCCAGGGGGGGATTTTTATGGAATGGTGCATGAAAATGGTGCACTTCCTCATGCTGCTGCAATAGAAGCCCTGGGTCCCTTTCCTAGCTGAGGGAGGCAGACTAATGAGTTGGGGAATGTGGCTGCTGCCTCTCAGCAGCTGGCTCAATTACCTCTCCTGTTCAAACTGTGCTTTGGGCTTTGGACCGCAAGCCTGGTGGAATTCTGACCTTGTTAGAAGACTTTGTTCCTTCACCGACGCTGCCTCCTTTTAACCAGAATATGCCCTTGACTTCTCATAGGTAGGTTTGCTGGAACCGTCGTTGTGAAGGAGTTGTCCAGGGAGTTTATTAAAAAAAAAAAAAGGAAATAGGTGAGATTATGAGGATGTTAACAAATGAGAAGCTCTGGGAGGAAAAACTATAATTAGCTGGGGAAAAGATACTAGTGCACTGTATTCTAATGAAGCATGTTGGTGGGAGTGGTGGCTTGTCCAAAGAGCTTGGTCAGAAATCATTTGATTCCAAGTGACAGAAACCCACTCCGGTTAGTTCACGTAAAATGTGAATGTAATGGGGGCGCCTGGGTGGCGCAGAGGGTTAAGCGTCCGACTTCAGCCAGGTCAGGATCTCGCGGTCTGTGAGTTCGAGCCCCACGTCAGGCTCTGGGCTGATGGCTTGGAGCCTGTTTCCGATTCTGTGTCTCCCTCTCTCTCTGCCCCTCCCCCGTTCATGCTCTGTCTCTCTCTGTCCCAAAAATAAATAAAAACGTTGAAAAAAAAAATGTGAATGTAATGTAAGGCATTAGGCACAACTAAAAGACTCCTAACCTGAATACTAGCAAATCAAATCCAGCCACATAGTAAAAGGATATTATGGTGCATCCAAGATAGATTTACTCCAGGAAGGAAAGCTAGATTTAACATTAGGAAAGTAATCAATGTAATTTACTACATTCACAGAATAAAGGGGGAAAATCATAGGAGCATCAAATAGATATTGAGGGAATCTTTGCTAAAATATCTAGAAGCACATCAAGGTTTTGTGAGGCATGAAGCGGATACAATTTCTAATTCGTTAATTAAAATTATGCAAAATTTTCAATGCAAAATACAAAAGGCACAGAAGTGTTTATTCAGTATAAGAAATTCCAACAAATTACAAGTTGTAAAAATCTGATAAATTCCACAGAGTTCTAAAGCCCAAAATAATAACAAATTATTTTTATTATTTAATTGTCTGACCTAACTCTGTAATATTTTTCATTACATTTTTTTTTTTTTTTTTTTTTTTTTGCTGAATAAACCTTCAGTCACTATTTTTTTCTGGCAATTATTTTTGTAATATTTTCTATAGAGAAAATGAAAAGATAATTTGGTCTTTTTTCTAGCATGATTTGTTTTTAAAATTTTATTAAATATTTAGACATACATTAGAAAAATATATTTTATCTTCACAGCTTGTTATTGGTAATGAAAGGTAAATCAGATTGTTTTCAATTTGGAGAAAAATCTATCAAATTTCTTTCATATGTGAGCTCTAACATTTCAAAGCATATAAAATTTTCTTGTAGCTATTTTTAAGTACTCTTTGAATTTTGATGACACTCATTAATCAATAGGAGTATTCATGGAAGTCATTCCTACAATAGGACAGCAAGCAATAACTCAACTACTCATGGACATGATTGAAAAGTACATAAGTATCTCCTACTGAACACAAAACCAACTGTATTCCCAATTTAGTTTCTCCTTTATTAGATCCCTCAAAATTCTCATGGCCATTTAAATGCTATATAACATAAAAAGAAGTAAAATCACAGTAAGCTGGGGTAGAAAAACACAGTGATTTTAAGTGATTGTAGTAAGTATATCTTTTTCACGTTTCGCAAAGTATCTGTTCATGTAAACACATTGCTAGGGCCTCTCTCAGAGCCTTGAAGAGCGTCCTTGGAAGTGAGGTATCCTGAAGCTGAAGCCTTATCAGCTGTATTATAAATCTGCTTCTATACACTTATTCATGTTAAAAACTCTTAGCAAACTAGGGATAGAAGATGTTTCAGCCAACTATTATTAGATAACAACCTACCATAAAGTACTAGTGATATAAAACAATAAGCACTTATTTCGTGTCCATACATTGAACAAGAACTTGAGGGTTGACTGGAGCAGCTGTGATTAAATTTATGGGTCTGTGCATTAGCTGAGGTGTCTCTTCCTCTCTTGTCACATTCTATGGCTCAGGATACCCAGGTATGTTCTCCTCATGGTGATGGCAGAGGTTCAGAAGTACAAGCTCACAGCACAAGCACATTTTAAGTCTCTGACTATGTCACATTCACTAACATCCTTTTTGACAAGGCATCCCACATGGCCAACCCCAAGCATATCACACGGTCAGCCCCAAATCCAAGGGAGGTGGGGAATGCACTCTGCTTTCCTTGCAACAGTAGCAAAGGTATGGATTCTACCACATTCATTTACCACGGGAGTAATAATTGGTACCATGTATCATGGAAGTTAACATCCTAAATCTGATAAAGATATCTATTAAAAAAATTCTACGCAAGCATCATACTTAATGATGAAATATTGAAAGCCTTTCTCTGAGATCAGGAATGAAACAAGGATGTTCCCTATCACTACTCCTATTCAACACAAACTACAAGTCTAGAAAAAGAAAAAATAAAGACAAAAAAATAAAGAAAAAATATACATAGCAGTAGAAGAATTGGAAAGAAAGAAACTGTCATATTCATAGATGACAAGATTATGAACATAGAAAGTCTGAAAGAAGCTACAGATAAGCTCCTAGAGAGAGAAGCTTTGAATTTTGAAAAAACACCAAAAAATGAATTTAGCAAGTTCATTGAACATAATACATATAAATGTAATATAATATAAATTGTATTTCTATATATTTTACTACAGATAAAAATTACTTTTTAAAATTCCATTTACAGTGGAACCAAAATACATCCAATACTAAGGATAAGTGAAATGAAAGTTCAAGACCTCTCTGCTATAAAGTACAAACTACTATTGAAAGAAAGTAAACAACGCCCCAATAGAAGGATATTCCCTTTTCATGAAGCGGTAAACTCATTCTTCTAAAGATGCCCGTTCTCTGAAAGTCGATCAATGCAGTCCCAATCAAAATCTCAGCAGGGTATTTTTTTCTTTCTGGAATTTGAGAAGCTGACTCTGAAATGTATGTGGAAATGTAAAGTGCTCGGTATGGCCAAGGCAATCTTGACAAAGAACAACAACATTGATATTCAGGCTTGTTATAAAGCTACAGTAGTTAAGACAGTAAGTAATTGGCACAGAGATAGACAAATGGACGAATGAAAGAGACAAAAATGATCCAGAAACACACCCACCCTTGTGTGGGCATTTGATTTATGATAAAGGTGGCACTGCAGTTCAGTAGAGAAAAGAAGGCCTTTTCAATAAATGGTTAAGCTATGTCAAGGAGTTATGCATATAAAAAATCTTGGCTTCCACCTCACATGAAAATCAATTACAGGTGGGTTATATAAAAGATAAACCAAAGCTTTTAGGGAATAACATTTGAGAATATTTTCAGGCCTTAATGGTCTTTATGGACAAAGGTTTTTTGTTGTTGTTGTTCTTCAGGGGTTTTTTGGACAAAGGTTTTTTTGAACAGTGTGCAAAAGGCACTAACCATAAAAGAAAAGATTAATAAACTGAACTGTATTGAAATAAAGAATTTTTGTTTATCTAAAGATTTTTCTAATTAAATTTTCTAAATTGTTGTTTATCTCTTTTGTTAAGGGAGTGAAATGCAAGCCAACGAGTAGTAAAAGATATTTGTTTTAGATACGACCAACAAAACACACTTGTATCTGGAATACGTAAGGAACTACAAATCAAAAAGAAAAGGCACAGAACCCAAATGTTTAAACTGAAACTTTACAAAAGAGAAGGATCTCCAAATAGCTACTGAATATACAAAAACATTATTATTGCATATTAATTAATAATATTAATAGCATTCACAAAGGAAATGCTAATTAAAACCACAACAAAATATCCCTATATACCCACCAAAATGCCTAAAATGAAAAAGGCTGATTGTATCAAGTCCTTGTCAAGGTTATGGAGAAATTGGAACTCTCATACATTGCTGGTAGGGATGGAAATTGGTACAACTTCTTTGGGAAAACTTTCTGCCATATATAGTAAAGCTGAATGTATATATACCCTAAGACCCTGCAACCCTTCTCCTAGGAGTATGTACTCAACATAAATGAGTCTACATGGACACCAAAAGACATGAACAAAAATGGTCATAGCAGCATTATTCTTAGCTTTTCCAAGTGACGATAATCCAGATGTCCATCAGCAATGGGATGAGTACATGAGAGGGGTATATTCACTCAATGGAAATCTAGAGAACAAGGAAAATAAGCAAACAAGTTCTACATGCAGTAACATGGATGAATATCATGAAGATAATATTGAGGGAAAGAAGGCAGACATAAAAGAATACATATGATATGATTCCATTGATATAAAGTTCAATACTAGGCAAAAGTATGACAGAACATTGGTTACCTGTGGGAAGGATGGAGGGAGTAGTCATTGGAAGGGGACATAGATGCTGGTAATGTTCCGTGTCTTGACCCAGTTGGTTGTTACAAGGGTGTTTACCCTATGATTGTCCATTTCTATGTATATGTTGGTTACGCTTCAATAAGAATTGTATGTCTGTATGTTACATTTCAGTAAGAATTTTATTTTTTTATTGAAGTATAGTTAACATACAATGTTACATAAGTTTAACAATTTTATTGTTAAAAGGTTAACTATTATCATCATCATCATCACCATTATTATAAGGGACTGGTGAAGGAAGGTCATGAGAAACCAAAGTGGCTTGGGTGGATTCATACCATATATGTGTTTCCTCAAACCTCCCCTAACATTTCAGGGGCCTGGGACAAGGATACATATAGAGGCCCAAATACCATTTATATAAATATTTAAAAGTTAGGGTGCCTGGGTTGTTCAGTCAGTTAAGCATCCAACTCTTTTTTTTTTCAATATATGAAGTTTATTGTCAAATTGGTTTCCATACAACACCCAGTGCTCATCCCAAAAGGTGCCCTCCTCAATACCCATCACCCACCCTCCCCTCCCTCCCACCCCCATCAACCCTCAGTTTGTTCTCAGTTTTTAAGAGTCTCTTATAAGCATCCAACTCTTGATTTCAGTTCAGGTCATGATCCCAGGGTCATGGGATCAAACCCTACATAGGACTCCTCACTGAGCATGGAGCCTGCTTAAGATTCTCTCTCTCTCTTCCTCTGCCCCTCTCTCCTGCTTGCTTGTGCGCACGCTCTCTCTCTCTCAAAGAAATACTTTAAAAGTTATAAATTAAGAGACTATTAACTAGAATATGTTCTATTTTCTACTCTGAGAAATAAATATGCCTTTATACTGCCTGGAAGGCCAGGTTAGAATTTAGAATTCTCAGTCCTCTCCAAGTTTAGAATTATCAAGTGACAGCCTGGAGAAAGCTGTCATAACTCACCCTCAGCCCATAACTCACCCTCCCTCTCTTACCATCTCCAGATCTCTGCAGGGGGCCTCACACATTCCCATGAATATGCTAGTCTGCACATGCTAGCGTCTTCCACACCCCAGCAAACAGCTTCCCTGGGGCCACCCAGGGTGTAGTCCAGCTTTGGGTCTAGAGAAGAATGCGGCAAAGCCCTGGGATCAGATTCAGGGACATTACTGTAGGGGATATAGGTCATGGGTAATAAGAGCATGGTGTAGGAGGATGGCATGAAGCC
The DNA here is from genome assembly GCF_018350175.1 of Felis catus. Lineage (NCBI taxonomy): Eukaryota > Metazoa > Chordata > Mammalia > Carnivora > Felidae > Felis > Felis catus. Next base: position 126,786,829 of record NC_058374.1, read on the forward strand.
TCTGAGTAAATATGTATCCTTAGCCTCATGGACTCCTCACTCTGTGTAGAGGGGCAGGGGCAGAGGAAGCTCAGAATGGGACCCACAAAAGTTGGGGTCAAGGGTACAGACTCTTGTCCAGTTTTAAGGAAAATATTTCCTTTTCTTACAAAAAGCCACCTATGTATTTTTCAGTCATTAGAGAGTGAGAGACAGAGACATACTTTTAAGTAGGGTGAGCAATTCCACTCAATGAACATATGAACTCGTACAAATCCCCATCAGGATATAAATACCATGAATCTATTTTGTTTTCCTCACCACTATACCCCTAGAACCTGGTGCCTAGTAGATCTCAATGACTATGTGACCAAAAATTGGTTCTGCCATTCCTTCTGTTGTCATCAGAAGCTGTACACTGCCCCTTCTGTGAGCATCCTGCTGAGGCTGGTGTTGATACAGATGTGTGTTTTGAACCACCGTGGAAAGGGAGTGAGGTGGGGCTGGCCCACTGCTCCTACCTAGTAGGAGTTGAAGAATTTGGAATTATGGGCTGGATAAATGGTTGTTTAGGCCAGTGTTTCAGGGGGTCCAAGCTCCCCAGAAGCTGTATGCAAATATATGAGTGTGGGCGAATGGTCATTTTCCTGGGGAGATGTCTGTGGTTTTCAACAAAAATTTCAAAGGTGTCCATTATTTCCAGAATGCTAAAAGCTGAGCTCTCAGTAAAACTTCTTATTTTACAGATGGTGGGTGTGTGGACAGGAGGTACAGGAAATCAGGGTCACTCAGAGCTCTACTTAAATCTACTGATTCGTGAAGCTTTATTTTACTGCCTCATAGCAGAACTCAGTCAGGGAGGGTGAAAGAAATTGCTCAACTCTTCTTCGCACTGGTTCTCAAATTTACTTATTTTTTAAAAAAATATTTTGGGAAAATGCAAGTAGGGGAGGGACAGAGAGATGGGATCAGAGGACCCAAAGCAGGCTCTACACTGACAGGCTGACAGCAGAGAATCTGATGTGGAGCTCAAATTCACGAATCATGAGATCATGACCTGAGCCAAAGTTGGACACTCAACCAACCGAGCCACCGATGTGCCCCACAATGGTTCTCAAATTTAGCTGCACATTAGAGTCAGGAATTTCTGGTGGGCAAGGTCGGTTTTCCTGGCTGCACACCCAGGGTTGAAAGTCACTGGACTAGAATATTTCATGAAGAAGAGTGTTGCAGGGGTGGTGGGGTGAGATGTTAGTGCCAAGCCTTGCTCTGTGAGTCTTCTACTCCCAGAATTCTGACTCCAAGAGTCTAGAATTTATACAAGGGAAAAGACATAAATCAAAAACAAAGTTGACTTCATTAATGGATGACCGGGTGTCCAATTACCCCACCACCACTCATGCAAATTAGGGCTTCCCTGGAAGCAGAGCTGGATCAATGGACTTCAGCTGGGAAACCCCAGTAGGGCTTCCTGTTTCTTTTCCCCTAAAAAGACAGCATAGCGCATAGAGCACACCCCATTCAGCTTACCTACATGGGCACAGGTTGGGGCGCTGGCAGAGAGAAGAGAGGATGGTTGGCCCAAGGGTAGCACCGCCTGGTCTCTGCCATACCCATGTTTGTGTATTCTCTTACTTTGCCAGAACTTTCCAAAGAGAAGAAGTGGAAGAAAAAGAAGGTTGCCCGAGTCACTTCCCAGACCCTCTGTTGATGGCAGCGGAAGCCCAGGAAAATCCTAACCCTGCTGACCACCTATAAAATGGTCTTGACCATGGCAACCTCACTCACTAATGACATGTGGCCCAATCAACTTCTCAGGTGCATCAGATTAGCAATTACTTTCCCATTAGGTGGAGGATGGGGTGGGGGGAGGAAGGAATTGGAAAGGAAAGAGAGGTGCTCTGATATTGTAACTGAACCTAGATCTGTCTGCCCAGTGTGCAGCAAAGGTAATTCCTGAGACATCAGGTATGCAGCAAGGAAGGGGTTTATTTGAGAGGCAGCCAAATGAGGTGACAGGAGGGAAAGCCTCAAATCTGCCTCCTTGCAGGAGTAAAGAACAAGGTGTGTGTGTGTGTGTGTGTGTGTGTGTGTGTGTGTGTGTGTGTGTGTTTTAAATAATCATAGAGGTTGAGATTACATACATTTTTTTAAGTAGGCTTCAGGCCCAGCATGGAGCCTAATGCAGGGCTTGAACTCATGACCCTGAGATCACGACCTGAGCTGAGATCAAGAGTTGAACATTTAACCAGCTGAACCCCAAGATTACATACATATTGATGAAAAGTGCAGGGAAACATAACTGCTCATGAGGAAGGATGGAGCATGAACATTGAACAAACATATATGTGACATACATCCCATGTTCACTTTGGGGTGGAGACTTCACATCAGAATGAGGCAAGATTCAGCCCCCTGACATCAGGAAGTTATCTTAGGACAAGGGGAAGGGACTATGAGCATGCTCCAAGAGCCACTATAAACTGGATGGGGTCTTGGGCTCATTATCTCCAGTAAAGAATGTAGGGCCTTGCTTGTTCACAGGCTGGAACCATATCAGTTGATCTTAAATCCAGGCTTCTGGAGAGACAGCTGGTGCATTTCTTACTAGGGTTTGAAAAGACATAATAGGTGATTATGGAAATACAGTTCTCTGAAAAACAAGCTTTAATTTTTCTGCTAGTTTCAACCTTACTAACCCTAAGGGGCATGGTTTCAGCCTGGGAGGGAGAAAATCTCCCTTCATCAGCAAAGAGACAATCAAAACATAGAAGGATGAGAGTTAAGGTCAGAGTTTCCTGGGTCATAGAGGAAACATCTGACCTGCATGGGGCAGAGAGTTAGTGGCCAAGGAGAGCTCAGTGGAGGAGGTGACTCTTTAGCTGAATCCTGAAGGAAGAATGGATATTTTCCAGATGGACAGGAAGAAGGAAATGAATTTTCACACATGTTATGGCATAGAGGTTGGAGTAATACGGTATTTGAGAGGATTAGAAGAGTTGAGTCTGACTAGAATGTAGACTGAATGAAGAAGGTGTATTTGTAATGGGTCATTAAAATATAAGAATTAGGCATGGCTACCATGGAATTTGCTTAGAATGAATGACCCCCCAAATTAAGGAAATTCTTAATCTTCTTGGTTTGGAAAAATTCCACTAATTTTAACCAGCTTCTCTTTATTCACTAGACTCTGGATATTCTCAGAGAACAAGATTGCTTTGAATTTGACTCAATAAGAGTCACAAATAACAGTGTCTGGCTTTTCATAAGTTCTGAATTTGTGTATTTCAAATAGGCTTTCTAGGCCACCGCAGGAGAATCTCAGAATTATGGAAAGTTATTGAACTGGCCTGTGAGTAAACACAGCATACTCCTCAAAGTGGAGATGTTTTGTGCAGGTTACAGAGAGAGTGTTCTTGAGATCATGTGTTGATTCTGATACTGTGAAATGTCCCTCAGGACAGTGTGTGGTGAAGTAGAAGGACTTTGGAGGCTGACAGGCCTGGGTTCAGATCCCAGTTTAATTACTTACTAAGCTGAGCGCTTAAGCAGGTGATGTTGCCTCTCTAAGCCTTGATAACCACATTAATAATGTGGAAATAATACCTATCTCATTAAATTGTTGGGAGGATTAAGTGGGAAAAACGTTTGTGGACAGACTGTCATAGTCAAGGCTCTTTTCATTATAAGGAATAGGAAGCCACTTAAACTGGTTCAGCTGAAATGAAGGAACAGGAAATACAGTACAGAATTTTCAGGAAGAGGAACTAGGAACTGGATTTTCAGAATCCAGGCACATCCCTCATCCCCAGGGGCCACCAAATCGGTTTATGATGTCCCAATTTTTCCTCTGTGCATGTTCTCCCCTCTTAGTTCTCTGCAGCCTGGCGTCCTTAGCTTTCCTAGGTTCCCTTCCATCTCTCACTCTTTACCCTTTCTCTAGAACTTTCTACACCCCAGTCTTGCCACAGAAAGTGCTGTTCAGTTTCCTTGTGTCCAATGCCGTATTTCTGGGAGAAGAATTGGATTGACTGAGTTTAGGCCCAGTGTCCCATCCCATAGTATATGCATAGCCCTCTGTAGGCACACCCCCTCAGCTCTGGATGGGGGTGATTCCTAGTGAGAGGGCCTGTGGAGTGCAGACACCAGACATCTCAGCTACAAGCACCCAGCATACAGTAGAAGCACAAGCAATATTATCTTCCATCACTTTTCCTTGTTCTTACTCTAGCAGGTTTCCATAGTGAGCCCCATGCAAATTCATGATCATCTTTAAGTTCTTGCTTTTCCTTGCCTCTTAAGAATGTCCTCCATCCTCCATCCACCCATCATCCATTCATTCATCCACCTGTCTGTCTTGATCCCCCCGTGTCCTATCTATGTCTTCTTCATCTTTGCAGGCAACTTCCTCCAGGAAATCTTCCCTGATATCTTCAAACCCTCTTGATCCTTTTCATTTCTGTTAATTCCTTGGAGTCTTTACCACATAATTTAACATTAAATTATAAAAGGGATTTTTGGATTTTTCTCTTAATCTTTTGAAGATGTTAATCTTGTTGTTTCAACTAGATTATAAATTCATTCAGAACAGAGAGTATCATAGTGCCAAGCACAGAGAAGAACAAGAAGTATGCACTCAATGAATGGAGAAAATTATAGCACAGTAAATGTTTTATAGTGGTTTTATAGTAATGTTTATAGTTGAATTGAAATAATTCAGTCTAATCTTGATTTCAGAACTGAGATCAAAATACAGGTAGTACTTTTGGTTGATTGAATATAAAGGATAACATGGTGACTAAATATTATTTATGTAAATAGAGGAATCCTCTGCAATCATACTATGGAATAGTATTTGAAGAATCAAATACATTTGACCTGGAAGAGAAGAGAGAAGTGATCTAGGACACGCTATTCAGGTCCATAGATGAGGAAATTCTTTCATAGGAAAAGGAAGTGATTTGTCCAAGCTCACCTGAGTATCTTGTGGCACAGCTAGGACCAGGCTCCACATTCTTCTGCTCGTATGATTTTCCCTTGCACTCCACTGTCCAATTCTTACCTGCGCTCTTAGGGGTTTCTATCCCTTCCCTTGACCATGCACCTGGCACCATGTAATAGATGAGTACCAGGCTCATTTGTCCTTCACAGCCTTAGTTATGTACTCCTTGCCCTAGTCCATTCCTTGTACTGCATCCCTTTTCAGCCTCTTCTTCCACCTGTCTGTTTTTACTTCTGTTCACTTTGTCATTTTTTGCTTTGCCTTGCCCTGAGGACTAAATGGTTGGCCTTGTCTCCTTGGCTATAACTTTCATTCTGCTGCTGACCTCTGACTGGTATAGATACACTTCCCAGTTCTGCCTAGCCTCAGGAATGGGTATTACCCACTATTGGCGAGTTTATGCATCAATTTAACACACATTTACCATGCATGTCTTCTGCAAAAGTTTCTGAATTCTGAGGGATTCAGAGATGAATAATAAGGTCGTAGTCACCTCAATAAGCTCATAATCTAGCAGTGAGAGATTGACATTTTAAAACAATATGGCAGATGTATTCATCAAACTGAGCCTGGAGTGGTGGGAAGGTGCCAGCCAGGGAAGACTTCCTGGGTGAGGTGTTCCTTGAGACGAGATATTATGGACAGATAATGGATAAGCATTAGCTGATGAGGCAGTGGGGTGGGGGTAAGAAGATATGCCAGCAGAAGGAATAACACAAGCAAAGGCATAAAAGCATGAAATAGCAAGAAGATGAAAGAAATGACAAACACCCTAATAGTTTTTGGAGGATGAAAAGGAGGGCAGGGGGTAGTGTGGAATGAGGCCAACAAGGTGGGTGGGACTCATCTACAAGTAAGAGAATTCTGTTGGGATTTAGGGAACTAATAGAAGACACCCCTGTTCCCTACCCAAATTCCTAATTAATTGAGAAAAACCCCAAAGAGTCAGGCAAATGGAGATAAAAATGTCAGCTTTACTGCTGATAAAACAATAAGCATGGCTTAGATCTGGCCAAATTGCTTGCTGATGCTTCCCAGTACTGAACTTAATTCCCAAAACGTAGGCCTCTCCTGTGGGGACAGATCTGCTTAGAGCTGATGAGAATGTTTTGTGAGCCTCTGGTCCCCAAAGAGAGAGAGGGAGAAAGATGAAACTGACGATGTTGACTTCAGCTTAAATCCTGCAATCAGGTAAGGCACTCCTCCTCTGGTGAAAGAGGGCAAAAGTGTTACTCTAATGGCAGTCCCTCCACTTGGAAACTTGAAGCAATGGGGAAAGGAGGTTCCCACATAACACTTATCCACCATTTCATTATTCACCCACTATGTGCTGCCATGCAGAATACCTTCATTCCATAAGTTGGGACTGGACAAAATCAGAATTGGTTTGGGAATATTCTCTAATGGAAAGGGTAAAGGACGTGGAAACCTCCACCTAGAATGTTGTGATTGAAATAAACCCTAAAACTCATTGAATCTGGTTCTCCACCAATGCTTGAAAATATCGATAGCATCTTTCTCCTGCCAGATGGCCATTCACTCTCTGCCTGGATATCCACTGAAAAGAAACTTACTGTCTCCTACAGCACAGGCATAGCAGAGAAAATGGCTGGGGCTGACTTAGGTGATATAGAGCTCTCTACAAGGTTTTGCTGATACTCTTTGTGTTTATTTTTTATTTTTTATTTTTATATCTTCTCAAATTAGTAGGCCCTTGATAGATATTTTTTGAATGATCACATGAATAAATGAATCTTTCAGTGCTAATATCGGATATGGCTACAGATATCAGGGTCATGGCTTAATTAATCTGTATTGGTCACAAATCTTACCCTGAAAGTAACATAAACTCAATTCAAACTCATTAAAAGAATTTTTTTAAAGCATGGGGTGGGGAAGGGATATGGAATTTTTGGCCCCACATAATCAAGGAGATGGATGGACAGGTTGGCTTCCAGGATGTCTGTCACAGGCGATCTCAAATGCTGTTATGTCTCTCTACTCCTTGTTCTGCTATCTCTCCTTGTCTGGGCTTTATTCACCCTCTGGTGGGGTGGATGGCCACCAGCAAGTCCAGGTTCATTCAAATCCATGAGTAGAATAGAAGAAGCTGAGCAGTGATTGGTTCAGCTGAGGCCACATGGTCATCATTGAACCAATCACTATGACCGGCAGAAATTGACCCTCTTATTGGTCCATCTTGTGTGACCATGGCAACCCCAGAGGCTATAGTATGGAACATGACTGGTAACATATACCAAAGGATTGTTCCCCAAAACATGGGAGGGACAGTTATCAGTTGAAGAAGGGGGAGCTGTGGAGGCCCCCAAATACCCATCAGATCCCAGCTACAGAACTCAGTCTCCAAAGTCTAAGTGTCTTTGCTGTAAGGCATCCCTTCCAATTATGAGAGCTTCTTATCACAGAGGCAGTGGCTCAAAAATTGAGTAGCTAATTTTTTTTCAGGAACAGAAGTTGACATAGTGCATGTTAAAGACACACAATATGTAAAGACACACAATATGTAAAGACATACACAGTATGTAAAGACATACATACATTTACATACACACAATGTATGTAAAGACACACAATATGTGCTGGGGCCTGATTCAAAGAGTCCAAAGCGAGGTGGAGAATTCTGAAGGAAGGCAATAGCTGAGTCAGCCTTGATAAGAAGCCTAAGGAAAATGCCAGAAGGGAAGACAATGAACTGGTTTAGTAAGAGAGCGGAAAGACCGGATAGCTGTGATCTTGCTTTTATTCACAAAACTCATCAAGCACTAGTAAATCATCAGCTTGTGAGCAGGTTAAAGTACAGTGGAGGTGGCCTCTGTTTGTACTTGTGCAGGTTTTCAATGTGTGCAAGTCTTCTGGAATCATTAATCCTCCCTCTAAGAAGTTATTAAGCATTCCTTAAGTCCAACTCCCACCCTACCTCCAAGTAGAAGCCCAAAGATCTTGAACAATTAGACCAAGGCCATATAGGATGTGCCTTTGATTTTAGGCAATTATTCAAATATCTGTGGCTCCAACAGTGGTTCTTAATGGGGGCAACTTTGCCCCCTCAGTGGTCAGCCCCTTCGGGCATTGTCCCAGCTACAGTGCCACCTTTCCTAACACACATGCAATAACAGATCCATGTGGGGGCGGGGTACAACGTTCCGGTTGTCTTGACCTATCTTGGTATAGCTATGAAGGGCTAGTCTATATTTAGTACTCCCCAGAGGTTCAACAGAGGCTGCTGTTGAGCCTGCATCACAGCTCAGCTTATCTGTGCTCAATCTGCTTTTTTTCCTCCCTCTCTCTCACACTTGAAAGGTCCCAAGATACTCCTTAATAAACATCCTTGCATGTAAAACTTCTGGGTTCCTGCTTTCTAGGAGTCCAACCTGCCACATCCTGCCTATAAAGCTATGATCCAGCACCTGCCTCCCCCTCTGGTGTCCTATCTCATAAATCTCCCTCTCACTGAGTCCACTTTGGCCACATGGACCTTCTTTTGATGCCTCAGGGTCTGCTCACTTCTGTTCCTTTTGTCTGTGAAGCCTTCACTCCCTCATCCTTCAGGATTAGCTTAAACATCACTAATCTGGAGATGATTTTCCATGACTACCTCCACCCCTGTCCAAAGAAGATGATATTCCCCTTTACATAATCCCTCTCGCTATCCTCCACTTTTCCTTTATGGTGCTTAGATCCATTAAGATGCTTTAGCTGTAATAAACAGAACACCTGACTAAAAGTAACTTAAATAATAGAGGTTTATGAGTCTCATTTAATAAGAGGATTGAAGGCAAATCTAGAATTGGTGCAGTGGCTCAGCTCTGTGGTTGGGGTGAGAGAGGGCAGCTTTGTGCTCCCTGAAGTTTCCTTCCATGTGGAGGAAGTTAAATCATTGTAACTCCTGGCCTCTTTATTCTCCTTTACTGTCTCTGTCCCTGGGGTGGAAGAGTGGCTTCTCTGGTAGATTTGGGCAAGCTCCTCTTGTGGCAGAGCTTGCCACATGCAGCACTCATTCTCTGCTGCTCTGGGTGTGATCTGTAGTGCCAAGTCTGCCTAACTTGGGGGCTCAAACCTAACTGGTTCTCCCATTAAATTATATCCCATACCTAGCACTTAGCAGCAGCCAAAGATGATATTTTCCCCTTCATCCTTCTCCATTATCTGATTTCTCAATCTGTTCAGAACTCAGAATGGGAAAAGGGAAGCTATTCATTGGTCTTCTTTAGAGACTCCAACGATGCCATCAGGAACCCCAACTATGGCTGCTCTGCCATCATCCGTGTGTGTGACCAGAGTGTCCCTTAGTGTCACAAGATGGCTGCCACAGCTGCAAATATCACACTGTCACATGACTGCATCCCAAGCAGGAAGGACAGGAAAAAGGACAAAAGGGCTATTCTTTTATCAGGGAGGAAAATATTTCCCAGAAGCCACCAGTAGACTCCCCCTCATGGCCTATTGCCAGAACTGGGTCACACGTCCACTCCATTCCAGTGACTGGCAGAGCAAAATGGAAGTATGTTGACAGTTCAGTTCAACTTACCTAAATTTTGTTGAGTCACTTGGATCTAGGGATATGGCCCCCAACCAAATTCAGGGTTGTGTTAGCAAAAGAAAGAAGGGGGATGGTCTTCAATAGGCAGCTACGAGTGTTTGTTTTGATGCATTACTTGCTACTCACAATTTGCCATTGAGTCTTTCTTGGTTTGGTGATTCATTAATAATCTGACTTCTCCTTTCCACCTTTCTAATTTACATCACACGAGTCAGGATGGGTGGCTGTGTTGTTCAGTGCTTCACCCTCAGTACCTATTACAGAGCCTTCCTCAGGGTAGGCACTCAATTAGTATTTGTGGAAATGTATGAACAATTGCATGCGCAAAATCACTGTGCATTGTGGTAAATCAGAAGAAATGTCAGACACACCCTTTGTTTTCAAAGAGTTTACGGTGCGGATAAGGCAAGACTAACACATTTAAGTCATTTTCTATAACTATGAGACAATATGTCATCCTTTCTTCTTCCAAATAATACTTATTGAATGTCTACTATGTGCAGACACAATGGTAGGTGCTGTGGATGGGACCAAGACTTGAATCCTGTCCCTAACGGTGAAAGGGTAGTGGAGATATGAAAGGGAAAACCACCATAATAAAGGTAAGTAGGAAGGCTGGTGGGGCAGGGAACAGGAGGTGCTGTGTTGCTCTATACCCTCAAATCCAAAGGATCCAGTCCAGGGCCTGGCACCTTGTAAGCCCTCAAAAAATAATGGCTCTTGTCTCAGGGAAAAAAATATCCTCTCTCCCTCCCTCCCTCTCTCTCTCTCTCTCTGTCTCTCTCTCTCTCTCTCTCTCTCTCACACACACACACACACACACACACCTTACCAAACATCCAGAGCAGGCATTGTTGGTTCCACTTTGCAGATCAGGAAATTGAGACCCAGAGAAACAAATGACCTTCGTACAAACGACAAGGAACAGAGCCGGGATAAGAACTCAGCTCTGCTGATGGCTTGCTCCTTGTTTCTGCTCCTCCCTCCCTTCCTGGTGAGGTGACCAGCTGACATCAGATTCTTAGTCTTGGGAATTGTTCTGTGTCTGGTGTCCTCACTTGACCCACAAACATTTAAATCCATCTCCTCACATGTAGTGCAGAAGCCAACATTTCCCTCCTGTCCTTCAGCTAGCAATCCCAGCATAAGCGAATGAAAAGAGCCAGTGCTGGGACACCAGGATCTAAACATGTAAGATTTATTTTCTCCTTTTCTTTTAATGATGGTATGTCTTTTGTATTTAAGCACTAATTATAATTAGTCACTTCCTAGAAAGTGTGCAAACAGCACAGCACAGCTGGGAGCCTGCATAATTTAAACATTATTGCTAATCTAACTTCACAGTCTGGGATTGTGTGGGTTTTTACAAAAGAGCCCTCAAACGCTGCAAGGTAGGGGAAAAGGTCCTTTAGTTTATTATCAGCATCTCTCCCCTAGTTCTCTGCAGGCCTTTGTATGGATCTGTAAGATTTCATAGGAAAACGGTAACCGATGTCCTCAAAATATTGAAATACTATTATTACATTAAGCTTTCAAAGAGCCTTGGTTTGCCGTCTCCCAGCTACAATTTTCATCGTTTAATGGGTGTGAATAATTCTTCTCTAAATCACGTGTATAGGAAATAGCATTTTCTTTATTTTCTTTAAATCACCTTAATTATGACACTGGGCCCTTATTCCACTGGGTTGTGAGAAATTTAGTCTCAGATTGTACTGCGGACTCCTTTAGGTCCCAGGGTTTTAATAGCATCTGGGAGGGGCTCCTGGGTGGCTCAGTCAATTGAACATCTGACTCTTGATTTCAGCTCAGATCATGATCTCACCGTTCATGAGTTCGAACCTCCATCAGGCTCTGTGCTGACAGTGTGGAGCCTGCTGGGGACTCCCTCTCTCCCTCCGTCTCTACACACCCTCCCTCAAAAATAAATGAACAAACAAACAAACAAATGAACAAACTTTAACAGGATCTGGGAAGCTCAGGTGGTCAGGTGTTCTCACTGTCCTAGTCTGAGGGTAAATACTTGCCTCTGGGCCATTCACAGGGTTTGGGGATCTTGCTGGATGGGCCCAAGGTCTCAGGGTCTCTGTCTCAGGAACACTGATCAGCTGTCCTCCCAGAAGCTCTTGCATGTTCTCAGAATTGGCCACGGAGCAGTTTGTGGGTCTCTGCCACATTCCGTGGTCAGTGCTCCTCTTCCTGTCTGGTTAAGTCCTCCTCTCTCAAAAGTCTCTCTACCCTCCCTTCTTTCAGGAGGAGACTGACATTTTCTCTTCAAATGGCTGATATTTGAACAAAAGATGGAAAAAACTGGTTCCAGGTTCTTCAACTCTTCCTCCTTGGAAGCAGGCACTGAAGTCTTCCCAGCTCCCTGCTTGAACTGCAGGAAGGGAAAAATTGGGGAGGAACAAATACAAATCAATCTTTTAACATATTATCCTTCTACAGTCTTTACCAACCAGTAGGACTCAACCCAGAGAGATTAATTTACAGGAATGCTCTCTACATTTATTGAGCAACATTTATTTCACATTTCTGATATACAATGCAGTGTGCCTGCTACTGCGGATACAGCCATGTGAAACACTGCATTATTGACCCTAGGTCTTCACCGATCCCTGTGTTTGCATCCTCTGCAGTGTAACTTTGCAGTTGCCCCTGCTAAAGGCAGAGTGTATGTTCCCACTCCACTGAGATCAGGCTTGGCCATGTGGCTCACTTTAGTCAATGGAGTGTGGACAGAATGGCCAATTCTAAGACTAGGCCTTAAGCAACTTTGCTTTCACTGCCCCTTGCACTTCTGTCATTGCCACGAGAAAAACATGCCAGTGGCTCTAAAGAATAAGAAACACTGTCAGCTTGGGGCGCCTGGGCGGCTCAGTTGGTTAAGCATCCGACTTTGGTTCAGGACATGATCTCACAGCTCTGTGAGTTCAAGCCCCACATCAGGCTCTGTGCTGACAGCTCAGAGCCTGGAGCCTGCTTCTGATTCTGTGTCTCCCTCTCTCTGCCCTGCCTCCACTTATGTTTGGTCTCTCTCTCTCTCTCTCTCTCTCTCTCTCTCTCTGTCTCTTGGAAATAAAAATAAATAAATAAATAAATAAATAAATAAATAAAAAGAAACACTGTCAGCTTGGAGTTAAGTTCACTGAAGAACAGCCTCAGTCAGTCAAACCCCAGTGGATATGACCTGTGGATATGTAAGTGATAATAAATCATTGTTGTAAGTTACTAAGTTTGGGTATTGTTTATCACACAGCATTAGCTGACCGATACAAGTGAATGAAAAAGACATGATTTTTACCTTCATGGAATTTATAGTCTAGAGAAAAAGACAGACATTAAACCTGTGATTACACAAGCAACTTTAATAATTGTAATTGTGATGATGTCATGAGAATACAGAGTGATGGGAGAGTATGTAAGAGGAGCACCTGGTCTAGTTGTTTTTGTTTTTGTTTTTGTTTTTGTTTTTGTTTTTGTTTTTGATAAGAGTAACACTCAGGCTCCCTATCTGTAGCTGATTAATTTTACTCTTGAATTCTGTCACATAATTAACACTGTCATGTTTGTATGAGCCTTTAAGCTACCTTAACTCTGAGAAATTAAGCAACAAAAGTACATGAATAGGTACTGAGAAGTATGGAAATATGAGATTCAATGTGCTCTCAAGCCACTGGGGGCAGGGGAAGCAATATACAGGCAAACTAACAATATGAAATGGCACATCATTAGTCTAAGAGTGTCTTGGGTAAACCCTGATGGACAGGTGAGGTGCACATCACTTGTGGCCCACACCTTATATTTTTCTGTCCTAGAAGAAAGGAGTCTGCCTCTTTAGGAAAGCTCAAAATCCCACAGGGATATGCCAACAAGACATTCTCCAGATGCAAGTGGTCTTATGGGAGTATGTCACATTCATTAATGCCAGCAGTACAAGATGGAATGGGAGATGCAAAGAGGACCAAGTGGAGCAGTGAAAAAAGGACATCGGTGCCAGGCCAGCCCAGATTGAGGCCCAGCTCTGCCATGCAGTGGTCTGGCACCTTAGGCAAATGATGTGACTTCTTGGAATCTTGTTTTTCTCAGCAGGGAAATAGGGATGACCACTATGGTTGGGGAGCTCACCAATATCTGGTTCCCCTCTTCTTCCTGAGCACAGAGCCTGACTATATTTGCAGTTAGGTATGGCCCATGACTGAGTTCTGGTCCATAGAATGGGAGAAGAAATGATGGAAGCCTTTTCTAGAATCAATTGACAAAAATCTCCCATGTGCAATCCTTATTCTCTTTCCACATCTTCCAGCTGAATAGAGAGAATCCTGAGATCCCAGAGGAGGGTCCAGCCACAAGGTGGAAGGATTCTGGGTCCCCAAATAACTGGATGGAGCAGAGCTCCCCCTGCCTAACCCAAACCACATTGATCGTGAAGTGAGCAAGAAATAAACTTTCCTTGTGTTCAAGCGCTGGGATTTGGGTATTGTCTTGTTATAGCCATTAACTTTCCTGATTCATGCAATTATCTACTTTGCAGGATTGTTGTGACAGTTCAGCAAGCTTATCAAATGCTTAGCTTAGGGGATCAATACATAGTCATTGTTACCATCAAGATTATTGATAATTCCTGGGGCGCCTGAGTGGCTCAGTTAGGCGACCGACTTTGGCTCAGATCATGATCTCACAGTTCGTGAGTTCGAGCCCCAGGTCGGGCTCTTGTGTTGACAGCTCAGAGCCTGGAGCCTACTTCAGATTCTGTGTCTTCCCTTCTCTACCCCTCCCCTGCTCACACTCTGTGTCTCTCAATAATAAATAAATGTAAAAAAAAAAAAAAGATTATTGACAATTCCTATAAGAATGCTGCTATACAGATGATCTGGGGCTTTGGGGGCATGGTGGTTTCCTGATTGACCCTCAGTACCTCACTGTGGGCCCTGCCAAGTCACTGAGGTTATATGAAGTCTGAAGTTCTGGGAGACCTGGTCTTGGAGCTCTCTGATACCTGCCCAGAGGCCAGGAGACGATTGCCCAGTGCAGGAGACTGAGGGGAAATGAGAACAGGCTTGCAAATAGATGCAGTCATAAAAAAGCAATGCAGTTGTCTCTAGAATACAGACAAACAGAGGATTTAAGTTCCCAGAAAGCTCTGTTTTCCTTGATGATGACTGATGTTGGAAATGAGATGCCTAGACATGGCAAAGCCACAAAGTGCCTTCTGAATCAACCATGCAGCCAGCCTTAAATGCATTGTAGGGATGCTCTGATTCTCAGAGAGCCATCCATCTTTGACTGGGTATATTTTATCTGGTAAGTCAATTAACTAGTGTTTTCATTTAAACAGAATATAGCATTCTCCAACCCAGAACTTGCAAATTGGCAGCCCAGCTGTTAAAAAATGGAGCTAGTTGCCAACTTTTAAAAACTGGAAGATTTTAGGGGCGCCTGGGTGGCTCAGTTGGTTGAGCCTCCAACTCGGGCTCAGGTCATGATCTCACGGTTGACAAGTTCGAGCCCCGCTTCGAGCTCTGTGCTAACAGTTCAGAGCCTGGAGCCTGCTTCAGATCTGTGTCTCCCTCTCTCTCTCTGCCCCTCCCCACTCACGCTCTGTCTCTCTCTCAAAAATAAACGTTAAAAAAAATCTTTAAAAAAAGATTCATTAAAAAAAAAATGGGGGGGGGGGGGCGCCTGGGTGGCTCAGTCGGTGAAGCGTCCGACTTCAGCTCGGGTCACGATCTCACGGTCCGTGAGTTCGAGCCCCGCGTCGGGCTCTGGGCTGATGGCTCAGAGCCTGGAGCCTGCTTCCAGTTCTGTGTCTCCCTCTCTCTTTGCCCCTCCCCGTTCATGTTCTGTCTCTCTCTGTCTCAAAAATAAATAAACGTTAAAAAAAAAATTAAAAAAAAAATGGGGTGCCTGGGTGGCTCAGCCGTTTGAGCGTCCAACTTCGGCTCAGGTCATGATCTCGCGGTTTGTGAGTTTGAGCCCCGCGTCGCTCGGAGCCTGGAGCCTGCTTCCAATCCTGTGTCTCCCTCTCGCTCTGCCCCTCCCCCACTTGTGCCCTGTCTATAAAATTTAAATAAAATGTAAAAACTGGAAGATTTTATATTTGAATATAAATATTTTCATTTCTACTATCTCTGTAATAATCAAATGACCTGTAATGCTGGGCCCATGTTTCTAACTGCCAATGATTTTCTGGTGCTGAGTATCAGCTGCCCCCATTAGATGTGACAGACACTATAACATTTGCCTCTGTACTTACCCTAGCCTGTTTTACCATCTACACTACTTGCCTGGCCCTAGTAGTCTTTTAAGTTTGCAACCCCTGCCTTAACTAGCATGATAAACATGACTTTGGTACATGGTATAATTGTTGGTGGTTATGATTTATGGCTACCATCTTTATGCCAATGATATTTTGAAATATACTTGTTTATTTGTTCAAAAATGCTAATTGGGTAGTTGCTGTGTGCAATGCACTGTGCTGGGCATTTATGGTGACACAAAAATGAATGGTGTTCTCAAAAAGTCCTCAGTACAATAAGGGAGATATAATATATACAAAAATTCTATGAAAAGTCCCTAAAATATCAATTTCCAGGGAAGGACAAGAGGAAGATTTATTTCCTCTGAGAAGATAAAATAACGCTTCTTGGAGGAGGAAGTATTTATGCTGGGCTTTGAAGGTTTGGTATGATTTAGGTGTATAGAAATTGTGAGGATGGACGAGGAAGGGGGAACAGCACGGGCAAAGGAATGAAGGTATTAAAGTACTCAATATGTACAATGAATGACCAATAATTAAGTCTCATGGGAGCGTAGGATTCATGAATGAGATTGGTAGGAAATAAAAGTGGAAAGTTGGATGAGACCAAAGCATGAAGGTTTGTGAAGCACTTGAGAGAGTTTAAACTATTTCTGTGGACAATGGGGAACCACTGAGAGATTGGGAGCCAGAGAGAACCAGGCTCAGAGCTATGATTCAGCGAGAAGAGTCCAGAAATGATCTGGAATGCAAAGAGAGAGACCAGAGATTGCTGTAATTTTCTAAATCAAAAGTAATAGATATCAAAACAAGGTCATAGCCATCAGAACAACAAGGAGACAATGGAAGTGGGTGATACCAAGGATGTAAAGTCTCTGGGATTTTATAAGCAGTTCATTGCTGGGGGCCAAGAAACAACTTGAACTGAATGCTTCTGGAAGTGACGGCATAAATGGAGAGTGAGGGAGTGGGAAGTGTAGACAACTGTGAAGAAGGGTGGCTGCAAAGGAAGGAAGGGGGAGAGCCTGGCAGGGGAAAGAGGACTTTAGAATAGGGAGGCTTGAGCACATCTGTACTGCACTTTGTATTCTAAGGAGGATGCGGTGTCAGGCAGGGCTTTAAGGGGCAGGAAGAGGAATCAATGAGGGAGGGCCTCCTAGGAAGGAGAAGGTGGGACCAGAACACAGGAAAGGGAAATACTCTCAAGTGTTGCCTGACCAGGGAGAGGGATCTTTACCCAAATCAGCCACTGTTGGCCTCAGGACCGTGTTTAACAGGTAGGACACCTTGACCATTTATATCTGCCAAAAGCAACACCCCTGGGAAGTGCCAGCCAGGAGGCTCTCTCTGGGCCTCTGGTAACACTAGCCTGACAGTTTTTTAACTTCTGGTTATCCTTTTTAATGCACCACCTGAAAAGTGATTTACAACCAAAATATGTTGTGCCCCAGATAACCCTGTCCTCTGGTCCTTCCTTACAGCAGATTCAACTTACTAACCACAGCGGCTCTCAACTCAAGGCTCTATGAAAGCTCTTATACGCCTTCCCCATGCCGTGCTTTCCATAGCTGCTTCTATTCCCTTTTCACTTTAATTTTTTAAATTTATTTATTTGAGAGAGAGAGAGAGCAGAGAGAGAAAGGGGGAGAGAGAGAGAGAGAGAGAGAGAGAGAGAGAGAGAGAGAGAATCCCAAGCAGCCTCTGCACTATTAGTGCAGAGCAAGATGCAGAGCTCGATCTCACAAACCATGAGATCATGACGTGAGCTGAAATCAAGAGTCAGATGCTTAACCAGCTGAGCCCACCCAGGTGCTCCTTTTTTTCGCTTTTATTCTCTCTTCTCCATACATATAGATGATGATTACACCTCATAGTTGCAGAGAGAGTATTTAATATCTACAAAATGTTTTCTTCCTTGATTCTTCTAACAGCCTTACGGGGTGGGAAACCCCACTCATGGGGATTAAAACCCATCCCACAGATAAGGAAACTGAAACTCAGAAGTGGACTATCTTGTGCAAGCACTGACAGGCAATACATTGCAGAGCTGAGATGTGAATCCAAGATTCTGAGACTCCAGAGTTCTTGCTAGAAGGAACTAAGCCATTCAAACATTCCATCTCAACTATGGATTTTGAGGTTTCAGGAGTTTAGATTTAAGCACTTTGAGCTTGAATGTATATCAGTTATCTACTGCCACTGTAATGCTGTGTAACAAACAACCACAAAACCTCAGCAGCATAGAAAAATAAACATTTATTAGCTCCCAAGTCTGCATGGTCCATCTGTTCTGGACTGGGCTGATCTTGGCGGGGCTCACCCCGTGCCTGTGATCAGGTGTATTTTGGATAATCAGCTTAGCTGATTTACCTGCGCTCACTCACAGGTGTGGGAGTTGGCTTGCTGTTTGCTGATCCAGAATGGCCTTGAATGAGACAGCTGGGTCTCAGCTCTGGTCTGTGTGTTTATTCTTCCAGCTAGGCCAGATATGTTTTACAGTGATGACAGAGGAAGTAGAAACCTGCAAGTGTTTTTTCAACTCCCTGCTTGTATGACATTTGCTCACAGTCCTTTGGCCAAAGTAAAGTCACACATCCAGTCCATATTCTTTTTTCTTTTTTTTTTTTTTTGTTGTTGTAAATTGAGGTAAAATTTTATTTTATTTTATTTTTTTCAGTATATGAAATTTATTGTCAAATTGGTTTCCATACAACACCCATTGCTCATCCCAAAGGGTGCCCTCCTCAATACCCATCACCCACCCTCCCCTTCCTCCCACCCCCCATCAACCCTCAGTTTGTTCTCAGTTTTTAAGAGTCTCTTATGCTTTACATCCAGTCCATATTCTAAGTGAATCTTTATTGAGAAGAATTGGAAAGTCACATGGCAAAGGGAATGAATATAGAGAGGGGAGAATAGGGACCACTAACGTGGTCAGCCTACCATTTGGAGATGAATGTCCAGATTGAGATTTTCTTATTTCTACAGATTGACTAATGCACTGACTATTGCAGCTAGAAGACAATGTTTTTCAACTTCAGTGGCTTCCCATGGCAGAGTAAAACCCAAGCTGGTTCCCATGACTACAAGGCTCTCCACTGCCTGGCCCCTGACAACTTCTCCAAAACTCAACTCTGACCATTCTCTCCAGCTATCTCCATGCTCCAGCCACACTAGCCTCCAACAGGCCCAATTTTCCTGTCTCAGGACATGGCACATGTTGTTTTCTTCTCCTGGAAAGCTTCCTCACCCCAACCTACTCTTCACCCTTTGTTTGGTTGCCCCCTCCTCATCCTTTAGGAGTCGGATTCAGTGTCACCTCCTCAGAGGGGACTCTCTATGACTCCTGACCCAAAGTTTTGGTCTCTACCTCAACTTTGGACTCCTACTTAGCCCTTATCCCCTTTTGCAGTAATATTCTTTATTTGTTTACCTGTCTTCTCTACTGTAATGTAAGGTCCAGAAAGCAAGGAACCATATCTTTCCATTCACCATTATTTCCCTGCACCCAG
This sequence comes from Felis catus, assembly GCF_018350175.1. Lineage (NCBI taxonomy): Eukaryota > Metazoa > Chordata > Mammalia > Carnivora > Felidae > Felis > Felis catus. The sequence continues at coordinate 126,806,139 of NC_058374.1, forward strand.
CACAGCACTTGACACATAGTGTATCCTCAATTGACACATGAATGAATGAATGAATGAATGAGGATCTTGGATAGAGTGTTTTCTCTTTTTTTAATGTTTAATGTTTATTTTTGAGAGAGAGAGAGAGAGAGAGCGCGCGAGCGCATGAGCAGGAGAGGAGCAGAGAGAAGGAGACACAGAATCCGAAGCAGGCTTCAGGCTCTGAGCTGTCAGCACAGAGCCCAATGTGGGGCTCGAACCCACAAACTGTGAGCTCATGACCTGAGCTGAAGTCAGACGCTCAACCAATTGAACCCCCTAGGCACCCAGGGGTAGAGTTTTTCTTGCAGATAAACTAAAAATAGAACTCTCTGGACTTGGAATTCTTGGTCTGGCATCCCCAGAGGCATCTCCATGACCTTAGAATTTCTAGATGCTTGGCTTATCGGTAAGAGCAACATTACAGAATGTCCTTCCACTTGCTTGGTGGGCAGTGGGCGGTAGGAGCAGAGCAGGACCAGCAAGCCATCCCAAAGTTTTGGGAGAGCCATGGAATCTGTGATGGGGAAGGAGTAAGTGCCACAGGCCACAAGAGATGGATTCAAGGAATTGGGGCTCTCGACCTACGCTGCCACTATCCTGCTGTGTATTCTTGGGCAAGTTCCCTGGAATCTGTGTGCCCCAGATTCCTGATCTGTGAAAGGGAGTAATGATCTCCAGCTTATAGAATTGATATGAAGGTGAAATGTACATGGTTGAGCACATCTCTCAGAGGACCAAGTTCAGGCCAGTTCAATAAGGACAGGTTCTCCATTATTACCTCTTTCCTAAACAGTTTCCAGGTGCTTGTCTTTCTTTTCACACTCCTCTGGAGTGCACATCACTCTGGGCCAATTCCTAGCAGCACAGGGTGGCCAGACACTCTCATTTCAGACCACGGGTCTGCATCTACTGCCAAGGGCTGAAATCATTTCTGAACAAGTGTAGGATGTTACTCAGCAATATCCCTAAGCCGATGGCCAGACTGGGAAATGGTGCAGACATTGGCAAACACTGGCGAACAAGGCCTTCCACATTGCGTAACTTATCACTCCATGTCCAACAAACTGGTGGGGGGAAGAGACCTCAATGTGTTAGCCCTCACTGGAGCCTGACCCTCTGCCAGTCACATTCACAAACATTTCCTGATGGAGGTCTCACAGTGATCATGGTATCATCCCCATTTTACAGATCAAGAAACTAAGGCTCAGGGACATGAAGTGTCCTTAGTGTCTGACTTTTATACAAATGAGCTACTGAAAATGTGTGTGTAAGTCAAGTGTTATAAGAGACAAAAGAGGGGAGGCTTCTTTGTTACAAACACTGGAATTCCTACTTATGCATCGTCTTTGATGATGTGATTCCTGTACTTGGTACATGTTCTTTCATTTTGTTCTTTTCCTTCGCAAATGAATATGATTGGCCAGATTATATCAGTAAGTGTCCAATTCAAGCTAAAAGTGGGCTGATTTGTCTACTCCATGTTCTCCCTGTTGGTTCTTAATAGTGTTACATTTCTGAGAGTTATATTTCTTAGTGCTGATATCAATGTCATCAATTTTCTGTTTTCCACTCATTTTTAAAGAACAATGAAGGGAAAATGAAATAAAATAGCTAACATTCTTTAAGTGCCTTACTATTTTGTGCAGGACTCATAAAAAAATGTGTAGTTCGCTCATAATCATGTATGCGGCATAATCAAGTATTTTCCTGAAAAGAGAGAAATTCTGTTTTGATTAGGCATGGATGAGAACCCAATCCTCCACTTAGGAATTTACATGTCTGAGGCTGAAAGGAATTTTCCACAGACAGGATTCTGTTTCCCTACATTTTAAGCCTTGTTTCTCCCTCAGCACCCACTCCCTTCCAGTACCAGGCTCTGTGGGACAGTTTCATAGTACTGTGCCATCACCAGCCGTGCACCTTCAGGTCACGAGGGATGAGTGTCACAGTGTGTTGGAGGAATGCTCTGGAAGCCATTTCCACAATGGGGCGGCAAGCAATAGCTTAACCATACTCATCACTGACTGTGAACAGCATAACATTCCACTCGATCCAAACTAAATGGTTCTTCTTAGACCACATCTCCAAAATGCCCATGACCATGTCAATGCCATCTGATACGAAGGAAAATAGGAGAGAGAAAGGAAATATTATTAAAAGATCTTCCTTGGGGTGCCTGGGTGGCTCAGCCGGTTAAGCGTCTGACTCTTGATTTTGCCTCAGGTCATGAGCTCACAGTTTGTGAGGTCGAACCCTGAGTCAGGCTCTGCGCTGACAGTGTGGAGACTGCTTGGGATTCTCTCTCTCTCTCTCTCTCTCTCTCTCTCTCTCTCAAAATAAATAAATAAACTTTAAAAATGCCTTCCTTAGGCAAATTAAATATTTCTTTATTCATTCATTCATTCATTCATTCATATGCAGTCCCATTGCTAGGGGCTCACCCAGAGCCTTAGAAGAAACCTGTACATGTGTACCTACAGAGCTGAAGCCTCAGCAAATTCACAGTAACCCACCTGTGCTGTCACAGCCAAAATGGAGCAGCTGGACTCTGTATGTTAGCAGCAATGAGTGCTGCAGATCAGGGGTGGGAGAAGCATGGGAATGCTAAGAGAATTAAGTGAGTGATGACATGGTACAGGGGTCAGCAATCATGACCCACAGGCCAAGCCAGGTCCACTGCCTGTTTTTGCAAATAAAGTTTTATTGGAACAGAGATACCCTCACTCATTTACCTACTGTCTGGGTGGTTTTTGCGTGGCAACGGCAGCATGGAATAGTAGTTGCGACAGCAACTCTCTAGCCTACAAAGCTGAAAATATTGACGATCTGGCATTTGATATAAAAAATCTGGGGAGGGGCGCCTGGGTGGCTCAGTTGGTTAAGTGTCAGACTCTTGGTTTCAGCTCAGGTCATGATTTCACGGTTTGTGAGATGGAATCCTACATCAGGCTCTGTGCTGACAGCATGGAGCCTGCTTGGGGTTCTCTCTCTCCCTCTCTCCCTATCCCTGTCTCTCTCTCTCTCTGCCCCTCCCCTGCTCATAATCTCTCTCTCTCTCTCTCTCTCTCTCTCTCTCTCTGTGTGTGGGGGGGTCTTAAAATAAATAAGTAAACTTAAAAAAAAGTTTGGAGAGGGGCGCCTGGGTGGCTCAGTCAGTTAAGCGGCCGGCTTCGGCTCAGGTCATGATCTTGCAGTCTGTGGGTTCGAGCCCCGCGTCGGGCTCTGTGCTGACAGCTCAGAGCCTGGAGCCTGTTTCAGATTCTGTGTCTCCCTCTCTCTGACCCTCCCCTGTTCATGCTCTGTCTCTCCCTGTCTCAAAAATAAATAAAACGTGGGGCGCCTGGGTGGCGCAGTCGGTTAAGCGTCCGACTTCGGCCAGGTCACGATCTCGCGGTCCGTGAGTTCGAGCCCCGCGTCGGGCTCTGGGCTGATGGCTCTGAGACTGGAACCTGTTTCCGATTCTGTGTCTCCCTCTCTCTCTGCCCCTCCCCTGTTCATGCTCTGTCTCTCTCTGTCCCAAAAATAAATAAACGTTGAAAAAAAATTAAAATAAATAAATAAATAAATAAATAAATAAAACGTTAAAAAAAATTTTAAAAAGGAAAAAAAAAGTTTGGAGAAAACTGTGAAGGTCTTGAAGATGAGAAAAATGAGGTAAGAAAAACTTAGTGCTAGATCTACACTATTAAGATTTAATTCTGGTTCCATCGTTTCCTGACTGTGTGCCTTTGGGCAAGTTACTCAACTTTTCTGATCCTCAATTTCCTCATCTGTTAATGGGGATACTAGTTCTTCTATCATAAAATTTGTTATAAGGATTAAATGAAACGTTCTATGTAAAGTGCTGGTACAGTGCCTGACATAAAGCCAGGGCTCAATACATGGCTGTCATTAGGTGACGGCTACAAAGATACCAGTGTTTTGGTTAAAATATTGTTGGCTTAGGTAGAAGTATTTTACATGCGCTGTGAAACTCCATGGTTCAGTGCTGGTGCTTTGCCCCTTCAGAAGTTCTCATTATATTTCACAGTGATACATCTGGGGCAGCTCAGGGGTTTTGATGTGATTAAGTACTCCCCTTTGTCTCTCCAGTGACTCAATTCCATACCACAACCAAGGTCTAGAACGTTTTCCTGTTTGTCAGGACACTCACCATTTCCCTACAGTCAAGTGTATTCTCTAACTCTAACATTCATTCACTGTGTCTGCTTAGAAAAATTTCTGGATTTTCTAAGGACACATCAGCTGTGGGGACCCCATTGCTATGCAGTTGCCACCTTACCTCTCCTTTCTTTTCTCATCCCACATCACTCTTCTCCATCTAGTACATAACATGGGATGGGGCTGGCGGAAGAAACCTTTTCAGAATAAACCTGAAATCAGTCAAAGTGCTTTGGGCTGCAAATAAAAGAAAATCCAACTAAATTTGGCTTAAAGAGTAAGGATATGTATTCATTCATTGGCTCTCATAAACCTAAATCCAGAAGTAGGACGGTTCCAGGGTTGGGTACTTGGGTAGCTCAGCAACATTTATAAGGACAGCTTCCTTCCAGTGTGTTGGCTCATGACCCCAGGATAGCTGCCCCAGCTTCAGTCATCACATGCTGCTGGCAATATCAAAAACAGAGGAAGATTTCCATGAAGCTAATGAAACTTAAGCTTGAAGGTCTCTCACTTTCCCAGGTCCCTTCAAAGCCCAGCAATGTCCTCGGGTGACCATATACTTTTGCGAAATTTTTGGAAAGAAACTGTATGTGCATTCTTTTACTTGAAGAAGGTACTTCAAATTATATAAGCTTTATGTCCCACAAAATATGGACCCATCCCTGGTCCTGAGACAGCAAAAACAAAGCAAAGCAAAACAAAACAAAACAAAACACACCAAAGACAAAACAATAACAACAACAACAACAAAAACCTGTCCTAACTTGGGTCCCTTTTCTAAGAATAAAGACAAGCTTCCTAAAAGCTCCCCTCCCAACACTCCCCTTTGCATCTCATTGGCCAAACTGTATCACATGCTCATGCTGTAATTATTACTTGGTGTGTTGGCCCAGGTCCTCTAAGAAGCAGATGCTGGGGTAGGATAAAGCATGCTAGAAATGCAACAGGGGGAACGTCTGTGAGACAAAATGGGGTGGGAGCTGGAAGGCACAGGGGAACCAGCAGACAGTAACGTGGGTCTGACCCTGGGTGAAGGAGAGAGAGCAAGAAGAAGGTTGGGTGAAAGCACCTTGCACTGCAGTGTAGCCTAAGGAATGTTCGGCAAGGTCCTCCTGTGGGAGGAGCCCTGTGTCTTCCAGAAACAAGCCTGCCTGAGTATCCCTGCCACACTCTGTCACTGGCTGAGAGCAGCCCAAGGGAAATGTGAGTCATGGTCAAAGCAGGAATGGATTTTCGAGCATGGCAGTCAGGCTGATGTCCAATTACACTCCCTACAGTAGGGGAATCTCAGAGGCATATTCTCACAGCCACTGCATTTAGCAAGGGGAATGAGAACCCCACAGCTGGCTGACAGAGACCAATAAGGATTCATCCCTGGGGCAGGGAAGGGGCCTGCCGGGGGACTTGGCCACTCAGAGCAGGGAGAACAAAGTGAGGATTCCTCTCAGTGGAAGGAAGGAAGGAATGGTGGTGGGGAGGCCTCAACAGTGTTTGCCGACCTCCCTCCACCCCACCCAGCATGGCTCTTGTACCAACAGGTGGCTGTTGAACATGTCCGTCTCAGCTTTATCTGTATCAGACATGGCTGTTTTTTATCAAGAGCCTTCCCTGTGCCCAAGGCCAGCATAATGTGTGAAGTAGACAGGAGGAAAACACCTTCTCCATTATTGCTATCAAATTTCAATGTTTGTCATGAGCCTGTTCTACCGTGAAGCCAACAAAATGCCCAGATCCCAGGTCTCATTCTCTGTAGATCACCTGAGCTGGGGGCTGGGCTGCTTTTGGTTTTGATTTTTGTGGGTGTGTGAACCTTGGTGTCCTGTGTCTCTTCCAATTTGGCTAATTGCTTGTTGCCTATTTAAAATCTCCCCCACTGTTTCAATTAGATAAAAAGTTCTGCTTGGCAAATCAGGTTGCAAAACACTTGGGGTCCTCCCCTCTGGAGGGAAGGTGGGTGTCATTAATTATGCACGGGGTATGGCAGGTTGAATAAATCATCTGAGGAACGCTGTCATACTCTTGTCGATGACTTGGAAACCAAGGAAATATTTTATGTGACACGAGCCTGGATTATTGCAGCCATTTCCGAACTGGTCTTCCTGCTTTTCCTCATGCCCTCTGCCCCCTATTTTTATTCTCTACCCAATGCCCAGAGTGACGCTTACACTGATCTACAAGGCCCTGCACGAGGGTTCTGCAAACTATGGCCCTCCAGCCAAACCCAGCTGCCTGCTGCCTGTTATAAATAAAGGTTTGGAACTGCCGCACTTTTTGTTGACATGGTGTCTTCGGCTGCTTTCTTGAGCAGTTGAGCAGTTGAGCAGTTGCAGTGGAGACCACATGGCTTGCAAAGGCTCAGATCTATTGACCCTTTACAGGAAAAGCTTGCTGACCCCTGCCCTAATCCCCCTCAATTCCCCACTGCCACTGTCACCTGTCAGACCCCACCTCCTCCTACTCTCCTCCCTGCTCACTTTGTTCACTCCACACTCAGCCCTAAGCTATTCCTCTGACTCAGCACACATCCTTCCACCTTGGCTGTGGCGCCGGCTGGTCCCTCTGTGAGAATATTCTTCCCCTCAGTATCTTTTTGGTCTGCTATATCCCTAGGGCCTAGAATTGTACCTTATACATCGTATGTGCTCAATAAATGTTTGTCAAAGGATCGCACATAACGTTAAAGGCTCAGAATTCTGCTGCCTCACAGAAGACCCAAACAATGTTGGCTCATTCAGGCCAGTAGGTGGCTCACAAGGCCATCAGGGCCCCCTTGGCCCCACCAGGTTTCCTCTCTGCCATCTTTGATGGGTGGCTTTCTTTTCCCCATGGTGACCTTGTGGGCATAGGATGTTCACTCCACCTCCGGCCTCCCTTTCATGTTCCAGGCTGGTGAAAGAAGGAAGTGATGGCGAGGAGGAGGTGATACTCACATCAAGAAAGCAAATCTTTCCCAGAAATATCTCACAGATCTCTGCTTACATCTCTTAGGCCAGAACTGAGCCCCACAGCCACTCTCAGCTGCCAGAAAGGTTAGAAACGTGGTCTTATAGCAGGACATGTGACTATCTTGAAGAAAATCAAGGTTCTAACGGTAGGAGAAAGGAGAGATGGATATTGTAGAGGTGACTTATAGCATGTGCCACATCGGGCATTTGATTTTCACACTTAGATACATATATGTGAGCGTCTAAATGCCTATATTCCATTTATTGCAGGCTTCCTATATACCATCATATATATTCAATTCTGCCAACAATCCTGGGAAACCAATACTAGCATCTCCATTCTGTGGTGAGGATTATAGAAGTCTCTGTGTCCAGGCTTAGTGGCCTTAAGGAATGTGTTCCGCTCTACACCGCTAACAAGTAGTAGGGGCAAGACTTGAAAACTAGGTTGCTGGTTCTAAAGCCTATGTGCTCCTGGCCACATTCATTCATTTAGTCATTCAACAAATACGTGCTTGCTGCTTCCAGTGTACCAAGTGCTGTTGTAATAATCGTATTTCTTATGTTGAGAAAATATTTTTCAAATTGAAACATGTATGGCCGCTGGACCAGTGAAGGGTAATACAAAGAGATTAAAATATATGTGCCTTATCTCTTTTTATTTGTGTGTTTCCTCTGAAAGTTTCTAGACAAAGAACTCACCCCTGTGCCTCCAGTGTCATGTGACTTATTTTAAATTTCTCAATGGATTTCATTCATGTGCATGTTATTTGTTTAACGAGATTTTAAATTCCTGGAGGTTGAGGATGAAGGACTATGTCTTATTCATTACCGAGTTTCAGTCTTAAGCTTGCCTACAGTTAGGACAGTGATGGCCACACTGGGCTCAATAGATACCTTTTTGATGAAACAGAATTAGTATCAGGCAAGGTTTGGGGCTGAACGCAACAGAAACCTGCCCAGAGTGATTTATGCAGGAGAGGGATTTGTTGGTGGGAATTTGGGAGGGGATAGCTCAAAGACCCAGCTTTAGAGCATAGGCGGAACAAAAAGAGGTTGGAAAAAATATAGCGAAAGTCATGGCTTCTTAGGCTGATACCACTGGCACCACCTCAATTGGACACTCGATCTATTGGTGCTGAACATCGACTGCTGTACCACACTGGAGTGATAAACAGCCCCAGCATCTCAATGTGTTAAATGACAAAGATTCATTTCTCATTTCTATTATATTTCTACAGTGGTGGACAGGGTGACTCTGCTCATCAGAGTCACTCAAGGGCCCAAGCCAATGGAGGCCTTGTGCTTCCATGATTCCAGAATCTGGAACAGAGAAGGATAATTGCAGCCCACCAACTTAATCAGCTCTTAGAGCTTTTTTGCAGTAGCGTGCTACATCCCCTCACATTCACTGGCCAAAGCAAGACATATGACCATGCCCAATGTGTTGGGGGTGGGGAGGGGAGGGTTGGGAAATGCAATTCTATGAAGTGCCGTGATTAAGAATTTTTTATATTTATGATCAGCTTTGATGATTTCACATGCTCCAATGCCACTTCCACCGTGAATGCTTGCTTGCTAGCTCTGCACTTTGTGCGACTCATTTAGAATTCAAAATCCTAGAGTGCCTGGCTGGCTTAGTCAGTAGAGCACGCGACTCTCGATTTCAGAGTTGTGAGTTCAAACCCCATGTTGGGTATAGAGGACACTTAAAAAAAAGTTCAAAATCCTGCTAGAAGCAATCCTCCAGCCAAGGTTAGGTCATGTCCAGTGAGTGCTCTGGCAAGGAGGGACATGAGGGAGGGCACATGTTGGTCAGTTGAAAGACCACAAACATGACAGAATGCTCCTCCTTCTTTTTTTGTTATAATCTGTACTGCGAATCAATTTAGCGTGCTTCTCCTAAGGTGATACCTCTAAAAGTGATTCTCAGATTTGGCCTAAACTCTAAGGTCTTCTTTTTTTTTTTTTTTTTAACATTTATTTTTATTTTTGAGACAGAGAGAGACAGAGTATGAACGGGGGAGGGTCAGAGAGAGGGAGACACAGAATCTGAAACAGGCTCCAGGCTCTGAGCTGTCAGCACAGAGCCCGACGCGGGGCTCGAACTCACAGACCGTGAGATCATGACCTGAGCCGAAGTCAGCCGCTTAACTGACTGAGCTACCCAGGTGCCCCAAACTCTAAGATATTCAAGGAGACAGTGCTAGGTACTCAAAATATATTTATTTTTTTAAATAATAAATTAATAAATTAATTGTGCCTTATTTATTTTTATGCCCTAGGACATAGCACTCAATACGTCTTAGTTCTACACGTTTCCTGAAGTGTTTTTCTAAATTAAAAGCTATTACTTGAAAAAAAAGTTAGGAGGCCAAATAAGAACAGATAATCCTGGGTTCATCCAGTCATTCTTTATGGTAGACAGGCTAAGTGGTTATGATCCTATCTCTCAGTAATCACACTGTTGGGTATGGGTTGGGTTTACTGACTCACATCTAACAGAATATAACGGAAGTGATGGGATGTCAATTCTGATATTAGGTTATTAAAAAAACTATGGCTTCCATCTTGGGTACCTTCTCTTGCCCTTTTGCTCAGAGGGAAACCCGCTGTCATTTTGTGAGCTACCCATGTGACAAGGAGCTGAAGTCTTCAGCCAATAATTAGTGAGGACCTGAGGCCACCAAGAGCCGCATGAGTCATCTTGAAAGCGGGTCCTTTCCAAATGAGGCTTGAGATGACTGCAGCCTGTGAGATCTTGAGCCAGGACCCACATTAACTGTACCTGGATTCCTGACCCATAGAAATTGTGAGGTAGTCAGTGTTTGTTGTTTTAAACCACTGAGACTTGGGGTAATTCTTTTTTTAAAAAAATATTGATTGATTGATTGATTGATTGATTGAGAGAGTGGGGAGAGAAGCAGAGGGAGAGAGAGAGAAAGCTGAGAGAGAGAGAGAGAGAGAGAGAGAGAGAGAGAGAGAGATCTTCAGCAGGCTCCATGCTTAGCATGAAGCCTGACATGGGACTTGATCCTACAACCCTGGGATCGTGACATGAACTGAAATCAAGAGTTGGATGCTCAACTGACTGAGCCACCCAGGTGCCCCTGGGGTAATTCTTTATCAGCAATAGATATCTAGAACATTCTTCCATTTATTCAATAAATATCTAATAGCATTATATGAAGCTCTTGGGACACATTAGTGAGCACAACAGAACTGACTTCTGCCCTTATGGGGTTTAAATTCATTGAAACATGTTTCTATGTTGTAGGAATAGACAGAGCTTTTAATATGCAAATGTTCATCATGAATCTTTAAGAGAGGGAGAATGGGTCTCTAGCTTTTCAACTCCTTTTCCTCTGCATTTTATAGGGCAAATGTTTTATGGAACACACATTGGAAAATTCTCTATTAGCTAAATGAGTAAATGAATTAAAGTTGTAATTTCAGAGGCTTAAGCTCCCCTGCAAAAATTTCAGAGTATGCCCCTTTTTGTTCATTATAGGCTTAATAGCTATTCTTTCCCTGGACCCCATGCACACTCTGCTAATTTGCTTAGCAAACATTGACTGATTATCTACTGTGTTGTAAGGCACTGAGAACACCAAATTGTTGCTTGGGTGATGGGGTTGCTGTATTTCTAATGAAGTATTTTTGGAAGTTCACTAATTGTTTCATTTTGTGAGTAATGGTTTCAGCCACAATATTTGGGCAAAGAGCAAAGGAAAGTAAGAATGGGATTGGCTAATGTTAAAATCAAAGGTTTGCTGAAAACACTAATGTGTATTGAAGCAAGGCATTGTCCTCAAGAAGAGGAGACATAATCGGTATTGAACTAGTGCCTGAAACACTTCATTGGACTGTATTTAAAGTGTTTAAAGAACTCTTGGAATAAATAAAGCCCTGAAAAGGTCTTTCAAAGTGAAATGAATTCTTGGCATGCTTTTCCCTCAACTACCACTGCTGTCCCCATACAGCCCACTTCAGAGAAGGCCAGGGAAACAGGGCTTTTCTCTTAACTGTCTAACATGGACCAAGTGTTTCATATTTGGGGTGGAAAGCAGGAGGGGTAGCTCATTTAGGAAAAAGATTGAAATGGAAATCCTCGTTTGTCTTTGGTGCACTGTCCCTTGGAATGCACGTGACATTTCCAGATTTAATAAAGTAGTAAATGTCCCGGGACCACCTCTCAGCAAACAATGTCCCATTTCTATCCCTGGAAGGTATTTGAGGTCTGGTCTAGAGCTAAAGCAATGCTGGTGTTGGCAAAGGTGCAGAGAAATGAGATAGATTGAGGGTTTCAAAGTAAAATGTGAAGATATAAGATAAAATATAGGATAATATTTATCCGCCAGAAAATAGGGCAGACTTTTTTCACTTGGCAAACTCAGATGGAAGAACTGACTAATGTAACTATGAGAAAAGAAAAATCTTATACTAGATAGATAAACAGACAAGCAAATAAATAAACAAATGAATTTAAAGGGGGAAAATGTCAGGGTGCCTGGCTGGTTCAGTCAGAAGGGCAAGCGACTCTTGATCTCATGGTCATGAGTTCGAGCCCCACATTGGGTGTAGAGATTACTTAAGTGCATAAATGAATAAAAACTTTTTAAAAAATAAAGGGAAAATTCAAGCCACAAAGAAAATAAAAACGTTATGCTAGGTAGACACATATATAAATACCTACATAAGTTTAAAAGGAAAAATGACAAGCAATGGAGAATTACCTGCATTACAGAGAAAGTTATATTTTTATTCTAGAAGTCATTCTTAAAAATTATTAAGAAAAAGACAAATATCTTAGGATCTACCTCACACCACCCCCTCCAAAAAGGAAATGATGTAAACAGGGTATTCTTACAAGCAAAGATATAAAAGACAAATATGTGAAAAATATTCAGCTAAATGAAAAATTATTCAAATAAGTGTTAGATACTCTCTTGAGAGGTAATAGTGGAAGGTAGATCATGACAGTCTCTGGATTAGGGCTCCGTGGGCTGCTGCTCCCCAGCTGTGTGACCTTGGGCAAGCTGCTGAAGCTCTCTTTGCTCATCTGTAACAAGAAGGTTATAGAGTGATTGCAAGGGTGAAGCAAGGTGATGTATGTCATATGCTCGGAATAGCACCTTACACATTTGGAATGGCATATAAATGTTAGTTATTATTCCTCTTATTAAACTGATAAATATAGAAATGATAATAGCCATGGTGTCAAAGGAGCGGAGATGCACTCTTGTACACTGTTAGTGGGTATAAAGTGGTACAATCTTCTCCGAGGGCAACTTAGCATCATGCATCAGGCTTGTCTAATGTTGCACTGCCTTGGACCAAATTCCACCGTAGGAAGTTTTCCCAAGGAAATAAGTCAAATATATTTAAAAATAGCCGCAATGATTTTTTTTAGAGCTGTGTACAATTAGGCAATCCTGGAAAGAACCTAAATGTCCAAAAATAATAGATTCATTGAACAAATTATTGGACATCCATTCAGAATTCTTTGTAGGCGTCAGATGAGCTAATGGAAAAAACAATACAAAGGATATTTGGGGGACAAGTGAAATATGAATTGTATGTCGGATAATGTTAATATATCAGTACTATTTCTTGGGTACGATAATGGTTCTCTTTGTAGGAGAATGTAGTGTATATACATGCGGTGGGAGGCATGCTGAAATGTGATGATCTTTGCAGCTTACTTTCAAAAGGTTCTGAAAAAACCCAACATATGACACACACACATACACCTTTCACAGAGAGAAAGAGCGAGAGAAAGAAAATGTTAGAAATAGTGAATCTGGGTGAAGGGTGGATTGGGTGTTTGCCTATCAACTTCTCTGATTAAAATTTTTCAAATTACAAGTTGGGAAAATGGGGCGCCTGGGTGGCGCAGTCGGTTAAGCGTCCGACTTCAGCCAGGTCACGATCTTGCGGTCCGTGAGTTCGAGCCCCGCGTCAGGCTCTGGGCTGATGGCTCAGAGCCTGGAGCCTGTTTCTGATTCTGTGTCTCCCTCTCTCTCTGCCCCTCCCCCGTTCATGCTCTGTCTCTCTCTGTCCCAAAAATAAATAAACAAACAAACAAAAAAAAAAAGTTGGGAAAATGTAAAAAACACTTAAGGACAGGGAAAAGTAATATGTTTTAGTGAAAAAGGAGCTTACAAGGCAATATATACAATGTAATAATAATAATAATAGTAATATTACTATAGCAGTAGCTGTTATATAACCCCGGATAAATACTTATTGGACGGAGCCTTTCTATGTGCCAGACATTGTGCCAAGTATTTAAATGCATTGTTTCATGTAGCTAAAACCCTATAAAGTTATGAGGCATTATGATTTTCCTGATAGAAAAAATTAATAGTCAGAAACTCAGAAGTTAAAAACTTACCTAAAAACCACACAACCAGCCACTGGTAAACATGAATTTTTATGACCTCAAGTCCACACTCTTAACTACTAGTCTTTTGCACAGAGAAAAGAACAGAAGGCTGTTGCAGCTACTGACAATGGTATCAGTAGCTAATGATTTTCAATAAGGGTTAATGGAAGTACATGTTCAATGTTAAAGAAGCAGAGCAAAGAGAAAGACTAGTTCTACAGGGCAAGACAGGATGAGTGTGGTAGTTCTTACCAAGTGGTAACATTTGAGATGGGCTTTGAAGGATGCATAGGAGACCAATAGGAAAAAAAAAAAAGGGGGGGAACATTTAATACAGAGAGAATAGCACGAATGAGGAAGACACATAGTGAATTTAAGAAAGTATAATTAGTTTGTAGAGAGTGTGTAGGTAGGTTATGCGCGTCGATCAAAGTGAATGAGATTAGATTGGACAGAATCCAACACTACTCCTTTCTGATGGCAATGGAATTGTTTCAGAAAAATATCCCAGGCAGCAGAACAGAAGTGAGTGGATGGGAAAATGAGAGTGGCACCAGGGAGACCAAGTGCGGGGCTCCTGGATGGTCCTAACAGGAGGGGACAAATGATTTTACCGGGGTAAGGACAGTGGGAATGAAGAGGGGACAGAATTAAAGCTTCCACTTCTGAATGTCGGTAGCATTATGTTGGGACACTCCATAATAGATACGTGTCTTGAAATATATTTTTATCTGACTGAACTGGTCCTTTGCTTGTTTGTACTCATATCTACCCCTGCCCTTCTGATTGGCTTTGTCTACTTTGTATCTCAGGAACTACCTTTCCCAGAATTCCCTCACCCTCCAGCTTCTTGGTGGGTTTGGTACTGGCAGAAGATGGGGGATGAGGGTTCATGAAAAGCCCAGAGTTTTTTGGTTTTTGTTTTTGTTTTTAAATAGTTTATTTATTTATTTATTTTTAAAATTTACATCCAAGTTGGTTAGCATATAGTGCAACAATGATTTCAGGAGTAGATTCCTTAATGCCTCTTACCCCCATCCCCCTCCCTCAACTCCTCCACAGCAACCCTCTGTTTGTTCTCTATATTTAAGAGTCTCTTACGTTTTGTCCCTGTCCCTGTTTTTGGATTATTTTTGTTTTCCTTCCCTTATGTTCATCTGTTTGGTGTCTTAAAGTCTTCATGTGAGTGAAGCCATATGATATTTGTCTTTCTCTGATGGACTAATTTTGTTTAGCATAAGACCCTCCAGTTCCATCCACGTAGTTGCAAATGGCAAGATTTCATTCTTTTTGATTGCCGAGTAATACTCCATTTTATATATATATATATATATATATATATATATATATATATATATATATATATACATACCACATCTTCTTTATCCATTCATCCATCGATGGACATTTGGAGCCCAGAGTTTTTTAATCCTTATCTGTCCGCCTCAGGTTGTGTTCCCGGCAGCAGCTGTGTCTCATTCATGCGCCCAAACCCTGCCAGGTAGCCCCTCCCAACATGCAGCAACCTCTCCTGCTTTGCCTCCATTGTGGTTCTAGAGCCTGTCCAAGGCTTGGTTTCTGAGTTCTGGTAACACTATCTCCCATTCCCTCCAGGGTTGGAGAGCACCTTCTTGCTGATGCTACTTTCCCGGTTGTCTCCTTCCTGTCCTGTTTAGCTACTCAGCTGTCCCATTTCCTCTGTAACTGATTCTTTGTATTAGATCCCCTCAGATGGAAACACAGTAGAGTGGTGTCTGTTTCCTGGCTGGATCCCCCACCTGGAGCAGAAGTTCTAATGGACAAGGGCTGTACCTCTCCATTTTTAGAATTGCAGGAGGAGGGATACAGCAATCAGTCAAGAAAGATTTGATTGATCTTGGCCTTGGATCCCAACGATAATCTTCATTAGCATCCTTGTGTGGAAATCTGAAAGAAGACACACAAGGAAGGGGAAGGAGCTCTCTTCCTGGTACTTTGTTTGGATTACGGTGCAGTTTTCACACACCCATTCATCATTCATTCAACAACCATGTATTGAGTGCCAAGTAAGTGCTGGGCATATAGCAGCGATCCTTTCCTTGCAGAGCTTACATTTGAGCAGAGGACTTTGGTACAGCGACACGCCGCTGGTAAGAAAGGGTCTGCCCATTTTCCCTAGAGTTACTACCTGGAGACCCCCATCAGATAATCAGTCTAGGAGGTGGAGGCTTTCAGGTGGAAAATAACAACTGTATCGTTTGGGGGGCCAGACGCTGCTCTAACGATCCCATTCAATCATCACAGACCACCATTGAGGCATGTGCTATTATTATCCCCAATTAAAGATGGAAAACCGAGGGGCGCCTGGGTGGCTCTGTCGGTTAAGCGTCCGACTTCAGGCTCAGGTCATGATCTCACGGTCCGTGAGTTCGAGCCCCGCGGCCGGCTCTGTGCTGACAGCTCGGAGCCTGGAGCCTGTTTCGGATTCTGTGTCTCCCTCTCTCTCTGACCCTCCCCTGTTCATGCTCTGTCTCTCTCTGTCTCAAAAATAAATAAACGTTAAAAATAAAAAAAATTTTTAAAAATAAAATAAAGATGAAAAACCGAGGCACGGAGAGGCAGAGGGATTTGCTAGAAGGTAGCAGAGCCAGGTGGCGTTGCAGCTCATGCACAGTAGATGTGTAGGGAGCATGTGACAAGGCACCCAACATGTGTGAATCCAGCTGAATGAGGTTGGTTCACGTTATGGTTGTTGGGTCAGTTGCTGTGCTTGCTGTTTGGCTTCTAGAGTGCCGAAGGACAAAGGATTATATTACTACATTGATTAACAGGTAGGCTTCAGAACAGTAGCAGAAAATACTTTAATTTTCTTTTGGAAATAGCTTTCTGGCTCTGGTATAAATGATATGTCTTTGTCATAAAAAGTTCAGAAGTACAAAGAAGAAAGTTAAAAATCATGGGGGGAAAAAGAAAAAGAAGGAAAAAATGGACAGAACTAGAGTAAATAAAACTCCTTAAAAAAAAAAAAAACACCAGAAATCCACCAAACTAGTTATAGCTATTATCTCCATCTTTTTAGGCAAATTTACATACTTATATACATATTTAGCTCTACGCAAAGCATTTTACACAAATGGGATCATATTATATATGCAATTCCAAAACCCATTTTCAAAAACTTCTTCACTCCAATGCAGCGTGGAAATAAACACCACCACCATTATTCTTTGCAAGTGTTTAGTGTTCCCATGTATGAATTACTATAATTCATTTCATCAGATCCAATTGAAGGACATTTAGATTGTTTCCCAAAGTCCTATGTGAAAAAAAAATTACCAAGAGCATCCTGTATCCTTCTGAAAAATTCACAAGAATCACTTTGGGTAACATCAGAAGATACGATTTCTGGGAAATCACAAGGAATTCACATTGACATTTTGATATATATTGGCAAACTGCCTTCCCAAAAGATTGCCCCAGTTTATGCCCCACCGTGACACACATTCATCATGACTGAATTGATAAATCTTTTTTAATCTGATAGGCAAAATAATCCCGGTAATTTAATTTTGGGGGGCTTTTTTTGTTTATTCTTTAATCTTCAGTATATGTTTACTGTCTATTGGCATTTCTTAGAGGATAACATATGTAAGACTTCTGGTTTCAAAGAAGAGAGTTGTTTCTATGCAAAGAAGTCCATCAGAGTATTACTTATACTAGTTAGAAACAACCAAGAGAGGAATCAATACACCAATTAAGATACAAACATGTGTTGGAATATTTTGTAGCCACACAAAAAAGGATGTTTTGGATAAGTATCTAATAGCATGTGGAAATGATTATACTATAAAGTTTGAGGAGCTTTTTTTAAAGTTTATTTATTTTTGAGAGAGAGAGAGAGAGAGAGCGCAAAACAGTGTGCATGACCGGGGTTGAGGCAGAGAGAGAGGACACAGAGAATCCCAAGCAGGCTCTGCACTGCCAGCACAGAGCCCGATGTGGGGCTCGAATTCATGAACCAGGAGATCATGACCTGAGCTGAAATCAAGAGGCGGACGCTCAACTGACTGAGCCACCCAGGTGCTCTAAGGAAATTTTTTCAGGAAAAAAAAAATCAAAATGCAAAATAATTTACAGAAAATTCCAACTCTATTGAAATACATATGCTTAGAAGAAGAAAGATGGGAAAAAATTAGACTAGAAAGGAAATGCAAGAAGTTGTTAATGTGGATGACCTATGTAAGGTGGAATTTTGGATTATTTAAATTTTCTTCCTTATACATTTTTGCAGACAGTGAATTTTCTAATATATGGAGCTAATATTTAACACTTGGTTGATGCATTCACTATTCTCACTGTCTAGAGGTCATTCACGCACAGATGTTTAACATTATCATTAAGGATTTATTTTAGTGTACAAAACGGACATATGCTTTGATTTATCCATAATACTAAGGAATACGCCCATTAGTGCTGGCACTGTATTAGAGGCCAGATCCTGGCTTTTGAGGAGTGTGCCCCTGGAAGGTGAGAGGAGGCATTGTGCGCAACATCTACAGCATAAGAGAGACGAGCACGTTTGTTGAGATACGGGAAAACCTTCTACAGGAGGCAGTATTTCAGCCCATCCTGGAAGAAGTTGGATTTTATATGTAACAGTTGTCATTCTCCCCTCTGACTTTATAAGACACAGGTGTTTATTGCAGAGGATCAGAAAATGTGGAAGATAACAGGAGACATTTACAGGGTTATTGTCACATGTGGGATACTGTGTTAATTTCTTATATGGAAAAAATCTTACTTAACCCCCAGCAACCCTATAAAGCTGGATGTGATGACTTTGTGTATTTCAAAGGCAAGGAGAGGGAGGACAAAAGAGATTAAATGAGTGAACACTGGGTACGTGGTGGGGAAATTGGCAGAGGCAGCACTGGAACCCAAGTTGACCTGGTGCTACAGAAGAAAATAAATTAGTGCTAAGCTCATTCTTTCAGCTTCTCTTTCCCCCTATAAAGCATAAAGCTTTCCCTGGTCTTTTTGCAACCTGCACCACTGGGTGGGTCTCACTCAAGCATGATCAGCACATAGGTGCTAACTGAAGGCATATGAGTGGGTGAGATCACCAGGGAAACATGCAGAGGGGAAGAAAAAAGGACCTGAGAACAAATCCCAAGCAACAAAGATGGATATGCTTTCCCAGGTCTGGACAGGGTGGAGAGCAGGCAGCATGGGGAAATATTCACAGTGATGGCAATCTTGCAGCTGGATCTTAGAGGATGAGAAGTTTGCTAGCTGGAGAACAGGGAGCCAAGTGTCCTGAGCAAAGGAAGGGAACAGCATCTGCAGAAACATACGGGACGCAAGGGATAACACGGTAATTTGGAAAACCAGCAAGTGATTTTAGTATGGCTGAGCATAGAGATTATGTGTGTGAGTGTGTCTGTATCTTTGCATGTCTCTGTGTATATGTGTGAGTGTATCTGTGTGTCTACGTGAGTGTGAATATATGCTTAGGAAGTTAGCCTGATGATACAGAATCTGGAGAAAAAGGCAGGGGGCAGGGTTCAGCTCATTAAAGACTATGTATCCATGTGTTAGTTGGTTTTCCAGAGAATCAGACATATATATATACATATATATATACATATATATGTATATATGTATGTATATATATCTCCTATTGGTGTTCTGCTTCTTTGAAAAAACAGAGAAAAAAATAGAGAGATTTATTATGGGGAATTGAGTCATGTAAATTATAGAGGCTAAGAAGTCCCACAGCCTGACATTTCTGAGCTAGAGACCCAGGAAAGCTGGTGGTGTTCAGTCCAAGTTCAAAGACCTGAGAACCAGGGGGAGCCGATGGTGTAAATCCCTGTCTGAGGGCCGAAGAATGTACGTCCCAGCTCAATCAAGGAGGTGGGGGGAAAAGTAGTGAATTCCTCTTTCCTCTACCTTTTCTTCTATTTGGATTGGACGATGCTCAACCACATTGGGGAGAGCAATCTACTTTACTGAGTCCACAGATTCAAATTCTGATCTCATCTGGAAAGACCCTCAGAGACGTACCCAGAAACAATGTTTAAACTGGGCACCTGTAGCCCGCTCAGGTTGACAGACACATAAAATCATCACAATCCTTTATAGAAGGTTTGGAATTTTATGGAAAGAGAGTCTGGAAACAGAGTGGAGAGATCCCTGAAGGCCAGCTAATTGGTACCAACTTTATTTATCTGGAAGGCAATGGGGAGCCTTTGAATTTTTTTTTTTTTCAAGAAAGGAATGACAAGGTCAGAAATGGGCTTTTGGAAGATCCTGGACTGGATGGTTTGGAGAAGAGGCAGCAGAGAAGAACAGGCGGTAGAATATTATAATAGTCAAAGTGAAAAGTGATGAGTATATGTACTCATGTACTCATGTAGCTACAGAGGGTAGTGGTTTGTTGGGGGTGAAGGGATGAGTGGATTGGGGATGATCGATAGGAGAAACATCAGACGATCTATGGGGTTATCTGGGAAAGTCCATTTGAACCAACAGTTCGAACGCATGTCCTTTCTTCCTTTATCCACCCATTTACAGCACACATTTACTGAGTGACTATTTTGTGACAGGCCTATGCACAGTGAACCCCTTGGCCAGTGTGCAATCTAGAAACATTATCATATTGTAACGACCTAGTGTTAAAAAGGGCCCAGAAATCAACAGCTTCAGAATGGTGGTAGGCAGGTGAAGTCCCCAGGTGGGTACTGGGGGATCTGGGCTACCTTTCTGTAGGAGGGGACTTCTAAGCTGAAGGAAGAGGGTCCCGAACCTCAGGCAGAGACATTGTGTGGGAGCTGGGAATCCCCTGATGGGAAGGGTATCAATTCTGCCCTGGTGGGTGGAGACAAATAAACAAGCCCATGACATTTGATACAACTGCAGCTAAGTCATGCATACATGTGATATCTTTCTTTAGTCAAAAAACAAACCTCTCATCCGTGCAAATTTACCCTTTTAAGGCTGAGCTGTCTGGAACTACATGCACCATGATGGCAAAGTGGGACTGGAGCCTTCCCTCCAGCCCACCACCACCCGGGCCTTTGAAGGATGGGTGCAGGGTCGTCCTTCTGGCTATTGAAAAGAACCTAGTTCATGTGCCCTGGTGGCAGGTGGCTCAGGTCCTGAGATTCAGCCTTCTAGTGGTATCCATCGCCCTGGCCTCTCAGCTAGCTGGCCTGGTTTCTAACCTTCCCTCCACGTTGAGGCGAACTAGGGCTGAAAGAGGGCCGCATTAATTGGTATGGGGACCCAAAGATGGGGGAAGGGTAGAGGAAGAAAAAACAGGCTTTGCGTATGAAAGAAAAAAACAAAGTGAAATCCGAAACTCAGGGGCAGGAAGTGACCCCAGGCAGACACTTTGTGAACCACTGGCGGGTAGCACACCTCGGTGGGTGGGGGTCACCTGCCCAACCTACCACCCTCCCGTCCTGGTACCAAAGCCAGGAGACTGAGGGGCAGGGACAGCAGCAGAGGGACAGTATCCGCGGATGTTCGTTCCCACAGACCCCCCGTAATTGCCGTGCCGCTGCCCCCCACTTCCTGCAGCCTTGGTCACCGCCGGGGGCGTGTGTGAGGGGCGGGGCTACGTGGAGAGGAGGAATTTAAAAAAAAAAAAAGCGAGATAATTAGCATCCTCTAATCCCATTGGCTCTCCGTCGGCCCTGCTTTACATACGCCCGCCCTGCTGGCTGCCAGGGTGTTGCGGGGTTCGGCAGGGTTTGCAGCCGCGGCGGTAACTGCTGCGCTTCAGTGCAGGGCGGGCTGGCGCTCTAGCGAACCTCGGGCCGGGAGCCCGAAGCCGGGAGCCGGGAACCGGGAGCCTGGACCCCGGAGCCAGCTGCCGGCAGAGCTGCTGCTGCGGCGGCATCTGAGTCCATTTCCGTCCTACGAACACTGAGGTCGGCGTCCGGCGGCTTCTGCGCTCAGCAGGGCCCAGGGAGGAGCGGGTCAGACACTTTTTATTTTATTTTCTAAGAAAGGGGCGAGTCCCGGCGTGAGCTTTCCTCCCGGCCTCGCTCGCTCCCCAGTGCGCCCCAGCTCCCGCCCGGGCTCTGGAAGATGACTTCGGGGTCTGCCCGGTGTCTACCAGCGGCGGCGGCGGCGGCCCGGGGAAGCAGCCGAAAGTAGTAACACTTGGTAGTAGCGGCTGGTGGAAAAGTGAACCGAAGCAGCGCGGACTCGGCTCTCCCCGCGCGCCGGCTCCCGCTGCTCTCGCTGCTCCTTCCCTGGCGGCCGCAGCATGAAGTGGCGCAGCGATGGCCAGGAGAGGTAAGAAGCCTGTGGTGCGGACCCTGGAGGATCTGACGCTGGACTCGGGTTATGGTGGCGCGGCGGACTCGGTGCGCTCCTCCAACTTGTCCCTGTGCTGTTCCGACTCGCACCCGGCGTCTCCGTATGGCGGGAGCTGCTGGCCGCCTCTAGCTGACTCCATGCACAGCCGGCACAACAGCTTTGACACCGTCAACACTGCCCTGGTGGAAGACTCCGAGGGGCTGGACTGCGCCGGCCAGCACTGTTCGCGGCTGCTGCCGGACCTCGACGAGGTCCCCTGGACCCTCCAGGAGCTGGAGGCGCTGCTGCTGCGCTCGCGGGATCCCCGGGCAGGCCCGGCGGCCCCCGGCGGCCTGCCCAAAGACGCGCTGGCCAAGCTGTCGACGCTGGTGAGCCGGGCGCTGGTACGCATCGCCAAAGAGGCGCAGCGCCTGAGCCTGCGCTTCGCTAAGTGCACCAAGTACGAGATCCAGAGCGCCATGGAGATCGTGCTGTCCTGGGGCCTGGCGGCGCACTGCACGGCGGCCGCGCTGGCCGCGCTGTCCCTCTACAACATGAGCAGTGCCGGCGGCGATCGCCTGGGCCGCGGCAAGTCTGCGCGATGCGGCCTCACCTTCTCTGTGGGCCGCGTGTACCGCTGGATGGTGGACAGCCGCGTGGCGCTGCGCATCCACGAACACGCCGCCATCTACCTGACAGCCTGCATGGAGAGCCTCTTCCGGGACATCTACTCGAGGGTCGTGGCCTCCGGACTGCCCCGGAGCTGCAGCGGCCCTGGCCCGGGCTCCAGCTCTGGCCCAGGCCCGAGCTCGGGCCCCGGCACGGCCCCCGCGGCGGATAAGGAGCGGGAGGCGCCGGGAGGGGGAGCGGCGAGCGGCGGCGCCTGCAGCGCAGCCAGCAGCGCCAGCGGGGGCAGCAGCTGTTGCGCCCCGCCGGCCGCCGCTGCTGCCGCCGCAGCCCCACCGGCAGCAGCCGCCAACCACCACCATCACCACCACCACGCACTCCACGAGGCGCCCAGGTTCACCGTGGAAACGCTGGAGCACACAGTCAACAACGACTCCGAGATCTGGGGGCTCCTGCAGCCCTACCAGCACCTCATCTGCGGGAAGAATGCCAGCGGTAAGTGGCCGCGCGGGTGCCGCCTCCTCCCACCCAACCCCTCCAACTCTGGTTGCAAGTTTGCCTCGCACCCTCCCCCCCGCGTCGTTCTGGCCACCCACTGCTGTCCCAGGCCTCTGAGATGACCGCAGAGCTGGAGGCGGCCCGAAACACGTCTGTTCACCCCCGCGCTAGGAATCCGCGTACTTTACGCGCGCGGCTCCTAAGGTTCCGAAGTCCCGGAGCGCACAGTTCTGCCCCTACTGCAGGGCGGGGCGGCGGCTGCCGCCTGCTGACTGTGGGAAGAACCCATCACCATGTGGGGGCACAGGTTTGATCATTTGCCCCTAGTACGTATTTCTGCCATAGCCCTGTGCTTTGTTTTGTTTTGTTTTGTTTTTGACCTTGAAGATGCCAAATTCTCGGGCGCAGGACTTTGGCTGCTTGGAATTACGGAAGAGGTGCATTCCTCCTACTGCCGCCCAGTTCTCATACTTCCCTGCGCCCTCCGGGACCCTATCTGGGCGCGGGTGTAGGAGAGGCCCCGCGGCCGTCAAGGCACAACAGTGGAGAGATCGCTTGGCCTAGAAACTGTGGGGGAGAGGTGTGTGTAGTGAGAGGGTCGAGCGGGAAGACTTCTAGGTCCCAAGTTTTCCCGGGGCAGTTTTTGGAGGCTAGAGCGCACAGCTGGTGGGTGCTGCTCGATGGACACCCCCTTCCTCAATATCCGACCTTCCAGCTCCTGCCTCTCTCCGTTCCCCGTGGCAGGGAGCTGCAGCTGTCACCACTTGCCTTAAGGAGCGCCACTCGAGACCCGGGCAGGATGGGAGTGGGGCGGGGTTCTGGAGGGGGCTGTCAGTTTAGGGCGTCGTTTCCAGCAGGTTCTGTCATCCCCTCCCACAACCCCCGTTTTGGAGGCGGGAGCTGGGTGGGTTTGAACCTGCAGTTCTGGCAGTGGAGGGGGTGGGGCCGGGGGCTCTTGTTTTCGAGAGCTCGAGCTGGCGGTCCTGCCTGTCTGCGAAAGCCAGAGCTAGACACTTCAAAGCTTCAGTTTTCCACAGGAAATGGTAGAAGCGTAACTGGAGACTCTAAAAGCGAAATAAAACTTTGCTACATATTCGGTGGTTTGGCCGGAGATTGCGTGGTTGGAGCTGAAATGCAGTCTTTCTGGGTAGATTTCATTCATGTTGCTGCCTGTCGGTTTCCCGGGGGCTGAAGGAAAGATGCGGCGGGCGCGGCCCGGCCTCTGGGGGTGCCAAGTGTGTGCTTGTGAGTGTGTGCGTGTGTATGTTAAATGTGTCTGTGAGTGTGCGCAGGAGAGGGCAGGCGCGCGGGGCTCCAGCAAAAGCCCTTTGGAAACTGGCCCTCCAGCTCTCGGTCCTTTCACCTGGTTTTGATCATCGTTGGGGGAGGAGAAGGAAGGAGCAAAGTGGGCGTGGGGGTGGGGGAGGGGCGGGATCGCGACTTCCGCGTTGATCTGGAGACTCTCGAGGATCTCCTGGCCAGAGCCCTTCCCACTCTGCTGCCAGCCGAGGGCGCAGAGGCTCCCCCTTACCTCCCCCCCAAACACACATGAAATCCTGACCGAGGCGGAAACCTGCAGCAGAAGGTATTATTGATTGGTCTTTGTATAAGCTTCTTCAGAAGGGGGAGGATTCACCTGAAAACCCCGGGACCTGTGGACTGGACTGCTCTGTGTATGGAACCCTCCCCTCCCCCCCCCCCCCCCAAAAAAAGCACAGAGGGCTTAATTTTCCTCCCACCAGGTGCGCCCACCTCCCCTGATCGTACCTCTCCCATTACAATCATCCTTAATTCTTACTGGCCCACCAAACCTTTAGCCCCCTGCTGGGACTGGACCTTCCTTTTAGTAATCTCTCACAGTGTTTCCTTCCGAGTAAGGAGCATTCCCCTTAGGGGGCGCCAGTCTTGGGATCTGGGAATCTGGGCAACCTGCTCCACCCGCGTCTTTGCCATTCTCTTGAAGTTAAGACTTTAGCTGACTCTCTTTCTTGGGCCTCAAGTTTCTTCATCTGTAAAGTAAGGGCGTCCTGTAGCTCTGTCTGTATTAGTAACCTCTAAATTTTTTTCAAATTGGTTTTACTTTTATGATCTTTAACATCTTTTAAAGACAGTGTTTGTGTTTATCCTTTTCGGAGTGAGTATAATTTAAGGAAGGAGAAGACCACAGAGTTGGTTTTGGGCAGGGTGAGTGTGTGGTGATTGGGGTTTGCAGCCATCCTAGCGTTTACCACACCACAGAGTTTAACTCCTGGGTGTCGGGGCCCCTTCAGCCATTTCTTAGTATGAGATATACTGTAATTTCACTGTGATCTATCTCTTTTTTTTGAGCTTGTTTAAAATGGCAGGTCATTTATGCAGAAGAGAAAGGAATGAGCAATTAATTTCTTAGGTATCTGAAACATACATTAAACATCAAACCTATTAAACGGTTTTGCATGGCAGTCTTTCTGCTCTGCCGGCCTTATTAAGGAGCCCAGTCCTCACATGATCGATTTTTTCCCCCTTTAACTCCGCAGCATCGCTTATTTCATTTGTGAATTCATTTATTCGTCAATGTTTATTGAGCTGTTAGTAAATTTAAGGACTGCGCAAATATGCAGTACACAGGTAGTAACGGCCAACATGTATCCAGCGCTATTCAGATGACCCATTTGATCTTCAACATTCCCTTGAAAAGCTACTGCTGTTATCCCCATTATACAGAGGAGGAACTGAGGCACAAGGAACCTAATGTTTTGCTCTTAGGCCATCCAACCCAGTTGAACAGAGACCCATTACAGCCTGACAGTCTTTCTGTCCCAACACATTACTCTTGTTGTTTCTTTCAAACTGAACTGGGCCGTACTAGATTATTACATTTTTATAATCTCTACCAAAGTCTAAGGGAGCACCTGGTACACAGCTGGAGCTTATTAGATGTCTGTTAACACCTAGCATATAGCAGATGCTGAGTACTATTTGTTGAATGAATGTAAGAGGCCCATTAAATCTTTGGGATTTAAAATTTACCCATCAGCATCTATAATCAACTCTCTAAAGGCCTCTGAAGTCAGACTTCCTGGATTTGAATTTCAAGGCTGTCCTGTTCTAGCCGTGTGTTCTTAGGCATGTTACCTAACCTCTCTGAGCCCCATTTTCTTCAGCTGTAAAATAGAGGTAATTATTAGGATTAAATGAGATTACGTGTATAAAGGCATTACACTCTGGTGCCTGACACATGGTAGGGGCCAAAATGGTCATGGTAGTTGTGATAATCCAGGCACAGTGGTATCACACATCTTTATCTCATCCAAATGAACTCCTCTCTGGTGTGGACAGAGCCAGCAAGGTACAGGATTTTACTTGGATCCCCCTTCCCAAAATTCCCAAAGTCAAATAATTCATTGCACCCATCTCACGGATTGGCTCCATGGGCTCAGCCCCCACTGCCAAGGTCACAAAAAGATTGTTTTGGTCAAAAGAAAGTAGCTTATTTTATTTGCTGTATTTTTTATTTTTTTAATGTTTGTTTATTATTTTGAGAGAGCGAGAGCGTGAGCAGGGGAGGGGCAGAGAGAGAGGAAGACACAGAATCCGAAGCAGGCTCCAGGCTCTGAGCTGTCAGCACAGAACCCGATGCGAGTCTCGAACCCACAAATGGTGAGATTATGACCTGAGCCAAAGTCTGCTGCTTAACCAACTGAACCACCTAGGCACCCCTTATTTTTAAATAAGCTGTATTATTTTTAAAAAGGCATGCTTAGTGAAGTGCTAGGGAACTTTCCAGGTAATACAATTCAGAGGTATATGCATTTGTTGAAATGGCATTGCACTGTAAACTTAAGAATGTGTGTTTCACTATATTTTAAAATGTACTTTAGTAAAAACAAACAAACAACAAAGACATTAAGAAAAAAAAGATAGACATCCTTGGCTGAAATTTTGTTGTCATGCAGAGAGAGCTTGAAGGGAAGACTGGAAGAGGCAGTGTGGTGTGATGAAAGGGATAAGGACTTTATACTGGGAAAGACTTAGCCTCCTATATCAGCTCTGCTGTTTCCAGCAAATGACTTAATTTTGCTGAATTTGGTTTTCTCATCTGCACAGTGAGGATTACCAAAACAAACAAAAAAGGCATTAAAAAAAAGGGAAGAAAATCCAAATCTACCACATACAGTGATTAAAGGATTAAATCAGATCAAGTATGTGAAAACACCTGTCACATAGTAGGCACTTAGCAATAATGGCTTCCTTAAAAAACTGATTATTCAGGCTGCTGATTTTGAATAGTCTCTTTCATTCAAGAATCCCAAATCACTTTATAAACATTAATTAACATGGGCCCCAGCCCCGGCAACCCTGGCTTGGTGGGTAGGATGGTTTTCAGGTCTTTTTCTTCGCCGTTGCCCCCTTAGATTCTGTTGTGCACCGAATGGCTTACTCAGCAGTTTTCCTGTCCCCTATCTGGTCATGCTGTTCCATGGTGCAGTGTTGCTGTGCTGGACAAAAATGTCACAGAAGAAACCTAGCTTCTCCCAAAGAATAGCAAAACTATCTCCAGAGTCAGCCACGGCAGCGTCTGTGCTCACAGAGCACGTTTTTAATTAACTAGCTGAATGTAAATGAAAACTTGGAATTTGGGTCAGTGGAGGGTTATTTGGTTTCCTATGCAGACTTGCCAGTTCAGTGCTGGGGCATTTGCAAGTAGGGTGTTTCATGGAACAGAAAATAAAAATAACAGCAAAATAAAATGAGGAGGGATCAACCCGGAGACCTGGTGTCAGGAGCCTCATGCTGATGGCTTTTGAATAGGAGGAAGGCCTCCAATTCTGGGTCTATCATGATTAATGACCTTGAGCCAGGCACCAAAATCACCTGTAAAATTGGTCTGATTATCGTCTACCGAGAGGTCTGACTTCGAAGTCAGTCACACCCATAACTTGCAAGCTTTCCTATCAGTAAAATGGGTATTCTAATAATAGCTACAGTTATGTAGTGCTTATTACATGCCAGGCATGGTTTCTCTTTATTATAATCGTTATAATCACATTCGCTGTTGTAAAAGACAACCCCCAAATCTCAGGAATTTAACATAATAGAAGGTTGTTTCTTACTTGCTAAAGTCTGATTGGGAGAGGAGTGATGGGGGAGGAGAAGGAGGGTCAGTTAGGTACCAAGATTGATGGGTTTGGCTTTCTTTACCTTTTAGTATGTGGCCTTCAGGGCCATACTTGGACATTCATTTAGCCAATAGGTAGAGAAAGGAGAGAGTAGAGATCTTACGAAAGGTGTTACGGGCTAAGCCTGGAAGGGATCCCCATTGTTTGTGCTTCTATATCCTTGGCCAGATGTGCCAGGGTTTCTCCAGCCACCAAATATCTGTGTGTATCCTTCTTCTCTCACTTAAAACATGTTCCCCTTCCCAAGGGAGGACACTAATATTCTGTGCAGTCATTGCTTGCAGAGGAAAGTTGAGGATCTTTGGGTGAAGCTGAGTTCTAGCCATTGGATTGTGTATGGCTTCTCATGGTCCAGGGAGCCATGAGCCAACAGAGACATGTTATCTGCCCCTCTGCATCCATATCCCACATTGGAAAGGGCAGGGTAGCCGCAGTAAAACTCCCACTAGGAAAAAGCAGTAGTGGAAGACACACACAAGTCACTGGGTTAGTTCTTCTGAAACCTTGGCAAGCAGGCACTGTGTAGTTGTGCCCTGGAAATGGGTGATGTTCCTTGCTTAAACCCTGAGTCTGCTCCTGGGAGAAATTTCCTGGTTTCTTGTTCTCCATGCTCCTAGCTCTGCCTTGTGGTGGGAGGATTGTCTTTGTCCATTTTTTTTTCTTGGCCCTTCCTGAAGCAGGTCCTGAGGGGTATGACCAACCTGAAGCTCTAAATCTTTTGTAACCTAGTTCCTTCCTGCCCTTGAACTTCTAGGGGCCCAAGGATTGTTTTAATGCTGTAACAGTAAAATATTTTTAAAATGCACGCTTAGAGATTTTGCCAATGCAGTTCTCTTAACAACTTAGTAGGATTTTCATCAGTGACATCAGATGTGCCGATAGCCACACCCATAGTCATTTCCTAGAGCTAATTATCAAACTGGATTATTTCTTCACTTTCTTATCTGGATACCTTTCTTTATCTCCCCTTAATGACAGCTACCTTGCAGCCACCAGGCTTATGCGGAAGCTTATACCCTTAATCTGATCATTTGTTTCACTTAAAAGTCTTCTCAGTCTTTACTCTTATTGTTTGGGGTCTAGAAGTCATTGTCTTTTTCAGCTCCTCTTTCTTACTAATGCCTTGCTAAACTCAGCCAGGAGCAATAAAGCAAACTATTACCATTTTTTTTTTTTTTCCTAAACATCTTTCTCTAGAGCCTATAGGCTCAGTTGGCCCAGTTTCTGCTTCTGAGTCGTCCTAGGTGACAGTTAACATTTTACCACTGTCCAACATGAGGCTGTCCAGTTTCCCAGGCCCTACTATCTGACTTCTAAGCCAGGTCCACATATTTAAGCACCCCACTTCTGGTACCAATTTCTTTAGTAGTCAGGGTGATGGTAGCTATTAGATCAGATCAACCATAACATCTTAGTGGCTAAACACAAGAAAAGTAGTCGTCTCATTCATGTTGAGAAAAGTTGATGCCAGGGCAGGGAAATGCTTTGTTCCACAGAAGTTGACGGAGGTTCTGCCTTCTGGAACATTTGACTCCCCAGAACTTCCATGCTCGGGGACAACAGGAGTGTGGAAGAATGTAGGAGGTTTTTATAGGACAGTCTGGATGTGAGTATATCAACTCCTTCCACATTCCAGTGACCAGAGCTCAGTCACACGGCCTCACCTAGAAACGAGGGGGCTGGGAATTATGGTCTCTGTCAGGGTAGCCATTCTAGATTAGAAAGTTGAGGAACAAAAAGTTTCAAGAATCTGTCTGAGGTGACACAGCTCACAAATGGCTGGGTCGGATTTGAACCCAGGCAGTCTGGCTCTGGACTGCCCCTTAGGATATTTGTGAAGATTAAAATAATATAAAAGAAATGACACAGTGTATACAAAGTGTCTTTCCCAGTGTCTCCTGGTAAGTAAATACTTTATACCTATCATGCTTTACGTTTATTGTTATTGTCATCCTAATCCAGAAGTGGGGTGTGGTGTGGATTCATGGTGAATCAGTATGAACCTTTTAGGCATGGGAAGAATATGAATCCAAAACGAGTGGGTGCCCTAGGAAAAGTGTATTATGTACCTGTCTTTTCCCCTCCAGCACCCCTTGCAGAGGGGCTAACACTTGCTGGGCCAGGTAGTGTACTAGCAGGGCGTTCCAGAATACTTCCCGCAGCC
Organism: Felis catus; assembly: GCF_018350175.1. NCBI lineage: Eukaryota > Metazoa > Chordata > Mammalia > Carnivora > Felidae > Felis > Felis catus. The sequence goes on from NC_058374.1 coordinate 126,836,394, forward strand.
TTCACCCCATTCTTGTGAAGTGCGTGTTTCCTCTTCCCATTTTACTGGGGAGGAAACCCAGGCTCAGACAGGTTCAGTGGCTGGCTGAGTTGCCATAGGTACGGAGGGGTAGAATTGGGGTTTGGGCTTCAGAACCTGTGCTCTCTGAAGGGCTACAAGCACCGTGGTGAAGATGAGCCTCTGAGGGGATCCCAGAACAGCCCAAGGGGTGTGTGGAGTGGAAGGCACAGCTTGCCTTGGTGCTGGTGCTCCTGGTTGAGGATTGCCCTTCGTGTGATATGTGATCCCAGCTCTTTTCTCAGCTCGTGCTGGTTTTCCCCATCCTGGCCGCCCCGTGAGGTTGCTGTGTAGCCTCTTCAGCCGAGGCCTCGGGGCGGTGGGTGGCTTTGTGGTCTCCAGGGGACAGCTCTGTCCATACCCTGCCTAGCTGGGTCAGTAGACTCACTGCCAGAAGGAGGGTGGGCCTTCTCGCTAGAACTGCGTGCAGAAATCTGTGGCATGATGGAGACTTTGTCCTGGCCCCCCTGAGAATCCCAGGGCTGGAGTTTCCTCAGACTTCAGAGTTAGTGGACCAAGGTGTAAACTCTGGTGACCTCGGGAAAGCCAGGTAACCTTTCTGAGCCTGGGTTTCCTCATCTGTTAAATGACGATAATGGTAGTACGTCCTTATGGTGTCATCGGGAGGATGAGTTAGTTCACGTAGAAGTCCCTAGGATAGGTAGTATTGGGCGTATCACAAACACTTAATGTCTGGTAGCAATTATTATTATTATCAAATGTTTAAGGGGTGCCAGCTTCCTTGCTTAAAGATCTGCTTCCTGAACCCTGCTTCATGTATTGAGGAAAAACCTTCAAACACTCTACCAGTAACCAGGCTTCCAGGGTTTGACCACTTAACTGGTTGTATGATATCAGACAAGTTACCTAGCCTCCCTGTGACTCATTCTTCCCCTTTGTTAAGTGAGAATAATAATAAAAGCAAATTCTTAGGGCTGTAGGGAAGTGTCTGACATGTAGAAATTGCTTGATAAATGTTGGTGTTGTTCTATTACGTTCATTATGATTTTTTCTGTAGGCACTATGTTAGATGTTAAGTAACATGGTCCCTGACCTCATGGGGCTTGCAGGCCTGTAGTGAATTATTTCCATCATGAATAATCATGTAGGTATACATTTACAACTGTGATGGTTGCTACAAAGGAGAGATACCTGGGGTAGTCAGGAGTAAGGGAAGGCTTCGATGAGGATGTGAGGCTTGAGTGAAGTCGAAGAATGACCCATTTGGTTGAAAAGGTAGAGGAGTACTCCATGATGCAAGCAGAATGTGCAAAGGGCCCGTGGCAGAAGGGAGCATGGTGAGAAGGAGCGTGGCCAGAGTGGCTGGAATGGGAGAACAAAGTGAGGAGAGCTGGGTGGAGGTTGGACCAAGCCATCTTCCAGATTAAAGAGTCTTCTTTTCCCAAGGACACTGCAAAACCTTTGAAAGGTTTTAAGGAGGGCAGCTCTATGATCAGATTTGTGGTCTAAGAAGCTCATGTAGGCTGCAGTACTGAGAACAGATAGGAAGGAAGGGGAAGGTGAATGTGGGAAGGCCAGTTAGATATTGTTATCAGCCCCATCCTACCCAAGAAGAATCTGAGGCTGTGAGACATTTCGTAACTTGCCCAGAGTCTCTGAGGCAATGAAGGCAGAGTGGGGATTTGAGCTCAAGTCTGAGGGACTTCAGATTCTCCCTTTCTCCCACCCATGTGGTAGCATTCCTGGGGAGCATTCCATCCAACCCTCACAATTTTACAGGTAGGGAAACTGAGGCTCAGAGTGAGACTCCCCTTGCCCAACGTCACAAGGTCTTACAGCAGAGCTGGAACCAGTACCCGGGCTTCTGGATTCTTAGCCCGTCTCCTATTCTCTGTGATGCATTGCTTCCTCCAGACCAGCTCACTCCTTGGGGACAGAGAGGGCTGAGAAGCTGCGTTGTTGACAGCAGTTTTCGAGATTAATTTACAGCCAGGCTATACCATCTCCAGCTTTTACTCAGCGTATCACAGTAAAAGAAATGCTAGTCCAGGAGCATGGGGGAGGTTCCCCATTCGCTTGCGACTGAGCCAACGAAAGCAGTTACTTGCTATGAAGATCAGGCATGCTCCATGCGGAACCACATTAGCTGCTCCCCAGTGCGTTAACATCCAAAAGCAAATCAGAGAGGCAGTTTGATACCTTAAAAAACAATGCTCGTGTCAGAAGTTGAGGCTGCTTGGATTAACTGGGTTCTTTTGGGTGGCGTGTGTCATTGTTTCTTCCTAATCCCAGCCCATAGCACCACCCAGAAGTCAGGATGTGCATGCGTAGGCAGACACAGATTACCAATCTCTCTCTCTCTCTCTCTCTCTCTCTCTCTCTCAATGGCCTCAGAGAATTTCAAGTACTGGGGAACAGATACAGCGTTTCCTTCCCTCGGCCTCCCCTCTGGCCTCTTTTCTTGGCCTCCTGCCCCTCCTACCCCTTGCAGCCTTACCTTTGCTGACTCTGAGGGCTACGGCCTGGGCTCACCCTTGTGAGCAACAATGGACATGGTCCTGCCCTGAGAAGCTTGCAGACCTGAAGTAGGTTTAGTTTATCCACAGATAATCACCCAAATGTAAAACCGTGCCCGTGACCGTAGCTCCTCGGCAGAGGTTCACAGGGTCGTAGGACAGAGTCTTCTCAGACTGTGGGGTAAAGTCTGGGGAGGCCCAGCTGGCCGTCCTGTGTGCCTCCAGGGGTGACTGGGGATACCAGACCTCCGGGGATCCTGGGTGGGATTGGGGGTTAAGATGCGTGGTTACCTTCCCGCAGTCATGTCATCGGGGCCGGGAACGGAGCTGGGAATCTCCTCTCTCAATTCTGAATTCTGCGTGTGCCCCACTCTCTTTAGAAACCTACCCCACCCCTCCCCCCCTCTCTCCATTCTGCAGCTGCCATTTTCAAGGCCAGATGCTGAGTCTCCAGATGCTTGTTCTTCCCATTCCTGGGGCGGACTGGTGTGGGTGGGAGGCTAAGCGAGTGGCCAGGTGTGGGGCGCCCCCTCTTTCTCTTCCCCTCTCCATCTCCCGGGCTCCTTCCCTCCTGGTCCTGCTGCTGCCGCTGACCCTCTTGCTGTTCCAGGTTTTCCTTTCCCTTAGCGTGAGAGCTGTGGAAAGAGGAACAGAAAGGGCGACAGACCAGGAGCAAGCTGGCGATTTTGCAGCCTCTGGTGGTCTCAGCATGTGGAACCCCTTGGGGCAGCTGGGAGCCTGCAGAGTGGGGGCTGGTGGTAGAAAAGGAGGGGGTGCAGGAAGGTGCCTGAACCCTCTAGCAAGTAGGAGGGCTTCTTCGGCTCAGGTCTAACCGGGTTTACATATGCTGTGTGGCCTGGGACAGGCCCCTGACCTCTCTGAACCTGTTTCTTCTTACAAGAATGGGAAATAATGATAATACTAGGTTCTGGTATTCGTGTTGCCATAAGTGTCAAACAAGGCAACACTTTGGAAAACAGTAAAGCCTGGAATTTACTAATGGGAAAAGGTAACATTTACGGAGTGTTTATCACTGTATTAGGGCTTTCCTGAGAAACAGAACCAATAGGATATATAGAGATTATATATGAGGCGATTTGTTATGGGAATCAGCTCACACGGTTGTGGAAGCCAGAAAGTCCCACAATTTGCCAGTGCTAGATGGAGAACCAGAAAAGCAGGTGGTATAATTCAGTCTAAATCCTGAAGCCTGGGAACCAGGGGCCACTGGCGTTAAGTCCTGGAGTCCGAAGGCCTGAGAACCAGGATTTGCTGCCCTTTAGCTTCCCAGTGGCCTGTGTGAAAAGAGCCATCGTGAGCAGATACACAATTCTCAGTATGATGGATGAGACAGAAATAAACTAGCTGCTGTAACTTTTCCTGCAATTTAGGCCTGAACGAAATTTATCAGCAGGAGGCTAGAAGCAGTTATTAAGTGGCACTTAGCAACCTCACATTTCAGCCCATAGTTGTTAACAAAGAACAAAGAGAGCCTCCTCTTGATTGCAAAGGGTCTCTCTCCCCTGTCTGTCCCCCCCCTCCCTCATACCTTACCGAACATCCAGTTGTGGTATGTGAGTAAACAGAAGGCCAGGGATGGGGCAGCATATCAGTGTCCCTCCTGTGTTCTGGAGGAGGGTCTTAGGGTCAGAAGTTGGCCTGGAAGCTTCTATCTGTGTCACATGGTCCCTAGAGACAAGATATGCATTCATTTGAGTAAAAGTATATAAATGCTCCTCTGGGGAAAAATTAGCACCCTGTGCACTGTACCTGTAGATGTGGTCTTCAGCAAGCCTGGGTGCGAATTTGGGGAGGGCAGAGAGCGCTGGATGGGGTCTGGGCTTTGGAGAGATCAGCACCGGTGTGGTCCAATACCGTCCTCTTAAGGGTTTAAAAACAGAGGAGGGGATGAAGCCCACTGTAGAACAAGGTGTGTGGTCTCAGGCAAGTGATTTAACCTCTCTGGACTTTTTTCCTTTTAATTTTTTTTTAATGTTTATTTATTTTTGAGACAGAGGGAGACACAGCATGAACAGGGGAGGGTCAGAGAGAGAGGGAGACAAAGAATCCAAAGCAGGCTCCAGGCTCTGAGCTGTTAGCACGGAGCCTGATGCGGGGCTCGAACTCACAGACTGTGAGCTCATGACCTGAGCCGAGTTGGAGGCTCAACCGACTGAGCCACCCAGGTGCCCCTGGGCTTTTTTTTTTTTTAATTATTTATTTTGAGAGAGAGCAAGCTGGGGTGGGGCAGAGAGAGAGAGAGAATCCCAAGCAGGCTCTGTATTTATTGTCAGTGTGGAGCCCAACGCAGGGCTTGAACCCAAGAACCATGAGATCATGACCTGGGCTTGAAACCAAGGGTCAGATGGACGTTTAACCTACTGAGCCACCCAGGAGCCCCTGGACTTGTTTTCTTGTCTAAAAAATCCCAAGAGTTTCAAGGCTCAAAGGATCATCAGTTATGATAGCGATCTATAAACTACAAAATAATCATTTGTTCATTCATTCATTCATTTGACAGATATTTGTTGAGGGCCTGCTGGGTAGGAGGCATGGTTCTGAGCACTTAGCATATATCAGTTCACAGACAGACAAAGACCTTCAAAGACCATGAATTCTAGTTGGGGGAGACCTTAAACAATAATCGTAAGTAAGCAAATATAGGATGTTAGAAAGTGATAACTGCCATAGAAAAGGTAAATCAGAGTGAGGGGGATTGGGAGGGCTGGGATGGTGAGTTGTAATTATAAATAGTGTGGTTAGGGTGGTCCCACTGAGAAGGTGACATTGATGCAGACAGGTGAAGGAGGTGAGAACTTTGTGTGAGTATCGGGGCGCCTGGGTGGCCTAGTTGGTTAAGCATCTGACTTCATCAGGTCACGATCTCACGGTTCGTAAGTTTGAGCCCCACATCTGGCTCTCCTCTCAGCACAGAGCCAGCTTCAGATCCTCTGTCTCCCTCTTTTTCTGCCCCTCCCCAGCTTGTGTGCACTCTCTCTCTTTGTTAAAAATAAACAACAAAAAAATTTAAAAAATTAAAAAATGGTAATGCAAATACTAAAAAAACAAAAAAACAAAAAGAAACAAAAAAAAAAACGGTGTGAGTACCTGAGGAAGGAGTGCTGTTGGCAGGGGAACAGCCAGTACAAAGGCCCTGAGGCAAGAGTAGCAAGAGTAGCAAAGAAGCCCTTGTGGCAGAGAAGTGTGGGTGAGCCAAGAGGAATAAGAAGTGAAAGCAGAAAACTATAGAAAGCCAGGTTGGGCAGGTCCTCATAGGCTATTGTAGGCTTTGGCTTTTACTTTTAGTGAACAGGAAGCCGTTACAGGATTCTCAGTAAGGATTTGTAGGTCTGACTTATGATTTAAAAGGATCACTTTGGTTGCTGGTTGAAAACGGGCTGTAGAAGAGGAAGAGTAAAATGAAGACCACCGGATAGAGGTTCTTAAAATAACCCAGGCAGGAGATGGTGGTGCACTAGACCAGGGTGTTAGTAGTGGAGGTGGCTAAGAAGTGGTTGGATTGGGGTCATAATGAAAAGGAAGAGTCATGGGGCGCCTGGGTGGCTCAGTCGGTTAGGCGTCCGACTTCGGCTCAGGTCATGATCTCACAGCTCGTGAGTTCAAGCCCCGTATCGGGCTCTGTGCTGACAGCTCGGAGCCTGGAGTCTGCTTCTCATCCTGCGTCTCCCTCTCTCTCTGCCCCTCCCCCGCTTGTGCTCTGTCTCTCAAAAGTGAATAAATGTTAAAAAAAAAATTAAAAAAAAAAAAGAAGAGTCACAAAGACGTTGTTGACACATTGGCGGGGGGGGGGGCGGGGGTGGAGGGTGCGGTCAGGAAAGGAGAGGAGTCAAGGATGACTGCAGGGTTTTTGGTCTGAACAACTGGAAGGTTGGAATTGCATATACTGAGCTGGGGAAGACTGGGGAATGAACAGGGTTGCAGATGGCAGAGAGATTGGGAGTCCAGTTTGGAACGTGCGAAGCTTAAGGAGGCTTTGAGATCCTTAGGTAGAAATGTCAGCTAGGTGGTTGGATAATCATGGCTGCATTCAGGAAAGACTTTGGTTTGCAGGTATAAACTTAGGAGTCAGAAGCATATAGATGGTTTCTAAAGCCATGAGACATGACAAAGTCCCCTAGGGAATGAGTGTAGAAGAGATAGGTGGGCCAAGGGCTGGGCCTTTCCGTGGGCCAGGCCGAGGAGGAGCCAGCAAAGGACGCTGAGGAGCAGGAGCCAGTAAAAAGAACAGAAATGTCCTCATAGTCAATGGAAGAAAGCATCTAGGAGGAGGAAGGGCTCATCTGTGCCTTGTGGCCTGCGAGGTAGTCACCACCATCATGTCCTGAGCTGTGGGGGTATTTTCGCCTGCCACCCCAGGGACCACTTTGGGCCCGAAGAAAACAAGCAGGATCAAGGTGCCTGATGGGGACCACACTAACCGTAATGAACCAGGAAGATGTTTGGTATGTTTTCTCAAAGGGACGGAGGCAAAATGGTCTCAGTGTGTCATCTATAAACTGAGGGGATTAGACCAAATCACTGACTTCAGACTGGACTCTCCTGGTCTGAAAGTTCTATAAAGGGCATTCAAGTGGGGAGGCTTCCCGTCCCACCCTGCACACTCACTTCACCAGAGCTGCTACCCTTCCATCTGTTTTAGTATATTTGACTTTTGCATAAGATGCATTTGAGAAAGGGATTCTGTTTGTTGCCAAATAGAGTCTGCAAAGCACTGGTCTGGAAGATTAGCAAGTCCTTCCTGCTCTGACATCCTAGGAGGCTCAGCTACTCAGGGAGCAGGGATGCCACCATGTGCCTGTTTCTGTGCTTTGTTTGGCTTTGGCTGTGGAGACCAGGAGGGTGTGTCCCCCTGGGGCTGGGAGACGCACTGAGCCAAGTGGAATAGGGAAGGGAGAGTTAGGTAGGTGCTGTGCTTGGAACCTTGTAGAGCTCCAGGATCCCAAGGGGATGGAAGAAAGAAGAAGAACCATTATTGGCAACAAACAGAACGGGTGGGATGCAGGGTCCAATTAGATGCTTCCAAGTCCAAGATGTCTCCTCTCTCCCCCTCCTCCTTATTGTTTGCAATTCTGCTTTTCTCCTGATGCAAAGCTCTTCTTTTTATCCCCCCTTCACTGCTGCATCCTCACCTCCTGGGTGCCATTTTTGATACAAGGGAGCAAAGGTGGAACTCATCAAAGTCATCTCTGAACCAAAAATAACCCTGTCCAGCCAGACACGTCCCGACCTTCCAGGTCAAAGTGCTTGCTTTCATTTGTCAGTGCTGCTACATTCACCTATGGCTCTCAGAGGTCTGAGGTTTAAAGCTGGCTTGCCTCTGTATTAAATATGTATATTTTTTTCCTAGTAAGTTCCGGGAGTAAATCAGTTTTACATCAACCAAAGGATCAGTCCTGAATTCCTAAACCCCAGTGTAGAAGATGGGGGCTTTGGGATGTTATGGCTTAAGTTGTTTGCTCATTAAAATGTCTAATCTGGCTGATGTTCTGGGGAGGAGTCTGTATGGTGTATCTTGCTATGTAGCCAAACGTCTGAGATCAGACAGCCTGGGTTCACAACGTGGCATCATCCCTTATTGGCTGGTGGCCTTGGGTGAGTTCTTCTCTCCCGGCCTTAGTTTCCCCCCCCCCCCCCCCCCCCCCCAGCGCATAGGAATGTTTTGGGGCTGGGACGAAATGCCATGATACTTACGAGCACTTAGTGTGGGGCAGTGAGCGCTTGATACATGACAGCTATTATTGCTGAAATTCTCAGTCCCTAGTCCCCTGAAACCTCTACTGTACCACCCATCAGGTTATACTGTGAACAGTCCACTTACCTGTCCATCTTTATAGGCCAGGCGATTTCCTGTTCATCTCTGGGTCTCTAGTGGGCACATAGTTGGCACTTACACAGATTTGTTCAATGAATGAATGAGGCCATGGAACACAAGCTCCATGCGAGCAGGGTATTTGTATATTTCACTCCCCACCATCACCCCGAGACTTAGAACGGTGTCCACACACAGTGGGCACTGAGTAAATATTTTGTAGTCTGTGAAATGAGCCATGGATCAATGAAACTTCACTAACAGGCAAACCAAGAGCCTGGAGCTAACCACTGGCCAACGGGCTGGGAGTCTTCCCCTGTATTTCTAAATTCCCAGCCCTGAAAAACTCTCCTTTTCAAAGCTTGCCTCTCTCTTTGAAGAAGAGAAAAAGAATGGTTCCTCATTATTCCTTTATACCCACTTTCCTCCTGTGAGACGGCACCTTGCTCTCATTCAAAGCTGAAAGCTGTATCTGCATATAGACTCTTGGATCTTCGAACTGGAAGAAGCCACACAAGGCTCCTGGTATAGCCCTGCTGCCTTCAGATGGGTGTCTGATGGAGTTTGCAAACCAGACATCTGAGAGCCAGGGGGATTAAGAGATGTGCGTGGGGCCGCACCACCGTTGGCAGATGAGCGGGTCAGAGAAAGTGGAAGGTCCTCACTTCACGGCTGGACCTGGGCCTTAGCTCCCTGAATCCCAGCTTGGTGTCCATACTGCCATGCTGCCCCAGGGAAAAAGAAACAAGGCTTTGTTTCCTTTCCTCAACTGTGATTCAACCCTTTGTCCTGTTGATTGAGGTCCGCCTTGAGTCGGAATCAGTGTAGAGCACTCTCCAGACATTCTCTCAGCTCAGTCCCTCCAGCCCCACCGATGAGGTCGGTATCTTTAGTTTGCCCCGCACAGCCTGGGGAACTGAGTCAGAGAGGCTGAAGAGACCCACTGAGGGCCGTGCTGTCAGGGTGCAGGAGCTGGGAGTCCCGCCCTGGCCACCTGGTGGGCCACTGGCAGGCTGTCCTGTGACCCATGCTGGCCGTCGGCAACAAGGGTGCAGTGTGACCCGTGAGAACTCCTTAAATGTTCTAATAACACTAAGACTGTGTCTAGACCATGATAAGACAGCTGGTCAGTTCCACAGCGGGGGGAAAAAAAAAATCAGCGATTAGATGAATAATCAATTTAATCAGATTGGCAATGTGGAATTGTAAAGAGAAAGCAACAGTGTATCTATTCCCACCCCCAGTACCCCCCACCATGACTCAGTGTCTGTGGTTTTGTTGGTCTCTCTCCATCTCTCTTTGTCCTTCATTTGAGAAGTAGTTCAGCGTCTACTAAGCACTAGGCACTGTTATAGGAGGAAAAGCACACGTCGCTACCGGTATATAGTCCAGTTTGGGGATTACAAAGACCAGGACCACTTTTTTCCCTGGAACAGTGTGACATTTATTGATTCAAATGCTTAAGCTGAGCCAGTTTAACCTGATGCTCCTATTGACTAACTCGGGTCTGTGTCGTCTTCCCCCTTCCTCAGGGAGCAAACTCATCTGCCAATTGAGTAGCCTTGAAGCGAGGGGCCCCTGGAAGAGAGGAGGAAACGTTTGCTGTTTTTCAGGTTGCACTAACTGTAATTGTGAACCCCACAGTGCTTGTTATTATTAATTCTTTAGGCCTCCACAGTTTACAAAATTCCATCAATTATTTCTATCAGTATTCCTAACAGCCCTGTGTATTAGCATGGGTGGTAGGCATTAGTGGCCTCATTCTGAGGGTGCCAGAGGTGACCTGTCTTGTTCAAGGTCGCTAAGTAAGTGGCAGCATGGGGCAGCTGTTTGAATCCTAGTCCGGTGCTCTTTCTGTGCGTCCCAAGTCGCCCCTTTGTGCATTGTGGGTGCTCAAGAGTTTTTTTTTTTTTAATGTTTATTTATTTTTGAGACACAGAGAGACAGAGCATGAACGGGGGAGGGTCAGAGAGAGAGGGAGACACAGAATCTGAAGCAGGCTCCAGGCTCTGAGCTGTCAGCATAGAGCCCGACTCACGGACCATGAGATCATGACCTGAGCTGAAGTCGGACGCTTAACCGACTGAGCCACCCAGGCACCCTGTGGGTGCTCAAGAGTTTTGAGAAACTGGATTGAATATCCCAAGGCAGGGAGGAAGAGTACACAGGGGTCCCGTCTGAAGACTAACCAGGATGTGGAGGTTATCCCAGCTTTTGGCCCTCCTAACCTTTGGAGGTATGGGGTTACTGTGCCCCTCCCCTGCAGCCTGTCAGGTCAAGGTTCAATGGAGCCTTGAATCTGACCTTGGCCCCTACTTTTACATCTTCAGCCATTGCAGGAAGCTTCTCATGGGCTTCAGATGCTGCTGCTTGAAGGTCACAAAGTCCATGGGATGTCCACGCAGAAAGGAGGAGGGTTCCTGCTGTGCTCTGCAGGACACAGCCCCTTAGCCAGCTTCCCACGGGCCCAGAAAGAATGGGCTATGAGAGCCTCTCCACTTGACTTTCTAGAGGAATCTATGGCCCAGCCTGAGCAAACTCTTTCTGAAAGAAAGCACAAGTTCAGAGGCTCACGAAGGCTGGTGTGCCTTAGCTCAGCTGTATAATCCATCCTGTTCTTGTATACAAGAAGTTGCTCCGTGTTGCACTGGGCACTTGAAAAGAGGGGGCGTGCCCAGTGAGAGACACGCTCCCGGACAGGTTTCTTGCCTTTGTTTTCAGTCTGCCAAAAGTTTTCCATTGCAAAGGCTTGTCACAACTAGAAATCCTTACGTATTCTGTGCACAGGGTCTCTGTTATGGATCTTAATCATTCATCATGTTTTCCTTAAAGTAAAATGAGTTTTCTGTGAAAGGAGAAGTAGGAGGTTATTGATAGTACATCACATATCAAGGAAAGCTTCAGTTTGTTTCCATTTGGAAGAAGTGAGGGCAAGTGTTTATTAACTTCAGCAGTACCAGGAAAACAGGCAGCCATTGTGTGTGTGTGTGCGCGCGCGCGCACATGTGTGTGTGCATGTGTGTGTGTATGCGGGCCTACATTAGTCCAGCAGACTTGTCAGAAATCGGGCATTTGCCAAGGCTTCTGATCTTAGTTGAGTTTTGATAGCTAAAATTGGCAGACTGTCACGTAGGTAGTTTTAACATCTTCCTTATTCCAGCCTCCCTGCCTTTGGAGGCACCGTCCCACATCACGCCCAGACATACCCCATCAAATTTATATTATGGCTGGAAAAAAAATTGTAATGATTTTGCTTTTGGGATTGTTTTGCCACACGTACATCTCATTTTTCGGTGGGCTCTGATTTCTCTGCTGTCATCATGTATCCTCAGGAATTCTTGCAAAATGAGAAAAATCTAACCAGCCCTTCCCGTCCCCCCCCCCCCACCCCGAATGTAATGAAATTGTAATGAATGTTGACGTCAGCAGTTCATGATGTTGACTTCATGTTACAGGTTTTAGCCGCTTAATTACACAGCTATTCATTATGGCTTTGCGGTTTTCTTTTCATGTTTTGGAGCTGACAATTTTCACTTTTAAGGCTTTGGGTATTTTTGTAGGCCCAAGAAGAGGCCCAGGAACTGAGTTGCCTAGTGGGAAAAAATGATCCCGTGCTGGTGACATTAAGAAACCGAGTTGAGATCAGCCTCAGGCCACTCTGAGAATTGCACTGCGCATCTCACACATATGCACACTCACTCACACCCAGTCTCACGTACACACTCACATTCATACTATGATGCAGTTGTTGCGATAGTTAGAATCTAGCACAAAACCAGAGTGATCCCTCTCCGGCTTCTCCCTGCTTGCTGCTGATGGTGCCTTGTGTCGTCTACAGATCCGGACAGGACAGGCAATTTGGTCCATGGGTGTTTGGGCTTAGAGGTGTGGCCCTGCGGTGTGTTTCCTTCCTTGTACAATTCACCGGTCCCTTTTCCTACAGCTCCGCAGGCACTGACACAGCCCTTGGGGGTGCTAATTAAGCAGCCAACCTTCCCATTTTAGAACAATGAGCACCAGACAGAAACAACACTCCTGGGAGGCTCACCAGAGACTTCCCAGAATGGAGCCCTTCCCTAGTTCAGTCGCTATAACGGTCTGCACGTTCCCAAGTGTGTCTTCAAAGACTTGCCCAGGGTTGTTTTCTTTCTTTCTTTTTTTTTTTTTTAATCAGGAATTTGGTGAGGAGAAGAAGGGCAGTGCTGGGGGCTGGAAAGACAACCATGAATTTGACGCACTTGATGCCCCTGGGAAGCTCGTGCGATTCCTCAGGTGCAGGATGATATGAGCTGCAGTGGAGGCTGGAGACAGCCGGCCACAGCGGGGGCAGGGAGGCAGACTCCCAAGCCACCGGTAGCTGGGAACTCTGTGAGCAGAGGAGCCGAGGATGCTGTTAGCACACGCCTGAGCTCGGCCCCTGCATAACTGGGCCACGCTGAGCCAAAGGCGTGATGGGGATTGAGTCACTGGGGCCCTGCCACTGAAAGCCACCTGTAACCACTTTCATTCATAGCGCTGTTTGGAAGGTGTTTCTAAAGCACTTACCTCGTGGCCAGTCTTGTGCTGGGAGCTGAGGATCCCTCAGTGAATGGGAACAGCATTACCCTCATCTGTAAGCTGAGGAAGGGAGTTGGGTTGTTGGTGGATTTCAGACTTGGTAGCAACCCTCAGGTTTGGAATGCAGCCTTTCTGGGAACCTAAATATAGGAAACACAAAAAAGCAGATCTGTTTTTGTTTGATCACTATCCCCTTTGTGAATAGTGGACCCTACTCCGGTGTGGAACCCAGTTTGAACACCAATGGGTGCGATTATCCCTGAGGAACCTTCCAGGAGCCCACGCTATTCTAGAATTCTGGGGTTTCTTGATGACAGGTGAGTTCCCTTCCATTCCCAGTCATCATGATCCTGTGTCTGGAATCCCAAACTACCCATCGGCTGAAGCTATCATCCTTCTTTGCCTATGGATGCCAGATTCATGTTCTGTTTTCCTTTGGGGGATGGGAGGAGTCTAAGTGCTGAAGCTTCCATCCGAGAAGCCTGCTTGCAGGAGAGGGGAGGAGGGATGACACGTGGTCAGTTGCTCTGTCTCTCTCACCATTCAGAGTGACTCTCAGCTACAAGGATTGTGGTCGTACCATTGCCACCATCATTCCACCTGCCATGCGGGCCAGAGCCACTGACCCCCATCTCCGACCAGAGTGTCTCAGGACCATACAGACCACAGTCAGCCTCCTCACTAGAGCCTCACCTTAGTCTTGCTCTTCCTGTTCAGTCCATCCCTCCTGGCACCCCAGCCGCGCTCTGAGTACTATTTCCCTATTGGCTACAGAGTCAGGTGCAAGCTTCTCACCCTGGTACATCCTAATACCTGCCCCAGTGGAACCTCTACAGCTTCCCAGGCTACTCCCATCCTCCCCCAAACACTTTCATTCCTAATTCCAAGCTTCTGCTCGAGCAATCTGTCCACCTGGAATGGCTCCTTTCTTCCCCTCCTCTCAGCTGCATGGCTGCAAGTCAAGCCCTCCATCCTTCCTGGGGCTGTCCCAGAACAAGCAGATTTTCCCTTCTTTGAAATCCCTCAGCCCTTGCCTTTGCTGTCTGAAATGCTTCATATGTGGATCACATGGGTCCTTTTGTTGGAAATCTTTTGCTGTGGCTTTGACCTGCATCTCCCATTACCCATAAGCTCTTCGAGGGCAGAGTCTGGACCTTTCAATTCTTTTGCCCCTTTCCCTGCCCTGTGCTCAGTGAAGATATTACTTGATCAAAGCTTCCAGAATTAGAGCACAAACCTATGTAGTATCCAGTTAGAGCATTCCGATTGCTAAAGGTGGCCAGAATTGAAGGTGCCTTTCTTGACCAAGAAGCTTTATTTTAATTGGCCAATCTGATGTCAGATTGTGTTTGGTAGCTAGTATCAGAGACCAAACTAACTGGCTTTAAACAAGGCAAGGAGTTGTTTTTCCTCTCTTATAAGAGCCCAAGGCAGGTTGGCAGTTCAAGGTCAGGTAGGTGATTCTACGGCATCTCAGGTTCCTTTGTCTTTCTGCCCTGTCATCTTTAGCACGTGGTTTGCATTCTCAAGGTACCTCATGGCCCCAAGATGGCTGCTACAGCTCCAGTCATCATTTCTGCATTTTAAGCATGATAAAGAATGAGGAAGGGTGGAGAAAAGCCCTTCTTTTAAGGAGCCTCACTGTTGGCCCCATCTATTAATTCTGCTTATATCTCTTTAACCAACGCTTGGCCCCTCTGCAGCCACCATTTCTCCAAGGGAGGCTGAGAAATTCAGTTCTTTAGCTGGACATATTTTTCCCACCATGACTCCCCAATCAGAGTGCTCTTACTATGGAAGAGGACAGGAAGGGATATCGATTGGGTTGGCAGCCGGCAGTGCCCGTTGTAGCTGGTGAATGGCACCTGTTGTTTTCCAGGCTGAAGAAGTGCCTGTCAAAAAAGGCAACAGATATTTCCAGTTCATGCTTGCAACTTTTTGCCAGTGAATCCCAGGACTTCAGAGGTTGGGTTTCTCTGAGATCTCATCCTCAGACGAGTATTTCTTGAATGATTCACCCTGAGCCCCCAAAACCACTGGATGCAATTGGCCTCATAAAGGGGTGATGGCTGACACTCTTGTCGTGGCCAGCTCATCCTTTAGCACTGAGGAATGGTCCTGGTGTTCTGGGTCACTTTAAAGATTTGCTAAAGCGAACATGGAGACAGGCCATGCCTTCTGTGTTAAAGTCATTGTCCCTGTACTTGATAATGAACATAATCTTGATTCCACACAATTTTGAGCTTCAATACAGATTTAATATTTCTGTATGTTTTAATTGAACAACCTGATTATATTGATAAAAGTAAATTCTGATTTTCAAAAGTGACTGATTTGCTTTTAAAGTCACTCTAGTACATAAAAGGTCTCTAAAAGAAATTGCAGTTGCTCTAGAAAGCACTCGTGATTTTATGGTCAGACCTTGTTTATTTCCAATGGAAGACAGTGGTCTTCCAGCCTGGTCATTTATCCTGGCTCCCCAGAAGCTTCAGCCGGATACCACTCTTGCTTTTACTGGCCCTCAGGAGGTTCTCTCTGTCTGGAAGGGGAGTCCCTTTTTACTTGCCTCTGTTTGCAGGATATTTAGTGTTTGGGGATGAGTGTGAAGTATCTTGTCGGTGAATCACCATGGACTGTCTCAGGGTTGAAAAGATGGGCAAAGTCAAGTGTGAAGGGGAACAGAGGGACCCTTTATAAATAAGTGGACACTTCAGTGGGCCTGAAAAATACATCTTTAAGGCCCAACACCAAGAAGATGCTCCATTCTCTGATTTTATGTTATTTTACTTAAAAAAGTATGGAAGCTTCACGAATTGTGTGTCACCCCCGCACAGGGGCCACGCTAATCTTCTCTGTATCCTTCTAATTTTAGTATGTGTGCTGCCTAAGCGAGCCCCGTTTCTTTGATTTTAGAACTCTCCATGAAGGTAGACTTCTGTGAGAAACGATTTTTTCTGTGGAGAGAAAGGGCTTGGTATTAGTTTCAAGTGATAAAACATCCAGCCCAGACTTCGTGTAAACATAAAGAGAAGGGAAGTATTGGCCAGTGTAAATGAGGAGTCCAGGAACAGGATTGGCTGCACGAGCTGCTTGATTGAGGACTCCCATCATGACCTCAGACCTCAGCTGCCCCTTGCCCTTTTCAGCTGTGGCTTCCTCCCTGCGTGGGTTTATCTTCAGCTCAGCCAGCCAGTTGGCTGTCGCTACCCCAGACTCGACTTCCTCCTGCTAAATCAGGAGACGAGAAAGCACTTTCCTTTCCTCATAAACACGTCCTATGCGCTTTGGTTCTGACCCGATGTTAGTGGAACCCATCCCTGACCCAGTCACTAAGGTGAAGGTTTGCCCACGCCAGAATGAGGCTTCTTCCAGAAGCAGGGTGGTCCCAGAAAGCTGGAAACCATGCAGTTGCAACATCCAGAAACTCCAGAGAATGAAGGTGGGATCTAGAATGACAGAGAGGGGAGTTTTTATGGGGCTCCTGGGGCTGCAGCAAGAAAGCCATTATTTCAGGCCGAAGCTGATGGATGGTTAATACTGGTCTCAGTCCTCATCAGCAATGTTCATTCATTCCTTTGTTCACCCATTCATCCAGTTCTTTCATTCACAGCACACACATATCTCATGCAGTCCTCATGGGAGTCCCATGACTGGCCTTGGCCTGATTAGACCCAGGGAGGTCATGTGACTTGTCTAAGGTCTCATTGTCTATAAATAGTGGAATCATGACTCACACCTGGGGCTTTTGAGGTGGTTCGTACCTATTCCCACTCAACTGCCCTGCACAGTGGAAGACAAAGGCCTTTGCTCTGGAGCAGGGATTTGACCGGGGCATGACATCGGTAACTCTGAGATCCCTTTTGGGTCTGAGTTTATGATTTTGGGAGAGATGGAAGGTCTAGAGTTAGGAGGGAGCAAGACGGAGAGGATTTTGGAGAAGCACTCCCACTGAGGAAAGCTAGGAGGTACATGAAGGGGCATCCCAGACCCGAGAATGGCCTTTGTGACGGTCCTATGAAAGTATCCTATAGCCAGATCTCAGTTACAGGAAATATCACAGAACAGAAAGTCCTTCAAACTGAGACTGCTCCTAAATTTCAGACAATACAAAGTAAATGCAATTTTTACTAAAGCCGAAGATGCTGGCTTGCCAGACTCTATCCCCGGGTGCCTGAGAGTAAATAGCCAAGGCCACAGGATCACACCCCCATTCTGGTCCTGCAGGGAATGAAGAAAAATACATCAGGGCTCCCTGGCACCAGACACAAAACTGGAGTATTTTTATGCGATGTTTTTACAGTGACTGTCATAACTGGCAATATTCCTAAAACTTACTGGGGATAATCGTAGTTTTATTTCATCCCTGTAAAAGTCTTTTGTTTAGAGTAGCATGTAATATTCTATAAATTTCCATGTAAACTCTACCCTTCCGCTTTTCACATGGGCCAGGTAGTACCTTCAGCTGATGACTCAGGACATTTTGGCTTTATTTACTAAAGTAGTCCTTCTAAATTGGGGGAAATTAAATTCAATCTGAGCCGGTTCAACCCTGCAGAATTTTATTGAGCCGTGAGCCTCGCGCTGTTCTAGATTAGGGGCTGTAAAACTAAATAAAATAGTGTTCCTGTCTTCAAGGGTGTTTCAATTAACTAGTGCTCAAGCCAAACTACCCCAACACTTAGTGGCTTAAAGCAACCCATTGATTTTGCTCTCAGCTTTGTGCGTAGGGATCTGGAAAGGGCTCGGTCGGGCAGTTCATCTCCGATGCACACGTCTGGCTTGCACATCCCTGGGGTTGCCAAGAGGTGGGCTAGAGGAGTCACTCCCAAGATGGCTTCCTTACACACACGGTTCGGTGCCTTGATGCTTTTCCACCCATCTCCACACAGCATCTTGTCTTCTGGGGCCTCTCCGCATGGCTTGGACTAAACGCAGCATGGAGGTCTTAGGGTGATTGCCCTTCTGTCATGGTGGCTGGCTTCCAAGAGGTGGAAGGTAGAAGCTTCCGGTTCAGTTAACGGCTACATCCCAAACTGGTGCGGAGTCACTTTCACAGTTGGCCAAAAGGCACAGCACACAGCCCGCTTCCGAGGGATGGGGAAGAGCCCCACATCCAGGTGGGGGAGTGGCAAGGTCACGTTGCAGAGGAGCACGTGCCACGGGACAGATGACTGCAGCCATTACCATCGCATGGTAAAATGCAATCCGCCACAAGGACAGCAAAACGTGCAATTTAACAAATTATAATGCGGGAACATAACCCCAACCAACCGTAACAGCACCAGCGAGTCAAAATAGAGGGTGGGGTAATGGGCTCTCTAGCGGGGTGGGAAGCAGGGGGAAATGGTCAGAGACATCCTCTGCAGGAAAGAGGCAACTGAGTTGGGCTGTGAAAGATGAATGGTTTGTGCATTTCAGAGAGAGGGAATAGTATATGTGTGAAGACGTGTGGTGGGGTCCTTGAAGGGCTTACCTAGAAATACCCCCCGCCCCTGCACTTCATTACTTGTATTTAATTTTAGTTGGGTTTTTATGTTGTGTGTATGTGTGTGTGTGTGTGTGTGTGTGTGTGTGTGTGTGTGTGTGTGTGTGTGTATCTATGCCCATATATATTTATTATTTTTCTTTTAAAAGAGACCTCCATTCAGTCTTTCACTCAGCAGGTATGTTCTGAGCACCTAATGTATGCCAGAGAGTGTTTTAGGCGCTATGGCTGTAGTAGTGAAGGAAACAAAAGCGCTAAACAAGAGGGACTGTTCATGAACTTCAGGTCTGTGATGGAGACCTGCAGTAAACAAATGGATGGTGATTCCAGGTAGAGACTGCAGGGGGTGCTCTTTTAGAGGGGGCAGCTGGGAGGCCTCTGGGGGTGGGGACCCTCAAGCAGAAGTGAGGGGTTTGGGCTGAGAGTACCAGGCGGAGGGAGCAGCCAGGGTGTGAACCGCTTTGGTATTTGCCCTCTACCTTGCAGTGTGGCTCTCTCTGTGAGCCTGCCTTGCTGCCCTGTGAGTTTTCTGAGGTCACGGGGCTGGAGTGGAGGTAGGACCCCCACCCTGTGCTCTCTGTCTGCTCTGAGCTCAGAGGAGGGCGGCTGCAGGTGCGGGTGGTCAGTGTCCAGGCCTTGGGCTCCAGCGCCATGGTTTCTCAGGATGGTGAGCAGCCTGCTCTGTCCAGTCCCCTACCCCCGCCCCCCCCCGCTGTTCCTGGCACCAGGAGATTTGTTTTCACTTAGGGAGAACCTGGTCTCATCTACCGCATCAGTGTTGTTCCCAGGAAGCTGGCCCTTTCCCAAGAAGAAGAATGTGGGGCAGCAATCTCGCTAATAAGGAAGTGTGGCTGGGATTCCAGGGAGGGAGTGATGACTCAGAGTAAGGTGCATAGCGGGTTCCCTGGCCGCTCACCGTCTGCATGCATGCATGCCTTCTTTCATTCATTCCCCAACATGGATGGAGCATGTAGATGGAAAAGTAGAATTTCACAGTCAGAGCTACCACCGCTAGCTGTGTAATCTCAGCAGGTTATTTAGCTTCTCTGAGCCTTTGTTTCTTCACCTATAAAATGGAAACATGGGTATGATTTTTCAGAGTCGTGAGGATGAATTGAGAAGAAACCCTGGGGTTAAGATTGCCATAGTTGGCAAATAAAAAGGGTGCCAATGAGAGGATGTGGGGAAAGGGGAACCTTCTTGCATTGCTGGTGGGAATGCAAACTGGTGCAGCCACTGTGGAGAACGGTATGGAGGTTCCTCGAAAAACTAAAATTAGAGATACCCTACAACTCAGCAATTGCACTATTAAGTATTTACCCAAAGGATACAAAAATACAGATTAGAAAGGGTACATGCACCCCAATGTTTATAGCAGTATTGTCAACAATAGCCAAACTATGGAGAGAACCTAACTGTCCATCAACTGATGAATGGATAGAGAAGATGTGTGTGTGTGTATGTATGTGTGTATATGTGTGTGTATACATATATATATATATATATATATATATATATATATATAAAACATGTGTGTATATATATAATGGAATATTACCCAGCCATCAAAAAGAATGAAATAATGAAATCTTGCCACTTGCCACAACGTGGATGGAACTAGAGTGTATTATGCTAAGCAAAATAAGTCAGAGAAAGACAAATGTTGTATGATTTTACTCATATATGGAATTTAAGAAACAAAACAGTTGAACATAGGGGAAGATATGGGGGGGAAGAGAAGAGAGGGAAACAGACCATAAGAGACTCTAATGATAGAGAACAAACTGAGGGTTGACGGAGGGGGGTGGATGGGAGATGGGCTAGATGGGTGATGGGTACTAAGGAGGGCATTTGTTGTAATGGGCCCTGGGTGTTGTATGTATGTGATGAATCACTCAATTCTACCCCTGAAACCAACATTGCACAGTGTGATAACTAAAATTTAAATTAAATTAAATTTTAAAAAAAATGGTGCCAAAGAAATTTTGAATGTCAGATAAATAAGGATTATTTAAAGTTTATTTGAGAGAGAGAGAGAGCGAGGGAGCAGGTATGTGGGAGGGGCAGAGAGAGAGAGGGAGAGAGAGAATCCCAAACAGGCTCTGTGCTGTCAGCACAGAGCCCAAGGCAAGGCTCTGTCTCCTGAACTGTGAGGTCATCACCTGAGCGGAAATCAAGAGTCAGACACTTAACCGACTGAGCCACCCAGGTGCCCCAGGAATATTTTTTACTGTAAGTTATGTCCTGAATATTGCATGCGTATCTAACATTCAGGTTTAACGGTGCATTTGGTATTGTAGTTGGCAATCCTACCTGGGGATAAAGATGCAGGGGGAGATGCCTGACTTTGAGAAGCATATCCTAGTGGTGGGACAAGCATGAAGAACAGAATTGCAGTGTAGGGCAATGTGAGAGGTACCATGTCAGAGGTATAGACAGAGTGCTGTGGAAACACAGACAGCGCCCTTCAGGCTCTTAAGAAAAACATCCAGACTCACTCTTGCTGGCATGCTTGTTGACCATCCCCAGTGACCGTGGGATTAAAGCCATGAGAGCACAAAATGCATGCGCATTAGGTGAGGTAGAGTTCCTGTTTGCTTTGCATCTAGTAATCCAGGAAAATGAACTGTTTTCTTTCCTCTCAAAGCAAAGGGTGATCTTTGTTGATCAGGAAACAATCTATTTCTTCTACTCCTTTTCTATAGGCCATTTTAGAATAAAATGAAATTAATTTGGGGGAAAAATCACATTGTTCCCCGACTTTATGGGATGTGCATCCCTCAGATAAAATGCTAATAATTCATTATTCTGCTTCCCTGGAGATCTAGAGGTAAATTTGCGATGTGCCACCCAGAGATCTAAAAGGAGAAACACAATTGGAGCCTTTGGTTCCAAAATAAAACCTACCCAAAGCTGCAAGCATCAAGATACTGGGGGAACAGGTTGGGAATATTTTTAAAAAGGTGCTATCTGCCAGACGTTCTGGTCTTCCCTTGCAAATGAATGACCTGGTATGGAACATGGTCTGATCCGCATTATTAAAGCCTCCCTCTTCTTTCCCAGACATGGAAGGGGATATTTTAGATTGAGGGGGGTTGTTTGAAAGCCCTGAAAGTCCTCAGTTTGCTTTTAGTGAGATCTGAGTTGTGCTTTGCACAATAGCGAGGGATGAGAGGGAGCCAGAGGTAGGATTTGTGCTGAAGAGATTGGCAAAGGGGAAAGCCTGGGCCTGGGGCCCAATGGGGGCAGGGAGGGGAAGGAGGGTGCATCACGGAGATATGAAGCATTATTCAGTTACAGGATTCACAGCTCATTTTAATTGAGTAGCAAGTGCCAGGCCCTGTGCGAAGTACTTTTCATGCTGAGTCTCTTTCATCGCTACCCACACGTCATGCAGTCTGTTCCCCCAGTTCCCATTTTACAGATTGGAGACCCAACGTGTTTGAATCACCCGCCCACGGCCACGGCCACGGCCACACAGCTAGTAAGTAGCCCTGGGCCTTCTGATTGCAATGCAAAGCCCTGGGCTTAACCGCTGTGTTCCACTGCATTTTGCCATCAGACTTTCTCCTAAAAGAGCATCCCTTTTGCTGCGGGTTTTTTTTTTTTTCTCTGCCTGCTGTAGCGGGTGGAGGGTTGGCCTGGCCTCTAATGACCGCATGCTTGTGAGCTGAGGAAAGTCATGGGCATCCGCCTCCTCCTCAGTAAAATGGTGGTCCAGCTGAGTGAGCAGGGGCCCTTTCCGGATCTGAAATTCTGTGTCCTACTCATTCACCTCTTCATTAGTTGATTGATTGATCGATTGATTGATTCATTCAATAAATATCTCCCTCATGCCAGATATGTGCTCCAGATAACACTGGCGAAGAAGCAGCTGGCTCCTGCCCTTGCAGAACTTGGGGTCCAGGGGACAGACAGCTGAGTAAACAGGCTATTATGGTACAGGGCGAGGAAGGGTATCAGGAGGGAGGCATGTGTTTGGCATGGTGGGGTCAGGTGAGGCTCTGGTGAAGGGAGGGACATCTAAGGTGAGAGCTGAAAGAGGTGCAGGCGTTGCATAGTCTTAGAGGGAGCAGTTTGCACAAAGAGAGGGCACACATGGAACCCTTAGGGAATCCAGAACAGTGCCGACTGTCTGGACAGAGGGTGGAGTGCAGTGGGAGGTGGGGGGGGGGGGGGGGAGGGTGGCGGGGGGAGGGCACAGCGAGGGGTGGGGCATAGCCCGGAGGAGGAAAGGCCTGCAGAAATACACCAGGGTCATGTTGAGCAGGACCTTAGAGGCCCCTGGCAGGAGGTTAGTGCTTGCCCTCAGAGCAGTGGGCAGATAGTGAAGGTCAGGATTGCCCTGTACAGTTACCCAGGTTGTGTCCTGTACAAGGGTGCCAACTAAGGGGGTGCCTCAACTCACTAAGGCATGGGCCCCAGGACAGGGCCTATGCCTGCCTGGAGGAGGGCGCCTTTTTCTCATTTTCATCAAGGAGCCTTAAGGGCCGACGCTGTGCTCGGTATCAGGAGAATGATGTGATCAGATTCCTGTTTTCAAGCCTTTTCTCTGATTGTGGGACTTTTTGGGTGAAGGATCAGGCCCGGGGAGGAGACTGGCAGAGGCTGTAGGCAGAAATGAGATGATGGATGGTAGCCTGGGGAGACAGCTGAAATGGAGAGAAGGGAAGGGGTTTGAGAGACCCGGAGGAAGTCTGTGGCCTGTATGAACCACCTGGTTCTCATTGCCTCCTGTGAGTTAGTGAGATGAGGAAATTATTTCAGGAGCAGAAACACTGAATCTTGGAGGAATGCAGCCTGGAGGATAAGTGTTTTGCCCCCAGGCTATTGAGAGCGCCGGAGTTGAGGTGTGGTCTCCCTCTCTTCAGCTCCAGCTCAGATATTTGATCCTGGCCAGGCTGGAGGCCAAGAGTCAGGAGACCCAGGAATTCAGCTCATCTTAGGCTGCTCGTCTGCGTTTCCAAATGGCTTTCTCCCTGCCTCTCTTTCATTACACCCTGATCCCCAAACATTTGCGGAGTGCCTGTTGAAGTGACTGGCTCTGAGCGATAGAGCACCCTAAGGCACCGTCTCAGCCCTCAAGCAACTCACCAGTGGGGCAGTAATGAGCAGACAGGTGACCATTGAAGACTGCCTGAGAGAGGTGCCCAGGGAATGTTCCAGATGATCAGTGTGTAGGGAGGCAGAGCGCAGTGGTTACTGACGTGGGATCTGGAGTCAGACAGAACTCGGTTCAAATTCGGAAAACACTTCCTAACTGTGATCCCAGGCAAGTCACATAACCTCTCTGAGCCTCCGTTTCCCCAGAGTAAACTGGGGAAAGTAAAATGCGGAGAGGAATACTTAGTAGTTTGTCTTAAGGATTAAATAATTCAAGGCACGTACAGGGCTTAGCACAGTGTCTACGAGAGGGTAACCGTTTTTCATATTGATTGGGATGGGCCGGTTTATTTGCATCTTTGACGTATGGTCCTGTGAGTTTTGACAAATGCATGGTCAGGTAACCAATACCGCAGACAAGAGACTCTTCTACTAACCTCCCCCGCAAGTTCCCTCGTTTTATCCCTTTGTACTTAAGACTTCCCCATACATTGTTTTTAACTTGGGGTAATTTATTATCTCTTGGTTTTTGTAACAGCTTTTTTTTTTTTTAAATGTTTTTATTTTTGAAGAAGAGAGAGAGAGCACGAGCAGGGGAGGAACAGAGAGAGGGAGACACAGAATCTGAAGTAGGCTCCAGGCTCTGAGCTGTCAGCACAGAGACCGATGTGGGGCTCGAACCCATAAACTGTGACATCGTGACCTGAGCTGAAGTCGGACGCTCAACTGACTGAGCCACCCAGGTGCTCCATAACAGCTTTTTTGAGATATAATTCACATACCACACAATTTACCTGTGTAAGGTATACAATTCAATGGTTTTTAGCGCACATATTCACAGTTGTATGACCATCACCACAGTCTGTTTCGGGACGCCTTCATCCCCCCTGAAGGAAGCCCTACACACAGTCTGTTCCCTCTTCCTGTGTCCTCCTCCCCTGCCCCAGCCCTTGACAACCAGTCATGTACTTTCCGTCTCTAGGATTTGCCTATTCTGGGCATTTGGTACAGGTGGAATCCTATACAGTCTGGGCTTTTGTTGACTGGCCTCGTTCACTGACCAGCAAGTCAAGGTTCCTCTGTGTCGTAGCATTTATATGTACTTCATTCCTTCTTATGAATGAATAATGTTCCATTGTTTTGTTTTGAGAAACAGAGAAGGGTTGGCGGGGAGAGGGGGCAAGGGAGAGGGGAGGGTGAGAATCTTAAGCAGGCTGCACTCCCAGTGTGGAGCCTGACCCGGGGCTTGATCCCCCAGCAGGAAGTGAGATCATGATCTGAGCCGAAATCAAAGTCGGAACTTAACTGACTGAGTTAAGGCGCCCTGTGAACAATCTTCCATTGTGTGGATGTGCTGTATTTGGTTATCCATCTGCCAGTTGATAGACATTTGGGTTGTTTCTGCTTTTTAGCTATTGTAAATAATGCAGCTACGAACACTGGCATACACGTTTTTGTGGAGACGGGTGTTTTCCTATGGAATTACTGGGTCACGGGGTGCCTTTCGAGGAACCGCCAGATTGTTTTCTGCAGTGGCAGCACCATTTTTCAAATCCACAGTGAGTGTCTGAGGACCCCTTTCCACATCCTCGCCAACATTTGTTATTATCTGTATTTTTTGATGACAGCCAGGCTTATGGTTATGAAGTGATGTCTCCACGTACCGTCTCCACATCCTTACCTTTAACCCCAGGCAATCCCTGGCTTAGTCTCTGGCCCTCTGGTTTTGCCTTCTCTGGAACGTGAGAGCTGTAACCATACATGGGACATGGGGCTGCCTTTTGCTTCTGCTTCGCGCACCTCGCATAATCACTTGAGATTCATCCGTGTTGCTGTGTTTATCGCTGAGCTCCATTCCATTGCATGGATGTTTCACCCTAGGAGCCCCTGCTCTTATGCACAGCAAAGTTGGAGGGACCCCCTTGCCCACCTGAATCAAAGACTTAAGTCTCTGCCCTTGCCAGGGGTGTTTGGAGTTTGGAGGTCTTTTCCGAGGCCCTCCTGCTGGGCCATCCGTGTTACAAGAGACCCAGCCTGTTAGAATTCCTGTGCTGTGGCTCTGACGTGCCGCTCAGGGCAAGGTGCGGTGCCTTCACGGGTGGGCTGCAGCCCAGTGAGATCGGTGGGGCTGGGGCCCCGGGAACAGCTGCTGCTTGGAAGCCTGAGCTTTTGCTGTCTGGCTGCCTCCTGTCTCATCAGCCCCCCACCCCCACCCCCCCCAGCTCCTTGGGCTCATAAATGAAGCTATCTTCTCATTCCCTTATCTGTTTTCATGGCTGGCTCTCCACTCAGGGCTTTGAGCACTTGCCACTTCCCTCCCCCCCAAACCAAAAGTGCGGCAGTTTTCCAACCGTCTATTACAGGCACAGGGAGAATAGGATGGCATGATAATAAAATGACAAGGAATCTGCACCTACAAGGTTAATTACCTACATCAGCATCCGTGAGGTAGACATAATCACTTTATGCAGGAAGAAATCAAGGCCCCGGGTGAGTAAATAACTCATTCAGAGTCACCATGCTGGTAAGCAGCAGGACCGGGATTTGAACCCCCAGTGTTTCATTCGCTACCAGTGTGTCTGAAACCTCAGTCACTTGCATGGCACCTCCATGAGTTCCTTCTACCCCCTGTGCTTTATCTCACATTCTTATTGTAATCAACGTCTCACGAACAGGTTTTATTTATCAAATACACATCTACTGCCCAAATGCATGTGACACAGAGGGTTTGATGTGCTGGTTGTATTTTTTTAAATATATACGGAAACTAAACACATAACCCAGAACAAAAGTGTTTATCTGCATATCACATAAAAGCAGCTCATGTCCACCAGCGACAGGTGGGCCGCATGGGCAGAAGCGAACGGCGTGGTGTGCAGTGAGCTGTTTGCAGGTCTTTTCTCCCTCGACGGGGAGTTTCAAGTAGGCTGGGCCTGTGTTTTCTTTCTCGGGGCATCCTCAGCACCAGGCACTGTCACAGACCCATCACAGGGACTCGCCACATCATTAGTGACTCAGCAACAGAAGGAAGGGAGGAAGAGGGGCACAGTGAAGAATGAGTGGCTTGTCCCCCTTCCTTCCTGAGAAGACTGGAAGGAAGCCTCTTTCCCTGAGCCTTGAGAAAGGAAGGCTGGCAGGGAGCTGGGTCCTGGCACCAGGGAGGTGGGGGAGGCGTAGAAGCAATGATGGCCTGAGCCGTCGTGGAAGTGTTGGGAAGCTGGCGACACATCCATCCAGCCCCCCTCGCTTGTGGCCTGTGGGACTGTGGGTGCTCTCATCTCAACCACTGTCCTTCCTGCTTTGATCCCTGAATGTGGGGAAGTCAGCCAGTAGCTGGTTGTTTCTCAAGTCAAAGGTCTTCCTTCCCATCCTGTGTGCCACCTGCTGCTTCCCCCCCCCCCCCACCTGTGCTCGCCAAGGCCGACGACACTCCAGACAGATTCCACACCATCTCCTCTGAGGAGGGCACAAAGCAGCAGTCTCGGGAGCAGTCCACACCACAGAGCTGTGTTCCATATTTGGATAAGTCGGGAGATCTTGTAGTGAACCAACCAGTCGGCATTTATTGAGGACCTACTATGTGCCAAGCACTTGGCTCAGTGGCCCTGAATTCTCTCCTACTTTTTATTTTATTTTTTAATGTTTATTTATTTTTGAGAGAGAAAGAGACAGAGGAAGGGGAGGGGCAAAGAGAGAGGGAGACGCAGAATCCGAGGCAGGCTCCAGGCTCCGAACTGTCAGCACAGAGCCTGACGTGGGGCTTGAACCCATGAACTGCGAGATCATGACCTGAGCCAAAGTCAGATACTTAACTGACAGAGCCATCCAGGCTCTCACGAATTCTCTCATACTTTAGAATCAGACCCTCTAGACATAGGCACTGAAGCCAGAACTTGATTTCTGAGCTTGAAAGGAAAAACAGCGATGCCTGGGTGGCTCATTCAGTTAAGTTGTCCAACTCGTGGTTTTGGCTTAGGTCATGATCTCACAGTTTGTGAGTTCAAACCCCATATCGGGCTCCACACTGACAGTGCAGAGCCTTCTTGGGATTCTCTCTCTTCCTCTCTCTCTCTGCGCCTCCCCTGCACTCTGTCTGTCTGTCTGTCTCTCTGTCTCTCTCAGAAATGATAAATACATTAAAGAAAAAGGGGGGGGGCAAATATTTACTGAAGCCCAGCTGAGGTAGAATTTGAATTTATTCTTGAGAATACACAGATAATAAGTTCCTGCCTTCAAGTTCAAGGGATCCAGGGGAATCTTCCTGAGTTACAGCTTTGGGAAGTTGCATGTGCATTTGTCAGTGTCTTGAAATGTCACTGTATTTGTACCCTTAGACAGCCAGCATATTACAGGCAGGCAAATGTCGTTCATGAATTCAGCCAGTAGTTACGGAGCATCTTTTGCAAGGACAACAAATGTCTGGCACACCTGTGCTTCTGTCCCTACCAGCTACTCCATGGCAGGTGTCCTGGGGATGGCCTCAGCATCCTTCAATGTCCCAGGTATTCGAGTTGGTATCTGAAGGGAAATCTAAAGCCTCTGCTCTGTTACTTGAAAGGCAGTGGGGCTAAAGTGTCCTTTGTTTCCCGAAACGGTGTCCAGAGCACCGTCTGGTGCCTTACAGGCTGCGTGTCATCCAACTCCAGGCTGCCCTGTGCTCAGCAGCTTATGGTCCACCCTGCAGGGCCCTGATGGGGTAGGAGATGGTAATTGAAGTTTCTGAGATTTAAAAAAAAAAAAAAAGCTTATTTAGAGAGAGAGCGAGTGAGCAGGGGAGATACAGAGAGAGAGGGAGGGAGCGAGAATCCCAAGCAGGCTCCACACCACCAGTGCAGAGCCCGACGTGGGGCTTGAACCCATGAACCGTGAGATCACGACCTGAGCAGAAACCAAGAGCCAGAAGCTTAACTGACCGAGCCGTGCAGGCACGCCAAAGTTTCTGAGCTTTTAAAACTCTTAATTGGCAAAATAACAAAATTGGCACCCGTGTTGTTGATCTACAACTATTGAAAGAATTTACTTGTCTGTAAAATCCCTTCCTTCTTTGCTTCCTCTGCCTTCCCCATTCTCTCTGCTTCCTTCCCCCCCCCCCCCATCTCTCCCTCCCTTCCCTCTATGCTTTTGTCATTCTCTCTCTTTCTTCCACAAATATTAGATTACCTACAGTATGCCAGATGCTATTCTGGGATGCAGCAGTAAATCCAAGAAAAATCCCTGCCCTCATGGAGCTTACAGTCTAGTCAGAGAGACAGAGACAAAACCAATGATGTAAATATATAGTATGCTATGTGAGGATAAGTCCTACAGAGAAAAATAAAGCAGGGAAAAAGCCTCACTGAGAGAGTGACAATTTAGTAAAGATTTTCAAAGAGGTTAGGGAAGAGCTATACAGATAACAGGGGAAGAGTCTTCTAGATAGTGGAGATAGTATGTGCAAAGGCCCTGAGGCAGGTATGTGCCTGGTATGTTTGAAGAATAGCAAGGAGTCTGGCTGGAGCGTGTTGAGCAAGTGGAAAGTGTAGATGAGTTCGGACGAGTAATGGGGGTAGGGGCCAGACCTTGGAAGGTCTCAAATAATGGTTCTCAAAATTTAGTCTCAGAACCACCCCAGATCTGCTGAATCAGAAACCCTGGAGGTGGGATCCAAACCTTTGTTCAAACAAGCCCTCCTGCGGGGATTCTGATGTAAGATCCACTGTTATCAAACATCTAGGCTATTCCTAACCATACCTCAGAGTCTGATGTTCCCTCTGGTGGGTGAGATAAGACAGAAGGGGCAGTCATCATTGACTTGACCTCCTGACCTCAAGAAATGCCATGATCTTAGTCTCTGGAAGTTGATATTCACACTAATAGAAAAGGTCAGATGCTGTGCCTACACTTAAACTGGAGAGGACAAAAGGCGAGAGGCAGGGGTGCATGGACTGATGCCAGGGAGGTGGGATCATTGTCAGAGTAGAGAGACCCTGAGGACACCCAATCCTGGCCTCAAATTTGTCAGAGAAGACCAAAGCCTACAAAGGGGGAAATGACTCCTAAGTAGATACATGTAGAGTCCCTGTGGGTCCTCTGGACTTCTAAGCACCTGCTCCTTTTCAGATTGTGCCCACAGGCTCAGAGCTTTGTAGTACCTAGAGAGCACTGGTACTAGATAGACGTAGGTGATGGTGGTGGTGTAGGCAGACATAGAGGGTGTTAGTGGTGTAGCTGGTGGTGGTGTAGGTAGCTGTAGAAGGTGTTGATGGTGGAGGCAGATGTCGGGGGTGTAGGTGGACGTAGGGGTGTGGGTGGCATCGGTGAACGTAGGGCATGTTGGTGGTGTAGGCGTAGGGGATGGTGGTGGGGTAAGTAGGCGTAGGGGACATTGGCAGTACAAGCAGGTGTATGGGATGCTGGTGGTACAGGAGAGCATCACAAAGAGATGAGAGCTGGTTGGAGGAGGGTGGGGACAGGAGACACCTCATCAGGGGTTTTGAGGGACCAGGGCGTGGACCATTTGAAGAGTCACAAGAGTTTTGCTGGTGAGGAGCGGAGCCAGTGGGATAAGTATGAGAGCCAGATCAGAAAGCCCTCAAATGCTATGTCAAGCAGTTGGGACTTTAACCTTTGGCAGGGAAGCCCCCCAAGCCCCACGTGCCCACTTCCCGTTAGTTGTTTCCAGGCTGTTCCAGGCTCCTTGCTTGGGTCGTCACCTCCCCTCGCCTGCCAGCACACCAGTCCTGCGGGGGCTCCTGGGCCCTGCAGAACCCTGACCTAACTTCTTTCAGGACAGAACGACCAGACCCTCAACTGCGAAGTCAGGGAAGACACGTGGCTGTAGGAATACAGTCATATTGACCTAATGGCTCTGTTTCCGAAGAAGCAAGAAGCAGAGGTCGAACCCTTCCGAGGAGTTCTCGCCATCAGCCACCATGCACCTGGCTTGTTGAGAAATGAAAAATACCCTTTAGAAGAAATACATGTCCATCAGGGAGAAATTGGAGCATTTTTACATAATCAATACATGAAAAATTTAAGTGACCCACCATCCCACCACCTGAAATGTTAACAACTTGTATATTTTTTCCAAATGTTTGTAGGCGCTTAATATTTTCCTTACAAAATAGTACATATTGTTCTGTGCTTGCCTTTTTCACTTTTCAGATTATGAACATCTGTATATGTCATGAATGTTCTTTGGCAACATCATTTTCAATTATTGTACTGTGTTCTATCTTATGGTCAGTTCCCTAATATTGAATACTTAGGTTGTATCCCATTCTTTTGATTCTATAAACAGCTCTGGAGTGAATTACCGTGTAATACAACTTTTCATATGTGAGTGGTTATATCCTAAGGATAAATTGCTAAACGTGGGATTGCAGGGGTTGGACCAGCCAGCTCATAAAAGGCCTTGAACGCCTGCCAGTTAGATTGCTACAACAATCACTGAGGTTGGTGGCAGTCCAATAAATAACACCTCCTTTCTCTACCCCAGTTCTAATACAGCTGATGTAGATAGGATATGCCAGGCAGATGGAGATGAAAATATCGCTTTTATACCTAATAAAGACTAGTTTGGAGAACATGGCTTCGATATGCAGAAACAATGCCCTTCCTAATACTGGACCCTGAAACCAATCAGCCGTAAGTACCTACTCGTGGGCCATGGGGGAAAACGGCAGCCCTCCCCCCGGAAAGCTATGGCAATGCAGGAGTTCAGCAGAATGCTTGCTTCCTACAGGCAGCCGGCTTCCAAGGAGAAGGTGAGCTGATGGGCTGAGCTGTGCTTGCCCAGCTCTCCCCACAAACTCACCAGATGAATCGCTCTGACTCCCCAGGGAAGGAGTGAGTAAGAGGGTAAGAAAAGCGAGGAGTGTTATACAAATGGATGTCCCCCTGCATGGTAGGAAACAACAGGAGAGGGCAATAAGTGTTCTCTAATAATTATTATTAAAATGACAGCTAATTTGTATGGCGCACTATGCTAGGCTTTTTTGGCATGCGTTTATTCCTTTGATCCTTCTAACAATGAAATGGATATTTTGGCCATTCCTGTCTTGTAAATGAGGCTGAGAGGATTAAGCAGCCGTGTCCCAGATCTCCTAGCTGGACGAACACGAAGGAGCTGACTCCAGAGACCACTCTCTCTCAGTCGTTAGTAATGTTTCTCTCATCATCGGCATCCTCCCACTTTTGAAAGGTTTGACAAGCCCTAAACTTAAGGGAAGAGTCAGCTAAGAGCCAGACTGGCCAGCTTGTCGGGGCCCCTGGGGTGAAATGGCGTGCCCCTCGCAGCATTCCGCAGACCTTCCGACCAGCCCTGTTCCCGTGAAATTCATTAATTGCTTTGGAAAGAACCACTTAACCAAGTATCCTAAATTGCAACCAGCAGCGATTATAACGGACTGCACACAACAGAGGGGACCTTGACAAGTGTCCTTGCTTCAAAGAGGGCCGAGAGAGACACACTCGCGTTCACAATGTGCGGTTTCTGATGGTTCCATGTTATCTTGAGGATCTCAGCAACTCATTAAAGATTTGCTTTGATTTAGGAAGAATCTAATGAATCTGTTAAATATATTTTTTTAATTAGGAAAAAACATGTATGGGGGGGTGGGTGAGAACACTAATTATGCTTTTAATTGTGCCGATGGCCCTTTGGGGTAACCTCTAAGGGATTGGGTAAAGAAAGAGAAACTGAGTTTTTCTTTAAGTGGTTTTCCCCCATTCCAGGCAATTCTCCAAAGAACAGTCACCTCTGTTGTAACCCATTTTCAGTTTTAACTGCTTTTACAAGCAGAAGCTAGGCTGGTTTTATTTTTTTCTTTTTTAAAGCAGGCAATTTTGGTGTTTCTTTAATTATATGTTCTTATAATTCTCTTATTCTTTAATCATTGGCTAAGATGTATCAAGAAACTTACAGACCTTGATGTTTATGCATTAGTATATCTGATTAAAAATGTTAGTGAGGAAATACAGGGTACTGATAAAGAGCATGGATTCTGAAGTCTCCGCTGGTGAGGTTCGCAGTTGGCTCTACCTTTTATTAGCTGTGTGATCTTTGTCCAGTTACCTAGCCCCTCTGTGCTGTAGGTTGTGTCTGTCAACTGGGGATAATAGCACGCACATCACAGAACTGATAGCAGGATTTGTTGACTGTTCGTCAAACCAGGCTAGCTTATGCTACTTACCCTGCAGTAACAGACAAATCCTAAATCTCAGAAGTTTGTTGCAACCAAAGTTTATTTCTTACTCTTGCAAAATCTTCCAAAGATCTGGATGACTTCCAGTGCAGTTGCCTTCCGTGTGTTGGCTCAACGTCCTCCAGGCTGCTTCAGTTTTACAGCCCCTTCGTATCAATGTGCTTTCATGCTTGCTACAGCGAAGAAGACAGATTACGGGAAATTATGTACTGGCTTTCAAATGCTCAACAGCCAGTGACACGAATCACTCTGCTTGCATTTCATTGGCCAGAGCAAACTGCATGGCTGTGCATAAATTCAAGATGGCAGAAACGGTCCAGAAACCCAGGAATATGGGTGAGCTGTGCTGTGTCCACCACCATATGTGTGGTGTTTATTCGAACGGTGCATGGCATGTAGCAAGCATGAAACACGCGTAAGCTTTTATTGCTGAAGGCTCCTCCCGCCAAAATATAATTTTAATTGCTATTGAGGCTGCTTTGCTTTTCTTTTTAGATTGGGTCTAAAGAATAACTTGGACACACTTCAAGAGCTCCAAATAGACTCCCCTGGGTGGCAGTGGGGGTAGCTCACTGTCACGGCGGCTGCTGTAGCCCTCTGGCACTTGGTAGACGGCACACGTTTGAGAGTTCGTGTTAGCAGTGTTTGAGAACACGGGCGTAGAGTCGAGAACACGGGCGTAGAGTCAAGAACACGGGCGTAGAGATGGACTTGGGTTTGAATTCCAGACCAACACCTACTAAATGAGTGTGTCCTTGACTTAGGAAAGGTGATCGAACTGTTCCTTAACTCAGTGTCTTCACGGCTCAAGTGGTCATAATAATGCTCGTGGCACAGGGTTGCTGTGCTGATTGAGTGAGGTAATGGATTTAAAGTGTTTGCAGAGCCTGATACAAAATAAGTGTGCCTGCTGTTTGTGCTGTGATAGCAACGTGATGACTAAGAGACTCTCCTGCACCCTCAGCTTGCTCATCTGCAAAATAGGAATAATAATACTTACCTTTTAGAGCTTTTCACATCACATACGTGGACACTTAATACACAGAGTAAACACCAAAAAAAAAATTTTTTTTCTCCCTTTCTCTCCACCTGCTTCTTCATTATGTCAGATTTTGGTCCTGAGCTAGCCAGAAGGGAGACTTCTGGGTTATCTTCTTCACCCTTTCCCTGACTCCCAGTGTTGTTGAGGTAAGTGAGTGGATGTAAACACCTATGTAGCAGTTACATAGTAACTGCTCAGTGAATGTTGGTTTCCATCACCCTCCCCCTGCCCCACCATGTCCTCTCCTTGCTAGAGCACTATTCACATGATGACATAGAATTCCAGACATCGGGGAGGGAGGTGTTTCACGACCTCAGGTGGGTCCAGCTGGGCACTGCACAAACCCCAACAGAGAACTGCCTGTTCTACCTGCTGCAGTGAACCTACCCACCACAAACTTAAAGGTACATTTCACTCACGGGAGAGTAGCTTTCCTCTCTCAAGGAACTCGACGACCTGCAAAGGGATGCTGGCAGCCAACAACCACCTCATGCTGGGATCCAGCGACAGTCAGCTATGGTGCCTGCGGGACATGATGAGCCACAGTAGGGATACTGCATCATGAGAACACGCCATACGTCCCTGCCATAACGTATGGCATCGTATCGTCCCTGCCAGCGATAACATCGCTGCCACCAGCACCTTTCAAGCCGCACGCCCTCTTCCAGAAGGCGTCTGAGAATGTGCCACCTTCTCTTTGAGGCCTTTTCTTCCCCTTCCCAGCCCGTTGGCCATTCCTTGCTCTGCGCCCTTTGTGGACTTCTGTCAGTATCTGTTGGTACGTCTTCGGGAAGAGAACTGGACCTCGTTCATCTTGGCACCCGAGACACTAACACACAGTAGGCAGTTAACAGATGATGGTTGAATAAATAATGAAGGGAGGAAATCAGGGACCTTGGAAGCAACTGCTTTCCAGAGAAAACTTCTTACATAAGCTCTTTGGATGTGCATCTCCTGGGAAGGGAAGAGTGCGTATTTTTCTCTTCTAATGTCTTTAAAGAAAAAAATAAAGGAAAAGCAAAGGAAAAAAGGAAAACTCTACCACCAGGAAGCACTGCAGGGTACCATGTGAGTCTGCGGAAGAGGTTCAAGCTTAGGGGGAAAGCACACGGTGATTGATTAGTCATGCCTGCTGGGGAGAGGGCTGGGAGGAGGACAGCACTTTGCCTGACAGCTGCCATCTCTCCTAAACCCTTAACCAGCGGCCAAATTAGTGAAAATGCAGCTTAAACAGTGAAGTATGGCTTTTTCTTCAACTTTTAATTGGGACATTTAGCAAATGTGTTTTACTATTAAAATGAAAATGGGGTGGAAAATAGACTTCATTTTATAATCCATACTGAGTATATATTGGTTCTCTCTCAACAAAGTATTTTTTTTTTTTTTTTAATGAATGAGAAGAAAAGTAACCCCCTATATCTGAATGATCGATTATTCTTTCTGGCTCCAAAAGGAGTTGATGGCAGTCCTAGGGTCAGGGATGAGGGACACTCCTTACACACCAGAAGCCTCCTAGAGGGGTGGGTCGTGGTCCTGGGTGATGCTTGGCTTTAAAATCAGAACACCTGTGTTTCCCTCCCAACTTTAATTGAAAATTTTTAAAATTTTTTTAATGTTTATTTATTATTTTGGGGAGAGAGAGACAGACAGAGCATGAGCAGGGGAGGGGCAGAGAGAAAGGGAGATGCAGAATTGGAAGCAGGCTCCAGGCTCTGAGCTGTCAGCACAGAGCCCGATGCGGGGCTCGAACTCATGGACTGTGAGATCATGACCCGAGCTGAAGCCGGACGCTTAACTGACTGAGCCACCCAGCTGCTCCAGTTGAAAAATTTTAAAGCTACAGAAAATTTGAAGGAATAGGAAAATGAATACCTGTGTACCCTTTGTCTTTACCTTGATTCACCAGCTGTTACTATTTTTTTGTCTCACTTGCAAGCTCTCCATGCCTTGCTCTCTCTTTACACACCCACATACTCTGGTTTTGCTGCACCGTTTACAAGTGAGTCTCAGCCATCGTGATACTTTTACCCCCAGTCTTTACTACAAATGTTTCAATTGCATTTCCTGAGAACATGGACATTCTCCTATAATAATCCCAAAACCATTATCACAATCAAGAGATGTAGCATTAATAATATTATCACATCCCCCCAAATTAGTACCAATGTAATAATACCATCTAGTATTCAGTCCTTTTGTAATTTTCCTCAGATGTCCCAAGAATGACTTTTACAACTATTTAAGCATCTAGAAAGCAATGCATTACATTTGCCTGCTGTATCTTTTTAGTCCCTTCTAATCTAGAACAGCTCCCCTGCCTTTCTACATTTTCATGACTGTTCTTGAAGAACGGACTACGTGTCTTGTAGAAAATCCCACGTTCTGGATTTGTCTGATGGCTTCCTCACGGTTATAGTACGTGAAAGATGCTTGGCAGAATACCCACAGGTGTTACTGTGTACTTATTCCTGCGTCCCATGGGAGCATTTAATAGCTGGCTGCCTCACAATTGGAAACACTGTTAGACATCTTGGTTAAAGGTGATGACTATAAGATCTCTCCATTGTAAAGACTCATTCTCCCTATGTAGCTATTCAGTAATTTGCGAGTGATACTTTGAGAGCATGTGAACATCCTGTTCCCCAACTGTTTCTCCCAGAAAGAAGTCTGTTGCCTCTGTTGCTGATCCTTACCTGAGCTGATTATTATGCTGAGGACTGCAACATGGTAGTTTTCTAATTCTGTTGTTCCTTCCACATTGATTAGCTTGCATTCCAGAAAAACCGTGGGTTGATTACTTACCCTCTTTGAGCTTTAGCCTACTTATCTATATAATGAGCATCATAAGAGAATTGATATAAGGATTAATCTTGAATATGCAAGCACGTTGTATCACATGTTTGATAATTGAAAGGAATTACTATTATTTACATTCTGGGCAGGGGTGCCTCAAATAAAATGAATGTACTTATCGAAGTTGGTGGTTTCTTGAGGAAAAAGAGTAACTAAGAAGCACATAAACAGTTCAGTTCAACAGATATTTACAAGCTTCTGCTGTGTGCCTTATCCAATACCAGGCATGGAGATAAATAGCTCAGTGCCCTGAATTAATTCAATGCCGACGGGCAGGGAACTCGGACTCAGGTCTGCCTGACTTCAGGCTCAGCTCTTTCGCACCACACCAAGGAGGGAAAATGATGGCAGTGAGCCTCTCCGATGAGCTGTTTGAGCTGAGCTGTTTGTCTTCCAGTGTGTTGTGCATAGTCATTGCTGTGGTGTGGCGAGGGAGTGGATTTCCATCTCAGCCTCCTCCTCCTCCTGAACCCTACGTCCTCCTGGGACCCAGCAAACTCAGACTGCCAGGAGCACTTGACTAAGAGCCTTGTATCATCTCCTGCTGGTGTGGGCCTGAGCTGGCCATTTGTTCTCAGCTCAGATCTTGTCAGGAGCCACGACTGCTCCCCACTAGGGAGAGGATACAGCTGATCAAAGCGATGGGCCTGGAGTTTGCCACTGTTGGTGTATTTCTGTTCTGTGTCTCCAGTCAGGTTGCTTGTTGCTCTGTTCTCTCAGGAGGCATCTTCCCCCAGATTACAGAGAAATGGGAGATTGGTGGTAGCTGCTGTGGCTGTGGTTTATCTCTTCGTACCAAGGAGGTGTGGGAACTACAGAGATTGTGAGGTGAAGCCTGTCTGGGTCAAAGAACACTTGGGGAAAAGTTCATTCTTTTTTTATGGCTGAATAATACTCCGTTGTATACATCTACACCACTCTTTATCCATCCGTGGACACTTGGATGCTTGTATAATTTGGCCATTGTAAATAATGCTGCAGTCAACACAGGGGTTCATGAATCTTTTTAAATTAGTGTTTTTGTATTCTTTGGGTAAATACCCAGTAGTAGAATTACTGGATCCTATGATATTTCTACTTTCAAAATTTTGAGGGGTTTCCATACAGTTTTCCACAGTGGCTGCACCAGTTTACATTCTCAGCAAAAGTGCATGAGAGTTCCCCAGCTATGCTTCAAAAATTAAAAAAACAAAAAAACCAAAAACACAAAACTTGGTGGGGAAAAGGGATACACTGTGCTAGTAGAAGACAGATTGGCATGCAGTATTTAAAATGCATACAAAGTCAGGGGCACCTGCTCAGTCGGTTAAGCGGCCAACTTCAGCTCAGGGCATGATCATGTGGTTCAAGAATTTGAGCCCCGCGTCCGGCTCTGTGCTGACAGCTCAGAGCCTGGAGCCTGCTTCCAATTCTGTGCCTCCCTCTCTCTCTGCCCCTCCCCCTCTCATGCTCTGTTTCTCTCTCAAAAATAAATAAAAACATTAAAAAATTTTTTTCAAATGCATACTAAGTCAACCCAGAAGAGTTATTTATACTGTTTCCTCTTTCCTTTTCTTTTTGATCTTAGATAGAATAGAGAGTTGAGTTATTCATGCTCACAGATTCATGGAAGTTTCATCAACCTTAGTGCAAGGCGCTCTCCTGTTTTCGTTCTTAATTTTTTTCTTTTCCTCTGTGATCTTCCCTCTCCTAAAGGGACCCCTCTAAGGTGTTTGAGACCCTCGAACAGGTATGTGTCTATAAAACATGTGTTGTTGCTGTGTGTTTGTGTTTATGGAAATGATACTGCACCTAGGAGCTTCTTCTGTACTGACCGTTTTTCGTCATATTCTCACCATGGTTTTAAGATCTATCCCTGTTGTTGGCTGTACATCTGCTTTATTGCCTCTCACAGCTGCATAGGTGCATCTTTCAAGGTAGGTTAAGTTATTCTGCAGCAATAGCACCAAAATCTTAGTGCCTTAAAACAATAAAGGTTTACTGTTTGGCCATACTCCATGTCTGTCCAGTTAGTAGAGCTTTGTTTCACATCTCACTCGGGGACTTTGGATGACAGAGCCTCCTCCTTTTGCCACAGCAGCATGAGGAGAAGGTGGCCACCCACTGGCTTGTAAACAGAAGGTGACAAACAGCACACCGGTCCCAGAAGTGGTCCAAATAGGTCCCATGGTCATTCCTACCTTCAAAAGGGCTGGGAACTGTAACCCTACCATGAATCTAGAAGGAGGAAGACTGAATAATTGATGAATGGTGCTAACAACTACCACATAGAAGGTACCCACCATATATTGTATTTATTCATTTAAGGATAGCTAGTGCTTCCACTTTTCCACTACCACACACAGTGCTGTCATGAATACCCTCTTACTTGTCCCCTTAGGAACCTGCACAGAATCTCTCTCTGGGCTTTATCTCTAAGTGTGGGTTTATTGGGTCATAGGATTTATATGTACTTGGTTTCAGTGATCACTACCAAATGAGTCCCTAGAACGGTTGCATAGATCTCAACCATCACCTGGAGTGCATGTGGGTTCCCATATCCCTCCCCCAACACTCTATACAACTCAGCATTATCATTAAGCCATTCTAGTGTTGCAGCTACATTGCAAATCTCTTTCTCCACTCTGCCATTTCCCTGTTAACTTTGTCCACGGTGTCTTTTGCTGAACAGAATCCCTTAATTTTGATGTAATCAAATCTATCAACTTACTTTGCTTTGTGGTTTGTGCTTTGGGAATTTTATTTAAGAAGCCCTTCCATACCCTAAGTTCAGAAAGATAGTCTCATACTTTATTCCGTTAGCCTTGGAGTTGTCTTTTCACATTTAGGTTTTTCATCTATTTGGAGTCTACCTTTATGGGTGGTGTACAGGAAGGATCCAAATTCATTTAGTGATCCAGTTTTCTCAACATTACTAGAGAATCATCCCTTTCTCCACTGATAGGAGGAACAACCTTTATCATAAATCCATTTCTTCTCTGTATGGGTTCATTTCTGAGATTCTGATTCTCTAGTGAGTGCTCTGAACTTTACCATCCACAGGCAGAAGGAGGCTTTGTTTGGCAGAATTTGTGTGGTGTGTTTTGAGTAGGGGAGCCTTGATGATTTCCCATAATGCTGAGAGGTGGTGAGGCATAATGAAATAAACAGGAACCTTGGGGTCAGATGAACCTGCGTTCAGTCCTGGCTCTACGACTTTCTGGTCATGTGAACTTGAGCATCTTCTTCAACCCCTCTGAGCCTCTGTTTCTTCATCTATAAAACAGGGATGGTAACATGTACCTCCTAGGAGTGTCCTAAGAATTAAATGCTGTAATATATGTGAATGCATACCACTTAATAAATGTTATTTCCTCTTTGATCATCATGTTCCAACAATCACGATAATGATACTTTAAGCCAATTCCCCAGGCTTCACCAAGCTGTAGGTATATATTACCCCAACTCCCCAGATGTCATTGCCTCTTACCTCTACCTGCCTTACCTCTGCCTCCATCACTTGCATTCACTTGTTTCTGGGTGTCCCCATGGTGGCCCATGTGGCCTCATGAAAGCTTCCCATTGGCCTTCCCACCAGCACAGCCACGGCACTGCTGAGGTTTCCATGGGGCACCTGCTTTGTCGAGTGGTATGAGGCTTGGAGACAATGGCCTGGCCCATGGTAAGTGCTTAGCTCAGCATGTTGAATGAGTCATCAGAATCTTCCTG
This sequence comes from Felis catus, assembly GCF_018350175.1. Taxonomy (NCBI): domain Eukaryota; kingdom Metazoa; phylum Chordata; class Mammalia; order Carnivora; family Felidae; genus Felis; species Felis catus. The sequence goes on from NC_058374.1 coordinate 126,876,691, forward strand.
CTGCCTTGCAATTTCTGCACAGGGGCTTTAGAAACATATAGTATTTCTGCTTTGCTTTCCTTCCCCCACCCCTATCCCTTTTCCATGACGTGAAAATAAAAATGAAAACAAAATAACGCCAAGTCTCTGGGCCACAGGTGTAAAGGAAGTAGCAGAGGCTTTACAACCAGGCTCTGGGATGGGCAGCCTGATGGGGTTGCTCAGCCTATGATGCTGGTAGTACTTTGGTTTAAAGGCCCCACAAAGCTGGCTCTGGAAAGACACATTTCTGGCTGTCTTTCAAAAAAAAAAAGCCTTGGAAAAATTTTTTGTGTGTAATTTAAGCTTTTGCTCCTTCGGTTGTGGTTCTGTTCTGTTACCTTCTTCCCTGAGTCTTGGAGGACTGTCATTCTAGGTGAGAGGACATAGCCGTTCCTCCTGACAGCACACTGGCCTGGAAGGGCCACCACCTCCTCCCGATATGGTGGCCCTCACAGGGTGTGAACCTCCCTGACCCGCCTCCTCTTCTCCTCCCTAATCACTGTGCTTTGAAGCACTGCTAGCACAGCAAATCCAGAACACTCTTCCCCCCCCCCCCCCACTTTGTGATATTAATAAAGCATTTCTATTCCTCTCTGGATTCTGAGACCTGTGTGCTCGTTTTGGTTCAACTGAAGCTTGACTAGCAAGTGGGAATATCATTCTGGAGCTTTGTTGTGTCAGACTGAGACTCAAGCCCTTCTCTGGGTTGCTTCTGCCTTGCCCACAGGGTTCCTCAAACAGCCTACAAAACGGTGGTGGGCAAGGTCCCCGCAAAAGGAGACAGGAAGTCTGCCCCAAAGCTGTTGCTGAACAGTCTCTTGAAGGACTGGGGTCTCTAGGGTCCCTCTCTAGGGTCCCAATTCTTAGGACACTCCTAGGAGGTACATGTTACCATCCCTGTTTTATAGATGAAGAAACAGAGGCTCAGAGGGGTTGAAGAAGATGCTCAAGTTCACATGACCAGTAAGTCGTAGAGCCAGGACTGAACGCAGGTTCATCTGACCCCAAGGTTCCTGTTTATTTCCTTATGCCTATCCAGTCCCCGGGAAGGGAGAATTTGACTGGCAAATCAAGTTCTAGGGTGAGACTTTACCGATCCCTTACCAGGCTCCCCAGGATGGCCTTGGTGGAGCTTTGGGGCAGGGGAGGGGCCCTTGGCCCAGAGTGCTGCCCTGATTCAGAGCCAGTCACCCTCTGATTTCTAGTGGTGGCACCTTGGCTGAGTCTCTTTCTCTTGCCTTTTAAATACTTCTAGAGTTAAGGAGGTAAATAAATACACACTTAACATTATGCAATTACATTTTTTACTTCTCTTCCATTTCCACTTTAATAGTGGAGCATAGCTACTATATTTCTATGTTCAAGGTTAGAAGGAAGGACATAATTCACTCTTAAAGCTATATGTCTACTTAGTTGGTCTCTACTTAAGCTTGGATGACAAAGAGATTTGATACGTCTCTGAACCAAGAAACCTCTTGGTTTCATTGTTTATGGCAGACACAATTAATTGAATGTATGACGTATTCTCACCGAGCTCAGATGGGACTTCAGAATCCTCAACACTCTTCTTGGCAACCACTGTTGATCAGAGTTGTCGTATGAAATGAAATCTTCATGCTGTCCTGCCTGACAAATAGTCATCCTCTTCACAGTCCTTTGTTAATTATCAATTGGTACTTTGTACCTTATGTTATTAATTAGGTATATGTTTGACTTCACTATTACACCGTATGTCTCTCGAGAAAAGAATCTGTACCTGACTCCTCTCTGCATCATCCCAGCTCTGCCCTGTAGTCATCTCCAATGATTATTGGTTGGGTCAACGAATGACTGCCTTCCCACTGAGACTAAGAGGACAGTGTTGAAATTCTTCTCACAGTCAGCTCTAAGTCTTGCTGCCCTCTTCTTGGTGGTACTTATCCTGATGCCACAGCAGCAATACTGATATACTTATAAGACCAAGGAAAACATGGGTTCCCCAGTGGCCCAGTAAAGAGGTCCTTTCTGCAGACCCCTGACAGTCAGAGCGATTGTGAAACATCAGGGAGATGTTTCCTGACACGGCAGGAAGGGATATCAGCAATGCAAGGCCAGGGACCATAAGGCAGGTATTTCACAGGCAGTAGGGATGGCAGATACTCATTTAGTAACAACATGGTAGCAGTTTGGCCCCCATGAACCTGTGCCACCCCTGGCTTAGGTATTTACCCTGGGGGATGATACCGTATATGTTGCCCTTCATATCGCCAGAGGGTGTGTCTACACTGTGCACAGGCATCTCGCTTGGCACCCGTACTAACAGCCCTAACAATACCAAGCATCAGAGATTCAGTTATCATTGTATACTCTTGCTCCTAAAATGAATGAAAGCCAACCAGTAATTATACAATAAAAGCTGACAGCACATTAAACCCATTTCCTGCCCAAAACCAGAACAAAGCGGGGACAATTTGTCTCATGTAAATTTTGCAGTACAGGAAACCGCCTCCCCTGAGCCAAAATGCAACTCAACTTGGCGTCTTCTTCCCCTTAGTTCCAGCAAATGTGTGGAGGTTGCATACGAGGGCATGACTTGTGTCCTCAAGGAGTGTACCACCTCAAAGAGTGTCCACACGGCTAACTCAGTTGTCTGAGTAACTCTCTGACCTTGTCTCTGACCACTCAATCCCTGCTCCCTGTATTCTAGCCACACAGACCTACCACTACACCTAAGGATGAGCCCGTGCCCTGCCCAGGGCCTTCTCTCATCACATCAGGCAGCCACTGATTCACCCCCTCACTTCCCTGTGGTCTCTTCTCAAATGTCACCTTCTGTCCCCGGTGACTCCATCACTCTTTTCTCCTGTCCTACTTATTTTTCTCCTTAGGACTTAGCACCAACAGACGTCTATCCATGTCCTTGGTATTTGTTCACTGTCCACTGTTCTGGAATGTGAGCTCCAGGAACATTGTCCATTTGCTGCGTTGGTGGGTCCTCAGTCTTGGAGCAGGGTTTCTTGACCTCAGCACTACCGACAGTTTGGACCAGATAATTCTCCATCGTGGGGGGCTGTCCTGTGTATTGTAAGCTGGTGAGAGGCGTCTGTGGCCTCTCCTCACTTAGATGTCAGCACCACTGCCCCACCCCCACACACTTTGCTAAATGTCCTCTGGGGAAGGGACAGAATCACCTCTGGTTGAGAACCACTGGCCTAGAAATGTTTAGCATGGACTAAACACAGGTGTTAGCATTTATTCACACTCCCACCATGTGCCAGTCACTGGGCAAGGTTTGCATCTGTGTGTGGGTGGAACAGTTCTCACCTTGTGGGCTGGTCGTAAGGTTTAGTGATAATAGCCATAAAGCCTCTAAAGCAGTTCCAGACGCTTCGTACTGGCTGCTTAATAAATGGCAGTCATGATTATGCAGAGGCTCTGACCTGACCCCCATTTGCCCTCTTAGTGTTGTCACCCACACCCCCACACCCCCACACCCAAGCCCTTCCCTTTCGTAGATAAAGAGCTGAAGGTGAGACAGCAGGAGCAATTGCCCGAGGTCAAGTGAGGGTGGCATCAGCCTTGGGATCCCTACAGTCCTCGAGAGAGGGGAGATCTGACACAGCCCCCAGCCCAGTGCCTTATTTCTGCTCAGTAAATATTGGTGGAAGAATTGAGTGCACAACCCAGCAAATAAAAGTCAGACAAGGATAAATGCTGGAGTGGAGTCCATGCAGAGAACTCAGGACGTGCCGCAGGGAGACGTTCATTCTGGCAGAGAGGACGTTAGCGGAATTACCGGGAGTCTCCCGGGCAGAGGCCCGGTGAGCTCGAGGTCGGGTCTCGTGCATGAGTCCCCGCGGCGGCAAGGGGACTGTCTCACTCAGCCCCCACATCCGCTGCAGGAGCGGGCAGAGCAGGGGGCTGCCGTCAGCTGTGCCCCTCCTCAGCCGGCCTCCCCAGAACGCCCCCCCTTCTGCTTCATCAGAGGGACTCTTTCTTCTCCCCCCTGTGCTCCTTTTCCAGATCGGAGGCTTTGAGGCTCGCTTGGTCCTTTGCCTTTTCTGCTTCCCACCCCGTGCCGCCCCTGCCTGACTTCCTGGCAGACACAGCCCCAGCTTCAGAAGTGCCCTAGATGTCTAACCTACATTTCCTTCCCCTGCTGCTCACGCTGGCCAGGCCCCTCCTGGAGCTGCAGAGATTTCTACCCTGCCCTACAGGGCGGGTGGGCTCTGAGACCTTGCTGGTGTCCTCTCTGCCGCCTCAACCTCCCAGACCGGGACCCTCCCCGCACCAAACCCAAGATCCCGCTTGCACATCTCTGCGCTTTGGCGGGCCGGGGGGGGGGGGGGCACTTTTCTCCAGCCACCGTCCTCCTTGGCCTTTTCCAAAGGAGCTGCGTTCTTTGTCCCCAACAGATGCAGCCCCTCCCGAGCCTGCCAGGACAGGATTCTTGGCCTCCCTGCCCGCTGGTGATGCTTCAGGTACATAGAGCGAGCCCCAGGACAGCTTTTGCTTCCCGGGCCTTGGAGGAGTTTAAGACTCAAGCTGGTGGCCTCTTAGTTTATGGCCCTGAATCTTCCCATGTTTTTCTGTGGCCACCACCCAGCTGAAGGCTTTAGGAGTAGTTTCCCTTCATGGTGAATGATCTGATTATTCCACACTCCCTGGTATCCAGACTCCTCGGAGAATGGCACTGATCTTCTCTCCTGGGCCCCGAGTAAGTGCTTTGGGATGGAGGACAGGTTCCTCTGGGGAGAGGTTAAGCCTTTTTGGCCTCCCCTGGTGTTTGGAACAGAAGAGGCTTCTAAGAGGACACAGAGAAACTGTTTAGCAACTGACACCTTGCTTGCCGTGACCGAGGAACCTCCCGAAATGTTTCTATACACAACCTGTGTTAGGGTAGAGCTGAGAGACAGAAAGCTCACTGTGGTGGACGGAGGCAAGCCGTTTCCTCCTCTGTGCCCGGTGTGTAAATAAAGGCCACAGCTGCCTTCCATTGAGTGATTACCGGATGCCAGGCACGGGTGTTGTAGTCACGCCTATAGGAGCTGATGTGCGAGATGCTATCAGTGGACCCATTTTACAGATGAGGGGCTTAGAGGGGTAAGGGACAGGTGCTCCACAGGAGCTCAGGCCAACATCTCAACCCCGGCCTTGTGTTTTCCTGCTCTGTTTTTTGTTTTTGTGTTTTTAGGTTATAAAAACTTTCTCTTTTTCTTCTCCCCGCTCTTCAATGGGGAAAAAGAGTCAAGGGCTATTACCTGGACTGTCTCAGACATCGAGAGGAGCTGTGGGGACCCCCTCAGGCCTGAAGATGCTCCATGTTGATGGTACAGCCCTTGGCTCCTGTCCTTTTTGGAAATGGCCTCACTTCAAGAGAGCACCTGGGGTGAAGTCATGCGCCCTTCCTAGGCAGCCCATACTCGGTGACCAGTTGACGTAGGGATATAAAAGCCAGTCCCCGCTCACCAATTTAGGACAGTTCTGAAGAGTCACCCTAGTTTCTCCCTCTGCTCTGTCCTGCCTCTCACCTTCCCCTCACCCAGGGGTCAAGCCCAAGAGCACTCCTCTGTGTGTACATATAGTGTGTGTGTATGTATATACATATGATATCATATAGATGATATACAGGAAATAGATATTCTCTATGTAGGTAAATCTGCATGCTCATATCCGTCCCCTCTTCTGCTTCTCAGGGAACCCAGCCTGCCACATACGCTCCCCCCTGCATCCCGTTGGAAATGTCTTGGGCCTCGGAGGGCCAGCATGTGTTGGTTGAAGGTCTGGAACTGTTTTCTGGCAGTGATGACCAGAGGAAGGGGACTGGCCAGCATCAGGCTCCGTATGGTTCTCGCTGTGGTTCTGAGTTGTGATGTTCCACTGCTGAGATAAGTCTTTGCTGAGCCACTGTAAGCCCACACTGTGGCCTTAGGCAAAGGCCTGCTGGGGACCGGATGGTCTGAAAAGGGAAGGACAGAATAGGATCGCCCTTGTCAGATTTCACCATAGCCCACACAGGCAAGGGAAAGACCTTGTTTTGGGTAGGTGCTGGGATATTGGCCAAGCCTAATACATAATCTGTGTTCTGCCTGTTCACTGTTTATGTCTGGTTGCTTTAATTGCAGCCCTGCCCTGGACTTCTTTCAATACCCTCCTAGTTTCCAGAAGGACCATGAAATGTAGTAGATGGTCAAGAAGTGTGGAAGAAGATAAATGAATCATCGGGGGGAGGGGCAGGAAGCAGGAGAAGGGAGGAAGTAGGGAGTATAATCTCATTAGAGACTTCAGGAGACTCAGCCGCATGTAGCTTTCTCAGCCATCAGTGGGGTGCCCACCCTGTGCAAAGCTGATGCCAGGGGCTGGAATATCAGATGATTCAGCCTGGTCCCTGCCCAGAAAATGCTGTGACTCAGCCTTGGACACGTCACTTAACCACTTTCTCTGGCTTGGCTGTACTCAGACGTGGTCTGTTAACGTTGCTCTACTAGGAGATACGGGTGATGTGATGGTCGCTCCTTACATCTTACCTGCTCATGCCTTGGACCCCCACCTCCCTTACTTTACACATCAGTCAGCCTGGCTGTGCTACCACCAGAGCGTTTCCCATACACCAAGCCTTGTGCTCAAAGCAGTTTATATACGCCATTTTATTTAATCCTTGCAACAGTTCTATAAGGCAGGTACTATTATTAACTGCATTTTATAGACGGAGGCTCTGGGAGGATCATTTGTCCAAGGTCTCGTAGAAGTAAATGGTGGAGCCAGGACTGTCTACCCACACAGCCCGTTCTCCTGGTGGCTCTCCACCTGGGGGTGCCCACCTTCCCATCATTTGGGCTTCCACTTTGGCACCTTGACATGCCCCATAGCGGGGCCCTCATTCCCCATGAGCTTCCTGGTTCTGCCTCCACATACTGGTCCTTCTTCCCTCTGTCTTCTTTCTCGTCCTCATCCTGACTGTTAATGCCCAAATCTACAACTGCACTGGCTCCTTCTGCCTTTGGGAACGAGAATGGATCTTCTGTCACTTGTGAAAATGCCCCATGACGGGGCTTTGGCTGCACACCCTGCCCTGTGGACAGGCATCCGGGTCCTCGGGAGGGTGTAAAACGGGAGTCACTAGGGTGCGGCATCCACTGATGTGAGGGTCACTCCTGCTTTACTGCACAGAGTAACAGAAGGTGCCAGAAAGAATTTAAGATGAGGGGCACTTGGGTGGCTCAGTCGGTTGAGCGTCTGACTCCTGCTGTCAGCTCAGGTCATGATCTCAAGGCCATGGGATTGAGCCCCACGTTGGGCTCTGTGCTGAGTGTGGAGCCTGCTTAGGATTCTCTCTCTCCCTCTCTCTCTGCCCCTCCCCCATTTATGTGTGTGTGTGCATGTGCACTTTCTCTCCCTCTCTCAACATAAATAAGCTTTTTGGGGCACCTGAGAGGCTCAGTCAGTTAACTGAGCATATGAGCATATGTCTTCTGCTCAGGTCATGATCTCATGGTTAGTGAGTTCGAGCCCCATATCCGTCTCTGTGCTGACAGCTCGGAGCCTGGAGCCTTCTTCAGATTCTGTGTCTCCCTCCCTCTCTCTACCCCCCCCCCGCCCCTCCCCCGCTGCTTGCACTCTGTCTCTCTCTCTCGAAAGTAAATAAACATTTAAAAAAAGCCCTTAAAAATAAAGGAATCTGTAAAAATAAATAAGCTTTTTTTTTTTTTTTTTTAAGTTGATTTCTGTTCCCAGTGGCAGGCAGTGTGGGGTGGTGGTTAATGAAGTACCTGAGCTGTCAAAGTTGACATTCTGGATTTACCACCTACCTGCTGAGTGACCTTGGGCACGTTAATGAATCTCTCAGAGCCTCCAATTCCCTTTCTATACAATGGGAATAACACCAGTGGCTTCCCCTATAGGTTGTTGGTTTGGAGAAGGTATGAGACATTGCATTTAAAGCGTGGGTTTCTCTAGCTGGTGCAGAGTAAGGGCTCTGTTAACAGTCTTTGTTCCAGCATTGTTTCAGTATTGGCAGACAAGCCATGAATTGAGTTCCCCACACTTGTCTCCCTGCATCCCTTCCTCTCTCACTCCCTTTCTTCCTTCCTCAGTGTCGGGCACAAAGCCTTGTGCCTGGGCAGCAGGAGACAGAGATTGACAAAGAAGGGCCCAACTTTGAGGAGTTCATAGAACCTTCCAGAAGAATGAGGATCATGGATCAGGCTGCCAGGAAGCTTTGGCTTGAGGCTGGGCTCCACTCCTAGCCTGCGACTCGGGGACAAGTTGATTTCTCTGAGCCCCGGGTTCCCTCACCAAGCAGCAGGCTCGCTCCCATCCGCACAAACGCCTGGTAGTGCTGTGTGTGTGGCTGCTGTGTCCAGAGGGGAAGCGTCCTCTCGCCATCCAGGTGCCTGTGGCCACAGGACCCTCAGGCCCCTTGCCGGGTCTTGCAGGATGCTGAGAGTCCTGTGTGACCCTAACGGACCTGCTCTAACTCCCGGCGTGCAGAACAACAGAATGGGTTCTCGGCACTGGCACGCGTGCTCCGAAGTGAGCACTAGTAAACGGACCTGGGATTTATGAATGGGTGTCACTGGCCTGCTGTTCTGCGTTTTATCACCAAAGATTATGGAAGATTGGGAGCTCTTATTTCAGCGAATGCTTTATGGTTTTCATTACTCTCTTGAATCTCTGCATAATTGGCTCGGGTAGGAGATGGAGTGCGTTTGTTTCCTTGTTTGCATTCTTTTTCCTTCTGTGTAAACCAGTGAAAATCACCAAAAGGCCAGCAAAGGAAAGCCCTGCCCACACCAGAGGTTGGCTGCACGTTACACTTCCACAGAGTTGGCTCCCTTCTTTTTTTTTTTTTTTAAGTTAATTTATTTATTTTGAGAGAGAGAGAGAGAGAGAGAGAGCAAGAGTGAGTGGGAGAGGGGCAGAGAGAGAGAGGGGATCCCAAGCAGACTCCATGCTGTCAGCTCAGAACCCAACACAGGGCTGGATCCCATGAACCGTGAGATCATGACCTAAGCAGAAATCAAGAGTCGGACGCCTAACCAACTGAGTCACCCAGGCGCTCCTGGGCCCCCTTCTCATTCAGGAAGCAGTGGCATGGCTTAGGCTGAGTGAATTGCAGCCTGAGTCTCTGTGCCAGTGTAGACTCACAGATACCATTGGCTATTTAGACCACACCCTCTATTTACAGATGGGGAAACTGAGACCAAGAATTAGGAAATGATCTGTCTGGGGCTGACTTAGCTAACACCTACTGAACACCATCCCCCGAGTCACTTGACAAATTATTTTTGGGTACCTGCTGTGTGTGATTAGCTAGGATCAGAGAGTAGCCTTGTTTCTTTGTTTGCACTTTTCCTCTTTAACACTAAGCGGAGCTGACATTCTGGCACAATGGTCTCTAAATCAGAGTGCATGCATGAGTGTGTAAGGTGATGCACCAGGGGGCAAGAAGAACATTCTAGAACATCCCTTCCTAGTAATTGTTTGCTCATCTTTTTGGTATTTCTACATTTTGTATCTATCTTATAAATAACTATATGATAAAGGAGTGCAGCAGTGATTAGGTATAGTCTATAATTAAATGTAACTGTATATCCATATACTGGGAAGGTGTGTGATCAAAAAACATTTGGACACTGTTGGTTTCGTGGATGCACAGCCGTCCCTGACCACTCTGGCTAGGCTAGCCCTACCTCATTATCTTACCCCATTCCTCTGCCTCTTGTCACCTTGAGTCTCCCTGACGTTACATTGTATTTCTGTTTGTTTCTTGTCTGCCTCCCCCACTAGAAAGCTCTGCATGGTTGGAGACTGATTTGCCTGCTGTGGCCTCTCTCCAGCACCTATAAGGCTGGCCGTACAGTGGGCTTGCAGTAAATATTTGCTGAAACAAATGAATGGGTGTGGACAGGTGTCACTGCAGGTGGGTGAATACACATGCGCATCACGGTGGGCTACATACAAGGTTAGGGCAAGTGCATGATGCTAAAGGGACAGAGAGGGAGTGTCTGACCCAAGACTTACGAGAGGCTTCTTAGGCAGGAGCTGCCTGAGCTGGACCCTGATGGATAAGAAAGGAGTTGGTCAAGAAAGAGGAGAGCTCCAGGTGGAGAACAGCAAGGCAAAGACAGGAGAGGGCAGGGTCTTCCAGAAGGGTCTGGAGGGCTGGAACTTGGTCTGTGCATCAGAGAGTGGTGCAAGAAAGGAGATTAGATTGGTCACCCGAGTCTTGCTCGTTGTTTTCAGGAATTGAGGCTATATCCCGAGGGCAGGGAGGACAGGTTGGTCTTCAGTGTGGTGTGTGGAGTGAGGACCTAGCAGCTGGGCTGCCTGGATTTGCCTCCTGGCTCGGTCATTTCCGAATAGTGTTTAACCCCTTCTGCCTCAGCTCCCTCATCTGTAAAATGGGGATGGTAATGGGAGCAGCCTCAGCGGGGTGTTGTGAGGACTAAATGAGCTAATTTATGCAAATCACAGAGATTGTTCCTGGCGTGGGACAACTGCTCAGCAAGTGTTACTTATTATAATTCATTCAACAAATATTAATTGAGCATCATGCTGTTCTCCAGGCTGGGGATACAGTCGTGACCAAATCATACATAAACCACACTGGCATGGAGCTTGCATTCTAATCAGGGGGGAAAAATGATAAATGAATAAATAAGTTAACAAGAACAAATCATACGGTGAGAAGGCTAGGAAGAGAATTAGAGTAGGGATATGTAGAGGTGCCTGGGAGGGTGGGCATCCGGGAAGGGCCTCCTGGAGGAGGTCACTTACCTGTGGTGAGATTGGGAGTGTGCAAGGGCCCCAAAGAATCCGTGTGTTTGGGTGTAGCAGGGAAAGGGGAGGAAGGGGAGGATTCGGGAGAGGTAGGTCAGGACCCGGTCTTGCCAAGGTCAGGGGTTTGGGTGGAAAGGCACTTAAGGGTTTAGGCAGTGATGGGATTTGGCTCCTTTTCAACAGATCCCATGGGCACGGTCTGAACTCATGGCAGAATAGGAGGGAAAGGTGAGATGGAGAAAGAGTTGGGCTTATCTCTTTCCTTGTTCTTCAGTTCCTTCACCACCCCCCCCCCCCGGCCCCAGGGTGGCACCTTCGCCTGCCATTGCTACCAGTGCCCTCATGTTGTCTCCCCAGCCCATGTCGTGCTCCGATGCTTAGTCAGGCAAAGTTCCAAATGACTGCTGTAGATTAGTTGGTGGCCCTTGGTTTGGGGGCAAGATCAGCTAGCAAGCATATGCCACATTTGGGGTGCAGACCCACTCCTGAAGTCGGGGTACGTGGGCCTTGCCCATTCTCCCTACACGCTTATGGAGTCTAGGACCATCACCATCACTGAGATGCCTTCCACCAACAGCTCGGACTTTTGCATTTGTCCCTCGTGCCTTGTTGACTCCGGGGTTTTGGGAGGCGGCTTGGTGTGGGGATTTTTTTTTAAGTTTTATTTACTTATTTTGAAAGAGAGAGAGTGCAAGTGGGGAAGAGGCAGAGAAAGAGAGGGAGAGAGAGAGAATCCCAAGCAGCCTCCCCACCACCGGTGCAGAGCCCGATGCGGGGCTGGAACTCACAAACCGCGAGATCATGACCTGAGCCAAAGGCGGACGCTTAAGTGACTGAGCCACGCAGGCGCCCCGACTTGGTCTAGGGACTAAGCAGGCGGGCTCCAGGGGCAGGCTGCACGGGGTGCCATCCTGCTCCTTCTGCTCCTTTTCCGTTTTCTACATTCTAGTGTCCTCCTCTGTAAAATGAGGATAATAATAGTAATTACCTCACAGAGTTACAAGTGAGTTAATATTTATAAAGCACTTGAAATACGGCCCAGCGCAGAATAAAGGATCAATAAGTATTCACTGTTACTATCAGTATTATTTTCCTGCCTGTTCAAGGGGAGAGGCGCCTGTTCGCTGCCCGCCTCTCCGAGACGGCTGTAGTATTAACAGGAATAATGATTGTCGACTGTTTGGAGCTTCGCAGAACAAAAGCACTGCATAAATACACATGATTATTATTGTCATCTTATGCTTTGCTGGGTGGGCCTATTGTGTGCTTGGTTGATTTATGGAAATGGTGTGTCCCTGGTTGATCTGAATTAGTGGCAAGCAAGTTTCAGACAGTTTAGATAATAACAGTGTCTTCCATCTGCTCAGGGTCCCTCATTCTGAAAGCTTCTAGAAGGCTAGGCAAGGTGGGAGAAAGGGAGCCCCCATCCAAGTGCAGACAGGCATGCCCCCATTTGCCCGTCCACCCAGCGATCCACATCGGGGCCAGGCTCTGCTGGGCTTGCTGGGCCGCAGACCTGCACACTGTGGTCCCCACGAGAGAGAGGACGAGTGTGCACCTTGTGAGATCAGCAGCGGCTGAGGGCTGATGGGGTCAGGGGCTCGTGCAGAGCGCAGGGTCGTGTTCTGAAGACTTCTGTGTATTGACGTCTGTGATACTCCACATCCTGGGAGACATTCCATTTTGGGAATGGAAATCCTGTCCAGAAAAGAAGCCTTGCTTGGGGCCCTGTAGCTAGGGAGAGTGGAGCTGGGATTTGAACTCCGGCAGCCCAGCTCGAGAGCCAGCAACATCCTTAACCAGCACATGGCCATTTCTAGCCGGGAACAAGAACGCTCTCCAAGTCTCAGTGAAACAGGTTGACTGGAAGCCAAGGACACTGACCCAAAATTGGGATCCCGGTTGGGTTTCCTTGGCTTCCAAGGTGCATCTTGGGAGGCATCTTGGGTTGGGCTTCCTGAAAAAGCAACTCTGAGATTTGCATGCAGGAGGATTATTGGAGGGAACTCCTGGGATCAGCTCTGAGAAGCAGCAGCAGACGGAGGGAGTGGCTGAATTGCAACAGAGGCCTCAGCCAGTGACACGGGGTGGGGGGTGGGGGTGGCTCTGAGTCTGAAATGTCCCTTCAGACCTGTCTTCAATTCAGGCAAGGGGGCCAGGCCTTTGTAGCTCCACATGGACCCACCATTAGACACAGCTGTCCCTGGGGGAGGGCGGTGTGCGACTTGGGGCAAGACCCTCCCTTAGGCTGGCTGAGCAGTTCCTAGGAAGGGACTCGGCTTCTGGGGGCAGAGTATCTTGAACCAGAGAGCCGTGGGAGGAAGCCCCACAGTCTCCACTACACAAGGCATTGCTGACTGTGACTTTTATGGAATCACTGTGGAATCAGGAGTCATAACCAGGAACCTAGGTGAGAGCTAGGACCTTGTTTCTCAGCCCCCACGTGGCGTCACCTGTCAGGCTGCTTCTCCTTCTGTGTATCTGTGATTGCCGTCCTGGTTTCAGCACCCCTTCCTGGACTGCATTTAGGCTCCGGAGCTCACGTGCTGGGCGATGGGAATGAGCCTGGCCTTTCAGGGAGGTGACAGAAGTTAGCAGGATGAAGAATAAAGCTCCCAGCCCAGGCTCTGGCGCATTTAGAGACACCCCACTAGTTCCTTTTCCCTTCCTTGAAGGAGGTCATTCGTTCTTTTCATCATTACTCACCCCCCGCCCCCGCTACTTACTGAGTGAGTGCCAGCTTCTGAGATAGAGCAGCGAGAAGGTGGGCACGGACGGACTCCGCCCTCACGGGCTGTGCCGTCTCCTGGACAGACAGACAGACAGCAGACATGTTGCCACGTGGGATAATTTCCGGTGGTGACGAGCGCTGTGATGAAGACACAGCAAGGTGTTGAGAGAGCCACTGGGGGGCTTCCCGGTGGCACGAGCCAGTGACTGCCACATGTTCACGTCCCTTCTTAGAGCATGACAAATACCAGCTGTGTGAACTGACAGTCTGGCTCAAATGCCCTGGTCAGGGCTGAGGAGCCTGTCTTTCCTCCCTGCTGGCTGGGGCGGGGTTCCACACGGCTCCTCCGGAGGTGTGCTGGCCTCTGCCTGGCAGGGTTGACCTGTTCCTTGGAAAACCACCCCCGTGGTGCTTGACCCAATACCGTAGAGGTGAGGATCAGATCGACTCTGCCACCATGACAGCTCGCGGGGCCTGATGGCTGACCACCTCCCCCAAGTCCAAGTTCATTGCCCCAACTTGGGCAATCACGTGGTGCCATTTCCTTGCAGGCCTGCAAGTCCTTGTGAGAACAGCCCTGCCCCCCACCCTCCTGCCGTCTCCACCCACATGCCCAGCCCAGCCTGAGCTAGACCCGTGGCAGGGGCTGGGAAGGGGACCCTGGGGGCTTTGAAGATTCCATCGAGTTTCACAAAGCCAGGGTTTAAGCTTTGTGACCAGAGCTCGGCCCAGTCCTGGTTCTGCCTTGTGGTTCTCTGGGTCTTAGTCCTTTTTCTATAAAGTGGGGATTAGGTGAATATATTCTTGTTTGCCTCTCCGGGTTCTCTCCTGCCTTAGGGCCTTTGTACAGACTCTTCCGTCTGCTGGAATGTTCTTCTTCACCCCTTTCCCTTTAACCTAATGGACTCCATTTCTCTTTGAGGTCTTAGTCAGTCATCACACCTGCCGAACCAGGTCAGTTCCCCATTATCCACTCTCATCAGCCTATGTAGGGCTATATTCCATCCCTTTGTCACCGGTCAGTTGACATTTGTGGGAGTCTCGCACCAGTGACATCCTTATATGGCCGTAATTAGGGCAGGCATCTTGTCAGCTTGTCTGTGGCTATATCCCCAACATGCAGCACAGTGCTTGGTGTTTCACAGATGCTCAGTAAATTTTTGTTGCTTTACGACTATTCAAATGAGATGGTGCAAGTAAAGACCTTTATAAACGTAAAGCGCTAAATAAAAGGGACGTGTTTTAGGATCAGCGGGATGGTAGCATTCACCCGGGGGAAGCATCTCAGCTTCTTCAGAGATTTGGGTTAACTCTTCTAGAACCCAAAAGAGCATTTGCCCGGCTCCGGGGGAAGCATCTCAGCTTCTTCAGAGATTTGGGTTAACTCTTCTAGAACCCAAAAGAGCATTTGCCCGGCTCTATCTTGAGTCACACTGTGCCCAGGGAGCCGACAATCCTGACTGATCGTTACTTGGCCTTTGTTGTAGCACGGGCGAGAGCAGGTGTTCCTGAGCCCCTGGCAGACTGACTTGCTCAGCCTCTCCCTGAAGTTGCCACACACAGCTTTCTAATTGTGTCATGTCACAGTGATATCCTTGGTGTGTCACAGCAGCCTGGGCCTCCCCAGGTGGGTGGCTGAGAAGTCACAGGAAGTGGGAAGTGTGTGTGTGTGTGTGTGTGTGTGTGTGTGTGTGTATGAGAGAGAGAGAGAGAGAGAGAGAGAGAGAGAGAGAGAGAGAGAGAGAGAATGCAGAAGGGGGTGGTGTGGATAAGACAGGCAGCTGAATTCCAAGCCCACTTGAAACATTCACAAGCCTGCTGTTGCAGACAGGTCCCTCCTGCTTCTCTTTGGCAGTAAGCAGGCTCTGTCCCTTGGTCAGTCTGTCCCGATGTCAGTATTTGTCAAACAACTACTGTGTGCCCAATGTCAGGCTAGGTGCTGAGGACTCAGTGGTGACACTGTAGGCAGGGTCCTTGCCAGCTTGCAAAGCAAGCTGTCCAGTGGGGAGACACGTGAAATGAACCAGCAGATGTAGTAATGACATGGCAACATGTGTTCTAGGTGCTGCAAAGATGGGGGACAAGATAGGTGTCTCACTTTAAAGTCCATTTATTTATTTGTTCAACAGTATCTTGAAGGACCTAGAAGCATCTGTGCCAGGCAGGGTGCTAGGTTAATGAGCGCGTTTCCTCGCTGGAACCTTCCTAGACCACCAGGCAGAAGTGACTCTCCTCTGAATGACCCACAACACCTGCCCCTCCCATCTGGGATTTGGGGGCTCTTGGCTTATTCCAATTGGTTTCAGTTTAGCGCCGATGCAATCACATATCAAGAATATTCAGTATATCAGGCCTTGGCTAAGTTATCGGCAGATGAAGATGAAAAAGATGCCTGCCTGCCCTGTAGCATCTCACTCGTACAGGAGCTTTGTTGCTTTTTTTTTTTTTTTTTTTTGTCCCCTGTGATTTAGGGCCTTGTTTCACCAAATAGTTTGAGATTCCCCCTTCCTTCTCTTTCTCCTCCTATTCCTCCTTCCCCTCCTCTCCTGTGCTCCCCCTCCTGCCTGAGCCCTGGTTCAGCCTCCTTGCAGTCCTGGGCTGGGGACCGCGTGAGTGTCATCTGCATAGCACCAAAGTATCTCCTCTGTTGGGGCGTTCCTTATGCCCTAGCCTCCATACCTGGGCCCACCGAGGCTCTGGTGACAGCTGTAGAGTGCTAGTCAGTGCTCAGAAACAGAGGGTGCTCATGACCATGTTGGTGACAATGGGGAGGGTTATTAGGACCCATGCTTTTCCTTCCTTTCGTGGATACATTAATTTAACAAGGATCAGATGAGCTTGCTCAGATTTTGTGTTCCTCGGAGGAAGAGCGTTTAGAGTTTGTTTTTCCATATTGGAATGAATCAACATTGAACATCAGAGTTCAATTTTTTAAATTTCCTTTTTCAAAGAAGCAACGTGAGAGGCAGGGAACTGGCCTGTGGTAATTGGGACTATACCTGTGCCCCTGGGGGATCCCAAGCCAGCTTTGTAGAATGCTTGGGGTTGGAAACGGAGCCAGAGGCTAATGCGATTCACCTTGACACATTTGCAACAATATTTGGGGGGAAAAATTAATTAAACAGAACTCTGTGAGGAAGCTGTATCACTCAGACTGTTCCAGTCTCTCCCCCGCAGTAGCTCAAAATGCTTAATTCTCATGTATTAGGCATTTCGTATCTTTCATCTCATTTAAGCTCACAACAACCCCTATAATCCCATTTCACAGATAAGAAAACAGGTATCAGCAGGAATATACCCAAGGATCATGTGGCTTATAATTGACAGAACCCAGATTCACAGCGAGGCCATTTGACATCCGAGGCCACGCACTGCCCCACAATGACATCCTGCCCTCAACAAGAACTCCTTTACATTGCACTCTGACACTGGCGTGGTTACTCAAACTCCTGGGTTGGGTCTCCTCCCATACTCCGGCTCAGAGTGAATATATCGGTTATTAATTGCTATGTAACCGAGCACCCGAAGCATAGTGACTTAAAACAACAACCATCTTATATCCTGGAATTCTGGGTAATGATGGAGCTCAGCTCAGTGGTTCTTGTCTCCAGTGATGTCATCTGGGACTGGAGACAGCTCAGGCTCTCTTGGACTGGCACGTTGAGGATGGCTCACTGCCATGGCTGATGTCCTCATGGGAGAGGGTTGCCAAGTCTGAGGTCAGGCAGGACAGCGAGGCTCCTGGGAGCGTGTGTCTGTCCTCCTCCCCTGGTAGAAGGCTGCTTCCTTTTCACATGGCCTTTCCTGTATATCTCTCCACGTGGTTTCCCCACGTGGTCTTTCCAACATGGTAGCTGGCCTTCTTACGTGGAGGTTCAGGGACCCCAAAAGCTCAGAAGCAGAAGCTGCCAAGCCAAAGTCCTGTCCAGACGCAACATGGGCAGAGACTAACCAAAGGCACGGCCCCAGGGGGATCAGAGCAGTCAGTGCCCCCTCTGGAGACCAGCCACCGCAGTGAAGCGGGTTCGTGCCGATATGGTTGGTTCTGAGGATGGAGAGAGAGTCCACGGCTGGCAACCTCAGGTAGTGCTTCTTGGAGGGAGTGGGGCTTACAGTGGACCTTGTAAAGTGACTGGGATCTAGAAAAAAGTCTGAGTTCTGGGGCGGTAGTAGTTGAATTTGTATAATATATACCATGTGCTACACAGGGCACTTACAGTTTTAATTTAACTCATTTAACCCTCAAACAACTCAAAGATCTGGGTGCCATCATTATTGCCACTTTACAGATGAGGAGACTGGGGCACAGAGAACTGAAGTAACTTGGTCAAGTTTACACAGCTCCTAAAGTCACAGAGCTGGATTCAAACCCAGGCAGTCTGGCACCTGAGTGACTTTACCACCCTTCAGAAGGGGGGCTGATTTTGAGGAGCTCTTCATGGGGTGGGGGTGGGGGGATATCAGGCAAAAAAGTTTGGCCAAAACCTTGGGTGCTTGTGGGGGAGGAATGAACAACATTCCTAGTTAGCTAGTTAACATTCCACATTAACTAGTGCTTAAGTGGTGCCCAATTAGTTCCTAATTAGAGCCCGTCTCCTCTACGAGACTGTATGCCCCATGAGGGCAGGAATCCTGTTCTTTCGATGAACCGGGCCCAGCGTCAAGTACACAATAGGCACTGAATTGAAGTGAAAAGTGGAGGTCATGTTCATAGAGAAAAGGCACAGCCTTTTTTATGGGCTCAGAAAGACTTTCTCTGACTCAGGAAAGCTCTACCTCCCTGTGGAAGCTCCTGACAGACTCACGGTGGACAGATCGCTAAAAGGCCAGAGGAAGTAGGCAGATGGGGAACCAGGAGGCATTTGGGCTCCTTCAGGGTGCAGTCTTCAGAGCAAGAACCGTTGGGGAGGCGACAGGGGAAGCAGGTGTGCTGGACGTGCCCATCCCAGGCCTCGGCGGTGCCTCTGCGGCAGCCGTCCAAGAAGCTGGTGATTGGCATGGGGGGGCAGGGGGGGGTACTCAGGAAATGCTTCCCTGAGGGGTGCTGGGCAGGGGGATCAGGCAGTAACAGGAGCTCCTGCTCTGCAAAATGCAATCATCAGCTCCCATCTTAAAAATAAATCTTTTGTGGTGTTCTAATGAGGTCACAGGAACAACACTGCTTTCTAGTAAGAAGAGGGAGCAGGGCTGAGGAGGCAATCTCTGGGTCTCATTTCACATCTTGGCAGAGGTGCGTAGGGTGCGGGGGCTGCCAGGGAGAGCCAGGGAAATGAGGATCCCTAAGCATCCGGAGCCTCCCTTTTGCCATTCTTGTGCTCCGTAGCAGTGTAGACAGGAGACAAAAAATAACGACGGGGCCCTGAGCTCTAGCACTTACGGTCGCTGCTCAATGGCAGTGACTGTGGCCAAGCACCGGGTGATGCCATTTAATCCTCACCACAGCCCCCCTCCCTGGCCCCACTTTACAGAGTCATGCCTGTTGCCTGGGTCATAGTAGGCTCTCTGTAAACGTTTGTTGAGTCAATGATTAAACCAAAGCGCAGAGAGGTGAATTCACTTCTCCAAAGTTGCACAGCTAAGCGGGGTCCAGATTCCCACCCAAGGTTGCCTGACTCCAAAGCCAGGGTTTTTAACCATTGCTTATTGAGCCCTTTTGCATAGAACTTACCCAGTGATGCTTCTCAAAGCCCTGCTAATAACCCCCAAAAGTGGGTCTTCTGCAGGCAGTTTGTATAGGGCATCTCACATAATTCTTCCAGTAGATGTTGAACATGTCTCTTGTCCCATTTCTCAAAGGGGGAGACTAAGGCTCAGAGGAGATGACCAACTTAGCTGGGGTCAGAGTGATAGATGACAGAGCTCTGGAGTCGAACTAAGAATTATAAAAGACATTTCATTAGGCAGTTTTGCATCCTGTTGGCTTAGTACTTCCTCTGGCACCGCCATCTCTGTCCATTCCGGTCCCGGCCACCCTGATAACGAGGGTACAGCATCACTGCAGGTTCACCTGTGAGCTGGTCTGCACAGCCTGTTTGGGGATGGGCTTTAGAGCCAAACGATGGGGTTCACTTCCTGGCTCTGAGACCAGCCATGTTTCCTCACCTTGTTGTGCCTTATTTTCTTTCCCTGCAAGGTAACACATTCCTCATGGGGGGATCGTAATGCCGAAGGAACTTAATGCCTGTGAAGCATGTAGAACGGTGCCTGGCACAGAGCACGTTCTCAATACGTGGTAGCTGTTGTCATCACCACCAGGATGATGATGATCATCAAAAACATTATTCCCCTAAATAGCGGCAGGCCAGGGACTTCCGTCGGGGTGGCCTGGGGACTCCCAGCAGAACCAGTGCAGCCCTGCGGCCAGCCCTGGAGGGCCACTCTGTGCAGAGGTCCTGGGGTTTTTACCAGGGTCCTTATTCTCCTCTCCGGCCTCTCTGTGGAGTTCTGAGCACCCCCACCTGCACACCTGTCCTCCCCTGCTGTCTGACCAAGGCAGCCGATGCATTTGCAGCCCACTGCCACCCTCATCAGCAGGTGGCTTCTGGAAGTGCTCTCGTTGTCCTCACCTGTCAGACCCAAACACCTACCTGCACTCTTACTGAGCTTTATTCTCTGCCCTGCTGCCTCTGGGTTTGCTCCTTCTTAGGCTGGGGCTTAGGCTGGGGCTTGGTTTCCTGACCTGGCATTTAGGTTCCCTGCTCATGCTGTCTAGGGGTCCAGGCTGTTTGCCTCTGACCTTGGCACCCCCTCCCTCCAGTGCACACACCCATCTGGGCATTCACCTGTGCTGCCGGCACCCCAGCCAGTAGCTCCAAATGAGTTGTGTTAAACGTGTTGAGCGGTGCTCTGTGCACTGTTCCAGGCCAGCTTCCTGTGCCAAGTGTGTCTAAGCGTTGTCTCCATTGCAAGCACCCCCACTCAACCCTGGTCAGGTGGGTGCTGCCACCCACCCCATCAGAGGATCTTTCTGGGTGTGTCCATGGCCTCCCAAGTTGGCCACACTCCCTAGGTGCTGTGAGAGTGTCACATCTCCCCCCCTCCCCCCTCCACAAGCAGGGGCCAGCTTGGGTCACATCCCTTACTCAACGGCTGTTCATTCCTGGCTGCCTCCCCTCTCCCACCCACCGTCTCCCGAGTGCCCATTTCTGTACAGGATAAGTAATTCACAGAAGGGTGGTGACCAGAGACACTCGGAGCATGGTGTGATGTGCACCAGGAAGCCGGGCCTGGAAGGATGGGGGAGGTGATAGGACCAGGGCCTGGGCACCGTCCCACAGTGGGGATAAGCATTGAAGGTGTGGCCCTGGCTGGGGCAAACACATGTTTCCTGTTAGCTCCTGACCCCTTCAGGTCCTCCTGGCACTGCCCTGCCTAAACCTGGGAGGTCCAGGGCCAAGTGTGCCCAGCCCTTGCACTGCAAACCCTATGCAACCCAGCCTAGTCCGCCTCTGTCTCTCCTCATTGTCTTCTGCACATTAATAATAATACATTCCTCATAAAGTCGCCGTGCTGTTTTAATGAGTTAATCCGCATGGAGAATGGAAAACAATGTCTGCAACTCATGCACTCTGCCCCACCTTCTCCCGAAATTCCTGCTTCTCTCGTGTGCCCTGAACTTGCCCCACCCATGTCTGTAGACCCAGGTTCAAAATCTGCTAGCCTTGTGAGCCTGGGAAAGTCATTTAACCTTTCCAAACCACAGTTTTCTCATCTGTACGATGGGGACACTTCTAAGAATGTTGTGAGGACTGAATGACGTATAATGCATTGGAAAGGTTCATTCGTTCAGCACAGATAGACTGTGGTGGGCATGCAGAGCACTGGACAAGACAAGGTCCCAGGATCTGCCCGGGGGGGATGTACTCCTGAAATCAGTAGTGACTTGGATGATTTTTCTCATGTGATGTATTTTAATTTGGGGGATTAATTCTCTTTTCAGTAATTAAAAGTGCAGAGAATATAAAACCCCCTACTAGAATTAACAGTGGTTAAGAATTTCACATATTTGCATGATTTTCTGAAATGAAAGAAGGGAAACATTTTACTTAAAGCTGAAATTCCTCGTTAGTCACCCTTGGTCCTTCCTTCCTTCCTTCCCTGGAGGCAGCCATCTTGAATTTGGGGCAAGTCTTACAGTCTGTCTTTATATTTTGCTTTCTCTGTGTGTTCATAAATTACAGATGGTCTTTAAATTTTTTTTTTAATGTTTATTTATTTTTGAGAGAGAGAGAGAGATCGAGCCCAAGAGGAGAGGGGCAGAGAGAGAGGGAGACACAAAATCCGAAGCAGGCTCCAGATTCTCTGCTGTGAGTACAGAGCCCCATGCAGGGCCTGAACTCACAAACCAGGAGATTGTGACCTAAGCTGAAGCCCAAAGCTTAACTGACTGAGCCACCCAGGCACCCTTCAGATGGTCTATTTCGTGTTACATTTACATGTGTAACATGGAACTGTAGGTGGTATTCTGCAACTCTTTTTTTTTTTTTTTTTACCCAGTATTGTTTTTCCAGTATATCCATGTTGAAACTTTGAGTCTGCTCATTGATTTTGATCGCCACATGCTATTCTGTAAATTCCCAACCTTTGCTATCCCCCAGGGCTTCAGTGATCCAGCTGATAAGCCTCTCCTTGGGCTCCCATGGGAGGTATTCCTAGAAGTAGAATTGCTGAATCATAGGGTGTGCATGTCTGCAGCTTGGCTGGCCAGTGCTGACTTGTTTTCCAAAGTGTTTGTTCTGATTTACTGTAGCAACGTATGAGAGTTCTTGCTTCTCCACATTCTCACCAATGCTTGGTATTATTAGACTTTTTAATTTTTGCTAATCTGATTGGGTGTGGGATGGCATCTCATACTTGGCTTTACCTGCATATCTCTGATCACTAGTGAGTTGAATATTATTCCAAGTTTTCTGATATTTAGGTCTTCTGTTCAGTAAAATACCTATTCAAATTCCTTACCCATTTTTTTTCTACTGGGATGCTTCCCTTTTATTACTGTGTGTGTGTGTGTGTGTGTGTGTGTGTGTGTGTGTGTGTGTGTGTGGAATTTTTTGATAAATCCTGGGGACTGATTATCCACTACGTATGTTACAAAAGCCTTTTCCCAGTGTACTGCTTATCATTGGGCTTTATACATTAGGGGTTTCTTTGTCATGGTCAAATTAGTCAACCTTTTCTTTTATGATTATAATTTTCTTATCTTGGTTAAGACCTAAGACCATAAAGAAACTCTCTTATATTTCCTTCTTATAATTTTGAAGTTTGTGTTTCAGTGTCACATGTGGATGGTGAATTGATTTGGAACTTATTTTTGTGTGTGGTGTGAGGTAGGGGTCTCATTTAATTTTTTTCCCCTAAGGAAAGCCATTTGTCCCAATACCTTGGTTTAAACAGCCCATCTTTTCCATACTGTTGTGTAATGCATGTTCTGTTCTATACTGATTTGACACTTATATGTGGGTCTTTTTCTAGGCTCATTGTTTTGTTTTGTCCGTGGATATAAATTATTACTGAATCCTAATTGTGGCAAATGCTATGATAGAAAAGCCTAGGATACTATGAGAACTTAACAGCAGGGTCATTGGCCAGGACTTTCATTTCTTTGCTGTCCCTCTTCTGCTGCTTTCTTGGCTTTTATATGAAGTATGGACTTCTTACTATCTAGCCTGGCTGCCTTGTGTGAACTGTCTGCCCTGGCACTGGGTTGGGGCTGGGGTGGGCACCCACTTGGAGAAGAAAGCCTGACTCATTGAGCAGTGACAGATGCCACACCACTGTGGGTGGCTGTGTGCAGTCAAGTCCCAAGTTTGTTTGTGGAAGCTGGTGTTTATGCACGCCTGCCTTCACTGGGATAGAGCCATTTTTCAGAGCAATTTCAACGTGGCCGCAGGCCCATCCACACAGAGATTAGGTAATGCATGTGCACAACAGCACAAGTTGGCTCCCAGAAAAAAATTTAGAGTCTCCAAGCTCATTGGCAGGACCGATTAGCATTTTCCGACTGAAAGAGGAGGCTGGAGGTAGATTCCCAGGATGGGTTCTCTTCAGGCCAGGAGCAGAGCCCATCCATTGAAAAGCAAAGCACTCTGGTTGCCTGTGCCACTCCAAGGGACTGCATTTCATGTTGCCATCTCCCTGTGCGGCAGCATTTGCCTCTGCTCCAAGGCTTTCAGAAACGTCTCTTCATTCCCCGCTTCTGGTTCTTGCATTTCAGGATGTGGCTGAGAAGTTCCCATGCTGCTCAGTCTCTCTTTAAAATACAGTGCGTGCATCTTGGGAGACCAATAAATCGGGGCTGGGGGAACTAGAACTAGGTGGTTGTTTACAGTTTATACAGAGGGTCTAAACTCACACAGCACAGAACTTATTTAACAGGGAGCTCCACACAGCTCTGTGCAATTTACAAAGCACAGTTTGGCTCCCCAGTACCTTCTAAGAATCAGTACACTCAGTAAAACCTTAACATGCTGGACTCTGCAGACCAGACTTGGCATTGACTTCTGTGATCCCAGACAAGTTACAGTGGAGACCTATATTATGTGCGGTGGGGATGACGGAGATTAAGTCTAACCTCAATGTATTAAGTGAGAGTCCGTTTTATCCTGGAAAAATCCCTTGCATTTGTCTGTGAAGTAAAATGTACAGATATAACATTCTCAAAACAGGTCCATCACAGCTAGCTTTTTTTTCCGTCGCTGGAGCAGATTGATGTTTCTTTGCTTGAGCACCAGATGAAGTAGGTGGGGTGTGTGTATAGAGCATGCATTTGAAAACCAGTTCTCTTTAAACAGAAGCACAGCTGGCTGGGGAGGAGGGGTGCTGAGGTGCCCACTGAGCACGTGCTCTGAGAGTGACTTTTTTCAACAATATTTAAGTCACACGGTGGCCTGTTAAGACCATCAAGAAAGGAGCCATGTGGAAACAGGCTTCCCCAGCAGGGGCATGGCTCGCCACCCCCAAACCCATTCCCTCCAGTGTTAGAATCTGGCTCTGCCTGTGTATTTGAACAGTGGACTCATACTCAGGGCCAAGAGAGGAGACTGTCTGAGCTGCTGGGATCCCTGGAGGAAGCAGCAGACTCAAGATGCCCATCTCCCCTGTACTCTGGGCATGAGCTCATCGATTGAAGACTGAGCAGAATCACCTGTGCCCAAAATGACAATAGTCATCACATCCCTAGTATTCCAGCAGCTAACACTATGTGTCCGGCACCATTTTAAATGCTTTATATACATTAACTTACTTGCTAATATGTGTGTAATAAACACCTCAGTGTGCACCCCCAGATAAGATCTCCTGGGACACTTACTTAACCAGACAGGTTACCAGCCCCTCCATTGGAATTTCTGGTTGAGTAGATCGGGGTCAGGGCCCAGGGCTCTGTGTGTGTGTGTGTGTGTGTGTGTGGTTTAAATTTATGTATTTATTTTGAGAGACAGCGCAAGTGGGAGAAGGACAGAAAGAGAGAGGGAGAGAGAGAGATAATCCCAAGCTGTGCAGACCCTGATGCGGGGCTTGAACCCATGAAACCGTGAGATCATGACCAGAGCCAAAGTCGAGTTGGATGCTCAACCAGACTGAGCCACCCAGGCACCCTAGTACTCTGTGTTTTTAATAAGCACTCCAGGCACCCCTTATATACAGATGGGTTTTGGACATGCGGAATCATTATTTCCGTGTCTTTGTTCGTTCCTTCGCTGAGCTGGTATGGTGAAATTTGTGTCAGTTTGCATGCATATGGCTACCCCACCGGACCAAACCTTTCTGAGCCTGAGTCTCCTCTTCTGTGAAAGGGGAATGGTCACAGGATCTACTTCCCAGGGTGGGTGAGAATTCAGGGAGATAAAGCGTTCAAAGCGGCATGTCCAGTACCTGGGAAGTGGCCAGTGCTCCTGCTTTTACTGTCGTTACTGTTACTTGGGGGTGCACAGAGCACGCAGAGAGACTCACACCCCTGCACTGGTGTTACCTGGTGGAGTGGCCTTTACCCAGTTGCCTGCTGGGAACGCGCTCAAGCCGATCTCCTTCCTCTGGTTCTTTACACGTAGATCCGGTGCCCAGAGGAAAATGGATTGGCAGAGAATGGATTACTTCCTGCCTCCCTCCGCAGCCCTGTTTCGAAAGGCCCTGGTCAAATTAAAATGCATTGACTGAGTTTGTCAAGGAGCCACCAGCCATCTGGGAAGGCCCATCCCCTGCCTCCTGCCTGCCGTGTGTCAGGCCGTGGCCGCCCATGCCACATTCACATGCCGGACCACGCAGAGCCAGGCCTTCTCTTGTGGCCGCATCCCGGCTCCCATGGAAACCTGGGGTTTGGTTCTGAGCCTGAAGACAAATGAGGTGGCTGTCTGTACCATGTTCCCAAATGGGTTCTCTTTCATGTCCAATATTTTCTCTGCCTATTGTAGAGCCTCGGCCTCAGAAGGCAAAAGCAAAAGCACAAAAAAGGCCAAATGGAGAAATAGACCAACGGAAGGGGAGCCAAGGGGAGGTGATTACATAACCCCGGCAGCCAGGCTGTCTGCAAGCCCTATGACTTATTTAGCTGTCTGTCTTTGCGGGATGTTAGACTCCATCCTTTCCAGCTGGCTCTCCGCTTTGGTGATTACATTAACACTCAGTAATTAGAGGACATAGACACCTCTGTAGCCACCAGTATTCCCAGTGGCGGGATGAGGATATTCAATACCAGGAACGCCCCATCGCTGGCCTGCACACGGGCCTCTGCCCAAGGGTCTCAACCGTCTGTGGCAAAATGAGACAGAAATAAGGTTAAAAAAAAAAAACAAACCTACAAAATCTGTACAGTTTGAAGGCTGGTGCTTGATCTTGAGCTGATGCGAACAGTGTCCTTTAAAAAATCCAAAACGATGGAGATACTAATTAGTGGTTGCTTCTGTCATTTTGATATGATTCAAAGTTGGTCCCTAATACTGCTCTCCACTTTGGGGAGAAATTCCTGATCTCTGAAATCCGAGGGTCTGAGAACCACTGCTCTCTCTATAAAAGAATAACCTAATAAACAGAATAATGTGGCATAAAAGGATTCTTCTTTCCCTTTTTAATCCCACATGCATAGCGGTTTTAGCCTCGGCCTCTTCTCTTTACACAGTAGGTGATAGCCGCTCAGAGACGCCTGCCTGTGTTCCTCCTGCCTTACTTCCCCATCGGCTCTCCAGGTCCTTGGGAGCCTTGGCTCGGCCCTGTCTTCAGTCTTAAGCCAGTCTTGGTGAGGATGAGAGTAAGAAAGTCACTATTAAACAGCCACCAACTGCAGCCTTTCTCTGACATCCTAACTACCTGACATACTTTACTGAGTCTCTGTAACAATACTGGGAGAGGGGTACTATGAATACTATCCCTGTTTTACAGTTGGGAAAAGTGCGGCTCAGAGAGGTTAAATCACTTACCCGAAGCCACACAGCTTTGAACGGCAGAGCTGGGGGCAGACCCAGGCAGCCTGACGTGGAGCCCGTGTGCTTAACTATTAACTACACTCCCTCGTGATAAAGCGTGGCCAGGGAGAAAGGTAGGCCTGGATTGCAAGCCCACCTTTACTACTTAACAGGCTACATCTTTACCTCTCCGAGCCTCTGCTCTCTCATCTGTAAAGTGGTCCTTGTAACAGCTGCCTCCCCCGGATGTGCTGAGGATAAAGTGAGGTAATGGAAGGCCCTCGGGATGGGTATCTCCTTGTCCTTCTCCTCCCCCGGCCACACCCGCTGGGCTCCGAATGGCCCCCTGGGACTTCTTTACCGCCATTCAGTGCTGCAGCTTGCTTCTCACAGTGATTCAGCCGAGCTTCAGCTTCCCCACACGTTGCTTTATTACCTCTCTCAAGTTCTGACCAACACCCAAGCTGCTGCCTCCTCCCCCAGGATTCTGATTGGTGAGAGGTGGGGGTGCCTGCTACCACCCCACCCCCACCCCTGCTTTACCTTACCCCAAGGCCTTGCAGACAGAATTCCTAACTAGTGACATCGTGTTCTCTCTACTAACCCCTAAATACCTCCTCTTTCTGGGTTTGCATCTTCATGGCCAGCCCCATGGATTGGAAATGTGGGGCCAACAGTTTCTAGGATGATAGCTGTGGCTCTTGAGTCTCTCATTTGCCACGTTTCACCCCTTCCCAAGCTGTGTTGGGAGGGGAAGCAGGGTGGGTGGACCCCGGCCACAACATGCCTTAGGCATGGATCCTTGCCCCTGCGTCTCAATTTGTTCCAGGTTCCAGAGCCCCTGTGAGCCTTGGATGCAAATCACGTGTTCTGCTTACACGGATGACCTTCAGTGTGGCACCCGTAATGCCCCAGGCATGTCCCAGGCATGGTCTGTAGATCACAGATGTAAGCAAATCCTCCTGAGTGCTTGTGAGGTGGGTCCCGTTAACTTCCATTTGGTGGACGAGCAAAGCAAGGCTTGGTGAGGGTGGAGAGATGTGCACATCACCCATAGTCTGTTACTGACAGATCTGGGCTTGCCGAAGCCTTCCTGGTTCTAGATATTTCCGTGCCTGGCACAACACAGGCCAGAAATGCGGTGGGTTGTTTAAGCAGGCTGTCTGTTTCCAGAATCCATATGGAAAGTTTGGGGGATGGGCACCACCTGCCTACCAGCTACCTCTGCCCAGATGTGCCTTCACCTGTCCAGTGGGCCTTGGTTTTCTCATTATTCAAATGGGCCTACTGATACCTACTAATACCTCCTAGGGCTGTAGGGAGAATAAATGAGGTCGTGTCTGCAAAATGCTCACCAGCAGTTGATGCTTAAAAAACGTTATTCCCCTTACCCTTGACAAAACCCTCCATCAATGTAGCTACATTCTTGTTTAAAAAAAAAAAAAATACAGCTCTCTAGGGGCCCAGGCTGGGGTCTGTGAGGACTCAGAGAGAGTCCTTTGTGATCCCAGATCCCAGAGTGCAGAGACAGTGCCTACCAAGCATGTTTAGTAGGAACCCTAAGGATGTCAGCGAGAGATGACCCTTTCCCGGCCCCCTCCCCAAGTCAGAAGTATGCAGACAGAGGGGGCCCAATAAAATGCCCGGAATCTTTGGAATTGGTGTAGAAAACAAATTCAGTGCCAACCAGATTTTATTTTAATGATCCGTGTCCCGTCTGCTGGAAAGAACTCGTTTCTACGGCAGAATCTTTCCATATTCTCGTGAGCAGAGGGAGAGTAACCAGCGATACCGCAGTTGGAATTGGCCCTGTGAAGACAGCGCTTCTCCTCAAGACGGTGTAGCAGCTGTGCCCGCGCCCCACTGCCTCTCGTGAGTTCCTCCCTGTCGCTGCGCCAATCTCTTTAAAATGCATAATAGACACAGATCTGCTCAAGATTGCCTTTGAAAGCAACTCTAGCAGCTCACATAGTATCCTGAAAGATGGAGTGTTTTGTGAATAACTTGCTGGATTTCGGTTCTCCTGGGACTTCCTCTGGCTTCTAGGAATAATGCCTACCCAGTTTTTCTCCCGGTTTGGGGAGCACTGATTAATGGTGCTGTGACGCGCATCGGAGGCAGGCGCTTTTTCACTGCCACTGCCGGCCCTGATGGATGGCACCGCCTCTTCCCTGGCTGGGGCGACCTAGATCGGGGCGCCCTCTCCCCACTGCAAGCCTTATTCATCACAGTGGCTACAATGTGCCAGATGCCCGCTGTGTTTGAGGAATCGTTTGTGTGTCTGAGCTCGTATAAACTTCACAGCCACCCACAAGGAAGGCACTGGTATTACTTCCCCAGGCCTCACATTAGCGTGAGGTGGCAGATCCAACCAGGGTGCAAACCCGGGCTGGTGTGAAGCTGGGGCCCTGCTGTTTTGCCACAACACTGTGCTTTGGCGAGCAGATCTCGGGAGTGATGTTAGTAGTGGAAGTTAATGATGGGAGTAGATCACATGTTGATACGATTCATCAGCCTTAGGAGGCACCTCTGTCTGGGCCGTGGCATGCAGTTGGCCAGGTTGTGCACTGCACAACTCTAGAAGGTACCAGTCACAGTGTGATCTATGTGCATGGTGCCCTCTAGAATTGTGTAGTGCACAAGCTGCACAGCCATAATGTCTGCCCTGGGATCCTAGCTGTTTTCAGCTGTTTAGTCAGAGGGAGGGCTCAGGAGAGTACACACTGCTTCATCAGCTCTGGGTTGGACAGCTGGCTCTGCCACTTTTCATTCATGTGACCTGGGGCAAAATCCTTAACCTTTCTGTGCATCGGTTTTTTTCATCTATAAATCAGGGAATGAGAGCGTTGTCTTCCTCCGAGGGTTAGTGCAACGATTACAGTTCATCTATACGCAGTGATTGTGACAATCACGGCCCACAGTAAACACCCCATGAATGGTGGCTGCTTGTGTGTGTACTGTTGTTTTTGTAACCTGCACAACCTGGCTTCCCGCTGTCTCCGTCACCCCTAACACCCTCTTGCCCAGTCAAATGGCTTTTCTTTCCCCATAGATTCCTCCTCCTTTCCGACCTTGGGGCCTCTGCTCGCCTAGAATACCATCAACGTTTTTACTATGTCCGGATTCTACTTACAAGGTCTGGCTGGGGTACTGCCTCTTCCATGGGGTTTTCCCTGATTTCCCCAGGGGGAAGCTCCACCTGCTCTGATCTCTCACAGCACATGACCCATGACTACATTTATGTGACAGCCATGGCACTGTATAAAGTGCCCCCCCCCCACTAGACTCCGAGCTGGTTGAGGGCCCTCCAGGTGGTCTGACCTTGCCTCTCAGTCCGCTTTGCTCAAGGCTTGGCACATGGTAGAACTTTAATAAATGGTTTGTGTTTTTAGTTGAATTGGTAGATTAATGCCCTCCTAATAGTCACCTAACAGCAGGAGCTTTGCACCTGATGCACATAACCATGTTTCTTTTTTTTTTTTGGCTGTTGTTGCTTTTTTAATGTTTATTTATTTTTGAGAGAGAGAGAGAGAGAGAGAGAGCGAGCGAGCAAGCATGAGTGGGGGAGGGGCAGAGAGAGAGGGAAACACAGAATCTGAAGCAGGCTCCAGGCTCTGAGCTGTCAGCACAGAGCCCGACGCAGGACTCGAACTCACGAGCTGTGAGATCATGACCTGAGCCGAAGTCAGGCGCTTAACCAACTGAGCCACCCAGGTGCCCCTCTTTTTTTTGTTGTTTTAAAATAGAAACTGTCATCATTTATTTGACCCCATTTCCTTCTTTTTGGTTTCTTTTTAATCGTTTAAGTTGTCTGTAGCATGTTCACAGCCATTGCTGTCCCATTCTAGAACATTTCTATAACCTCAGAAAGAAACCCCAGGCTCATTAGCGATCTTCGTCTCAAGTCTCCCCAGCCTCTGGCAACCGCTAATCTACTTTCTGTCTCTCTAGATTTTCCTCTTCTGCACACTTTGTGCAAGTGGGATCATAGAGCATGTTGCCTCTGGCTTCTGGCTTCTTTCTCCTGGCACTTGTGTCTAAGGTTCATCCGTGTTGTAGCACGTATTGGGAACCTCACCCCTTTTTATGGCTGAATAACATTCTTCTGTGTGGCTAGACCACCGCTTCGTTTTCCATTCACGAGCTGATGGACATTTGGGTTGTTTCACTTTTGGGCTGTTGGGAATAATGTTGTATATATAATCATGTACAAGTTACTGTGCATCTTCTCCTTTTCATGCTGCCCCTGATATTTCTGTGCATTCAGGCAAAGAGCATGAAAGGGATTGTTGCCAAGGGTGATGAGACGACTAGGGCTTATGATCTGATAGGGTCCACCAGGTGCCGGGCTCTGTCCCAGGGGCTAGATAGCCATCATCCGCGATCTCTCTTAATCTTCCCAGGGCTCTGTGAGATTCTCAGAGAGGCCAAGTGCCGTGCTTAAGGACATGAAACTGATAGGTAGGGTTTGAACCCACATTTCTGTGACTTTAGAGCCTGTGTTCATACCACTGTCCAGTGGTGGCTGCCTCTGGGAGGGGAGTGAATCCACTTAATTAAAGATGCTCCTTTCTTCTTCCCAAAGAACACGTGCCTGACCAGCCTCGCCACAGACAGTCATGGAATAGGGGTGCTCTCAAGGGACCTTGTTTGTCCCTGGGCCACCCCAGCCAACATCGTGGGCCTCTCAGACCTGGGTCACCTAAAGCCTGACATTCAGTCCACGGATGCCTCGAGGAGGCTGCTACCCACCAGTGTCCATGAGGATTGACATGGATGGAAGAAACCAAGTGTGTGTCCCAGGGTGGGGCTGGGCAGACCAGCCAGGAGCGCCAGCTGAGACTGGGCAAGCAGTGAACGTGCCATGCTCTGCTGTCCAGGAGCGCTGGGCAGGGAGGGCCCATCACACTCTGCACACACTGTGACAAGTTCATACGGCCCGCCCTTCTGAAGATGCACACAGCTGCGGCAGACCCTTCTGCCGGGGTGTGTGTGGAGCATTGCCAGTGCTGGTGGCAATAGCTGAGCATCTGAAGGGGGCTCACTCTTCGCTTCTTTTCAAGGGAGGGGATACAGGACCAGAGGCTGGGGTGATAGCATACCGCTGTAAGGGCCTTCAGGGTCCAGAGGAGGAGTGAAGTGAGAGGACTGGCAAAATGGAAAACTGCGTGTGTCAGGGATATCAGAAGCCCCTGCAAAAAGACAGAGGCGAGGGCCACACTGCAGCCAGATCTTTCAGCAGATGGGCGGGACGGCAGGCCCCTTCCAGAATACTGATGATTCCTCTAGGTAGAGCTAAGTCTCTTGGCCCGGAAAGCTGAGGATCACAGCTTCCAAAGGATCCATTTGAAGCTGTGAAGGGGAAGCAGTCTCTTCCCCAGAGGGTGGGCTAAACTGGCCCACAGGGGTGTGTGTGTGTGTGTGTGCGCGAGAGAGAGACAGAGATCAAGACAGACAGACCCTGAACTAACTGATGAGTGTACATGGGCTCCATCCTGAGAGGCCTCATAAGGTCTGATGTTTCTTTTTTTTTTTTTTTAAACGTTTATTTATTTTTGAGACAGAGAGAGACAAAGCATGAACGGGGGAGGGTCAGAGAGAGGGAGACACAGAATCTGAAACAGGCTCCAGGCTCTGAGCTGTCAGCACAGCGCCCGATGCAGGGCTCGAACTCACGGACTGCGAGATCGTGACCTGAGCCGAAGTCGGAAGCTCAACTGACTGAGCCACCCAGGCGCCCCATGGTCTGATGTTTCTTGAACCCCTGCTATGTAACAGTGTCTTGGGAAATGCTCTGTCTCATTCATTCCCTGAAAACAACCGTATGTGGTATTAATTTTATTTTACAACAGAGGAAAATGAAGCCCTGGGAATAACTCTTCTAAGGACGTACCACCGGAAGCAGTGGTGCTGTGATCTGGACCCAGGCTTGGGGTGCCAGAGCCCAGCTCCTTGGTCATTAGCCCCTCGTGCTTCCCCCTGGCTACATCTGGGGCTTTGCCAGCCTGCTCTTGGCCCCCCTGCCCAGGCGGTCCCGATCTGGTCCTCGCTGGGTTCCTTCTTGCTGAGTGACCTTGGGCAAATCAGTTTTCCTCTCTGAACCTTGGTGTTCTTGTCTTTAAAGTGAGGGGTTGGCACAGAGCAAGGGTTTTCAAAGTGGGTTCCACAGACTCCTGGCATCCTATGATCCCACAATAGTGACCTTGTTATTTGTTCTGTTTATCAGATTTCTGTGGGAGACTTTGATTAAAGGCTTCTGGCGGTTATAAATAAACAAAAAAGTAAACACGAAAAAACGCTCCAACTAGATACTAGGCAGCCTCCCAGCTTTGGCTACCAAAGGTCTGGAGGAGTAGCCCTGAACTCCCCACCAGCAAGCCCCAGGAGAGTCTGGAACCTGTGTGCTGGGGTTGTATTAGTGTTGGGGTGGAGGGTCCCCAAAGAAGTCAGCCATGAGTGGGCTGGGACAGAGCACATCTCAGGATGACCCTGAGGAGGTGGCGTCACCAGAGTGGCCAGGGCAGTGTTTCCCAAATTCTAGTAATCAGAGCACTAAGCCATGATTTTTGCCACATCTGTGGTGCAAGAGGCAGGAGAGCCTGATGGTTAGGAATCAGGCTGCCTAGGTCTTCTACTTACTACCTGCTGCCTTGGGCAAGGTACTTAGTCTCTCGGAGCTCAGGGTCCCTCTCTGGATGGTGGGGGTGACAGCGGGGTGTGTTTGTGGTGTTGTCATGACTTAATACACGCAGAGCATTTGGCCCAGTACCTGGCCCACACTAAGGGCTGATTATTACTTAAGCAGCGTGACTTTGGCTCTTCACGTCTGTTTAATGGGGATAATGGTAACAGCAGCCTATCCGGGTCCGCGTGAGGATCGGATAGTAAGTAGTCATTAAAGGGTGGCAGTGGTCCCTATTGTATTTTCCTTTAAATCTAGGCACATCTCCTTTATTGAGCCTCATCCCTTCTTGGAGGCAGCCACCATCCCAGTGGCGGGGACTGGCCAGGGGTCAGTGCTGGCACAGTTGCCTGGCTCGTCCGGCCATGCGGCCGCAGGAGAGCAGTATTAACGGCAGACACGTGAAATCCTCCAGTCTGGGCCAGAGCCAAGGCGGGCGTCTGACCCGCCAGCTCACACCGGGAAGGGAAGCCAGTCCCTGGGGGGGGGGGGGGGGGGGGGGCA
Organism: Felis catus; assembly: GCF_018350175.1. Taxonomy (NCBI): domain Eukaryota; kingdom Metazoa; phylum Chordata; class Mammalia; order Carnivora; family Felidae; genus Felis; species Felis catus. The sequence goes on from NC_058374.1 coordinate 126,910,784, forward strand.
TGCTGTAAATAGACACACGCGCTGGCATGGACCCCGGCCAAGGAAGGCCTCCCCGCCTGCAGTTGGTGGAGCCGGCTTCCTCCGTCGCCCTGCTCTCCGCGGGCCTGCTCTCCACACGTCCTGGGAAGCAGGGATTGAACTGGGCGGTTAGAGATCCAGGTGTGGGTCCAGCTCCCTGCCTTGGGCGTGATGCTTCCACTCTCTGACCACAGTTTCCCCATCTGTGAATGAGGGCATGTTCTGGATGACCTGGGAGTTCTCTTCTTTGCCCTCTCTGGTTTGTGTATGGCGGGGGGGGGGGGGGGGGGGGAGGGGGTCAGGTAGTGGTTAAGTCGGGGTGGGGGGTGGGGGAAGGGGTCATACATACTCCCGGTTCCAATACTGACTTTGCCACTTCTTAGCTGGGGGATAAGTTACTTAACCTCCCTGGGTATCAGTCTCATCGTCTGTAAAATGGGCTGGCCGTTGGGTTGTGATAGCACCTGTCCCAGGGTGTTGTGTCAAGGATTATGACTTCATACATGCAGAGTGCTCAGTATGGTGCCTGGCACCAGCAGGGCTCCACCAATGGAGCTGATGACTTACCCACCCACTCTTTAACGTTGCCCATCACCCCAGGATTCAGGGTCTTGTTGCTGTTAAGCCCAGGAGCCCCCCCCCCCCCAGCCTAAAGTCAGCTCAGAGTGCCAGAGTCGCCTCAGCCAATCCACAGCCGCCGTTCACGGAGCGCTCCTTCATTTGCTCATTCAGCCTGTTTAGTGAGCACCTATGAGGAGCCAGGCACACCGTTCCAGGCGCTGGACGTATGTGAGTGACAAAACAGGTAGGACTCCCTGTCCTTAGAGAGTATAGAGCCTAATGGGGGAAGACAGACACTAAACCAATAAACAAGCGGAGCGTAAGCATGAATCTCCGGGCCTTGCTTTGGAGCCACCATAGGTGACTTTCTGATGCCCACCACCCCCATTCCTGGCTGACACTCCCTGATCTTTAAAGTCCTGCTGTATTCCTGCAGGAGTTCTGAGTCGCACTCCCAGACTAGGCCCTCACTCCGTTACTCCAGTACTCGGGCTCTGGAATCAGTCGGGCGTGGGCTTTGAGTCCTACTCACACCAACTCTCTGGCTGCTTGACCTTGGGTAAGTCGCTTAGCCTTTCCCTTCCCGTTTCCTCCTCTTTAAAGTAACATTGCCCACATCCTAGCACTGTCACGGGGATTAAAGGAGTTAATATATGCAAAGTAAGTGTGTCGGGGCGGCTCAGCTGGTTAAGCATCAGACTCTGGATCTCAGCTCGGGACTTGATCTCAGTCTCATGAGTTTAAGTTCCATGTTGGGCTCCATGCTGGGTGTGAAGCCTACTTAAAAAAATAAAAATAAGTTAATGTAAAGCATTGAGAACAGTGTTTACCCCTGTATGACTTTGAACACGTTACTCTTTGAGCCTCAGTTTACTCGCCTGTAAAATGGGCATAAAATGGTACCTAATTCATACGGGCACTTGGAAGGCTGAAATGTGATGATGTATGTACAAGGCTTGGCTTAGCATGGATCAGATGCTCCTCCTCCTCTCTTGGATTGATTAATTATTGCTGAGTAACAAATTACCCTAAACTCGGTAGCTTAAAACAACAATTTATAATTGCTTCCATATATGAGAGTCAGGGGAGGTAGCAGAACTACTCTAGGCTTGACTGCGCCACTGTGCGTTTTAGGCTGGGGGTCCAGCAGGATGTGGCTCCTTGCTGAGGTCTGGGCTTGGCTCTGCTTCCTCTGTCTTTGTCTTGGGACCTGTCTGAGAGAGCGGTAGCTACACTTCTCACTGCACTGCAGAGCTGCAGGAGGGCAAACATGCAAGACCTCTTAAGGCTTAGGCTGGGACAATACTGTCCCTTCCACCTCATTCTGTTGCTAGAGCAATCACATGGTCAAACCCAAAATCAAGAGGTAGAGAAATAGACTCTGGTCCTTCAGTGGCGGGAACTGCAAAGTCACATGAAAGGGAGTGTGAGTAAAAGCAGGAGTGAGAGAGAATCAGGGGCATTAATGGGGTCGGCTGGGCCTCCCAAGAAGCCCCAGGAGAGGGCCAGTGTAAGAACTGCAGTGAGGGGCAGTGATTTGGGTAGGTATCATTTTTCTGTTCTTTAAAAAAAAATTTTGATGTCTTATTCATTTTTTTGAGAGAGAGAGAGAGAGAGAGAGAGAGAGAGAGAGAGGGAGGGAGGGAGGGAGGGAGATTGGGGGAGGGGCCAAGAGAGAGGGAGACACAGAATCCTAAGCAGGCTCCAGGCTCTGAGCTGTCAGCACAGAGTCCGACATGGGGCTTGAACCCACGAACCACGAGATCATGACCTGAGCCGAAGTTAGGCACTTAACCAACCATGCCACCCAGGCACCCCTGGGTAGGTATTTTCGATTATATCGTGGGGACAGTAGCCCCGAAACATTCATTGGGTTGCTGCTCCAGAAGGTGACTTCCTTTCTGCACCCGCATTGCCCCGGGGACATAGTAGGGGATTTTCTTCCCAGGAATGTTGTGGGAAAATGAAGGATGAGCGCAGGAGGGCTGGATGGCAAAGCCCAGTAATGCCTCTCCCCACCCCCGCCCCTCCATTAAATCTGTCCTTGCAATGGAATAAATAAAACTGTCAGCTGGAAAAATGAGGGGCAAGCCGACCAAATATGATAAACTGTCTCTTGCTGTGTATTGTACTCTCCACAATAAAACCCCAAGTGGATGCTAAAAATGTGTGCAGCTTTGTAAGGAGACAGGCGTGCTCTGTGTGGCCGAGATTTTCTGAGAAAGGTAATTTAACTGCAACACGCATAGAGGGGAGAGATGCAAAGAGCAGGAATTTGGAAACTGTACAGCAGGTGTTTTTTTTAAGAAATTGATATTGTTGGTTATTTTTCTTTTATTAAAATCTGGAGTCCGGCGGATTGCTGTCCCATCCTTATCTGGCTCATTCAAGGCATGTGTTGACATTTCTAATTTGCAAATTTAAAGATAGTCAGGAAATAGTTTAAACACTGGCAATGGTTGGGGAGCTCTTTGACTGTTAGTGACAAGGGCTCGTCTCTGGGAAGATTGTGGGGGGGGTGGGGGCGGGGAGACGGGAGCCAGACTGGATTTTAGGGAGACCTGGAAATAGCCAATATTTACTGAGCACTGAGTGATGGACGCTGTTTCTAAGTGTTTTACACATGTATTTTATCTTACATTAAACCCGTGAGTTCCATTTTGCAGATGGGAGCAATGAGGCACTAGAAGGTTAAATAACTTGCCCAAGTTCATGCAGCTCCTGAGTGGCAAAGCCAGCCTTGGTCCCAGGCTCCTGCCTGAGCTTTGGTTTTTCGGTCTTGTGTAGATGTCCTGCCTACCTCGTGGGTGTATTACCTGGACTCAATGCTAGGACACCTCGGCCCTTGCTTTTCTCATCTGTAGGACTGTGAGCCTTGGACCCGTCATCTCTGAGTCAAGGATCCACTAGCCCAAGGGCCCCAAGGAGCTGTGCAGACTCCAGCCTCCTCTCGCTGTGTTCCTCAGCCCTGCAGGACTGATCTGCTGTGCCTTGTGGGGCGAGATTGAATTCAATGAATGGATGGAGTGGTTTATGAACTTCTGAGCTCCATCCAGCCACGCTCGGCCAGTGGTTCTGAGGGCCGGGAGCAAGTTCCCTTGTGGCCTATTGTGCTGAGAGCTGAGGAGGCAGTGACTCAGTTTGTGCTCGCCTGGAGGATGTGAACTCTGACTCCTTGAGACAGATGAGCGACTTCAGTGTCGTTTGGGACCTGTTGGCCTTATGACAACAGTTGGCAGTGTTTATAGGGCGGCCCTGTATTACTCTCCTTCACTGCCGCCATCAACAGCAGACATTTATTGAACTCTTACTGGATGCCAGGCACGGCACTAACACTGGATACAACGCCTCGTTTTATTCCTGCGACAGCCCGAGTGGTGGGCAGAATGACGTATCTCCCTACTTTGCAGATGAGGAAGCTGAGGTTTGGCAACTTCAAATAAGATGCTCCTGGCCACGTGGCTCATGGTCTGAGCTTGGCTCCGATGCCTGAGTCCACACACTTCCACTGGATATTATATATCCAAGCAGGAACACCTCAGTCTCGCAAGGTTGAAAGAGGCAGTGAAGGAGAGCCATTTGTGTTTTGTGTCTCCCGTGGCAATGTCAGTCGTGAAATTGCATTAGCAGAGGAGTACGGAGATGTAGAAGGTCTGGGCAGGGCCTCCGAGATCTCTTTGTTAGTTTGCAAATGAGAAAACCGAGGCCCAGAGAGATGCCAACTGTACTGGGGACACACCAATTAATGGCGTGGGCAACCAACGGTGGAGGGCAACGTGAAATTCGGCGGCCGGTAGGATTTTTGAATTCCAATGAGCATCAGTTTTTGTGAGACTCTTTTGAGTAATAGGGATAATATGGTATTTGGTAAGAGTCGTAACACATTTCAGGCTATGCAGACAGCCCTTCTGTAAGCAATAAAAACAGCGTTACAAGCATTATCTTAGCGGGGGCTCTAAGCACCCTGTGTGGGTCACATGGACCAGGGAAGTTAGCTCCATTCTGTAGGGAGCGATACTTTCAAAATATCAACCAGCTCCTGTCGCCCTCCCAATTAGAGCTCCTTAAAGTCTCACCATCCCACTGCTCACTCTTTACAAAGTCCTAAATTAGTGACATCTAAACTTTTTTTTTATTGTGTTCCCCCACGAAAATAATTTTAGCGTGTACCCTCATTCTGTGTATGTTCATTTAGAAATTCGGGGCGCCTGGGTGGCACAGTCGGTTAAGCGTCCGACTTCAGCCAGGTCACGATCTCACGGTCCGTGAGTTCGAGCCCCGCGTCGGGCTCTGGGCTGATGGCTCGGAGCCTGGAGCCTGTTTCCGATTCTGTGTCTCCCTCTCTCTGCCCCTCGCCCTTTCATGCTCTGTCTCTGTCCCCAAAATAAATAAACGTTGAAAAAAAAATAAAAAAAAGTTTAAAAAAAAAAAAAAGAAATTAAATACCTTCACTAGTAGCAATAATATGGTGAGATTGAGTTTGATTTCCTTCTGCCTTTAGATTCAGAAGTAGATGTAACTAAAAGCTGTCACATTTTTTCCTGCACCTTATTGGTCATCCTGCACAGCCTGGTGCCTGCCTTTCTTCAGCATCATCTGTCACCGTCTTAAGCCACACACGATGCTCTGGTCACACGTTTTCCATCTGGATCTCCAGGCGTGGTTCAGCCTTTAGACCTTTGCATTAGCCCTTTCCTCTTCTTGGAATGCTTTTCCCCTTGCTTTTGCAAGGCTGGCTTCCTGACACTCGGGTCTTGTTTTCAATGTCACCTCCTCCAAGAGGCTCTCCATGACCGCTCTATCTAAAGCTGCAATCGGCCATTGTCTCTGACACTGCCCATTTTAATGGTCTGAGTACCACTTATCACCATCTGATATTTTTTTTCTTGTTGGTAGGCTGTCTCCTTTGGCAGAAAAGCAGTGCTGGCCACAGTGGGAGAGCTCAGTAGCTAGTTACTGGGTGAACACACACACGGAGACTCAGAGGTTAGGGCACTTGGCGGGGCCATGCTGTCCATAAATGGCAGAGCTAGGATTTGATCTTTAACCCTTGTGACTTCAAGTTCAAGGGGCTTTGCATCATGCCCAGCTGCCTCTTGTCCTTTAGAGCCGGCCAAGAGGTATTTGAATCCAGACTGACTGTTTGAGTTTGAAATCTGTTATGATGTCAGATGACTATGGAATTTGAAAGGAAAAAAAAATGACTGGCATTTTACGCTCTGTTTCACAGCCAGCCAGTAATGGGAGTTTGGAAAAATTCCGGAGCCTGAAATAATTCAGGCAGGCCCAGCTGCAAATTGGAAAAGTCTGTGGTCAGGAACCGCAGTAGGTGAATGCAGCCTGGGGAAATGCTTGGCCCACATGTCCTAACGGAGCCCAGAATCTAAGCAGATCCACCAGAGTGGATGTGTTTATTATAGTAAGAAAAAGGGTCCTTCAGCCCCCCTTCCATTACCTGTGTGGTTTTGAAGCATGATGTCAAGAACTAATGCCTAGGGGCGCCTGGGAGGCTCAGTCGGTTAAGCGTCCGACTTTGGCTCAGGTCATGATCTCACGGTCCGTGACTTCGAGCCCCGCGTCGGGCTCTGTGCTGACAGCTCAGAGTCTGGAGCCTGCTTCGGACTCTGTGTCTCCCTCTCTCTCTGACCCTCCCCCGTTCATGCTCTGTCTCCCTCTGTCTCAAAAATAAATAAACATTAAAAAAAATTAAAAGGAAAAAAGAGCTAACGCCTAGATAAAGAGATCTGGAATGTCCAATTTCTTCCTGCCTTCTGTTGAGCACCTGTAGTGTGAGAACCTATTAGCAAATTCAGGAAATCCCACTAGCTGGCCCTTCCTCTGCCATGAAGGCACCACACCCATCCCTTGGGCCTGGGGAAGGAGGTAGGAGGGCAAGGAGTCCCCAGAAAAGAGGATGAACCCCTATGACCTTTTGAAGACTAAATCGTTCATTTTGCTGCATAGTTTGTTAAGGAACCGGCCACCTCCCTGTGTTACCTCTTGTTCTCTTTCCGGGAGTGACCCCCTTACGTTAGAGCTGACAAGCAGCTAGTTGTCTGGCTCAGGCAGGTGTTTCCATCTTCACTTCACGGCATGGCTTCTTCATGCAAGGCCTGCTGGCCCCTTCTCCCCTTCCGATTGAGCACAGGACCCCTAATGACGAATGAACAGGCAGAGGGTCAAATGTGATACCTGATGGCAAAGAAATTAGCAATTGATTTTTCCTGCTGGATCTCCCTCTTCCCCATCCTGTCACTGAAACCGTATTGATATTCTGCTATAAGGAGATTTCCTGCATTCATCCATCCAGCCATGGATCCATTCATTCATGGTTAAAAGTACGGCCTTTGGGGTCAGACAGACCCACCCACCTTGGCCATCCCCCGGCCTTGTGACCTATATTAGTGTCCTTGGGCTGCTGGAACAAATTACTACAAACTCAGGACCTTGAAACCACAGAAATGTATGTATTGCCTCCTAGTTCTGGAGGCTAGATCTCCAAAATCAAAGCGTTGACAGTAAGGCTGTGTGCTCCCTCCCTCTGAAGGCTCTCTGGGAGAATCTTTCCTTGCCTCTTCCAGCTCCTGGTGGCTCCAGGCTTCTGACAGCAGACCTCTAATGTTTTATTTTTGAGAGAAAGAGACAGAGAATGAGTGGGCAAGGGGCAGAGAGAGAGGGAGACACAGAATGAGTGGGCAAGGGACAGAGAGAGAGGGAGACACAGAATCTGAAGCAGGCTCCAGGCTCTGAGCTGTCAGCACAGTGCCCAACACGGGGCTCAGACTCATGAACCACGAGATCGTGACCTGAGCTGAAGCCGGATGCTTAACCGACTGAGCCACCTAGGAGCCTCAACAGCAGACCTCTAATCTCTGCCTCTGTCTTCACATGGCCACTTCCTCTTCTGTCTCTTACAAGGACCCTTGTCATTGGGTTTAGTGTCCTCCCCCTGCAGATAATCCAGAATGGTCTTAAGATCCTTAACTTAATTACATCTGCAAAGACTCTTTCTACATTCATAGATTTCACCATTCAACTCACTGTATGACCTTAGACATATTATTAAATCTCTATGAGCCTCAGTATCTTAGCCTGTGTAATGGAGATGCCTCTATTCTAAACCTCACAGGGGTAATATGTGGAAAACCCTATCAGTGCCCGTACAGAGCTCCTGTTCCATCAGTGGCAGTTACTCTTCCTCACTGAGTGTCCACCATGTGCTAAGACCCCGTGCTGAGCTCGCACGATAATTCCCTGAGAAGTGAGACCCCCCCCTCCCCTTATGATACAGCTGGCAGAACCTGTGTTAATTCCTAGGCCCACCTGAGGCCTAACCAGCTATGCGAGTACCCAGCAGAACCTAGTTCTCTGGAATGTGTATGGAAGGACCCACGAGTGGGGAAAAGTTGTGAAAACACTTCTAGAAAGTTCCTCAGCTCATCCTAGGAGACCGTTCAGGGAAATAGAAGAAATCAGTGCCTGGCTATTGGAAAGCACTCTGGTCCCGCATCCTGTCCTCCCACCCCTGCCAGCCCACCTACCCTCGCCATCATGTTTTTTATTCTCAGGGTTTGGAATTGATGAGGACGCTTCTCATCCCCCACAGAGTAGGTATTCCACGAGCGACAGGGGTGCAGACATTCTAAGGGCAGTGAACGGTATGTTGTGGCCTAGAAACCAGGCAGCCAGGAAGGGAGTTGGTGTGATGGAAAGCTGGCATTACAGAGAGCTAGCAGGAGTGTTCATCTCTGCCCTTCATTTCCCTCCTATGACCTTGGGCAAGACTTTGAGCTCCCTTAAGGCCCAGATACTCAGCTAGAGATCTGTGGGGTTGATTTTGAGCAGTAGTTTTCTAACTTAAAAAAAAAAATAAAAGGCAGTAAAGGTTTTAAAACCTTTCCTAGAGAGGCATGCCTGGGTGGCTCAGTCAGTTAAGCATTTGACTTCAACTCAGGTCATGGTCTCATGGCTCAGGAGTTCGAGTCCTGTGTCTGGCTGTGTGCTGACAGCTCAGAGCCTGGAGCCTGCTTCAGATTCTGTGTCTCCCTCTCTCTCCACCTCTCATGCTCTGTCTTTCTCTCTCAAAAATAAATAAAACAACAAAAAAATTGAAACCTTTCCCAGAATCCCATTTTGTGTAGCCCAGTGTCCACGGAAAGCTGCTGTCCCCAGTCCTACCCCCGTTCAGGGTCAGTGGCTGCTCCGTGATTTTCTCCAAGTGTCTGCGTTCGCTTCCTCATTTGCCAATACCTCCTCGGTCTCAGGATCCAGAACCCACCCCCTTCTTTCTCTCTCAAGAACTCCCCTTCGCTCCAGGAAGTTTTGTGGACTTTATGGTAGGTGTAAGGAAGCCACAAGAAGGGCGTCACATCCTGGCCCACGCTGGACTTCACTCCCGGGTCAGATGGTACCATCCGCACCTCAGGCCCAGAGCAGACATGACTAATCCATCGCAGCACTCTCTCCCACAGAGCCTCAGGGGGACCACAACCCTGGTAGCCCTGGACTGGGAGGACAGGGACGGGGGCAGGTGGACATCACTGCAGGGCTGTGGCCTGGCCTCCACAGCCTGTCAGGAGCAAGACTTCTGCTGCATGTGAGCCATGACCCACAAGTTATGTTGGGGTTCCTGGTGCTAATTTAGTTCTTTTCTTCTCATTTTTCCTTCAGACTATTTTCCCTACCACCACTAGAGTTGTCTTTTTCAAAGATAGATCTGGTCATCCCCCCAACCCCCCCGCCCACCTAACCAGGCTTAAACATCCCTGGTGTTCTCCCTAATGTCTACACAGCACATTCCCAGATCTCAGGCATGGCCTCAAAGGCCCCCACTACTCTTCAACATCCTCTCCAGCATGTAACCTGCATGTACTATGTGGCCAAGTCCCCCGCTTGGTTTTCTAAACCCAACTGTACCTATTAGGCCTCTGTGCTTCTGTGTGCACAGTTCTTCCTGTCTGGAATGCCCTTCCCCATGGTAGTAGTTTTCTTTGGCTGCTGTAACCAATCACTGCAAACTCCGTGGCTTAAAATAACACAAATCTATCACCTTAACAATTCTGGAGGTCAGAAGTCTGAGGTGGGTCTTAATGGGCTAAAAGTGAGGGGTAGCAGGGCTGTGTTCCTTCTGCAGACCCCAGGGGGAAATCTGTTTCTTGCCTCTTTTGGCTTTCAGAGGCTCCTACATTCCTTGGCTGGTGGCACCTTCTTCCATCTTCAAAGCCAGCAATGATCCGTCTTTCCCAAGTAGCTTTGCTTTGACTACTGCTTCCAACATCCTATCTCTCTCTCTCCCTACCTCTCCCCCTCCTGCCTTCCTGTTATAAGGACCCTTATGATTACACTGAACTCACCTGGATAATTTCCTCATCTTAGGATCCTTCATTTAATTACACCTGCAAAGTCTCTTTTGCCTTGTAAAGTCAGATATCCACAGATTCCAGGGCTTAGACCATGGGTATCTTTAGAGGCCCATTATTCCACTTACCCGACCTGTCTTTTTTTTTTTTTTTTAAGTTTATTTATTTTGAGAGAGAGAGAGAGCGCGCGCATGAGCGGGGAAGGGGCGGAGAGGGAGAAAGAGAATCCCAAGCAGACGCCGCACTATCAGCACAGAGCCCGATGTGGGGCTCGAACTCAGAAACTGTTAGCCGAAACCGAGAGTCAGCCGCTTAACCGACTGAGCCACCCAGGTACCCCACCCCACCTGTCTTTTTACAGGGATTGGATTAGACCTTTGGGGGCATGTCAAATGTTTGCTCCTGTCTATAGCATCCCTTATGTTTCCCAGACAGAATTACTCTTTCATATCTCTTTCACTCCGTGGCATTTGGGCATCATTCTGTTAACAGATGTACTGCCGGCTCTTATGGTACTTGAACATGGTCCTGCTCCCTTGGCGGAATGTGAGCCCTTTGGAAGCAGCATGCTGAGACTTTATTATCTCCGGGACTCCGTGTCTTCCCTAGTCAAATATTTGAGGAATTTGTTGCATTTGTCTTTCCTTCCAGAGGCATCTCAAGTGCCACCCCCCACCATGCTCTTCTGTTCCCTCTGAAACATGCCTTCCCTTCTAATGAAGCCCAGCACTGACCCCATCCTGGTGCAGCACAGGGGCTCAGTGGATACTGAGACACTGACCATGTCTTGTGGCCTCCAATCTGCATAGTGAAGCCACACCTCACCCAGGTGTTGGATTGGAAAGTGGTTCCGTTGTCAGAACTACCCTGACGGAACAGAATCATACCCAGGGCTTGAGATACTCACCTCCAGGAGACAGCTGAGCCCATGGGAACTACAGGTTCCTATTTCTCCTCTCATACCCATTCCCAGGTGTCTGCACATCAACCAGAATTGTCAATAAACCTGCCCGCACTCTCCAGATTGTTTTTTTCTCTCCCTCCCTGTGCTGCTGGGCGGGAGCGATTGGATGTGCATAAGGAAGAATGCCTTTAGGAGGAGGTGCCTAGACCTCTCCTGGGGACTCTGCTTCCCCCAACCCAGGCTGTTTCTTTGCTCCTCTGTTCCCAGGTAGCAGATGGCCTGGTAATTTAATGCAGTTAAGGGGAGCAGGTTGCTGGAATTTAATTATAAAACAGAACCACTTTGAGAACGCTTGTTCTTAGAAGCAAATTGGAGGGCTGGATGAGCAGGGTCACTGGGTTACACAGCCTGAGGGGCTACATTTACAACAGAGCCCTGGTGAACTGCTCCCATGGAGTTGTGTGGAACACGGCCTCCATGGCTGTGTGCAGTGAGTGGCCTGTGTGCCAGGGAGAGGTGTTTGTTCTGTGAACTTCTCTCTTATGCCACTCCTCCAGGCTCTGTCTTCCTTGGTCTCCTTGTAAGATTGGTGCAGGCCACTGGGGGGCACTTAGAATAAAATCCAGATCCTGTTTCCTGGCCGAAGAGGCCCTCCACGCTCTGCCCCGTGCCTGCCTCTCCAGACCTCCCAGCACCAGCCTCCTTTGTTCACTGCACTTCTGTTTCTCCACTATGCAGGCACGGTTCCTGCCGCAGGATCTTTGCACTTGCTACTACCTCTGCCTGGATTGGTCTCCCCACCACCAGGTATTCCTGTGACCACCCCCTGCAGGCCTCAGCTGAAAGATTACCCCATTGGAAAGAACTGCCTGGAACACTCTGTTTTTGTTGCTCCCTAAATTAGTCAGCTTGGGCCACCATAATGAAAAGCCATAGCCTGGGTGGCTTAAACAACAGAAATTAATTTTTCTCACAGTTCTAGAGGATAGAAGTCCAAGATGAAGGCTTCAGCCAGTTTGGTGTTTGGTGAGAGCTCTCTTCCTGGGCATCAGATGGTGGAGGGGGTGGTCCGGGTAAGAGTGTGGCAGGGCATGGAGGAAGAGAGCCCACTGGTGTCTCTCCTTACAGGTACACTCATCCGGTCAGATCAGGACCCCATCTTTATGATCTCACTTAACCTTAATTACCTCTTTAAATGCCCTGTCTCCAAATACACTGGGGTTAGGGCTTCAACATATTCAACATATGAATTTTGAACATTCAGTCCCTAACACTCCCTGTGGCTACTCCACCGCTATCCTGTTACCCTCAGCTGCTTACCCCTTCTGTGCCTTGGCTTCTCTCCTGTGGGCTGACGTGGCCTTACCATATGGGATGGGAGGAGTGAGTTATTGCACGAGGAATACTTAGACCAGAGTCTAGCACAGAGGAGGTGCTGGGTAAATGTTAGTGAACTTCGTTATCACCCTCATTAACTTTCGGTCTAGATTTACTAGTGCTTGAGGCCTCAGAGAACACTCATTTGCACGGTTGCGGCAGGAACAAGAGAGGACCCGATGAAGGAACAGAGTCTGGGGAGGGGCTGGGGGAAGGGTGTTCGTGGCAGAGGGAGCCTCAGGGACAAAGGCAAGACACAGCATGGCGAGCAGAGAGAGCCGGGCAGAATGGCAGCAATGGAGCATCCGTTTGAGGAGGGAGGTGACAGTGGGTGGTCACAGGAGACCCTGTGGGCCAGATTGGAAGGCTGGCCAAGGGACACCAGTGAAGGGTTTCCAGCAGAGAAAGAGTGGTCAGAGAAACCACCTTGCACTGTCTTCCCCACACAAGGGTCGAGCCCAAGTCGGGTCTCGTATCACTTCACTGAAAATGCCCTTGCAGGGGCCCCCAGTTTGCCACCCCAGTGGTGAGGTTTAAGGTGGTGTCCTTCTTGATCTTTCTGCCGCACCTGACTGTTGCCCACACCGTCCCTCCTGAGTCTCTTCATCCTTGGCTTCTCTGACTCTGACTAGAAGTCCTGAGAGGCAGTGCAGTGTGCTGGAGAGAACCTTCCTGAGTTGGAACCAGGGCTCCATTGAGGTCTCCATTGTTGAGTCTCAGGCAAGACTGCCTACTAACTCACCTTCAGAAGCTCCCTTGGACTCTGCAGATTAAAAGACCTGCCTGGGAATTGAGGTTCATTAAAGGCATCGAGGCCACTCCCCTGCCACACCCATTTCTTCTCTCTCCTGCCTTCCATCTCTCCTCCTGCCCCTACAGGTAGGAATCCTCCACGGGAGCTGCCTGAATCAGTATTGCTCAGATTACATAAGCCTTGGCTACCAATTTTTCTTGTCTCTTCTATCAACTTTCTAAGCGAGTTTTCAAAGAGAAGAGAGGTCTCAGAGCCCCTTTCCTGGGGAAGGTCCACTGGAGGGTTACTGTCTGAGGTTTACTCTGAGCCTTTTTCTCCCCCAGGTGAATCTCTCAATATGCTGAGTCTACGGAGGAAAATTTTGCCTCCAAGAGAAGGTGCAAGAATAGGACAAAGGCACAGTCCTACTGAGAGCTTTTTTAATTAGCCTCATGCACGCATCGATTTTCCCTTCCTGTTAAAACTTAACATCTCCGTAGTTTTAGAGAAAATTTGCCAGTTTCTCTAAATTGGATGCGGTAAAAGAAAAAAGGAGAGATTTGTTGCTAAGTGAGGAGGAGGGAGGGGATTTCCCTTCAACATGCAGAGCATGGGGACCTCTCTGCTGGGGTCTTCCAGGGCAGTACTGACCAGATAATATATGGGTGCCAGAGGACAGTAACCCCTCTGTGCTTCTTTAATGAAGAGAGAGAGAATCTGCTCAGACTTTTCGGGATTTAAGGCAAAGGGAGAAAGACCACAAGGCTCTTCTGCTAAGAGTCAATGTGAAAAGCGCCAGAATGATGTGAGGGGGAGGAAAGTTGCCAGCTTAGCCTTGAAGTCACCCAGAAGACCATCGGAGCCACCTCTTAACAGCAGTATGCCTTTGCTTCTTCTGTGGAACCCCAGTGTCTAAAAATAAAAGTTGAGCTGCTCTATTGAAGCAGGGAGGCAGCTCCGAAGTGCCCCCCGCCCCCACTCAGCCTGAAGATGAAATGTACTTTGAAAGCCATACATCTTGTCCCGTCGCTTCCTTCACACATGGGAAAATGGATGAGCCAAAGAAGCTGTGCATCGCCCAAGCTCATTCATTACCTGCTCAGCCCTCACTCGCACTCTCAACAAATGTTTACCCAGTGCCTGCGACATGCCTGGCACTGTGCTGGGCCCTGTCCTCATGAAACTTACAGTCCAGTGGGGGGAACACAGGCAGTGTACAAATGGAAATACATGTAATGTCAGGTGGTAGAAAAGGCGACAGGATAAAGTAAGGCCAGGGGGTTAAGAGTGAGGGGGCTGTTTTAGATGGGATGGTAAAGGGAGGCCTTGAAGAGGTGGAATTTGAGCAAAGAGAGAGGCAGGAAAATATGGGAAGAAGAGGGTTGCAGACAGGGAGAGGCAGGTGCAAAGGCCCTGAGGTGAGAATGTCCTTGACGCAAGCAAGGACCAGCCAGGAGGCCAGCCTGCCCAGGGCTCAGGGAGCGAGGAGGGGGTAATGGGAGAGGAGTCAGACAGGGAGCCGGCCAGATGGAAGGCCTTTGGATTTTATCCAAAGTGGGGTGGGAGCCGTTGAATGGTTCTGAGAAGAGTGACCTGGTCTGAGTGAAACTGCAGAAAGATCTTTCTGCCTGCCTAAGTGGAGCATCAGCTATGAGGGATAAGAAGGGAAACGGTGACACCAGTAGTTTAAGTGAGAGGCCTTGGTGGCTTGCACCTTGATGGTAGCAGTGTAGGTGATGAGAAGTGGTAAGATTTGGGATATATTCTGAAGGCAGATCCAGCAAGATTTGCAAGTAGATTAAATGAGGGGCTCCTGGATGGCTTAGTCAACTGTCCGACTTTAGCTGAGGTCATCATCTCACGGCTTGTGGGTTCATGCACTATGTTGGGCTCTCTGATGACAGCTCAGAGCCCTGGAGCCTGCTTCGGATTCTGTGTCTCCCTCTCCTTCTGCCCCTATTCCACTCATGCTCTGTCTCTCTCTCTCTCTCTCTCTCTCTCTCTCTCTCTCTCTCTCTCTCTCAAAAATAAGTAAACATTTAAAAAATGAAAAGAGAAATTCTGAAACATCCTTTGTACAAAATATAGTGTCAGGTTACAGGAATCAGGATCCTTTTGCTTGTAAGTACAGAAACCCAACTCAGCATGGCTCCCATAGCTAAACAGTATAGCCATACACAGGTTTCAGGTATGGCTGGTTCCAGGAGCACAGCTCTTACCTTCAGGATTTAGTCACTTTTCTCTTCATATCTTAGTTTGGCTTCATTTCTCACATGGTAGCCCCCAGCAGCTCCAGCCTTAAATGAACCGTACAGCTAGCAATTGCCATAGGAAAAGGATAGGTCTTCCTTAAAGGATTCAATAAAATGGAGAATTCATCAACCTTACATCAGCTGGGTATACCTAACCGGATCACTGTGTCCAAGGAAATAGAATACACTGATTGGCAACACTTGGCCATGTAACCAATCTGGAATCGGGAGAAACATGCTTCCCCTCCCCCACTCCAGAAAATAATTGTGCATTCCTAGGAGGATGGAAAATGGGTGCTGAGTAGGCAAAAATACCAGTTTATAGTACCTAGGAATAAGTAATGTTTTGTACTAAGTGAGAATTTTTCCTTCTCGTTTTTTCTCGTGGCACAAAACGTGCTTTCCCAGAAACACAAAAAGTCATTGTCTGGGTGAAAACTACAATGTTCTGGATGCCGGTTTTGAAAGTGCTTCCCCACCCATTACCCAGCTGCAGAACATGATATCTGCATGCCAA
Organism: Felis catus; assembly: GCF_018350175.1. Taxonomy (NCBI): domain Eukaryota; kingdom Metazoa; phylum Chordata; class Mammalia; order Carnivora; family Felidae; genus Felis; species Felis catus. The sequence continues at coordinate 126,926,505 of NC_058374.1, forward strand.
GAAGAGGAACCTGAGCCTGAAAAACTGGCAGTCACATGTTCTCTAGCCACCTGACGAGCCCAGTGAAAGCAGAAAGAAGCACAATATTCCCTACATTCGGAAGGGACAGAACACTGTACGGAGCTATTGTGTGTGGAGAAGGGAGAATCATAATAGCAGGGAGGTGGGCTGAGTGCGGGGCGGGAGAGGAGGCGGCTCAGAGCACAGTGGGCCATCTTGGCCCAGAGCTCCCAATTTCGAGCCAGTGGTGTGTAATGACCTCCGCACATCAGGTTTTCTGTGAAAAAGAGTGGCTGGGTCACACTGAATTACACAGACACAAGTTTTACGACAACGTGGTACAGCTCCAAGCCTTGTCCTCGGCAGCTCAGGCGGTTTGGCCTTGAGAATGCAAGCTGGACTCGTTTAAAGAAACATTCGGAGAAGGTGCTGTTTTCGTTTCATTAAAATAACAGTTCCTCCATCGCCTCTCTTGCTTAGAATGACATCTGATCACATCCCCGAGGTACTTGCTTTGGGTAGTTTTTCTCTTGCCTGGATTTCATTTGCCTCTGGGGTTGGTTGATTCTTGCCGGTTAAGAAGCTCCCCAAAGCCCCAGATTTGCCCGTGAAATTGTTAACTTGCATCTTCCTCCCCACCGTGGCACCATAAGCTGGACCACGTGATGTGAGAGGGATCGGCTGATGCCATTACCTTGAGAGGCTGGAGGGGGCCTTAAGTGTTGCCAAAAGACACACAGCTCCCCGCCCTGGGGACAGCTCCCCCGCTACCTTACCTGAGGCCGCTGCACCCTGTGGATGCTGGGGTCTAATTCAGGTTCAGCAGCATCTCCAGGGCATCCTCAGGAATTTTAAGTGTTTACTTGGAAAACAGCGCCCCCTCCCTCCCTCTCCCCTCTCGGCCCCCTGCTGTGGAACATCAAGATGGCAGAATGGCTGCTCTGTGGCACTGTTCAGGCCCATATTCCTTTTCCCATGGAAGTGCTGGGTGAATTTAGGATTTGGGGAGAGGGATAGGAGGTGCAAGGAAAGAATTTAAGCTGTTTGGCTTAACGGAAAGCTCCGAGGCTTTGGAACCAGCCAAGCACGGATTCAAACCCTGGCTCCGGAACTTAATCAGCTACGTGGCCTTAGGTGTGTGGCTTCATCTCTGGGAGTCTCCGTTTCTCCACCTTTAGAATGGGCGCATACCCATTCTCTGACGTAGACTGCTGTAAAAAATAACATGAAGCAAGATTCCTAAACCTTCCTCTTCAGCCCAGACACCTCTCCTGGCCTAGTCTGAGGTACCACCAGCTGCTGCTGGAGGGGTCCGCCTGAATGACCCACAGAACCCTAAAACTTAACTCACCCATCAGAGCTGATAGCCCATCTCCCCCATTTCCACCCTCAAGGCATCTCTTCCAGAACTTATCCAAGACTCCTATATATCCGTTACCCAAGGTGGGTGGGCCAAGCCTGTCGGGTTTCAGCTGCTCCCTCCTCTGTGTCCCTATGGCTCCAAAATTAGTCCTGACCCAAACACCTCCCAGGAGCATCCAGTTCATCTCTCTGCTGGTCCAAACGGCAGCCAGAACATCTTTTCTAAAATGCAGATCTAGTCATATGGCGCCCTGGTTTGCCTCCCGTGGCTCCTGTTACCCAAGCACAGAGCCCCCTTAACCTGCTAGGCCCTTCCTAGGGTCCAGTCTCATCTTTGGCTGCCCTGCAGCCCTCTGGCCATCCTGACCTCTGTGAGGTCCCCAGAGGAGACCTTGATGTTCCATGCTTCCGTGCCTTTGCCAGCATCCCCCCCTCCCAGGAACACCATTCCGCCTTTGTCTCCCTGGCTTGCACACACCTACTCATTCTTCAAGATCAGCTCAAGAATCACCTCTTCTATTATTCAGCCATAAAAAGGAATGAGTATTGACACATGCATGCTACGATGCAGGGGAACCTCAAAAATATTACTCTAAGTGAATAAAAGCAAACACAAGCAGCCATATGCTGTATGGATTCCATTTATATGGAATAGCCAGGAAAGGTAAATCCATAGAGACAAAAAGCAGATTGATGGCTTCCAGGGACTTAGGGGTAGGGGGAATGGGGGCCACCCAGTGGGTCTAAGACTTCCTTATGGGGTGATGAAATGTTTCGGAACTACATAGCGGTGGTGATTGTACAACATTAGGAATATACTAAATGCCATTGAATCGTTCACTTTAAGATGGTTAATTTTATGTTATGTGAATTTCACCTCAATTAAACAAACAAAAAGAATCGCCTGTGCAAGAAGACTTTCTGAATCATCCAGGTGGAACAGACCCCTCTGTCAGAGCGGCCCCAGTGCCCACCATATGCCATCTAGATTTTCATCAGATGTCCCCCAGGACTTCGCTGCACTCATTTATTTCCACATCTGTGCCCCCAGCGGCCTGTGAGCTCCTTGAGAGCATCCATCCGGCTCTATCCAGCCTGCACCCTCTGGAGCTTGCGCTGGTCCAGGCATGCAGGGGCATCTCAGATGGTGTTAACCCTTCCACCCTGCCTTGTCTTCCTGGAAGGTTGTAAACTTTCAAGTCCTCCTGGTCTAGAGATGGGGGGAGTCCTGTACCCACTTGGGTTTGACTTCCTATCATTGTCTAATGAGACTCTGGCAGTTCATTCTTCCCGGGGGGAGGGGGGGCTATTCTGGGCTGCAGAAGGCCTTTGCATTTTCCCCCATGGCTTCCTGGCCCACCTCCCTCCCACCCCCAATGAGGGGGGTGTTCACAGTTCTGGGCGTAGTTGTATAAATGCTGGTGTCTCCTTTTCGGCTCCTCTCCTGGGTGCTTCCTTTTTATTTACTCTCCTCCAATTTTGTGTCATCAGCACTTCACAGCGGTGCCGCGTCCCTCTTTTGGGGCAGTTTCGACTGATGGAGGACAGAACTGGAGCCCAGTAGTGGCCGGCTGGCCCCATTGTGTCTGCGCAGACTGTAGGTGGAGGGATAGGGACAAGGATGGGGGAGGGGTGACTCCAAACCTGCAGTGGTGCCTGCCAGCCTGTTGTCAGTCTGTGTGGATCCCAGCAGGTGGCCTTCCCCATCCCTGGCGGGACATGGACCTCAAATCCACAGGTGGAGTGGGCTCCTCCCCTGCTATGGCGGCACCAGTTCCAAAGCTAGGAGGCAGGGGGCGCTGCTGGCCTCTCTTCCTACCCACCCCTTCGATTTCCCTTCCTTCCCTGGTCACCAAGGCAACATCCAGATGGCCCCTACAGCCCCGTAGGTGGCTCTCTTGGCCCTCTTGATGAGGTGGGTTGTCCGGATTAGCTCACTGGCACACGCTAGCCTGGTTGAGGGTCAGCCCGAGGAGAAAGGCAGCTGTCATGGAGATGCAGGGTCAGCACTGCCTTGACCCTGGGAGGCAAGAGGGCCTGGAGCTCGGGCTTGCCTTCTCCCGCCATCATATTCTGCTCCATCACTCAAACCAGAAACCTGAGCAAAGCTTCGCCCCCTCCTCACTCCACTCCCGCCTCTGCCAAGTTCTGGGGGTTCTGACCTTGCAATTCCTCTTTAATTCGTCACTCCCTCATGCCTGCCGCTGTGGCCCCACCCTTAGGGCACCATTCCCTGTGACCTGGCAGTGGCCTTTTACTCTCTTGCTGCTCTCTCAGCATCATCCATTTTCCCTGCTGTCCCCAGAGCCACTGTGGTGGTTTTCGTGTTGCCGTTGTAACTTCGTGGCTTAAAGCCGCACACACATACACATTCTCTCACAGTTGCAGATGGCAGAAATCCAGAGTGAGATTTACAGAGCTACAGACAAGGCTCAGCAGGGCTGGTTTCTTCTGGAAGCTCCATGGGAGAATCTGTTGCTTGCCTCTTCCAGCTTCTAGAAGCTGCTGGCATTCCTTGGCTTGTGGCTGTACCCCTCCAGTCTCTTCCTCCATCATCACATTGCCTTCCCTTCCATGACCTCTGACCTTCCTGCCTCCCTCCTCTAGGGATCTCCATGATTACATCAGCTCCACCCAGATAATCTAGGACCATGACCCCATCCCGAGATCCTGAGTTTAATCACCTCTGCAAAGTCCCTTTTGCCCTGCAGGGTAACATATTCCCAAGATAAGGATGTAGGTATCCTTGGTGAGGCATCCTTATTCAGCCCACCACAGCAGCTTCCTCAAATACTCACCACGTCTCTCTTTAGAAATTAAAGATGGCTCTCTATTGTTTACAGATCACAGTCTAATTCTAACCTTCACAATGGACTGAGTGTTGACCTTGCACCCAGCACATTAGCGCCTTCCCACGAGAGTAGGAGTCCCCCAGGACACCCTTAACCCACTTGACACTCCTTGTCTCCACCCCACTTTTTTCCGAGGGTGCCAGGTCCAGCCAGGCCACCCCACTTCCTCCCTCCTCGGCATGACGAAGGTTCCCTCTCTCCCGGAGGAAGCTTGTGCTGGTCCCTTGAGTGCCTGGACTTCCCCTCCTGACCTTCTCTGCCTTTCAGACCAAACTCCTTCCTCTGACTCTTGCAGCATCTGGCACACAGCAGTCAGGAGGTGCTCCGTAGCTGCTTGGTGAATGGCTGAACAAGAGATGGAAGAAATGAACAAATTTATATATTACTAAGGAAGACCAGCTTACCCAATAAGCCCTGAAATTCCTGGTAGATTTTAGCATAAACACTGCCCAACACCTCTCACTCCCGATGACAGGTGCTGTCAGTGACCTGGCCCTGTCCTTGGTCCCCTCCCACACACTCCTGCATATCTGCCCTGCATGTCCTCTGGCCATGGGGGCATTTCAGCCCGCAGCCAGCTGGACTGGTGGAAGTATTGGGAGTTAATACCCCGGGAGCAACCCTCTGCCAATGAAGGATGGGAATTGGTGGCTAAAACACCCGTTGTCCTTGCCTCCTTGGTGGGACAGCTTTGGGGTGTGCTCAGAGCCTCTCAGAGGGTTCCCAGCAAGGCTGAGCCCCAATTACCCATAGTGTAACCCTCTTATCAAGGCTTCTTTGGGCTTTTCTCCCCGCTTCCTCACGGTGCCTCCCAGGATCACCTCCCAAATCATCAACTCCCACCTAAGTCCCTGCCTGAGGATCTGCTTTTGGAGAAGCCAAACGAAAACAGTACACATGGTGAAGAGGCAGCATCGGGTTAAAATAATAAAGTCTAACATTACTGAGAGCTTGTTAGGTGCCAGGCACTGTAAAGCGGGTGCTACTGTCGGTCCTCCTTTATAGATGAGAGAGCCAAGAGGGGATGAGATGGGTTCCCAGTCACGTAGCTGCCACGTTGCTTCCCTAATCCAAGCACCTAGGGCAGAGGGCACAGAGGTCCAAGGGAAAGAGAGGGAGGGGAGGCCCATCGGTAAGGGAAGGTTCGTTGCCAGAGTGAGGGCGGAAGGAGGTGTGGGGTTGTTTCTGTGGTTTAAAGCACAGGAAAAGCTCTGGTCTTTTCTCAGCAACAGCTGGCAGGCTCCACTGCCTTCTCTCTGCATCACAGTTGAGTCAGCTGCCCCAGCCTGGGTGGTGCCTAGGGGAGGGGCGGGACCAGCTGAGCTGACCCTGGGCTGCACCCCACCTCCTCCCACCCACCACCGGACCTGCACCTGGACGCCCAGGTCAGTAGCCCCTCTGTCTCCTCCTTCCTCTGGGCTTGAGATGAGAACCACTCTGCCGTCAGCCTTGACAACTGGCCGACTGCACTCGTCAGCCCACGCCAGTGGTTAAGTTTTCATTCTCATGCCTGTTCTGCCCTCTTCCCTGGGAGGTAGGGAAGTGGAGTGTGTGGTGAATCACAGCTGTCTCATCCGCTCACCTGGGCCGAACGCGTCCTTACCCCGTGGGCTGGGCTCTCTGAAGCTCTGGCGTTTGCCCTCACCTGCCAGGTTTGAACCACAAGGTCAGCTCCGGAAGAACTGCTCATTTCTCATTACTCCTCAGGCTGTTTCTCAGCGAGTGAGGGTTTCTCAGAGATTCGGCCATTGAGTTAGGTTTTGTCCGGAGCTCAGGGCACAAAACAGTCTGTTTCGTGGTTGTGTACATCTGGTTTCTCTTCACAGATATGCATGGTCCAAATCAGCCATAGTACATAAAAAGCTGTTAGCCTGTCACTGGTCCACGGACGGGCCTTGCCGTTTCTGGCAGTGGGTACCCATGGCAGGTGCAGCCTGCGAGATACAAACACGTCCTTACCAAGTACGGCACACCACACTTACTGCTCGTAAGTGTTGTGTCAAATTAATCTTTAAAGAGCACATTGTATTTTCTAAACACTTTTCTACTTACTAATAAGCATGAAGAAAAGGTAAACTAAAACACCAAGATAGTAAGTTTCTACATTCGTGTGGGAGTCTTTCTAGTCTGTTCTATGCTTAGGGCTATTAGTTAGAAAATCTGGTTATACGGAGCATACTCTTTGTGCCGTTGCCTTCTGCATTTAGTAGTGTGTGGTGCCTTCTTTCTTGCAGTAAGTCTTGCTTATCTAAAATACCATCTTAAAGTACTGTTTTAGATTTTATCCAACTTTTAGGGAAGATTAGTTATTTACTGGACATTTTGCTGGACATTTAAGTTGTTTCTCCTTTTGTACTTTTGTAAATAGCATAATGATGAGGGTGCTTGAACATGACATTTGCCCATGCATCTCAGATTATTTCCGGAAGACACATTTCTAGATGGGCAATTACTAGATTAAAAGGTGTGAAAAAGCCTTTTGCTTTTGATGTTTGTTGTTTAAATGCTACACGTGAAAATTCTGCGCAACTTGTACTCTAATAATCAGTGTTCAGGAGCACCCATGTCCTCACAGTTTTGGCTTTCTGGATTGGATGGTCACCACCAGAGTAGACTCACGACTTGGGCCCCTTCTCTCCAATACTTGTCTTGCTTCCACCTATCTATCCGTTCATCCTTTTCTCATTGTATTGGCTACAACTTCCAGGATAATGTTGACAAGTGATGGTGCTGGGTCGCTTTTTCTTGTACTAGAATGTAGTGGGAATATCTCAACAGTTACATCATTAAGTATGATGTTGATTATTAGTTAGAGACATACTGCCCACAACAGTAAGAAAATGTCCTATGCTCTTGGGTTTTCAAATCTTAGAGCAAATTATGAAAATATCTTTTGTCATGTACAGAGAAAATCATTTGTTTATCTCCTAGGATCTATCAGTGTGATTGAACTATATTCTTTGCCTAATATTGAGCCATATTTTATTATTAGAATGAACTATCCCCTTAGTCAAGACTTATTATAATTTTTAGGAGATATCACTGCATATGGTTTTCTTGTTTCCTTTCTTTCTTGCTTTCTTTCTTTCTTTCTTTCTTTCTTTCTTTCTTTCTTTCTTTCTTTAAAACTGAGTTGAATCCTCAGCAGCTTTTTTTTTTTAAGTTTATTTATTTTTGAGACAGAGAGAGACAGAGCATGAACGGGGGAGGGGCAGAGAGAGAGAGACATAGAATCGGAAGCAGGCTCCAGGCTCTGAGCCATCAGCCCAGAGCCCGACTCGGGGCTCAAACTCACGGACCGCGAGATCGTGACCTGAGCTGAAGTCGGACGCTTAACCGACTGAGCCACCCAGGCGCCCCTTGTTTTCTTTTTTTAAATGGTTGTTTATTTTGAGAGAGAGAGCACACAAGTGCACTCATGAGCAGGGGAGGGACAGAGAAAGAGGGAGAAAGAGAATCCCCAGCAGTCCCCTCACTGCCAGTGCTGAGCCCCACATGGGGCTGCATCTCAGGAACCGTGAGATCATGAGCCAAAATCAAGAGTCAGACACTTAACAGACTGAGCCACTCAGGCGCCCCTCACTGCATATGGTTTAAGTTTATGTTAACTTTATAAAATACACGGAGAAGCTTCCTGGCTCTCCATTCTCAGAAACACACACCATAAACATATGAACATGTAAGTGCTCGTGCTCCTGCTGGATATTTCTAGTAAATGAGTCAGGGTCTGTCTGACCTGGATGAATGGAAGGTGGAGGCTGCAATTCTGTGCTGAAAAATGACTCACTCGATTTGATTTCTGTTCTTGTTGAACACTGACCAGTGGGAGGAAAACGCTCATTCCGATTCATAAGTGGACTTATTAGCTTAGTCACTTCGGCACTCCTGAGAGTTCGGGCGCATAGTAGGCACTTTATTTTTTTTAAAAAATTTTTTTTAACGTTTATTTATTTTTGAGACAGAGAGAAACAGAGCATGAATGGGGGAGGGTCAGAGAGAGGGAGACACAGAATCCGAAACAGGCTCCAGGCTCTGAGCCGTCAGCACAGAGCCCGACGCGGGGCTCGAACCCACGGACAGTGAGATCGTGACCTGAGCCGAAGTCGGACGCCCAGCCGACTGAGCCACCCAGGCGCCCCCATAGTAGGCACTTTAAATAGTCAACCCAAAAAACTACACATTGTGACTTTTTTTTCCCTGGACAAGTATGTAGGTCAGGTCCATGCAGCCGCAACTGAGGTTGTATTATGTCCCTCCACCCACTCCGTCCTCCCTTGTGTAGCCAGGTGGTACTGAGGGTGGAAAGCCCTAGAGGTCAGAGGTCACTCTCAGGCTTAGGAGGCTGACAGCGTTTGGGAGAGAGGGCCAGAACCTTTTTTGCTTGTGGGAAAAGGGTAAAGTGTAGGATACAAGTGGGTTGCACGCTGATTTTGTGTGTAAGACCCTGGGGTACATTTTAACCTCTTGGAGTCACCATCAAACTATGGGGTCCTCAATGAGGTGGCCCCTCAATTCCTGTGGAGGCATGAACCATCCGCCCCTTACATTAGTAAGGCCCTGGCATTCTGTAAGTCTTCACAAAGGACCTACTGTGTGTTTGGAGCAGGCCTCCAAGGTGCTGAAAGTAGCAAATCATTTCGCAAATCTTCATGGTGGCCCCGGTTCCCAGCTTTGTGGCTGGGACAGAGGTGTGCGCTGAGAGATGCTGAATGGATGGGGGGGGGGGGGTCACTCGGAGCCAAGCACTGGGCCAGTGAGGGTCATCGCAAGTAAGGAACAAAAGGACCGGGTGTTTCTGAGTGTGTGCTGTGGGGGATCCCTTGGGGAAGTTGTTGAAATGCAAATGCCTGAGCACTGTCCAGATTTCTGTATCAGAACCTCTGCAGGAAGGGCCTGGGAATATGCATTCCCAGCAAGCTCCCCCACCCCCACCCCGCCAAAGGTTCTGACGCGCTCTTTAGTTTGAGACCCGTGCGCTAGGTGATGATTCTTAATGAGATTCTGTTATGAAAAGCTTCCTTTTCACAGCCCACTCATTAACAAGCACACCTATTTGCCTGCCTCTTCTTCACGGCAGAGCAGGGTTAACACGTTCAAGACAAGAAGAGCAATGGAGGTTTGTTGAAGGTGGCTCTAATGGATTTATCCAAATCACAAAGATGAGTTATAATTAGAATCTGTAATTACCCAAACAGCTGTTGGGGAAATAGTAAAGCAGGACATAGGCAGCCTAGGAAGGCCCTACAGGGCTTGATGGGCAAGGCAGTGCTGGGAGCGGATAGAAAACCTGAGCAGGGAGCAGCCCCCGTGGAAGGACGTCCAATTTGCCAAGTGCCTACTGGGTGCCACTCTGGGTTTATGATACATACCCATTCTTGTCTTTAAATCCTCATAACAGCCCTACAGAGGGTAGGTGTCTGACCTAACCTTGTCTTAGGTTGAGGCCCCCAGAAACAGACTCTGAGCAAGAATTTGAGTGCTAGGGGCGCCCGGGTGGCTTGGTCGGTTGGGCATCCCACTTCGGTTCAGGTCATGATCTCTGTCTGTGCTGACAGCTCGGAGCCTGGAGCCTGCTTCAGATTCTGTCTCTCTCTCTCTCTCTCTCTCTGTCCCTCTCCTGCTTGTGTTCGTTCTCTCTCTCTCTCTCTCTCTCTCTCTCTCTCTCAAAAAAAAAAAAAAAAAATTGAGTGCTAGAAATTTACATGGGAAGTGAAGGTAGAGGAGTGGAGACATGACTTAAGGAAGGGAAGAGAACCAATGAGGAATGTGTGAGCAAGCCAGCTACCAGTGGGTGACCCCAGCTTATTTCCAGCCAGCACAGAACACACATCTCAGAATTATCCTACCTGTGGGGCAAGGCACCTGGGGTATTTATATGCCAGCTTCCATCAGCCTCAGATACTCCATCCAAAAATACTTAAAGCAGACCCAGGATTCAGATGCTAACTATAATTCCATGTCCAGGAACCATTTCTGCATTAGGAATAAAAGCTGACGGAGACGTGGAAGAGAAAATAACTAATTCTGCTCAGGATGGGTAACCTAGGAGGTACAAGATGGCTCTCAAGTGTGACCAGCACCATCCCTAGGTGGTCTCCTTGTCCCCCATAAATATATCCGTGTGCCCTTAACTTAGCTGAAGCTTGTTTTTTGAAAGCGTGAGCTTTGACTGTGTTACAAAAGCAAACAAACCAAAACCATACTTGCTGAATGTAGATGAAACACAAGGCCTCTGGATTCTCTTCTAACGTCTGTTGCTCCCCCCCCCCCCCCCATAGGTGTTCTTATGGAAATGTCATCGGCCTACACCGGCCATTTCCCTGGCTGCTTCCACGAAACACTTGTGTGCACATATTCCTGGGTCCTAACTTTAATCCACATGCTCTGAGAGAAGCTAAGTTGTCTTCGCAGGGTTAGGGACCCCAGGCACATGAGAACCCTTTGTTGATAGCACCCTCCCCCCTCACCATCACCGTCTGTGGTTTCAGGATTTTTTATTTCTTTGATGATACTTAACACATTTCGCAATAATCTTCTTTATGCATTCGTGGACTTTTATCATCTGCCTCCCACGCTCTGGAATGAAAGAACCACAAAGATAGAGATCCTTTCTGCCTCATTTGGCCTGGTGCACAGTAGGTGCCCAGTAAATATTTGTTGAGTGCGTACACAAACACAAATGTGAGGGGCCATTATTTTTCCCTTTGTTGTTAATATAGCTTTCACAGCCAGTCTCCTGTGTAAAAGCATTTGGGATGTTTCCAGCCTTCCCTTGTTTTAAATGATGCCCTCTCTACGAGATACTTTGGTCTTCCTTTATTATTTCCTTAGAATATAATTCCTGAAGTGGAGATAGGGGGCCAGAGGGCATAGCCCTGGGCTGTCCAGAACTTCCTGCACTGACGATAATGTTTTATGGCTGTGCCGTCTGCTATGACAGCCATTAGCCACGTATTAAGTACTTAAAACGTGGCTAGTGTGCCTGGGAAATTGAATTTTTAACTTTAAAAATTTTTTAGTTCATTTGAATTTAAGTAGCCCCCTGTGGCCAGTGGGAGCCACACGGGACAGTGCAGGTACAGACCGTTTTAGATTCTCTCTCTGTATTTCCAGAGCATCTTCATCAAAATGCAGCCAACTGCTGTGCTGCAGCATGGCGCCCACGCACCCGTGTCCCCATGTCTGTCCACACGGAGTTTTCGTGATTTTTTTCTCTCAGCCACAGTGAAAGGAATGGGAACCTGGGACACATCACCGGCTCATTTTTTCATTCAGGAAATGCCTACTGAATGCTCTCCAAGGTGTCAGATGTGGTACTCAGAGAAGAGAATTCCCAAGTGACACTTGGGGTGCCTGGGTGGCTCAGTCATTAAGCATCTGACTCTTGATTTTGGCTCTCAGGTCGTGATCTCATTGTTTGTGGGTTCGAGCCCCGTGTCCGGCTCTCCTCTGACCATGTGGAGCCTGCTTGGGCTTCTCTTTTTCCCTCTTTCTCTGCCCTTCCCCCTCTCAAAATAAACGAAAAAAGATTTTTTTTTTTTTAATGATCACATCATTTCTAATATGCCTCTTTGGTTGTCATCTTTCTTTTTTTTTTTTTTTAATTTCTTAATGTTTATTTTTGAGAGAGAGAGAGAGCGCATGAGCAGGGGAGGGGCAGAGAGAGAGGGAGACACAGAATCAGAAGTAGGCTCCAGGCTCCGAGCTGTCAGCGCAGAGCCTCACGTGGGGCTTGAACCCAAGAGCAGGGAGATCATGACCTGAGCCAAAGTCGGACACTTAACCGACTGAGCCCCCCAGGCGCCCCAGTAAACACTTTTAAAAAAGTAACACTCAACCTCTGCCCTCAAACAGCTTATTGATTCCTTTCAGGAATGATGTGGCAAATGCTAAGAGGCCTAATCAAAGGCCAATGGGAGTACTGAAGAGGGAGGGACAGGCTGGGCTTGGGGCTTTGAGCATAACCTGCAGTTAGCTCTGGGACTGTTTTCTACACCACTAATGTGGTCACGTGGTCTAAACAAGGATTTGGGGCCACTTCTGGGCGAGATAGGCAGTCAGGAGTATGGTTGCCCTATTGGAATTTCTGGAACTTACAAGGGTGTGAGGGCTTCCCATGGCAACATAGTCAAGCCGATGACTGACGCAGAGCATCCAGGAGGCTTATCCTGCCTGCCACAGTCTTCCAGATGCAACAAGCAGTCAAGGCTTAAGGGAATTTGGACCTAGTGGGTAGAGACTCCAGGTGTTGAACTTGTCTCTCTCTAGTTTTTTCACAGTGCATAGTGGGAAATCTACTAGTTCTGCTTATTTAGCACACAGCTGGGCTCCTGGCACATAGTAGTTGCTTTACAAATCTTTACAGAATGATTGCAAGAATAAATGAGTGAATGGGTGACGAGTTGTGTGACCCTGGACAGCTCTGGGCCTTCGTGGAGGTCTGTGGTGTTTGGTACTTTGGGGGGTCCTTGTCCCTTTTGAGAGTCTGATGAAAGCTGATGAAAGCAGACACTTTCCCCCCCAAAATGCCCGAGTGCCCAGTCACAGAGATTTTTGTGTATGACTTCAGGGGTGGAAAGCCATCCCCTGATGAGCATCTAGGGGTCCGTGGATCCTTCTTGAGAAAGCTTGGGCTCCAGGCAGTACCCCAGCTCCTCTGGGTAAGATCTTCTGATTATGTGTATTAGTTTCCTCCGGTTGCAGTAACACATTACTGCAAACCAGGTGGCTTAAAATACAGAAATTTGTTCTTTTACAGTTCCAGGGGCCAGGAGTTCAAAGTCAAGGTGTTGGTAGAGCCGCAGTCATTCTAGAGGTTCTAGGGGAAAATCGGGTCTTTGCCTCGTCCAGCTTCCGGCAGCTGAGTCGTATGTTCATTTGCGGCCACATCCTCCAGCTTCTGCCTCCAGGGTCTCATTACCTCCTCCTCTTCTGTATATCTCCAGTCTCCCCGCTACTTTTCTCTTATCAGGACACTAATCATTGGATTTGAGGCCCACCTGGATAATCCAGGATGATCCCCTATCTCAAGATCCTTAATTTAATCACATCTCAAATAAGGTCACATTCACAGGTTCTAGGAATTAGGATGTGGACATATCTTTGTGTGTGGTGTGGGTGCAGCATTCAACTGACTACTGTCCCCTTTGGGGACGAGGGCTTGTTTTCCTTTTCTTACCCTTGTCCCAGTACTACCCCCAAACAGCCTTGACCTTGGTTGGAGCCACTCAGTGAGAACCACAGCTGGCTTCTCTGGAGGATATTCTTTAACGGGGAGGCCATTGAAAGGTGACCCAGAAACTCTGAGTTGCTCTGAGCTCAGCTCTAAGGTGGTACAACCAGGCCCCAAGGCACAGATTCTCTCTGGGTTACAGTGAACACCATGGAATGTTATTTTCTGGAAATGTGATGGGGGGGGCTGGGGGGCAGGTTTCACACAGCACCCCCCTTTTCATGCATTAGCAGGTGTAGAGGGGACCGTCTGAAAGCCATTCCACTGAGGACAGAGAGCCATCAAATTGTGCCTTTCCAGGCCACAGAAAAGAGTTTGCCTTAAAAAAAAAAAAAAAAACAAGTCTTATCCCAACTCCGCAGAATCTCGTGATGGAGGCTGGAGTGTGGTGTTAATCTCCAATGGAGCTGTTTGAACCCTCACCTGGACCCTGCCCTTTTCCCGCTCTTCCCCTGTCTTAAGCCAGTCAGAAACTTGTGTGCTGCAGCCTTGAGAGACACGAGGATATTCTTTACATGCTCAGTGCTTTATCCTCAGGAAACGCAAAATACCTGTGCTTTCTGGAAACCTATCTTCCAACAGATAAAAGGCATCAGCCCTCTGAGAACATCTCCCTTTTTCTCTTTTTTGTTTTAACAATAAGCCATATCATTGCCCCCACTCCCCTTGAGTTCTGGGAGCCATTTAATTTAGCGACCCCCAAGTTCTCACCAAAGATGAGACAAAATGGCACATTAGCACCAGGTCCTTTGTAATGATTATCTTGATGAAAAAATACATTTCAGCATCAGGGGGCTACAGCTGCTTGCCTCTCAGAGGGCAGTTGCTCTAGGTAAAATAGCTCTGAATGCCAATGAATCGCACCACCTTTCAAAAAAATTCTTATCTAATATCAGTTTAGCTGAAGAAAGCATTCCTACTTGTGCCAATATTAGGCAATTAGCAATGTGTTTTGCAAACATAAGGCATCACACATTTTATTTTATTCTTGTGGTTGTTAACAGCCATAGAAGTGTGGCTAACATTTGTCTCTTGAAGAACAAACTGTTTGTTACTTGAACATAGACAGTCACCCACACACACGAAGGGCTAATAATTGCACGTCTTTAATGGTGCTATAATTCGTAGATAATAGCACTTCAGATGTCTGCGTTTTTTTTCTTTTTCCAGGATTTAACCTTAGCCAGGCATGCCTGGCTTAATAATAAGGTTGGCTGTCTCCATCTGACATGAGCTGGGTCTGAACTTTAGCTCTGGGAATGTTTGGAATGAGTAAGGAAGCATTCAGACCAATTAGCTTCTCATTTCTCAACTTGGGCCTCTTACTCCCAGAGAGGGATCTGCAGGTCAGAAATCTCACCTCTACCTGTCTGTGCAGTTGTTGGCTGGGATGCTTGGGCTACACATTCCCCTCTGGTGAGCCCTTAGAGATGCCTGGGGTCCCATCGGTGGGCTGGGCTCCCGTGTGCCTTGGGGACCATATAGGAGGGGCTAAGACCACCAACTGGCCCCACCTCTCCTCATCCTCTGCTTCTCCCTCCCCGCCCCCCATTCTCCTGGACCAGCACAGAGGTCTCCTCCCTGCCTCCCCTCACACTCTGGCCCCTCCCATTCATCTACACAGAGCAAACAGAATAGGTTTTTTAAATGTCATCCTGCTGCCGTTATTTCCCTATTGCTTTATCCATCAGTGGCTTCCCGTTGTGCCTAGAATAAAATCTAAATGCCCTTATATGACTTATTTGCTGGCATGATATTTAGCTGGTATTCATTGGGAGGGCCATATGGTTTATTAGAAGTCTTGTCTGGCTCATGACCTAGGAACCCCTCCATCCCACAGCTCCTCGTAATCCATCAGCAAAGGGTTAACACCTGGAGCATTTGGGGCCTTGGGGGCCCCTGCCTCAGCACCACGGTCAGCATCCATTTGGATGCTGTGTAGGCCTGTGAACTATTCTGACCATCACCAGCCTATAAGGCTGAACCTCATCTGACCAGCTTCCCCCTCCAGGTTCAGCCCTTTGCCTCCTCCATTCAGCCACACTGATCTCTTTCAGTTCCCAAATACCTCAGGCTCACTATTGCTTTCCAGAAAATTCCCCATGTTATTCCCTCTGCCTGGGAGTTTCCAGTCTCCAAGCCTTTCTCATCCTTCCAGCTGCCACTTCAGAGATGACATCCTCACCATGCGTCCTAGTTAGGGTCCCTCCCTAAATCTCTATCTCTGTGCCTTCTTTATTTCATTCATAGAAATTGGTGCAGTCTTGATTACTTTGTTTGCTCACATGTTATTATCAACTCTCCTGCATGGAGAATGTCTACTCCATCAGGCCTGGATCCATGTCCGCGATGATCACATTTGAACTTCCCAACTGCTTAACACAGCGCTGGGAACCTACAAGTCACATGGTAATTATTTCTCAAATGGAAGAGAGAAAGAAGGGGGCAGGGAAAGGAAGAAGAGGAAAAAGAGACAGCATAAGAGAATGGAAGGGGTGGCCCCCAGCAGTATGAGAACAATAACGATGATAGCTACATTGAGTGGATGCTTACACCATGCTGGACCCTGAACCAAGGGCATGACATGTTTAGTCTCCTTTAAATTCTCACAGTGACCTGTACAAGTTTTGAGTATGTCTCCCCTTTTACAGATGAGGAGAATGACACTCCGAATTGGAAGCTGGGCGCTGGAGGAAGAGCCAGAACCAGCCTCTGATCCTGTGGGGATGATAAGCCAGTGGTTCTCAGACTTCAAGTTGAGATTCTTAAGAGCTTAAGAATCGCCTGTGGTATTTACTTAAAATGCAGAATTCTGAGTTCACCCCAGAAGTTCTGATTTCAGTAGTTCTGGAGTGGGAGCCCTGGAATCAATTTTTCTTTTTAACATCCTTGGTCTATAGTCTTGTTATTCTTGAGGACAGTGAGGGGTCATCCTTTCATTGCATTTATAGGGTCCAGCATGGATTACATAACTGGTGCTCAGTAAACATTACCTAAACGGATAGACGAGTGAATGAATGAATGAGTGAAGGTTTTCAATTTGGATCCTTGTTTTCCAATTAAGGTAGAAATTTCTAAAGTAATTCAGGCCCTGTTAGAATTTAATAGAATGTTCTCTCCAGTCCCTTCCCTCCTTTCTGGTCTCTAACCTAATTTGTGTTTGAAAAGTAGAGAAGACTACAGATTTCACTTCATTTTTTGGGCCCTTTGGAAGCCAAACATTTTCTTAGTTGCCATTGAATTGCCTACTGCTAACTGCAGAGCATTGATTTTGAAGGCTTATTATTTATTTTGCCAAATATCTTAACATCTGCTAGTGTCTTATCACCAGGCTCCAAAATTTTAGGAAGTGGAGTAGTGGAAATTTAGTAGTGGAAGAGGTCTATGAGGTTTTTTTTTTCCCCCTTTCGCCCATTTTTCCTTCCTTTCTTTTCCTCCCAGCTGGTAATGGTTCCAGGATAGGTGGTAAGGGACTCATGAAAAGCATAAAGCATGTAAATCCTGTGACATAATTGTGCTTCCCAGAGGCCCAGGGGGACTCTTAAGTAAAGAGCGCAGAGGAAAGGGTTGGGGGCATTTGGCCTGCTTGCCGCCCTGGAGTCTCCTCTCCTCCACCTGATGTACATGATTCCCAGGGCAGCCATGTTTCTGTTACACGTCCACAAAAGGGTAGGATGCATTTGGTCGGGAGTTGGGAAAATGAATGGCATAACTTGTTCTCTTGGGTTCCTCAAGAGCAAGAGAGAAGCTTGGAAAGACCAAGCAGCAGGCCTGGCAGAGGGACTGGCCTCCGTGGGAGGCCATCAGGGAGAAACAGGCAGTGGGGACGCCAGAAACTGGAGGAGTCAACCAAGGAAGCATGTGATCAGAAGGACAAGCCACTCACTCATTCACTCATTATTAATGCACTAATTCCACAGCTGTTTATCAACCCTTGCATTGTTTTGTTGATTGCCCTTAGCCTTAGCATCTAGAAAAGAATACAAGCATGAACATGACAAAGTCCCTGCCCTCTTGGAGCTTATATTCTAGGGGAGGAGACAGAAGGTAAATGTATACATAAATACATAAATAGGTAGTTGGGTAAATAAGTAAATAAATGCAGAACATGTTGGATGGTGATAAGTTTTATGGAGAAAAAGCCAGAATAGGTGAGGCAGAGAGTTGCTGGGACCAGAGAAGTCCTTGAGAAGGTTTCATTTGAGCAAAGGCGTTGGTGGGGGGTTGGGTTCTTGAAAAGCCGACTCTGAGACAGAGATTCTCATGAAAAATCATCACAAATTTAATGGCTCAAAATAACACTAGTTTATGATTCTTACAGTTCTGGAGGTCAGAGGCCCTAAAGTCAAGGTAGAGCTGTGTGACTTCCAGATGCCTTAGGGGAGAATCTACTTCCTTGCCTTTTCCAGTTTCTGGAGGCCAGCTGTGTTCCTCAGCCTGCGTCCCCTTCCTACATCTTTAAGACTGATAGCATAGTGTCTTCAGATCTCTCTCTGCCCCTCTGCTTCTGTCATCCCATCTCCTTCTCTGTGCCTGGTCCTCCTGCCTCCCTCTTACAAGGACCCACGTGATTATATTGGGCCCCCCAGGTAATCCAGGAGAATCACTCCATCCTAAGATCCTTAATGTAACCGCATCTGCAGAGTCACTTTTGCCGTGTTAGGTGACATCCTCCCAGGCTCCAGCCCCATCTTTGGGGGCCATTATTCTACCTCCCACGGATGGGAGGGCATCCCAGACAGGAAAAAGTGCTTTAACTAAAGCAGAGCAGATGCAGTGTTGGTGATGTGTGAATGCATCCTCAGAAAGACTCCCCTCCTAGGTGAGAAGTGGGTTTTGGCTCTCTGGAGTTCCTAGATGGAAGGGGCTGGGGGTTAGTCTGGGTAGAAAGGTGGGCTGGGGACTTGTTCCAAAGCTACCATATTCTGTCGGGTCTGCTGTCTTTACTTGAATGGTGTGTTTGTTAGTGGTGGTTCATGAGGGACACAGTTTGGAGACAGGGGAGGGCCTTGCACCATGCAAACTGGGATGGGGAAGAGGCACATCTTGGGTCAGGTTTCAAAAATGACAGAGACTGGAAATCTAATGTGCACTAGAGCAGGGACACCAAACTCAATAAATGAGACACCTCAAAAGACCGGGATCATTTCCTCCTCTGGTGTCCCTCCCTGTGTGGGCAGGGAGGCAAACTGCAGGTGACCATATGAAAGTCAGAGAAGCCCCTCTGTCCTTCTTGGGTTGAAAGAGCTTCATCCCAGGCTCCCTCAGCCTCTGTGTCTGTCCCCAGAGTGACCCGTGACGCCGGTGAAGTCTCTAATCCCAGAGAAAAGAATTGCCTTCCAAATGCACTGTCCGATAGACTTGGGGTGGCAGGATAAGGCTGGACTCAAATTCTGAAGATTTGTGTCCAGATCCCAACTATCTTGCTGCCAAACTGACAGTGGCCCTGGGCAAGTTTACTTAACTTCTCAGCACCTCAGTTTCCTCATCTGAAACATGGGGATAATAACTTGTGGGGAGATTGGATGATGTAATGCTTTGAAAAGTGCCTTCCAAATAAGAGCTTTGTAATTTTTTTTTTTAATTTTTTTTCAACGTTTATTTATTTTTGGGACAGAGAGAGACAGAGCGTGAACGGGGGAGGGGCAGAGAGAGAGGGAGACACAGAATCAGAAACAGGCTCCAGGCTCTGAGCCATCAGCCCAGAGCCTGACGCGGGGCTCGAACTCCCGGACCGCGAGATCGTGACCTGGCTGAAGTCGGATGCTTAACCGACTGTGCCACCCAGGCGCCCCGAGCTTTGTAATTTTTGAAAGAGTAGACTTTTTAAAAAGCATAGTCTCATTCTTTGAAAGGTGATCATCCACTCAGGATCTCGTAGCCCTCCTTAGTTAACTCTGTGTTCTGGAGCAGTCGGTTCCAGAACATTAGTGGTAATAGAATGTATGGTCCCAGGCTTCTGCTCCCTGGCTAAGAAGAGATGGAGACCGTTAGGTTGACTTTTTAAACCTTGTCTCCACCTCCCTAAGGCCTTCCTGGTTCTTCGTGTTGGTGGTCACCTGAGAATCCGAGTCCCCCAGACCTGTACCCCAAGCCAGTGGTTGGGGGTAGGCATAGTGAGAGAGTGAAATGTACCCTGACCTGCACGCCAGGATGTTTCAGGCAGCCGGCCACATTTGAAATTTAAATAGCTGCTGCGCTTCCCCAGACTGTATTAACTTTCACAATGACCAGGGAGAAAGGTTCACGATGGAATTCATGGGTCAGCCCGTGTATTGGTTTTGTCCCTGTGAATTATGGGCCCGTCCCCAGTCTCCTCTGCCGAGAGAGAGGGAGATCAGAGGCACCAAGCACAGCCTCTTTGTTAAGTACTCCTGCAAGCTAAAAATTGTGATTTTTGAACTTGCTTATTAGGGCCAAGAGAGAATGGAGCCTTGACCTCTGACCGGCATCCATGTGGGCCCGGTGATGGTGGCCAGGGCACGCTCCAGGGGCCCCACGCTCCGCTTAGGCTTCGGATGTTGTTCTCTCCCAAGTATTCATGAAAGAGCTGATAACTAAACACGGGTGGAAGACTTTTCCAGAACTGTCTTCAATGTACTTCAGGGCAACCCTGTAAAAGTAAGTTCTGCAATCCCCATGTTGGAGATTGGAAGAACAAGGCCCGGATGGAAGCCAGAATCTGACTAACCCGAGTTGGCAACCATCTCCCAAGCCAGGCTCTGCCCCGCAGGGTGTGCCGTGTGACGGTGACTTGCACAGAATGCGATCCTCTCAACCTCCGTCCATTCACCTGCAAAAATGAGGACCGTTTACTGACGTCAGGGGTTGCTGTGAGGAGTAAATGAATGAAAGTGTGGAATGGTGGGAATTGCACTGAGTGACAGCTGTGTGGTTGGCTGATTTGCCTAAATCCCACCTGAGAAGGGTTCCGTGAAGCCAGTCTCGGACCTGTAGTTCCACGCTCTGCCCCCAGGAGGCGCCATTCGGAGTCGGAGCTCTAACCCAACTGCTTTCACTGTAGTTGGCAGCCAAAAGAGGGCGGTTTCCAAAGAAATTGGAAGAGGTGGGAACAAGATCATTTAAACTTAAGGCAGAACTCCAAACGGAGCCCAAGGCAGGGCTGCAAAGCACCCACCGTCAGCTGCATCTGTGAACCGGGGCAGAGCCTACATTTATTTGTTGTGGGGCCTCGGGACCACACAGAGGAGGTTTCTTGAATCAATGCATGAATGAACGAATCCAAGCAGAATCTGGAGAATCGTGCAGAAGCCTAGTACTGATTGGTAAGAGGCAGGAGGAGGTGTACAAGGAAGCCTTGGCTTGAGCCAGGTGACCTGGGACCACTCTGGGGTTGCCATTTGCCACTTGTGTGACTTTGGGCGAGGCACTCGTGTCTCTGGGCCTTTAGGTTTCCCACTGGCAAAGTTGTAAGTGGGGGCCGGCTAGACTCCAGAGCTTTTACAGCCAGTGTGCAAGGCTCCAGGAGGCCCAGGCCAGGGAGAGGCTCTGCGGCTGGATTTCTCTTCCTCTGCTGGTGGGCCTGTCTCGGAGCACAGACAGGCCCGGTGCACTCCAGTGAAGCAGCACTCCTGATACCTAAGCTGCCCGCGTCAGCATCCTGTCTCCACGTGGCATGCGGGACAAGTAACAAATGGACGTCCCAAAGTATAGGCTGCAGAGAACCTCCTTTGCCTCTCATGGCACTGCCTACATCTTCCTCCCTGGCCCCGGGGGCACCGAGCCTCTCAAGGGATGGCCCCACCTTCCACTTCTTTGGAATCTCTCCAAGCGCCACCCTGTGTTGGCCATGGAGCCTAATAGTGTCAGCAGTCATGTGCTGTCTGCATACCCTTAGCCACATCACTTAATTTTTCAGTGTGCTGTTTTTGCATCTGAACATAAGGGTAATAAGATAGTCATTTCCGAAGAAAAGATGTTAAGTTTAACCGAGATGGCAAGTGTAGCACCGTGCCTGGTATGCAGTAGGTGCTCAATAAATGTCAATGCTCTGTCTTCCCTTAATAGCAAACTTTTGCTGTCCAAATGACTAATGTACGGTTGCTGGATTTCTGAGTCATGACCAGCCCATCGGGATGGGTAGGAAGTGATTTGAAGCATTTCTTGGGAGTCACTATTCTGGTCTATCTTATTCTTACAGATCTCTCTCTCTCTCTCTCTCTCTCTCTCTCTCTCTCTCTCTCTCCTTCCCTCCCTCTCTTCCTCCTCTCCTTCCTTCCTTTCCTCCCTCACTTTTTACTTCTCCTTCCTTTCTCCCTCACACCCACCCTCTCTCCCTCCTCTTTCTCTTTTCTTTCTTTTTTTCTTTCTTCCTTCCTTCCTTCCTTCCTTCCTTCCTTCCTTCCTTCCTTCCTTCCTTCCTTCCTTCCTTCCTTCCTTCCCCATTTTCATCTATCCCCATAAGAAGGCAGAAGAAAATTCAAATTCCCCCACTGGGTTAAGATACAGATCATTAAAAAAAAAAAAAAGAGCATTGAAATAATTCTGAATATCCTCAGATCAAGGAATTCAACATTAGAAAAAAATGGTGCCCTTTTGCAGGGAGGATGGACTCTGGAGCAGCCCCCAAGATATTATGTGACTGTCATGTACAGCACACTTGGCTTTGATAGGTTTGAAAGAAGTGACATTAAAAAGAGAAGAATATGGCACCACAGAGGATGGATTTTTGTCCTCTTGCTCACGACTTAATTTGAGATGAGGTTGGTATGCTTTGATACCTCTTTTTGTCCTCTTCCTTGCAAAACGTGTGGTGGAAACTTCGTTTCTATTTCAGCTGGAGGCTGAGACTCCAAAGGTGAGCCCGTTTACAGCATGTTGAAGGCAGGGTTGTCTGCGACACCCCGTCACCCTCCCGCTGCTTTACGGGATGCTGAGCCCTTCGAAGGGCTGCGTGAGATGGAAGGATGTGCTCCCTGGAGTTCGTAAATAACCGTCTTCACCTGGCCCCTTCTAATTCATCCTCCGCACACATGACGCAATACACTATCAAAAACGGATCAAGTCTTGCTGCAAATTCCCCAGGGGCTTCCCACTGCCCCCAAAGTCTGGGCCCCTTAGCACGACTGACAAGGTCTTCAGGATCTGACCCCTGCCTGCTTCTCTAGATGTATCCTTCTGGGCTCTCTCCACCCACCCAGTGTTCCTCCTAGCCAGCCAGATGCACGTGTTCAGTCCTGCCTCCCTGCTTTCCACGACCTCTCAGCTGGGATGTCCACGCCCTCTGTTTAATTCCCATTTGCCCCTTGAGACTCTGCTCAACTATCAACATATTGGGTAAGAATAATACTACTAGAATAACAATAGCCAACAACCAACAATAGGTATTAAGTGTTTACTGGATACCAGGCACAGAGCTAAGCATTTTATATACATTTCTGCCTGTGGAGTGTTCACGGCCAAACCATTATTAGCCTTTGATCCCTCATTTTGATAAAGATGTGCTTCTTCTGTGCTCCTGCAGCATCCCTGGTATAGACTGGATCATAATTATTGACTTACTTCTCTGCCTCCTGCACAGGACTGTGAGCTCATTCATTCATTCACCCATTCATTCATTTGGCAAGCAAACAAATTCATTCATTAGCGAGCGCCGATTGTGTGACAGACACTATGTTGGGACTAGGGCTAAGAGTGACTCAGACAGATGAAAATATCCCTGCCCTCATGGAGCTTACAGAACTCTTCAGAGGTGGGTCATGGAGGGGAGATTCTTAAAAATTTAGAAAAATGTGTCAACAAAATAATCACCAGTTGTAATAAGTGGTGGTTGAAAAAAAACAAAACAAGATGGGATACAGGGCAATGGGGCAGGGCTGAAACACCTTTAGACAGAGTGTCATGGAAAGCTTCTTGGAAGATATGACATTTATATTCAGAACTAAAAGAAGAGAAAGGAACAGCATGGGGAAATTGGTCTTGGGAACAGCATGTGCAAAGGCCCTGTGGCAGGAAAGAGTTTGTCGTACTCCGGGAACTGAGAGGAGGCCCGGTTGGCTAGATAATCACGAGCAAGGGGGAGCTGCATCAGGTGACATTAGGAGATACTGGGGCTTGAGACCAAGGTTAGGGGCAGGGATTTTATACTAAGAGCTTTAGGAAGTGATTGGAGGGCTTTGAACAAGAGAGTGATATGATTTATTTACATCTAATTCCTCTGGAAGGAGAGAGTGGATGGGGTGGGGCAAGAATGGAGGTGGGAAGACCAGCTGAGAGTTGTCGGAGCCCCCAGATGAGAGGGGTTGGTGGCCTGGAGGAGGGGTACCAGTGGGGACAGAGACATGCACAGATTAGAGCTAAGCTTTGAAGGTAAAACCCATAGGACTTGCTGTGGTTCTGCATACAAGGGTGGGGGGTTGGAGGGATCATGAGGACTCCCAGATCTCCAGCTGGAGGGATTGAGGGATGGCAGCATTGTTCACGGAGTGGGAGGAGTACAGGGACAGGAGGAAGGGAAGTCAAGAGTGCAGGCAGAATGCACAGAGTTCTTACAGGTAGCTATGCCTCACTTCCTGCACACGACCCCCAGCACTTAGCCCTGTGCCTGGCACAGCAGGTGCTCGGAAATGCTTGTTGAATGAGTACATATCGAAGTCCATCTGACCAGAGGGGGCTTCGGTTTTGATCCCTGCTGATGCAGATCTGACTGGGGATACGCAAAGGACCCACACTTGAATAGGCCACAAGCAGGAAAGTCTAAATGATTTGCAGGCCATGGTGCAAAATGACAATGCAGGGCCCCTGGTTAAAAAGTATTAAGAAGTAAGGGGCGCCTGCATAGCTCAGTCGGTTAAGCATCTGACTTCAGCTCAGGTCATGATCTCACGGTTCATGGGTTCAAGCCCTGTGTTGGGCTCTGTGCTGACAGCTCAGAGCCTGGAGCCTGCTTCAGAGTCTGTGTCTCCCTCTCTCTCTGCCCCTTCCCTGCTTATGTTCTCTGTCTCTCTCTCTCTCTCACTCTCTCTCTCTCTCTCGCTGTCTCTCAAAAATAAATAAACATTAAATTTTTTTTAAAGTATTAAGAAATTCAAGTCAGGGGCACCTGGGTGGCGCAGTCGGTTAAGCGTCCGACTTCAGCCAGGTCACGATCTCGCGGTCCATGGTTTCAAGCCCCGCGTCGGGCTCTGGGCTGATGGCTCAGAGCCTGGAGCCTGTTTCCGGTTCTGTGTCTCCCTCTCTCTCTGCCCCTCCCCCGTTCATGCTCTGGCTCTCTCTGTCCCAAAAATAAATAAACGTTGAAAAAAAAAATTAAAAAAAAAAAAAAAAGAAATTCAAGTCAGTGTCGGCAGAGCATCACCCAAGCACAAGGTGCTGTGGGACAGGAGCCGGTCCTGCCCCTAAGTAGGAAGCTCACCTCTTGCAGGCGAATGTGAGTCCACCCAGGGTTTCTGAGATTAAGCCTGAAGAACTTTCCTTAGAGGCAGCAGAAGCCCAGATATGCGAGCAGCCCAGCCTGAGTGTCCTGGGGAGCAGTTCAGCTGTGCATCTGTCCTGGGTGACGTGTCCTCACTGCCTCCCAGGGCAGGCCGTGCTGCAGCAGGCCGTAGATGGATTGGGGGTGGGAAGGCAGGCCGTCAAGGGGCTGGTGTCCTTCCTGGGGCAGGAGGAGGCAGTAGCCCTTGACCTCTAAACTCCAGGCCCCAAAGGCATGGAGACCCCAGGGCCCCCATGCTGGGGGAAGGGATGCATTTTCACTGCTTTCCTTTACTCCCCACTTTCCTCTAATATTTGTTAACATTCAATTCCTCCTCTGTTAAATTAGCTTACTTTGAATTATAATGACTAGTAATAGCAAATGTCCTGAGCTCTTGGCAAGTGTCACCTTATCTACAGGTGGGTCGTATTTAGCCTGAGGTCACACAGCTAGTAAGGGGCAGGAAAACCCCCACAAAACCCAGTGAGTGGTTTGAACCGTTGTCCCTCTGCTTCCAAAGCTGGGGCAGGGGGCCGCATGGCTGGGAGAGGCTTAGGCAAGTCTCCTCACCTCTTTGAAAAACTCTTACCTCCTTCGGTTGTGGAGATGATTACGGGAGTCTCCTGTGTCTGACGTGGGGAAGGTTGTTTGGTTCATGTAATGCCTCCTGGTTCAGGGACGGCATATGCTCAGATCCCCTGCTCATCGGAGAATGGCAACAGGTGGGGAAGAAATACTTGAACGTCTGGGTTTGTCCCCAGACCCAACGAAGAGTCAGATTCACGCTCCTTTTAGGCCTCCCGGCTTTTGCCCATGCTGGTCGTTCTGCCTGCAGTGCCCTTCTCCCGCTCAGTGGGTGACCCCGCAAGGCCCAGCTGTGATGGGATTACTTTTTGGTGTTGTTTCTTCTGCTGGACCTCGAACCCCTGGAGGTGTGAGCGGTATCGCACTCAGTTCTCAGTATGTTGTGTGTCCTGTGTCAGGTATTGCTGGAGAGCAAACCACCCCAAAACCCAAATCACGTAAACAATGAGGATTTATTAATACAAGTTTCGGGGGGGGGGCACAGCTGGATGGTTCTTCTGGTCTCCGCTGGGGTTTCTCCTGCATCCTCTGAGTCAGGTGTAGGTCAGGGAGTCAGTCCTGTTTTCTGGGCTGGGCTCTCCCCCACAGTCCGTCAGGCCGGAGCAGGCGAATCAGGTTCATTCACATCGCCACGCTAGGGCCCCAAGAAAGGAATAGAACTCGACGAGATTTCTGTAGGTCTAGACTCAGAACTGGAGCACCGTCACATCCACTGCATTTTTGTGGCCAAATGAAGTCACCGGGTCCGGCCCAGAGTCAGCGTGGAAGGGCACTACCAGAGAGTATGGGTCAGAGAGGCCTGAGGCACTGGAGACACGGTCAGTGTACGATAAATGTTTAGTAAGTAAATAAATAGGCACTCGACACGTGGACCAGTCTAAGCCTTTGCCATTGCTAGAGATTGTTTGTGTCCCCTGCAAAATTTATTTAGCCTGACCCCTCACGTGGTAGTGTTTGGAGGCAGGGCCTTGAGGAAGGGTGGAGTCCTCATGAATGAGATTAGTGCCCTCATAAAAGAAACCCCAGAGAGTTCCCTTGTTCCTTCTGCCATGTGAGGGTATACTAAAAAGCCAGCATTATGAACCTGGAAGCAGGCTCCCACCAGATACTGAATCTGTCAGTGCCTTGATCTTGAACCTCCCAGCTGCCAGAACTGTGAGCTTTGTTTTTATTGTTTGTAAGTCACCCAGTATAAAGCACTGAGTTACAGAAGCCCAAACTGAGACATCAATATTAACACACTGGATCCTGGTACTAACTGCCTGAAATAGTTACTAAGCTTTTTATCCCCATTTTATACGTGAAGAAACAAGCACAGAGAGGTTATGCAATTTGCCCAGGTTCACACAGGTAGGAGGTGGTGGAGCCTGAACTTGAACTCGAGCAGTTTGGCTCTAGTCATCATGTATAAGGCCACTGCGGTAATCTTACTGCCTCTCATTAATCCTGGGCAGCCCTTAAGACTGTTCAGAGCCACTTCTGCTGGCTGGGAATAATTGTTTGACAAGCTCATTTTTGATGGCAGTGGTTGTTTTAAATCTGAGGGTGTGGAACTTTGAGATACGGCACTCACAGCCTCATTTAAATACAAATGGTTTCAAAGGCTATCCCAAATGTTAATGCCCGCCAGCAGAGCTGGCTAACCGAAAGACAGACTCCGAAGTTTTATTAACTGTCACCATGGCAATTTCGAAGACGTTGGTTATGCCGAGAGACTTCCTGATACTTCTTATTCATAATGGCGCTGGCGGGTCCCAGGCAAGCTGATCTATGGCTTTTAATCAACTAATGGATGGGGTCTCTGGGTACAGATACACAGTGTTCAATCTAGTTAGAGCAGAAAGGATTCTGTGAGCAGAGCTGTCCCAGCTCCCAGCCTAGGAGCAGAGCCTTTCTGGGCAGACAGCGAGAACACGGCCCAAAGAACTTGATAAAAAGCTGCAGTGTCACCCACAGCCCTGGAGGCACGGCCTCAGCTGCCTGCCGTGTGCCAAGCCTCACACCCTGTTCCTCTGCCTGTACTTTCCGGCTTGGCCGGGTGGGCCAAGGGAGCCAGTGGCTCAGTGCTTGGCCGGGAGAGGCCGTCAGTGCACTACAGTAACAACCAAGGCTTTGGCAACACAAAGAAATGGGTTTGAGTTCCTGCCCTGTCCATTAGCGTCTGTGTGACCATGAGCAGCTTGCTTGACCTTGCCAAGCCCCAGTTTCTTCTCGTGTAAAGTGGGAATAATAAGGTGGTGAAAATTGAAACAGGTGATGCATCGAACTCTGCACAACACTGGCTGCGAGAACGTGGTAACTGCTCCCTGCTGCTGTCTTCATTGCCTTCCTCCCCCTCATCTCCCCCTTCCTGCCGGCCGGATGAGAAGGGGGGTACAGTGTACTGAGCCCCTACTGTGTGCCAGGCACTGCTGTGGGGGTTTTATGCAGGCTCTGTTATTTCATGGTCACACCTCTCTGTGGGATGAAGGGGTTTTAACTGTGATTCGACAGATGAAGAGAATGGGTTCAGAGAAATTGAGTGGCTCACGTAAGGTCACACAAGCAGGGGCAGAGCTGGAGCTGGAGCCCAGTCGGCACTAAGACCAAGATCCACACCCTTCAGGCACTTGGCAGTCCGGTTGGACCCCGAAGAGCAGCCCCATCGATGCTGGTCTGATGGGTCAGGACGGAATCTGGTGGGATGTGTCTCCCTCTGCAAGTCCTCAAGGTGGAAACCTGGCACGGTCAGGCCCATGGAGATAAAGACCCAAGAGCATCACCACTAGAAGGAAGCTCTACTCCCTCATGCCTCTGATGGGGAGATCAAGACCCAGAATGGTCAAGTGACTTGTTCCAGAGCCATGCAACCAGCTGGGGACAGAGCCAGAACTTGAACTCCAGATGTCTGAGGGGGCCTCCATGGCCAGGCAAAGGTGAGGGAAAGCCAGCAGACAGCCCAGTTCATCTGGGCACGCCCCACCCTCCCGCCTCCCCTCTGCTGCCTGCCATGAATGAGGCCATGGAACATAGAACCATCCTTTGTCAGGGGCCCTGGAGAATGAGGCATTTGCCCTTTATCTGCTGCCCACTCTGTGCCCCGCACTGGGATAGATGCTGGAGCTTGGTGGATGCCTTGGAATTCTTAAGAACCCTGAGGGTAGGGGGCGTGTCTCCCTTACCTCATCTCCTGCAGAACTTTGCAGTGTTCTTTCCCAAATAATAACAATCCAATAATAATAATGACAGCTGATGTATACGTGAAAGGTTGGCAATGTGTCAGGCACCTCAGATTCACTCACTTGACCTCCTCACAACCGTATGGGATACGCACTGTTATTATCTATCCCCATTTGACAGATGAGAAAAGTAAAGCCCAGCTACACTTAGGTAATAGGCCGAAGGTCCCACACCAGGCAGTGAGGAGGCAGATTCAATTCTAGAAAATCTGAATCCAGAGCCTCACGTTCCCGTGCTGAATCTTGTAGTAAGTTCACCCATTCATGTATTAGTTTATTTACCAAATATTTATTGAGGTCTGGGTAACATGGCAGACACTAGGGATTCAGCAGTGAACAAAACAGATGAAAATCCTTACTCTCTTGAACCTTACAATGTAGAGGGATAGGCTATAAAATAAAAACTAAAATACATAAGATGTTAGAGAAAATTGCAGAGAAGGAGCTAGGGAGTGCTGGGGGGTCAGATTTTAAGAGGCTGGTCAGAGAAAACCTCAAAAATGAGGTGATTTTGAGCAAAGGCTTGAAGTGAGGCCCATGTGCCCTTCTTGGGGAAGAATGTTCTGGGCAGAGGGAACAGCAGGTGCGCGGCAGCCCCCAGGCGGATAGGCACAAAGAAGCCAGTTATCAAACTCTAGTTTATAGCCATTTATCAAACAGGCGAGGCTCTGCCTGGGCTTTCCCTCCACCCCTCCTCGCCCCCAAGCGCTGAGATGTCCTTCCAGGCGGCCCGGCCCTCCGAGCGCCCCCTGCAGGCGGGCTGAGCTCCTCCCTCCCGTGCTCCAGCCGCCCAACCGCATCTCCCTTTCATCTCTCGCAGGGCCTGCGGTGAAGACGGAATTAGCGCCAGGAGTCTTCGGGAGGAGCCTGCAGGGAGCTTACGTGGGGGGACTGCAGGAAGAGGGACCCGACAAACTCGGGCTTCTCTTGATTTTTTTCGTTTTGGGGAGAAAACAAGAGAAAACAAGCTGGCTCCCTCCACCCTGCGGGGGCCCTGCACATGTGTCCCGGGACACTCCCTTACTCCTTCTTACCGCCTTCAGCCGCAGTTTCTCCCCAAACCCCCAACAGGTTTCCAAGCCACCTGTTTTCTGTTGCAAACTCACCAGTCCCTGCCTTTTTTCCCTGGTAAGAAAATGGAAAGACAGAAAGAGCCTTGGATTTGGGGGAGAAGGCCTGGGATCTAGGCCCCACTCTCCACTGAGCAGCTGTGTGACCTTAGACAAGTGGCCTAACCTCTCTGAGCTGTTTTCTCATTGGAAGATGAGGAAACTCCATCTCCCTCCATGGCCATTGTGAGATTACACTGACATACTGGCTGGGAAAATGGTTTGAAATCTCCAAGTGCTCCCAAATTGGGGCCACAGTGTTGCTTCCTTTTCCACGCTACATTGGGGGGACTGAGGGCTCCGTGAGGCACTGAGAGAGGGTCCCAGGGACGGGTTGGGGA
This sequence comes from Felis catus, assembly GCF_018350175.1. Classification (NCBI taxonomy): domain Eukaryota; kingdom Metazoa; phylum Chordata; class Mammalia; order Carnivora; family Felidae; genus Felis; species Felis catus. Next base: position 126,956,638 of record NC_058374.1, read on the forward strand.
GAAGTACTAAATAATTTAAGTCCTTGCCCCCTATACTGGGTTGAATACTGTCCCCACCCAAAATTCGTGTCCACTGGAGCCTCAGAAAGTGACTTTATTTGGAAAGAAGGGCTTTGCAGATATAATTAGTTAAGATGAGGTCATGCTGGACTAGGGTGGGCCTCTAATCTGGTGTCCTTATAAAAAGAAAAGAGGACACGCAGAGACCAGACACCGGGGGAAGAGGCCATGTGAAGACGGAGGCAGAAACGAGGGATACAGCCATGAGCCGAGGAGCTCTACGGTTGCCGAAAGCCACCAGAAGCAGGGCGAAGCCTGAGACGGATTCTCCCTCCGAGCCCCCAGAAGGAACAACTAGGGTGACACCTTAATTTCAGACTTCTGAGAACAGATTCTGTTATTTTAAGGCACCGAGTTTGGGGGGGGGGTTTGTCACCACAGCCCTGGGAACCAAATACCCACCCCTCCCCTTTGGTTTTTAAGTCCTTGCCTCTTCAGGCTTCTGAATAATCAACTTCCTACTTTCCATTTGCCCTGAAAAAGAAAAGATGGTTTTTTTTTTTTTTAACGTTTATTTATTTTTGGGACAGAGAGAGACAGAGCATGAACGGGGGAGGGGCAGAGAGAGAGGGAGACACAGAATCGGAAACAGGCTCCAGGCTCTGAGCCATCAGCCCAGAGCCCGACGCGGGGCTCGAACTCACGGACCGCGAGATCGTGACCTGGCTGAAGTCGGACGCTTAACCGACTGCGCCACCCAGGCGCCCCAAGAAAAGATGGTTTTGAGGGTAGGAAAGCTGGGGAGGTGAAGGACACCGATAAGCCTGGAGTCAGAAACCCAAACCTCAGAGATTCACAGCAGCCCTGAAGCCTCCAGAGAAAGAAAAGAAACCAGGCCTGGAGCCGGGAAGCTCTCTGCCGAATCAAGTGTCCTCCTGCTGGCACGATTCCAACGTCCGCCAGACTTAAAGCTGCTAATGAATAAATAAGGAGGGCCAACCGGAGCCATGGTTCCTCTGGAGAGTTCCGTCTGATTTTGCATCTCGGGTTGGGGCAAAGAAGCGGGTGCCCCAAGAGAAGATGGTCTGAATGGGAGGAAGGAGTCCGAGCCCCTTTCTGTTTCCTGCTGCCCTCAGGATCCCTGGGAAAATTGCAAGGCTTAAATCAGCTTCCGTTTGGTGGGGCTCTGCAGATCCTGGGAATCTGTAAATGTTGCACTTTTTATTTGCAGAAAAGTTGAGGTCTCATTTTCATTAACACCTTTGAAAGAAGTGAGATTTTAATATTGGTTTAATATTCAATGACTACAACTGTCTGGAGTGCATTTGGGGGCCCTCCTGTGATTTCTCTTGTAGTTAGAACAGTTTTTGAGAGTTGAGAAATCCTCTGAGTGTTTTGGGAGAAGCAGAAGCTTCCCTGGGAACTAAGGGGTGGAAATGTGAAAGTCAGTCAACACGGAGATTTGTGGAGCCCTCCTGTGGGCCTGGCATCGTGCCCCACTGCATGGGCAATTTGGAACAATGAGAACCTGATGGTGGTAGCACTGGCGACAGTGGCGGAGGCGATGACGGTGGCGATGGTCATTGTCATGGTCCTTGATGACTCTGGTGTTAGCAACCTTTAGTGAGCACCGTCTGTGTACTTGGCCACAGTGCTAAGCACTTTGCATACATGAGTTCGTTTCATCCTTACAAGCTCCCTATGAGGGAGGTTCTGTGATTCCCCCCATTTTAGGCATGAGATGACTGAGGCACAGAAGGGTTAAATCACTTGCCCAGAATCACACAGCCAGTAAGCAACTGATCTGGGATTTGCACTAATACAGTCAGACTCCAGAGCCTGTACCTAAGCCACGTAAACTCGGTATGCGATAAGGACTTGTAATAATAATGATAAGAACAGCAATAACAGGTGTGATCTGTTAAGCTGCTACTTTGCACCAGGCATGTGCTGGGTGCCTCATAAACATTCTCGTTTAATCTCCTCAACAACCCCACAAGGGGCTTACCCTCATTTTGCAGATAAAGAGCCTGCCCTAATGCTGTGTGAAGGGGCCTCAACCAGCCTCCCTTTCCGTTTCTGCTTCTAAAGAATGCCATCCCTGCCTGGCATCAGCGGAGATGGGGATTCTGGTCCCTACATTGCCACGCTGGGAAGATCCGCCCCCATCTCTGGGCCTCTGCTGTTCCATCTGAAAATAAGGGAGAGACCAGGTGATGGCCACAGTTCATCTGAGTCTGCCCAGCGGGGAAAGCACAGGCTCAAGGGGCTGGTGGAGCCATATTTGGGGACAGTTGCAGTCTGGCTTTGCGTCTTACATTGTGTCGGACCCACAGCCTTCTGAGGGGGGCCAGTGCAAACTCTGGTCAGATGTAGTTAGCTACAGGGTGAAGGTTGAAAAGGAATTTGAGGGCCATGAAATGGGTATGTGGATTGTGTGTGTGTGCGTGTGTGTGTGTGTGTGTGTGCATTGCATGTTGCAGTGTTCAGATAAGGCGTCTCTGATGAGGTAGTGTCGTTTGAGCAGAGATGCGAATAAAAGGGAGGATCTGAGCCATGTGGTTGCCTGAGGGAAGAGCACACCAGGTAGAGGGAACAGCAGGTGCTAAGACCCTGGGGTCAGAGTAGGCTTATCTGTTTGAGGAACAGCAAGGAGAGCAGTGTATTTCATGTGGTGATTCTCAATCAGGGGCCGTTTTACCTGCTCAGGGACATTTGGCAATGTCTGGAAATATTTGTAGATGACAGCTGGGTGAGGGGAGGGAGGTGGTGATGCTACTAAATGTCTACAGTGCACAGGACAGGCCCCCCCCCCCTACACACACTAAAGATGATCTCTGATCACAAGTATCAGTCATGCTCAGATTGAGAAACCCTGATCTAGGGGTGGAGGGGTGGGCAGGAGAGAGAGTGTTGAGAGTTGAGGTCAGAGAGGGGCTAGATGGGGCCCAAGGACCATGGCAAGGATTGCAGTAGCATTTGTCACAGGGTGACAGTAATGGCTATTATCATCAGTAGCGGTGGTATGTCAAACTCACGCAGAATATGCTGCAAACCATATAGTGTTCTGAAGACTTGGTACATATTAACTCATTTAAAACTCATGACTCCCCCAGAGAGGTAGGCACCATTACTATCCACATGTTAGGGATGAAGGACCCAAGGCAAGGAGGTGCAGTGACCTTCACAAGGTCACATGTTTAGGTGATAGAGCCCAGGATCTGACTCGGCAGTCTGGCTCCAGAGCACAGGCTCACGGTCACCAGGCTCCACTCTCTGTGTTAGGATCATCTGTGTATGTCTGTGTTCCTCCCCCACACCTGTGAGCCCCTTAATACCTTTGTATCCCCAGCACCCAGCATGGGAGTTGGCGCATAGTAGGGACTCAATAATGGCCTCTTATATGCAAATGGGCACGCAGATTTAAAAACAAATTCGGGGGGCGCCTGGGTGGCGCAGTCGGTTAAGCGTCCGACTTCAGCCAGGTCACGATCTCGCGGTCCATGAGTTCGAGCCCCGCGTCAGGCTCTGGGCTGATGGCTCAGAGCCTGGAGCCTGTTTCCGATTCTGTGTCTCCCTCTCTCTCTGCCCCTCCCCCATTCATGCTCTGTCTCTCTCTGTCCCAAATAAATAAATAAACGTTGAAAAAAAAATTTTTTTTAAAACAAATTCGGTCCCTTCATTCTGAAAGTGGAGGCATCCAGCTTAGGAGGCTTAGGAACGGAGAGGGCAGGAGGACAGACAGGTGAGGCCTACCCTCATCTACATGCCAGGGAGGAAAAGTTACAACCAGGAGCTCTGTGCTGAGGTCAAGCTCACCACTGTTGTCCCTTGATCACTAGGCTGCTCTTGGTGGCTCATGCCTCAGGCTCTGGGCTTGTCCACCTGATCTCATGGGCTTGTCTTGTCACTTCCTACCTTACGTATTCCCAGGCCTGACATCCATGATCCCCACTCCCAGAAAACACACATGTGCATGCATGTGCACGCACACACACACACACACACACACACACTCTCCTCTGTTTATGTCTTCCCTGCTCTTGTAGGAAATAACTCTTCTCTGCATTTTGTACTGCCTCTCAGGGCTATTCGCTTATCATTCATTCATTCATTCGTTCCACAAAATCACTTATCAAAGCCCTACTATGCATCCAGCATTGTGCTACAGACAGAGGACACTGCTAGGCAAAACAGACAGTGCAGGGAAGACAGACAGGAAACAATTGTAATAAGCAGAGCCATTTTATACGAGGCTATGAAATAACCGATCCCCCAGAAGGATGCTGCCTGCTGTGGGGAAAAGTCTGGATGAGCAGCTTGCGGTAGAAGGTGGGAGCCTGAGGCCCAGGGGATGGGGTGGGGGGTGATGGGAAGGGCCTGCATGAGGGAAAAGTGAAGGAAACAGGAGTCGGAGTTAGATCTGCTCCTGTGAGGGTGGAACAGAAGCAAGAAGAGAACAGGGTGAGATGGTCGGAGGCTTGGGACCCCAAAGGGTAGAGGAGTAAGGCATCATCCTGTGGGGGACATTTAAGAACAGGACCCTCCCTTTAGTTTGAGATGGGCTGTATTTCTACAGTGGAAACATCACCTCCCTTCCAGCCACCCCAACTGACGTGTCTAGGATAGTCTGCTCTGCTGATGTGTGCTTTGTGCGCTGGATTGGTGGTGGGCCTTGAGAAGGTGCTGGTCCTTGTGTGAATGAGACAGCCCAGAGGAAGAAGACTGGAGGCTGCAGAGGCCCGCGGACTCTGCGATCTCCAGACAACTTGAGGGAGGCTTTGACTTCAGAAGGGCATGGAACTGGGAGCTGATGCCTGGCTTGTCCGGATCCCAAAGAACAGGCAGGGTCTGCTGGCATCTGGTCAAATGCTCAGTGGAAAGTGCCCCGAGAGAGTTAACCAGGAGCCTCGCAGCTCTGAGCAGGGCCAAGAGGGACACAGCAATTCATTCTGTGATCCCAGATCAGAGCAGTACATGCCTCACCGAGGAAGGGCTTCTGTAGGATGAATAGGAGTTGGCCAAACAGTAACAGGAATTGGGGGGCATTCAAGGCAGTAAGGAACAGTATTTGCAAAAGCCACAGGAACGAAAGTCCCCAGTGTGTTCAGTAACCTGTGTGGTTGGCTCTCAGGTGGGAACAAAAGCGTGTGAACACCACTAGGTCTGAGGAGGTGTGCTGGGAGCAGCGTCTGCAGGTCTTTGCATCCGTGGAGGTTAACTCTTCAGAAGTTCCCACATATACATGCATTTTTTTTTCTTTCAGTAGAAAACTTTGTTTTCATTGCTTTTTACGAGTAGGCAAACAAGTCTTAAAATATTATGAAAGCCAGATTTCCAAACTCAGCAAGCCAGTTTACATCCCAGTCCCAGACAGTAAAGCATAAGATGCATTTGGGATCGCAGGGCAGGAACACAACAACGGACTCAAAGGCTGTGCGATGTGCAGGGGCTGAGAGCCCGGTTCGGGAGGTGGTTGGCTTGGGGATAAAGCCTGCCTCTCTTCCCCGGCTCTACCTTTCCACATTTCACTCTTCTCTGCAGAGTAGGGCTTCATAGTCCATTATCTGCAACTCCAAAACCCAGAAAGCTCTGGAAACCAGAGGCGTTTTTTCCGTACATTGGCAGAAATTGGTTCGGTGGCTCAAACTGGCCCATAGGACACAGGGCTCTTGTAGTCTTATTATTCCAAGTGAGGTTATCCCTACGAGTTGTTGCAGATGTGTGTAGGTGATTGATTACGGGCTTCTTCCTGGATCCTCTGTGTGTGTCAGTAATATACAGCAGTCCACTGTATCATCTTTCTGAAATGCAAACATTTCTTAATTCTGAACCTCATCTTGGCCCCAAGGGCTTATGGAAAAGGGATTGGGTGTCCGTAGTGTCAATCTCGTAGGGTTGTGGACGGAGATAAAAATCAAGTAAAGCACTTAGAACAGTGCCACACAGCACATGGTGGACATTCAGTAAAGGGCAGCTGTCCGTGCAGTTAGTTTTGTGAGCTAGAGTCTTAGCCAGAGCTCACTGTCTGCAGAGTTGGGGGGCCGCGAATGGAACAGCCAGGTGGGGTAGAGAAGCCATCTGCGTGACGGCCGGCCTCAGCTTAGCTGGGACCACATAAAAGTGGGACTTTGTGCTGTGCAATTGCGGAGAGCAGCCGTCATGCCCTCTTCTGGCCAGTGCTCCCTGTGGGCATGCTGTGCCCGCAGCAAGACCAGCCCAGCCTGGCGTGGTACAGACAGCCTACCAGCTCCTGGCAGCCTGAGCTGTCTTGTCACCCTCTCGTCCTCAGCGCCAGCTGGGGCACTCGATAACTGTTCACTGAGTTGAATCCCATCTATTGACTCCTAAGCAGATGCTAACTCTAGACCTGCTTAAGATGCTGCATTCGTGCGCAGCCCTGAGACACACATGCTCACACACACACACACACACACACACACACACACACGCACGCACACACACACCAAGATCCAGTCTGTATTTTGATGCACTCGGGGATCGGGAGAAACCAGTTTCTTGAAGTGGCACTCATTTTTCTCCTGCTTTTCTCTTTCAGAGAAAGGGACTTTAGGGAAAGGACAAGGAGAAAATGCTTTGTTTTACATCAGAGGTTACCCCACCTTTTGTGTACGAGAAGAACGGTTTCCCTTTGCATTTTTCTCCCTTTCTGGAGCCACTTTGCTGCCTGCCATCGGCTAGTAAACAAAGAGCAGAGGCGTGGCTGGCTTCAGAGGGCTCCAGATGTGGCCACCAGCCGATCCCTCCAGATGTGATCCACTTGAAGGACCAGAAGTCCCCAGCCACGTGCAGGAAGAGGCAAAAGGAGATGCCTGCAGAGCCCCTCTGGTCTTTGCCTTGACTTGAAAAGTTCTTGGGCTTTGCCAAAACTTGCCCGTGCTTTTTACAACCAGGACATGCCAGACCCATCCTTTGCCCCTGGATTTTCACATATGAGCCCTCCCTGCAGGAGCTGAGGTCAGCTGAATTAAAAGCAAAGCATGCCTCTCAGAAGGCTGGGCAGCAGGGAGCTGGCATTGTGTTAATCAAGCCAAAAAGGGGAAAATCTGAAGACCGAGGGCTCCCTGGAAGCAGTGAGGTAGAGCTGGAGTCAGCCAGCAGCGTGGGATATTTATTTTTCACTTCTGTGGGCCTGACAGGGAAAAGGGCTTCTTCCCCCTTTATGCTGAGAGAGAGGGAAGCTGGCCAGGCAGTGGCCTCGTGATCGGGTAGGGCTTAAGGGGGCTCTGCCTTCTGGCAGGGGCCACTGAGGCCGTGGAAGTTGCAGAGAGCCAGGGATGTGAGTGTGAGCGACACATTGCTGGGGGCTGCAGGCGGGGGAGAGAGACCTTGAAGATGACCATGAAAACGAATGGTGCCTCTTCAAAGGTCCTCTGTGGGTGAGGCTGGGTGGGGAAGGATGAGCTATAAAGAGGAGCAGCCCCTGGGTTATGGGTTGTGGGCTGAGTGGTTCTTCCTACTCTGTGAAGGGAAAGAAGCCATCAGGTATTAATATACTAGGTTTTTCAGCAAGTATTTTATTGAGCATGTACGATGTGTTAGGCGCTGTTTTAGGCAAGGGAGATACAGCGATGAACAAGAGAATGAAGACAAGATAATGTAAGCTTCGTGGAGTTTACATTTTGGTTGGGGGGGTGGGGAATAATAAGAAAGTCAACAAATACATAAATACTATCATTTCTGATTTGGATAAGTGCTAGGTAAAAAAAAAAAAAAAAAAAAAGCAGGATATGGGAGTAGGAAGGAGGAGGGTGTTCTCCCTGCTGCTCTTGACCTAATAGTTAACATTAATTGAGTGTTGACTCTGCACCACACATTTTTTTCTAGGAGTCTTAAACCTGTGGTTTATCACATTTAATCCTCATGGCCACTCTATGATCTGAATGGTGGTGTTCACCTGTGGCCACGGAGTGTGGCCACTCCGTGCTCTGTTTTTGTTGTGACACCTTCAGGATAGTTGAGTCTTGGAGCCACTAGACCCAGGTGACCTTGCTGAAACAGGGTCCAGGAGACATGAGCAGGGCTGTCTGACCTCAGAGAATTTCATCCAGGTCATCCAACCTTCCCACGCTTCAGCCTCCTCATCTGTGAAATGGGGATGGTTCGTGTGGGGATCTTAGGGGTTCAATAAATAACACCTCTCTTCCCATACTCCCTCTCTCTCCGAGAGAGAGAGAGAGAGAGGGAGAGCGAGCCAACCAGGCAGGCAGACAAGGATAACGATATCGCCCTTCTGATGGGGGGAGGCTGGGTTGAAGGTGGCTTCCCTGTGGAGCCACAGGGGGCTTCTTAACACCAGACCCTAGCCCTTGGCAGCTCCAGACAGACTTGACCCTCCCCCGGAGGCACAGAGCCTGCCCCTGTGAGGTTTTGCATAAAGGGATCCCACAGGCAGAATCTGTGTCTCCTGTAGGCCACTCACTCCCAGAAACAGACAAGAGGGGAGAGAGGAAGGAGATGAGCTTCTTCACCACCAACACGGCGTAGCCTGGGTTCCAGTGCTGGCTTTGCCCTTTACTAGTTATGATGACCTTGAACAAGCTGCTCGACATTTCTGGGACTCGAGTTTCTCATCTTTAAAATGGGAATGACACTGGCCCCCATCTCATAGGGCTCCTGTGAAGAGTAAATGAGGTGACACATGTCAGTTACTTAGGACAGGGCCTGGAACATACTGGGAGGGAGACAGTGAGGTGACAGGCTGGCTATTGCCATCAAGGCCTTCTACTCCGAAGCACAAAGCCAGAGGGAGGAGGTCCTTCCACCAGCAAGAGTGAGCTTATAAAGACTCACCTGGTTAATATGAGGACAATGCCTGACACATAGAAAGTGCTCGATAGATAATAATAGTTTGAACCGTATGGGATTTTCAGTATTCAGTTCCTTTTTGACTTATGGAAATGGCAATTTCATATGGTCTGACCCAGTAGTTATTACTATTAATAACTACTTATTACTTAGCAAGGTGCTTCTGGCCCAAAAGTCTGGTTGGACTAAGCCAATCTTGGAGGCCCAGGGAAAATGGAGATTCCCACCCTCCCTACCTCCACTTTGGCCCAATGTTCCTCTGGCTGCCCTGGGCGTTGGCCCTGGGCATTGAGGAGGGCCTGGGCCGGCCATGCTACCCCCCGAGCAGCAGGTGTGACAGGTGCAGTCACAGGAAGCAGCATGGACACGGCCTTTCACAGAACTGGATACACCCAATTTATCACTCGCGGCCAAGCAGGCTACCATCTGTGGGGTCACCCCTGGGCCTTGTCACTTGGCGCATATGCTAATTAAAGGCAAGATTAACCGACCCCAGTCTGGTGGCACCTCTCCCAGTGCCTGCCTCTGACTGGCTGGACCTCAGCTGAGAGGGGCTGTCTCTGCTTCTTGGGATTGTGGCCAGAGAGGAGGAAACCCACCCAGAATGGAAACTCAGGGGAGAAGGCACTGAGCCATCTGGAAAGCTGGAGTTAGCTGGGTGCCTCACTGGCCATCTGGGTGAAATGAGAGCTTGGTCTAATGGGGGAGAGACGGGGTGGGGGGGGGGTGAGGTGTGGCAGTCTTAATCCCCCTGGCATCCCCAGCACCTTAGAACAGTTGTTGAGAATTGTTGCTGTCAGAGAACAGATGTGAAGGACCCAGCGTGCCAGACATGAAGGAGGCAGTCAATGAATAATAAATTGTTGAACGGCCAGATGCATAGGTGGATGGGACTGTATGTACACAGTTGGTGCTCAGTACGTTTTTTCACATACATTATAATTATATGTACATTATAATTATAATACAAATCCTTACGTGGTGCATTGAGTCAAGTACTACTCTGAGCATTTATATATATCGATATCAATATCGATATCGATATATATGGCAACTCAATGGATTCTCATAAGAACTTTACGAAAGATTTATCACCTTGTTTTATGAATGAGGAAACCAAGGCAAATTAAGCAACCAGAGTGAAGTCATAGGACTGAGGAGTATTAGGGATGAGAGAAGGATCACAAGATTTGGGACTAGAGGGGTTATCTGGGTGAACCTACAGGGTCTGCTCTCCATTTCCCTGGAATCTTAGGATTGGGAACAGAAGCAGGGGTGCCCACTGCAGGTCAAGGGGAGAGGAAAAAAGAGTGCAGGGGAGAGGATGGAGTTGTAGTAAAAGCAATACTGGTAGGTATTGAGCCCTAGCTGTGTGCCAAGTTCTGTGCTGAGCCGTTGAGGTGTGTCATCTTAGTTAATCTACTTAGGGCAGTAGCACCGAGAGGTTTGTTCCAGTTTTGTTCCCAATGTGTAGTCTTTACAAATGGGACTCGTTGCAAATGTCCCTGGAGTCTGGGAGGGAAATGTAGCAGCAGCTTCTCTGTCTGTGATCCAGAAGCTCGGGCTTTAAGATGGGCCAGCGGGGCTCTGTGGGCTCATCCATCCTGAAGTCCATGGTGGGGTGAACTCTCCGTGCCTCAGTAGCCTCATCTACAGAATGGGACTCAGAACGCCTCCCTCATGAAGCTGTGAGGCTCACCGGCGTGGCGGGTGCCAAATTCCCCCTTGTGCCTGGAGTTCTGAAATGTTGGCTCCCTTGCCTTAAGGCTTTCTTCCTAGACAACTGCACATGGGCTCCAATCATTGAGGCTCCCACACCTTCCTCTTGGACCTGGTTATAACCCTGCCCCCTGGAGTAGACAGAACAGCACGATCTCCCCGCTTTTTAGAACAGGGACTCGGGTGACTAGTCACCCCGGGTCCTGGCCCAGTGGCGTTTGGGGGCTCCTCAACGCCTCCTAAACCTAGAAGTAAAGTAGCCAGTCATTACCAGGAAGGATACTGGGAACCAAAGAGAAAACACCACGGGGCTCTTGAACTTGTCTTGTGTGACAGAGCCCAGACTCTCCATCCATCCCTGTTGTTTCTACAGCAAAGGCAGATCCAGGCTGGAAAAGTCCAGAGCAAGGCAGTTAAATTGACGAAGGGCTGTGAGTGGCTGCCGTGGATGTGAACAGATAAACCTCAAAGGCCTCTCCCATCCAGGAGGATTAAGGCCAAGAAAGGCTAAGGTGGCACCCTATAAAATGTCAAAGGGAAGAGGTAGATAGAGCAAACGCAGGATAGTAGACGCCCCTGTCTTGCCAGAAGCCAGGACAAATCAAAGCACATCTTTAGGGAGAGGGTAAAAACATGGACCCTGAGCCAGACTGCTCAGTTTGGAACCCTGCCCTACCATTTATTAGCTGTGTGACCTCAGGCAGATTACTTGGGCTCTCTGTTCTTCATATTACAGCTGTAAAATGGGCTAGTGGATAGAACCTGCCTCGCAGTGCTGCTCTGATAATTAAATAAGATACTATCTGGAAAGGGCTTAGAACAAGGCTGGGCACAAACACAGGAAAGGTTGTACAAACATCGGCTCTTCCTGTTGTCATTATTGCCCCTGGTGGGAACATCGGCTGTTCAGGTCAACAGAAGTTGGTCTGTTCCTCTACTTGGGGCTGGGTGCTCACGGCAAAAAGAGGAGCGCTACCCGGAGGACCTCACAGGCTGGTGAGATAGGGCGTAATGACAAAATTGAGCGCTGAGAGAGGTCTAGCTGACTCTGGGGATGTTCCATCGAGTTCTTTGAGGAAGTCAGAGATATTTGGATATGACCTTTGCCTCTGCATGTCCCTTAGCACCATCATCAGAGACAGTCCCCGCCAGATGACAGAGGCCATCCTACTCCAGTGCATCCAGGGATCAAGGTGAGGCCACAGCAAGCCAGTAGCTGAGTGAGGACAGACGAGTCCCATGTGGCAGTTTTTTGGATCCCTCATCTCGTACCTTTTTTTTTTCTTTTTTCCGTTCATGGACATCTCTGGGGCAAGACTGTTTTTAACTTGAAGTGTAATATACATACAAAAAGTGCACACATCAGAAGTATACAGCTCCACGAATTCTCGCTGCTGGAATGCACCTGTGTGATCAGCCCCCAGACCAAGACTCAGAGCATGACCGCTCCTCCCCTGTATCCTCTTCCCGTCACTGCCCCTTCCCAGGGCAATGCCATCCTGACTCCTGCAGCATGGATTAGTGCACCTGTTTGTGAACGTCCCATAAATGGAAGCATGCAGGGTATATACTCTTGTGCCCGGCCTCTTTTGTTCAGTATTATGTTCATTTGATGTAGCCACGTTGTTGCGTATAACTGTATTTTATGTTCCATGAAGAAACCCCACTTGGATCTATCCATTTGACTATTGATGGGCATTGGATTGTTTCCAGTTGGGGGCTACCATATAAGGCGCTGCTGTGAACATTCTAGAGCATGTTTTTGGTGATGGTTTGCCCACAGTCCTGTTGGGTATATTACTGTGGGTGGGATGGCTGATTTCTATGTGCTTGGACCTCCAGCATCAGGCTTGACAGGAGCCCCTCAGCTCGCTGTCTCTCTAATGCAGTTGTGACCCTGAGTCAGGCCCCTGGGAAGGAGCAGCGTGAGAGATTTATAACAAGATATCGACACATTTAAGGGAGAACTGCTCCGAACAGCAGGCCCTTTGCGAGTGATTAAGAGCCATGGGAAGCAGGGATGCTTGAGCAAAGATTAAGAAATCAGAGCCTGTCTCCTGAAATGGCTCAGCCTTGGGGTAGACAGGCTGGGACTGTGGGCCTGTCGCTGGACCAGTGATGTTGGGAAGGAGGTGGTTAGCCACACAGGGAGGCAGGGCATTAGAGAAATCGGAAAGGTTTGAGATTAGGATGCCCTTGGCGCTAGGACAGATAAGGAGGGGACAGCCAAACGTACATTGAATCAGGGTGAATAATATGATGAACCTGCCTTTGGTACCACATTTTACCAACCTTCAGCACAGTGCTTGGTTCCCAGCCCCCCCAGGGCTGCAGAAGCGCCCCTGAGGTGAGTTTAACACAGAGATCTTGGGGCGCCTGGGTGGCGCAGTCGGTTAAGCGTCCGACTTCAGCCAGGTCACGATCTCGCGGTCCAGGAGTTTGAGCCCCGTGTCGGGCTCTGGGCTGATGGCTCAGAGCCTGGAGCCTGTTTCCGATTCTGTGTCTCCCTCTCTCTCTCTGCCCCTCCCCCGTTCATGCTCTGTCTCTCTCTGTCCCCAAAATAAATAAACGTTGAAAAAAAAAATTAAAAAAAAAAAACAAAAACACAGAGATCTTATCCTTCCACTGAATCACATTCTCCCAGGCTGGGGCCACGGGAACAATACTTTTGTACCAACCCCAGTAGTGATTCTGATGCCCGGCCAGGTCTGGAAACTACTGTTGAAAAGCACCAGCCTCTTTGGCCCGCGCTGGGCCCCATCAAAAAGGGACTCAGCTTTCTTAACTCACAACTCCTAGCCTTGGCCCACTCCCTGACTTACCTGGCTCTCCCAACACCGGGCTTCTCAGGATCATTTTTTTCCCGTGCACCTTATCTGGCTGCAGCATTAACTCCACTCAGCAATGGATTTGCTGGAATGTCCATCCCAGCTTGGTTTTAAACAACACGCCTTCACACTGACCTCCCTCTGGTCAGTGCCTTTTGAGGGACAGCTTCACCCCAGGTCCCTGATCAGGAAGCAGTCTCTGTGTGCTAATGGGCTCAATGGAAGTCTGACTGGACCTTGACCTCTCCCAGCCTGTTTCCTTACCTGCAGCCTGGAAAATAATAATAAGACCTCGATTCATTTGTTGTGATTACCGAAGGATATGGTGGACATAAGGGACCGAGCATGACTCAGCTGATGGGTTGGGTGCTCAGAGCACCAGTAACGGAAGGAACCCAAGGGTGAGTGCAAACCGTTTCTGTTGCCCGGGGCTTATTGTCCCCAGCCTCCTGCCTGGGAGCCCTGCTGCAGTCTTGTCCCCTCCGGTCCTTCTGCACAGAGGGATCCTAGTAGAGCCCAGATCTGACCCAGACCCTCCTGCACTGCGACCCCTCAAGAGATCTACGGTGAATCGTCCGCATCTCTGTGCCAGACCCTGGGATGTAGTGTCTTTACATGAGCAGTTTCACTTCCTCCACACAGCAAACCAGATGGCACTGTTGTTGTCCTCATTTTTAAAAGAGAGGAAACTGAGGCACAAAGAAGTCGTGACGAAGCTGGGCCTTGCACTCAGGGCATCTTACGCCAAAGCCCACGTCCATTACTTTGCACCGATTTGTTCTCTGGCCTTGCCCCGGCCACCACGGGTAAATGTCTGACAGGACAGCATGCCATGCCAGCTGATGGTTGCACCATGCCTCAGGATAGGACTGTCTGGCCTGGCCAGAGAACATCTTTACAGTTCCCCAGGCCCCTGGAGCCACCGTGTTGGCATCGAGATGTTGGTTCTTGGTGGCTGGGGATTAAAGCGATAGATTGCATTTCTGCCGGATGGGGCAAGATGCAAACATTCCTCCAGCAGCTGGGGCCCTGATTTGCTTAGTTTGCAGAATCAAACCACCACTTCCTTCAGCAGACTGGGTGGGGAGAGAGACAAGCAAAGGAAGGGGCCCTGCTGGAGGAGGGGAAGGGCAGAGGGGGCGGGCTGGCTGGCTGGCTGGCTGGCCGGGGCCCCTGCTGTCCAGGCGGAGACGACTGTGCGCAGGGCTGACTCCAGCCGCTCAGCCCGTTGCCTGCCCCTCCCTGGTGACGATTCCTGGCGAGCCAGGTGCCCAGGTGCGAGCCAGCAGCCACCAAGCTGCGTTCTACCACCCTACGCCCTCCTTCTAAACTGTAACCCAGAGACTTGAGCGTCCTGAAAAACCAAGGATCCTAACGCCGCCAAAGTGGAAAATGAGCACCTTGGAAATCACCTAACCATCTGTCCCTCATCTTCCCCTTTGGATGTCAAGAGGCCTGGATTCATCCTGGCTCCTCCTTTGCCTGTAGGTGAAATCGAGACATGTCAGACAACCTCCTAGGGTCTCAGTTTTGCCATCTGAAAAATGGAGATAATGACAGTTCCTCCATCGTAAGGTTCTCGTAAGAAGTAAATAACATGTGAAACACATCTAACACCATGCCTGACACACAGCAGCTGCTCAGAGTCGATAGTCCTGGTTCAGTTCACTGGGGAAAACAGCAACATCGTCCACTTACTCATTTATTCATTCACTCCCTCGCCCCCTCTTCCGTTCTGCAGATATTTATGTAGCACAGCCTGGGTGTTGTGAGTATCTCATAGCATCAGTACTGCTACTAGGCCTAGTAACACCCGGGACACCTGACCTGCCTGGGGAGACACAGGCTGGAGAGAGATCAGGACAGACTTCTCAGAGGAGGTGATGCTTAAGCTACATTGTAGAGTCTCCATAGAAATTGGTGGAAGGTAGCGAGCCAGGACTGTAGGCCAGCTGGACTTCACCCCCAGCTGGACTGTGAGCTCCTTGAAGGCAGGGAACATATACGTGTGAGGGCATGTGTGAAGTTTGCATGTGTGCATTTGCTTGCTTGCTAATTTGCTTATTTGTGCATGTATAAATGCACATACCTACTCCTTGTTCATTTCATGCCTGTATACTTGTGTCTAATATGCTGTTCACATAGTAGGCGCTCAATAAATACATGTTAAGTTGAATTAAAGGAAAGCAGTTTTGTTTTCCAGTTGGAGGGTCCAGCCTTCCGAGGAAATCCGCATCAGCTGTGTCCCCAGGACTGCCAGTGCTCTGTGCTGGCTCATGAGGGGCATTTAAATAGGTCTGTACTCTGGCTCTGAACGCGTTGGTTCTTTGTGCTTAAAACTCGAGGCACTGGTGTTGGCGCTTTGAAAGATGGCACGAGGCCGCTTCCGTCTCTCACCTCTGACCGAAGCAGGGCCAAGGGGGCCTGTGGCCTGAGAGAGGCCTGCTGTTGCCTTTTGCACATGACCACGATACAAAGTTCAACAAATAGGTCAAGAGGCATCACTGTGAAAAGCAAAGGAATGGAAGGCTGACCACCTCTTAATACTTGTTAGTGGAAGGTGGCAGGGAAAGCGATTTTCTCTTGGGATGGGAAGGTCATTAGCAGACACACCGGCACTTAAATTTGTTTCTGCCAGATGCATCAGTTGGGATGGGAATATCAATCTATTTCCATGTTGGTAGGCCTTTGGAAAGACGATGCTAGAATGTACTCTTTGTATTTTAGTGTGAATGCTTATATATATGTCATCTTGGTATATGGGCAGACCTGGAATTTTTCAAAACTTCAAGCTCAAAACTGTTACTTTATTTCATTCTATTTTATTTTATTTCATTCCATTCTTAATTCTGTTTTATCTACCACCATGTTCCAAAAAGGATTAAAGTTTGCTTTCAAGGTTATATAAAGATAAACTAAATGTGAGCTCAGTGACAGAAATAAAAGAAAAACAGAGGTGAAGACACAAAAAAGAGCCAGAAATGAGATGAATTTAGAAATGAACCCTCTACCACTCTCTATATGCTTGCTCTGGTGAGCCGTAAACAGGGCTCTGAGCTTCCTGGAAGGCATTAGGAAAAGGAGAACCTGGTCAGTTAAACTGTCCCAGTGGCAATCAAACAAGACCATTGATCAGAACAAGCAAAACTGTGGCTGAAATTGACCTGAAGGGATTTCCTCTGAACCCTTTGTGGAGAAGAAAAGCCTCCCTAGAAAAATCCTTACAGAGAGCCTGGCGTTGTGTTAAATAGCTCGTCTGCTGTGGTAATAACTCAGCATAGGCCTTCCCCAAAGCACTGATGCTGCTCTTGCTAATTATTTGGGTTGGTTTAGCTTGAGGATTCTTGTCCCGGAGCTAAAACTATATGCAGTAATTTTAAATTGGTCTTTAGTTATATGCCATACATGTTTGCTTTTAAGAAGTCATGATCTTATTTGAGTTTTGAAAGCTGGGAGTGTTGGTTGGAGAGGAGCTGGAAGGGAATACAGGGGCTGGGATCCTGTTGACCAGGCCCCACGGTCAGGCATGAAGGGAGGGCCCCGTTGCTCTGTTTTCTTTTCTTTTCTTTTTTTTTTTTTAATGTTTATTTATTTTTGAGAGAGAGAGAAAGAGAACAAGCATGAGTCGGGGAGAGGCAGAGAGAGAGGGAGACAGAGGATCCAAAGCGGGTTCTGTGCTGACAGCAGCAAGCCCGATGCAGGGCTCAAACCCACGGACCATGAGATCATGACCTGACCCGAAGTCGGATGCTCAACCGACTGAGCCACCCAGGCGCCCCCACATCACTCTGATTTACTGCTGTGCCTCCCATGCTTAGTTGGGTATTTGGCACACAGTAGGTGCTCATGGTAGGCGTTTGGTGAATGAATGGGGTGGGATGTGGCTTGAATAAGCAAATACATGAATGTTTAAAGAAAAGAATCAATCAATCTGTGTTAAGACAGTGAGAGTAGACACTGCCAAACCATTTTTCCTTTTCCATCATCTGAAGAGTTTGAATAACGAGACAATGACTTAAATCATCTCAGGTAAAAATTCAGTCTCATCCCTCCAATTTTATAGTTTATATAACTAGTGTGTTTTGGGGTACAGGGGCCTTGACACCCTTCTCATCTCATATCTTGGAGAGAGGACTCTAGTCTCATCATAATCTAGAATCCAAGAGTAGTCCGTGCCTTGGCTGTCCCAGATTCCCACCTTGTGAGCCCCCGACACCCCAGAATGGCCTCGGGCCCAACCAGCTACTAAGTGCGCCCTAATACACGCTGAACCAGGAGTGCTAGCCTTTGAACCCCTGAACCTGCAGACATTTGAAACTGATAGGGGAAATGGGATTTGTTTGAGACCCTTGCTCAGGGATGTTCTTTCTAACTCCGCCCCCCAACTTCTTCCCTGCTCCCTGCAAAGGATTTTAAAATATTTTGAGAACCAGCAAGTTTTGAAAATTGTGCATACATTTTCTTGGCCCAGGGAATGGCAGACACATCTGGGCTCCAGATGTTTTCTGGGCCTGCAGTGTGGTAGCCAATCCCAGGTGGTTGCGGACGGAGCTCAGACTAAACAACAGATAACCCCGCATAAAGGCACCTTTTAGATTCCTGTGTGGGCTTTGCCACTGTCTTCTCCGGATCCAGGATGCCCCTTGAAGGACTACCCAGGGTCTCTGCCTTGAGAGATATCACAAACACACCCTGTTAGGGTAGAAGTGTAGAGGGGCTCAAGAGCCCGGTGGCCTGGGCTTGAGTCTCAGCTCAGCTCAGCTGTGTGATCTCAGGTGAGTTACTTGCTCTCTCTGCATTCAATGTGCACGTCTCTATAAGAGAGCTCATTGACTCCGCCTTCCAGGCTGCAGTGGGAATTATAGAGCAAATGCATATAAAATGCTTAGGACAGTGCCTGGCACCTGCTGAGCACAAAGTGGGTGTTCGCTGTTACTATTTCTAATGAGCTCCTCCTCTGGAGGCCACTAAGGAATTAGAAGTTGGTCCATGGCCTGTAATTGGTCGTTATCAATTTGCCTCAGCCCTGTGGAAGTCTTTTTTCTTAATCTCTCCCCAGGGCCTGCTAATGATGGCAGTGATGATACTGAAATTTATTGAGCACCTCCTCTGTGCCAGGCACTGTGATATAAGCATTTGATATATATTTGACATATATAAGCCCATATGAGATCCTATAGCCTGGCTTAGTGCCTGACAATGTGTTTAATGTGTGCAATAATTCTTGGAAGGAGGCACTATTATTAGCTCCATTTTTCAGCTGAGGAAGAGAAGGCTCAGAGAGGAACTGAGGAAGCAAGTGGTGTCTAGGACTTGATCCAGGATAGTCAGCCTCAGCCGTGGAGGAACGCTCTCAACCGCTACGCAGAGGAATGTCCTTGGGTCCGAAGCCGCTGCTGTGGGATACAGACAGAATCTATGATGCCAGGTGCTACAGGAACTCAGGATGGGCACAGGTTGTGTCTCCCTCCAGAGGAGGGGGCCTTTGTGAGCCGGGCCTCAAAGAGGATAAATAGAAGTGAGGATGGAGAAAGGCATTCCAGGTACAGGAACAGCATGAACAAAGCTTTATAGGTAAAAACCTCAGAAAACGTGTAAGCACTGACGTAGTTAGCTAGGGTGGAAAATTGAAACAGGACCTAGTCGTAAAGAGCACTGGGTGACCGAAAAAGGATGCAATCCTCTGGGAAATAGGGAGCCAAGGAATATTTTTGAGCAGAGGAGAACACGCGCATACCTGTGCCCTAGGAAAATTAACCTGGCAGAGGGAACGTCAGGTGGAATGAACAGTAGAGAGAATGGAGATCATTGGATCTGATGGTACCTTACTTTCCTTGCAGCCCTAAAGGCAGTGAGGTCTCCCCAGTTTTCCAGAAGCGGGGCTCAGTGAGCTCAGATGGCTTGTCCAAAGTCACACGGCCAATTAAGTAATACAGCCCAAACTCCAGCCAGGTCTTCTGACCCCAAGTTCTGTGTTCATTCTGCTCAGACCCATGAGAAGGTCTGAAAGGGTTAAGCCCCATGAACCTGAAAGGATTGCCGCTCTAGCCATAAGGGGTCTGAGGATTCTGACATCGTAGACAGAATGGTGTGTACATGTGTCCTTGTGCCCCGGTGGCATTTGATGCAGGAGATGGCCCACTCATCAGCATCTTAGATGAGTCTGTGACCGTGATGCATCGAGAATCACACCCAAAGGTGAAGGCCAGAATTCTGCAGGGGCAATCCCTGGAACCAAAAAACAAGACTAAAGAGAAACAGAGAAATCAATTGACTGATTTTGGTGGGAAGAGGGAAGGATAGAGGTAAAATGAACACTTCAGGTTTAGGAACGAAGAGTTGTCCCCTTGGCTAACCAGTATTTTAGAGCAGTTGTTCTCAATCACAGATGACTTTGCCCCCCAGTGACACGTGGCAGTGTCTGGACAGCTGTCATAACTGGGGGGTGGGGGGTGATGCTATTGCCGTCTCATGCTTAGAGACCAGGGATGCTGCTAAACATTCTGAAATACACCGAACAGCCCCCCCCAACAGCAAGAATGATCTGGCCCGTAATGTCAGTAGCGTTGAGGATGCAGAACCCTGCTTTAGAGAACAAAGGAAGTCCCGCCCTATGGATGTGCACAGAGGCTGAGCAGGGCTACTGGCTGCATGCCTTCTATTGCTAAGCTTCCAGAAGAGGCTGAGGGCTAATTAGCATCCTATGGAGTGATAGAATTGTGTGTGGTGAGCAGGTGCATGGAAGGCTTCGTGATATCCCTTAACCCTCAGTACAAAAGGGACCGTGAGGATCCAGGTCTGACCCAGGAAGCCCTGCCCGGCACTCACTTGGCCTGATTTTCTCTGGACACCAGGGTGCATCTCTTTCCCATTAGCAGGAATTCTGGAGTTGGCTGAAGGTGGTGGCCCTCAGTGCAGACTCACAGCACAGCACTGGAGGAGACCTGGGACCTCACTGAATCCTCCCACCCCCCCATGTTGAGCTAAGGCACTGAAACCCAGGGAGAGGAGCTGACTTGCCCAAGCCTGGGGGTGTGTATCCACGTGGGATCCTCTGGCAAGTGGAAAGCCTGCTCAGACTAGATTAAACCAAGTGTCTTCATTCAGTAACCGAAACGTCCAGGTTTCAGCTCAGGCACAGCTGGATCGGGGGACACTAACAGTGTCATTAGATCCTGCCTCTGGCCACCTCTTGACTCTGCTCTGCTATCTTCAACTCTGCTCTCTCCTTGAGGCATTGCCTCCCTTCTTGCAGACAAGATAATCACTGGCTTTCCAGGCTGTACCTTCACAGCTTCAAGTAAGGAGGACATAAAGTACCTCTCTGCCTGTGGTCCCCAAGAAAGCACATTATGGCTCTGAATTAGGGAACATGTCCACCGCTGATCCAGCCTCCGGGTGCTGGAAGGAATGACCAGCCCAGAACAGACAGAGAGTCCACATTGCCTCTCTGGCTGGAGGGAGTAGGAAGGGGAAGGTCCTTCACAGGGAATTTGGGGGTGCTGCTGCCGGAAGCAGGGGGAGTAGACACTGGGTGGACCAGAAGGACACATGGCCACCACCCCTAGCTGGTAAGCATCCTGCCTTTTCCACTCTGCCACAGCCTCTTAAGGCAGAGCTGCTGCCTCTCAAGGTCCCACCCTGGTCTTGTCACCGGCCCAAGGGAACAAGAGGTGGGGGAGAGCTGGGAGACAATGGCCCAGGGCTGAGAGCTCAGCCCAGTGACTGGCCAGTGACTGAGAGGTGGAGGACAGAAGAGCCTGGGTCCAGGACTTGGGAAATGACTTAATGCCCTTAGTGCCTTCCCTCTGGTAAATATGAATAGCATGCACATTACCTTCGTTAGTTCCCACTCCAGGCCACGGGTCGAGTGTAGGGTATCTCCTCCCTGAGACTCCCCACGCACACACACCCCTTACCTCTCCACCCCCCACCCCCACCCTGAGCTCCCTCTGATGCTTACTTTAATCCCATTTCATCGTAGGGCACATGGGGGGGGGGGATGGAGAGGATGACTCTCACCATATGGATGCCTTGGCCCCTGCTTTTGCCAGGGACCAGCAGGTTGTCAGACCCTGCACAGCAGACACTCCCTGCCCCTTCCCAGGCACCCCCAGCCTCTCTCCCTGCAGTCTCCTCCTCTTCCCCAGCAGATCTCTGGAAACTCCTTTACTGGCATCAGCTAAAAGCTGAACAAGCTTGGTTGGTCTGATTCCAAACTGCTTTCCCAAAGCTCTTTCCAGATATAGACAAGATGGCTGGTTAGATGGACCCAGGCTGTTTCTTTTTAATCCAACACACACCGTGAATATCGAGTGTGCCTCTTGTAGAGAACCATCTGGAAGTCCTTCCTTGGGTGTCCATTGAGTGCTTTCTCTGTGCCATCCACTATTCTGGGTGCTGACGATGGCGAAGGAGACACAAGAGACAACCACCCCTGCCTTCACGGAGCTAACTGTGAATATGTAAGAAGTCAAGCAGATAGTATGTCAGATCAGAAAAGCTCCCTGGGGAGCAAACAGCATGGGTTGGGGGACTGAGAATGCCAGGGGCAGGGGCTGTGGCTTCTGCCAGGAGTTCCAGAGCCTCTGAAAATGTGGCATTTGCAGGGACACCTGAAGGAGGGGAGGGAGAGAGTGGGAGATGTCCAGGGAGAGGCTCCAGGCAGAGGATGGGTCCAGGTCTTGCCGGAGGGTAAGCTGAAGGAGGAGTCTACCTGCACGTTCAAGGAGAAGTGAAGGGGCCGGGTCATGGTACATGGAAGTGGTCCAGCTGGGAGGGAGATGGCGGACGAGCCCCAGGGGTCGTGGACCCCCACACACCCAGGCATTGTGAGGACTTCAGCCTTTACCCCAGTGTGGCGGGGGCACTGGAGGCTTTTGAACAGGGAAGGGACCTGAGCAACTTTTTTTTAAGACAGAATCACCTTGCTGCTGCATTGAGAATAGAGCCGGGTGGGGGAGGGAGCAGGGATGGAAGCAGGGAGACCACTCCTGGGGCCATGGCAATAGTCCCAGTCAGAGATGGATGGCGACACCAGGGTGGTGGCAGTGGGGATTCTGAGCTTATTCTGAAGAAGAGGCAACAGACAGATTCGATGTGGATGTAAGAGGACCGAGGAGTTGAGGCTAGGCTCAGGGTTTGGGCTGGAGCACTGGAAGCACAAGGAAGACGCTGGAGGAGATTTGGGGCAGCCATAGGTCAACAGGTCAGTGCGGGACATGTTCAGTGTGAGATGCCTTTAACAGCAAGTGACGATGTCCGGTGCATATCCACCGAGGTGAGGAAGCCTGCAGGAGGCGTGCTCTAGGGGTTTCAGAAATACCTTCATACACGTTCTCTCCTTTAATGTGTACAAGAACCATACGCTGGTAGATTAGATCATGCCCATTTCAGAGATGAGGAGACTGAGGATCACGGGGTAAGTAACTGGCCCAAAGTCACAGGATGTACCTATGGCAAAGCAGGCCCAGCCCCTCTGATTTCAAATCCATTTCCTCTTTCCTCTCCACATGCTGCTCCCCCAGGATTTCAAGAGATTTGAAAACTAGTGGATGGGGTGCCTGGGTGGCTCAGTCAGTTAAGCGTTTGACTTCAGCTCAGGTCATGATCTCATGGTTTGTGGGTTCGAGCCCTGCGTCAGGCTCTGTGCTGACAGCTCGGAGCCTGGAGTCTGCCTCGGATTCCGTGCCTCCCCTTCTCTCTGCACCTCCCCCACTCAAGCTCTGTCTCTATCTCTCTCATAAATAAAATAAACATTAAAAAATTTAAAAAAAAAAGTGGAGAAACAGAAAACCAGTGAATGCTATCACCTTTGTCCCCACTAAGGGAGGAGAGTCCCCATCTGCAGCTCCAGACCCCAGTCCTAACCTTGCCACTGCTGTGTCCCAGGCAGGCAGGGGCTGTGGGGGACAATGGCACAGGTACCACTCCCAAGATCAGAGCAACAGGGCCATCTGGTTCACGTGATGCTTTTTCTTTCGTGCCTCTTTCTGCTGGCTCTCTGCCCTTTGCTTCCTAAGAGGGACACTCTTTAGGGGACCCTGGGTGTATCTGTCTGTGTGTATCTGTGCGTGTTTCTGCACCTTGGAGGCCAGAACAATGAAAATAGGTGAATGTTTGGACTCGTAAGACGAATAACCCAACCTTGCAAATAAATCAGCTGTTCTACCAGCCCAAGGGGGGATCCACCTGCAGGGCAATAAATGAGATCATTGTTTTCTTTCTTCTTTTTTTCCCCCATGTTCTCTTGACATACAGCATAACATTGTCTGGAAAGCAATGTTTCTAGGACTGCACAAAACTAGGGATGAAATTATTTTCATGAAAGAAAACTCTATTTCTGTGGTTAATCTGAAGAAATGACTTCATATATCCATTTGACTCCTTAAGTGTTTCTCTGATGCATGCCTAGTGGCAGAGTCTTTCTGATTTGAGTTCTCAGTAGCGGAACACGTGAGCTGTGGAGGGGACAGATGTCCAAGCCTGGAGCAGGAAAACTACCTGGTTGGGAGTTTGTGCGGAGGGCAGAAAGGTAACCAAGATTCTCGGATGCTCAATGATGTGCTTGACATGGCTCCTTAGTATCCATTGCCTCATAAAATCCTTACAGCAACCCATTTTACAGGTAAGAAACTGAGGTTCAGGGTGGAGCCCTGGTCATGCTCCAAAGCCCATGTTCTTTTTAGTACCCCACATTTGTAAATTCCATCCTGGCCACACGGACAACATTTGAAAAGTCTACCCAGGTGTGGGGTCAGGGGACACAGTGAGGGCCCCGATGCTGACAGACATGGGCCTTAACACACCAGCCCAGCCTTTCCTGGTAGAACCCATGTAAGGGTCCGGTGACCCTACTGGGACATGAACAGCTGGGGGGGAAGGGGGGGCAGGTTCAGAGCACCAGCGTCTGTCCTACCTCCCTCCTCAAGGTGGCACGCATTGAGGACTTCTGGAAGAGGCAGGCTTTGTGCCATCCAGAGCTGCCTCTTCTTGAAATTTCTTGGCCCCCAGGAATGTCAGTCAGGAGGGGAAGATGCTGGAATGCTGTCTCTGACATGGGCTGGGATGTAGCTGTGCTGTCTCTGCCTCTTTGTCTCTCTGTCTCTCTATCTCTATGTCTCTCTCTCTCTCTCTCTCTCTCTCTCTCTGTCACACACACACACACACACACACACACACACACAGCTTTAATAAAGGGATGATTATTTGTGCATTAATTTCCCCTCTAGTAGGTTTAAGAAGTTTTAAAAAACTGTTTACAACTTTGCTGTGGAAGAGCCTGAGGATCAGTTCTGCACCAAAACAACAACAACAACAACAAAACCCAAAAGCACTAATCTAAAGGACCATGGCATATTAAAAATATGACATATTTATCTGCCATAAATACAGGTTTGTGTCCCCTTAATCCTCTTAACTCAGAGGTTGGCAAACTATGGCCTGAGGCCTTGTTTTTGTAAATAAAGTTTTATTGGAACAGAGCCATACTCATTCAACAGCAGAACTGAGTAGTTACCACTGAGATTATATGGCTCACAAAACTAGAAGTATTTACTGTCTGGCCCTTTATAAAAAAAAGTTGGCTGATCTGTAAGACACAGACACACACACACACACACACTGCCTCTCTCTCTCTCTCTCTCTCTCTCTCTCTCTAGCAAACTCCTATGAATCCTACAAGATCCAGCTTAAAACCACCCAGGCCCAAGACAAAGCTAATCATATCCTTCTCAGGCCCCGCAAGGGGCTCCAAAGAGCAAATAGACACTGTTCGTGGAACAATGCATGCCAGACATTGTTCTAAGCATGTCACGTGCTTTATGATCACTATTTTACAGATGAGGAAACCAAGGCACAGAGAGGTTAAGTGACTTTCCCACAGTCCCACAACTGTGAGTCGGAGTTTAGACCCAGGAAGTGTGTCTTCGGAGGTCAGTTTGTTCACCATGTTGCCACAGGTAGTTATTATCCCCATTTTACAGATGGAAAACAGAGACTCTTACACAGCACACGTTCTGTTGTGTTATGATAAAGTACATCCAAGTCTATCTCTTCGCAGTTTTTCCTCGAGGGCAGAAACGCTCTTCCTCACCCCACACCCTAGTGCCTGGCACATAGGAGATGCTCAGGGACTAAAGGTTAAGGTGGGAGCAACTTTCTGGAGCGTGAGCTCCTCGAGGCCAGGGAGGTCAGCTTATATACCACTGGAGCTCCAGTGCCCAGCACTGAATTTGCCTCAAAGAAGTGGGTTCAGCAAATGGGCGAGAGAGGGGAGAGTTTTTCTGGGAATAGGAAGCCCTCCTCTGACTGCCTCTGCTCTTCCTCACTCTTCTTGGCTGGGAAAGGTTGGCCAAAGCTCTGTGCCAGGATCTGTTTAACTTGGCTGCGAGGCATTGCCAGGAGAAGGAAGGGATGTCACCTGCCGCGTTCGTTGGTGTTCAGACTTGGCCACATTTTCAAAGGCCTCACTGATTGCTCACGAGGAGTATGTCTGCATGAAATTCTGCCGGCACCAGGAAATATGTCGGCAGATGTAATTTTACTCCTTTCATTCCAGTGGAGTTGATCTTTGAGGAAAACCACTGATTGACATAGACCCCGGCTACATTTTTGCAGTCACAAAATCCTGGTCATTGCCAGAAAGACTCAGGGATCATCTGGTCCGTGAGAGGTAAAGGACAATTTTTGTTTAATCCCCAAAATAAAAATGGTATTTGATCACCATCAGTTGAGAATTTGAGCAGCACCCAAAGGGTTACACAGATTACAAGGTGATGGGCATTCAGGGGAGAGGGGGCCTGCCCTTGGGCTGGCTGGGGCAAGGCAGAAAGACTTCCTGGAGGAGAGAAATTAGAGGCAAGCTCCTAGGAAGACGTGCAGTTCAGTCAAGGAGAGGAGGAGGGACAGCCTCCCAGGGCAGAGGTGGGAGATCAACGGTATGGTTCAGGTACAGAGGGCTGCCATCAATGAGACGCGTCTGGGGAGTTATAACTGGAAAGTACTGGGAGATTCAAGGGGGACAGGGAGGCCAAGAGCGTGGTTCCAGAATCAGACCTGACTTCAGTTCTCCGCCACTACGTTTGGTGGCTGTATATCCTTGTCTGGCAACCTAAATCTCTTCGTGCTTGGGGGATGGTGGACATGGCTATGACTCGTTTGGGGTCTTTGCTACTATGCAAGTTGTAGCTGTGTCAAAACTCATCCAGCTGTATGCTTAAAATGGATGTTTTGTGGTCAGTAAATTATTCCACAATATAGCTGATCTTAAAAGGAAAAGACCTCTTTGCGCCCTGATTTCCTCATCTGGTCATCCATCTTTCATAGGAACAGTGTCAGGGTTGACCAGGACAATGCCTGTAAACCGCTTACCCCAGTATTGGCTCAGTGTCAGTTAGGAGTACTGTTACATTATGGTTGTGTAGGACCTTAAAAGCAAAGCTGAACACTTTGAACTTGTGTCTGGTAGGCAGAGGGAGCCCCTAAAGCTTTCTGAGCAGGGAAGAAATCAAAAGGTTTTTTGTTTAATTGCAGTAAAATAAACATAACATAGAATTTACCATCCTAACCATTTCTAAAGTATGCAGATTAGTGGCATTAAGTACATTCACAATTCTGTTCAATCATCACCACCATCCAAAATTTTGTTTTTAAGAGAGGAATTAGGCGGGATGACCCAGAGGAGAGAGATACTCACGGGTGGCCCCTGGAGAGGTCATTGGAACTGTGCATGCGGGGATGTTACAGGGATGGAAAAAATACATAAGAGAACTTAGCACAGAAGAAACCATATGATTTGGTGAATAATTGTATAAGGAAGAAGGAAGCATCAAAGATGACTGTAATTTCCAAGAAGAAATAAAAGGAGGAGCCCCTGGGTGGCTCAGTCAGTTAACCAACCAACTTCAGCTCAGGTCATGATCTCACAGTTCATGAGTCTGAGCCCCGCATCGGGCTCTGTGCTGACAGCAAAGAGCCTGGAGCCTGCTTCAGATTCTGTCTCCCTCTCTCTCTGCCCCTCCCCCACTCATGCTCTGTCTCTGTCTCTCTCTCTCTCTCTCAAAAAAAAAAAACATTAAAAAAAAAAAGAAATAAAAGGACATCGCAAGCTCTCTTTGAAATACTTTTATTTATAGCATATTATTTGGCTTAAGATTCTGGCGGTCCTGATAACACAGAGTGCTGGTAAAAGTATGCTGAAGTTGTCACTTACGTATATCACTTGGGGTACAACCTTTAGAAAACTAATTTGGCAATACGTGTTAAAAGCCTTTTAAAAAAATGGTTCTTATCCTGATCCAGTGCTCTGAATTCCCGGAATCCATCCTCAGAATAATCCAGACTTCAGAGAAGCTGTGTGTGGGTTGATATCCATGAACTTAATGTTGTTGGATTTTGAGTAATAGCTCCCAAGTGGAAGCCACCTGACTGTCTGTCCCCACCTAACGAAACAGTTCAAGGCTTTGAACCCTTAAATTTTTTTCCTTTAATGTGTTGCAGGGCTCCATTGCATAGGGAGGTACCCTGAGGCATTTAAGTTATGCTTTGACAAACTATATTTGTATGCAACCATTAGGGCATAATTGGCCTTTTGCAAAAGTCCCCTCATAGGTGGATGGAGCTGTGTCCACAGACTCCTAATATCCTAATCTTGCCCTGGCTGCCCTGACATGACTGAGGGAGTGACCCCCAGGTTCCAGTGACTGCAAGAAGGGAGCTGTTCCTTAGCCCTCCTCCACCTTCCCTGGCTTACTGTGTGAAAGCAGGCCTGCCTAGGGAGAATTTCCAGTCCCCATGGCCAGTCTGTGCTCCTGAGAGGGCGGATATCGCGGGCAAATCGTGGACAACCCATCCTGGGTGACAGCCCGACTGTCATCACTGAGACCAAAAGTGCTCCATGAAAAGGGTTGGAAGGAGCATCATCTATGCACTTGGGTAAGAATATTATTCCATCTGGGGGCGCCTGGGTGGCGCAGTCGGTTAAGCGTCCGACTTCAGCCAGGTCACTATCTCGCAGTCCGTGAGTTCGAGCCCCGCGTCAGGCTCTGGGCTGATGGCTCAGAGCCTGGAGCCTGTTTCCGATTCTGTGTCTCCCTCTCTCTCTGCCTCTCCCCCGTTCATGCTCTGTCTCTCTCTGTCCCAAAAATAAATAAACGTTGAAAAAAATATATTTAAAAAAAAGAATATTATTCCATCTGGACTGGGAAAATGGTGGTGTAGCACTGCCTCCAGCTTTCTTAGGTGACAGGATCAGAAATGATAGTGTCAAGGGCAGAGGCATGTGGATATTCACCAGGAGGAAGCCAGCCCAGGAAGCTCTCACACCCTTAGGAATTGAATTGGAACAAATGCCCAATAGGAGTTAACTACAAAATAAAAGTCCTTTTCCCTTGGTACATTTATAAAGTTTATAGAGCACTTTTACTTTCTTCATCTCTTTACAACAGTCCTGTAAGGAGGCTGGGCAGATGTGACTGGCCCCACTTCACAGAGGGAGAAACTGAGGCACAGTTGGGCAAAGCAGTTTGCTTTTTTTTCTTTTTTAATGTTTATTTATTTTGGAGAGAGAGCAAGCAGGGGAGGGGCAGAGAGAGGGGGGACAGAGGATCTGAAGCAGGTTCCATGCTGAGAGCAGTGCGGGGCTTGAATTCACAAACCATGAGATCATGACCTGAGCCAAAGTCAGATGCTTAACCAACTGAGCCACCCAGGCGCCCCAGCAATTTGCTTTCTTGACCTACAAGGAGGATCAGGGGAGAAAGAGTGCTGTCATATGTTAGCCACTCAGTGTTTCCGGGACTGGGCTAGGAGCTTTTAAATAACTGCCTCACTTAAATTCAGTCTTTACAGCCACACTTGGCTATTGATAGCCCCTTTTGTAGATGAGGAAAGAGGCGCAGAGAGGCTGGATCACTGGCCAAGGCCACACAGCTTGTGAGAGAGGCAGAGTTGGGATTAGAACTCAGATCTCCCTGGCTCCAAAGCCTGCTGGGGCCACACCTTTACAAGAGTCATTGACGCCTCTCAATAGAACTATACATCTGAGTAGGCAGGCCCCTGTGGCCAAGGAATCAGGTGCTCCCAAGACCGTGGAGAAGAAGACCAGCTCTCCACGCTTGTCATTTGTTCATAATGTAACACGAAGAATAACCCCTTGGCTACATGCCTCAGCATGTCAGTGTCCTGTTGATGAGAGCAGGTGCACAGTCCTTGTCTTCACACCCTGTTCTTCAGGTCTGCTCACAACGTTACTAAACCGGAGGGACTGTGGTGACAGAAGTGGGCAGTTTCCGCAGTTTCCTTTTAAAGGCAGTCACTCTTTCTTTCACAGATTCGATCATTTATTCATTCAACAAACAGCAGCAAGATGTTTGGTTTTTTTCCCAGACCTTGAGCTAAGAACTAGAGCTGCAAATGGAATGGAACGCACTCCTTGCCCAACAGGTGGAATAGAGGATTAACAGTGAAAAACCGTTTCATGCAATGATGGAATGAGTCGTGGTGCTGTTGACAGTTGGGGTCCAGGGGCTTTGGCGGGAGAGGGCTGTAAAAAGGAGCAATTTTCTGAGGAGACGTTGTTTCTAAAGCCCTTGGATGAGAAATGAGATTTTGAGAGTAGAAAGAATCCCTTCTCCCAGCCGCCCTTCCCCCCCCCCCCCCCGGCTTTCTGGAAGCTTCCTTTCATGTCCACCTGTTCACACCTGCTAATATAATTCATTGACCATGCACCATCTTCTCATCTGAGAAATGGGGGTGATGCTACCAGTTATCATGTGCCAGACCTCTCCGTCTTACAGATGGGGCGGCTGAAGATCAGAGACGAGAGGGCCTGGCCCAAGGTGCCCTCGGGAAGGCAGGCAAAAGGGCAGGATGTTCACTGGCCTCATCCAGGCTCCAGAGCTGGCCTCTTTCCCACCAGAGCCAGTACATCTCACAAGGCCAGTGGCACAGGTGCCCCCAGCCACAGTTTAGCCACAGTGGCCAAGCCCCACCCCCACCCATTTCCCCGTCCTGTGCGTCAGGCCCTCAGACTGTCCCCTGCCTCCCTTGCTGTCCTCTCTTCTTCCTCCCTCCTAGATGCTTCCCTCTCCCCACCGTGAGGTCTGCCCAGTCCTTCTGGAAGAAGCCAACCAACCACCCTCAACACAACCAAAGGAAACAGTGTCGCAGTTCAAGCTAGCCCCATTTGGGGACAGCCGCAGGGAAAAACCTTGTGCTGACTTCTCCGTTTATTTATTAGCTTTGTGCCCTTGGGCTGCCATCCGCCTTCCAGGGGAGATAACCCAGCCGAGGTCGGCTGCTGGTGCAGAGTAAGCTGAGAATCCGGAAGCAACTCCACATTACTAAGTGCCAGCCAGCATCAGTGTTTAGTTGGTATTGTTTTCACAGTGTCGCTGTTAAGATCAAAATGATGTTAGATAAACAGGAAGCACGTTAACCCCCAGGCAGTGCTGGAGAGAGGAGCTCTGCTTCCCCAGGGCCAAGCAGGAGAGAAAAGAATTCTCTTCCTGATAGAAAATAGGGGGAAACGGCCAAGCGCTAGCCCAGAGGGGTAACCTGGGGCTTGAGGCAGCTCTTTGGGCCTCTAAACCCAGGGTCCCTGCAGGGAAGCCTGGACAGAAAGACAGAGGCGGGGCTGGCCTCGCCCTGTCCCTTCCCTGTCTCAGGCGGGTGGAGCGATCATGCAGAGGACAGCCTCAGCCTGGAACAAGGAGGTGTTCTCCGGGCAGGACATCCCTAACGGGAAGGTCAGGCCAGAGCACGAAGGCAGACCCCTGGCACTTGTGGGCGGCATTTTCCCTCCAAGCAGAATCTGCATCCTCAGCCAAGCAGCCCCAGAATGCTGGAAACTTCTCTCAGCCCCTGAGGCTAGCTTCTGTTATGGGGAAGGAAAGGGGTCTGGCATTTCTTGAGAACTTACCCCAAGCTTGGTGTCTTTACATAGGGGTTATGGTTTGAATTGTGTCCCCTCAAAAGTCCTAACCGCCCCCCCACCAGTACTTCAGAACGTGACCTTATTTGGAGATGGGTTTGTTGCAGAGGTAATTAGCTAAAGATGAGGTCATCCTGGAGTCGGGTGGGCTGCTAATCCAACATGACTGGGATCCTTACAAAAAAGGGGAACTTGAACACAGATACGCGTGCACACAGGGAGAGCACGAGGTGACGATGAAAGTGATATTTCTCCATTCCAAGAATGCCAAGAAACCAGCAAATCACCGGAAGCTCCGGGAGAAGCGTGGGACAGATTCTCTGTCTTTGCTCTTAGAAGGTGGCTCGAACTGTTGAGTGTCTGACTCTTGATTCTGGCTCAGGTCATGATCCCCGGGTCGTGGGATCGAGCCCCATGTCGGGCTCTGCACTGAGTGTGGAGCCTGCTTGGGATTCTCTCTCTCTCTCTCTCTCTCTCTCTCTCTCTCTCTCTCTCTCTCTCTCCCCCTCCCTCCCTCCCTCCCTCCCTCCCTCTGCCCCTCTCCCCTGCTTGTACTCTCTCTCTCCCCTAAAATAATTTATAGATGCATACATACATTAATAAATAAATAAGGAACCAACCTGCCAGCACTATGATCCCAGATGTTCAGCCTCTAGAACTGTGAGACAGTAAGTCTGTTGTTTAAGCCAGTAAGGTTGTGGTACTTTGTTATGACAGTCCCAGGACAGTAAAACCGTATTTTACCTTCTTAGACCTCACAGCAAGCCTGCAAAGGGAGGTATTGTTATGCACACTTTACAGATGTAGGAATTGAGGCTCAGAGGGGTCAAGTGACTTGTTCAGAGCCACACGGTAATTAAGGAAAGAGGGCAGATATGAGCCCAGCCCTGTTTGGTTACAAGCACACAGATGATAGGATCTTGACCATTGAATTCTGGATCTTGGTTGGAAGGAAAAGGGATCTGAGAAGCACTGTGAGATTCCCAGAAAGCACTAGGCATCTAGGCGTTCTGGGCCCTAGGAATGAGTCCTGCCAAGTCCCTCCTTTCTCCCACGATAGTGGGGGCTGGGCAAGAAAAGGCAGGACTAGCCCCAAGGGTTTCGAGCTGAGTCGCTGGTGAAGTGTCTGAGAAAGTCAGAGGTAGGGAGCTGACCAGACATCAGAGGGAGCCCCGCAGCCTGCTGACCGAAGGCCAGGGGCCAGAAGACTCTCCCAGCCCAGGCTGGGTGTGGCCAGGATGCCGAGTGGCCCCAGCTCTAAGGCTTGACCTTGCAGGGGCCAAGAGCCAAGAGGTCATTGGAGTGTCCACCAGAGGCCTGGGGGAACCTTCCCCTCCCTCTCTTTAATGTTCTTCTCCTGCAGGCTTTCAAAGCCTGTGCCTCTCCCCCCCTGCTCTAGAATTGCTGAGTTATTCCCCATAGCCCTCCCGCTCCCCTTGCCCCCTCCCTCAAGCTTGAGCAGCTGTCCCCAGGCAGCACCCCCCTTTGCTCTGCACTGTCGCTCCCCCTTTCTTGTATCTGGTGCTGTCAGGGGAGTCTGCCTGTCCTACAGCAGGGCCCCAGGATCGTTCTTAATCAAGGCACGGAAAGATGGCATCACAGTCCCCCTGGAGCCTGCAGAACAGGCCTTTTAAGCTCTGTCTCCTGTGGGGGCGGATAGTGGAGGACACAGGGGAGCTGTCACTAACAGAGCCAGGGAAACGACTAGATAGGGAGCAGACTGGCAGTCGCTTCTTAGGACCCAGGGGAAGGCAGGGGGCAGCCAGGACCCCCACCTGCCCCAGGGTCCTCTCTCTGAGGCATTTGGAAACTGAGGCCTGCTGTCCACAGGAATGCCACCCCCTCTCCCTTGGTGACTGGGAAGGGGGAGCGGATGGGGGACGTGCCGTGTTTTGCCAGCAGCAGAGCTAAATTGCAGTTGGGGTAATTACATTTTGCCTTAGTCATGCCTCCCGCTGGACCACTTGGCCAGTGTCCGGCCTTCAGGGGGAAGGCAGGCCCACTTGTACTGGCTTAGCCACACTGTGGTGTTCCTCTGCTCTTGGGCTCTGCAGGTGCACCAGACTCCAGGCAGGCAGCAGTGGGGCTCTGGGGCCCAGCTTGGACTCCACACCCTGGGGGTGATGGGCCCGGGCACACCAGCCCCACCTGGTGAAAGGCCTGAAGAGGGCAGCTTCTCACTGTGCCTGAGTCCTGGGTGTCTGGGTTTCTGTGCGGTTTTGCCCCGGACACATCACGCTCCCCTGCCTCTGTTTTCTTATCTGTAAGATGGGGATAATACCAGTGGTGACCTCCTCTGGTTACCATGCAGATCCCACGAGATAAGACTCAAAGTATTTAGAATGGCACAGAGTAAGTATGAAATGACGGTTAATTGTAGCAATGATGGTGCAGATGTCTCAGTCCCCACAGTGCACCTGCTACTACAGCTGCTGTTACTACTATAGTACTAATGCTACTGCTGTTGTTATTATTGCTTCTCTTAATTCCATTATTACTGCAGCCACTGTCTGAGCTGGGACTAATACTCCCACTGGGATAAACACCACCCTGTAGGATATCCATTATGGCTACCAAGTTTATAAAGGTTTGGAAACGTCAATGGTCTCCCATTGAACTTCTAAAACGTTACTGTGGGGGTCAAGACTTTTCATATATAGTTCTGCATCTTGCCCCCCAGGCTCCTGTCTTCTCCTCAGGCACAGCCTCCTGCCCAGAATTTCCACCAGGAGTGTCCCCTCTACCCCGTTTCTCCCTCTACCTGGACCAGCTCCTTCCCCCTTTATTATTAATGCCCTTCCCTTTTTAAAATCGCACACTCCAAAAATCTCAGCTCAAATGTCACATGAAGTCTTCCTTGGCTGGGGAGAGACCGAGATGCAAAATAGGAAACCACGTTTAATCAGAAATCAGGACTTTAGTGTCCAGGATGGCAGCAAGAATGGAGGCAGGAAAGACTCCCAGTTCGATGCTGAGAACTGGTCCGGGGGAGAAGCCAAATTAGGAACCTGAAGCAAGCCGCATCCTTCCTTCTGGAAGTGGTTCATTCCCACCTCAACCCTCTGGCCCAGTGGGCAGGAGTGATTCCCCCTCCTCACGCTAGAACATGGAGCCTGGCCCTGCTCCGTAAGTCCCTCTTGTTTCCCTCCACGTCAGGAGGGCCTGGAATCTCAGGCACATCCCCAAAGCGGAAGTCAGTCTCCATACAGAATCTGAGCCAGGGCCCACAAAAAATCCCTTCTTCGATGGGCTGCAAGGAACGAACACAAAGAGTGTTTCTAAAAATAAAATGACAGAGACCGTGATCTCGAGGCAAAGAGAGAAGTGTCTGGAAGAAGTGAGAAAGAAAATTATGAAAAATGGCATTCTTTGGTCATCTCTATTTCTGCATTAAACTCTGGAATTTACCTAGAGAGGAAAAAGTCAAGGCTGATGGAAGTTTCCTGACTGCAGACAGATCTAAGATTTAAAGTGAGACTTGCTGTCTGGGCTTCTAGAAAGATAAGTGATGTTCACTTCAGAATGACCCCATCAGGCCCCCTGAGGAGCTTTGTAAGGCTCAGCCTTAAAGTTATAGGGTGCATCGGTCTCCTGTAGATGCTGTAACAAATCACAAGCTTAGTGACCTAAAACAACATAAGTTATTCTCTTACTGTTCTGGAGATCAGAGTCCAAACTGAGTCTCACTGAGGTAAAATTGAGGTGTCGTCAGGGCTGTGTTCCCTTCTGGAGGGTGTAGGGGAGAATCCTCTTTCTTGCTTTTTCCAGTGTCTAGAGGCTGCCCCCATTCCTTGGGTGGTGGCCCCTTCCATCTTCCAGACCAGCTATGGTCAGCTCAGTCTGTCGAGCACTGCGTAACTCAGACACTGCCTCTTTCCATGTGTAGGACGCACATGAGTACGTTGGGTCCACCTAGATAGCACAGGACAATCTCCCTATCTTAAAGTCAGCTGATTAACAACCTTAATTCCATCTGCCACTTTAATCCCCCCTTCCCGTTCCCCCTCTCCCAGCCAGGTAATTTAACATGTTTGCAGGTTCAAGGGGATAGGATGTGAACATCTTTGGGGACCATTATTTTGCCTACCACACAATGTTAGGAATATAGGATTGCATTCTGATTTTTTTTTTTAATCAGTAATTCATGCCTGGAATTGGAAGTGGCTTTCTATCACCCAGAAATGGGACTCAGCCAACTTCGTGTGACCTCAGGAAAGTCGCTTAACCTCTCTGGTTAAACCTTTGTTTTCTCATTTCCAAAACTAAGAGTTTAACTGTAAGCTCTCATGATGAGTGACCATGGCTTCACCATCTCTCCTGACAAGGGTCTGGCACATAACAGGTGCTCAGGAAATGTTTGTGCTGACTCGGGGGCAGGGGCTGGACCTAGGGCGTGTAAGCCCTCCCAGATTTCAAGGCTTTCATGACTCACAGTTCTAAACAAAAAACACGAATTTTCAAAATGGGTATTCATATCTCTCAAGAAACTCCTCCTAGGCAGAAAGTGTGTCAGTTTTCTATGTGGCACAAATCTTTGTACTGCAGGGCATTTGATTACACACACACACACACACACACACACACACACACACATACACGCACATTAAATGAATGGATGGACACTATAAATGTGTATGTGTGTGTATATATATGTATGTAAACATGTATATGTATATACACACACAGGGTGAAAAAGTGTCTGTGTACATATGCACACATGCTTGAGTCTAACCTTTAATAATAATAATGCCGAAGGGAAAGTGGGTGATGGGCATCTGTTGGGAGGAGCACTGGGTGTTGTATGGAAACCAATTTGACAATAAATTATATTTAATATAATAATAATAACAATGTCAAATGCAAAGCGGTGTCGTAAGGATTAAAATAGTTAAGACGTGCATAATGCTTAGAATAGTGCCTGGCTGATGGCAAGTGCCACAAAACCTTAACTATTGTTTTTCATCATTGTTATTATTATCTTGACACGATGCTGAACGGATGTGGAATTTCCATAAGTCACCCTGCTGTGGGAAAAAGAAGGATCCTAGCCATCTGGGGAAATCTGGAGCAGCTTGCGGGAGGAAGCAGCATCTGAGCTGTGCCTTGAAGGGAAGTGGAAAAGCTCCCTGTAAGAGGCCAAGGGAAAGACATTCTGGATGGAGGAATCTTGCGAGGAGCAGAGGCATGCAAATAGAGAGCCATATCAAGGGAAGTGAGCCCCTCTGTCACTTTAAAAGTCGTGGGACATTTGCTTGGACAGCTAGGTAGGGTGAAGGTCACAGAGGCTTAAATGCCTGGCTGAGAAGTTTCCATCGTATCCTCCAGGCAGCGGGGAGCCACTGAAGGTTGTTGCAGTTGACAGGGTGGTCATGGGCTCTAAGTCTTTGCTCTAAGCAGAAGGAGAAATCAGTCCTATGGCTGTGCCAAACAAATCCCCACAAACTGGGAGGTTGGAAACAATAGAAATGTATTCTCTGGAGGCCAGAAGTCTGAAATCAAGGTGCTCGCAGGGTCAGTTCGTACTGGGGGCCTGAGGGTAAATCTGTGCGATGCGTCTCCCAGCTTCTGGCTGGTGTTCCTGGGCTTGTAGGCACATCACCACAGTTTCTGCTTCCTTCTTCTCTACCTGTCTCTGTGTCTCAGATCCTCCCCTGCCTTTCTGTAAGAGACACATGCCATTGGATTTAGGGTCCACTCTAATCCTTAGTTACATCTGTAAGACCCTTTGAACAAGTAAGATCACATGCCAGGTGCTCCGTGGTTAGGACACAGATGTGTCTTTTCAGGGCCATCATTCAACCTACTACAAGTGGCTATAACAATAGTCTGGCACGTTGTCTGCACTTGAACACCAAATTCTTGCAATCAGATGGGATAGAGCTTCCAGAAGTGTGCGAGTGGCGTGGAGCCCTGAGTCAGCTGTTTTTTTCCCCGTGGCTCTTCTCAGATGGGGGTGTATGGGGGCCAGGCTCAGTGGGGGGGGGGCAGCAATTGTGAGTTGGGTTATAACTGAGAGGTTCTCAACCTGGATGCAGATTAGAATCACCCAGGAGAATGCTGAAAAATACCAGTGTCTTGGCCCCGCCCCCAGAGGTTCTGGTTTAATTGGTCTGGGGTGAGGACCAGGTGTAGGCACTTTCTAAAACTCCCCAAGTTGTTCTCGCATGTAGCAAGGGTTTACTTAACTGCCAGGTTTTCAGCGAGGGCAATATAGTGCCAAGGGGGTAAAAATTGGTTCGTGGGAAACAAATTAACCCTTAAGTATTACAGTGGTTTGTGACCCTCCAAAGGACCAGTGTATCTATGGTATTAAAATTCCGTGGGGTGGGGTGTTTAAAAATGTAGTATATTAATATGAAATCTGAGGTGCAGTAAGGCCAACAGATCAGGCAGATAGTTTGAGAAGACAGTTTGTTACTCTTGGTCCCCAAGAGCACGTGTGTGGCACATCACACCCTGTGGGTGGGTAGGCAGGATGGGGTACACCAGGACAGGTCAGGAGGCAGAGGGGAAGGGGGAAATGTAGGGAAATGAGTCTTTCTTTTTTTTTTTTTTAATATGAAATTTATTGTCAAATTGGTTTCCATACAACACCCAGTGCTCATCCCAACAGGTGCCCTCCTCAATGCCCATCACCCACCTAC
The DNA here is from genome assembly GCF_018350175.1 of Felis catus. Taxonomy (NCBI): domain Eukaryota; kingdom Metazoa; phylum Chordata; class Mammalia; order Carnivora; family Felidae; genus Felis; species Felis catus. The sequence continues at coordinate 126,994,590 of NC_058374.1, forward strand.
TCCTCCCTCCCGCTCCCCATCAACCCTCAGTTTATTCTCAATTTTTAAGAGTCTCTTATGGTCTGGCTCCCTCCCTCCCTTTTTTTTTTCTTCCCCTCCCCCATGGTCTTCTGTTAAGTTTCTCAGGATCTACATAAGAGTGAAAACATATGGTATCTGTCTTTCTCTGTATGACTTATTTCACTTAGCATAACACTCTGCACTTCCATCCACGTTGCTACAAAAGGCCGTATTTCATTCTTTCTCATTGCCAGGTAGTATTCTATTGTGTATATGAGCCACAATTTATTCATCCATTCATCAGTTGATGGACATTTAGGCTCTTTCCATAATTTGGCTATTGTTGAAAGTGCTGCTATAAACATTGGGGTACAAGTGCCTGTATGCACTCCTGTATCCCTTGGGTTAATTCCTAGCAGTGCTATTGCTGGGTCATAGGGTAGATCTATTTTTAATTTTTTGAAATGAGTCTTTCTTGTGGTTCCCACTAGAAGGAGCTGGTGAGGCAGGGGAAGCAGATTTAGGATTGACTGGTTTAAAGAATTTCAGTGGGCTCTGGGGCATAGGGGCTGTGCCTGGCTGTCTGATACCTGGCCCCGGGATGATTAGGGCAGGGGGACAGTGACCTGGAGCTTGAGAGCCTAATTAAGGAGTGTGAGCTCTGGACTGGTTGGTTCACATTTGAAAATTACTCTCACTGGCAAGTAGTTTGCTGTCAGGAACTGGCTATCCAAGGGAGGGGCAGACCCTCTATGGTCCCTTAGGCCCCAGACGTCAGAGCATCAGAATACCAAAAATAAAAGTGGAGGTGGGGGACAGGGAGGGAAGAAAAGGTCCAAGAAGGCTTATTGAGGGGAAGGGAATAATAACAAATAATAATGATGATGATAATAATAATAATAATAATTAAAAGGGTGAGAAACCTTGAGTGACATCTGGGCTACTTCATATATTCCTTGATAGAACTCCCAGACCAGGCGCTGGGGGAGAACTCTCTCTGGAAGCATCCTTATCCAGATGTATAGCTGGATTTGGCCCCGCTTCGCCAATAAGAACCATGTGCTCACTTCCCCAGGGGTCCATGGCCTCTTCCAAAGTGCAATACCTTTTAATAGCAGCAACAAAGGAGAATTTAGAGTCCTCTTGTGGTTTATTTTGCTCAGCAATCAGCTGCTGAATTTAACCTAATGGGATTCTAATGTTTTTAAAAGCCAATTTAGTAATCTTTGTATTTTGGATGGATTGTGAAAGCCCTATTAGTTATTTATATCAATGTGTACGTGGAAGGCTGCAAATGGCAGATTTATGCTTTTATGTGCCATTAACATCTACACTATGTTAGCAGCAGCATTTAGCCAGATCTCAGAATGTTGGCCTAATCTCCTCTGTGCCTGTAAACACACACACACACACACACACACACACACACACCCCTCTCTCTCTGTCATTCTGTGTGGTCAGCCATAGGGTATTTCAACTGATTAAACATCCTAGTGAATAGTTCCTCACTATATCATATCAAATAAGTGATAAGTCTATAGTCACCAGGCTGTTTAATTAAAGATAATCAGTCTTGGAAGACTTAGAATACAATTAGATATACTTAACACTAGAGCTTGGTTGAACATGATTTAATCTTTCTTGGGTGATTCAGGATCTTACAGGCCTTGGGGGCCTTCGTTATGAATATAAATGATCTTCATGCTCTTACTTTGCAGAAGCTCCCTTGGAAAGAGATTTCTAGTTGAAAACCTGCCAAGCACATGGGCTTCCACCGTGGAACCGTGGAAGGTACCCTCACAATTACCTGGAAGTGGTTTCTAGACATCCTGGGGATAACAAATCTGTGGATATTTGCCCTTGGCATAAAATGCTCTGGCAACTGGTATGAAATTCATTTTGCGGCCCCCTTTTATTTCTCTAACAGAGAGAAATCCTCAGTGGGGTGCTAATGTATCATTAACACCTTTCTTTACAACTTACCGTTCTTTTCCATCAAGAACTCTACCCAGGACTCACTTATTAATTCAACGCGTAAATGTTTATCAAGCAAGTCTGGGTGAAACACAGTAGAAGTGGGGAATTGGCAAGAGGCAGTAAAGCTAAATTTTTTTTCAGGGTACATAATGCATATGCAAATAATGAATCCAGAAGTTTTTGTAAATAGATACACCTCCATACCACCTCTACTATTCATCATCTCCTTCCTTCACTTTCTAGCGTGACCACCTTCACTAGTTGAATCATATTCAGATACTTGAGATTTAGAGTTAAAATGGGAAAGAAACAGTTAAAATAGCCTCAACATACCTTTCAAAAACAAAAGGCAAGGGGTGCCTGGGTGGCTCAGTCAGCTAAAGGTCTGACTCTTGATTTCGGCTCAGGTCATGATATCATGGTTCATGGGACTGAGCCCTACATCAGGCTCTGTGCTGACAATGCAGAGCCTAGTTAGGATTCTCTCTCCCTCTCTCTCTTCCCCTCCCCCCCTCTCATTCTCTCTCTCTCTCTCTCTCTCTCAAACTTTTTAAAAAAGGCAAAAACTGATAGAACTGCAAGGAGAAATGGATGAACCCACTATTATAGTTGGAGACTTTCACACCCCTCTATCAGCAATGAACAGATCCAGCAGTAAGGACACAGTTGAACTCAACTTGGAAGACTTAGAACACAATTAGATATTCTTGACACTAAAGCTTGGTTGAACATGATTTAATCTTTCTTGGGTGATTCAGGATCTTACAGGCCTTGGGGGCCTTCGTTATGAATATAAATGATAAAACTCTATCAATCAACTGGACAAAAATGGACATCTATGAACTACTTCATCCAACAACAGAAGTAGTTCATTCTTCTCAAGCTCACATGGAACACTCACCAGGTAAGACCACACGCTGGGCCATGAAACACACCTTAACAAATGTAAAAGAATAAAAATCATATAATGGCTGTTCTCAGACTACAATGGAATTAAACTAGAAACAGAAAACTGGAAAGTTCCAAATACTTGGGGGTTAAATAACACACTTCTAAATAACACATGGGTTAAAGAAGAAATCTCAAAAGAAAATTTAAAACTACCTTTAACTACATGAAAATGAAAACACAACTTATCAAAATGCGTGGGATGCAGAGAAAGCAGTGCTTAGAGGGAAATTTATTGCAGTGAATGCATATGTTAGAAAAGAAGAAAGATGTAAGATCAATAATCTAAGCTTTTGCATTAGGAAACTAGAAAAAGAAGAGCAAATTAATCCAAAGTAAGCAAAAGTAAAGACATAATAAGAATTAGAGCTGACGTAAATGAAATTAAAGCCAGGAAATCAATAGAGAAAATCAATGAAACCAAAAGCTGTTTCTTTGAAAAAGATAGAATTGATAAGCCTCTGGTCAAGCTAATGGCTAACTAAGAAAAGAAGAAATTACTAATATTAGAAATGAAAGAGGGGACATCACGACAGATCCCATGGACATTAAAAGAAGAATAAAGGAATACTATGAATAACTCTATGCCCACAAATTTGATAACCTCAGTGAAATGGATCAATACCTTGAAAGATTCAGTCTACCAAATTCACACAAGAAGAAATAGACAATCTGAATAGGCCTATATCTATTAAAGAAATTGAGTCAGAATAGCCTTCCAAAACAGAAAGCACCAGACCCAGATGGATTCACTGATGAATTGTCCCAAACGTTTAAAGAAGAAATTATACCAATTCTCTACAAGCTTTCTCAGAAAATAGAAGCAGAGGGAATACTTCCTAACTCATTCTGTGAGTCCAGCCTTACCCTAATACCCAAACCAGACAAAGATATTACAAGAAAACTACAGACAAATATCTCTCATGAATATAGATGCAAAGATCCTCAACAAAATAGTAGCAAATCAAACTCAATAATGTATAAAAATAATTATACACCAAGTAGGATGTATCCCAAGTATGCAAGGCTGATCCAACATTCAAAAGTCAATTAATGTAATCCATCACATCAACAGGCTAAAGAAGAAAAATCACATAACGACATCAATGGATACAGAATATCATTTGACAAAATCCAGCACTCATTCATAACAAAAACTCAGTAAACTAGGGAAGTGCGGAATTTTCTCAACTTGATAAAACTCTCTATCGACAAAATATCTACAGAATCTCTACAGCTACATCATACTTCATGGTGAAAGGCTTGAATCTGTCCTACTAAGATCAGGAAGAAGGTGAGGATGTGCCCTCTCACCACTGATTTTCAGCACTGTATTGGAAGTCCTAGCTAATACCGTGAGACAAGAGAAGGAAATAAAAAGGTATGCAGATTGGGAAGGAAGAAATAAAACTGTCTTCATTCACAGATAACGTGATTATCTATGTAGAAAATCCAAAAGAACCGACCAAAAACTCCTGGAAGTATTAAGCAGTAATGGCAAGGTTCCAAGATATAAGGTTAATATAGCATTGAGCTCCTTAGTATCTGCCCAAAGGAATAGAAAATGTATGTTCACATAAAACCTGTGCATGGATATTTATAGCAGCTTTATTCATAATTGCCAAGACCTGGAAGCAACCAAGATTTTTTTCACTAGATAAATGGATAAATAAACTGTAGTATATCTAGACAGTGGAATATTACTCAGCGGTAAAAAGAAATGAGTATCAAGCCATGAAAATACATGAGGAACTGAGCGAAAGAAGACAATCTGAAGAAGCTAAATACTATACTATTCTGGAAAAGGCAAAACTATGGAGTCAGTTGAAAGATCAGTGACGGGCAGGGATTAAGAGGAGAGAGGGATGAATAGGTACAGCACTAATTTTATGAAGGAGGAGGAACAATTGAAAAGCAGTGAAACTACTTTGTATGACATCATAGTGGTAGATGCATGTCATTCATTATGCATGTTTCCAAATGCATAGAATGTGCAACAGCAAGAGTGAAGCCTAATGTAGACTGTGGGCTTTGAATGATAGTGATGTGTCAGTGTAGCTTCTTCAGTTGTAGCAAATGTGCCATTCTGATGGAGATATCGATAATGGGGGAGATTATGCATGAGTGGACATAGGGGACATGTGGGAAGTCTCTGTATTTTATGCTCAATCTGGCTGTGAATTAAAGCTGTTCTGGAAAATAAAGTCTATTAGAAGGGGAGGTGGTGACAAAGAAGAAAGAAATAGAAATGAATAGGGGCCACCTAAATTTAAAATACACCACCCCAAACCCAGAACTCAAAGAGAGTCAGACTAATACATTTGCCTGTGTTGAACAAAAACAATCCTACTTGAAAAATACTCAAAGGCAGGTGACAAACTAAGAAAATGTGTGCATGGCGCATGTCAGACAAAGGGCAGATTTCCTTATTATAGAAAGAATTATACAAATCAGTAAGGATCTGATATTTCTATACACTAGGCAAAAGTATGCAAAAGCACTTCCCAAACAAAGGAAAACAGATGCTAGTAGCTGTGAAAAAGTTGTCTTGCTCGTAATTACTTGAGATCAAATTAGACACAATTTTTCAGCTGTCACATTGGTTAGGGTATGGTGCACACATATGTACTTTTTCTTCATGGTACTTCACACAGTTGCACTTGTACATTTATTTGTGATTACCCGAGCCAGACTTTGTTGCCCGAGCCAGACTTTGAGCTCCATAAGGGTAGGGCTTGTGTGTTGTTTGTCTTGTCTGCAAATTGTACATTGTCTGGGCTCAGTAGCTATTTGTGAATGAATAAGTCAATAAATGAAAATGGACAGAAAATTCTGAAACCTTACACGACAGAGAACAGTGGTTACTGGAGAGGAAAGGAGGTTGCTTTCAGTTTACCATTTTATCCCCTTCTTAGCGTTGAAGTTTTTGAAATGGGCATGGATAGCTTTCTAATTAATGCTTTGAAATTAGGTAGCTTACATTTTTTTTAATTTAAATTCAAGTTAGTTAACATAGCTTACATTTTTTTTTTTTTTTAATGAATGGCTAAGATGGGAGAAAGATGAAGAGTGGACAGAGGATGCATGGAGGCGAGCTTCCAACTTCCTACATTATCTCAATATGTTGATAAGGAAGCAAAGAGTCAGCCTAGGCGGGATGCTGTCAACACAGTGCTGAGGGGTCAGGAAATCCAGCCACGTGCCCTGCTCAGCCACACCAAGGGGCTGGATAAGATCTTGAGGCTTGGACAGAAACGAAGAAGGATCAAGTGGGTATCAAGGGTCCAGGAAAGCCAGAGGTCAAATTTGAGACACCCACTGAGCCAGAAAAGACCCCCAGGCAGCACTCTGAGTCCAGGAGATCTGAGAGGCAAAGAATGGTATGGGGCAACGTGTTGATCTGGGTCTGGTGGCAGCCTGAGCAGGGTGCCATTCTCTGCCTCTGTCATATCTCCCACTGACTATGGACGAATCTGGGTGTTTGATGGTTATTCTATCCAGAACACCAGCAATGAGTCCTGACCTCCTGGAGGCAACAAATGAGGCATCAGAGTTACCTCCCAGAGGACTCAACTGTCCCCCTTCTCATGATGTACAAGCCCCTCAGCAAGGCACTCAAGCCCATCCATGATCCAGTCTCCACCTACCTTCCTTGTCACCACCTCACTGTGATTTTCAGTCCAGCGCCCCAGCTGATTACAGTCCCTACAGTGCACCAGGAGTTTCCTTGCCTCTATGCCTTGGCTTTTGCTGCTTTGTCTGGTTTGCCCTTCTCTCCTTCACCCCTAATCCGGTTCACCTAGTGAATATCAGCTCATCTATGAAACCTTTCCTGACACACCACCCAGGTGGGGAATATCCCGAGTCTATTTGTGTCATCTGTGTAGCATGTATGGACTTTTTATAGCACCTGTGACACTCATGAGCATGTGTACCTATCCCATTAGATTATGAGTTTCTCATAACGTCTCAGGACAGGGTCTGTGTCTTACTTTTCATTGTAATCCAATCTGGCAGATTATATGGGAAGGAAGGAAGGGAGGGAGGGAGGGAGGGAGGGAGGGAGGGAGGAAGGAAGGAAGGAAGGAAGGAAGGAAGGAAGGAAGGAAGGGATAGATGAATAGAAATTAAGCTCCACAAGAGCTGCTACTTTGTTTTGTTTCCTGCTAAATCTCCATTGCTTAGCACAATGTGTAGCACATAGTAGATACTAAAAAAAAAAAGCTTAATTAATTAACTACCCTTTGATTAAATGATGATTCATTACATAAACAGAAGTTCGAATGGATGGATAAATGGATGGTTGAGCAGATAGATTGGTGGATGAATTTGCATTATAAGTACTCAAGAGCAAGATGCACCTTGATGTAAGACAAGAGAGTCTCCATTGTCCATAAAGCTGTCTCCTCATTATTTTACTCTGGCCTGTTGCCACGTGTTTACTGAAACATCAGAGACCAGTTTTTAACTCAAAACACTCTAACACTCAACTTCCCTGTCAGTCACACCCAGAGCTGAGGTTTATCACTACCATGTGACTCAATACCCATTAGTATCACTGCTGTATAGTGAGCAAGGGAGATGTTTTTCAGAGAACTTCCAGAAAGCCACAGTCCATGTCCTGGGAACCAGATGATCTCTAAAATCTGACCTCTGTCATTTGCACAGCTACCCAAGACCTAGCTGGAGGTCTAAAATGCCCCTTAGGAGGAGTCAGGGACTCCTGGGCTTGCTCACAAGCCCTGCAGGGACCCAGGCGCTCATCCCTACAGAGACAAGGACACTGGGAAGATGAGTCTCCTCCTTCTAAGCCCCTATGAGATGCATGTAGCTCAGGACTCTATAGGAGAAGTTGCAAGGATAATGCGATAAAGGGAGAACGCTGGGAGAGGAGGGAGGACAAAGGGGGCATCCAACAATCTTGTAAGGATATTTAATAATGCTCCCTAGGGACAGGGAAGAAGAAACACGGGGGGAAAGCTATAAGTCACCATGGGGCTTACATGATGAGGCTTTGCTTCATGGGAGGTGAGGAGAGACAGCAAGAAAGCCTGGCCAGCATCTCCTCTGGGGTGTCTAGCAGATATCTCAAATTGAACAAAACTGAACTCTTGGTCTTCTCCATAAGCCTGCCCCTCCCACGATGTTCCCATTTTGGTAAATGGCAAATCCATCCATTCAATTGTATAGACCAAAAACCCTGGAGCTGTTCTCAGCTGCTCTCTTTTTCTGACACCCTGCACCCGATTAGCAACTCCACTGGCTTTACCTTCACATTGTGTGGAGAATCACTTTTGCACCATCTTCACTGTTACCACTGTGGTTCTGCCCTGGCCTTTCCCTACAACCTGTTCTCCACCCACCAGCCCTCCAGAAAGGTCAGGGCACATCGCTTCTCTACTCAGAATCCTCCAGTGGCTCCCATCCTCCTCAGAGTAAAAACCAGAGTCTAGAGTCGCCCACGAGGCTCAACCCAAACTGCCCTCAGCACTTCTCTGGCTCGATTGCCTACTACTTCCTCACCTTCTGTTCCTTCCTCCAGCAAGAAAAGCTCACCCCTCTTGAGGTCTTTCCCCTTATGATCCCCTCTGCTGGCTTGCTCTTCCCCCAAGATATCAGCCTGGCTCCCATGCTCACTTCCTTCGTGTCTGTCTTCAAATGCCCCCTTCTTAGTAGGACAGACCTGCTCCTGGACCCAGCATTCCCCATCCTCCCGCTTTGCTCTTCTCCATGGCACTTACCAGCCAACCAGCTACATATCCTACTTACGCGTATTTGGAACACACGTACCAAGACAGCAAGGGCTTCCCGTATTTTGGTACGGGATTCCTAGCACCCAGAAGTGCACCCCAGCATCTAGTGGGTGCTGAACCAGTACTCGCTGAACGAATGGATGAATTAATGAATGGGCAGAATAGTTTGCTTTTGTTTCTTCACAGTCCTGTAACAAGTTGATTTTCTTATTTATGCTCTTAGTGTCGCCTCACTGTCTTGGCGTGCCTCGTACCACACACAGTGCCTTAATGACAGCATGGCTGCCTCTGTGCCCTGCTCTCAAGGCTGACACCCCCAAACTCAGATTCTAATTAGCTCCCTTGTTCCTGAGCTGACTGCTAGGGAAAGCTGGCTCATATGGGGAGGGCAGGCTATGGTGTCACCTTGGGCCACTTCCTCCTTTGTGACCCTACCTTGTCCCTGCCTCTCTCTGCCTCAGCATGCAGCAGGTACACCAGCTACAATAAGCTGTGGTTTCATCATTTCTCAGGATCTCCCTCTCTGGACTGGGAACTCCCTAAGAACAGGGCCTGTAGCTTTTTTGAGTCTTAGGATCTCAAAAGTGACATTTGAATTGGGCCTTGAAGGATGAATGTGAACTTGCTGGGCACTTAGCAGAAATGGCAATAACTAGGTCTAGGTCTGATCCTGAGGACCAGGAAGAAATGGAGACAGTTGGTGCAGACCACTCTTTCTAGGATTTTGTCTGTGAAAGGGAAGAGAGAGAAACACGGTAGCTGGAAGGTAAAGGTTTAGTTTTTAAATCTAGACCCTTTGTAACCCAGGGCCCTCCGTCCCTGTCTCCCAGTCCCTCCTCCTGCACACTCTGTTTCCATCTTGTTCCCTCTTCTCCAGCCAGTTACTTGCAGAACACATGCCTCTGGGCCTTTGTTATTCCTTGGAATGTCCTTATCATCATCATCATCATTATCATCATCATCATCATCGTGAGCTATTATAGTGAGCTATTTACTGAGCTATTTATATGGCCAAGATTCACATGTGTTTACTTATTTGATCACCCAGTGGCCCTATGAGGATTGCACTATGACCATGCCTGTGTTATTCACAAGGAAACTGAGGTACAGGGAGGCTTGGGTGACATTGCTGTAAAGTGGCCGAGCTTCAATTCAACCTAAGTATTCATTTGGGCTCCAGATTCCACAGTCTCACTCCACAGCTATAGGGTGTCTACTTCCCCAAGTCCCAGCCCCCATGTTAAGCTACCCTGGGAAACTTCCCTGAAACTCCTGGTCCAATGTGTGCTCACCTCACTGTGCTCCCTAGTGAGACCTCATACACGCCTCTGCCCTAATCCATCCCTCATAGTGTTTCCGTGGGTGCTGGGTCTGTCTCTCCTGCCAACCGGGAGCCTTTGAGGGCAGAAATGTGTCCTGTTGTCCTTGTGGGGCTCAACGTTTGTGGTTTATCCCTAAGTATCTTCGTGTTCTTTCAAGGTCAGCATGTTTATTCCATTTAAGTACTTCAGGCTCCATTTATGGGCATGTTATTGAACCCGTTTCTGAAAATTCTCCATCTTTGTGTTTTCTACCTCGTATTTCTTTTGATGGTTTGACTTCAGAAGTCCTAAGAATTTTCCCTTTGAATGTAATTCATTATGAAGGAAAAATGAACCATGGTCTGGGTTTATTCTAATTGGAGTATGGCATGCCTGTCACACATGAATGGGTTCGCCAAGCCAGCCCTGAATTTGTTTCCCACTGCCAAGTATCTTAAAGGAAAAAGGGGTTTTCAAGCCAGTTGTGCAAATATTTTTAAAAATCTGATAACTTCCTATCTTGCTCCTTAATAAGTTTAACGGTAAAAGAAAGCCTTCTGGCATCATGTTATTGAATTCCTAAATCTTTAGCTTCGAAGAACTTCACTTGGATTATTAGCAAACATTCATCGACCCCCTTTTCTGTGCCAGGTTGTCCATATATATTATCCCATTATGGCCTCCCAGCCATGCTAGGCAGTAGATAGCATCAGACTGCTTACAGAGGAAGAAACAGAAGCTCAGAAGAGCCAAGTCGCAAGCCCTGTGCCACACAGCTGGGGTTGGGCACCACAGAAATCTGAACCTGGCCAGGTCTCGCTGGTACCCGTTCAAGGGTTGGTCTGCTGAATGCCAGCTGCTTCCTTCCTGTTTCTTAAAGCTGGTCCTGGTGCCAGGACCCTCCACTTTAAATTCTGGGTATAACTGAGCAGCAAACAAGGTCTAGCTTGGCAGGCGAGGCTTGGAGAGTTTGTTCTCTCCTCTTGCAGCCAGACAGACAAAGCAGAACCCAAGCCTGTGTACTGAGTGCCAAGACGTGCATAATCTCCTTGAACTCCTCCATCACTGTCGTCACCATCGTCATTGAGGGGAGAATGGCTGAGGGCTGGTGGCTGTCTTATTTGGTGTTCTCTTGGTGGGTAAATGGAATCCAGATCCAATAATAGAATGGAACTTGGAGAAAAGCTGAGAGGAGAGAAGGGATGGGGGGAGGGGACTTTATATTTGCTGAGGGGCTTTCCTAAGCATATAGGAAGGTAGGCATGTAGGGAGGCAGAAATGCAGCCCTGATTGTCCCCATCGGAGACAGAATGCCCATGTGGTTGGCCCAGAGGAGGAGTTCTCATATTTTATGTTCTAAGCAACCTAACCAAAAGGTTGTCTGCCTCCAGTCCCACAAGATTTTGGAAAGATGATCCTCAAGACTGTTTGAATCCAGACATTAAATAAACAAAACTGCACATTTGTGGGAACAGGGTATTTAGCAGGAGCTTACTATAGGCCAGAGGCTTTAAGGATACGTATTATCTTGTGTAATCACTGCAATAAACCAATGAAGCAGATATTTTAACCCCTCTTTGCAGACATGGAATCTGGGGACCTGGGAAGTTCTTTGTCCAGGTTGCACAGAGGCTGCTGTGGGATTGGAGCTCATGGTTGTTCCAGACCACGGCACCCCACCTACAGCCAGTCCCAAAGCAGAGAGACCTGGTTGTAGCTGGGAGGATGGACATTCAAAGGCCATCATCTTTTAGGACCCACAGACCCCTTTGAGAAAGTGAACAAACTTCTCCCCTTAGACAAATGTACAACCCACCCCAAGGTAAGAGAATTTTAGGGAGACCATGACCCCTTCACACTCATTGTTGACCATAGCTGATGATCACCTGCTCCCCAAGGAGGTTATTCCCTCCAGATCCAGAGAAGTCATGTTTGAATGTTGGTTCCCCTGTCTTTGAACTTGAGTCTCAAGCACCAGGCTGTGGCTATCCTTGGCTCCAATAATGGAAATTGATGAGTAGTCCAAAGCTCTGGCCTGTACTAACTAAAATAACACTAAAATAACATGCTAGGACCTTCCTATTGACTCAGTTCATTTTTATGCAAAAAACAAATAATTCCAGTTTATGTATATATCCCAGAGTCCTCCGAAAGAAAGAAAACCCTGGTGTATGATCTTTGCATAATAGATCATTATCGATTTATTAAATCTTAGTAATCTAGGTTTCAAAGCTTCTTTGAATAATTCTATTTTCACATGTAAATTTGATAACCCTCAAAAAAAAAGGAGGAAAAATTCCAAGGGAAATTACTTATTCTTATTATAAAGCCTAAAGTAGTCCAAAGCTGGGTTTATACACATTAACTGTGATTTTTATCACAGTTAACATATGTTGACCCCCTATTATTTGCTCAGCACATGCAAAATGCTTTAATACACATTATCCCATTTCATTGCTTGCCCACAGCAGCCCCTTGAGGGAGGCAAGGCCATCATTATGACCTCTACGTCACAGAAGAGAAAACTGAGGTCCAGAGAGGCTCTGTGACCTGGCCAAAGTTAAACACCGATAGGTAGTGGCAGAGCCAGGACTGAAGTTCTTTGGGTTCCAGACCACCCTAGTTGCTTATACCTCAAGCAGTGTGTGAAGCAATGTTTCACATGGATGTTTGAAATGAGAACTTGCTGCCTATAATGCAGATTCCAAGAAAGCAATCCTCTGAGTGCATGTAAGTGTCACTTGTACTATAAATTAGGAAACTTTTGTCCTCCCTGACATTCAGGGCTCACTTGTGGAGATGGGTCACCTTTGTCGTGAAGCCCTCTGACCACCACCTCATCCCCTGGAACCTTGAGCTACTTACCACACTAGGTCATGATCATCTGCAGTGAGCTCTCCACAGGTAGTAGTGTTCTGATAAGAGTCAGGGACACTGGGGACATCCGATGAGGGATTGGACCAACATTCATTGCCATGGCAACGGCTACTCAACTTGGCCTCTGACCAAATGTCTCAGCAGGTGAGCAAGCAGGAAGAAGCGAGGATGACTCAGGGCATCCCAGCCTGGGGTGAACAGGAAGATGACTCATCTATTGAGGGAAGGGAGACAGGCAGGAGGCCCGCCTTGGATGTTGGGCATCTCCGTGAAGGTCTTATCTTCCCTGCAAGGCTGAGAGTTTCTGAACTGCAGGGATCAGCTCTCCATCACGTCTCCATCCCACATGGAGCTCCGCACAGGACTAAGGAGTGCCCAGTGAATCTGTATTGTCCACTTAATGCCGAGTTGTGTCCTACGACAGTCCACGGTGTTTTCCAAACTGCTCATCGTGGCCCATTAGCGAGTCATGAGATCATTTTGGGGGCTGCAGACCAGCATTTTTATTAATAAGATAGAAGAGAAGTGAAAAGGGAAAAAATGACAGTGCGTCCTACGTAGTAAGGATCATGAGGTTTTTTTTTTTTTTCATGGAAAACATGCAAAGTATGTATGGGGTGTGCGTGTGTGTGTGTGTGTGTGTGTGTGTGTGTGTGTGTATACACTGGGCTGTGATACAAAAGTTTTTTTTATCCTGAGTCACAATCAAATGTCTGAAAAATAACAGAAAAATTTTAGAAAGACACTTATTTGATCAGTTTCCTGATTGTAAGAATATTACCCATGACCGTTTATTTTCATTGTTCATCCACTTCTTTGGGATTCATCCAAAAATCACCTACTGGCATGGCCTTCTCCGCTGTGTCATCCTGTTAGGTGTGAATGGGAAACACCCAGGAACAAGTGACTGGCTCAGTGTGTCTAGAGTCACTAATTGGGCAACACGGGTCAGAACTGGTGTGTGACTGGTACCACCTCATACCTGCCCATCTGCAAAGCAGGAGTCTTTTGTTTGCTGAGCCTTTGTAGTTCAAGCAGGGTGAGCAGTGGGCTTGAACTGCTGACCTCTGCATTCTGTCTGTCTCCACTCCCCCTACCAGTTGGCTTAAGTCCCTCAGCACCTGTATATTATCACTTGTATCGTTCCCATGTTATTTTCCCATTGGCAGTCTTGTCTCCTTGGTTAGTTTATGCACTATTCGAATATGTCTTCTGCTGCTTTTGTAGCTCCAAAATGCAACCCTCTAACGGGGTTGGGAGTAGAGTAGGCACTCAATAAATGCTTCCTATTTATTGACAACTCCTCATTGTTCAGATCCCTGCTAAGACACCCCTTGATTCCTCCTACAGTAGAGCATGTACTATACGGCTTCATGGTTATGTGCGTTAACGGTCTTCTCCTTCGCTTAGACTATGAGCCCACCGAGAACAGAGAGTGTGTGTATTCTATCCATCACCGAATCCTCAATCCCTAGCACAGCACAATACCTGCCTGCCTTGCCCATTGTGTCCTCAATGATCTGCACTTGGTAGTTGTATCTATTAGTTATCACCAAAACAATGCTGAGTAAAAAAACCCCACACTGCCTCAAAGGCATACCAAATACATGTTTGTTTTTGTGGAGGAGCTTGAAGCTACAGGGAGGTACTAGATCTGTTCCATGTGTCTTCTCACCACCCTTCGATTAGCAGACTAGCAAGGGAATGTTCCACTCACGATGATGGTGGAGGTACAAGAGAGCAAGTTTGGCCATACAAGCACTTTCAGGCCTTCGGTTCCATCATGTCCATTCATATACTTTCTGCCAAAGTAAGTCAGTTCGTCAAGCCCAAAGTCAAGGAGCAAGAAAGCATGCTTTGCATAGGAACTTTTGGGTGGTGAAGGGAGAAGTGAATATTTCTAAATAAGAAACCGAATTAAGTTCTCAAGCTCTTGCTAAATGCTCATGGAACGGAAAAGAAGGGAAGAAATTATTCGATTCCAGGGATTTCCCATAGGTTTTCACCATAAAGTTATAAATGTCCATGGGGACTCTCCTACCTCCTGACATGTATCTCCACAGAGAAAGCCAGAGTTTTGTCTAGCAAATAACAGCCCAACCACCCAGAGTTAAGTTTTCTGGGCAAATAGCGACTGCCAGCAGGCTGCTCAGGGACGCTCAGGGATGGCAGCCGCCTCTGGGAGGGAGAATGGGACAGTGACTGCTGGCTTCTCAAAAGGCATCTCTGAGTGGATAGAAGCCAGGCTGGAGGGGGAAAGAGTGTTCTGTTTTGTGTCCCCTAGCAATGTGTGCACGCAGATGAATACCCACACGTTTGTTAAAATCAGCAGGTCAGGATTCTCAGGAAATGTTTTAAAATAACTAGTCATCACTTCTAAAAGGAGTTCAGAGCCCTGGTCCCCGTGTTGGCTTTGCGGTACCAACTCTGGTGTGGTTTGAGCTTGTGCAAGGCTTTCGCGCGCCCCTCCTCTGCTTAACTGAAAAATGACGGCCTGTTTTCTTTCGTTCTCTCTCCCCACCCACTGCAGGGGTGCTGTGCCTGCCAGACAGCCTGAACCTTCACAGAGACCCTCAGCGGACAAACAAGCCGGGGGAAATGCCCATGTTCAGCCAGTCGGAGTTGAGGACCATCGAGCAGTCCTTGCTGGCCACCCGTGTGGGCAGCATCGCAGAGCTGAGTAAGTGGATGCCGTTCTCTGGCTCTCTCCGTGCCCAAGGTGCCACTGCCCTCAGGACAGTGCTTTGTAACCAACCAGGTGACACCTTTTATTGAGCACATGCTGTGTGCACAAAACGGTACCATGATAGCCGTGGGGAAGGCAAGGGCTCGAGTCAGACAGGCCTGGTAAATTTCCTGGCTTTGTCACTGTCGTAAGTTTTCTGAGCCTCAGTTTCCTTTTCTATAAAATAAAGAAAATAGGGGTGCCTGGGTGTCTCAGTCAGTTAAGTGTCTGACTCTTGATTTCAGCTCAGGTTGTGATCTCAGTTTGTGAGTTTGAGCCCCACATCAGGTTCTGCACTGACAGCCCGGAGCCTGCTTAGGATTCTCTCTCTGTCTCTCTCAACACCCCCCCCCCCCCGCTCCACCTCTCCCTCTCTCTCTGCCCCTCCCCTGCTGGTACTCTCCCTCTCAAAAATAAATAAACTTAGAAAAATTTTTAATAAAAAGTAAAATAAAGAAAAAATAGTACCTAACTTAAAGTATAGTATAGTTGTGATGATTCAATGAGCTAATGCCCATAAGAGAGGGTTTGCCATGGTGGCTGGCACACAGTAAATGGTCTATAAAGGGTGGCTGGTCACTGTCGATTTCCAGTGAGATCCATTTAAAGCGTACGTCCGGGGGATGCCTGGGTGACTCAGTCGGATAAGCGGCTGACTTCGGCTTAGGTCATGATCTCGTGGTTCACTGGTTTGAGCTTTGCATCAGGCTGTCTGCTGTCA
The DNA here is from genome assembly GCF_018350175.1 of Felis catus. Classification (NCBI taxonomy): domain Eukaryota; kingdom Metazoa; phylum Chordata; class Mammalia; order Carnivora; family Felidae; genus Felis; species Felis catus. The sequence continues at coordinate 127,010,892 of NC_058374.1, forward strand.
GCGCAGAGCCCTCTTCAGATCCTCTGTCTCCCTCTCTCTCTCTGCCCCCCCGCCACACACATACACTCTCTCTCTCTCTCTCTCAAAGATAAATAAACGTTAAAAAAAGAAATTTAGGGGCACCTGGGTGGCGCAGTCGGTTAAGCGTCCGACTTCAGCCAGGTCACGATCTCGCGGTCCGTGAGTTCAAGCCCCGCGTCAGGCTCTGGGCTGATGGCTCAGAGCCTGGAGCCTGTTTCCGATTCTGTGTCTCCCTCTCTCTCTGCCCCTCCCCCGCTCATGCTCTGTCTCTCTCTGTCCCAAAAATAAATAAACATTGAAAAAAAAATTTTTTTTAAAAGAAATTTAAAAAATGTTTATACAAAGCATATGTCAGATCACATCTTTCCTCTGTTCAGAATCTTCCACTGACTTTCCATCAGACCCATAGGAAAAGTTAAAGTAAGCCCTTACAATTGCTTCCGAGCCACGCCACATATCCCTTCTATTCATCCACTCTCCCCCAAGGCCCACCCCAGCCATCCTGGCCCCTTGTTTTCCCGTGAATATAGCAGGCATGCCTCAGGACCTTTGCACTTACTATTCCCTCTTCCTCGACCACTCCCCCACCAGATAGCCATATGGCTAACTCCCTCATTACCTTCAAGTCTCACACAAAATTATGATACCCTGAAGACCCTTATCCTCCTGTATTTTTTGTTTTTTAACAAAAGTTTCACTGAGATAAGTTTGCCTCTTGAAAGTGTGCAATTCAGTGGGTTTTAATAACTCACTAAGGTATACCAACCATCACGACAATCAGTTTTAGAACATCAGTGTTTATCACCCCAACAAGAAACTTGATAACCATTAGCAACCATTGCCTTCTCCCTCCACCTAGCCACACTCTATATTTTTACTCATTTCCTTTTTTAAAATTATTTATCTCTGAATATATTCTTACAGAGAGTAAGTTGAGATATTTATTTTGTTCACTGATGTAATCCCAATGCCAAGAATACTGCCCGGCACATAGTACGCCTTCAAGAAATATGAAGGAGGAGGGATGGAGGGAAAGAGAGGAAGAGAGAGGGAGGGAGGGAGAGAGAGGGAGGGAGGGAGAGAGAGGAGCAGAAAGGCAGAGAGAAGGGAGGGATTGTCAGGAAGGTTGAGTGTCTCCAGTTTGAGCAGTGATCTGCCATGTTTATGCACCCTCTAATTCAGGGCTGTGCTCTTTGAGTCCGGCCATTCAGAACAAAATAATAAAACTGTATTTACTTACGATTCCGTTGATTGCCAAATTACTTGACTGTTGTGTTCCTGATGGGACCAGAGCATTGATCTCAGAAATGCTGGATTATGTCGAAGTATGAGTTGGTGTGAAATTCTAGACAGTTCTGAACCATGAAAGATTCAGGGTCCAGAAGGCAACTTGCACCTCTTCCCAAAGGAATTCCTGTATACACAGGGCAGGCACATAGCTTGCCCCTCCAGAAAGAGAAGTCGTAGCTGATTGAAGCCGTTGTGAGCCCTGTGGTCATTAGGGAGCTGATTTCCTTGCACCTGAATTTGGAAATTGTGCTTGATTCTTATCAGACCCAGAAGTCACAAGATGCCACCAGTCACAGGGTCTCCAGCTACCAGTTGGCTATTGTTCTTAAACTTCTGGGTGCCCCGGACCCTTTTGACAGTCTGGTGAAGCCTGTGGACCCTGCCTCAGAATAATATTTTTAAATGCATGAAATAAGTGGACACATTTACAAAGGAGGCTGATTATATTAAAATTCAGCTACTGAGGGGTGCCTGAGTGGCTCAGTCGGTTAAGCAGCCGACTTCAGCTCAGGTCGTGATCTCACAGCTCGTGAGTTCAAGCCCCACATCAGGCTCTGTGCTGACAGCTCAGAGCCTGGAGCCTGCTCCAGATTCTGTGTCTCCCTCTCTCTCTCTGCCCCTCCCCTGCTCATGCTCTGTCTCTCTTCTCAAAATAATAAACATTAAAAATGAATAAATAAAATTCAGCTCCTAAATCTTTTTAATCAAAATTGCGATGTAGTCATTCTGCACTTTTATTAGCACATTATGTAACAGGATCTAACAACAGTTTTGATGACTCCATTATTTTGAAGCAGTGATGTGTGCGAATGATATTTTGAAATCTTCAATAATTGGAAAGGTATAAGAAAGTGTCTGCATTTTTTTTTTTAATTTTTTTTTTCAATGTTTATTTATTTTTGGGACAGAGAGAGACAAAGCATGAACCGGGGAGGGTCAGAGAGAGAGGGAGACACAGAATTGGAAACAGGCTCCAGGCTCTGAGCCATCAGCCCAGAGCCCGACGCGGGGCTCGAACTCACGGACCGCGAGATCGTGACCTGGACCGCGAGATCGTGACCTGGCTGAAGTCGGACGCTTAACCGACTGCGCCACCCAGGCGCCCCAGAAAGTGTCTGCATTTTAACGGCTCCCCAGAGATTTGGTTGTAGCGGGTCCAAACAGCCCCCAGAGTGGGGTGGTGTCTGTGTGGACATAACCCGGGAAGAGCTCCCTCACTGACTCTGCACTGGCATCCCAAAGGTTTCTCCTGGGATACGTTAAGGATCCCTCTTGGAGTCTAGCTCCTGGGCTCGGGCCCTACCGACTTCTGGCACTCTTCTAAGAAAGGATTTGCTAAATAAATCTGTACTTCACCAAAGCAGGCAGCCTACAGGAGCAGCTGGCCGCATGAACTGTTTTTAAGGACAGTTTGCTCTGTAAACTAGACGCTGTCGTTCTCGTTGAATGTTGACTTTCACATACGAATTGTTGGCATACAAATGGGGTGCTGCTAATTACAAAGGGGTTTTGTACGTTCATTAAGTCAGCCTCACAGAACGTGTGTGCAGAAACACATTGATAAGCCACCTCAGCGACTGGAGGTAATAAAATTGCCTTCTTTTCTGATCTGACTGTAATTTAGAGTGGCTTGCTCTGTGGTCTGAATCAATATAAGCCTTGCTGTCTCTGTGTACATAGAGAGCCGTTCTTCATATTCAGAGATTACTCTACCAGTGTGGATTGTAGAAACTACTGTTTTTATGCAAGGGCGAGATGCAGTGAGTTCGTTCCCAGACATCCCTGCTCTTCTGGAATCAGGCTGCCCAGGGTCAAGGGCAGAGCCCCTACCCATGGCCTTCTCCGTAGTCAGTAATAATAATAGCAGCAGCTGATGTTACTAAACCAGGGAACTATGATAAATCCACATGAGTTATTTCCAGTGTAATGACTGTTGTCCACACTGGCAGGAATGGAGGCAAGAAGAGAATGAGCAACTTGTCTAAGATCAACCATACCCATGAGCTGGAGGGCTTGGGACTGAGCTTTTCTGCCTCGCCTCTAGACTGCCCTCCCTCTGGGAGAAGCCCATTGGATGTTTCTACATGTTACAGGTGCAGTGAGGGCTGTGTTCCAGCTCTGAGGATCTGCCATTTGCTCTGTAGGATGCATCGTGGATGCTCTCCTCTAAACATAATCGGAGGTGCAAAAAGTCACAAAGGATTCTATCCGGATGGGGACCACCCTGCGGGCTGAGACTTCCCCCTATAGCTTCAGACCCTGCCTATAGCTTCAGAGCATCACATTAAAATTCAGAACTTGGTCAGTCAGGATGTCCAGAGCACTTATCTTTGTCCAGCCTATTATGGCTTGGGGCGAAAATACGTCCACTCTTTCTGGAGCACCTACCGTGTGCCAAGTGTCTGGAATAGATTAAAGGTATTCCCATTTCACAGCTAAGAAACTGAGACTTGGAAGGATATGTGTCTTGCCCAAGGCCACATAGCTGGTAAGTGGCAGTGATCATTCAAACCCAGTTTTTTCTTTCTCTGCCTTGATTCACTGTGTTCCAATTCAGCTTCGCATCACCAACACCTAACACATCACTCCTAGTGTGGGAAATCGCTGTCGCATGTCGGTGAATAACGGGATGGCACACAGCGAATGAGTATGTGGAAAAAAGATCTGAAGGAAATGAGGGGAACTCCTGATGAAGGTCCACTCGAATATTAAATATTCTATGGAACTGGATTTTGATCTCAGAGACCTGGAACTAAACCTACGTGTGTCTAAAATATTTGAGCACAAAGCTAAATTAGGATGCTAAGAGACCCCCAAACTAACACAGGCTGGGATTTTTTTTTTAACTTTGAGCCCTAGAAAATTTACACGGTGATGCACTGAACATCACAGTTGACCTAGAGACTGGTGGCAGTTCCTTCAGGCACTCCTTCCCTGAACCGGTGAGCAGATCTGAGGGAATTGGGTCCATCCGGTCTCTCCTAGTAAGGCCATGGGAAAAGCAGAAGTCCTGGATCTTCTTACTTTTGAATCAGCTTGACTCTGCATTTGGCTCCATTCAGTCCCACATTTGTGTCCTCTGAGGTCTTACCTCATTTCTTCTGCCTGATGTCCCAGCCTTAGCCACAAGCTCTCAATGAAACCCCATTGGACAGTCATTAATTACAGTGTTTGCTTTCTGTGGTTTAGAGGGGAGAAAATGAGAGCCTCATTGTAAAATGCCTCTTTTTATTGTCTTTTCACAATAAACTGTGAACTTGTCGCTTCCACTCAATGAGGCAGTCAAAATGGGGCCATTAATTTACAACAGTGAGTAAAAAGAGTTTCTGGGTTATCTCTCCTCAGTATCACTAGAAAGAAAAAAAAGCTCAGTCCTTTTTGCTTGGACAAGAGGGTTTCTCTCCTTGTTTGGAATGTAGCTGGGCTCTTTTCAGAGAGTCGTGCTGCCTCTAGCCCCTGGGGTGCACCTGTGACCCTTTCAGGTAGCAAAGTGGCCAGTGGCCTCTTGGTATTTCTCAAATACTCCACTCCACCACAGGGCCTTTGCACTGCTGCCCCTTCAGCCTGTAAAGCTCTTCCCCTGATATTCACAAAGCTCCTCTGTCACTTTATTCAGACCGCTGCTCAAATGTCACTTCCTCAGAGAGGTCCTCCTGTGACCAGCCGCCTCCCCCTCCCCGACTGCTCTCTATACACTCTTCCTGCTTCAGTTTTCTCCATGGCATTTATTACCACCTGACATACTGTGTGTTTATTTATGTATTTTCTGTCCACGCCACTAAAACTGTAAACCCATGACAGCTGAGAGATTTTTGTTTTAATATCACTATATCCTTAGGGACTGGAACGATGCCTGGCACACAGTAGGACTCACTAAATATTTGATGAATGAATGAGTGAATGAATGGTAAGTTTCCTGCTGAATCCAGAGTTCAGTCTTCTGTTGCATCTAATGACTTGGATTAGACATGGTCTTTTCATTCTTTCATTTTCAAGGGAAGGGGTTTGGGTGAGGCAGGTTAAACAGCAGTTTATGATGCTGGAGAATGCCTCTGTTTTCTCCTCCATGCTGTGTAACATAAGGCAAGTGACTTGGTCACTCTGATCTCTGGTTTTATCATCTATGGAAAAAGGGTGAGGATACTTTCTCTCCCAGGGTTATAGGATGTTTTGAAAACGTACTGTAGTAAGTGACAGCTGAGTGTGGATGAGACAGAGCGGAAGGAAGAAGGTGAAGTTGCTGTCTCCATTGCTGTCTTCTGTTCAAAAGAAGCCTGCCATTGGAATGTATAGCCCTTTGTCCTGGGAGATCACATCTGGCATGCAGGGGGATGGCTAGTGGGAGCTTCTCTGATAACCTGAGTCTGGCAGGTTGCAGCAGCATTTCCCAAGGGTGGGACAGGAGATGATCACAGGTGATACACAAAACACTTTTTATTTTTAATTGCTATGAATTTTTCATGAGCGCTAGAAAAATATTGGTTTTCCATTTATGGCACTGATAGGAAGCTTCCTTTTACAATGAGTGAAAGAATGAGCTAATTTAAAGAAAAACATTAAGTAGATAAATTGTACCTGCAGCCCACAGGTATGAGAGAAGTCCTGATGGTGATTCCCCCATGGCTGACATTTGAGAAACCTGGTTATAAGTGAATTCTGTAAGGTTTCTGGAACCAACTGCAGCTGCCCAAACTTAGAGCAGCTAGTGACACGTGTGTTTGTTATTTTCGGTTCCTGAAGCTGACAGGTGAAGCAGCAGATATGTGCTCTACATACGTGTAGGGTAGTGGTTGAGATGGGGCTAGCGATTGCAGAATACTTGTGCCAATTCCATCTCCCGTGGCCAGACCTCCTCAGAGATGACCTTAGGGCCTCCAGTCAGGAACTAGGCTGATGATGTCAATGGTGATGATAATGATGACGATAATGATGGAAGTGATGGTGATGGTGATGATGGCGATGATGGTAATGGTGACGATGGTGATGGTAATGGTGATGATGGTGGTTGTGTTTATGGTGGTGATGGTGGCGATGATGATGGTAATGGTGATGATGGTGGTGATGGTGGCGATGATGATAGTAATGGTGGTGATGGTGGTGATGATGGTGGTGGTGGTGATGATGGTGATGGTAATGGTGATGATGGTGGTTGTGATTATGGTGGTGATGGTGACGATGATGATGGTGGTGGTGATGGTGGTGGTGGTGATGATGGTGATGGTAATGATGGTGATGGTAGTGGTGATTATGGTGGCGATGATGATGGTAATGGTGGTGTTATGGTGTGGTGATGGTGATGATGATGATGATGACATTAATGATGGAAGTGATGGTGGTGATGAAGATGATGGTAGTAAGAATGATGGTAATGGTGGCGATGATGGTGGTGATGGTGATACGATGATGATGGCGATGGTGATGGTGATAAGAAAAAAGAAATAGTGCTGAATATTTATTAAGCACTTAGGGTATGCTAGACTTCAAGTGTTTTAAGTGATTTATATGCATTACTTCATTTAATATTATAAGGTAGGTACTATTTTTATCTACCCAATAAATCCATTAGTTTATAAAAATCCCCATTTACAGAGAGGTTAAATAACTCACCCAAAGTCATGCAACTAGTTAGTGGCACATTGGAGGCTCAGACTCAGGCAGTCTGAGTCCAGACAGCATGTTTTTAGCCACCACACATCCTGCCGCTCCAGGAACAGGACAATGAATGAAGCACAGTCTCTGCTCTTGAGGCTCAGTAGGGAAAGCATACCGTGCGAACAATTAACCGTGAAACATGACAGAAACAAGTAACATGTCAGACTTTATTAGCAGGTATTGTGGGTACACAGGGGGGATTCTGACTGGGTGCATCCTGGAGAGCTGCATGGAAGAAGTAATACTTGGTCGCAGCTTAAAGGTCTTCAGTAGTTGAGAGAATGAGGGAAAGGGCACTCCAAGGTGAGGAAAGAGGAGCAAAAGCAAGGAACCTGGAAGTGCAGGGCTAGCTAAATGATGCTCAGAGGAGATGGTTAGCCCAACCAAGGTCAGAGGTGCCCCAGCATCTTGGGGAACTAGAAGGGTGGTACAGGGGTCCAAATCATGGACCTTCTCTTCTTCATTCCCTTGTGAGTTTTTTTGTTCTGAACTTTTTCATGAGAGCTTTTGAGAAAGATGTATGGAAAGATGATACTCCAGCCTGACGTAGATGGAAGGTATACGAAAGAAAACATATCACCTTGGTAAGCTTATTATCCTGATAATGCCAAGTCATGCATGCCGTAACTCAAAATTCAGAAACTATAGACAAGTCGGAAGGGAATGCCACCCACAATCCCACTAGACAGAGAAATCTTTGGTCAATATTTTGGAGGTTGTTTGGAGTGTTGGGTTTTTTTTTTTTATGTTTACTCAGTGCAGAGTTTTTAAATAACATAATCCATGGGGGAATGGAAGGGGAAAAAATAGTTTCAACCAGAGAGGGAGGCAAACCATAAGAGACTTGTGAATGCGGAGAACAAACTGAGGGTTGATGGAGGGCGGGGAAAATGGGTGATGGGCATTCAGGAGGGCACTTGTTGGGATGAACACTGGGTGTTGTATGTCAGCGATCACGGGAATCTACCCCCAAAACCAAGAGCACACTGTATACACTGTATATTAGCTAACTTGACAATAAATTTAAAAAATAATAATAATGATGATAAATAAAATATAAATAAATAATATAATCCTGATCTCACAGTATGCAATTGTGAATTTCATTTGTTTCTCAACTTTACTTAACAGGAGTATTTTTTTGTGTGTTATTTCAGTTCTGTGTAAACATTTTTAATGACTGCATCCATTTATTATTTCATCACATGGATGTACCAGAGCTTATTTAACCATGCTGCTATTTTTAAACATACATTTCTTTGTCAAATTTTGGATCCCATAAAGAAGGTTGGGTGAAAATCCTTGTGCATAAAGATTTGCTGCATTTTGGGTTCTAACACTGGGAAGGATTCCCAGAAATGGAATTACTCAATCAGGGCATGGAGCATTCATTAACCGGATTGCCTCGGTATGGACTTGGAGCTGACCACAGCTGCATTGGGCCGTCTCTGGAAGAAGAGTAGGATGTAGGGTGAGGGCACAGGCATTAGAGTCAGATAGACCCAGATTGGACTCTTGTCTCTGCCTCAGTTTCCTTATGTGTAAAATAAGATTTCTCAACCTTGGCATTATTGACATTTGGAGCTAAGTTCTTTGTTGTGGGGACTGTCCTGTCCATTGTAGGATGTTTAGCAGCATCCCTGATCTCTATCCATAGGATACCAAGTATCAGGCCCTTGGGTATGACAACCAAAAATGTCTCCAAACTTTGACAAGTGTCCTCTGGGAGGCAAAATCCCCCCAGCTACAGATTAGTGCTGTAAAACTGGTCTAACATAACGCATGCTTTGCAGAGCACATGAAGATTAGAAACAGTGCCTGTGAGGTGCCTACTCACTGTCCCTGGCCCAATGTAGGTGCTCAGTGAATGGCACCTGTTACTACTGTTCGTAACAATAGTGACAGTGACATTTCCCACGCTGGATGCTACAGAGATGACACCCAGGAGGACACCCAGGATCAGCTTGGAGGCCACACCCAACTCTCAGAGTCTCTGGGTCTTTGGTTCTTTGGCCAAGCACCCAGCAGTTTACTGTTCTCCTTCCAGAGGTTACCATGCATCCTACGATTTAGAAACAGAAATGCTCCTCAGATTTTCCTAATGGGGGCCTTTCTCCCTTCATTTCTTCCCCCCTATTCCCCCCCTGTTGTTTGGAGCCCAGCTTTCCTCCTGAAGGACTGTGAGTGATGTGCTGAGTCAGTTATTGGGGAGCCCAAGTCCTTCCACCTGCACCCCCCCCCGGGAGTGAGGGGGGCCCCTCAGACCCTGCCTCTTAAGTGCAAACTCACTGGAAATCCAGCATCTCTGAAAAGTTCACCCAATAGGTTTTTGTGGGGTTTTTTTAAACTTTTTATTTAAATTTTAGTTAGTTAACATACAGTGCAATATCGGTTTCAGGAGTAGAATTCAGTGGTTCATCACTTACATACAACACCCAGTGCTCCTCACAACAAGTGCCCTTCTTAATTCCCATCACTCATCTAGCCCATATCCCACCCACCTCCCTCCATCAACCCTCAGTTTGTTCTGTATCATTAAGAGTCTCTTGTGGTTTGTTTCCCTCTCTCTTTTTTACCCCTTTCCATATGTTCATCTGTTTTGTTTCTTAAATTCCACATATGAGGGAAATCATATGATATTTGTCTTTCTCTAACAGACATATTTTGCTTAGACTCTAGCTCCATCCATGTTGTTACAAATGGCAGGATTTCATTCTTTTTGATGGCTGGGTTATACTCCAGTGTATATACATACCACAGTCTTCTTTATCCATTCATCAGTTTATGGACATTTGGGCTCTCTCCATAGTTTGGCTATTGTTGATAGTGCTTCTGTAAGCATTGGGGTGCATGTGCCCCTTCGAATCTGTATTTTTACATCCTTTGGGTAAATACCTAATAGTGCAATTGCTGTGTCATAAGATAGTTCTATTTTTAGCTTTTTGAGGAACCTCCATACTGTTTTCCAGAGTGGCTGCACCAGTTTGCATTCCCATCAACAGTGCAAGAGGGTTCCCCTTTCTCCACATCCTCACCAACACTCGTTGTTTCTTGTGTTGTTAATTTTAGCCATTCTGACTGGTATGAGGTGGTATCTCTTCATGGTTTTTATTTGTATTTCCCTGATGTTGAGTGATGCTTAGCATCTTTTCATGTGTCTGTTAGCCATCTGGATGTCTTCTTTGAAAACGTTGTCTATTCATGTCTTTTGCCCATTTCTTCACTGGATTCTTTGTTTTTTGGGGTGTTGAGTTTGATAAGTTCTTTATAGATTTTGGTTCCTAACCCTTTACCAGATATGTCATTTGCAAATATCTTCTCCCGTTCTGTAAGCTGCCTTTCAGTTTTGTTGTTCCCTTCACTATGCAGAAGACTTTTATCTTGATGAGGTCCCAATAGTTCATTTTTGCCTTTGTTCCCCTTTCCTCTGCCTAAATGTGAGACAGGAAGCCATCAAAGTCCCAGAGGAGAACACAGGCAGCAGCCTCTTTGACCTTGGCCATAACAACTTCTTACTAGACACATCACCAGAGGCAACAGAATCACCCAGCAGCTTTTGAGAGTCCCCAGGTAGCATCTCACATATAGCCATCCCTTCCTCCGGCCTTGCTGTGGCTCACTCTGAAATCTTGGCCTCCCATGAATCTGTGTGAAACCTCACACTTTGCCCCTGCCCACAGCTAGGGCCACCTTTAAGGACCCTGACATCACAGCCAAAGGCAGAACTGGGAAGTCTGCAATACTTTCCAAAGCTGCTGGCCATTGACCCTGTCTGCCATGGCCTCTGTGCTTGTCCCCACTCTGTGCCCACCAAGGATGTGGTTACTGACAGATGCCAGTTAAACATGGGCTAAGCTTTTCTGCCAAAATTCTGGGTGTATCCAAGTCAGCCATGATCTCTGGAGCTCCTGATGAGCTAACGGTGAATGAAGACCCCTTCTCTCCTACTATGATGGAGGCAGTGTGATACAGTGGCTAAGAGGCCCAAATCACAGTCGTTTGAAGCTCAGTTCTTTCACTCAGTAGCAGGGTGACTTAGCCAAATGATTTCCCTGGACTCAGCTTCCTCATTTGTAAAATAGATACGCTATCAGGACCTACATCATTGGGTTGTGTGACACCTAAAGGGTATCATGTGTATAAAGCTCTCAGAAGTGTCATGCCCACAGGAGCACTAAATGTCTGTCTGCTGTTGCCCATCAGAGCCTCGTCCTCTGGCCCCAGAGCCCAGCTGCTTGGCTTCTACCCACTTTCACAGCTTTCCAAGAAGAGCTCTTTCAGCTCTGCCATTGCCTGGGCTGGAATTCTGATCTGAGAGACCAGGCTTCTGTTGGTTCCATAACCAGCTTCCTGCCTATACGTTGCTGGTTACTTATGTGCCCCTCCAGGCTCTCTTCCCTTAGGGCAGTTTATCTTCCAAGAGGCTGTGGGGTCATTTATGCGGATTGACCCATCAGCCCCCACACCCTCCTGCAGACCAGTCGGACTCTGAGACCCCCTCAGCTGGAAGCTCTACTCTGTCAGCAGAGGCTGACCAATCTCCTGAGCCCCGGCCCATGGACTCCGCAATGGCATATGTTTTGGGAGACTTGGGATTTAGCCCTCAAACACTTCACCAGAGTTTTTCAAAGGCCACGCCCTGAGGTAGATTCTAGATAAGTGCCTTTATGGAGGGACTATGGTGTAGTGACACAGAACATGAGCCCTGGAGGCCTAGTTGGAGTCACAGACTGCTACTTCCTGAGTGACACCTGGGCCAATTGCCCCTTGCCTTGATTTTCCCATCTCTGAGGTGGGTGTGTGTCCCATATGGTTCTTATATAATGAAACTGGAAAGTGTATAAGTGGCCTGGTAGCAGGTTCTCAATGTATCGTGGTTCCCACTTCTGCTGCCACCTCCATCTACCTCATATCATCCTCCTCATCAGAAAAGTCAACACATTGTCATTGTGCCCAGTCCCACCCTGGACCTGCCATCCTGTTGTTTTCTTCCAGACTCCTGCTCAGCATTGGCCGACTGGGCTCTTACATTGCCAGTGCTTAGAGCCGCCCCTTACGAGACAGACTGACATGACCAGCCTAGAAGCAGGCTTCTGGCTTCCTTTTTCCCTCCCTCCCGAGGAGCATGTTTCTAAAAGATGAAAGGGTAGAGAGAAGAGGGAAGAAGAAGCAGTTAAGGACCTAACTGCACCCCAAACACATGCCTGGGGTGAGCAGCTTTGTAGCATTGATTCCTAATGATGTCAACCCCAGCATGAAGCTGCAAGTCAGGCACTGGGTCAGGGCATGGGCTGGACTGTCCCTGCATGTCCCAGGCACCCACCTTCCCGGTCTCGCCATCCAGAGAGAAGGAAGAGCAGTGAGTCTAAGAGAGCTGCTTATTTGGTGCCAACAGTGTGCCAGGGATTTCCTCATTCTGCGTGTGACCCTCACAACCACCTGATGGGGGCGTATCACTTCCCACCAGAGAGGTTAAGCAACTTGCTGGGCTGTACACAGAGGAGTGGCAGAGCTGGGATTTGAATCCCTTCCCCTGCCTCTTACCTAACTTTGAGCCCTGGTTCTCCATATTTTCCACCTGCAGGTCCCTTTGGGGTCTTCCCTGTCCACCTACTTCTAAAAGAGAATTTCCTTCTCTGACTCTTTTTTTTTTTTTTCAGTTTCTTGGGCATATTTTCCTGCTGTGGGGAATGGATGGAGACAGGAGGGTCAGGCTCTGAGCTAGGCATGGTAAGATGCAGGGGGGAGTAAGGAAGAGACCCCCCACGACTCTCTGTTCAACCCCTGCATCTGCTTGCTGTCCGGATATTAAGCGTAGTGGGTTGTACTCTGGTTAGGTTGACCTGCTAAGGCCTCAGGACTCTGACAACATGGAAGTTTCTTTTCCTCTGAAAACCCCTATAAGAAATAGTGGCCACTTGGAATCTTGTCTCAGGAAGGATTTAGAGGCTACATCTACACTTAGTGCATGAGAGCTCTGCAATTGATTAACCATGTCTGCCATGGACATGGAATCGAAAGGGGAATATTTGCCATTTCTACCCTTAGCTGAGACCTCATCTCCATAGTTGACTCCCCTAAGGGGGATGAATGGCCCTCTTGGAAATCTTTTGAGGAAGTGGCCTCACTTTCTTGGCTTTGGACTTTAGGTCGAAGTGTCATGTTAAAAGGTACAGCTGGATGACAAAGAAGTGATAGACTCTCCAGGCCTGGTTTCAACTGGGCAGTGAAGGATTGGGAATGGGGAAGACAGTCTCCTTCCCTCACTAGGGGCTTCCTGGACAGAGTAGAGGGACAGTAAATTCCAGCAGGAGTTGATGTTTCAGTCTTGAGTGTGAGAGCAGAATTCCTTCTTCAACGTCTTTTCTCGTAAGGCCTTCAGCTGATTAGATGAGGCTCGCCACCCACATTTTGGAAGATAGTCTGCTTTTCTCAGAACTTACTGATTTAAATGTTAAAGGTTAATGTGAAAAATACCTTCACTGCAACCTACAGATTACTGTTTAATCCAACAACTGGGTACCATAGGCTCACCCAGTTGACACATAAAATTAATCATCACAAATATATTAGTTGAGTGTTTCCCAAAGTGTGCAACACGTGCTACTGGATGAGTGGAACAGAGAAGTACATTCAATAACATGGGTCATGGAGTGATCCTTTTAAATTCTATTTTATTCAGTCATATGTGGAATTTAAGAAACAAAACAGATGAACATATGGGCAGGAAAAAAAAAAGGAGAGAGAGAGAAGCAACCCCTAAGAGAGTTTTTTTTTCCCATGAGAGACTCTTAATGATAGAGAACAAACTAAGGGTTGATGGAGGGAGGTGGGTGGGGGATGGGCTAGATGGGGGATGGGTATTAAGGAGGGCACTTGTGAGGAGCACCAGGTGTTGTATGTAATTGATGAATCACTGAATTCTACTCCTGAAACCAATATTACATTATATGTTAACTAACTAGAATTTAAATAAAAATTTGGAGGAAAAAATGAAAAATTCTATTTTAATTCTCCTTGCTTCAAGAAGAAAGGCTCTATTTGGTATGAACCCCTAACACTTCTCTAACACTTGTTGTTTATAACAACAAAAAAAAAAAACAGTATGAGAATTCAGCTATAAATTAATTACATGGTTTTGTTTTCATTGAATTAACTTTTATAGTGATCTTCTGTTTATGGCAAGTGATACTGATCATCCATTTATAAGTGACAGAACATTTCCTTCAGACCCATACTTAAAAAAACTAAATGAATCCATTTAAAATTAAGTAAATGATGGCACAGATGATGGTTGGATGTAGTTGCACTTGAGAAGGTGGTATAAAATGGCCCAAGTTTGGGGAACACCATCTCAGCCTAGAAAAGACAGGAATTCCAGACCCAGCCAGCCTCCCCACAGGAAGATCCTCCCTGTGTGGCCAGCCTGGGGGCATGCAGATTGGTCTGATGAAGGAGAAGACTCCTTCCCTTTGGAGAAAGCAGGGGAAAGACTAGAGTGTTCCCAGGACTTGCTGGTGCTGGAAAGAGTAAGACAAAGCCCCCGCCCTCAAGGAGCATGGTTCAGTGCGTGGATTCTGGAGCCAGACTACCTGAGTTCAAATCCTGGCTCTTCCATGTATGGCTGCTGTGTACCCTTGAAAAGTTGTTTGACCTCTTTGGGCCTCTGTTTCCTCATCTGTAAAATGGGTATATGAAGGTACCCACTTCAGGGTGCTGTGAGGATTAATTGAAGTACAATATAGTAAGTGTCATTTAAGACTGAGTTTCTATCACTGGGAAAGACTGACAAAGAAATGGCAATCCTAACACAGTGCTCTAAATGCTGTGATAAGAAAGTACAGTGTGATAAACACACAAGGGAGTGGGGGAGATTCCAGGAGGACTTCCTTGAGAAGTTAATACATAAGCTCATACCTGGATGATCAGTAGGAATTAGCCTGGAGAGGAGGAGAAAAAGAATATTCTAGATAGAGGGAATAGCATATGCACAGGCTCAGAGGCAAGAGACAGTGTAGTCCATGACTATACTTGTGACTGCAGGGAAGACAGTACTGGCTACAGCAAAGGATGTGACAGAAGGTGTGTCCCAAGGTGATGTACACAAAGGGCTTCCTGTGCCTTGTTAGAAGCAGTGGGTTCCAGAAGGGCAGGACTCTAATTATCTTAGCAGCCCTCTGTGCTTCAAGTGCAGCCCAAACCTGGCAAGCAGGGACAGTCATGTGGTGACTGAACAGATGCTTTCCTCTCTACTCGATGTGAGACCTGGAGGTCCCAGAGGACCACTCCAGTTGAATGAGGGAGTCCCAGGATTAAGAATCTCTGCAGAGGGGCGCCTGGGTGGCTCAGTCAGTTAAGCATCTGGCTTCGGCTCAGGGTGATCTGGCAGTTTGTGGGTTCGAGCCCTGCATCGGGCTCTGTGCTGACAGCTCAGGGCCTGGAGGCTGCTTCGGATTCTGTCTCCCCCTCTCTCTCTGCCCCCCCCCCACTTGTTCTCTCTCTCTCCCTCTCTCTTTCTCTCTCTCTCTCTCTCAAAAATAAACATTAAGAATTTTTTTTTTAAAAAAAAGGAATCTCTGCAGAGATGTTCAGCACATCTTCTCTGCAAGTCATGACTGCCTTGACAAGGATCTGAAATCTTACTTCTGTCCACAGGTGACCTGGTGTCCCGAGCAATGCATCACCTGCAGCCCCTCAATGCCAAGCACCATGGCAACGGCACCCCCCTGCACCACAAGCAGGGGGCGCTCTACTGGGAGCCAGAGGCCCTGTACACCCTTTGCTATTTCATGCACTGCCCGCAAATGGAATGGGAAAATCCCAACGTGGAGCCTTCCAAAGTCAACCTCCAGGTGGAAAGGTAAGATCTGCCTTGGCTCGGGATGGCCAAAGAGAGGAGCTCCTCTGGCCAACACCACCTTGCAGTGGGTGGGTGCTTTCTCCAGAGTGGCAGAGGGGTACAAGAGGGGAGCCATGCTGGTGGTCACAACTGCACAGTGCCCAGAAACTCGCTGGAGGGGTCCAGGTTGGAATCTTGTGCTCCAAGGGGTGTCTGAGACCCAGGGGGGGTCTTTGAAATGGGTTTGCATAGGGTTGATCCAGTTTGGGTTAAAAACGGCCTGGGTCAGAAAGGTGGATCTGCAGATTCTGAAGGCGTAAAGGACTCTGCTGTGCAGGGTGGCTCCCTTGTGAAGGCAGCTTTGGGGGAGACCAGCTCCTTGGGTGGGAGGTGTCTTCATTTCCTCCTGGCTGCCCTGGGGACTCCCTTGGGGAACCGTAAACACCTGCTCAGCTGAAGTGGGTCCTGAGGTGGCCAGGAGACTGGCTGGCTCAAGCAGAATTAAGGGAAAGGGAAGAAGGGAGGGTTTCCAGGGAGGGGACACTTCCTCAGACACAGCTTCTGACCCTCCCAAGCACATTCCCTCCACTTCTCTGTGCCTCAGCTTCCCTTTCTGTAAACCAGTGGCTGAACTAAGTTGTTCCCAGGTCCCCTTCTGTCTGGAAAGCCCCAGGACAGTTTCACCCTCTCAGAGGCGGAGTATCAGAAACCACGCTGGGAACACCCCACAGAGCCCATCTCCCCACAGCGCCTCACAAGTCGGGCCCTGCTTCCACATGAGCCTGTTTGCTGCAACTACTCTAGTAGTGACCCATTTATCAAAAGAGTGGTTAAGAGAGTGGGCTCAGTGATCCAGAGAGTGGGTTCAAATCCTGGCTCTTCCAATTAAAAGTCAGAGGAGGGGGAGGGCCTTGGGAAAGCGCCCTAACCTATCCATGCCTCAGTTTCTTCATCTGAAAAATGCGGCTACCAAAAGTAAATCCTTCATAAGGCTGTTGGAGGAGTGAGTGAATTGGAACAGTGCCCAGCACATGGTAAATGCTCAGTAAAGGTTCACTTTTGCTTCTGTTGTAGATACTATCTGCATTTTGGTGGACTCAATGCAGTTTTCTTTTCTCTGTTAAATGGTTCCAAGCAATTTTGAAATGCTCATTGGCTGCTTTGCTGCTGCAGGAATGGACTGGGGCTTACTTGGGCTTCCTTTTACAACCACGTCTCTTGGCTCTCATTTCAGGGAAGAGAATGGAGCGCAAGTTAGACAAAAGTTGCTGGGTTTTTGTTCCTGTTTTGTTTTTAAGAATCTCAAGTTAGCATGAATATTTCAATCCAGTCTGGAGTTAGCTTCATCAGGCATCCCACGGTCTAGGCCAAATCAGTGGGTACCCTACATGTATTTCCACATGCCGAAGATGCCCGAATTCAGGGGGCCAAATGCTCCTTGTCCCTGGGCAGAAAATAACTTCAGTCAGAGACACCAGGAGCGCTTTCTGTGAATGTGCAACCTTAGTGCTGAGAGAATGGGAGCCAGCAGCCTCAGCCTGTGGGGCATCTAGCTCTTAGGCATACCCCCCTGACAGCCTGCGGGACAGTGAGCATCTCTGACTTACCCCCCGCCAACATGCACTTGACCCCCAGATGACTCCCTTCCAACTCCAGCTAGACAGCAGCTCCTCTGAGCTCCAGAACCTCCTCGTCCTAGTCAGCCTCAGTTTCCCCATCAAGTCTCACACTCTCAGACTGGTTCTTCTCATCACACCTTATTCTTTTCCACATAACACTTACTACAGTTGATAATCATAATTTCGTTACGTGTTCGTTTATTGCCCGTCAGCTTCATGAGGGCAGAGAACACATCTGTTCTGGTCGTCCCTCCACACCTAATGCCAAGCTCAACATCTGGTGCTAGGTGGGGAGTCAGTAAATTTTTGTAGAGAGAACGAACGAACCCATCGACCTAGCTGCCCGTGGAACATGTCCCTTTGTGCGTGCTCACAACTACCCCACATCTGAAGTTATCATCTTTTCTCTGAAACCAGCTGTCCTTCCTTTCTCCCTCATCTTGAAGGGTGGCATCACCACCAACCCAGAAAAGTGGGCCTCGCCCCACACTCTTTCCTCCCCCTCACCCCGTCCTGCAGCCACTGGTCAACGTGTGTGACTGATGCCGCACCTGCAACATCTCTCATTGCTCTCTCCCTTCCTTCCCAGATTGCTGCCACTGTGTGGTTGGGTACCTTGTTCCCTCTTACTTCTGTACTGAATTGGATTTCTAAATGGTCTCCCAGGTTGTAAGGCTTAATATCCTCTGACCAGCTCCATCGTCCTCATAGCCATCAGACTGAAACTTCTAGAATAGGAATCTCATCATGTGATGTACTCCCTGCCCCCACACAACACCCGTGCATGGCCCCATTACATCTTCCCTTACACGGCTTCCACCTTCTCTTCTGGAATCCCTTTCAGAATTCAGAGTGTAGCTGGAGTGGCTATAAGTCTGGGAGACCATCTGAGGTTTCCAGACTTTCTGGGACAAGATGTGAAGATGCATGAGCTTTGAAGGAAAACAGAGTAAAGAGAACATGGCCCAAAATGCTATGGAGTCACTTCTGTCTCCGTCCTTCCCTTCTTCTTTGGTTGGTTTTTCAGAGGTCATCACAAAATGCCGAGTGGAACTTGACATTTTTTGAGTTGTGTTACTTTCGTCCTCTGGAAAGAATATGGATTTGGAAACCAGGCTGACCTTTGCCTTTGGGATGCTTTGGCTTTGCATTCCAGCTCTGCTTCTTCTGGATCTGAGACCTTTTTTTTTTTTTAAATATGAAATTTATTGTCAAATTGGTTTCCATACAACACCCAGTGCTCATCCCCGCAGGTGCCCTCCTCAGTGGCCATCACCCACTTTCCCCCCCTGCCCACCAGGAGCAACCTTCCCCCCCCCAGCTTATTCTCAGTATTTAAGAGTCTCTTATGGTTTGCCTCCTTCTGTCTCTAACTTTTTTTCCCCTTTCTCCTCCCCCATGGTCTTCTGTTGAGTTTCTCAGGATCCACATATGAGTGAAAACATATGGTATCTGTCTTTCTCTGCTTGACTTACTTCACTTAGCATAATACTCTCCAGTTCCATCCATGTTGCTACAAATGGCCAGATTTCATTCTTTCTCATTGCCAAGTAATATTCCATTGTATATACAAACCACATCTTCTTTATCCATTAATCAGTTGATGGACATTTAGGCTCTTTCCATAATTTGGCTATTGTTGAAAGTGCTGCTATAAACATTGGGGTACAAGTGCCCCCTGTATCCTTTGGGTAAATTCCTAGCAGTGCTATTGCTGGGTCACAGGGTAGATCTATTTTTAATTTTTTGAGGAACCTCCACACTGTTTTCCAGAGCGGCTGCACCAGTTTGCATTCCCACCAACAGTGCAAGAGGGTTCCCGTTTCTCCACATCCTCGCCAGCATCTATAGTCTCCTGATTTGTTCATTTTAGCCACTCTGAGTGACGTGAGGTGATATCTCAGTGTGGTTTTGATTTGTGTTTCCCTGATGAGGAGTGACGTTGAGCATCTTTTCATGTGCCTGTTGGCCATCTGGATGTCTTCTTTAGAGAAGTGTCTATTCATGTCTTCTGCCCATTTCTTCACTGGATTATCTGAGACCTTAAACAAGCCATTCTTCCTCATTGAACCTCATTGGCTGTAAAATGAGAGTGACAGAAGTTTCATGGGACTGGTGTAAGCAGTGAATTCAAAATTGTAGCTAAGACTCTGGTGCCATGCCTGGCACAAAAGAAGCTCTCCTCTCACCCCCCCAAAAGAGTAGCTGATACCATACATCTTTTTATTAGGGGGAGCCTCCAAAATGCTGTTACCGTTGTCCCTGCAGAAACCTGTGTGTGTATTTCTTCTAGACAGAAAGCTATTTCTCCTGCTCCCTGATGGAATAGGCCTTGGCATTTAGCATCTGAAATCACACATGGAAGGGCTTCAGAGGAGAGATGACTTCTGTTCTCAGTGAAGGGTTTACACCAGCTCCATTCCAAAACTTCTAAATAAGAAGTTTCCAGTGGGATATGGACTCTAATTTGGAGTTGTTTTTCTCTCTGTATTTCTCTCTCCTCACTCCCAAAATCAAACAACATTTCCTTAACTCTTTATTTTTATTCTGGCAATGTCAAGTAGGGCCATGGTGCTTATATGGTTTTTCAGTAGACTATATTCTTCAGAAAAGGGACTGAATATTATTTGCTTTTGTCCATGCCCAGCAGAAAGCCAGAAACATTTGTTGACTGAAATATGGATTGTTTTATACCTCAAATCATCTCTGCTTGTCAAAAGAGCCTTCCTTGGCTGGAGTATTTGGAAGTAGGCCTACATGCACTATTTTACTCTTTCATGTGGGCATAGCTTTAGAGTTGCTACATTTGTTTTGGATAGTTTCATTTTTCACTGCGGGATTTTTGAAGGAGCTCAGTGCCAGTGTGAAATTTCTATAGTTTAAGTTTTTCCAGAACTTTGGCGACTAGTTTTTGAGCTTCTAAAATCTTTCCGAGCAGCTCTTTGGGTCACTGGAAGCATGTACCAGGAACAGGTCCTGTAAAGAGCTGGAGGTCCAGAGTGAGACAGACAGGCATGACCCAGACCACATGGAGTAGAGACTAAGACTAAAAGGTCAGACTTAGAATCTTATTCAAGTCAAGTGTTGGCAAATTCAACATGGAGAAGGAAGAGGAGGAAAACATTCCGTATCAAGGAGAATCCAATCTTTGATATCACTGAATCTGATATGTGCCAAAGCCTGGTCACTGGAGATTTATGATGCTCTGTGAAATACAATGCTGACCTTCCAAGTGCCTCCAGGAAGACAGTAGCTTCAGATTCCATCG
The DNA here is from genome assembly GCF_018350175.1 of Felis catus. Classification (NCBI taxonomy): domain Eukaryota; kingdom Metazoa; phylum Chordata; class Mammalia; order Carnivora; family Felidae; genus Felis; species Felis catus. Next base: position 127,031,581 of record NC_058374.1, read on the forward strand.
AAAAAAATAAATTGCTGTTAATTATGATACCCAGCCTTAGTTTGTGACCTAATTTTTTTAATCCCTTAATTCAGTTTATAATAAAGCTCCCTGAGGGAAACAATCTGCCTCTTATATGTTTTTCTAGAACCCAACATAGTATTTTGGGACATTACACAGGCTTAACAAGTGTTTGTTAAGTTAGTTAAAAATAAATACAACCAATGTCATCAACAAAGCCTGTTTTGTATTGGAGCATCGGATGTTTTACAAAGAAATCTTAGTTCAGATGTCATCTTTATTTCTGGCTTTCATTTATTCAATATTTTTCCAATATTTTGAAGAATTTTCTAAGAAATAGGTAATTCTACTTAATTTTTTCCTAGGACAGAATCTTCAATAATTTAAATTCAATATCAAAATAAACATATCATACTATCAATCAATAAATAAAATCTTTCAGGTACTTCAGATATTTTTACTCAAAAGACTCAGATAAGTTTTGTAATATTTATGATTAGGCAATATTTGTTTTATTATATGTTTATATACAATTATATACTTATGATAAGGCAATGTTTATTGTGTAAGATTTATGATTAGGCAGTATTTATTTTAGTAATGATAAGTGTAAACATCTTAATGTAAATGTAAAAAACTCAGATCTGAGGCTACTGAATTTAAATAGAATCATCTTAAGTCTGGGACAAGGTTTTCCTCCCCTATATCATTACTGGAAATATCAGTGATTCCTAGATGTGTTTGGCCATGGATGATTTCAGTAATGGCCAAAAAATGAAAAAAAAAATAGCAGGATAAATTGGACTATTTTGTTGCCTGAGGTAGCTGGCATTGCCTGAGAGGTACAGAGATGTGTTATAACCAGAAGACTAGACAATTAGGTAGTTCTGTCCTCCCCCAGTCTCACTGAAAGCAAACAAAAACATATACTTAGGCAATCCCTTTTGCAAGCAGAACTATATAAACAGATGTGGTTCACTGTCTACCAGGGAAGCTGGACCTAAAACATGAGTATATAATCACCAATCACCAACTGTTTGAAAGAAATGAAACCATCTTAACAAATGAAGAATTTACACTTGAAGAAACAGAGCTAATAAAGCAAACATAACAGACATTAGAAGTTAATGGTACCCGAATACATCTTCCAAGACACTCACCCTACCAAAGGATCAGTCCAACACATCAGTTCTTGATGCTTTCTCATCTTTGGCATATATGACAGGTGATAGTCTAAGGTTAACGTACTCCAGTGGACATACCAGGTTGTGTAGAATTCCAAGCACTGTGTTGTAACTCTTCCTCATTCCTTCCCCCTAAGGAGTGTATATCAGAATGCAAGTGGACAGAGATATCCTTGACACAAACAGCATTATTAGTAAAAATACTGTGTTGCAAAGGTTAAACCTACTATGACTGCTTAAAGCAGAAAGATGACCTCTGGGAGGCCCAGTTTAGGTAGATCCTTTCCTCTTCCACATCAGAATTAGATGTTGTGTTAATTCTCTAGCTCTTTTCTCCTGGAAATATGATAAAAATTTCAGTATCAACTACATTACCAAGCAGCATTGCTTATGGTTAGAGTAACTCTAGATTGGTAAAATGGTACTATAAATATTTGATAAATCTCCAGAGCTTTGGGCTTCCCTGATTTCATTGGCTCTTGTTGCTGGCAGTGTCCATGCATGGACCTTGGAAACTATATCTGTGGAGTTGCTACAAGAGATAGTGGGGTTCATAAACCAGGATAGTTCTCACAGTCACCCAAGTGGATCTCATCTACTTTCACCTGAGTGTCACCCGGGCAGAAGATAGCTCTAGGATGGGTGGGTGAATTGCTATAAGGACTCCTACTGAAAGGAACATCTGATGCTATCCTGCTGGGCCATGTATGGCTTATGATAGTCCCATGAGTCTAAATGTTTAGTAGAGCTTAAGAAGACTTCTGATGGGTGTTAAAGCCAGAAAAGCAGGCTTTGGGGCTGCACAACCTAGAGCAGTGTCCAAGTTGTACCCCAGGACTGCTTCAGCAGATACCTCACACCACCAAGGCTGGGCATTGGACACTCCTGGCAGGATCTCTGTCACAGTTACCCATGAAAGCTGAATGTCTCTACCAACACCCTTGTCAGCTTCATGTTCTATCTATGTCATACTACTTGCTTCCAAATCAGTGGTGCCTGGGTTATATGCCTGCACCCTAGCTGCAAAGGAGTCTGGGAAGTTGAATTTCTACCTTGTTGAACCATGGACTAATAATATGGGAAATTCTCTAAACACAGTAAGGTCATCAGTGTCTCCAGGCAGCTGCAAAATTTGACAAAGTTTCACCACACTCTTCTAATTTATTTGTTTTTGTATAAATAACACACAAGTGAATCACGTGTTCAGTTGAGTACTTCTGACCATTGTTAGCCACACATCTCACAACTGATTGGCTTACACAGCACAACTGAGAACCAAAATACTGCCTCAACATTAGGACTCCTTAGCCTAACACTCTGGGAACCTTGATAGCAAGGAGGAGAGAGAAGGACTGTTCCTGACATCCTAAGCAGGGATGCAGAATGCATTTTCCCAGAGGAGGAATGCTACTTCCTCATCTTCCCAAGGCCAGTGATCATGTCCGGCACAAAAGTCCCATCAAATGCCCAGCCCAGTGCTGCTGAGTCCTGGAGAAATCCAGAGTCAATGGACAAATGGGGACACATGGAGAGGGGGAGACCTGTTTTCTGCAGCGCTGTAAGTGGGCTTTGGTGGATTGGCCTGGAATCCCAACACCCATGTAAATGGTTCTAAGAGGGAAAACATGCATGTTGAATACTAAGCAATTAACTGGAGAGACAAAGTTTTAAAACAGGATCCATTCGTAACTTGAGCATTGCTGCATCTGGCACAAGGTGAAAGCAACTCTAATCCCAGTATTTTTCAAACTGTGGGTTACAGCCCGTTAATGGGCCATTAAATCAGTGCAGTGGAGAGATTGGCAAACAATGCCCCGAAGGCCAAATCTGGCCCACTGCCTGTTTTTATAAAGTTTTATTGGGACACAGCCATACCTATTTGTTTACATATTATTTATGGCTGCCTTTGCATTTTTGATTAGCTGTGTCAGATGGCTCACACAGCTGAAAATATTCTTTGGCCCTTTCCAGTAAAAGTTTTTTTGACCCCATGGGGCGCCTGGGTGGCGCAGTCGGTTAAGCGTCCGACTTCAGCCAGGTCACGATCTCGCGGTCCGGGAGTTCGAGCCCCGCGTCAGGCTCTGGGCTGATGGCTCGGAGCCTGGAGCCTGTTTCCGATTCTGTGTCTCCCTCTCTCTCTGCCCCTCCCCCATTCATGCTCTGTCTCTCTCTGTCCCAAAAATAAATAAAACGTTGAAAAAAAAATTTTTTTTTTAAAAAAAAAAGTTTTTTTGACCCCTAACGTTGTGGGTTGTGACCTAAATTTTTAATAAATGAACTACAGTAGGAAAAAAAAAAAGTTTTCATGAGGTAAAGTATGTTTTGTGAAACTTTTTTTTTTAAGTTATATGAATTTAACTAGAGTTGATTGATTTGCTTAAGGTCATGTAGCTAAAGTTGTAGAGCTAGTGTCTGAACCCTTGGAGTCAGGTGCTGGTCTGTGCTCACATTCATTAGGCTGTTCTGCTACCGATGGGGTTTGATTTAGAAGAAATAACATTTGGAAGCCTCATCCCTAATCCCTAGAATTTGTTTCATCATCTTCATGAATGTTTATACTATATAAAACTAATATGTACATGCATTAAATAAAACATGGTACCTACAAAAAAAAATAAAGAAGACACTTTGAATCACCCATAAGCACCATGACCATATAGGGTATATATTCTGTGTCTACATCCAAGTTGTTTGGTTATTTCACAAAATAAGGACCATATAGTACCTGCAGTTTTGTTGATCTGTGTCATTGAGTAGACTTCAAAAGCATGATTTTTCAAGGGACTCTTCCATCATTGGACATTTAAAGTTGAGAGAACTCCAAGAACAGGCATGTTGAACATGTTTTATGATGAAGAAGGTGAAACTGAGCCCCAGCGGGATGAGTGGACTTGTCTGGGGTCATAAATGCACTTGCAGTGGATTTGCAAGGCAGTGCCTCAGTGCCTTTGCACATGCTTTGCCTTCTTCCCAGAACACTGCCTCCCCTCTGTCATCTGGCTCACTGAGTCAGTTCATCCTTCAGGACTGATTTTAGGCATCACCTCCCCCAGGAACCCTTCCCTACCGCCTCAGGCCATGTAGGTGTTGAGGGCCTACCTCAGTGCATAGCATATAGTAAGTGCTCAATAAATGCTTGCAGAACTGAACAGAACTGGGTCTGAAACCCATGTGTTCCAACTCCTGGCCCAGAGAGCTGTGGTGACAGTGTCAACTCAGGCAGCCCTCAGGTTGGCACCTGCTATATGCTTCACATGCTCCAGGCCTCAGTTTCCTCAGCTGCAAACAAATAATAATTCCTACTTCATGGGGCTGTTTCAATGACTAATGAACTAACTTATGTCAGTGCCATACACACTCACTGGCCCATAGCAGAGAATCCATAAACGGTAGGGATTATTACTCTCTTAATTCAGGTTGACGTCTTATAGATATGTTCATCTATATAAGGCACTTAAAGTCCAGCATACATTAGGCTCTTTATGGATAATGCCCATTATTATTCTGTCATGGTGCTTGTAACCTGAACATACAATGTAACAGGGCTTCTCAAACGGTATTCACTAATGTGCATTGGAATCCCCTGGGATCTCATTAAAATGCAGATTCTATCCATAGGTCTGGGGAGGGCCCAAGATGTTTCATTTCTAACAAGCTCCCAGGTGAGGTGATGCTGCTGGTCATGGGCCACGCTGTGAATAACAACACATCGTAGTTTTTTGTGTGTTTGTCATTCATTTCCCCAACTTACTCCACCCCCCATTTTTAAGTTACATAAGGGCAAGAAATAAGCTTTTATGGCGATTTTTGTCCCTCTGGTCGAGCTTGGCACACAATAGGCTTTGGGGGCTGCGTTGAGCCTCATGAGATGCTGGATCCCTCTGCCATTTGACGACATGAGCGGATCCCAGAGGTCAGACATGGCCAGCCTGCAGAACTTTGGGGCTGCAACAGCCAAGGAAAGACACTGAGTGTCTGAATATAATGATCATCTTCAGCCTAACGAGGTGGCTCCTCTAAGGTGGCTCAGGGATAGCAAATTAGCGACAAGCGTGCAAGGGAAAGGTGAGGCGGGATTTCACAGGTGTCCAGTCTGGAGAGAGGCAGCAGGGCAAATCTGAAAGCTCACCAGCTTAACACTGTTGAACACCTCTAGCCTCCAGGGCCTGTCAAATGGCTTCGACTCAGGAGTTTCCTGGTTGTTGTTGTGGTTTTAAGTTTATTTATTTGTTTTGAGAGAGAGAGCATGAGCAGGGGAGGGGCAGAGAGAGAGAGAGAATCCCAAACAGGCTTTCGCCGGCAGCACAGAGCCCCAAGTGGGGCTCAAACTCACAAACCGTGAAATCATGACCTGAGCAGAAATCAAGAGTCGGAGGCTCAACTGACTGAGCCATCCAGGCGCCCCTCAACTCAGGAGTTTTTTCCAGCCAAGGAAGAGAGATTGCTCCTGACCACAGGTGACAAGCTGAGGGACTCGAGTTTAAGAACAACCTTCCCTCCCAACATGCAGGGTCAGTCTGATCAGATGCACGCACTGCACTTGTTCGTTTGAATATCCAGGCCATTTCTGAACCCCGGTTAACTGGCTGCCCCAGCAGTCTGCTCTGCTCTGACACACCTTCTCTTTGTTTTATTGGAAAAGAAGGAAAACCTCACCTTCGCGCACAGAGACTGGGGAGCTAGCACCATACTATCCAGTGTAGTAACCACCAGCCACGTGTGGCTGTTTGAATGTAAATGAATAAAAATTAAAGAGAACAGAAGCTTCAGCTCCTCAGTACCCCTGTCCTCCTTTCAAATGCTCAATACTTGCCTGTGGCGAGCAGTCCCCGCTCTGGACGGAGCGCCCCGATAGGCTGTCTCCAGCATCACAGAAACTTCTCTTGGACAGCCCTGAACGGGAGACTCAAGGCTGGTAGCACTCCCCTTTTAGAAAAACAGCCCATGGGGGCACCTGGGTGGCTCAGTCGGTTACGTGTCCGACTTCGGCTCAGGTCACGATCTCGCGGTCCGTGAGTTCGAGCCCCGCGTCGGGCTCTGGGCTGATGGCTCAGAGCCTGGAGCCTGCTTCAGATTCTGTGTCTCTCTCTCTGCCCCTCCTCCGTCCATGCTCTGTCTCAAAAATAAATAAACGTTAAAAAAAAAAAATTAAGAAAAAGAAAAACAGCCCATGGAAACCCGCGCTCCCAAAGCAGTACAGTCTCTGCGAGAGACCAGGGACCAGCTGACCTGCCGAAGCGCATTTTACATCCTCTTATTTTGATCACCTTGCAGCCAAGTGCTTCGAAGCAACCATCACCATCACCACCCCAAATTTTACAAGGTGTTTGGGACGTGCAAGGCTCTCTTCTCAGCTCATTGGCTCACTGAGTCCTCGCAGAATGTCATGAGTGTGTTAGCACCCTTACACTATTGCTGTCTCTTCCTTCTCTTGAAGAAGGTCAAGCTCAGAGAGGTTGTGTAGCCCGCCCAGGTTACACAGCGAGTCAGGGGCAGACTCTTGCGGGAAGCTTGAGTCCAGAGTTCACGCTCTCAGCCGTGTGCCATGCCACAGGGACGGGAAGGACGGGGGGTTCCAGGGGGAGTGCGCGGTGTCCCTCTGAAGGTTAAAAACCTGAAAATCTCGAACCAGGGAATGTTCTTGTTTTAATATGCTTCCCCCTCCTCTTCCCTTTTCCTTCTGGTATTTTCCCTGGCTGAGGCCTCAATAAATATTGCTCGTATAAGTGGAATAATGATAATCAAATCACTTCATTTGATTAGACGGCAGTTAAACATCTCTGAGAAACATGTTTATCTCCTGGAACCAATTGCTATAAACCCAGAACCTACCTCTCCAGTCTTCATCTCAGTGCTACTTGAACTTTTCAGTTTTTATTTAATTTTTAAAACTTGCGGGCTTTTTTATTTTTTAGAAAGAGAGAGAGCAAGTGAGGGAGAGGGGCAGAGGAAGAGAGAGAGAGAATCTTAAGCAGGGCTCAATCCTGTGACCCTGGGATCACGACCTCAGCCAAAATCAAGAGGCAAATGCTCAACCGACTGAGCCACCCAGGCCCCCCAAAACTTACTCATTTATCACTGAACTTCTTATTCAGTTGTTCATCCTTCATCCATTTATTCAACGAACATGAATTGAGTGCCCGAGCATAGTAATAGGAAGAGCCAGTGTTGATTGAGTTTTTATATGTGCCAGGCACCATTTTAAGTACATGAATGAACTCATTTGTCCCTCGGGATGACCTCATGATGGTAGGTATTATTGTCATCCCCACTTTATAGATGGGGAAAATGAGTCAGAGAGGAGAAGTACCTTGCCCGAGGTCTCAGGGCTCAGTAGTGGCCTCGTGGGGATTCATGCCCAGCAGCCTGGCCACAGAGCTCACTCCCTTAACTCTACCGGTGGCTGCTGTGTGCCACGCCCTATGCCAGGGAGGGGGGCGACCCAGGGGACCTCGCATGGCTCCTGCCCTATGCAGCTCATTTACCATCCGAGAAGGAAAGGGCAAAGGGTCAGAAGGGGCATGCAGATCAACGGCCGAAGGGGATCCGGGAAGGTAGTTTTGGGGCCAGACGGAGGCATGGATGAGATCAGGCAATCCAGGTGGCTCCAAGGTCGGAAGTCTCCCGAGTACCATAGAGCGGCGAGCGAGACCGCGGCAGGGGCCAGCTGACCTTCAGCTGGCTCACAGAGGTACAGCTGTTATGCCAGCTGTTCAAGTGCTGAGTACTTTTCGATGCATTGGTAAAGAACCACTGCCCCAAACGCCCCCGCCCCACGTCCCCACCGTCCAGCGCCTGCAGCTAGACATCCAGGTCCGCGGGGGTGGGGGAGGGGCCTGCCTGTATTAAGACCACAGGAGGTGGGCGGTGCCTGGGCCTTACCGATAGTTAAATAATACTTAGAATGTCACTGCTGAGTTGGAAGTGTGTGGGAGCAAATTATGTCCTACAGGTGTTGGGCCTTTGTTCCCTCAATGGTGGGAACAAAGGGAGAAGGCTTAGCCAGATGCAACGTCCTGCTCAGCCTTCGGGACAGCTGCATCCTCACCGCTGCTGTGGAACCTGTGCCGCACCCCACCCCCAGCAGGACAAGCCCCCCCCCCCCAACTTGCTCTCTGTGAAGCCCTCTGTGAGTAATTGTAACAACACCCGGAGCCCTCGTGTGCCAGGCCCTGGGATGAGCGCCACTTCCGATTGCCCTACTTAAACGTCCCCATCACCCTCTGAGATGCTGCAGTTCTGCCTCGTTTCAGATCAGATGGGGAGAGTGAGGCCGACAGAGTTCAAGGACTTGCCCAAGGTCACACGGCTTAAGCTTGAGAGAGGCCGGGCTGGAAGTTAAGCCCACGCAGGGTGAGTCCCGAGCCCGTGTCCTCTTCATCACCTCCCGCGTGGGAGGCAAAGGCTGGGGCCATTGCCACGGCGGCGTTCTTTTCTTCCCTGTCTGTCTCCACTGCCGGACTGAACTGGTCAGAGGCAGGGACTGGGCTTTGATCAGCTCGTGCTCTCTCTGGCAGGCAGCCAGGGCCTGGCACAGCCGGGTGGGGATATAAAGACCAATCTGAGTGCAAGGCAGCAGGAACATGGAGCCTGGCCTGATGCAGAGGGCTGGTTGGAAGGTTCCTGCAAGAGTCCCCGAGCGTGTGGCTTGACCGAGTGCCATGTCCCATGTCCCCCAGCAAGAGAGGTCACCAACTGGCCTCCTCCCTTTGCCTGAACAATCCCAGGGGAAGCTACATTAGCCTCCTTGGATTTTTTGGTGCCTCCTCATTTGCCTGAAACTGTCAGCCTTCTGCATGCCCTATGTCTGGGACTTCAGACAGTGTGCATCAATGGTCTGCACTACAGGGGAAAAAAAAATTTTTTTTAAAGAACATTAGTGAAAATTAGCCCTTGAAGCTGCCCAGTGCCAACCGGGGGCTGGCCCAGCATGGCAAGGGCCAGTAGCAGCCGGGGTGCCTGGGAACAGAAAGGCCTGCCAAGAGGGAACGCTCCCCGAGTTCAGCCAGCTTTCAAACCATCTGCCCTGTGCCAAGTTTCCACTCTGTTTTATCCTTGCAGAAACAGTGATATTGACAGCTTCCAGCACGTACCTGGGTTTCACACATTATGGAAAGGAGCAGGGCAGTAGAAATACGGTCATTCGCCTAGGAGACCTAGCATCTGAGTTGATCTTGCACTCTTCAAAGTCGGGCTTCCCACGTGAACCCCACACGTGTCTGCATGCCTCCTCGTAGAACTTCGTCCTAGGTTTTCATTGATTTAATCGTATTCTCTCCTCCTTCCATTTTGCTCTCCTCACGGGCTGCATCTTTTAACAACTGTAATACAAGGTGCGGGGCGCCTGGGTGGCGCAGTCGGTTAAGCGTCCGGCTTCGGCCAGGTCACGATCTCGCGGTCTGTGGGTTCGAGCCCCGCATTGGGCTCTGGGCTGATGGCTCAGAGCCTGGAGCCTGTTTCCGATGCTGTGTCTCCCTCTCTCTCTGCCCCTCGCCCATTCATGCTCTGTCTCTCTCTGTCCCAAAAATAAATAAACGTTGAAAAAAAAAAAATTTAAAAAAAAAAAAAAAACAAGGTGCTATAAAGTCAAATTTTTATATTATATTTTTTTTTACCAAAAAGTTCCTTTGCTCATTTTTTTTAACTTTGGTAAATACAGAAAAACATAAGAAAGAAAATTAAAATTGTCTACAATTCTGCTACCGAAATGATTATTGGGTACCTGTTCTCATCTTTGTTTCCAATGCAGAGAGTGAGGCTTTTTAAAATAGTTGTACTGTGTATATATAATTTTATATCTGTTTTTATTTCACTTAATATGCCACAAGCCTTTTTCCTGCTACACTACAGAACGTTCATAAACATCACTTTTAATGACTGCGAGATATTCCATCTTGTGAATGCACTGTAATTTGCCTAACGGTTCCCAGGTTGCTGGTCATTTGGATCTTTCCAGTTGGTGAATTGCTGTTCTTTTAAAACGACACACAGTAGCATGACTAAAACATCAATGGAGAGGGAATGGATGTAAAAAAACAAAAGTAGTCTCTTTGGAGTAGAGCACCTAGGGGTTAATTCGTGAGGCTTCTGATGGCTCCTCTGAGTGAGAAATTACAGAAAAGGAGAGCCTTGGATGGAAGGCTTACCCAGCCCGATCCCAGATCCCATGTCATTGTGTTTTCCAGGAGGAAACACCTTTTGGGAAATGTGAGAAGTGGCCTCCACCTGGCCTGCAAGGTCTCTGGCCACAGTCATTATCAAGATCTCTTGAAACTTCATGGTTTCCAGGGTCTTCCACACATACAGTCTCCCTAGATTCTGGAAGCGGGAAGACCAGACACAACTTTAGAGACACTGGCTCTAGTAAAGTCATGAGATTTTCCCAAAGCCACGCAGTGTGTGACCACGTTGAGACCATAAGGGCTGCTCAGGGCAATCTCTGGTGAACCCCCACCCTGTGTCCTATACTGTTTCTAGAATGGGGCAGAGCATTAGGGCATCTGGATGGCTCGGTCGGTTAAGCATCTGACTCTCGATTTCAGCTCAGGTCACAATCTCACAGTCGGTCGTGAGATCGAGTGGTGAGTATGGAGCCTGCTTAAGAGTCTCTCCCTCCCTCTCCCTCTGCCCCTCCTCCACTTGCACTCTGTACTCTCTCTCAAAAAAATTAAAAAATTTCAAAAAATAATAATAAACTAGAATGGGGGAAAGCCTTAACACAGCATCATCAGAATGCAAGTTTTGAGCTGGCCCCATGCACAAAGTTCATTGTGTATGCCCTTGGCCATGTCCGTAGATTAGGAAGTCTCCATAATTCCAGGAGTCCCTTGTTTGGTGGTCGTGTTTGTTTATTATCCTGGATTTTAAACCACTCTGTTTTTGTTTTCCCTGTGTATAAGAAACATTGCCGATGAGGGCTTCTTCAGCTCTTTCAGATTGGCGTGAGGAATTCTTTCAAGATTCAGCCCGTCAGGTTCTGGCCTGCCCAGGAATTTAGGCAGAATATGCTAGAAAAGAAGGTGGATATTTTCCCAGGCTTCTGTTCCACTGGAAAGTTCAAACTCCCAAGCTGGAGTGAGCCTTTGTGGCAGTCTTCTGTCACACTGTCCCTTATTAGTTCCTTACGCAGAATCTCACCCCTTACTTGGAGACCCTATGGCAGCAGAGCGTGGAAAGAACATTCCGTGAAGAAAAAGGGAAACCAGTAAATAGGCAAAACCAAGGACCAACTTGTTGAAAACACCAACACTGATGGCATATTCCACTGCCTCCAAAATCCTTCCCTGGAGGCACCGTCCCTCTTTAGAGGACCTTATAAGACCGTCTCACAAGGCACTTTCCATGGTTGGCCTCGGATTATAGTTACCTGTCCTTCCTTGCCTGATGGCCGACCACTTTATGCTCCAGTCCACCAATCCAAAGACCAATCAAACAAATATACAAGGATAATTAAGGACAGTTAAACAGACTTTAGCATTCAAGGCTGCCCTGGAAAATGGGAATGTGTGCCCACACTAAACTCCTCTGCTAGATCCAACACCAGGGTCCAGGTTTTAAACCTTTATGTCTTCCGCAAAACTCAGCACAGACCCTTGTTCCAAGAAGATGGCCAATAAACAGGGAACAGGTTAAGTGAGCAGCGTGCACAATATCGCCTACTCCCTTTTTCCTTCAGCTACTTCAGTCCACAGACTCCCCTGAACTTGCCCTGCATTTCTTCAACTAAGTTCCTCTGCCTCGATTCTTCTTCTGAACCATTCTCTCTCTCTCTCTCTCTCTCTCTCTCTCTCTCTCTGCTCCCAGGCTCGAGATGGCATTTCCCAACATACTCCCACCCCTTTAACTGCAGCTTATTCTGACTCATTCTCCCATAAGACTTTGCACATAAAGCTTTTTAAGTAGCTTCCTTTCACATTTCTTTTGCATTAGATCAAGAGTTTGTTAAGGGCTGGGACGATTGCAGTATCACCAAGTGTACGAGTTGGTACATAGCGGGCACTCATTTATTTATTCATCTATTCAGCAATTACAGAACATCTACCATATGCCTGATGGGGAACAAATGCATAAATAATAAAGCATCAGCCACAGATAAGTAACATAAAGAAAAATAAAACTAGGTCCTCAAACTACATACGAGTCATATAAGTTGTTGTTTCAACTTACATGGTCTGGGGTGGTCTGGGAAAGTTCCTCTAAGGAGGTTGCATTTGAGGCAGTAAGCCATGTCAATATCTGAGCACAGATCTTGCCAGGCAGAAAGAATAGTAAGTGCAAATGCCCCGGGACAGGAACATTCTTGGCACATGCAAGATAAGCAAGGGGGCCAGTGAGACTGAAACAGAATAAGTGAGCACGGAGAGCGTAGGAGATGAAGTCATTGCAGAGTCTTTTGGGCACCTGACATAGTTTGGTTTCTATTCCATATGTGATGAGACGCTCCATAGATGTCTAGAATTATTTGAGTTGAGTAAAGAATTGAACTGAACCGAATTGGGTTTTACTGAACTGAACAGAATTGGGTCTCATGTTAGTATGGACAGCATACAGTTTCTGAACAACGCAATATCCCAAGTCTGTCCTTGTTACCTACAAACGGGAAAGCACTATGAATAATCCCATTTAGCAACTTTAAAACCCGTTAGTGTGTGAGTTCACCTGTTCGGGAGCTGGCACGGCCTTGTATGTTGTGCCAAAAGCCTTGTGGACAAGGACACGTTTGCCAGCCCCTCCCACATACACTAGTTTCATTGTAGTGGCAGAGGGGGTACAGGGAACATCTAATCTCAAGACCAATGTGGTGCTAATGCCTGCCCATCGTTTCTGTTTCATTTCTGACTCTCCTAGAGTCTGAAGTCTTCAAGGGTCACTGGGATTTATTCTGGGCCCTTGGCCAGGGTTTTGGACCTGACTTTTAGCATAGTTTTTACCCAAGCCTGGTTCTCACTGAATCTTAATTATGTGGATTCCTACCCTCAACACAACTGAAAATAAACCACATTTAGCTATTTTTAGAATTTTGCTTGGTTCTTATGAAAACATTCCGGTGAACCATCACCCACAATAAAGTGGGAAACCCACCAGAATTTAAGCTAAGCAAATAAACACTTGTGCATTGATTCAAAGAATGTTGAGAGCCTATGAACCAGGCACTATACTAAGTACTGGGGATATAGCAAAGCACTGGATAAGCCCCTGTTCCCATGAAGCTGATGATCTAATGGAGGAGACAGAAGAAACAAGGACACTAATAGAAAATGTCATCTCGAGTAGTGGCAAGCTCTACTATGTGCAAGTTTGGGGGGTACAAAGGTGAACAATTGATGCCTCCACAATGTGGTTGGGGTCATAATACCGTTTATAACATAGTATGCCAATAACAGGGTATTACGGAATGAGTGCTGTATGGAGGTTGACGAGAACAAGTAGCTAACTATATTGTGGGTATGGGGAGCTCTTGGGGAATACATCCCAGAGGAAGTGACGTTTGATCAGTCTCTTAGGGCTGAACTGGATGGAGAGGGTGGAAAGAAGGAGGAGACGAGAGCAGAGCTAAGGCAGGGAGATGTGAGCACGCACGGGTGTTCCAGAAAAGACTGGTCATTTCCTGTGACCGGAGCACATGACGTTGGGCAGGCATGGAGTGGGAGCATGAGAGAATGAAAACATACATGGGTTGAGGCCAGTTCATAAACAGCCAGGCCAAGGAATTTATACTTTTATCAGATGACCAGATTTACATGTTAGCACATTTCATCTTAACAGCAACGTGAAAAGATTGGAGAGAACAACTAGAATGAGGAAATTATTATGAAAACAATGCAGTGGTCCAATTCTAGAAAGAGTCTGTGTAGAGGTAGCCAACTGGCTAAATTTGGAGTGTGGGACTCATAGGGTATGGAGGACTGGGAGTCTCTAATCCAACCATCCCCCGGATGTTTGTGTCTCCTTCCTAACGTCCTCCCCACGGGATTGTCCAACCAAGGCACCAGCCCTAGAGACTTCCCTTCCATTCCAGCTTCAGATTGCTGACACTCTTCTGAGGTCTTACTTATTTGGAGCTGAAATCTGCTCCCAGGAGCTACCACCACTACTTTGTTTGCTCCTTGGGGCTTCTAGAATCCGTCCAATTCCTAATTCAGATGGAACTTTTTGCCATTTAAAGACAGCTGTAATTTACTGAGCGCCTTCTGTGTGACAGGCAAGTTTGCAGGGCACATATTCCCCCCATTTCCAGATTGGAACCAGGGCTCATGTGACTTGCTGGGGTTTGGCCACTGACCTAGTTAACTGGCAGCACCAGGATAAAAACCCAAAGCTGTCTGACTCCAGAGCCCTGCACTCTTGGAAATAGCTATCAGTTTAACTTGGCAAACATTTACTTAGCACCTGCTCCTATGAAAATCCCTGTCCTCGGTAACATAGAAGGGGGAAACCTAATGTAGATAGAAATGGTTATTGATTTCCAGGGCTCCCCATTCTAGTGATTTGGACAATGGAGTCAACACCCAAGTGTTGTGATCACGTGTACTTAGCTTGGGCTTGCAGTGTGGCTATTTCCAAAGAAGAAGCTAATGAGGTGTTTTACGTTTGGTCCATTGCATGGGCCTGGTTTCTGCTGGTGGCACTGGGACAAGCCCAAAGCAGGAGCCACCACCACAAAGTCCATGCTGGGGAAAGAGGGCTATATCCTGGGAAGACACGAGAAGGAGATCTACTTAGAAAGGTGGAAGGCATGAGACCAGTGTGTATAATCAGATTTAAGGAAAGCAAAGCTTTCAACTTGGACACAACCCAGTGGTGAGCAGAGAGGAATACAGCAAGACTGAGAACCTGGAAACAAAATGAGGACAGGTGTAAGGAACCGATGAGAAAAACCATGAGTAGAACCTGTGCACGGAGCATGTATGCAGGGGCTCCCCCTTTAGGCACTCTGTGGTATTGCTACAGTTTAGGCTGGAGGGCTTAAGGGAAAAGGACAAGACCCTGACAAAGTGAGGGTTTTGTTAGCCGACTTACCTTTCCAGTTGTGTTTTTCTGAACCTGATATTTAAATTGGTAACAACTCAGACTAAATGTGTTAGATGCGTGATGTACATGAAGATGCCTGAATGTGTATCTTCCGTATAATTGTAGTTCCACACCTGTTGCCTGTTGTGCTCTGGGTGGCCCTACGAGGAAGGACCAGTGGGCATTAATGTCACTCTTCAGATGAGAGAGAGATCTAAGGGCTAGATGACATCTTTGCCTCATCCATTCGCTGTGCACCCAGCTTCCATGCAGAACCAGCACCCACACCCCAGCCAAATCCAGACGTCCTCCCCTGCTTGCCACCCTGCATTCCTCCAACTCAGAGGAAGGCGGCCCCCGCATGCCTGGGCCTCCCTTCCTGGCCCAGGCTCATCCCTGGATGCGATGTGCTTTGGTTCCTCTGGTTGGTAATTTCTCTGCCTGCCCTGGGGCTGGCCCTAGAACTCAACCCCTTCACCTGCTGATTTAGAGAGACAGGCTGCAGGACCTCTCCTGAGGGGGGCTGGACAGGTTGTGGTAGGTAGGTAACAGACGCACCCAGTTTTCTTGCCACCTACGTGATTAGCAATCCCTGAATGTTCTGCGAGTGTAGGCGGAGAGGGTCACCCTGGAGCACTGCCCTGTACAAGGAGTCCTTTCCTAAATAGTACCAGAGTCCAGCCTATGAAATAGCCCTTTTGCACTTCCTTTTGTTAAAATCAGAAGCTTCTTTTCTGGTTTCTGTCATCTCTCACTTCCAGATTCAGCAAAATGGAAAATTGGTAACGTTTAGTTAGGGAAGTAAATTGCACATATGTTTTCTTCTCATTATGTGGAGGTCCCATAAATCTGCTAAAAGGCCAAATGGTTGTTTTGTGTGGGCACCAAAAGTGCCTCTTTTTACCCTAGTCTCTTCCTTGATTTTTAAGGCTCTCTGGGAATTTCTCTTTTCTTTTCTTCCTTTCCCCATGTTCCTTTTCTATTTTCTTTTTACTGGGAAATTCCTATTTCCATCCCCTACCTTTTCAAAGGACCTCCCCATTCTACATGGTGACACTCTCTTTTTTTCTTTATTATTCCAGTTATTCCTGGGGCTTTGGTATAATCTGAGACAGATGATGTTCTATCTAATAATAATTTTTAAGTAATCTAACTCTGAAAAGGATTTGAGCTAGACTCACAGTGTGAGTTAGACATAACAGAACCACAAAACAAGGATAGCGATACAAAAAAAATATATGTTGTTAACACTAAAGAACACCTCTATACCGGAAAATCTCTCCTAAGGTTTATTACTGCAATTGAGTGCAAAACTCAGCTTTGAGTTTCCTGGCCTCCAAGGCAAAAAAAGGAAACATGCATTATAAAGCTCTCATCATCTAATTTAAACACACACACACACACACACACACACACACACACACACACACACACCATAATCTTTACCAAAAAAACTGTTCACAGAAGAATTATTTCTGACTTTAGCACATTCTATCCAAGGCTAATAATACTCTTAGATCTTTCTGGTGATCTGAGTAAGTCACCTGGGATTTTTTTTTTTAAACACTCTGTAACAAGGTCTACACCTAGATTACATCTAGGGAAATTATTGACTCTTCTCAGGTCAGCCAGGGTCTTTTCGAGTCACATGGTCACATTTGTAAATAATAGCACTCATTATATAAAGTGCCCTCCACCCCACCCCAGAAAGCCAGTATGAAATCATGACCTTTTCCTTAAGGAAAAAGAGATCTTAGAGTTCATTTGGCCTAGCTTCTTCAGTTCCCAGATGAGGAACTGATGCTTCTCAGTGTTCGGTAACTTAGTGCCTCACTGTTCTTTGGAGAACCCATATAATGACTAAGCTCGTGTACTTTGGATTCTTGCAGACTTGAGATCAAATCTCTGGCCCAGTAGCTACAGTATCCTATCTCCCATCTAAATATGCTATATAAGTTACTTAGCTTCTGAAGTTTCTAAGCCTCAGTTTGCTCCTCTGTAAATAGGGATGATAATAATAATTACCTTCCAAGGCTGTTTTGATAATTAAATGCAATAATATATGTTTAAGCTTTTTGCGCAGAGTGTGACACATTGTAAACACTCAAGAAATGGTGGGTGCTGTAAAATCCTGAGAATGATGATGATGACGTAGACCATGATAATGGAAAACCTGGATCAAAACTTAGGTTGCCTAATATCTACTGTAGCCCTCTTTCCATTACCCCCTTACACCAGGATTCCTGTTTAAGATTATATGCCGACCTGAACCATATCCCTTAGAACTGCACTACCCAACAGGGTAGCTGCTAACCATCAGTGGCTATTTACAGTTAGATTAATTAAAAATAAATATCGTTAGGGGCGACTGGGTGGCTCAGTCAGTTAAGTTAATGACTTCGGCTCAGGTGACAATCTTGTGGTTTGTGAGTTTGAGCCCCACGTCGGGCTCTGTGCTGACAGCTCAGAGCCTGGAGCCTCTGCTTTGGATTCTCTGTCTCCCTCTCTGCCCCTCCTCCGCTCATGCTCTGTTGCCTCTCTCTCTCAAGAATAAATAAAAAAATTAAAATATAAATACATGCAGAAATAAATATCATTAGGATTTTAGCTGCTCAGTCACACCAGCCCCATTCCCAGTGTTCAGTAGCCATGTGTGGTCTGTGGCTATTGTATTGGACAATACAGATACAGGACATTTGCATCATAGCAGAAAGTTCTGCTGGAAGCTGCCTTCACGGCTCCCCCCACCCCCCAGCAACTTCCTGATGTCGGTATTTTGTTATTTATGTATTTATTTCAAAATATTACACTATTCTTCTAAGCTACGTGAGAAGGTTCTCTTAACTCTACCGGTGAGTTCCCTGGAGGCCCACAGAGCCTCAAGGGGAGACAAGTCACAGCTGGTCCAAAACACGCTTCCGACTCAGTCACTCTATGGTGGCCCAGAAGACCCGCAGAATCAGCTGTCTTAAGTCTGTTTCCATAGGGTTCGGATTGATCAGGGCTGGAGTACGAATTTAATCCGTCTTGTCATACTGCCAAATGCAGGGTAATATGAGTTCAAAGGGTTTATTACAAGAGCACAAGAATATCATTTTCTCAAAGCCACAGCCCGGTGGCACAGACACCAAGGAGGGCATAGGGGAGGCTCTGGACCATGCGCGGTCTCGCCCTTTTATCCTCCTTTTTTGTAAGGAAGAAAGAGATTCCGCATGGTGTTTCAAAATTGATCTGTTATTGGAATATTGTTCAGCCATGAGAAAAATAAAGAAAATCCTTCCATTTACAACAACATGGATGGACCTTGAGGGCATTATCCTGAGTGAAATAAGTCAGACAGAGAAATACTGTATGATCTCATATATATGTGGAATCTAAAAAAGCTGAACTGATAGAATAGAACGGTGGTTGTCAGGGGTGGGGAGGTGGGGGCACGTGGAGAAAGGCTGGTCAAAGGGTGCAAGCTTCAGCTAGAAGATGTGTAAGTTCTGAGAATCTCATAACGTACAACACAGGGACTATAGTTAACCATACTGTCTTACATATTTGAAGGTGGCTGAGAGAGTAGATCTGATGTGTGAACTAACCCTACCCTGGTAATCACTTTGCAATACATATGTATCAAATCATCCCGCTGTACACCCTGCATTGACACAATGTCACATGTCAATTACATCTCAATAAAGCTGGGGGGAAATAGCTAAAATAAAATAAACCTGATTTGTTAATTTTAAATATGTGATGTTTCCTTGCCAGAGAACGTTTGCAAGGATAAAGACTTTGATATATGTTTCTGACTTCAAGAGCATCTGTGTTATTATTTTTATTGGTTACGTTAATTATAATGAGCTCAAAGCCATTGTCAGTATATTTTCACAAGGTTAATAAACTCCATTTCCTATGACATAGTTTACAGCTTTAAATGAACAAACAGTTCATTGTAACAAGTATTTTGATACATGTGGTTTCTGGGAACAGATAGTGTCACGTTTCCAAGTTTGTAGTCTTAAGACGATAACTATTAAAAGGAAAAGTTGGAGTGCCCGAGTGGCTCAGTCGGTTAAGCATCTGATTGTTGATTTTGGCTCAGGTCATGATCTCACGGTTCATGGGCTCAAGCCCTGCATCAGGCTCAGATCCTGGAGCCTGCTTTGGAGTCTGTGTCTCCCTCTCTCTCTGCCCCTCCCCTGCTCTCGCTCGCTCTCTCCTCTCTCTCTCTCTCTCTCTCAAAAAATAAACATTAAACAGTATGGGAAATGATATTAGTGCCAGAATTAGATTTGGCTATGAGTGATAGAAAACCCACATAGCAGGCGTTTAACAAGATAGGAGTTTATTTCTCATTAAAAAAAGTCTGGAAGAATCCAGGACCAGGTGTGGCCACCTAAGCCAATGTCAGAAATCCAAGTGCTCCTAGGTTTTCTGCTCTGTCATCATCCACCTCCTTGTCCAGGTTTTCTGATTTGGCAACAGCCATCGTGTCTACGTTCTTGCCAGCAGAATGGACATAGACCAGAGAACACTGGGCTTCCTCCTTTTAGGGACCTTTCTAGAAGTTTCACAAGAAACTTCTGCTTAGGGGCACCTGGGTGGCTCAGCAGGTTAAGTATCCGACTCTTGATCTCAGCTCAAGTCATGATCTCACAGTTTGTGGGATCAAATCCCACATCGGGCTCTGCGCTGACAGCATGGAACCTGCTTGGGATTCCCTCTCTCTCTCTCTCTCTCTCTCTCTCTCTCTCTCTCTCTGTCCCTCTCCCCCCCCCCCGACACTTGTGTGCACTCTTTCTCTCTCTCTCTCTCTCAAAATAAATAAATAAAAACTTAAAAATAATCTTTATTCTTCCAAATCTTAACAAAAAGAAAGAAAGAAACTTCTGCTTATATTATCGTAAGAACCAGTCCCCTAGCTACAAGGGAGACTGAAAAATGTGTGCCAGGTGGTTATGAGCCCAGTTAACTAGTGGGGGGTTTTATTACTAAGGAAGAAGAAGAAAACACATATAGAGGGATACCCAATGGTCTCTGCCAGAGTATAAAAATATTCTCTGTTAACTTTGTGAACAGTTACAGCGAACCTTTCATTTTGCATTCTCAGAGGTGTTTTTGTCGATCCATTCTTGACATTTCTTTTCGAATACTTTTCTGATTTTGTGTTTTTCCACTGCAGTTCTGGGGAAAAAGTAAAGTATTGGGAGTTTACACTTTTATTTCAGAAGTTACGAGGCCCTAGGTGGTGTTTCCCCCCATCTCTCCAGTGTGATCCTACCATCCCTCCCCTGCATTACTCTCTCTCCTTCATCTCAGCTCCAGCCACACCAAGCTGAATTCCCCGAAAGCACTATGCCCCAGCCTGCCACTGGGCCTTTGCACATGCTGTATCCTCTGCCTGGAATGATAGTATGTGTGGCTACTAGCCCTGGCTCTGGGTCTAACTGCCTACATATACACCCCAGTACTGTTCCTTATACCTGTGTCCCCTTAGGCAAGCTGTATAACCTCTCTGTGCCTGTTTAAGTATCTGCAGAATGAGGATAATAATAGTACTTACTTTACAGTTCTTGTCCTTATCAAATGAGCCAATGAAAGACAAATGCTCTAAACCATGCCTCATATATGAGCCTTTAATAACAGCTGACTTTGTTGAGCATTTACTATGTGCTAAGCACCTTACAGAGATTCTCTTAATCTTCCACAACAATCCTGTGAGGTGGCCTTGCTATTTCTCCCATTTTACATACAAGGAAACTGAGGCACAGAGAAGTTAAGTAACTTGCCCAAGTCCCACAGCTAGCTAGTGATGGAGCCTGGGCTCCAACATAGGGCCTTCTGTCTTTAGAACGGGTGCCCTTCCCACCACACCAGCGCCACATATAAAGGTTTCCCTCTTAAGGCCGTGTGCTTCCCTTTACAGATTTTCATGATAATCCTTTTGGAAGCAGGGGCAGGCCCAGGTGATCCCTGTGGGCCCATCCCTGGCCTTTGCCTCTCAGCCTGCCACAGCCCAAGCCCTGCCCTTTTAGGCTTCTGGAACCACTGCCCCTGGGATGTGAGTCCCTGTATCATTTGCCACCTCCCAAATGTTTATCTGTTGTGCCCAAGGCGGTGAGGAAGGTTCTGTGGCACCTCAAACAGCCTGTGGCTTCCCCTCTTCTGAAGCCCCGGCTCCCTTCCCAGGCCATTTATATCCCAGGCCCTGCCATCATCCCAGCCACTTGAGATCAGGTTCCCACCACAGAGGCTCTGCGCCCCTAAGCCAGGCCTGGCTTCGGTGCGGCCAGCAGCCCAGAGCGGGGAGGTCCAGGCTGGTCTGTTGGTCCCTGCGTGGTGTGTGAGGAAGGACTTCGGGGCTGCCATGCATCTTGCGGCTCAGAGCTGGCATCCTCTAGACCTGACGGGCTCCCTTTGAGCGGGCATCAGAACCCGCTCTGCAGGTTCTCTGCAGAGAACGAGCCAGGCAGATGCCCAGGGTGCTTGTCTCAACAATGGCCCTCATCTCTGCAACCTATATTTTACAAAGAAAAAGGGTCTTTGCAGATGTGATTTAGTCTTGGGTGCTAACAGTGGGGAAATAATCCTGGATTATCTGGGTGGGCCTTGAATCCAATCCCACGTGTCCTTAGAGGAGAGAGAGATTTGACACCCACCCCAGAGGAGGAGATGATGTAAACACAGAGGCAGAGATGGAGAGATATAGCCGCAAGCCAAGGAGTGCTGGGGACCGCCAAAAGCTGGAAGAGGCAAGGAATGAGCTTTTCCCTAGATCCTCTGGAGGGAGCACAGTTGTGCTGGAACCTTGGTTTTAGACTTCTGGCCCCGGACACGGTGAGAGAATACACTTCTGTTGTTTAAGCCACCGAGTTTGTGGTACTCTGTTACAGCACCCCCAGGAAACCAGCGCACCCTGCAATCAGGCAGGAAGGCAGGAATATGCACTTTAATCCATTCCCCGGGTGATTTTGAGGCCCCCGCCACCACCAAGATGCAGCACTAGACAGAGCGCAGACTGAAACTCCGGAAGAGCTGTAATTCCTCCTCTCCCCCATTTTTGCTCCTCTCCTGTTCAAACGGTGGGAGACGGGAGCATGTTGGATGCTTAGATGCAGGTGGGAAAGTGCAGAGGAGTGGGGGGTGGCGCTGAGTTAGGGGGCAGGGAGGTAAGTGATGGAGCTTCCTCCCCACGGGAAGCAGAGGGAGGCAGGCAGAGGAGGAACCTTCCTCCCCAGGATGGGAGGGGAGCTGAAAGCAGGGCGAGGGTGCAGGGAGGGGACAGTTGTTACTCATATATCATATTTGCTCTGCCTGAGCCTGCTGGTACCTCAACCCTCCATTTGCAGCCCTCCAGCCCCCTACATCACCTGCTTCAGAATATGTGACAGGAAAGCCAAAGAAGGTTCCAAGGTCAGCCACAGGGGCCTGTTGGCATGATTAGCAGAGGTCAGCCTCCTCACTCAGGGACCCTTGGCCCTTGCCCCATGTCGGGGAATTTATATAATCACCCCTTGATGGGGCTGACTGCCACACTCAAAGGGCTTGTCCTTTTGGTGTGAAATGGCTTGCTCTTCCCGAAAAGCATAATCCTACCCATGATGCCTTTGTTTCACAGCCCCCAGGCAATGTGTCTACACACTCGGGTGTTGGGAAGCAGTCTTCTGTGGGACCCAGCACCCAAGC
The DNA here is from genome assembly GCF_018350175.1 of Felis catus. NCBI lineage: Eukaryota > Metazoa > Chordata > Mammalia > Carnivora > Felidae > Felis > Felis catus. The sequence goes on from NC_058374.1 coordinate 127,054,449, forward strand.
TTCCTCCCTGCCCTGGTGATGGTGGGTGACGGTGAAGGGGTTCCGCCATCAGCACAGAAGGAGGAGGCTGCAGGTCTGCTCAGGTCTGAAAGCAGTTAGCGGGCAGAACCCCCTGGTGGTCGGAGGTCAGCCTTTTTCTCTCAAGGCCTCCAGCCGATTGGATGAGGCCCACCCACTTTACGAAGATAATCCGCTTTACTCAAAGTCCACCCATCTAAATGTTAATCTCGTCTTAAAAAAAATACCTTCGTGGCAACATCCAGACTAGGCTTGACCACATATCGGGGTACTGTGACCTAGCCACGTTGACATGTAAAATTAATCATCATAAGATATATTCTTTTGAATAAGAATACACACATAGGATACATTCCCAGGATGATGATAAACACTGTCATGAATACAAAATTCCTATCAGACAGTGGGATGGGCATTTGGGTGAGAACAAACTCCCTGAGACTGAGAACTTTGGTTCAGTAAGACTGTTGAAAGACCAAAGGGGAATCCTGGTGGGAGGCAGAACCCACCTCCCAGGATAAGAGCAGAAATTGCCGGACACCTGCTCTCCCAGCCTCCCTGGCAGTTTGGCACAGGCTCATAAACTAGGCTCACACAGGCCTCAGGAGGTCTGGATCCAAAAGAGCTCCTTCTTCCCTTCCATTGTCTCCTGGGCCTCTACCCCCTTTTGCAAATGACTCACTTCTGGACTCACTTTCTCCTCCTTAAACATGAGAAGAGAATTCACCTTCCCTGGTTTCTGGCTTGAGTCATAATACTGCCCTCGGGCCTGGTTACTCAAAATGTGGCCCATACGCCGGCAGGTGCATCATCGCCTGGGAGCTTGTTACAAATGCAGAATCTCAGGCTCTGCCCCGGACCCACTGAATCAGAATCTGCATTTTCACAAGATCCCAGGCGATTCATGTGCACGTTCGTGTTCGAGAAGCACCGACCTAGAGCACCCCCTTGGCTTCTCCCACTCCAGACCCTCTGCCAGAACCACCCTCGGGGGCAGTGCAACTGTACTTTGCACAGTGGGACCCTGTCATTCTAGCAAATAAGCCATGGCCACCTCTGACCTCGGCGTCTTCCTAGCGTTCGTGCCCACAATACACGGAGATCACAGTGAATATTGCTATGGAAACCAACCTTGGATGTTGTCTGCTATCAATTTTGCTGCTTTTCCTTCACTCCCTGCATCTCTGGAATTATGAGCTCCTAAATCACACTCGAACACCTAAATTTCTCTGCAGCCTGAGACTTAACAAATAACAAAGATGTGGAGTCAAGGCCACACAACGTATAAAGGAAAGGCCTAGCAACTGCAGAGGTTCGCCTTGATTTAAAAAGCAAAGACAGGAGTGGTGTAGCAAGGCTCTCCCTCCGCCAGCCCAGAGAACACTCGAGTGATGCTAAAAACCACGCCAGTGATGCTGATGAGTGAAGATGCCACCTGCTGAACATTTCTTGGTGCCAGGCTGTATACACCAATCCATTCGATTCTGATAGTGCCCTCTGTCTTAGTTTCCTGTGGCTGCTGTTAAAAAAAAAATTGCCACGGACGTGAAGACTTCAGACAATACAGATTTATTGTCTTACGGTTCAGGAGGTCAGAAGTACGAAATCTGACTCCCTGGGCTAAAGTGAAGGTGTCAGCAGGGCTGGTACCTTCCAGAGGCTCCAGGGGAGGATCACTTGGCCTGTTCTAGCTTCAGAAGGGCGCCTGCATTCCGTGGCTCATGGCCCCTTTCCTCCATTCATCCAGTTACTTCTCACGTCCTCACATCTCCTACTCCCTTCTAGTTTTTAAGAAATGTTTATTTATTTATTTTGAGAGAGAGAGAGAGAGAGAGAGAGTGAGTTAGAGCAGGGGAGGGGCAGAGAGATGGAGGCAGAGAATCCCAAGCAGGCTTCACATTGTCAGTGTGGAGCCGGACACGGAGTTTGAACTCGGGAACTGTGAGATCATGACCTGAGCCAAAACCAAGAGTAGACGCATAACCCACCCAGGTGTCCTATTCTCCCTTCTTTGACCTTCTCTCCTCTCTCTGCTAAGGACTTGTGATTGCATTTAGGGCCCACCTGGATGATTCCAGATAGCCTTTTCTTCTCAAAATCCTTAACTTATAATCACATGTGCAAAGACAATTTTGCCAGATAAGGTAACATTGACGAGTTCTAGGCATTAGGAGAGAGACATCTTTGGGAGGATTATGCAGCCCACCACACCCTGTTGAACAGCTACTGTTATTGTCCCCATTTTCTCATGAGAGAACTCAGGCACAACAATTGAAACACCTTGTTCAAGGTCACACAGCCAGAAGGTGGAGCTGGAATCCAGCTCTGGGTCAGCTTCTCTCCAAAGCCCGAGGTTCTAATCCCAACCTCTGCCCTGCACGGCCTCCTGATGACTTTGAACTCACCCGCTGTTGTCAGTAGGTTCAAGGAAATGAACTGAAAACCATCAGCTCTCTAAAGAGTTGGAGCTTCCAAGTGAAATTTGTCTACCACAGACCAAAACCTCAAGGGCAAGGCAGGACTTAAGTCAAACCACAGGTGTAATGGTCTTCTAGGGCTTCTGTAACAAATTAACACAGGCTAGGCGCCTTGAATAAAAGAAACTTATTTTCTCACAGTGCTGGAGGCTGGAAGTCCAAGATCAAGGTGTCAGTGGGTTTGATTTTTTTTCCCCAAGGCCTCTCTCCTTGGCTTGCAGATGGCTGTCTCTTGCTACCTTTTTCACATCGTGCCCTGCTGTGCACACACACCCTTGGTGTCTCTCTGTGTCCTAATCTCCTCTTCTTTTAATTTTAAATTTGCTTATTTATTTTTAGAGAGAGAGTGTGCATGTGAGCTGGGAGAGGCAGAGAGAGAGGGAGAGAGAGAATCCCAAGCAGGCCCCTCACTGCCAGCGTGGAGCCCGATGTGGGGCTCAAACCCATGAACCATGAGATCATGCCCTGAGCTGAAATCAAGAGTTGGACGCTTAACCAGCTGAGCCACCCAGGTGTCCCCTAATCTCCTCCTCTTATGGGGATATCAGTCATACTGAATTAGGGCCCAGCCTAATGGCCTCATTTTAAAAATTACATTCCGAGGTGCTGGGAATTAGGGCTTCAACATAAGCATTTGGAGGGGATACAGTGGAGCCCTTATGCAGAGGTCTTCCCTGCCCTCAGAAACAAGGCAGTTTATGTGTCTGAGGTGAGTTCCAGAGCCCTGTGGACGCCTTCATTCTCAGCTTAAATGCTGGCGCTTCGTTCTTCATCACCCTGTTTCCGCACTAACCCGCTGCGACCCTATCGGTCCCCCGGCTTTGTGATCCTGTTGGTTTCCTATGGCTGCTGTAATGAGTCCCCACAAACCTGGTGGGTTAAAACAACACACGTTTATTCTCCAGGTGTTAGCAGGGCTGTTCTCTTCCGGAAGCTCTGAGGGAAGAATCCATTTCCTCACCTTTCCGGCTTCTAGAGCTACACCTCTTGGCTTGTGCCCCCGTCCTCTATCTTCAAAGCCCACAACAGAGCATTTTGCTTCACTATCACCTGTGCCAAATCTCCCTGTTTCTCTTTTATAAGGACCCCGATGCCTGCATGTAGAGCCCACCTGGATAATCCAGGGTACTCTTCCCTTTTCACAATCTTAACTGAATTACATCAGCAGTCTCTTTTGCCGTCAACATTCACAGGTTCCAGGGGATAGGACTTGATATCTTGGGGGCTCTTATTCAACCTACCACTGCGAGCCTTCCTCATTCATGTCCTGGCCACCCCTGTCATCCCTGGAGGGCCAGTATAGGAGATGATGCATGAGTGAAAGCCCTTGGTGAGCTGCAAAGGTTTTTTCCACCTCAGGGCCTTTGCACAGGTAATGCTGCCTGGAACATCCATGTCTTTACACACTCATTCACAGATGCCAATTCCTTCTTGTCTTTGAGGTTTTGTTACCTCCTCAGAGAGGCCTTCACATTGCTCCACCTAAACCCTGTTTTATTCTCTGTCCCAGCACTGACACTGATCACCGTTTGTAATTGCTTTATTACTTGTTGGTTTATATGTTCCTTATCTGTGTTATCCCTGTTAGACTGTTAGTTCTGTGAGATCAAGGACCTGACAAGTCCTGTTCTCTGCTCTGTCTCCGGCTCCTGGAAGCGTGCCTGCAGCATGGGTGCTCTCTAAAAGATTGTTGGATGAATGAGTGACGTTAACAGAGGACATTTCATCAGTTACACACCCATGACATGGTTTGGGTTGTATTCTTGACCTGATTCTTGAGGTACTGCCTCTGGGGATACCTGTGGTTCAGTATTCCCCAAATGCAACCATGACCTCCTTGTGGGAGGGCCGTATTTTCTAATCTCCCCAAAGCTTTCTGTCCCCATCATTGAGATCTTCACGTGCTTCTGCCCATCTTCAGGGCGTCTTCCTCAGCCCCCAGGAAACTGGCTATATTTCAATATACTCCCAAGAATTTTAGAGGAGGAAGGAACTGAATGAATAGACCCAGGGTCGGCCAACTATGACCCGCCATCTGATTTTGTGAAGAAAGTTTTCATGGAACACAGCCAGGTTCTTTCACTGATGTACTGTCGGGGTCTGCTTTCACACTATAATGGCCGGGTTGAGTGGCTGAGTCGGAGACTCTATGGCCTACAAAGCCTAATATATTTACTATCTGGCCTTGTGCAGAGAAGGTTTGCTGACTCCTGAAACAGACCATCTGATCCAAGCCCATCCACTTTATCGATGAAAACACTGAGAACCTATTTTCAGACCAGAGCCAGAACCCTGCCGTGGGCTCTTCTGGCAGATTCAGGGCTGGAATCCGGTTCTGCCGAACCCCAGACAAACCAGGCTTCTCCCACATACCCAACCATCCTCCTTAGCGCCCAGCCCCTCCCCGCCCAAACTCCCTTTCAAATCTCGGCGGTCACCCTCCTCACCAGCTTTCTCTTCAGTGTTTCAGAAAGGCCCCACCCATGTATCTTCTCCATCTCCCACCACTCGAATTGGGGCCCAACAACCTTCCTTAGCCGACTTGCTCTCTTGATGCTACAAGAAGCCCACCCCTAGGCTTTCTCTTCCCTTCTAGAATCCCTGGTCCCAACCCCACAGACCTTCTCTTCGAACACCGCAGCAAAGATTTCAATGGCCACTGCCCTGGTTGAGTTGACCGTGCCCTCCCTCTGTTCACCTCAGGCCACCCAGTTGGAGTTATCAAACCCCAGAAGGAGCTTATTGAGAATGCACGTGCCCAAAGTTAGAGAGGGAGAGAGCCAAACCATAGAGACTCTTAAAAACTGAGAATAAAATGAGGGTTGATGGGGGGTAGGATGGAGGGGACGGTGGGTGATGGGCATTGAGGAGGGCACCTGTCGGGATGAGCACTGGGTGTTGTATGGAAACCAATTTGACAATAAATTTCATATTAAAAAAAATAGAATGCACGTGCCCTGGGGCACCTGGGTGGCTCAGTCAGTTGGGCGTCCGACTTCAGCTCAGGTCATGATCTCACGTGAGTTCATGGGTTTGAGCCCCGAGTCAGGCTCTGTGCCGACAGCTCTGAGCCTGGAGCCTGCTTCAGATCCTGTGTCTCCCTCTCCCTCTGCCCCTCCCCTGCTCATGCTCTGTCTCACTCTGTCTCTCAAAAATAAATAAATGTTAAAAAAAAAAAATTTAGAATGCACATGCCCAGACCCCACCCCAGACTTGTTAAACCAAAACTCTGGGGGTGAATCAGGGCCCGGGGAATTTTCAGACATACGCACAGTACCCCGTGATTCTGTTGTGGAGCACACAGTCTAAGATTAACCACTTCACTGAGCCATGGGCTTCACAAGCCTCCTGTAGGCTTTAGTCACTGCAGACAACTTCAGAACAAAGTCGGTAGTCAATGGAACACGGTTCTCTTCAAAAATACATCAGGAGAATGCAGCCTTTCTCCTTCCGTTTCCTGCATCCTCTCCTTAACTCAAGGCCCTAGAATTCTTTCCCGTCTCCAAACTCCTCCAAAAGAAACATCACAAAATAACACTTTTCCCCCCTCTGAGTAGACAGGATAAGATTTTTAAATGAGTTGCTGGCAAAGAATTCATGTGCTTGTAAACTATTGAGGTCAGGGTGATGGAGACAGAGAGAGAAGGCAATGGTGAAAGGAGAATAGGTACAGAGAAAAGTCCAGAGCAGGCTGGAATCCTAGGGTTCAAGGTTTCTTCTTCTGGTGCTCGCCAGCTGTCTTGGTACAGGTGTTATTTTGAAGACAGCAGTGTCTCTTTCTCTCCTCTTCAGTATTCATCAGGAGCTGGCGGCGTGCCCTGGGCCTCGCACCTCGCATGAAAGGCAGAAGCCAAAGGGCAGTCTGCAGTAGAGACGGGACGCAGCCCCCCAGGGGCTGAGAGTTCTGGGCTGCGCTTGGGGGGCACCGAGCAAAGGAAAGGCCAGATGGGATGGCGGCTGCCTTGGAAAAACAACCCAGAGGAGAGTTCTCTGAGCGCTCGGGGCTGGTTTCTACAGCGACGGAGACGTGGTGACAAAAATAAGTCCGGCTCACCTGAGACAGTAGAATCCAATTCAATTCCGAGTCAGTGTGTGTTTATTGAGTGCCTGATTCAGTTTAGGTGATGGAGAGAACGAGAGAATGCGGGCGACAGCCTAAGCAGCGGGCTGACTCAGGCAGAAATTCCCTGGGAGACTGCCTCCCAGGTCCATGGGTCCAGAAACTCGATTGTATCCATTGTACCCGGTAGGAAATCGGTAAATCTTTGTCTGTCTGGTGAACAAGTATTTATTAAGTGGTTCCAGCCTGCCAGGGCCGTCCTGGGGCCGTGGCTGAATCAGTGAATCTAGCAGGCCCAGGTCCCTGCCCCCAGTGGAGTTTACATTCTTCTACTGGGGCATCTGCAAGGCCAGTGGGTAAGGTCAGTGGAGTGGGGTCTATTATAGGAGGGGTCCGCTGGGAGTGGATCATCAGGAGGAATGTTTAGGGTAGGGTAGGATTTGCTCTGTAGTTGGAAGGGTAAGTGGGGTGCGGATTTTTAAAAAGCTGGAGGCCTTACAGACAGGGGACTGAGCTGCGTGGCCGGAAATGAAAATGGTGTGCCATGGAAATTCCGTGACCAGATCAGCTCGTTCTTCTGGGGCAACAGGTGCATGCTGGTAACAGAGCACGTGCTGGGAAGTTAGACAAGAGAATGTCAGTACCACATGGGGTTATGGCACACAGGCTGTGTACTCAGACATCTTGGCTCTAACTCCTAGCTCTCACACTTGCTAACCTTGTAATCCAAGGCATGCTACTTAACCTCAATAAACGTCATTCTCCTGATGGAGAAAATAGGCGTCGTCACAACTAGCTTATAGGTTGGTCCTAAGCATTTCAAGGAGATCATGAATGGGATTAATTGAGAACGACTGTAAAAAGCTTAACTGTTGAATGTTGACATTGGATATACAGCTTGCTTTCTAGCAAACTGGAACTCGCCACCAAAAACTTGGTAGGGAGCTCAGGATGCCTGTATACAGTGAGCAGTTTGTTGCCTTAGCAACCCTCCATTTACGACCCTCTTTCCACCCCATGGCAGCCCTGCTGGACTGAACGGCAGCACTGGGGTCAAGGTGAGGCAGGAGAGGTGCCTAGAACATATTTGCATGACCTGGTCTCCTTCAATTTTGCACCCTGAGTGCCCTGCTTGCCTCAGCCTAACCATGGTTCTGCCGAATACAGGAAACATTTTTGGTCTGCACATTTGTGTGAAATCTGCATTTCTCAAAGTGTGTTCTTTGGTCTACTTAAATCAGCATCATAGGGGCTGCTTATTAAAATTATATTTGTGGGGGATGCCTGGGCGGCTCAGTCAGTTAAGCGTCCGACTTTGGCTCAGGTGTGATGATCTCATGGTTCATGAGTTTGAGCCCTGCGTCGGGCTCTGTGCTGACGGCTCAGAGCCTGGAGCCTGCTTCGGATTCTGTGTCTCCCTCTCTCTCTCTGCCCCTCCCCTACTTGCACTCTGTCTCTCTCTCTCTTTCAAAAATAAAAAATAAAAATAAACAAATAAAAAATTATATTGGTGGACCTGACAAAATCAGCATCTCTGGAGATGAGGTGGGTGGGGCGGGTGTGCATTTTAACACACACACACACACACACACACACGCACACGCACATTCCCAGGCCCTCCACCAACCCTAGAGCAGAAGTTCTTTTTGTGTGTGTGTGTGATAATAATAGCATTATTTTATCTTTTTTTATTTTTTATTTTTTAAAATTTACATCCAAATTAGTTACCATATAGTGCAACAATGATTTCAGGAGTAGATGCCTTAATGCCCCTTACCCACTTAGCCCATCCCCCCCTCCCACAACCCATCCAGCAACCCTCAGTTTGTTCTCCATATTTATGAGTCTCTTCTGTTTTGTCCCCCTCCCTGTTTTTGTGTTATTTTTGCTTCCCTTCCCTTGTGTTCATCTGTTCTGTGTCTTAAAGTCCTCATATGAGTGAAGTCCTATGATATTTGTCTTTCTCCGACTAATTTCACTTAGCATAATACCCTCCAGTTCCATCCATGTAGTTGCAAATGGCAAGATTTCATTCTTTTTGATTGCCGAGTAATACTCCATTGTGTATATATGCCACATTTTCTTTATCCATTCATCCATCGATGGACGTTTGGGCTCTTTCCAGACTTTGGCTCTTGTCAATAGTGCTGCTATAAACATGGAGGTGCCTGTGTCCCTTCGAAACAGCACCCCTGTGTCCCTTGGATAAATGCCTAGTAGTGCAATTGCTGGGTCATAGAGCAGTTCTATTTTTAGCTTTTTGAGGAACCTCCATACAGTTTTCCAGAGTGGCTGCACCAGCTTGCATTCCTATAGAGCAGAAGTTCTTTGCGTGTGACCCCAGACCAGCAGTATCTACATCACACAGAAACTCATTAGAAATGCAGATTCTTGTCTACCTCCCCAAGCTACTGGATCAGACACCTTGTGGGTGGGGCCCAGCAATCTGTATTTTAACAAGCCCTCCAGATAATTTTGATGTGCAATGAAGTCACCCCTTGGGTGTGGGGGGGGGGGGGGTAAAAACTGCCAGTATCCAGCCCCATCGTAGATGAATTCAATCAGAATCCCTGAGATAGGGCTCCCCGGCCAACCCAGCGATCCTAATGGGAGGACAGAGTTTGTAATCATCACTGGAAGAAACAGGAAGTTGGCACAAATGTGTTACACTTACAAAGTACGGTCAGCCTGGGGCAGGGTCTCAGTTAATTCTTGCAACAAGCTGGCCCCTGCTGTGGTCTCCTTAGCTGGTGAGGAACCTGAGACTCCCGGAGCTTCGGGGGTGTGGCCAGGCCCCCAGGCGCCGGCAGTTGTGCGGGCTGTGCTGGGCAGAGCCACCTGGCTCCGGGAAGACTGCGTGGGGTCTTGGATCTTTGCTGTTGGAAGCGTGGTGCTCAGGCAGAGCTGGGGCTGGGAGAGCTCCACGAGGGGAGCCAGGGGAGATGGGAGGGGAGATTCGGAGGACACCTTAGGGCCGGATCCAGAATGGGGAGTCCCAAGTACCAATAACCCCAGGCGTTTTTTGGGTTTTCTACTAAGTGCCAGCCCCTGTGCTTGGTGCTTTAAGTGAGCCATCTCCTGTGTGTTCACATGATCTCTGAGGGAGATAACACTCGCAGGATAGTCACACGGTATCCCTGTTTTGCAGATGAGGAAACTGAGGCCCAAAGACTCCGGAGAGTCTGCCCCGGGGTCGCCGGTGCGGTCACCCGTGCGATCAGGATGTCTCCAAAGGTCCTCCCACCACACGGGGATTCAGAGTCAGGGTCCCCAGGGAAAGCGGGGTGGGGGTGGGGGGGCTCAGGGGCGGGGGTGGGGGGTGGGGGCCGGCGAGCAGGAGGTGGGGCTGAGCCGGCAGCCCCCGCCACCCGGCCGCCCTAACGCTCTCGCGTCCTCCCGCGCAGGCCCTTCCTCGTGCTGCCGCCGCTGATGGAGTGGATCCGGGTGGCCGTGGCGCACGCCGGCCACCGCCGCAGCTTCTCCATGGACAGCGACGACGTCCGCCAGGCGGCCCGGCTGCTGCTGCCCGGCGTGGACTGCGAGCCGCGCCAGCTCAGGTAGGGCCGGGCGGGGGCGCAGCGAGGGGCGTCCTCCCCGGGGGGGGGGGGGGGGCGGGACCGCCGGCCGAGCCCCGCCCGGCGCCCGCCGTGCGCCCCGCAGACGGTTGAAATGACAGACGCGGGCTTGAGGCTAAGCGGGTCCCCGCACTTCCAGGGATGGAGGAGGACGGGAGCAAGGCGTGTTGGGAACGCTCCGCTCTTGGATGACCAGTAATCGGCCTGCCTGTTTCTGTTCACATTCTTTGAGTCTCATTCTCCTCCTCTCCCTCCCTCTCTCCCTCTTCCCTCACTCCAAGAGAAAGAAATCATGGTCTTCCTGTAGTTTTCCAACAAAATCTTGCACAGTTAAATTGCTGGCTGGGTGAAAGCACATCTCTGCTTTTTCACATCCGTAGGGATGGCGGGAGCCCTCTATTTCCCGCGCCTGTAACCAGGTCTCTCCCCCATCAGGGTGGGAATTTTTCTTGGGCCACTCGGGGACCCCCTCCTCCCGTGCATGGGGGCTCATTTTTATCCAAAGCAAAAGAAAGAAAATAAACCACTCAGCTGAGTCAAAACCTGGGTCTAAATGCAAAACAGCAGGAAGCTCAGAGGTGTGTATGCATATGTGTGCTGTCTTCCTTCCGGGTGGTCATTGTCACTATTTTCTTTCTATTTTTCTTTCTTCCTCCCCCCGGCTTTATTAATATATAGTTGACATATAACATTGTGGACCTGTAAGGTGTACAAGCTGTTGGTTTGATACATTTATATATTGCAACATGATTACCACCTTTAAGAGTGTTGGCTAACACCTCCATTCCATCACATGATGACCATTTCCTTTTTGGGGTGAGACCATTTAAGACCCACTTTCTTAGCAATAGCAACTTTCAAGTATATGATACAGTATTATTGGCTATAATCACCATACTGTAGATTAGATCCCCAGAACTTAGTCATCTTATAAGAGGAAGTTGGCACCCTTGGACCAACATGTCCCCATGTCTCCCACCCCTGGTAACCACCATTCTACTCTCCGTCTCTCTCAGCTCTGTTTAGAGTCCACATATAAATGAGAGCACACAGTATTTGCCTTTCTCTGTCTGACTTATTTAACTTAGCATAATGCCCTCAAGATCCATCCAAGTTGATGGAAACGCTAGGGTTTCCTTTCTTCTCGTGGCTGAATAATATATTCCATTATGTACGTATATATTTTTCTCACATCTTCTGTCTCCATTCATCCATTGATACTTAGGTTGTTTCCATATCTTGGCTATTGTGGCTAATGCTGTATTTGAACGTGGGGGTGCAGATGTCTCTTTGCAATCCTGTTTTCATTTCCTTTGGATATCAACCTACAAGTGGGATTACTGTATCCCATGGTAGTTCTATTTTTAATTTTTTGAGGCACTTTCACACTGTTTTCTATCATGGAATGGTGGCTTTACCAATATACATTTCCACCAAGAGTGCCCAGGGGTTCCCTTTTCTCCACATCCTCACCAACACTTGTTATTTCTTAGCTTTTGGATAGCTAGCCATTCTAACAAGGGTGTGCTGGTAACTCATTGTGATTTTGATTTGCATTCCTGAGCATGTGGGGTTTCTAAACAGTTTGGGTTTTTTTTTCCCCTTAGTGTGTGAGGTCTCTGAGTTCTTGGGTGTCTGTGTCCCTGAAGTGTAAAATTTCTGAGCTGTTGGGGGTCTGTATCCCAGATTTGGGGTCTCCCAGCCATTTAGTATGGTCCACGCAGGATTGGAAGTCCCTCGATTCTTTGTGGGTTCTGCATCCTGGATGTGTGGACTCTGAACCCAGAGGGAGAGTTCTCTGAGCTGTTTAAAGGGTCTGTATCAATGTGTGAGATCTACTGGCTGGTTGGAGCCTTTGTTCTTGAGGGCCCTGAACTGGCTGCCTGTTTCCCCAGGTGTAAGGCCTCTGGCTATCTGGGAGTTTGTATTCTCGGTATATGATCTGCAAGGCAGCTTCAGGTATGTGTCCAAGATATGTCCATCTGTAGGTCTCTGTGCTGTTTCTGTATCTGTTTTCAGATTGTGAGGTCTCTGAAGTATTAGCCAGTCTGTACACAGAGTATAGCATTCTGAACACTTGGGTATATGCATCCGATAGAGTGAATCCCTTGAGCCATTTGCTGGTCTTTGCAGGTCTATGTTTATGAGCTGTGTGGGCATCTTTGTTCAGAGTATGAGAGCTCTGAGACGTTCGGGTGTCTTGTCCGAGGTGTGAGTTGTTGAGCAGTTTGAGGGTCTTCATATCAGAGTTTGAGGTCTCTGAGTTGTTAAATGTTTCACATCCATCTGCTATTGGGTATTTGTGAGGAAGAGTGGAGTTTCTGAACTTTTTGATGGTCTGTGTTTCAAGATACAAATTTAAAATATGTAAAGAACTCATACAAGTCAGTAACAAAAAAACAATCTGATTATAAAATGGGCAGAAGATCTGAATAGGCATATTCCCAAAGAGGACGTCCAGATGGCCACCAAGCACATGAAGAGTTACTCAGCATTGCTCCTCATCCAGAAAATGCAAATCAGACCCACAGGGAGATATCCCCTGACACCAGTCAGAATGACTATTAGCAAAAAGACAAGAAACAGGTGTCGGCGAGGATGTGGAGGAAAAGGAACCCTCGTGCAGCGTTGGTGGAAATGCAGACTATGGCAGCCACCGTGGAAAACGGTAATGGAGGTGCCTCAAAAAATTAAAATTAGGGTTACCACAGGATGCGGCAATGCCACATTGCTGGGTATCCAGCCGAAGAAACAAAAACACGAATTGGAAAAAATACATATGCATCCCTATGTTTACTGCACATTATTTATAAGCTAAAACATGGAGACAACCTATGTCCATCGATGGATGAATGGATAAACAAGATGTGGTGTTTATACACAGTGGAATACGATGCAGCCATAAAAACCAATGAAATCTTGGTTTGCAACAACATGGACGGACCTTGAGGGTATTAGGCTAAGTGAAGTGAGTCACACAGAGAAAGACAAATACCACATGCTTTCACTTATGTGTGGAATCTAGGGAAGAAAAAAAACAAAAACCCAGACTCATAGATACAAAAAACAGATTAGTGGCTGCCAGAGGAGGGTAATGAGCAGCAGGCAAAATGGGTAAAGGGATTAAAAAGTCCAGGGCGCCTGGGTGGCACAGTCAGTTAAGCTTCCGACTTCAGCCAGGTCACGATCTCGCGGTCCGTGAGTTCGAGCCCCGCGTCGGGCTCTGGGCTGATGGCTCAGAGCCTGGAGCCTGTTTCCGATTCTGTGCCTCCCTCTCTCTCTGCCCCTCCCCCGTTCATGCTCTGTCTCTCTCCGTCCCAAAAATAAATAAATGTTGAAAAAAAAAATTAAAAAAAAAAAAAAAAGTCCTGGGGCGCCTGGATGGCTCAGCTGGTTGAGTCTCTGACTTCAGCTCAGGTCATGATCTCGTGGCCTGTGAGTTTGAGCCCCACGTCAGGCTCTGTGCTGACAGCTGGGATCCTGAAGCCTGCTTCGGGTTCTGGGTCTGCCTCTCAATCTGCCCCTTCCTCACTCACACTGTCTCAAAAATGAATTAATGTTTAAAAACAATTTTAAAAAAAAGTACAGGCTTCTAAGTTTAAAATAAGTAAGTCACGGGGATGAAGAATATAGTCAGTAATATGTATTAACTGGGGCGCCTGAGTGGCTCAGTCGATTGAGTGTCCAACTTCCACTCAGGTCATGATCTCACAGTTCGTGAGTTTAAGCCCTGCGTTGGGTCCTGGGCTGACAGCTCAGAGCCTGGAGCCTGCTTCGGATTCTGTGTTCCCCTCTCTCTCCGCCCCACCCCTGCTTGTGCTCTCTCTCTTTCAAAAATGAATAAACATATAAAAAATTTTTAATAATAATAATACGTATTAACTTTGTAAGATGACAGATGGTAACCACACTTATGGTGGTAACTATTTCACAATGTATAACAAGTGTTAAATCACTGTATTATGTACATCTGAAGCTAATATAATACATCGGTCATGCCTCAAAAAATAAAAATAAATTTAGAAAACACCTTAGGACAGACATCTTCAAAGATTTCAGAGGCCTCACACCCTGAACACATACTCGAGATACTTCAGAGGCAAACTTTGAAACCCACACCTTAATGAGTTTGCAGACCTCATACCTTGAATACAGAAGCCCAGAGGCCACAGATTCAAACTTGGAACACAAACCCTCAAAGAGCTTAGAGACTTCACACACTGAACACACATTGTGAAAGACTTTGAACTCATACATAGTCACTATTTTCAAATCCCCACTGTGCACCCGATGAGAAACTGCCCTTCCTCTGAAATCCATCTGGCCCAATCGTGTGACCAGGCCACAGAGATTTCCACCCTTCTGATCTGATTGGGGTCTTCCAGGAAATAGAGGGTTTACAGCATAAAATAGAGCCCGCCCCCACCCCGGAAACCCCAAAGATGCCCCTTGGCCCAGGAACATACGGGGGCTGATCAAGTCACCATTGCTGGCCTTTATTAAATGCTTTACCATATTCTGGGCACTGTTTGAAGTGCTTTACACAGATTCATTAATATCTAATATTCTCCAAACCTTACGAAGTGGATACTGTTACTATGTCCACTTTACAGATAAGGAAACTGAGGCACAGATAGGTTAAGTAACATGCCCCAGGTCATAGGACTTGTAAGTGGTGAAGCCAGGACATGGATGTAGGTGCCCCAGACCCCCAGGCCCGTAGTTCTAACCACTCAGGTTTCTGTCTAGGCAGCTCCTGCCCACACTGTCATCCCATAAGGGATGACCTTGTCACCTAGAATAACGGCAGGTCTTGGGGAGATGCTAAGGGGCAGCCATTTATTTAGCACCTACTGTGTGCCAGTTATCTCCCCATTTTACAGATTAGGAGGCTGTTGGTGGGACACTTTATAGATGGAGGTACCAGGGGTGGGATCCTTGTGGCTCATGCTCCAAAGCCCATCCTTTGCCCACTAGACTCCCCTGCTCCCTGTGTCCTCGGGGTGGCACCTTATCTGCCTGCTTTCTCCCACCACCCTTGCCTGCCATCACCAGCTCGAATCTGACTTGACCTTGAGGCTCCAGCTCTTCTCTTTGCAGCAGTCCTGAGTCTGCTGCGTGTCAGGCAAAGTAAGGTATTGGACACCTACTGTGTGCCAGGCACTGTCTTCGTGGCATGCAGTCGCCAACAATTGTGCAAGGCAGACTTTTTTATCCCATTTTACAGATAGGAAGACTGAGGCTAATGGAGGTAATGGAACTTGCCTGAAGTCACACAGCTACTGTGAGGCAGATGAGTTCTAGAATGGAGGACCTGGCCAGTGGAGGTAACAACACTGTCTCCTTGGCTCTCTCCCCTCCCCCCACTCCCAGACATTCACCTTCCAAGTTGCCAGGTAGGCTCCAGGTTCTGAGCCCAGCCGAGCTGAGCTCGCTTCTCTAAGTAAACAGTCCTAGAAAAGTGCGGGTCATTGGGGCTTCTAACAAACGCAGGAACTTGGGATCTCGGTGCTGGTGACTAGAGTGTCAGTGACTATTAGCACATATAATTACCTACCAGCTGGCCGAGGTTTCCTGGTGGGAGGCAGCCTGGATACCAGCTGGGACAGAGCAACCAGAGTCAAGGATTCTCAGGTCTGATGCTAGTACAGCCATTGATTTTCAGAGTGACCTTGGCCAAATGCTGCTGGAGCTCTGCTTTTGTCTTTATTCGGCTACAGTAAAGCCTCACCATGGCGATGGGGTTTATTCAAAAGGAACACCATTTGATGCGGCTGCAGTTTGTAAGCTGACAGGGGTGACCCATTTATTCTTCCTTAATTAAAATATCAGATAATGTAAACCTGGGAAATTCAGCCTTTTATTTCTTCTCTTTTGCCTCTCCTTTGGGAGGTGGGGGAGGGGGCCCGTAGAATAAAAGAAAGAACAAATAATACATGCGGGCAGGGTTTTACATTTTCTTATTAATAATTGGTCTTGAAACAGTTTAGAAGTACACAGAGTAAATCCTGTTTATTTCCCTGTATTTGTAAGAGGCAATTTTTCTGCTCCAGAGTGGGGCTGTGTTAAAATAATGATAATAAGGGATGTTCTCAAATCCTATCTTAGCTGATCAACAGCATCTACCAACAGGATTTAGGGGTTATTAGAACGATGAGCTCACTCCAGGAAACAGTTACTTTTTGCAAGTATTTCTTAAATTCAAAACAGATTTTGAGCTGTCCCAGAATGGATAAGTTTAGGGAGCGGTAAGGTGCAAAGGGTATCAGGATGGGATTCAGGAGACCAGGGTCGTTATGTTCTTTTCTTTCCTTCCCTCTTTTGTTACATTTACTGAGAACTTACTAGGTGCCAAACGACACTCTCGATGCTCTCATCTGGGTCTGCTGCTGTGTAACAGGTGACTTCGCCCATCTCACAGGACAAGTTTGCTTTGTGGGGTGGGGAACCCCAGAAGGGAGCCGAGTATGAATTTAATGAATTGAACCCTGCTTGACCTCTACTTTAAAAAAAAAAATTTTTTTTTAAATTTTGAGAGACTGAGCACGAGTTGGGGATGTGCAGAGGCGGAGGGAGACCCAGAACCTGAAGCGGGCTCCAGGGTCTGAGCTGTCAGCACAGAGCCCGATGCAGGGCTCGAACTCCATGAACCTCGAGATCACGACCTGAGCCAAAGTCAGATGCTTAACCAACTGAGCCACCCAGGCGCCCCTGATCTGCTGCTTTTAACCCTTCTGAGGTCTCCCGGACACCTTTTGAGGTTAACAGGCTTTTCCCATTTGTCCAGTTTGGGTCAAACTGGGTTCTAAGGTGAAGGTTGCACCCCAACAGTACCTGTCCTAAAATTCTGGTGCCTCCCACATAGCCTCTAATGACAGCTGGAGGTTCAGGTTTGTTTATCAACATGTATGGGGGTGCTGGTGGTCCGTGACGCCCTGTAGGGGGCATAGGGAGGCCACGTCAGGGCCATAGCATCTGGTGATCACCGAGTCATCTAGGAGACAGGCATTGTGCTGCTGGAGCTGTTGGCCCTCTTTCCCATGAACATCTGTGGCCCTTTAAGAAGAGTATCACCCCGTGAGGGGACTTCCGGCCCTTGTGTCAGAAGGAGAGACGCTCTCCATCATTCTCCACCCATCTGTATGGAACCAGGCCTTGTTCTGGGCTCGGCGGTGGGGGGGGGGGGGGCGGACAAGGACCCCAGGACTTAGGCACCACTGGGGAAATGCAGGCAATAAACAATAGTGACAAATGGGCAAGATGATCTCACATAGTCTGAGTGCTGCAAAGACAGGGAAGCAGTGTGGGGTAGATAGGGATTGAGGAGGGAGGGGCGGATGGTTGGTATTCAGAGAGCACCTTGGGCTCCCAAGGGGAAAGACACTGCCACACTCCTGATTTAAAGGTACACTTGGTATCTTAGGCAGAAGACCGGGAAAAAAACTGGGGGGAAAGGGTTCCATCCGGAGCCACATCCACGCCAGCCATTTCCCTCGGTCATTTCCATATCCACCTCTGAATCCAGACCTGGAGGCCTCCCCATTCCCTCCCTCAGAAGGTCACCTGTGGAAGTGGAGCACCTGGGCCCTGGCATGGCTCTGTGGGCCCCGGAAGGCTCCCCAGCCTCTCACCGAGTCAAGAGCTGTTCTCTCTTCTTCCTTGGAGTGCCCTTGTCCTTGATTGGCTCTGGAAAATTCCTGCAGCTCCCCACGGCCTCTCCAGAGGGGCTGGCATTGGAAGGACAGCCACAGAATGCCAGTCCCTTCCTCACTTCCAGCGGACATTAAATCTATGCTTCAGGCTCCATGGTGACCTGGTGGAGCCACTGCTGTCCCCACACTGATGTCAGTGCATTAGCGCCTCCTGGAAGACCGGAAACTGCCCTCTCCCTGATCCCAGGAGAGTCATGGTGAGGCTAGCTGTTCTCCCCTAACAGTGTCAGGGACAGGCCATGAAGCCTGCTCCAAGAGCTGAGCTAGCAAGGCTGTCCTGCTCTCAGCAGGCACAGACCGAACACCTTCTGTGTGGCTGACATCCCATGTGTGTCCCCCATGGCCAGGTGGGGGAGAGGCATGTCCCCAAGTAATTACAGAAAATTCTGGTAACTATTATAGGGCAGTAAAGATCTGGCTCCAGGAGAGCTGGAAACATACGAGGTAGCTTTGATCTTAATGCTGACGAATGAACAGATTGATCAGGTGGAGAAAGTGAAGAGAGGAGAGGAAGGGAAGTCAGTCTACACGGAGGGGACCACACAGGGGTCCTCAGGGTGGGAGCTCGGGTTGGAGGAAACCTAAGGAATTCACACCATTCAAGCACCACCCCCCTGAGCACCTCCTGAGGGCCAGGCTCCGGACCAGGCACCGAAAATAGGGCTGAGCTCATCTGACTGTATATGCAGGACGTAGGAGCCGTCACAGACTTTTAAGCAGGGAGATGACATCAGATTTGTAGTTTAGAAGGAAGGGCTGGTGGCTGTGTGGATAATGAGCTGAGGCGCGCAGGGGTAGGACCAGAGTCCAGAAGCTGTTTCGGGAACCCAGGTGAGAGCCGCAGGCAGTCAGACTGAGAGGTGGGTAGGGCCGGAGACCCAGTGAAGGTGGAAGCAGCAGGACTTGGTGATGTATGTGGGGTGAGGGAGTGAGGGGTATCAGGCATGGCTCTGGCAGCCGTGGGCTGGGGTGTTTGGTGCTTCCTGGGGACAGAGATCCAGTTTGGGAAGATGAACAAGTCCCCAGGACAGACAGTGGTGATGGTGTCATGACAATAGGAAGGTACTTCATGGCACCGAATGCGCACACTTTAAAATGTTTAAAACGGTAAATCAGTGTTGTATATATTTGACCACAATTTCTTTCAATGGCTGTCGTGTGTTACCAAATGAAAGAGACGATGCAGGATAGTGTCTAAGGTGTCACCCTTGTGTGAAGTATGCACGTGTATTTGCTATCCATGTTGGGCTGTCTCTGGAAGGGTAGATAACGAAGCCAGTAACCAGGGTCATATCCACACCCGCGGAGGAGAACTGGAAAATGAGCGTATGGGACTCCTGTGGCTGCTGTAACAAAATACCACAGACAGGACGTCTTAAAACAACAGACACATTGGTCTGGAGGCCAGAAGTCCAAAATCAAGGGCCATGTTCCTTCCAGATTGTCTGGAGGAGGATCCTTCCTTTCTTCTTCCAGCTTCTAGAAAAGCCAGCTATTCCTTGGCTTATGGCAACACAACCCCAGTCTCTGCCTCCTCCTCACATGGCCTTCTCTCTGTCCAAATTTTCATCTTATGGGGACACCAGTCATGTTGGATTGGGACCCACCCCCGTGACCACATCTTGATTTGCTTACGTCTAGAAAGACCCTATTTCCAAGTAAAGTCACATTCACATGTAAAGGGGTGGAGGGTTAGGACATCAACATATTGAAAGGGGACATAATTCAACCCATCACACTGGGGGACAGAGATGGCAGGGAAACCCATGTGACTGTTGCATTCTGTAGCATGTGGTAACCTATTCCCCTCACCAAATTTTTTACATTAAAGATTCACCCTGAGGTTTCTGTCTTGAGAGGGTGTGTAGCTTAGGGATGCTTTTAACAAATAGAGGACAAGGACAATATGAGCTAAGTAATAATGGATTCAGTTTTGAAAATGTCAAAGACAAGTTGCCATGCCAGCTGGTTGTCTGCAGAAATGAGAGAGTCCATGTAGGGCTTCTCCACCAGAGCAAGGTTGCCAGTGAGTCAGGTGCTCCCCGAGCATCTAACAAAGAGGAAGCAGAGCTCAGTGGTTAGGAGTGTAGGCCTTGCAGCCTGACTACCTGGGTTCGAGTCCTGGCTTGACCATTTACTCTCCATATGACCTTAGGCAAGTTGCTTACCTCTCTGGGCCTCAGTTTCTATCTCTGCAAAATGGGGACAACCGAATGCCCACCTCATGAAGTTGTAGGAAGGATCCAGTAAAATAACGTATTTATTAGCACCATGTAGCATGTAAACCACATAGTATACTTGTGTCATGGTAAATGCACATCGGATATTAGCGATTATCTTTATTTCTCCACTCTGGACCCAGAAGGTTACCTCCTGGTTACCAAAAACAATAGCCTCAGCTTCCTCTGGTAGAGAGCGGAAATAAGTGTCTCAATGACATGTGGTGGTATACCATCTGGGATATGGTTTGTAGCCCAGGCTGAGGCCTCTACCCTCCTCTCTCTGCTGGTGAGCCAGCCCCCCGAGGGTGCAGGAAGAGATTCAGCCCGGCCAACTGGCCAGGGGGCCACTCTCCCATCCCAGTGACAAGTAGGAGATTTTGAAGGCCATCAATGGTTAGACAACCACACTTCTTCAAAGCAATCGAGCGCCCATCACCAGCTGCATTTGTGACCTGAGGTGGGGTCAGTAGTGAGAAGAGACAGCAGAAGGAAAGGAGAATGTATGTGGACAAAGGCAGATATGGCTCCCCATTGGCAGGGCCTTGCCCCAAGTGAGCAGAAGTTAGGGAAGAGGTTAGGGGGCATAGAATATTCTAGAAGAAAGGGTCTTGCAGCATGGACTTTATCTCAGGCAGCTGGCTTACTTGGCTAGGGCAGATATCAGATACCTGAGGGGTGCCTGGGTGACTCAGTCAGTTAAGCATCCGACTTCGGCTCAGGTCGTGATCTCACAGTTCATGGGTTCAAGCCCCGCATCGGGCTCTGTGCTGACAGCTCGGAGCCTGGAGCCTGCTTCGGATTCTGTGTCTCCCTCTCTCTCTGCCCCTTCCCCACTCACACTCTGTCTCTCTGTCTCTCAAATACAAATAAATATTTTGAAAAAAGAAGAGGAAGAAGAAGAAATCAGATACCTGAATTCTGGGGCCTACCACAGAGCTTGACATTTAGTTGGGGCCCAGTAGAATGAATGAATGAATGAACGAATGAATGATGCAGAAGGTTGTTACTGTGCTGCTACTGTACTAAATGACTAAGACTTTTCCTGGCCTGACACAGATGAGAATAGGCTTCGACATGGGAGACGTGGGTAAGCAAGTGTCGAGCTCAAAGAGAGGTCGCACTAAGAGGCCTTTGGGGGCAACGCTGGCAGATGGGTGGCCACTGATGTCACAGGTGCGGGTGAGAGCATCCCAAGGAAGGGACTGAAGAAGAGGCCTCACCGTGACACGAGGGAAGAGAGGCCCTAGGCCAGAGAGGAGGCAGCGGTCACCAAGGGAACCAAGACGGAGAGGGCCCGCCGGAACCCCAGGTTGCTGTGCCAGCACAGAAGATGCAGACGAAAGGACGCCACCGGGCATGCCGGTGAGGGCAGCACAGCACCCTTTGCTTTCTGCAGCCTGGCGTGGGCGGAAACCATATTGCAGGCGACAGACAGTTTGCCAACACTTGGAACTTGTTCTGAGCTTTCCAAGTGTTAAAAGCAAAACAGAAACACAGTTGATGCTTCACGGCAACACAGAGAACTACATCTTAAATGGCATTTGGGGCTCGCTTCCAAATTGGAGCTTCCGATCCCAGCTGGCAGTTGTGAGGGTGTGTACTTTGCCATATGGGATTTGGCTTCCTGGGAACAGGGACCTTTTTTTGTTTTGTTTTGTTTGGCCTCCTCTTGAGTCTGTTAAATTTCTGTCCAGGGTGCTTTATTTACTTAGCTGCTAGCAAATCTCTCAAATTCTAGTTTAAAATAATACTTACACAGGAATATTCTCTTCCCTTAGCCATTAGGCAACCGTACTCATTCAAAGGCATGTACTTAGTACAAAGTACTTTGTTCAAAACCATGACAACAAAGGTGCTTTGGGTAAGAGCGAAGGAGCAGGTCCCAATCACTCAGCAAGTTTCTAGGCATCACGATGTTCTGTTGTCTGTGCCATTTTTCCAGAATGAACTTCCTTTTCATCAGCGCATTAAATTTCTCTATAAAACATTAAGAATCACCAGACTTGATGATCTCCAAAGGCCTGTCTAGCCCTGAAGATTATTCAGTCTTGTGGCCTAACATTAGGCGTGCACATGGGAATGACACTTTTACCTGTGGGGGAAACTGAGGCATGAAGAAGGTGAAAGAAACGGGTAGAGGTTCAGCTCACGGTCTCTCCTGTATGTTAGCAGATGATAGAGGAACTAACAATCAAGAAACTGCCTGGGCCAGACACTGTCCTGGGTGCTTCTCGTGCTCTGCTCCATTCAGCTCTATGAAAGGGCTCGATTTTCCTTTGCACATCTGAGAACACTGGGACTCCAGGAGGTTCATAAACCTACCCACTATCACATGTAGAATGTGTCCTGTCTTGGATTTGAACCAAGTCTGTCTACAGACTCCAAAGCCCCATTCTCTCTGCTGAAGGGGGTAGCTCCAGTCAAAGAATCAACATCAGGAGGTGTGAAAGTAACTTTGAATGAGGCCCACCTCGTACAGTCTCCAGCCTTAGAATCCCTTAGAAATTCAGATGCTGGGCCCCTGGGTGGCTCAGTCAGTTAAGCATCCGACTTCGGCCCAGGTCGTGATCTCAAGGTTTGTGAGTTCGAGTGCCGCATCGGGCTCTGTGCTGACAGCTCAGAGCCTGGAGCCTGCTTTGGATTCTGTGTCTCCCTCTCTGTCTCTGCCTCCCCCCCACTCATGCTCTGTCTCTCTCTTTCTCACTCAAAAATAAACTAACATTAAAAAAAAAGAAGAAGAAATTCAGGTGCATGGCAGCCTCTTGTGCAAATCTAACATAGCTGTTGACCAGTGCCAAAGATGCCTGTGAAGGCTTAACGTGGAAATACGCTACCACATGGCCAAGAAACCTATGAAGAGGGCTGAGCCTTACTTATAACCCTGAAGTGCATTCAAAACCACACCTAGGCATGCCTTTCACACCCATCAGGTCAGCAAAAAAGTGACAGTCTGATGATACCAGATTTGAGCAAAGATCTAGAACAGTCAGAACTCCAATACATCACTGAAGGGGACTCTGAGTCCACTTTCAAGGAAACTTGGAAACACATAATTCTACTCTTAGGTTTATACCCTAGAGAAACTCCTCCACATGGAAATCAGGTGTTCATTTTGTGTTTATAATTGCAAAATGAAGAAAAGGGAAAAGAAACAAGCTGTCTACAAGAGAAGGAGTAAATGTTCATTCAATGTCATACCGAGTAGCAAGGAAAGTAAATGAACCAGATCTACATGTTATTACACAGTCAAATCCCAGAAATGTAATATTGTGTTAAAAAAAAAAAAAGCAAATCGAGACAGGATTTGTGTAGTGTGCTAACATTTACATAAAGTTTACCAACATGCAAAACAGTCTATATATTATCAGGAATTTAATAAAAGCAATAAAACATCTAAAGCATGCATGAGGATGATAAATTCAACCTGATGAGATAGGGTAATCTCAGGAAGTAGATGAAATGATGGAATCAGGAGGGGGGTCTAAGGGACTTTGTAATTATAATGCTTTATATATTTATAAATATAATGGTAAGCATATAGGTGGTCATTGTATTGCTTTTTCTTTTATGTGTGCCTAAATTAATTTATTAACAATAAAAGTTACTTAGCCAGTGTTTGCAACAGCATATTTAGAAGGCCAGTTATGGGATATTAATAAGCATTATTTAAAAAAAAGTGTTAAGCGGTTCAAATTTGGGGAACACTGGCAAAGTAAAATTAAATAGGCTTAAAAAAAAACAAACTTTCTCCATGCTTTTAACATGCTGTGTTTCTTGTAAATCCCAAAGAGAAGGTTATCCTGTTTAAATATTTTACCATAGAACAAGGGTTGGCAAACCAGAGCTGTCTGCCACCTATTTTTACAAATAAAATTGCCTGGACAAACAGCCATACCCATTTGCTTATTATATAGCCTGTGGCTGCTTTCACACTTTGCTTTCACACAGTGGCAGAGTTGAGTACTTATGACAGAGACCGTATGGCCCACAAAGCCTAAAATATTTCCTAGTCGGCCTTTTACAGAAATCATTTCTGCACCCATCATAGAGCATCCTATGGGGCTGTTGTCACTGGGAATGTTGGAATTGTAACACTCAAACTTTGCTCTCATACCACGGGAACAGGTGTGTGTGTGTTTGTGAAAATTGTTAAATAGAAGACCATTAGTTCTTTCTAGATTCCTTGGGGGATGGGGTGTGTGCTTGTCTCTTTGAATCTCCAGCACCTAACATAATAGGTAGCGGGTACTTAGCACTTGCTGTGTGCTTTCCTGAACTGATTTTAATTTAAAAACCGGTTGCGGAATGGATTCATTAGCATACAGATTCATTAGGTGTAACAGACATGCAAAATACCTGTAGTTTGGATAAGAGAGGAGTTTAAAATTCTCCCTCGCACAAGAATCCAGGCATAAGCAGTCGGGGCTGTTATGGCGTCTCCACCTCAGGGACCCAGGCACCTTCCCTCTTGTTGCTCCACCATTCCTTAGGTGCTACCTTCCTCTGCGTGGTGCCATATGGCTGGTTCCACCCACCGGGACTTCCTCTCTGCCTCTTGGGCAGAGGAAAAGTAGAAGGATAGAGCAGACCCCGGAGACTGCACACATCACTTCCCCTTACTTCCTGTTGGTCAGCACTTAGTCATTTGGCCACATCTGATCGTCAGGGAGCTGGGGAGTTATCATCTTTCTCTGGGCAGCTAAAAATTCAGGTCCTATAACAATACATGAAGGAGATAAAGAACTCTCTGAGGGACTATAACCAGTCTCTGCCAAAAAGGGATACGTTAAGGCCTTGCCAAAATTAGGGGTGACTCTTTTCTCTAAAGGATAGGCTTTATTTTCGACTCTTTTAAAATAAGCCATGATGCCAAAGCAAGAGATGTGTAATGATGCTTCATTTTCTACTCAAAATCACATGACAGCACATTCAGAAATGAGCACACTAGGTTCATTCTCCTGGGTGTTTGTAGCCCTTGCATTTGAGAGACATCTTTTTTCACATATTTGAATGGACCCAGAATTTGTTTTGCAGGGAGGCAAACACAGTGGGTTTTGCCTCTAACTGGCCATCTACTTCTAAAGAGGAGAAAGGTTCCAGGCCCCTTGGGATCTCTCCCAAGGCAGAAAAGATTAGCTGGGAGGAGCACGTGGACTCACACTTTCTTTACCTTATCCGAGTCAGGTTAATGAGCCGGCCCTTCTCTGTACTTTGGTATAGCAGCATTAAACAGCAGGTAGACACCATTTTTGGACAAAGATTTCTCCTAGGAACTTTGCACTGTTACATGTTCCATTCGCTGCAATAATATATACTTTTTTTTCCTTAGAAAGGTGCACAGAGAACTTGGTGTGACTTACTTCAGCACAGAACAGTCTCAATTTGTTCATCTTTTTGCTACCCAAAAGAAAAGGAAAAACTCATCCACTAGGGGACTTGAAGCCTATGAAATGGAATGTGGCTTTTTTGGGAAAGTGTGTTGAGGAGGGGGGCCAGGGGCTGGTATCCAAGTCAGGCCTGTCGTCCTCTGAATTGTCATTTCACGATTCATTTCTGAAGCCACCATTTTATTGTCACACTTACAGAATCCTGTAATGGGAACCGCTTGATATAGAAGAGACAATGCAAAAAAAAAAAAAAAAAAAAAAACGTTATTACCCTCTCCCAGGATTTCTCAACCTCAACCCGTCTCAACTGTGGACATTTGGGGCTGGATTATTCTTTGTTTGGGGAAGGGGGATGCTGTCCTATGCAATAGCATCAGTCTCCTGTTCCTACGAGACACCAGGAGCACCTCATTATTCGTGACAACCCAGACTGTCTCCAGACATCGTCAGATGTCCCCTGGGTGACAAAAGCGCCCCTGATTGAGAATCGCCGCCCTACACAAGCCTACAGGTATCCATAGAGAGACTTGCTAAATGACCCTAGCCAAAGACATGCTTTCTGCTCCTAAATGCATCTGTAACTGCTTCAGATTAGTTAACCCTTTTCAGGCTTCCAGTTTCCTGATCTTAGGAAGGTTTGGAGTTGGCCCCAGTGCTCTCTTTCAGCACTGACATTCTGGGATGCTGCAAGCCAAAAGCTGTTAGGTGGGACTTGTATCTGGAATAGGATTTGAAGGAAAGCAGGATACGGGGAGAGGATCTGAAGCGAGGGGCACACTGTGCATGCAGACCAGAAAGCAGTCGGGAGGCTTGTGTGCCGAGTGGGCGGCAGGCCGTATTGGCTGGAAGGGTAAGAAAGAAGAAATGGGGGCGCCTGGGTGGCTCAGTCAGCTGAGCATCCGACTTTGGCTCAGGTCATGATCTCACGGTTCATAAGATCAAGGCCCGCACGGGGCTCGCTGCTGTCAGCGCAGGCCCCAGTTCAGACCCTCTGTCCCTTTCTCCCTGCCCCTCCCGCGCTGGCCCTCTCTCAAAACTAAAAAAAATAAATAAAAAATAAAAGAAGAAATGGTTGGGTGATGGGGACCTCTTGGGAGGGGCGGTTACAAGAGGGCCTCGAGTTTGAGGCCTGTGAGTGGGAATTTATGTTTCTTTGGCTTCCTGCACAGCACCTGGCATCTAGCAGTGACCCAGGCAGCGTCAGCATAGAATCTATGTGTTTGTGGAAGACCTTTACTAGAACCGACAGGCAGTGGGCTGGAGCGAAAAGAGCTGGGTTCCAGCAACAGCCTTCCCAGTTCAAATCTCAGTCCTACCACCTGGTGGCTCTGTGACCTCGGTGAGTTTCTTAGCCTCTCTGTGCTGTAGTTTCTTCTTCTGAAAGCTGAAGATAAATTGTGTAGGGTTAAAGTAAGAATTAGGTAAGATCATATATATGAATGAGTATCTGTGTGTGTGTATACATACATATTTTACATGTATATACAGACACCACTCATTCACAGGTGTGTGTAGGATATATATATATATATATGTGTGTGTGTAAAATTAAAATAGTTCCTGACACACAATAAATGATATGTGTTTGCCATTATTATTATTATTAGGGAACCAAAAAAATACTTTTTACGTTTACTTATTGTCAGGGACAACATGAACAAGGTGGGGTCAGAGAGAGAGAGAGGAGAGAATCCCAAGCAGCCCCGCACTGTAGGTGCAGAGTCCGCTGCGGGGGGCTCAATCCTACAAACTGTGAGATCGTGACCTGAGCCAAAATCAAGAGTCAGACACTTAACCGACTGAGCCACCCAGGCACCCCAGGGAACCAATAAAATATTCTGAGTGTGGAAGCGCTTAGTGCCTTGCACACTACCTGACAAGTAATAGGTGATCAGAATGAATTAATGAAGAATTCTTAAATCTTAAATTCTTAATATCTGTAACTGACCGCATTCATCCTTAGCTAGGCCTGGGTCCAAACTCTGAGGCCGAGGCCAGGCAGGGCACACACATGAGTGGACCCAGCATGATGAAGGACCACAGAGAGGACTGGGCACGTGGGTGCCCCACATGAAAGTTTTCAGGCTGTTTCCAAACCCTGTGCCGGCCAGCAGCATGGGATTTAGGACTGCCCTGGCCTAGAGTTTGCCCCTCTGCACCCACACCCTGCACCTCTCCCTGCTTCCTGAAACTCTCTTCCGGTCAGACCTCCTGTGCCTTGCACCAGGAACAGAACGTGGCTGTCTTCGTGACTCCTTGAGAACCACAGGGCTGCTTTTCCATAAAAGCGTAAACCAGCCAATTCTTGGCTTTGTGCCCCCATCCCCCACCTCCCCCAGGCTGACCTCCTCCAGGCAGGAGGTCAATAAACTGGGAAACTAGGGCCGGGCCCCTGTGGCCCTGGTACACCCTCAGGATCCCCCCAGGCAGCCTGGCCAGTGCAGCCGCTGACACACTGAGAGCACATTGTCTTGCTTTTATCCTGGGGGCCACCAGACCCTTATAAATGAAACCCAAGAACCTTATTCTCCTATATACTCTATAGCAGTAAACCCCTGCCTTGGACCTACAGACTCTCGTATTCTTATCTAGAGACACAGAAATTAGGAAATGGGAGAAAGCAGCCCAATCTGGCCCTTTAAATTCTAGGAAAGGTATTTTTCCATTCTGATGTATTCGGCGAGTAGCCATAAGGGGCAGTTACTTTCCTAGCTCCTGTATTAGACAAATGATAAGAGTATCTCAAAGTACAGTGATGTAACTATAATAGATGTTTATTTCTCCATCGTGTAATAGATCAGCCAGTGCAAGCTCATGGGGCACCTCTGCTCCACAAGATCCCCCTGAAGACCCAAATTCCTTCCATCTTGTTGCTCTGCAATTCCTTTAGAGTAGGCATCGGCAAACTATGGCCCATAAGTCAGCCTGGCTTTTTTCTTAACAAAAGTTTATGGGAACAAAGTCACACCTATTTGTTTGCCTGTTGCCTCTGGCTGTCCTCGAGCCCCAACAGCAGACCTGAGTGGTCCCAACAGAGACCATCTATCCTAAAGCCTAAAATAGCGGCTACCTCATTCATTAAGAAAAACTTGGCCAACTTGGGGCACCTGGGTGGCTCAGCTGGTTAAGCAAGCATCCAACTCCTGTTTCGGCTCAGGTCATGATATCACAGTTTCATGAATTCAAGGCCCATGTTGGGCTCTGTACTGGCAGCACGGAGCCTGCTTGGAATTCTGTGTCTCCCTCTCTCTCTCTGCCCCTCCCCCACTCACACTGTCTGTCCCTCTCAAAATAAATAAATAAACCTGAAAAAGAAAAACTTTGCCAGCCCTGCCTTAGTGCATTGGGCTCACCTGCACAGTCAGAGCTAGGACATGGGCAAGTCTGTTTATCAGCTGGGGAGGGGGAAATGGAACTTAGTCAAATGGCTGTCACTGACCACAAGGGGAAATATAATTTCTAACCGGACAGCCATGTGCCATGCCAAAACTCAGTGAGGTCAGAAGATGCTGTATTACTATAAGGAGGGGGTGGAGAATGGATGCTGGAAGATGGTGGTCATTGTGACACATTCCTTTCCCAGACGATCCCCTTGGCCACGAATAAGTGTTTGCATGAAATAAGAGCGAAGACAGAGAAGCTAAAATGTTGGGATGAAGCCAGGGAGGAAGGCTGTTGCCTAGTAAGGGATAATACATGAGCACCAGAAAACATGGGATAAACTCAGAGAATGTCCATGCTTGGAGGCACCCAAGAGCTTGACCAGCCTAACACCCCCATTTTCTGGATAAGGAAACTGAGGCTGTTGAAGGAAATGGGATTCATCCAAGACCACACAGCTGATGGGTGGTGCAGCCACGACCTAAAGTCACATTCATCTGAGCCTTTATCTTGGCCATATTTCTGCCTTACCAGTTACTTTCAGAACTGTTCTGTTGGGTCCTACATGCCCCTCTTTCCTGGCAAAGCCTTGACATGGCCTCAGAATCTTCCTTAACACCACACCCCAACCAACCACAACACCATACTCCAACCGGCCACACTAGTGAATCAGGGTTGGAGCCTGAGATTAACCCTGTTTTCCATGCCTAGTTTATATGTTGCTTCATAGCCAACATATTACCCTAGTTCCCATAGAGGTACTAGGGGCGCTGAGTGCCTGTAATGTGCGTGCTGCGTTTCAGGTGGCTGAAATATGTGCACATCTTCTAGAAATCCATAGTCTGTATCAGCGTTACACATCCCACATCCTCTAGTGTCTTTATTTGAACAGGACCTCCAGAATAGCCAAAATAGATTCGTATGCACTGTCTCACCTATTCCTCACAAAACCTGAACACGGGTACTGGTTCTCCCCATCTTAGAGATGGGGAAATGGAGGCCCAGAGAGAGATGGGGGAACTTGCCCAAGGTTACGCAGCCAGGAAATAGGCTATATTGGCATATACATCAACATCACTAGTTGTCTCCACCACCCTTCAGTGAGTTCCTGAAGATCCAGATAATGAAATCAGCACCTGTTGTCTCCTCGACATCATAAATCTCTCTAGCATCCCCCCTGAGGAACAGGAAAGGCCGGGGACTCGATTCTCGGTTACTACTTTGAGTTAGGGTTCTGTTCTCATTTTTCTCCCAAGACACGTCCATTTTCAATTACGTGGTCACCAGTGGAGCCAACAACTTGCTCAGTATCCTTCTGTCCATGTAGCCTGAGAAGGCAGGGCTTGATCTGGCTCGCTTGCTGCGGGACCCCAGCACCTAACCCTGTACCTGCCTGTTGCTGGTGTTCAGTGAACGGTATGTGGGAATGCATGAATCGTGGCATGTCCCCTAGCCTCTGAGTCTCTCGGGGCAGAAATCTCATCCAGGTGGGCTCTCTGGACCCCCCAGTGTGCGTGGCACACAGTAAGCATTCGTTAATGTCAGATTCTGTGGAATTCGGCTGACAGAGTGTGGGAGATCACACACAAACCCAAGTCTGACATTGAGATGAGACAGGTCTGGGCTGAAATGGAGATGGAAGGAGCCAAGTGACTTTAGGACAGGATGCTTAACTCCTCTTGGTCTCTGCTTCCTCGTCTGTAAAATGGGGGTACGGATGCTTGCTTTTGGGGCTCCTGTGAGGGTTTAAGCAGGATGCGAGCGTGGGCTCAGGAGTCGGACCAACGGGGTCGAAAGCCGGTTTCACCACCTATGTGCTATGTGACCTTGGGCAAGTGACATAACCTCCATGCCTCAGGTTTTTCATCTGTAAAAGAAAGAGAACAGTGCCCAGTCCATTGGGTTATCTTGAGGATGAGGTGAGCTATCACATGGGAAATGGTTAGCATAGGGAAAGCTCTCTGTCAATGCCATTATTAGAATTAACTAGAATATGCTAGGAAAACTGTAAATCTTCACTATTTCTCTGACTACTGTTAATATCTTTACTCTGTTCCAAGGCAACTTATGTGATCTCAAGCCCTTGGGAACCGTACTATACGCCGAATCACAGGTCCTGGGGTCCGAGGGGCAGAGGGGGGCTGCACCTTCCCAGGGTGATCCCCACAGCGGCCAAATACCTCCGCCTGTGCCCCACCATGGTGGGCACTGGTATCTTCCATGGGAGCAGAGCAAAGTGACTCCACCCCTCACATGGCCTCCCCTCCCAAGCTGACCTCTGGCCACAGCCTCTGAGAAAGGCCTGGGAAGTTGCTCTGTCCCGGGTTGCCAGCCTACTGGTAAGACCCAGATGAACAAGAACAAAAACCTGAAGGGGAAGTGAGAAGCCGTGGGAGCCACGGCAGAACTGTCTCAGGCTCTGTAAGCCAGGTCGCGGTGAGGGCCACGCTCAGAGGCACTGGGCCCCACAGCAGCTGGAGAGGGCCTTGGGGGCAAGGAAAGGACTGGAGAAGTGTGGCATTGGAGGATGGGGAGGCGGGGGACTTCCAGATGGCCTGATTAAATCCCTGGAAAGAGGACCTACAATTATAAAATGGTGCATTCTCCGTATCGGGCAGTTGTTATCACGACTGTGCTGGATGGTTCAAAAGTACGACCTCTGGGTCCTTGTCACAGCTGCTGGGGACAGAAGTGCTGCTGTCAACCCTGCTTTGCAGATGGGAAAACAAGTCCAGAGAGGTTAAGCCACCTGCCCCGGGTTTCAAGTATGAAGCACAAAGGGATATGAACTCTGGTCTTGAGCGCTGGGTTCCGTCTGCCCCATGGGAGACAGGCTTTGGGGTCGAGCACTCAGCCCTGTGCCTCAGTTTCCTTGTCAGTAGAAAGGGAATAATGATAAGACCTTCAAGGAGAGGTCAGTTGAAGTGGGAGGAATTGAGCACCTAGTATGCTGCCTGGCACACAGTGAGCTATGCAATAAAGGGTGGCTTCTTTATTACTGATGAGGGAAGGTCATGGTTGTGGGGACTGTTTGGGCCTTTGAGGTTCAGATCCCAGAGTCACGCACGGATGCCCTGTGATTGCCAGCACATTGCTAAAAACTGGGCTGTACAGAGTGGTTATTGGGACAGACTCTGGAGCCAGACTGCCTGGCTTTAAATCCTGACCCCTATTAGCTATGTGACAATAAGCAAGTTAATTAACCTCTCTCTGCCCCGTTTTTCCTTGTCTATAAACTAGGTAAATAACAATAATGCCTTCTTCACAGGGTTATTGTGAGCATCGAACATGTTCATATTTGTAAAAAAAAAAAATCTTATAATATGCCTGGTACACGGTAAGAACTAATAAATATTTATTAAATCAGTAAAATGTGTATAAATGTTAGTGTCCCCATTTTATTTTTTTTTTAATTTTTTTTTCAACGTTTATTTATTTTTGGGACAGAGAGAGACAGAGCATGAACGGGGGAGGGGCAGAGAGAGAGGGAGACACAGAATCGGAAACAGGCTCCAGGCTCTGAGCCATCAGCCCAGAGCCCGACGCGGGGCTCGAACTCACGGACCACGAGATCGTGACCTGGCTGAAGTCGGACGCTTAACCGACTGCGCCACCCAGGCACCCCTGTCCCCATTTTACAGGTGAGAAAATGGAATGAGTTTAAGTTACCTGTGCAGGGTTAGGTGCACAGCATAAGCAGTTAGTGAGGGTAGAGCCAGGTGACAAACCCAGGCAGTCACACTTCGGAGCCCACACCCTTGGGGACAGGCTTCCCAGAGTTAGCCCAGAGTCAGTGCTCAGGGAGCCTGGGAACCGCCGGCACTTTCTAGCACCCATGGGATCAGGATTGGTCCAGGGCGTGGGAAAGAAAAGAGGGGCTGGGAGCCTGGCCGAGCAGGCCCACAGCACCTTGAGTGGCTCTGTTCTGCCATTTCCTGCTTGTTGAATTATTCCAGAAACTGGACTTTGATCAGGCATGACCCCCGTTCCCCCTTCCGTCCCTTACAGCTTGCTGGCAAAACCATGCTGGGGCATGGCAGTCTCTCCGGGGGCCAGGGTTTCCCCACTGGGAGAAGGACTGCCTTTATTCTGGTGAAAATGGTTAGATGTGGTGTCTGTTTGAGACCTTAAGAAACACTGTTATTAGTGTTCTTCAGTCTCCGAGTCTCTGTATTTGCTTCTTCCAAATTCAGTGTGTTCTCTCCAGTATGCACCTTGCTTGGTGATTTACAATAATGATCGTAATAGGAGATCTGTAACATTTAACGAGAGCCGTGTGCT
This sequence comes from Felis catus, assembly GCF_018350175.1. NCBI lineage: Eukaryota > Metazoa > Chordata > Mammalia > Carnivora > Felidae > Felis > Felis catus. The sequence continues at coordinate 127,087,562 of NC_058374.1, forward strand.
AAACTCTGTTTCCTTCTAAGCACTGTACATGGTTTATCTCATTTCATCCACACCCAAAATCCTGTGAGGAAGGTATTATTACTAAACTCATTTTACCGATGAGAAGACAAAAACAGAGAGGTTAAGTGACTTGCCCCAAGATCACACAGCTGCTAAATAGCAGAACTGAGAACCAGAGTTCATGCTCACAACTACTCAGTGTGCTAGCTTTAAAAATTCATACGTGAGTAAAATGTGTCTGAGGCCTCACCAGCTCCCATTCGTCACTGGGAGTGCATCCAGAGACCAGCGGAATGCACCAACATCCCGCCTCAGTGCCGACTCCTTCCTAGGGGAGAAAACCCGATTACTTGCCGTGTGTGTGTGCTCAGGCCTGCAGGCTTCCTGGAAAACATCTTTCTGAAGTCACATTCTTGAAGTGGTGGAAACTACTGAGCCAATCTCTTGGGGCCAGGGCCCTTGAGAAATCAGAGGAATTGACTACCTCGGTAGCTGACCTCTTATTTAAATTGATCAGATTTTTTCATGGCATCGTTGAAAGCCACCGGAAGGGAAACCACAAAGCTGATCACCTTCTGGTGAAGCCCCAGGGTGACCGGCTTAGTAGATTTCTGCATAAATAAGTCCCACACTTAGGCAGGCACAGGGGGACCTATTGGTCTTTGGTGGTAGATCCTTCCGAGGCTTTCCAGAGACAGTAAATCGAGCTCCGAGTCGTGTTTACAGGAATGCTGCAGGAATTTAAATTTGGCAGAGTTTAATTCTCTAACAAACCAGTTGAACAGAAACCTTTATAGAAGATGTTTCTTACCTGCTTTAGCCAGTAAAATTCAGTAACCAGAATCGTTACTTACTTTGTATGACTGAGGAATTCTTGAAAAACAGGTGTTTCCTGGGGCCTGCTCTCACGAATAAAGGGCAGGCCGTGCATGGCTTACCTATCAGTTAATACCACATGCTTTAAGCACATAACACAGGCATAAGATAGATGTGGTCCTGCCCCCAGGAGGCTGACAGCCTCATGGAGAAAAGAAATAAGAAGGTAGATAGATGATAGATAGATAGATAGATAGATAGATAGATAGATAGATAGATAGAATGAATGAATAGAGTAGTCACAGATTGTAAAAGGTGCTAACAAAAGGAAGGATGAAATTGTTATAGAAGGCCTCCTTTGGACGTAACATTCAAGCTCCTATTTGAGGGGTGAGAAGGGGCCAGGAGGGGGAAGGGCAAGAATAAAGTCCTCGAGTCAGGAGAGAGATTGGCCAGTGGAGAGTGGCCCCTGCCAAAGGAGGGGTGGGAGAGCAGGACAGGCCCCACCACTGCAGAGTCTTGTGGGCCATCCTGGGGGAGCTGGATTCTATTCTCAGTACATGGGAAGGCATTGGAAGGTCTTATTTAAGCAGAGGCACAACACAGTTTTATTTACAGTTTAAGCTCACTCTTGCCTTGTGTAAGAGACTGGTTTGGACGGCAAAAAGAATAGAAGTGACAGACCAGTGAGGAGGCCACTGCACTACTAGATGAGAGAGGCTGGGGTTTGGAACCAGTGTGTGGGCAGTGGAGCTGGAGGGCAGTGGACGGATTTGGGATTTGGGTGGCAAAATCAACGGCTGATGGAATGGACATGAGCGTGGGAGAAGGTTCTGGCCTGAGCACCTGGGTGGACAATGGTGCCATTCATGGAGACAGGATGACTGGGGGACAGGTTGGGAGGGCAGGGGGTGGACGTGTTAAGAACAAGTTGCATTTTGGACATACTAAATGTGAGGGCCCTGGGAGACATCCAGGAGATGCGCTCAAGAAGGCAGTTGTACAGGGGCACCTGGGGGGGGCTCAGTTGGATAAAATGTCTGACTTCAGCTCAGGTCGTCATGATCTTGCAGTTCATAGGTTTGAGCCCCACGCTGGGCTCTGCACTGACAGCTCGGCGCCTGAAGCCTGCTTTGGATTCTGTGTCTCCCTCCCTCTCTGCCCCTCCCTCACTTGTGTTCTTGCTCTGTCTGTCTCTCTGTCTCTCAAAAATAAACACTTGAAGGGGCGCCTGGGTGGCGCAGTCAGTTGAGCATCCGACTTCAGCCAGGTCACGATCTCGCGGTCCGCGAGTTCGAGCCCCGCGTCAGGCTCTGGGCTGATGGCTCAGAGCCTGGAGCCTGTTTCCGATTCTGTGTCTCCCTCTCTCTGCCCCTCCCCCGTTCATGCTCTGTCTCTCTCTGTCCCAAAAATAAATAAACGTTGAAAAAAAAATTAAAAAAAATAAATAAATAAACACTTTAAAAAAAACAGAAGGCACCTCTATATGTGGGCACACCAGCACAATGGAAAAGTGCCAGGTCCCACCGAGCAAGGTCAGACTGGGGTGTCAGATCGCTGGTCAACCTTGGGCAGGTTTCTCACCTCTAGAATGGGGCCCCTATGTCATGGGCTTGTCGTGAGGATTGTATGACCTAATACATGGAAAGAACTTAGATTTCAAAAGCAAGAATTCAGTAAACATTAGCTTCCTATAATAACAATTATCATCATCTTTGCTACAGTAATTTTCTTGCCATTTGTCTCTTTCTAATTAAAATCAAGGACCTCTGTAGCTGGTAAACACTTGTCCTGATGTTCTTGGAATTATTGGTTTATGAGTCTGGGCGCTCGGGGAACACGGGGCGGGGTCTGTGTCTTCCACCTCCTAGCCCCCTGCCATGGTGCCCCCACACAGTAGGTTCTCAGTTACATTTAGCCAGTCACATGGAATTCAGCTTGACTCCAGAGAAAAAACAAAATGCTTGTTTGAGAGAATCAGTCAAGCATAGAGGATAGCAGAAGGGACTTCGACGCAGACAGGAGAGAGGAGATTGCAAATTCACTGACAATGATAATTCATAGCATCTTTGCTCTTAAGAAGGAGGCTCTTGAGTTCACAAACCAACCTCTTCCTGAACTAGATAATGGTCTTTTCGAAGAAAAGTTTTCCTTACAATTAGTCAAATCTGATACCTCCCCAAGATCTGCACATGCACCTGACCCATTCAAGGCTCCAGACATGTCAACACAACACATGCAAACACCCACCTTTCCCCCTCCAGAAGCCTCTCTGTATGCCCCCAGCACCTTGCCCTCATCCGCTTTGCTCTGTCTTGTCCATTTGGCCTGAAGCTTCTTTCTTAACCACTTTTTTAGGGAACTCAGATGAAGCCTGCCACCCCACTTGGGGTTTCTCCTCTAACTCTGGAGATGCTGGGATCCATGGTCTCTCCTCAGACTCTTTTCATTTTTTTTTAATATATGAAATTTATTGTCAAATTGGTTTCCATACAACACCCAGTGCTCATCCCAAAAGATGCCCTCTTCAATACCCATCGCCTACCCTCCACTCCCTCCCACCCCCCATCAACCCTCAGTTTGTTCTCAGTTTTTAAGTCCTCAGACTCTTTTCAAATCATGACAGATGGCTCTGCCCTTTCCCAAGTCAAAAAAAAAAATTTACTTTCAATTTCAAATAAGCAGTGTTTTAGTGTAGATTTGTTCCACACCACATTTGCTACGGCACACTTCGATTTGCTAAATCTAGCCACCCTCGCTGTAAGAGTCCCAAGTCCAAAGCCCCATGTACCATGCCTTATGGCATAGCTCCATTCTGTGCCCTAGGGGATTGCATCTTGGATGCTGAGGCCCAGGGTCCTTCAGTCCTCTCCCACCACCTGGGGAGCCCTCAGGCGTGCCCAGAAAGTCCTCCGACAGTGTTGGGTGGTCTTGGCTCCCCTGCCTGCCATGAAAAGGTCTTAACCCCGGAGTCCAGGGTCCTGGGCAACTGTGCTTGTACAAATAGGCTGTTGGAGACCTAGCCTGACACCCAGCTGCTCAGGCGGGCATGCAGATTAGACCCCACATCAACACCAAGCTTCCAGTCTTTTACTCTGGCTTCTATCTTCACTGTATCAGCTCCCCCTGGTGGCCAGAAGCAAATTCTTATGGTCTCCTGTCCAAGCCCTTGTATCTCCTACAGCTGGGTTTATATTTCAGGGTAGACTTCTGCCCAAGGTTCCTCTGCCAGAAGAGACGAATGATATATCAGAAACTCAATGAAGAGCCAAGCACATACCTATCCGCCCCACTTCCTGAGGCTCCCTTTGTGGTTCGGCCCTCAAATGCTCTCCCCAGGAGAACCAGGAATTCTGAACACCTGGCTCCTTTCCTCAGTTTCTACTCTCTGAATTAGCAAGGGGAGGGGATGAAAGGAGGTTCTGGGACAGTGTTTACTCCAGCTTGTTGGCTTTGTAGCCCTGGGCAACTCCTTTATCTATGTCTGTTTCCCCAGGGTTTAAAGAGGGGTAGTGATAGTACTTGCCTTTTGAGGTTGTGTGGGGATTGAATAAACTGATTCGTGTGAAGAGTTTAGCAGAGGGCCTAGCCCACAGTAAACATTCAGTTAATATTAGCTATGACCATGCTTAGCTCAGTATGCTGTGGAAGCAAAGAGGAAGACAGATCAGCAGCAGTTATAAAGGACAAAGGATCGAGACATCCAGATTTTAATTGGAGCCTAGGAACAGGCAGTTGACATGAAAAACAAAGGCAAAGGATCCTTGGTGCTTTCTAACTCTCACTGGTCCTCAAGGACCAGTTCCTGGGGAAGCCACTGCACCTCACTGATCGTCTCTCCCTTCCTTAGGGCCGACGACTGCTTTTGTGCTTCTCGGAAGCTGGACGCCGTGGCCATCGAAGCCAAGTTTAAACAGGACCTGGGTTTCCGGATGCTGAACTGTGGGCGGACGGACCTGGTGAAGCAGGCGGTGTCGCTCCTAGGGCCGGATGGGATCAACACCATGAGCGAACAGGTACAGGGCCCGAGTCTCTGAACAGGCAACCCCTCCAACCTCCGCCAGGTACGCTGCCCCACGACTTTGCCAACAGCAGGCACTGGACACACACTCCCCCTGCTGGTGACTTAGGGTGATTTTTATTTATTTATTGAGTTAGTTTCGGTTTTTAAAATATAAAAATATCCTTGTTCATCTTTATAGAAATTGCACATGATCATTGCAGCTGAAATGGAAAATTGAGAAAAATAGGCCTATTCCAGAAAGGAAATAATGCCATCACCCAGATAGCCATCATTTATATTTAGTATGTGTCCCTCAAGTCCTTTTTTTCAGTGTGGTTAAAATTAGTTCTCTGCCTGCCTGCCTGTTACTGCATCACAGAACAACTCCAGGAGTATTTTTACAAAACTTTCAGGGTATGTTTGAGATACACAAAAGTCATTCTGGGGAACCCTCGGAGGCACCTCAGAGATATAGGCAGCTATCCCCCAAGTCCCTGAAACTGAGGTACAGGGAGAAGCTCGTGCGTCTACCAGTCAGGGAGACACCATGTGGATGAAGGTGTCATGGACAGAGAAACAAACAGCAGTTTTCAATGTGAGCCCCAGATGGAAAGTCACATGGGACAGATGGAGCTGTTTCTCATATGGGCAGCTCATGCAGTGAGTTCCAGGGAAGGAATAGCAGCTAAGAATTTTCTTGAGCAACAAGGATCCCTAACACACACACACACACACACACACACACACACACACACACACACACACATTTATATTTTTTTAAAACAGATATTTATAATATCTTGCCTTTTTCGACAATTTATATTATAGGTACTTTGCAATATCATTAAATACTATTTTTTAAATCACTTTTAATGGCGACATAAAATGGTCCTATTATTTGTTCAGTTAACCATACCTCAGTTGTTGGATATTTAGGTTGCTTCTCACTACTTATATCAATAATGCTGAGTTAAACATATTTACACAAGTCTTTGTTCAAAATCCCTGATTATTTCATTAGGGATTTTTTTTTCATTAGGGAAATTTTTTTTTAATCGAAGTATAGTTGACACAGTAGTTTCAGGTGTGCAACATAGTGACTCTGCAATCCTGTACGTTACACTGTGTTCATCGTTAGGGAAGTTCTTAAAAGTGGACGTAATGGCTCATAGACATCAACCTTTCTGAAATGACTTTCTCAGAGACTTTGTTTCCTTGTACACACCCTCCAACAACATATGTGTTTCCCCATCAATCTTTAAAAAAAATTTTTTTAACTGTTTATTCATTTTTGAGAGGCAGAGTGTGAGTAGGGGAGAGGCAGAGAGAAAGACACACACACACACACACACTCTGAAGCAGGCTCCAGCCTCTGAGCTGTCAGCACAGAGCCTGACACGGGGCTCAAACCCATGAACCATGAGATCATGACCTGAACCGAAGTCAGATGCCTAACCGACTGAGCCACCCAGGTGCCCCTCCCTATTAACATTTTCCTTACCTTTTGCCAGTTTTTCACTGGAGCTTTTATTGTCTTCTTTATTTAGAAGAGCTCTTTACATATTAGGCATATAACCCTTTCTTATACTATGACAAATATGTCTCAATTTATTGCCTACCTTTCGATTTTGTTTATGTTTTCGGTTTTAGGTCCTCAACACCGTAATGCTTTTCCTTCATGATTTCTTCCATTACTTTTACACCTAGAAACAGATCCAGTTAGATGGTGCGAGATAAGCTCTAACTTGCACGTTTTCCCAAGTAGCCACCTTCTCAACACTGTTTATTGAAAAATCCATCCCTCCCTTCTAATGGTTGTGGAACTTCAAAATAAGCAGGAGTCACTGGCAAACATGGAATTCCTAAAAACCATTCCTCATTCACTTGCCTTTTGCTTGTAAATGATAAACCAGACATCAGTGATGGGGGCATGCTCAGAGGCACACAATTTCCCTTGACACTGGCCAGCAGCTGTGTAGAGCAAAGATGATACTTACATTGTGAAAGAGAAAAATGTCAAGGAAACAGTGTTTATGAGTTAGATAACTTAGGACTGACACCACAGAGTCCAGAAAGTTCCCAAGACCTGTAAGTTGAAATCAGCCACGTGTTTTAGCAAACCCCCTTAGGTCTCTTGCACCTTAGGACAGACAAATGAAAATACTCCAACTTAAGCAAAGATAATTGCAAAAACGGCAATCCCCACCTTTTTTTTTTTTTTTGCCTTCATTTTGGTTTTCAAAATAGGGAGGATTGTGATTTTATGAGTCATAAGGGCAGCACGTTTATTTTTTTAATGCTGGATTTTGAGTACAAACATAGCCACCTACACACAAGTAAGATTTTCCATTTGCTATCGTCCAGTGACACAGCTACCTTGTAAACCTTCTCCATTCTCTGGTTTTTAACCCACCACAGGGCATGACCCCCCTGATGTATGCCTGCGTCCGTGGGGACGAGGCAATGGTTCAGATGCTGCTGGATGCCGGAGCTGACCTGAATGTCGAGGTGAGGGTGCAGAGGGCTACAGGGCCCCTGGGCCTGGCAGTCCCCCAGGGAAAATGAGCAAAGGGGGGGAGGGGCTTTTTCTCCTGAGAGCCACCACTGGGGGTGGTCAGTCCAGCAAATAGGTCAAATCAGCCGGTAGATTTCCTCCATCTGGAGGCCCCAGCCCAACCAAATCCCAGGGAGCTGCCCACGTGCATATTTCATTTAAAAACAACCAATGAAGCTACAAGAAGCACCAGCGTTCCCTTATCTCAGCTGAACTGAGTCTGATTCTTATTACTGATCCATTCCTTCTGGGATCAGGGCAGGGAGCTCTCTCCTGAGCCATCAGGACATAAGACAGAGCTGCTTCCCATACCCTGACCTAAGGTGTAGCTCCCTCAGATCCTACCCCCTCCCAACCAAATCCTGATTGGTTCGCCTATTGGCTGAGTTGAAGCCACAGGTCCTAAAGCTAATGGCAAAGCTTCCGTGAGGCAGTGTGGTGTATTTATCGTGGGAAGCGCACCCCCGCAGGCTTTAGAGTTTGACACTTAAGCTCAAATTCCGAAACTGCTGAGTCTTAGTAACTTGCTTTTGTGCTGGGGCAGGTGGCTTAACCTTTTTGAGCCTCAGCATCCCCATCCACAACAGGGGGAGAATAATCACACCCATCTCAGAGAGTTGCTGGAAGAAATAAATACAAAGAGGACCTAGCATAAGTTTGGGGCTCAGTCAATACTAGTTCGCGCACACACACCACGAGGCTTGTGATAGGTGAAATCACGCTTTTCGACCACGTCCTATCCTGTCTGTCTGGCAGCCAGCAACTGGCAGCCCCAGAGGCTAGGAAGGTTGGCATGCTGCAGTCCTAACTCAGCAACCCTATAAAACTTTTTTAGTTCAAAATTAGATGTTCTTGTAGTCTTAGTACTGTGCTTTTTTTTAATTAGTGAGTTTTATATTCATCTGAGGAAAACAGGCAATAGACCTAGTTTTGCATCCAGACCATTTTGGATATTATAAGTTTCAGGTACTGGGGATTTTCTTGCCTGTTATGAATCCCCCAACACCATGCAGACCCCTGCAAGGGCTCCTCATCTTTGGGTCCTGGTGGGCTTCTCTGATCCTCTCTAGCCCATTCCATGACTCCTAGCCAGCTCAAGGCCTACCCTGACAGGTGACGAGTGAATTCAGCTGCTCTGAATGAGTCAGACATCACAGCTGTTTGGTCCCAGGGGTGTTTGGGAGAAAAGCCATGTGTGGGTGCCAGTCCTGAAGGGCCCCAACCTTCAGCTTCCCTGTTGCCTCTCTTTTGGCCTAGAGTGTTTTGAGGCCCCCCATATTGAAGGACCAGTATCAGATTGCTCACTCGTGGTGTGTCCAGGGAAGGTTTTGTGCCCAGGTTTCCAGTAGCATGAGGGTCCTTGTCAACTGAGAAGCCAGAAGAACAGTGAAATGAGAACAGGGTAGGGTGAGCTGTGACCAGATGGGAATGTGACTCCATCAGATGGGTAGTGGTCTTCCCTGGCTTGAAAACTCAAAGCAGACCTTGCCTTGCCTGGGGTTTGCTGCTGCTGAGAATTTCCCCTAAAGGTGCGAATGTAATGATATGGCATCTCATGCTGTCTGACACCCTATGGCTCTCAGAACCACCACCCTTCCTTAAGCAGAAAGAGGGGACAGGCTGGAGAGTTGGCTTGTGGTAGCTGCCATTACAGCTTCTCCCAGGCACCTCAGAGGAAGTCAGAAATCATCGGTTTAATTCCTTTCAGACAAGAAGCAGAGGAGACCTTATGATGCACAGAGAACATAAAGTCACTACCCCACTGTTACCGACATTTCCCAAAGCACTTCTAGAATGTCCTTCTGTACATCTCTAGCCCACATGCCCAGCCACAGATAGGTCAGATTTGCTAGTCAAAATATTGTGAAGGTCACATTTTGAAAATAACTTCAATTTGTTTATAGGTTGTCAGTACTCCTCATAAATATCCATCCGTCCACCCTGAGACCCGCCATTGGACGGCTCTGACTTTTGCTGTGTTGCATGGACATATTCCTGTAGTTCAGGTATATTAATGTATTTCCCTATCCACATCTGACCTTTAATTTTACCCTCTTCCATCATGCAAATCTGTTACCTCTCCCAGCATGCATATTCCCTAAGAGATTCATATTGGTTAATTGCAACTAAATATAGCACATTCATATCATATAAGTGAAAATATCATATGTAATGATCTATATGGCCTGGCCTTAACCAATATGAAACGATCACATACCCACATGCAGCCTCACACAGAAGAGTGGCAAACTTATGAAGTTGTTCCTGGTTGCTCGGGGGTGGGGCCTGAGCTGCAATTTTGTGGATTTGTTCATTTTGCTTGTCGCAATGTGAATCGTGAGACTTGGATGGTGTGAGACCTTAGAACCTCCCCTGAGGTGTGACCCTGGTGTTTGTGTAGAATCTAGTGGTTTCTAACTAGTGGAAAGAAGCATCCCCAAGTTGCCAAGGGAATGATTCTAAATGACACTTGCTTGGATTCTACTTATTGAGAATCTGATCCAAGAGGTCAAGAGTAAGGCCTTTGGATGTGTCTTCTGAAACAGCTACCCAAGGCTCCCCAAGTACGGAGAGATGTCCTCATCCGAGGGCCGTTGGGCATTTAAGTATGTATTGGTGATACTTTTTCTGGCTCTTGTACAGTTGGTATTCAACAAATAGCCATCGAATATATTCTAGATCTTAAACTTGCTCTTCACTTCATCAGGAAAAAAGAACTCAGCATCCAGGTCCATTATCACACCTGGCCTCATGGTGCTGAGCTGTGGGTACATCAGGAATACTTGCTGTTATGTGCTCCAAGCGTCTTAGAAGTTTACAGAGCAGGAAATAAGTGTTCCAGGGACCATGAGGCAATGTTGGAAATCCACAGGAATCTTTTGTTGTTTCCTCAGTCATGGGACTCCTTAGGACAGACCCAAAGTCATGTTTCAGGAGGTTGGGAGTATGACGTGTTATGCTGAGAGCTGAAACTTCTGCCCACTTCACTCTTGGTAGAGGAATATAAGAAAGAAGGGATCGGGAGGTGGCCTAGTGGACACAAATGCCACCCTTAAAGTGCAGTGGCATCCCCAAGCCTTTAAATCAGGAATAGGAGCAGCGGGCAGCCAGGCAAACCCAAAAAGAAGTCAGGCCACCTCTTCACTGCAGGTACACAGGTCCCGGAATGCCAGGAGTCAGCCCTCTCCTGGCTGTGCCCTGAGGGAGCCCTGGATATGTAACAAAGAAGGTAGATTGCCCCCCCCCCCATTCTCCATTGGTGGTCCTGAGAGCACATTCACTGAGAGTGAGATCCGGCACAGACAGAATCTCCATCTTGAAGAAGCCCTTCAGGAATGCACAGAACGGAGTAAACTCCTGGATTCTCACTCTGCCTCTTTATTAATTGCTGGCCAGGAAATTTAGCATTGGCTAAACTATACTCAGAGCCATCCAGAGTGTTCTAGAAGGCATCCTTGCCCTCATTGGCCCAGGTGGTCTCCAGAGTCCTTCAGAACTCAAGATTCTGTGGTTCTAAGAGATCCCTCTAATGCTCTCTCCGAGGCTTTGTGTAACCGACCCGAAAAGGGAGTCTTCCAGCACTCTGATGCCATGAGCTGCTCAGTCAGCACTTCTGGAAACTTCAATGTACTTATAAATCACCTGGAGATCTTGCTGAAATGCAAACACTCTCATTCAGTTGGTCGGGGGTGGGCCCTGAGAGCCAGCATTTCAAAGCTCCCAGGGGATGCTGATGCTGCTTTTCCGTGGACCACACTTTGATAGTCCGAGGTTCTAGTAGATTCGAGGGGCCATCAGTTCATCCCCCAAGGTACAGTTGCCCTCACCCTGTGCACATGGCCACTGACCCAGAGGGAGGGCAGGAACATTGGCACTGTGCTGACTCCCACCAGCTCTCCTGACGTGTCCTCACAGCACATGTCTTTAAATGTCTCAATGGCCACTCTTCCTCTGCAGCTGCTCCTGGACGCCGGGGCCAAGGTGGAAGGTTCCGTGGAGCACGGCGAGGAGAACTACTCGGAAACGCCCCTCCAGCTGGCTGCTGCCGTAGGTAAGAGTTGCTGATTCTCATCCCGGCCAAGGGTCTCCACCACCTCGGCCCTCGCTGTGTCTGTGACCGTGTGTTTGCTTTATTCGCTTATAAAACCCCCTTCTCTGGGCTTGCAGGAAATTTTGAGCTGGTTAGTTTGCTGTTGGAGCGTGGTGCGGATCCCCTGATAGGAACCATGTACAGGAATGGAATTTCTACAACCCCCCAGGGTGATATGAACTCTTTCAGCCAGGCCGCAGCCCACGGACACAGGTAGGCTAGGATGGGCCAAAGCCACAAGGTCCCAAGTGGTGCTTGTTAAAAATGCAGATTCCCAGGCCTACCCCAGACCCACTATATCTCTGGATGTGGGGCCCAGAGGCAGGCCAGACACCAGGCCTGGCCACAGTGGCCTTCACTGCCAGCTTTCTGCTCAGAGCCAACTTCGTGCAGCGCACATCCACTCAGACTGCCTTGCTTTGTCCTTTCCCGGATCAGCTTCCGCCTCACAGAGATGCCACTCTTTGCCAGCGTTGGTCAGAGCCCGTCACGTCAGCTGCCATGAAGTGACAAGGATCCATTTAAAAAATAATAAAACCCCTCGTGTTTGGTTATTTCTTGTCACATGGCCTTCAGGTTTTACCCCATCCAATTTTATTACACATAACCCCATGTAAAGCAAATTCATGTGGGACCCTGTGCAGGTTGATGGTTAAAAGAGCACAGTTCTAGAGCCTTCTGGATACTTGTGGAAAGCATTTAGCTGCTCCAGGTTGTCCTCCAGGAAACAAAGCCAGTCATGCTCCACCGTCTCCTCCACCCAGCCCTAAAACATAGCACCCGTGGTCAGGCCTCTGAAGCCACGACTCCAGAGTTGTTCCTGCCATTCCCTTGTCTCACACGAGTGGTGTCCCCACTGCCCACACCCCATCCCTGCCCCGGCAAAACCCTTCCATCTCTGAGTGTCTTCCTCTCTGGGTTTATGATTGACAGGAATGTGTTCCGCAAACTGCTCGCTCAGCCAGAGAAGGAGAAGAGTGATATCCTGTCCCTGGAGGAGATTCTGGCCGAGGGGACTGACCTGGCGGAGACAGCCCCGCCTCCCCTCTGTGCCAGCCGCAACAGCAAGGCCAAACTGAGAGCCCTGAGGGAGGCCATGTATCACAGCGCTGAGCATGGCTACGTGGATGTCACAATTGATATCAGGAGCATAGGTCAGTCTGGGCACCCTCCGCCACTGGACACAGCATCACTGCCCAGTGCTAGGTGACTCACACACACACGTGCACACACCCACACACACGCGCACACACACACACACACACACACACACACACACAGGCCCAGGGAATTTCGCATTTGCTGGTTGGAGCCCTTCCAGGCTAAACTGCCCGAGCTATCCCCAAAGACAGCATCACCCTTCCAGCCCCAAACGCCTGACCTCAGGTCATTTTCTCATGATTCCCAAACTCTGGACCCTGAGAACTTAGGAATTGGAATCACCTGGGAGCTTGTCTGAATACGGATTGCCAGGCCCTACACCCAGAGGCTCTGCTGTTGAGGGTCTGGATGGATAAAGGCCGGAAATCTTTATGTTTAACAATCATCCCAGGTGGCTCCCAGTGGTTGGGGAATCACTGCCTTAGAGCACCCAAATCACGAAGCAGCAGCCAGGCCAACAGCTAGGACGAGGGCGTCTTTTTGCCAGGCTCACCCACTGAGCTTGCGGGGGCAAAGCCACCCTCGGGAAAATTTGGGGGTGGCTCTTCCTTGAATGAGCGAGCTCAGACCCGTCTCCTCCGTGCGTCCAGGAAACAGGCTCGCCCAGTTTTCCCCGGTCTAGAGGCAACAGCCCCGCACAAGAACAGCAGGACCCAGCCTGGGCCTTCAACACACGGAGTGGCAGGTCAAGGTGGGCTGAGGGCCTGAGGAGAGGCCCCCTGCTGCTGCTCTGGACGTGGGCCCCTCTCTCAGGGTAGCAGTTCAGTCTGTGGGATATGTATGCCACTGCCCAGAGAGCCTGTTTACCATAATGATGAAGCTCCAGGCTCTGAATGGCCTGCTCGTTATAAACAGTAGTGAGACGCATTCTTCCTCTGTGCCTCACCTCAACAGGGGAGAAGCAAATCGCAGCAATCAGCTGCTGGAGGGGTTTCTATTAAAGGAGGAAGAACCCGATGAAGTGCCCACAGATGGGAAAGTTGTTTTGCACAGGGGAGCAGCGGCAGAATCCTCCCGGGTCTTTTTCCGACATACGCGTCCGTCCTGGCCAGTGCGGTAGATGACAAAGTCCACCGATGGGTTTCACCAGCTCTGTGCTCTCGCCTGGTGCTATCTCATCCCGGGCAAGACACTTCCCTCCCTGGGCTTCTGTCTCCCCAGAAGGCAGAAGGGGTGGAGGTGAATGAAGTCAGGACTCAGAAGTATGGAGTAGGCAGAAGCGGCGTGTGACAATTCCACGTTCTACACGGTGGTTCTAGCTTGTAAAAATGCAGCCCCCGCGAATGTGACGAGCATGCAGAGATGGACACCCATAGCTAAGGGAATTGAACTGTGATCTTTAGTTTCAACATCTGCAAGTCTTCAGGGGGAGAAAAAAAATACAAACTACCCTGGCTGTATTCACCCCAAGTCGGTCTCTTGGTCTCGCAGTTTGGTGATGTCCTGGGGGAAGGCCAGCTTCCAGATAAAAACACACCTTCTGTTGTGGTTGTTTTCTGTCTCGCCCTCTCCTCCCCTCCGTGCCCTCCCCTCCCTCTCCCAGGTGTCCCATGGACCCTGCACACGTGGCTGGAGTCTTTGCGGATCGCCTTCCAGCAACACCGCAGGCCTCTTATCCAGTGCCTGTTGAAGGAGTTTAAGACCATTCAGGAGGAGGAGTACACAGAGGAGCTCATTACTCAAGGCCTGCCCCTGATGTTCGAGATCTTGAAAGCGAGCAAGGTAAGAGGAGTTTAACGCTGTGGTGTCGGTCGGCGGCAGAGAACAAGCGGGGAGGTCCCCGACCTCAGTGGCCCCTTAGCCTGATCCTGCCCTCCGGATACGAATCCTGCAGTCATGGCCACTGGTGGCATATGTACGTGGCTGACTAAAGCTACTTGTGCAGTCGTTGTGGGCAGCTGTTTTATTGAGCACCTGCTGTGTCCCAAGACACTTCTAATAACCCAGGGAATTTGCAGGAAAGCTGGGGAGATGCTGCCAACACACGTGCCCCAAGGGCATCTGAGGTTTATGAAACAATGTTGAATGGTGGCATGGGCTCTGAGGGGTGTGAGTCAGTCAGGGAAGGTGTCAGGGAGGTGCCGAGATGTGAGCAGGCCTGGCCAGACAGATAGGAATCCGGCAGGAAGAGGGAAGTGGTATAGCTCGCAAGATCCATGGGATACAGACCCTTCCAGGGTTCCCACAAAGCCGGGCCCTGGAGAAAATTTTTCAGGTACAGAAGATCAGATGAGTCTCCCCCCACTTCCTCCTGGGTCCCCTTACTCCTACAACAGAGAAATAAATGCTGCAGCCCCTTCAGAACATCGGTTCATCCCTTGGGCTATTATGAGATCAGTTCTTAAAAATCTCTTCGGGGTCACTTGTTTGATGATATAGATGTTCCGTCCCTGCCAGGGGGCCTTTGGCATCATTGCGTGTGTTGCTGGAGAACTTCGAGAATGGACAGCCGTGGCATGCCCATCCCCCAACCATCCTATCAAGGGTGGAGAGCCAAGGGCAAGGGGGAGACTGTGACAAATGCCCCACCACTGTGGCCATGGAAACACCAGGGGTGACCAGGCTGCCTTGAGAGGCTCTGAGGAGTCTGTGCATCAACTACCGCGTACCTGAGGTCTCCCCAGTGGGCCACGAGGGAATGAATATACATTTATGTGGCACAGTGGGTCAGAGCATGGACTCTGGAGCCAACCTATAGGGATCCAAACTCGCTACGCCACGTACTAGCCTTATGACCCCACTCAAGTTACTTAACTTCCCTCTGCCTCAGTTTCCCTACCTGAAAATGGGGACAGTAACTATATTGACCTCTTAGGGTGGGTGTGAAGATAAAATGAGTCCGTGCCCTCCAAACTGGCTCTGCAACTTGGTGAGTGCGGTACAAGTGACCCTGTCACGAAGCCGGCCTCGCCAGAGTATGACGCACCTCGAGTATTTCCCAAAGGGTGTTCTGTAAAAGCCATTCCCTCAGCGGGGTTGGTACCAAAGTATTTAACACCCCATTGCAGTGCACGTACCAACCAGCCCCGAACACTGGCCTGAGAGCAGGGCTTTCAGCTCCTTCTACAAGCTAACATTGGTTTACTCCAATTTCTCGCCCGGAGAGCCTTGAATACCCTAATTCACAAAGGCAATCAAGCGTTTCCCGAACCCATTTAACCTCGGAACCCTTTTATAATGGTCTCAAGACACAAATGAGGATTTTTAAGCTAAAATATGTATTTTTTATATTTACTATATGCCTGGCACTATTCTAAGCACAACATAAGGATTAACTCAGTTAATCCTCACAACCTTTGAAGGAGGTGATGTTCTTATCCCCCATTTGACCGATGGGTTGACTGAGGCACAGAGAGGGTGATTACTTGCCCAAGGTCACACAGTTGGTAAGTGGCAGACCTGGGCTTAACCCCAGGCAGCCTGGCTCCAGCACCAGCCTCTTACCCCTCTGCTCCAGAACAGACTTTGCAGAAGTCTGGGGTCCCTCTAAGACACGGGAACCTCTGAAGTCTCAGGAGAAATGGGCCTGTGAACTAAAAGGGCACCGTGGGTTCCCCCACCAGACTGGGCTGACAGGCTTCCCAAAGAGTGAAGAAGGAAGCGTGGAGCCACCTTCTCTGACAGCAGGGATGGCCCCACAGCAAAGCAGCAGCGACACGGCCGGCCGGGCCCGTCTGCTTTCTGAGCCTCGGAACACCTGGCCTGGGGTGCAGAGCAGCTCTCCTTAGGTATTCTCAGCAGCCTATCCTGGCCCAGAGTCTCAGGGCCCCCTGCAGGCTGGATTTGCACTTGATGAAGGCCCCACCACAGGACCCAAAGTGGGAGCAAGAGTGCAGCTCCTGGGTAATGAGCCTCAGTGATTCCACAGAGCGCAAAACCCTATGGAAGCATTTCAAAACCAAACTCTCCCTGCCCCTCACCCTTCATCCCTCTAACATGAATGAATGAGTAAATGAATGAACGAACGAACGAATGAATGAATGAATGAAGCTTTCACCTGCAATTACCTAAGCAACCACTTTAGTGAAAAACATTCCTAAGTCTGTTCCCAGGGTTAGGTGTTCAAACTTGTTTTTGGTTTCTTGGGTTTTGTTTCCTTTTTTCAGACTATAGTGGGAATTCCAGAAATTACTGAGGCATCCTGTGTATTAAGTGAACGTAATCTATGGGTTTTTAAAATAAACTGTATTGGGGCGCCTGGGTGGCTCAGTCGGTTAAGCATCCGACTTCGGCTCAGGTCATGATCTCACGGTCCGTGAGTTTGAGCCCCGCATCGGGCTCTGTGCTGACAGCTCAGAGCCTGGAGCCTGTTTCAGATTCTGTGTCTCCCTCTTTCTCTGACCCTTCCCTGTTCATGCTCTCTCTCTCTCTCTCTCGGTCTCAAAAATAAATAAATGTTAAAAAAATTTTTTTTAACTTTAAATAAACTGTATTTTGGAATTTTGGAGTATGACATATGTACAGAAAAGTGCCCAGATCATAACTGTGTAGAGCCCAGTGAATCTTCACAGGCTAAACCTACCTGTGTGATCAGCGCCCGGGCCAAGAAAGAGAACATTGCCAGCACCCCAGTAGGCCCCTTATGCCCCACTCAGCTACTACCCCCAAAAGGACAGCCAATGGCTGGGAGTTGGGAAAAAGGGAGGGGCCTTTGCCAGGAGATGTAGACTAGAATCTCCCCCCAACCCGACCCCACCCCACCCCCATCAGCTGTACTGATCTTCAGGGATGGAGGGAGCCAGGGAAAGGAAGCAGCTCCTTGTCAGAAGGACACTCTGGGAAAGACAGTGCATTCAAGAGTGGGGTTTGCCCTTATAAGGGTCCAGTGGCAACCCCTACTGGTGAAGTGTGGTATTACACATCATGTACATTCCTGGTGGGAGGAAAAAGAGGTGATTAATTTCCCACCGCTGCCATGTGAAGCCAAGCATTCCCCAAGCATGAGTGATGTTCTTGTAGTCAAAAGAAGACTAGAGAGAGATGATGGCAGAGAAATTCAGAGCGTTGAGAAAGTGCTACAAAGCTGTGCCCTCCAATGTTTCATATCGGAGGATAGTAGTAGCCACACATCACACAACTGCCTAGCCTAGTTCCTTCTCCATTAAAGGGTTCCTGTTTAGATTTCATCTGCTGTTCTGTGTGGGCAGGTATCTGGTTTCATCAGATAGATAATTAATAATGCATAAGAACATAGAAATGCAATAAAGAAATTCACTTTATCGTCAACTCCCAGAAATACAACTATACTATGAAGTGAAGCATACGCCTTCCCATCCTTGACTTGTGTTCATTCATACATTACTTGAAATCTAGTTGCAGAAGTGTTTTGCTCCCTTCTCTAAATTTTAACTTCAAAAGAATTCAGCATCTCTAGATTTCCCAGGAGCCAAACAATACAGTCATTTCTTAATATACATCTGTTTCAAGAAAGTTCCTGGCCTGTCCCCGCCCCCCCCCACACACACACACATACACACATAATTCCCCAGGGCACTGATTCATTCAGCAATCACACGTGCTCACTATGCTGCAATGGTGATGGGAGAGAAATGTCCTTTACCCTCCTGGAGCTTGCTATGTGCAGTGGAGGGGCAGACAGACAGTAAGCAAGGAAATGGATCAGCAAAAGAGAGAGCTTGATAAATGCTATGAAAAAAAAAAAGTGAAATTGGACAATGATATAGTCTCTCTGAGGATGGGGCAGCCAAGGCCTAATCTAGGCAAGATGTAAGGAAGGTCTCTCTGAGACGGTAGCATTTGAACAACCACTGAAGTGAGGAAAAGCTCCAGCCATGCAGAGGTCTGGAGCAAAAACATTCCAGGTGAGGGAGTGCAGGAGCTAAGGCTCTTCATGGAAACGTGCTTGGTGTGTTGGGGCAACAGGAAGAAAAGCCATGTGACCGGTGCAGTGGGACAAAGGGAGAAGCATAGGAGATAAAAATCAGATGGCACGGAGTCTTTCTCCATGGTGAAAAGCTTGGGTTTCCCTCCACGTGCAGTGAATAGAACACCCCTGGAGGTTTTAGACAGAGACAAGACATGATCTGTGGGGGGTTTTTTCTTGTGGTTTGTACACTTTTTAATTTTTTTTCTCACTTTTTTAATTGAAATATTTTAGTTTTTTAAACTTTTGATTTTGAAATCATTTTAGATTCACGTGCAGTTGTAAGAAAAAATACAGAGATAGCACTATGTACCCTTTACTCGGTTTCCCCCATTGACAATCTCTTACTAGAGTACCATAAAATATCACAACCAAGATACCGATGTGATATAGTCAACATGCAGAAAGTTTCCAGCACCCACAGGATTTCCTCATGTTGCACTTTTCTAGCCAAACCCATTTCCCTTCTGCCCTCACTCCATTATCACCCCCTGGTAACCACTAATCTGTTCTCCATTTCTCTCATTTTCAAGACTGTAATTTCAGTAGAATCATACAGTATGTGACTTTTTAGAACTGGATTTTCTCACTCTGCATAATTCTCTGAAGATTCATCAGATTGTTGGATGATCCCATAGTTTGTTTCTTTTCATTGCTGAGCAGTACTCCATGACATGGATATACCGTGGTTTGTACAAGTGCTCATCCACTGAAGGACATCTGAATTGTTTCCAGGTCCAAGCTATTACAAATACAGCTGTTCTAAACATTTGTGCACAGTTTTTGTGTGAATATGTTTTCATTTCTCTGGGGTAAATGCCCAGGAGTGTAATTGCTGGTTTGTATGGTAGCTGTGTGATTCATTTTCAAAGAAACTGCTAAAGTTTTACATTCCCACCATTTTACATTTTACATTCCCACCAGCAAAGTAGGAATAATCCAGTTTCTCCACATCCTCACTGTTTGGTGTTATTGCTATTTTTTCTTTTAGCCATTCTGATAGATGTGGAAGTGATATCTCGTACTTTTGATTTTCATTTCCCTAAATAGCTAATGGTGTTGAACATATTTTCATGAGCTTATTTGCCATCTGGCTATCCTCTTCAGTGAAATGTCTCTTTGTGTCTTTTGTCTGTGCTCTAATGAAGTTGTTTGCTTTTTAACTGTTGAATTTTGAGTGATACTAATCTGTTGTCAGATAAGCGGCCTGCAAATATTTTCTCCCATTCTATAGCTTATCTTTTTATCTTCTTTATAGAGTCTTTCACAGAGCAAAAGCTTTTAATTTTGAGGAAATCTAATTTATCAACTTTTCTTCTTATGGAGATTATGCTTTGGGTATCAAGTATTAGAACTTCTTGCCTAGCCTTAAATCATGAATATTTCCTCATTTTTTTTCCTAGAAATTTTAGTTTTATGTTTTCCACTGAAGTCTGTGATTCATCTTGCCTGAGGTGAAGTGTGGAACTTACTTCAAGGTTTTTGATGTGTGTGTGTGTGTGTGTGTGTGTGTGTGTGTGTTTGCTTGTTTTACCAATGGATGTTTAGTTTTCCAGCTCCATTTGTTGAAAAGGCTGTCTCTCCTTAATTGAATTACTTTTGCACATTTCAAAAGTCAGTTGGGCATATTTGTGTGGGTCTATTTCTGGGTTCTCGACTCTGTTCCATTGATCTATATGTCTGTCCCCCCACCATTACCACACAGTCTTGATTAGTGTAGCTATAGTTAAATCTTGAAGTTAGGTAGACTTATTCCTCCCATTTTATTCTTCTTTTAAAAATTATTCTAGCTATGGGGCGCCTGGGTGGCGCAGTCGGTTAAGCGTCCGACTTCAGCCAGGTCACGATCTCGCGGTCCGTGAGTTCGAGCCCCGCGTCAGGCTCTGGGCTGATGGCTCGGAGCCTGGAGCCTGTTTCCGATTCTGTGTCTCCCTCTCTCTCTGACCCTCCCCCGTTCATGCTCTGTCTCTCTCTGTCCCAAAAATAAATAAACGTTGAAAAAAAAAAACTTTAAAAAAAAATTATTCTAGCTATGTTCTTTGTCTTTCCATATAAATTTTATTTTTTTTTCCAACTAAACTCTACCCCTGATATGGGGCTCAAACTCATCACCTCAGGATCAAGAGTTGCATGCTCTAGTGACTGAACCAGCCAGGCACCCATCCATATAAATTTTAGAATAAACTTGCTTTATCAACAATAAAGAAATCTTGCTGAGATTTTGATAGTAATTGTGTCAAACTTCTCTATCAGTTCAGGGAGAATTGACATCTTTACTATGTTAAATCTTTCAATTTGTGAATTGTATGTCTCTTCATGTACTTAGATCTTCTTTGGTTTCTTTCATCAATATTGTGGAGTTGGCAGCATACAAGTCCTGTTTTGTTAGAGTTACATATACATATTTCTTTTTTTAAGAAATTATAAATATTATATTAATTTTTATGTCCATGTGTTCATTGCTAGCACAAAGAAATATAATTGATTTTTGTATATTTATCTTGTATCCTGCAACCTTGCTGAACTTGTTTATTCTAGGAATTTTCTGTAGATTCAATGGAATTTGCTACTTAGGTAGTCATGTCATCTACAAATAAAGACAGTTGTATTTCTTCCTTTTCAGTCTGGCCCTGAAGATTTCTTTTAGGGAGAGTTTTTTTTTAATTATGAATTCAATTTCTTTAATAGTTACACAGCTATTCAAATTATCTATTTAATATTAGGTGAGTTGCTCTTTTTTTTTTTCAGGGAAAAAACTCATTTCATTTGTGTTAACAGATTTATGTGAGTAGAGTTGTTCATCATAATCCCCTTATTATTCTTCTGATGTAATGATAACCCCTGTATCATTCCTGATTTTGTTAATTTGTGTCCCCTTTTTTGTCAGTCTTCCTAGAGGTTTGTCAATTTTATTCATCTTTCCAAAGAACCAACTCTGTGTTTCATTATTTTCTCTACTATTTTTCTGTTTTAACCTTCATTGGTTGCTTCTCCTATCTTCATTATTTGTTTGCTTTGGGTTTATTTTGCTTTTCTTTTTCCAGGTTCTTGAGTAGGAGCTTAGATTATTGATTTGAGACTTTTTCTCTTCTCTTATATATGCATTTGATAATGTACATATCCTTCTCAGCACTGCTCCAGCTGTGTACCACAAATTTTGATGTGTTATTTTCATTTTTCATTCAGTTCAGTGTTAACTTTTTATTTTTCCCTTATAACTTCTTTTTTGACTTATGAATTATTTCAAAGTGTGTTGTTTAGTTTCCAGATGTTTGGAGGTTTTCTTATATTTCTGCTCTTGATTTCTAGTTTGATTCCATTGTGGTCAGAGAATACTTTCTGTATTATTTTGATTATTTTAAGTTTTTGAGGTTGGTTTTCTGGCCCTAAGTATGGTCTATCTTGATATGTTCTGTGGACACCTGAAAACACAGTTTTCTGCTATTGTGGAGTGAAGTGTTCTATAAGTGTCCATAAGATTCTGTTGGTTGATGGTATTGTTGAGTTCTTCCATATCCTACAAGTTTTCTGCCTCCTTGTTCTATCATTTCAAATAGGGGTGTTAAGTCTCCAACTATAATTATGGATTAGTCTGTTTCTCCTTTCAATTCTATCAGTTTTTGCTTCACAGATTATGCAGCTCTGTTATTTGGTGCATATATATTTAGGTCTACAATGTCTTCCTGGTGAATTAACCCTTTTATCATTATACAATGCTCCTCTCTGCTTCTGTTCATTTTTTTTTGCTCTAAAGTCCACCTTATCTAATATTACAGTAGCCACTCCTGCTTTCCTTTGATTAATGTTTTTGTGATTTTTTTGGACCATTATACTTACAATCTGCCATTTTCATTATATTTGAAGTTATTTTCTTGTAAACAGCATATACTGTCATCCACTCTGCCAATCTCTTTTAATTGGTGTATTTAGACCATTCACATTTTATTGATACTTTAGGGCTTAAGTCTGCCATCTTATATTTTTAAGTTTGTTTTTGAGAGAGAGAGTATGCACATGTGCGTGAGTGGGGGAGGGGCAGAGAGAGAGGGAAACAGAGGACCTGAAGCAAGCTCTGTGCTGTCAGCGCAGAGCCTGAAGAGGGGCTCAAACTCACAAATTGTGCAATTATGACCTCAGCTGAAGTTGGACACTTAACTGACTGAGCCACCTAGGTGTTCCTGTCATCTTATTTTTTATTTTCTGTTGGGTTTCTCTGCCTTTGTTTCTCTTTTTCTGCCTCCCTGTGGGATAGTTGAACATTTTTTTAATTCCATTTTTATTTGTCTGTAGTATTTCGATAGCTTTTCTATAGCTTCAAGTAGCTTTTCTAGTGGTTGCTTGCAGTATTACATGATATATACGTAACAGCACAGTCTATTGGTGTCATCATTTTACCAGTTCAAGTGAAATATAGAAATCTTACCTCCTTTTATGCCCATTTATCCTCCTCCATTTATGACATAGTTGTTTTTAAATATTTCCTCTACACACATTTAGAACATCAGACACTCTTATAATTTTTGCATCAACCATCAAACATAATTAAACTCAAAAGGAGAAAGAAAGAAAGCCTATTATCTTTATCCATACTTTTTTTACTGTTTCTTTCTTCCTGTGGTTCCAAGCTTCCTTTTTTATCCTTTCCTTTCAATTTAGAGAAATTTCTTCAGCCATTCTTTTAGGATAAGTCTCCTGATGACAAATTCTCTTAATTTTCCTTCATCTGAGAATGTCTGGCTTCCCTTTCATTCCTAAGAGATACTTTCACTGGTTGTTATTTATTTGATATTTTCCTTTAAATCACCTTACCATATGTTAAATGTACTTAGAAAGGAAATGCTATAGTATTACCATAAATAGAAGGCCCACATCACTTGCAATGAATAGAGAGTACATATCAAAATACATGGATGACTATTTAAAAGCACTTTAGTTTATTATCTGTTTAATTTCATCTTGTACACAATTCCAGTGACAGACGTGGGACTGTGCATTGACCTCATGGGACTCTGTCTGGTGCCCTTCCCATCTCTTTACCTTTTCCCAGGTGTACTACGGCAAAGAGAGGCTCACGGCTCACAGGTCAGCCCAGCATATCCTACACAGGAGGGCCAGTCTAAAGACAAACCGCTGTTGATGATGGATTGAGGCAGAGAACTCACTGCCGGTATCCCCAGAAAGTAACTGTATTCCCACCATCTCCTGATTTTGAGATGCGGCTTTTTTCACCTTTTAGCATTTCACAATTTGAAATGGGTCTTAAAAATGAATGTTTGTTAATGCAGTGCGTTTTTTTTTTTCTCTTCCTAAAAGCTGTCATTAATTGTATGACATTTTAGAATCTAGAAAAAGATTGGTTTGAATTATAGGAAATTGCTGTTTGGGGGTTAAAGAATGGTCAAATCTCAGCAATTTCCTTTAATTCAAGCTAATGGCATGTTGTGATGCGCTATCCTTTTTAGCTCTCCTAGCAACCTCACCAAGCAGATATTTTTAATCCACTTCGGAAGAGGACACAGAGACCCGGAGAAGCTGAGTAACTTTCCTAAGGTCACAGAGCTAGTATGTGAGGAGTCAGGACTGGGGCCCAACCCCATCTGGCCCTGCTGTCTATGTTTTTACCACTGGGTAGAAGCCCTGCCTAACCCACCTGAAAAGGACCTTTGGGATCAATCCCAGCATTCCTTTCTGAAGAAAAGAAAATGTTCTGGTATCTTTTTAGGAGAGAAGTGAGGGTCAGAGGAAGAGAGGAAAGATGTCAGCCCTGAATCCACAGGAATCTATCTCAGGAGGCTCCTGCTAACTGTGGTATTAAGAACTTCATTCCCTTTTGGTTCTTTGTAGCCACACGGTTCTGAGTCCTGAGGACCTGAGTTCACCCCATGTGCACACCCAGCATTTTCCATGAGAGACCTGAGCGGCTGGTACCCAGCAGCGTGCCAGTGACAACCGCTAACCAGGTGCTATGTACCTGGGCCCAGCCAAATGCCCACCCATCCCCAGCCCACGCCTCCTCCTTGGACTTGCTCTGGCCTCCCAGCTCAGAGCCTGCATGCACAGACCAGTCAAGCCTTGTGGCACCTTTACCTAAAAGCACTTCTCTTAAATGTACAACTCAGAGGACAATATAGGTACCTATCACAGCACAACTACCCCACCTACCCATGCCTCCAAAACAGACTGAGCCTCAAGTTTGGTTAATTCCAATCTGCCATCTTCAGGTTTGGGCCCAGAGCTAACCAAACCCAAAGAATAACCCAGTTCACTGCTCCAAACTGACCATCTAACCCAATGGGTCTCACCCCGCTAGAGCTCTTAACCGATACTAATTACAGCACCCCTTCTTGCTTAGGGAAGCCCTCCTGGAGACCCAATTCATTTTGGGTGCTGGAGAACTAGAGTGAATGATACCCATAGTCCCCCCTCCCTGGAGGAAACACACAGGAAAGGGCACAAAGCAGACACCTTGACAGACACAAGTGAATTCAAGGACGCAGTGGAGAGTTTCCTCTTAGGGCTCCGGTGTCTGAAAGAGAGGCAGCCAGAAAGCCTTGGGAAAGGAGGCAGCAGTTTGGACCCTGACATTCAGAGCGTCACTGACAACCCGTCCCATGGTGTCCGGTATTTAGCAGATGCCCAATAAATATTTCAAGAAAGAATTAAGTCACGAATGGCTGCATCACTTAGCAAATGGGGTAAAGTTCACATTCATGAAACCTTTAGGGGATCAACAAATAAAACCCAGAGAACTGTTGATGTCCACTTTGATCCTTGACTCCTCCTCTTTCCCCTTCTCCTGAACTTCTAATACTTCCGTCATAATGATTCTGTTTCCTTATTGGGCAGATTGTTTCCAAGAAGAGACTTCAGTTTTTTAGAATGGTTTTAGATTTACAGAAAAATTGAGAAGATAGCACAGAGTTCCCCCGTATAACCCCTAACCCACATTCCCCTATTGTTAACATCTTACATTAGTATTGTACATTTGTTATAATTAAAGAGCTAACACTGGCACATTATTATTAGCTAAATTCCATATTTCATTCCTATTTCCTTAGTTTTTGTCTAATGTCTTCTTCTGCTCCAGGATCCCATCCAGGATACCACATTAGTCCTGTTGGCTGAGACCACAATTCAGACTTGGTTTTGGTGACCTTGACAAATTTTGAGAAATACTGCTCAGACATACTACTGTAGGATGCCCTCTAGTGGAATTCGGGGTGTTTTTCTCATGGTTAGACTGGGGTTATGGTTTGGGAAGGAGGACTACAGAGGTCAGATGCCATTCCCACCACATCAAGGGCACACACTCTCCACATGAGTGTTCACTATGGGAGGTGACCTTCATCACCTGCCTCTGGTGGCTCTTGCCAAGTTCCTCAGCTGCAGGCTTACTCGTTCCCCCTTTTCCCAACTGCTCTCCTTGGAATCAAGTCGTTATGTGCAGCTATCAGCTAGGTGGGCAGTGACACTCTTCCAGATAACTTGTAAGTATTTGGGGACTGTCACTTTGGAACAGACATGGTCAGCGCTTACCTATACCTCATCAAGTGGTACAACACATACTGAAGTTACCAAGCACGAGCCAGCTGTGGGTTCCGAGAGGAGGGGTCTTCCCCTGCCGGCTTGGGTTACTTTGAATACACTTCTTGGATGATTCCTAAGTACCTTTTGAGTTGATCAGTCAGTCTCCACAGAAGAACATGGGCTGCTCAGGCCTCTCCGACAGGAAGTGGATCTTCATCCCCCCACCCAAGGTGGTTAGACACTCCCTGCTGTAAGTGAGCAAGACCAGCGTCATTCATCACCCAGTCTGTGCGGCACATGTCGCAGACACAGGCCGCCTCTTTTCTGTGAGCTGCAGGTCCTCAGTGAGCATGCTCAGTGCGTCTGGCAGACTGGGGTCACGAGGATGGTGAAATGCAATCCACCTGAGGCAGACTCTAGATGGGATGTAGTAGTGTTCTCTTGCTGCACAAGTTACCACAGTGTAGAGGCTGAAGGCAGCACTTGCTCAGTATCTCGTGGTCTCCATGGGTTGGAAGCCAGGCACAGTACTTCACTGGGCTCTCTGTGTAGGGTCTCACAGAGCCCCAGAATTAAGATGTCAACAGGGCCGTGTTCCTTCCTGGAAGCTCCAGGGAAGACTCCACCTGCACGCTCATTCAGGTTTGGGTAGAATTGAGTTCCTTATAGTTGTGGGATGAGGCCCCATTTCCTTGCTGGCTGCCAGCTGGGGATCCCATTTTTCTCCCACTCTTGTTGCCTGCATTCCCCCTCTAGCTTGCCGCGCGGTCTCCTCCATCTCGAAGCTGGTGACAGCACATCAAGTCCTTCTCAGGCTTCAAATCCTCTTCTCCATCCCTTCTGAATTCATCTCCTGTCTCTAATTTTAGGGCTTGTGTGATTACACTGGGCCTGCCCAGATAATCCAGAATAATATACCTATGTTAAGGTCCATTTAAACCATAGTTAGTATCCCTCATTATTCCTGCCAAGCCCCTTCTGCCCCGTAATGTAACGTATTCACGGGCACGGTATCTCATGATATTCTCAGTCCCAGGGATTTGGGGGATGCAGTCTTCCAGGGGGCCATAGCTGTGCCTACCATACAGTGTTTCTCGAACATTGGTGTACATGGGAATCATCTGCAGGGCACCGTATTGCAGATTCTGATTCAGTGGGCCTGGGGTGAGAGTGTGCATTTCGGACAGGCTCTCAGGTGATCCTGCTCCTGGTGGTCTAGGGAACACATTTTGAGTGGCAGGCTTTAGACCAGGGGTAGCAAATTTACAGCCCCCAGCTCAGAGGTCAAACTCAAGAGAAAACATCAGTACATAAAACCTGTGGCTCGGGGTCCCTGGGTGGCTCAGTCAGTTAAGCGACCAACTTCGGCTTGGGTCATGATCTCACAGTTTGTGGGTTCGAGCTCCAGGTCAGGCTCTGTGCTGACAGCTCAGAGCCTGGAGCCTGCTTCAGATTCTGTGTCTCCCTCTCTCTCTCTCTTTCTCTCTCTGCCCCTCCTCCACTTGTGCTCTCTCTCTCTCTCTCTCAAAAATAAAAATAAACATTAAAAAAAAAATTTTTTTTTAACTGTGGCTCTCAAACCTAACAGCACACCAGAATCACCAGAAAACATGTTAAATAAAATACAGATTGCTGGGCCCCTCCAAGTGTTTCTGAGTCAGAAGGTCTGGAATGGGACCTGAGGATCTGCATTTCCAACAAGCCCAGGCAGTGCTGATGGCTGCTGGTCCAGAGACCACACTTGGTCTGTCTCACGGCTTCGTGCGGCGGTTCTCCGAGTTCTCGTTCCTTTGCCACACAAAGCCATTGAAACAGCCAATCACTTTGTGAGTGTTGGGAGGAGCACTTAAGACCATTTGGTCATCAGGTCATAAGGCGTCGTCTTTGAAAGCAGAGTCCCTGTGTCCGATAGCAATTGCACCTGTGGGCACCTCTGTGGCTCTCGTCCGAGGTAACCTGGTGCCTCGTGGGATCTCCTCCACTTTCATCAAACGGTCAGTTCCTTTTCACGTGTTGAGCTGTATCCTTCTGCTTCGGGAGCACAGTGAAGCACATTCAAGAATATCTCGAACCACTGACATCATCAGTTTTCCCAAACCCATCTTTTAAAATGAAAAGTGAGCTTTATTGTTTGCATTACAGAAGCAACACTCGTTTGTTGTAGAAAATGCAGATAAAAAGAAAAGGGAAAACATTGTAACCCCAGCCAAAGGTAGCTTATTCTGTTTTCCCTGGCATTTTCTATACATACCTGTCAATCCAAGTATATATGTGGGGTTTTCTTTCCAAAAATACATGGTACAAACTGTGTTGTAACCTACTTTTCTTAATATATTATAAATGTCTTTGTACCTCATCCTCATTTTCAGCCCCTAGATTCAACCCCCTTCACCCAATAAAAAGCATCAAGTGCTGTGATTTGTGGCTTCCCTCCCACACACCTGCAGTTGAAGGGAGACTAATGAACAGCAGTGGGTCCCAAGGGGAAAGAGGCAAAAACGTGAAGGACACAGGGCGATCAGAAACACTCCTTTGTCCCTGAGCAATAGGAGGCAGCTGTTACAGAACTCGTCCCCCCCCCCCCCCTTTTTTTTTTTTTTTCTTGGAGAAAGTGATTCAGCTGAGCATTCCTGGATCCGGAAATGCTTCAGCACCAAAATCTAATTCGTAAGAAAGCTGAATCAGGAGCATTTGTGTCTGGGTAATGGAGAGCACAGTCACAGGATCAGAAGGGCTTCCTGCTGCTGTTTTCAGGGTAATTCGCTGCTTCCAGAATTCTGAGTATTGATAAAGGTGTGTTTGGGGTAAAAACTTACTTGCCATTCTCTGAGCTATGAACTTGCTCTCCAATGGATGATACATGAGTAGGGCAAGAAAGAAGGATTTATTTACGAATTAAGCTTTCACCAGTGAACCCACTAGAAACAGCAGCCTCAAGGTGTGAGTTCCAGGTGGGGGGTGGGGGGTTGCTTCTGGAACCTGCAAGAAGTTTGTAGGCCCCTCTCGCCCGGGGACAGGCATTCCTGCTGACAGGTTGGAGGAGGCCGCCCAGGGCCTGGCAGCCTGACCTGTGCTTTTCTTTCCGCAGAACGAGGTCATCAGCCAGCAGCTGTCGGTCATCTTCACTCACTGCTACGGGCCCTACCCCATCCCCAAGCTCACGGAGATCAAGCGCAAGCAGACCTCGCGCCTGGGTGAGTGCCTCACCGCGCCCTGCCCCTCGCTGTTGCCTTGTGGTTTGAGGACACAGAGGTACCAAATGCCCAAAAGAACAGTACTGGAGGACGTCTAAGATGGATACAGGAGTCAGGCAGGTGGTGATCAGGGTATCCTCACATGATAACTGGAGCCTATACCTTGGAAATGTGGACAAGGAGACCCACCAGTCCCTCTAACCGAGGGATTTTCTCCCGCAGGGACGACAGCCCCAGAGCCCATGCACTTCCTGCAGGCAGGTAGATTCTGGTTCCAAAAGAGGGCAGAGCTGTGCCCCGACCGCTCCCCCTCTAAGAAGTCCCTCTTCCTCCCTGAGGAGGAACAAGCAAGGGACAGTGCCAGGCCCACAGAGTTCTTCTAATGGAGTCCTTCTGCAGGGACCCAGGAGAGGAAATAAGTGCCCGACCCCTCCACCCCCCCACACACACACATACACACCTTACACACACAGATACACAAGTGAGGGGAACATACCCGAGCTGAAGAGACTGGACACTCTGAAATGCCATCAGAGTACCAGGAATCACTTTTTCTTCTGGTTGGACACTGTGCTGGGCTGGCCCTAGCCTAGCACTTGACATTCCCCGTCTCAGGTAACCCTCAAGCCGCCCCAGGAGGCAGGCACTGCAAGTCCCCCCACATCTCAGTGGAAGAAAGGGAAGGTCTGTGCTGCGTTCAGATTCACTTCATGAGCTGCCCACCTCCTCCCAAAGCCATGATTCCCTCCTTCTACAGTCCCAGCTTCTTGAATTTTCCAGGAGAAAACTTTCCGTCAGGCAATTATTTCATTCCAAGGATCCTGGGGCTGCCGTAACCTGGCTAATCAGTCTGGAAATAAAGCAAAGAAATGCTTTGCTGCCTTGAAGCCCAAAACACCAGCCTTCTGTTGCAAGGGCCTTTCTCCTTGCTTCCTGGGGAATGATAAAATATTACAGACAAATCCTTTTATGATGAAGGTTGGGGACTTTCCTACTTCCTATTGTTTCCTGCAAAGACTGGGAAACATTTGAGAAATGGAAGCATCTGAAAATGCTATCCTTTAACAAAATCACTACGTTTGGAACAGGTGAGCTAGTTTAAATTAGTGAAAAGGCTGAATTCGTGGAACTGTTTTAAAGTATTCTTGCTCCTGTCGTGAAAAAGTTGTTAATTGAAATGACACCAACTTTCTGCTGAAGTGAAAACCCGAGGAGCCACGTCAAATGTTGTCTGTTTTCCTTTCTGCCCATTCATGTGGGCAAAGTAGGACGTACCAAAACCGCAAATATTTCTACCTTGTAGAAAACAGGTATTAATTAAAATGCTGTCAGAGCAACACATCGCAAAGACGAAGCAAATTAACAGACTTTGGAGACTGAACGTTACATTCCCAGGCCATAGCAACATCTGACATCTCGGTGCCTTAACAGACACCCTTGTTAGAGCAAACATTTGTAAGGGCTGTTTCAATGACACAGCATAAAATCTCCTTTCCCGTAGTTATAGGCGAGGAGGGAACATTTTTTCCTTCCAGATTTGCTGAGCTTTCTTTCAGCAATCAAAAGGACCTAGTTTTTAAGGCCAAGCATTGGGATTCCAAGGGTTATAGCATCAACAGAAGAAGAGCAGACTGGAGAAGCTCAAAGCTCACAATATGGAAGAAAACGGGCAGAACATATTTATGAATAGATGGAACATGAACCAGGTAGGGTTGGCATCTTCAATAGAGCATTTCAAACTAGGGTAACTCCCAAGTTGTCAAATAGTGATTCTTTAAGGACCTGCTTTAAAGGGAAGACATGAATGATCAGTCACAAGGGCCAGGCAGGTCATATAAGTGAGTGAAATGGCTTCCGTGTGAGACAATAGGGAGTGGTGGGGACTGTAGCAAACTGGAGAGCACGTGCCTGATTTTTTGTGACGCATTGTCCTCTTGCCTCCCAGTGAATTCTGGGAGAGGATGGTTCAAAGGGCTACGGGCAGGAGAGTTTAGCAATTTGGGAAACAGGAGTATGGCTATCTGGAGGTAGACAGAGTGAGAAGGAGTGGATGCTGAAAAGAGGGAGAACGTCACTCCAAACTTTTAGTCTTTAAAGCAAGCGGAGATGTGAATTTTAGTCAACTCTGAGGACTTCTGTGGCCTCTCTTCTCTCTTCGTCTGGATTGTTTAGAAGTTTGAGGGGTTTTTTTTTCATAAAATATTTTCATGATAGTGGGATTGTAAGTGATTTTGACTGTTTTATGCTTTTATGATATGTTCTAAATTAAAACTTTTTTTAATGGGAAGAGGTGAGGTAGCTGTACATACAGACAGAAGTATGAATGGAGGACCACCATCTGGGGCAGCACAGGGGCTGAGGGGCCATCCTACCTTCAGGGGCTGGAAGAGGAGAGTTGGCCTAGAAGACAAATTCTGGGTCCAGGGTCTGGGCAAAATGGAGCCGGCCAGGGGTCCAAGATAGAGTTGTCAGGGTGTGCCCAGCAGTTGGGGTCATGGCCCCCAGATATCCAGGGGGTTGGTCCCCACTCTTAATGGTTAGGACAGCCTAAACCCAGCCAAAAGAAGCAACTGGAGTTTTATTTCAGGACAACTGTTTAACCCCTGGGAAAGGGCCCATCAACAAGCAAGTCCCCAGGCTAAGAAGGAGCCTGTTGTCCTTGGCAGGATCTAAGAACAAGATCGTGGAACAAGGGTCAAGGCATTCTTCACTCATTCAAAAAAATATTAATTAAGCATCTACTATGATAGTCATGTTTATTGAGGAGTACTGTGTGTAAGCCCTGTTGCTAAGTGCTTTGCAAAAATTAACTCATTTAATGCTCACTGTAAATGATGTAGATGTATAACGGGTATTACCATTCCCATTATAAAGAAAGGGAAACAGAGGCACAGAGAGGCTAAATGACTTGCCTAAGGTCATAGAGCTGAGATTTCTGGCTTCAGAGCCCACACTCTTCCTATGCGTTACCACCTTTCTGTTCTAGACACAGAGCAAGGATGTGAAAAGAACAGACAAGGTCCTGATCTCCCAAGCAAAGTTACAGGGAGGCAAAGTAACAGTGAATACTCTGTAGCAAATGAGGCTACACCAGAGGGCTATGAGAGCACAGGTAGGGGATGCTTGGTCAGTCTGAGGAGGGTGGGGGGAGTCAGGCAAGGCTTCTTGATAGAAGGTGTCTGCACTGAATCTTGAAGCCCACATGGGGTGAACCAGGTTTGGAAGGAGTTGGAAGTGTCCCAGGTGAAGCACCAGAGGTGGGAGTATGTGGCACTCGTGTAGCTCAAGCACACTGCGGGTTGACGGGGGGATGTGACTAGGGAGAGGCCAGAGAAGGCAGCAGTCTAATCACAAGGAGCCTTGTTAAGAAGTTTGGACTCTATTCTGGGAGCTAGGGAGCTATGGAAAGGTTTACAGCAGAGGAGGGGCGTGATCAGACCTGCCTTTAGTAAGAATGTGGTGAGGTGGACCATCGGGTTGGAGGCAGAGACCAACAGAGGCTCCTGCGGGTCCCCAGACAAGAGATCTTGTGGCCTAGCAAGGGCAGGGGCATTGGGGATGGAGAGAAATGGGGCAATCGAGAAACACTTAGGAGCAAGAGGGGACAGTGTTTGTGATAGACTAGATCTGGGCAAGCCCAGGAGAGGAAGGTGTCTTGTTGCCTTCGAATCCTTGGTTTGGGCAACCAGTAGATGGTGGTGCCGTTCACAGGCAAGGAAGACTCTTTTTCACGTGAGCTGAGAATGCAGTTCATCGTGTATCCTCAGACTCAGAAGCTTGGGTGCAGACGCCGCAGAGAGGTAATCTCCCATTTAGAGACTCCTAAAGGTCCCCCCCCCCCCACCGGGCCCCACAGCTCAGGTCAGGGCGGGTGACGTAATAGGAAGCCCCACCAGAGGTTAGGTCCACCTTGCCCCTCGTGCAGGGGTCCAGACTGACTCAGGAGCAGAACGGGGCGGAACCCGGTAGGGGCAGGGATGTTAGTGGATATTCCCAACAAGCAAAAGCACTGAGCTGAGGACAGACTGGCACCTTCAGGAGCTCTAGGTCTCAGTGGCTAAAAGGACAGACAAATTGGGGGGTGAGGGGGGTGGAACTAGGGATCCTAGTGCTTAATCATGCAGACCCTCCAATCCGAATTCAAAGTTCAAAGCCCACATTCAGATCCTGGCTACTGCACCTGTCACTAGCTCAAACTTCTGTATGCTTGTTTCCTAACTTCACAACTGACGATGGTCCCTGTCTGCCGGGACCGAATGAGTTTGCATGTGCACGTGCCAGCTTCCACAGCGCCTGGCACGTCGTAAGTGCTCAGCGAGTAGTGATATACCTCCTTTGTGGTCGCTGTTGATGAGAGCAGGGGACTGGCTCACGTGCCTCTG
Organism: Felis catus; assembly: GCF_018350175.1. Classification (NCBI taxonomy): domain Eukaryota; kingdom Metazoa; phylum Chordata; class Mammalia; order Carnivora; family Felidae; genus Felis; species Felis catus. The sequence goes on from NC_058374.1 coordinate 127,121,173, forward strand.
ATTCTGGGAGAGAGGGGCTTGGATTTTGAACCACCTGGAATACAGTGGTAAGGGGGCAGAGTTTCTAGACCCCTTTGCCATCAGGCAGGGAGGGCACCGAACCCACGTAGGAGGAGCAAAGGGGAGGTGGGCATACATTTGCCTTTCCCATCAGAAAATCATCTGCATCAGGCCATGGCTGAGTCTCCTCTGGGGAAATGCTACTTCTAATCACAAATAAGCTATGGAGATTTCCTATGAAAAAAACTGAATTTCAGTGATTTGAGTGTTCTTTTGACTGGTTCTGTCTCCTGTTTGGCCTCTGTCTCGCCAATGAGTATTTTATGACCATGGTTTCCCCTGTCGGCTCTTCTTGGCACTTTCCAGAAGAAAAATGTAAACTTCACCCTTCTCTCCACTAAAGCTACCCTTTTTCCCCTTCCTATTCTAGATCCTCATTTCCTTAACAATAAAGAAATGTCTGATGTTACCTTTCTGGTAGAAGGAAGACCATTTTACGCTCACAAAGTGCTGTTATTTACCGCCTCTCCGAGGTATGTATGGTCAGTTTTGAAAGCAGCTGAATTATGAGTGTGGCTGTTGCTGTTACTAGTCTCTGAAATTCAATTTTGGTGGTATCTTCCCTGGACTGGAAGATGATCTTTTCAAAATCAAGAATTCGAGAGCAAAGTGCATTTGTACAACCATGTTCACAGCAACATTATTCACAGCAGCCAACAGGTTTCAGAAGCATCCCAGGTGCCCTCCAGGAGAGGAATGGACAAACAAAATGTGGTATATACATATATTATTTAACCTTAAAAAGGAAGGCAGAGATGACAGATGCTACAACCTGATAAACCTTGGGCGTGGGATGCAAAGAAACAAGGCAGTCACAAAAAGACAGACACTGTATGATTCCACTTATGTGCAGAAAGTAGGATGGGTTGCCTGGGGCCGGGGGCAGGGGAAGGTGGGGGAGTTGTTCCATGGATACAGAGCAAGTTCTGGAGATTGTTTTTTTAAGCACAGAGCAGCCAGTAGTATAAACAGCAGCGCCTTTGTGTGACTCAGGCAAGGGCACCGGTCCTCTGGGCAGATAGAGTGTGTACCAGGCCCAGGGCTTCAGAGCACAGCGTGAATTGGATTTTAGCTGCCCCAGCCCAGTGCCCTCACGCAGTATACAACCTGAAATATCGTACACAGCAGCCAGGAATGGCCTGTCCTCCAAATATCCAGGAACTCTGGCGTAAGCCATCCCACACTTACAGGTCTTGAACCTGACTTTTCCTTGACTATGTAGTTGACAGTGGTATCACTCCCTCCTCTGCTACTGCTCTCTCTGCTTTCGATGGGAGTTAAGTTGGCCGTTTAGAGCCGCATTATCCAGAGCCCTGAACTGGGATCAGCAAAGCTCTGGCACAGAGGAAGGCAGGACTCTGAAATGAGCAGGCAGGCTGCTGGGAACGGAGGGGGCGGGGGGAGGATGAACAAAGTGATCAGGACACTGGGTACCCAGAAACAGAACCCACTTCTAGGACATTTGCTAATGAATATATGTGACCAACACTTCCTGGGTTCCTAAAAGCATCCTGGACTCTCCACTGCCTCTCCCCAAAATCACATGCAAACCCCCAGATGTCTGCTTTGCCACAACAAGAAGAATACGCCATGCCTTACACGGTTGTCGGTTATGATGCCGTAGAAAAGCAGGATAGATATCATACCAGTGTTAATTTCTTAGTCTTGACAACCATGGCTGTGTAGGATGTTAACATCCGGGAAAGCTGGGTGGAGGGCATCCAGGAGCTCTGTACTGTCTTTATGACTGTTCTGCGAATCTTATTATTTCAAAACTATAGGTTGAAGAAAAGAACACAGCTTATGCCTAAATGTTTTGAGTGTCAGGGTGTTCCATTGACTGGGTCTGTACCCACTAGGAGCTTACAGTTCTGTTGACCGCAGGAAAGCACATCTGAAGCCCATCAGCAGGTCATCCGTGGGGAGGTTGATAGGTTGTTGATTAAATACCTACGATGCAGCAGATCTGGAAGGGCACAGGCTCTGGAGATGCAGCAGAGCAGAAGGGCGGAGTCCCTGCCCTCCAGGAGCAAAGGTGCACAGGAGGTGGGGAGCACCACGGGTATCAGAGGACCCCATGAAGGAAGCAGCCTTCGTGATAAGTCCTGTGGGACAGACAGATGGGCTTTTAAATGGTATTTGTTCTGTTCCAGTCACCTGTTTGAGAAATAACAGTTCAAACTACTATTTTTAACTTTAAAGTTTTAACTTCAGGGCGCCTAGCTGGCTCAGTCAGAAGAGCATGCTACTCTTGATCTCAGCGTTGTGAGTTTGAGCCCCACGTTGGGTGTAGAGATTACCTAAATAAATAAAAAAAACTTAAAAATAATAATTAAAAAAATGTTTTATGTTTATTTATGTTTGAGAGAAACAGAGCGTGAGCAGGAGAGGGGCAGAGAGAGGGAGACACAATCCTGAATAGGCTCCAGGCTCTGAGCTGTCAGCACAGAGCCCGACATAGGGCTCAAACCCACGAACTGTGAGATCATGACCTGAGCCGAATCAGAAGCTTAATTGACTGAGCCACCCAGGCGCCCCCTAAAAAAAATAATTAAAAAAAATAAAGTTGTAACTTCAGATTTGGTTATGGTATCTTACTGGGGTGGCAGTGCATTATGACATCTGTGGATGTACTGATGATGTATTTCAGAGTGGGGGGCGGGGAATACAAGATACTACATGTTTCTCTCATTAGAGTGGTGTTTCTCACAAACTGTGAATGTCTGTGTGGGTCTTTTTATCTCCTTTCTTGTGTTCTTTTTCAGGTTCAAAGCACTCCTCTCCAGCAAACCAACAAATGACAGCACCTGCATAGAGATCGGTTATGTGAAGTACCCCATCTTTCAGGTGAGCCCCAGTTGTGACCTAGGGCATTGTGCTGGTCATCCACCTTTGGGTTAGCCACTGCAGGGTCCTCAATTCCTTGCACACTGGGCCCCTCCTTACACCCCCTCCGGCTTACGATCCTTTTAGCCCTACAGCATTAGTTGAGCACCTACTGGTTGCCTAGCCCTCTGCTGGGACCTGGGGACACAAGGATAAAGGACATTCCTCCCCTGGGGCGTCACAGGATAGAGCGGGTAACTGAGTAATTAGTCACTTACAATATAATGTGGGGAGGTACCAGTAGGGGGCAGGGAGGCGATGTGCTGTGACAACTAGGACCAGGGAAGTTGGAGAAGGTCTCCTATGAGGTGTCAGCCGAAATAGTGAAAGCTTAAGAGAAGCTGGGGAACCCTAGGAAGGCTCGGGGCTTAAAAAGGGGGTTAGAAGATTCTAGGCAGAGAACAGCAAGGATGAAGTCCCAAAACCACGGTTGAGCCTAATGTGATCAGGAGCCAGTGGACTTTTAACGACTGCACTCCCTCCATGCTGTCCTCCCACAAGCCAGGGTCTGGGAGCCGACGTGGGTGACCTGGGGGTGGGATCTGTGGAATTCTGAACAGAACGTTGTTTCCTGCGGTTCAGTTCAGGAAGTAGGGCCTTGGGAGGAGTGCAGTAAGAGTGGATAAGATTCAGGCAGGTGTGCCAGGGATTCATGCTCTAAGAGGGTTGTTGAGACAACTCAGAGATAAGGGGGGGGGGGGTGGAGACAAGGCTGGCCATGACCAGGGCCACGGGTCAGGTTTCCAATCTGCACTTAGAAGGAAAGAGCTGCAGCCCAGGACTAAAATGCTGCATTCTCCTATTTAAAATTGATGTCTATCACATGACGATGGGCAAAGAACCAACCTTTCTAAGCCTCAGTTTGCTCATCTGGTGGATAGGAAAGGGGGAACTGCAGTGGGAGGCAGGGAACAGCATAAGCAAATGGACAAAAGTGCGAAATCATGGGGTGTGTTTGAGGGAGAGTGATTATCAGTCTATTCAGCCGGGTCTTAAGGTATATTGGAGACTGAGAAGACACTGGGACCACTCAGTATGAGCCAAGTGGGAAGAAAGCAGGCCAGATGGTGGCTTTTCCCTGGCCCCTCAGATCCTGCTGTCCAGAGGGCTGCCATGGATGTTCAGAGGAAGCCACCATGCCCTCACACTGGCCCCTAAAGCCTATTGAGGTACCTGCATCTCCACCATTAGAGATGTATTTCTTTGGTTATGTTAAAAGTTCAAATGAAAGAATCCTTGCCAAGTAACTATGGGTAAGACACTCTTCTTTGAGCCTCATTTTCTCCATTTTTAACAAGTTAATATCACCTGTATCTATGTCATGGGTTCTTGAAGAGATTAGCAAGTAGGACAACTTGGCAATTTTTTTTTTTTGATGTTTATTTATTTTTGAGAGAGAGAGAGGCAGAGCATGAGCAGAGGTCAGGGACGGAGAGAGGGAGACACAGAATCTGAATCAGGCTCCAGGCTTTGAGCTGTCAGCACAAAGCCTGCCCGACACAGGGCTTGAACTCACAAACCACGAGATCATGACCTGAGCTGAAGTCAGACGGCTAACTGACTGAGCCACCCAGGAGCCCCTCAACTTGGCAATTTTTAAGTGGGTTGTTATTTTTCTAACTCATAACTGGTAAACCATCTCCCTACTAAGCACAAGACCCTGTAGGATAGGTTACTATGGTCTGAGCATTGGGGAAAGGATTAAAGCAGTTTCCAGGGACAAGGCCAGTCTGGGGGAGCCATCCCATTGGGGTGGGGGTGGCAGAGAGGAGCTGGATCCCCAGTGTGGGACCAGGGAGTTGGCATGCCCCCCCAGACCCAACCTCTCACCCCAATTCCTCACCACATTTTCTACTGAGAGCAAAGTGGCCACAGCCCTTTCTAGAATGGTGGTGACTTCTGAGTTTGAAATTTTCCATGAAACTGCTGCTTTGTTTTAGGATTAGAGTTGGGAGGGCAGAGAAGAAACTTCTGTGGGGCTCCAGCTATGAATGAGGCACTAACCTCTACTTGCACATGGTTATCTGGATACTTCTTGCCATTTTTAGAGATGAATAAACTGAGGCTCAGAAAACTTAAATGATGTGCCCCAAGTCTTAGTGCTACTTTAGTGACAGCCAGGATTGGAGCCCAGTCTTCCTGGTGCCAAAGCCTGGATGCTTGGTTCTAGAATACCCTTTCTACGGAGGAACAGTGATAATAACAGTGCCCATTTCTTTTTTTTTTTTTTTTTCTCATTTGTTTTGAGAGAGGGAGAGAAAGAGAGCCGGGAAGGGACAGAGAGAAAGGGAGAGAGAGAGGATCCCAAGCAGGTTCTACACTGTCAGTCCAGAGCCCAATGCAGGGCTCGAACCCACGAAGCCATGAGATCATGCCCTGAACCAAAACCAAGAGCCGGACGCTTAACCAACTGAGCCACCCAGATGCCCCATAACAGTGCGCATTTCTTGAGCACCAGCTATGTGTCAGGCTCAAAGCTGGTGCTTCTCAGCCTCTGCTGGACATTGGAGTCACCTGGAGAGCTTTGAAAATTCCCAGCACCCAGGCTACCAATCAGAACAGGGGCTGGGGCTCAGGTGTCAGTATTTGGAGCATCTGCCATTGTCCCAGCATGCAGTCAAGGTGGAGACACAGTGCTCTGCACTAGAGTGGATCTCGAGCTTTAACAGGCACCAGAATCTCCAGGGCAGGGGAGGAAGGGGGTTGCTCGATAAAACACAAAACTTGTTGAAATGCAGATTCCTGGACCCCATCCCCAGAGTCCTAGATTCTGTAGGCCTAGGGTGGGGTCCTAGAATTTATATTTCTTACAAGAGCCCAGGTGGTGCTGATGCTGCTGGTCCAGGGACCCCACTGTGAGAACCACTGCCATACATCATCTCCTTCAGTCCTTCCAGCCGCCCCTCCGGGAAGCTCTTCTCCCACCTACAGCCAGGACACAGACCCAGAGGGAGGAAGGTAGTGGCCCCAGCTCCGGCTACTCATCACAGCCAAGCTGAGGTTCAGACCCGGGCCTGACTGACTTCCAGACCTGATCTCCTAGTTGCCCCCCAACTGCAGGGACTTGGGCCCTCCCCCCCCCTCCCCCCCCCCCCCCCCCCCCCCCCCCCGCCAAAAAAAAAAAAATCACCCGGCCCTGAAGAAAGAATCGTAGGCCCATTCGAGTTTGAGTATGAACTAAGTGCTGGAAAATGCATGCCTCCCCAGCTCTCCTGAGTGCTCGTGAAGGGGGCACTTTTGCCATAAAGCCTGGAACTAATTGGGGAGGTTCCTGTAATAAGAACCTTGTAGTAGGCATTCAATAAATGTTTGCTGTGCGGATTCATTGAACGAGAGACCTACGTGGGAAAGCGTGGCCCCAGAGGAATCCAAGGCCTGTAATTGCTTTTGCCTGGGGAAGGTTTCCTGGCCACATTAGCCTGGAGTTACTGTAATGAGTTAGGAAGATTTAGCAGGCCCTGGGGACTTCTCTGTGTGCCTGTCCCTTCCCCATAAAAGAAGAAAAGCCTCATTTGTGGCTTGAAATAGGCCAAGGAGGGCTGAATCCGACCCAGAAGGAGGCTCCCAGGGGCCTGTTCACTCCACTTCCATGCTGACAGAAGAATTTTAGTTAAATGAGACTGCTTTGAGTTTCCTCCCCACAAGACTGTTTAACATCACACACGGGCAAGAGCAGGACGCAGCTGAGGCTACACGTGGAAGTGGGGGCCTCCGTGAGGCCGTGGATGCCATTTAAACCCCGGCTCCATGCAGGTTGACAGCTGCCAAGGAAAACAACTCCATAAACAGGCCCTTTGGCCTAATAAGGGTTCGTTTTGCCCCCTTTGCAGAAAAGGCTTGTGTTGGCAGAGTCTGATGGCAAGGGACAGCCCAATTTAAATCCCATTAGCCCCAGGATCTGCATCTGCTAGGGAGCAGCATTTTAAGTCAACAGCCCGACCTCAAATGAATGACCTAATATGATGGAGGCACACTTTGTAAATGGAGAGGCCCTGTATTCGGGGTAGTTATTGTCATGGCTCGTATTGCTGTCATTATCGGTTTGGCCATTGTAAAAGAGAGGCGCTGGGGGGACCCGTTGATTTACATAAGGCCAGGATCCCCCCATTCGCTGACATGATAACGTTAGATGCCTGTGGCCCATCAGGATGAGGGAGGAGAGGGTAAACGATGCTGTGTTATCATTTCCCAAAGCCTCAGCCACCACCATCAATGCACCACCATCCCTGTGACGAGGCAGGTGGGCACAGAAGCCCAAAAGTCAGTCCGTGAGAGACTCAAACACGAAAGAGGAGGTGAGGCGAGGGCTCATGTTCCTGTTTAAAGTGTGCTTGCTGAGTGCAGGCCCGAGAATGCAGAGAAGGACAAGACATAGACGGTCCCATCAAGCTCGCGTGGGAAGTAACACTGCAGTTGTGGATGATGTGTGCCCAGCCAGGGGTTACAGCTAGGACATCTGAGAAGGCTCCACACATGTGACCGCTGAGATCCCAAAAGAGGGGGCCCAGTTCAACAGGTGGAGAAGAAGGGAGGGGCATCCAAGCAGAGGGAACAGCACGGGCAAAAGTGGGGGACTGAAAGAGAAGTGGTAGGTTCTGTTAGAGGCAAGTGGGTGGGAGTGATCAGAGTATAAAAGGCAGATGTTGTCCAGATTAGGATGAGAGAAGGCTTGAGTGACAGAGGAGATCTGAAAAAGTAAATTGATTCATAGCAGCAGTATTCATAACAGCCAAGCAGTGGAACCCATCCAATGTCCCTCAGCTGATGAACGGATACACAAAACATGATACATTGTTCAGCAATAAAGAACGTAGGAGAGAGAAGTGACAGCAAGAATGAACCTTGAAAACATTACGCTAAGTGTCATCAGCCAGACACAAAAGAGCATGTGTTGTGTGATTCCACTGATAGGAAATGTCCGGAATGCGCGAATCCATCGTGGTTGTCAGGACAGGCCCAGGAGGAAATGAGACTGGTTGGTAATGCGTACGGGGTTTCTCCTGGGCGTGTTAGAAATGTTCTAAAATTAGATAGTGGTGATGGTTGCACGCCATTGTGAATATACTAAAAACCACTGAACTGTATGCTTTAAGTTGATGCGTTTGCATTATGTAAAATAGACCTCAATAAAGCTGTAAACATACATATTTTTTAAATGATGACTTTTAAACACTCGTGCAAAAGGTAGATTGAGATCAGTCACAAAGGGCCTCGAATGGCCTGAATAAAAACGTGGCAGTGCACAGCAGAGCACTACTGGAGAAAGATTTTTCCACCTCAGAGAACACTGAAGAACTAAGATTTATTCAGTTCTTGCCATGTGCCAGGCCCCTGCTAGGCCTGTTGCATATAATTTAACCCTCTTCAGAACCCCATGAGGTAGGTAATGTTATCCCCACTTTGCAGATGATGCAACTGAGGCACAGAGAACCTAACTCAATTCAGGTCCCTCAGATCTTAAGCGGCAGGGCTGCTCAGAAGCTGAGGGAGCCCACGTGCAGGGTCCTTGCTCTTAACCACTGCCGTATGTTGGTCACAGACCACTGGAGCCTGAAGGGACTGTGGAGGACAGCCCAGCCCCAGCGCCTCATTTTATAAGTGTCCAAAGATGGGACGTAACCAGTCTACAGATGTTTCCGGCACAACTGCCGTGGGGTGAGGCAGGTATAGTCCATGTGTCATAAGGCAGAAGACAGTGGTGGAGAAGAGCATGTTCACCACCTAAAATTAAAGCTTTGGGGCGCCTGGGTGGCTCAGTCGGTTAAGCATCCGACATCAGCTCAGGTCATGATCTCATGGTTCATGGGTTCAAGCCCCACATCAGGCTCTGTGCTGACACCTCAACCTGGAGCCTGTTTCCGATTCTGTGTCTCTCTCTCTCTCTCTCTCTCTCTCTCTCTCTCTCTCTCTCTCTCTCTGTTCCTCCCCCGCTCGCGCTCTGTTTCTCTCTAAAATAAATAAACATTTAAAAAAAAATAAAAGTTTTTTAAAAATATTAAAAGAAAAAATTAATGGCTTCATGGGAGGTAGTGACAGCCAGTTCTACACATCTGGGGGCCTCATTCTAAAGGGACACCAATTTGCAAAGCTCTGGGACTTTGCACACCATTCAGGCCTCCTTAATACATGAACAAAGAACAGCCTGGCTCAGACTGTTCACATCATCAGTGAAACAGTGAAACTGTGGACCCCTAATGGCTTCATCCTGGGTCTTGTCAAGCTGTGATGAGGAGCAGGTGGTCCCATGGGCGCCCAGAGTCATCCCCTGGGACTTAAGTAAGACTCCTGTCAAACTGGGCCATGCTTCCCGGGGAACGACCCCTAGCGTAGGTTCCTTAAACTGCCTGTTTGGGGGCAGCCTGATGGCATGGAGGTGGAAAGACAAGCCGCGACTGCCATCTGTAGATGGAGAACAGAGAATTGTTCAGAATTGTTTAATGTGATACCGGGCATGCACTTGGAACCCAGCAGAATCACAAGGAGACAAATTTCAGCATGCCATAAGGAAAAACATCCAGCCGGGAGAAGCATCCTAAGTGGAACTTCTCCTACAAGGCAGTGATCAAGCGGGAATGGCCACGCTGGGGACAGGTGTCCTGGAGGGACCGATAGACTGCCCGGCGGTAAGCTGACGGTGTCTGTGTGCTGACACTGACTGATGCTTTGCTCGCTGTGTCCTTTCTTCCAGCTGGTTATGCAGTATCTCTACTACGGTGGCCCAGAGTCACTTCTCATTAAAAACAACGAGATAATGGAGGTAAGGAAACTGTTGTGTCATCGGGTCGGTGGCTCCTCTGTAAACTCAGGTCACTGGCAGGTGTTGGCGGTGGCTGGGGGGACCTGTGTTGGGTTTTCACTTGGGTGCAGGGTTTGGGGTCCTGCCTCCCAAGGGTTTTGCATCAGAGCCCCTTCCGGAAGGCCAGGGTGCTCAGTGCACTTGCAATAGCAGCTCCGTGAAATCCACTTTTCATTGGCTTTGGGGTGGGGGGCGGGGGGGGGGCAGGTAAAGGAAGTTGCCTATGGAGGCGGAGACTAAGTCTAGGCACAACTAGGGCTCAGATACCGTCATCAGGAGCTACCCTTGTGACTTCTGTCATTGGAAAACATTCCCCAAATCACAGTGCGTCTGTTGATACAGAAGCCAGGAGCATTCCAGCCAGTTGAGGATGACCATCCCCCCTTCCTGAGTCTCCTTGGCTCTCCCCCATCTGCTGTCTACCTCACCGTTAAGCCTGTCTCCCCTCCCTAATCCAGGGGCCTTGTTTCTGCTCCCTTCTGCCCAAAGCCAAGAGTCCCTGCTCTTTCCTAAACCTGGACCCCTTGTTGGTTTTCCTATTCAAAACTGGAAGCTTTGAACGGGAAGCCAAGATTACTCCGATAATCCTGAGCAAAGGAGCCAGGATCCATTCAGGTGTCTGTGGAGTCCAGGGTGCCTGGCTGATTAGAGATGTCAGAGCACTATCAGTCATTCAAAAGGTGACCCCACACAGGGGTTAAAACAAGGAGTCGGAACCAAACTTGGTTTAAATCCAGGCTCTGTCCCTTCTGAGCTGTGTGATCTTGGACATGTTGGTTAACCTCTCTCAGCCTCAGTTTCCTTCCCTGGAAATGGGAATAATTATCTATCTCATTGGATTTTTAAGATTGTAAGAGTCCCTATGTTCAATAAGGTGCTTATCCTTCCCATCATACTCTGAGAACCCTTCCATGGTCATCCCCACCCACCCACCCACAGTTACTCTCTTGCCTCTCTGGACCACCCCTTTGACACTTCTCTACCTCAGGACCAAGCTGCCATCTGAGAACGCAGGCTCTTCTGTAACATTTATTTTTATTTTAAAATCAAAATAACGAACGTGCACGTAAATCATGTAAATAATACAGAAGAGCTGGTCACAAAAAGCAGCTCACCCAGGCTCCCTCATCCCCTGTGCCCCCATCCATTCCCCAAAGGCAATCCCTCTGAACACTTGGGGCCAAGCTACAGCAGTAATGCAAAGGGACAGAGATCTCTGCCCTCATGGACTGAGGGCGACAGGCATGACATCATGTCTGGGGAGAGAAGGGCTCTAAGGAAAACTAAGACAGGGTAAGGAAGGCAGACAGTGATGAAGGGAGATGACCTGAGGCGGGGTGGTCTGGGAGGCTTCTCTGAGGGGACATTTGTGTGGACACCTGGATGAACAGAGGGAGTGAGCCGCGCCGAAATCCATCTTGCTGACTAATGGTGTTCACCCATATTTCTGGACGTAACAACTTCAGGCATTTTTGCTCGACCCCCTGCTAGAATAGATGTGAATCTGGTTCACTTCAGACCCCTCTCCTCTGCCATCTTCCCCCGCAACAGAGTTCGATCACTCTATCTTAGTGGCTAGTGTTTCCTTTGGGCTTTAAAGTGACATTACCAATGCCTACATTCCCAGCCCTTCACCTTGGGACACTTCTGCGGAAGATAAGGATTTTTCCCCATGATTGTCATCCCTTTATTTCCACCTCCCAGCCACTAACGGGCTCTTTTTATGGTTTTTAGCTTCTGTCTGCTGCTAAATTTTTCCAGCTGGAGGCTTTGCAGCGACACTGTGAGATTATCTGCGCAAAGAGCATCAATACCGACAACTGTGTGGATATTTACAACCACGCCAAGGTAATCAGTCCCACTCTGGCTGTCCTGAGCATGCGCCGTGTACTGAAATGGGTCAGGCTTTTCCTTCACAGACACGGAGTCAAGGCAGAGAGCTGGTGCTGGCCCGCTTGCTCCAGGCTGAGCCACCCCTGCATTCCTCCCACCATCAGGCTCCTGCTCTAGAAAAGATGCCTTTCCTTTTATGTCACCCCTCCCAAATACAACGAGAGCAGGAACTCAGAAGTTCCCAAAGCAAAGTTGTTCTGAGACAGTGCTTCTCAAATGTTAACGTGAACACGAATCATATTGCAGACCCCGACTCAGCAGGTCCAGGGTGGGCCCTGCATTCTGCATTTCTAACAAGCCCCCAGGTGAAGCCTCTGCTGCTAGTCTAAGCCACACCTTGAGTAGCAAGTGGTTGTCGAAGAGTGTTTTCCAGTCCAGAAGCATCAGCATCTTTAGGGAACGTGTTAGAAATGTATATTCCAGGGCCCCATTCCAGACCTACTCTGAATCAAAAACTCTGGGGGAGAGACCCACCGCCTATGGCTTCGCAAGCCGTCCAGGTGATTCTGATGCATGCTCAAGGGCGAGAATCACTGTTCTAGAACTCTGTTCCTGGTGCTGGCTGCGCAGTAGAATCATCTGGGCACTCACTTAAAATCCCTATGCTTGGGACCTATCACAGACCAATTAAACTCACCTTTGGTGGTAGAGCCCGGTGAAAGGTGTTTTCCAGAGCTTCCCAAGTGATTTCCAGTGTGACCAAGGTTGAGAACAGGTTGCCAGCCCTGGAGACCCCCAAGGAATTCTCCTGGTCAGGTGGACTAATCAGAATGACCTGGGGAGAGTCCTGAATGTGTTTAGCCCCCCACCCACAATGGGCTCTGCAGTGGAACCCAGGAATCTGTATTTTTAACAAGCTCCCTAGGCTACTGTTGTGACTTCAGTCCTAAGGCCAGTCATGACTCCAATTTTTGGGAACCACTGACCTCATCTCATCCAATCCATTTCGCATGTAGGGATACTGGGACCGAGAGAAGTCAAATAATTTGTCCAGGTGCCATTTTATTTTTGTCTCATGTGCTCAGGATAGGCAGATTAGCGTTTGCTAGGAAGAAGCAGTGAAATGAGTTGAGATCAGGAATTTAAAACAAAAAAGTCTTCTTTTGAGTAAGTGGAGCTCAAGAGACATCTCCCACACCCGCTGCTTTGTAGAGTGACAGCTGACGTGCATTACACTCTCATCGCCCATCCTGAAAACTCAGGTTGCATTTGAGATGTTGTTTTCTGTCTTATGCCAACATCCAACGAGCCCTTTTAGTGTGCAGGCACCTGTGCTAAGATCCGTATTACACCTACTTTTTTTAAAAATAATTTATTGTCAAGTTACCTAAAATACAGTGTAGTCTTGGCCTCAGGAGTAGATTCCTGTCATTCATCACTTACATACAACATCCAGTGTACATCCCAACAAGTACCCTCCTCAATGCCCCTCACCCATTTTCCCTGCCCCTCCCAATCCCCCACCCCCATCAACCCTCAGTTTGTTGTTCTCTGTATTTAAGAACCTTTTATGGTTTGCCTCCTTCCCTTCCCCTATGGTCTTCTGTTAAGTTTCTCAAATTCTACATATGAGTGAAAACCTATGACATCTGTCTTTTTCTGACTGAATTATTTCACTTAGCATAACAACTTCCAGTTCCATCCACCTTGTTGAAAATGGCAAGATTTCATTCTTTTTCATCACTGAGTAATATTTCATTTTATATATATACCACATCTTCTTTATCCATTCATCAGTTGATGGACATTTGAGCTCCTTCCATAATTTGGCTATTGTTGATAGCGCTGCTATAAACATTGGGGTACATGTGCCACTACAAATCAGCACTCCTGTATCCTTTGGATAAATTCCTAGTAGTGCTATTGCTAGGTCATAGGGTAGATCTATTTTTAATTTTTTGAGGAAACTCCACACTGTTTTCCAGAGTGGTTGCACCAGTTTACATTCCCATCAATAGTGCAAGAGGGTTCCCCTTTCTCCACATCCTTGGCAACATCTTTCCTGAGTTGTTAATTTTAGCCACTCTGACCGGTGTGGTTTTGATTTGTATCTTCCTGATGATGAGTAGTGTTGAGCATCTTTTCATGTCTGTTGAGCATCTTTTCATGTCTGTTGGCCATCTGGATGTCTTCTTTGGAAAAGTGTCTATTCATATCTTCTGCCCATTTCTTCACTGGATTATTTGTTTTTTGGGTGTTGAGTTTGGTAAGTTCTTTATAGATTTTGGATACTAACCCTTTATCTGATATGTTGTTTGCAAATATCTTCTCCCATTCTGTCGGTTGCCTTTTAGTTTTGTTGATTGTTTCCCTTGATGTGCAGTTTTATTTTGATGAGATCCCAGTAGTTCATTTTTGCTTTTATTTCCCTTGCCTCCAGAGATGTGTTGAGTAACAAGTTCCTGCAGCCGAGGTTAAAGAGGTTGTTGCCTGTTTTCTCCTCTAGGATTTTGATGGTTTCCTGCCTCACATTTAGGTCTTTCATCCATTTTGAATTTATTTTTGTGTATTACACCTTCTTTTTTAATGCTTACTACAACCTTTTTAAGTAAATGCTATCATTAGTCTCATATCATAATAAGAAAACTGAGGCACAGAGAGGGGAAGGAACTTGCTTAAGGTCACACAGCTACTATGGAGATTTATGTGTGTGTGTGTGTGGTAAAATGCACATAACATGAAATTTACCATTTTAACCATTTCTAAGCACACCATTCAGCGGCATAAGCCCATTCACATTGTTGTAAAATCATCATCACCATCTATCTCCAGAACTTTCTATCTTCCCAAACTGAAACTTTGGGAACCATTTCCCTTCCCCTCAGGCCCTGGGAACCACCACCTAACTTTCTGTCTCTATGAACTTGACTACTCTAGGGACCTTATATAAATGGAATCGTACAATATTTGCCCTTTGTGACTGGCTTATTTCAGGTAGCACAGTGCCCTCAGGGTTCATCCATGCTGTAGCATGTGTTGGAATTTCATTTCTTTTTAAGACTGAATGATATCTCATTGTCTGGAGAGACCATATCGTGTCTATCCAGTCATCCATCAGTGGACACTTAGGGTGGTTTCCACCCTTTGGCTACTGTGAATAATGTTGCTGTGAACACAGGACAAATATCTGTTCAAGTCTCTGCTTTTAGTTCTTTGGGGTTTGGGGTATATACCCAGATGGGAAAACCTAGATTTGTCTTACTCCAAAGCACAGGCTCTTAACCTTGCTCTCTGGCCTAATAAATGGTTGAAATATTTGCAATAATCATTGATACACAGAAGAGATCTTCTCATTGGTCATCAGTAAATCAAAACCTACACACTACTTACTACACACACACACACACACACACACACACACACACACACACACACACTCTAGGTGCTTTGGTTAAATGAGGGTTTTACCAAAATCTGGTCTCTCAGGACACAGCACATTTTTTTTTTTAATCTTTAAACTGAGTACTCTGCAGAAAAGCATCCAGAGACTGCTCTCTACCCAAGAAGAGAGCCTGATTATGAATCTTGTGGTCCTTCCCCCTCTCCTGGCCACAGACACTCCAATTGTCCTGTGAACCCAGCATCCACAAGTGGCTTTGCCATGGCCTGTCATGTTGTCAGCAATCCATTTTAACCACTTCAGCCTCCTGGGCGGGCAGCTTCCGTAGCTATTGTATTTAATAATGCAGCCTGATGCAAGAGGAGCCCAGGTTGGGAATACATTAGTGCTATGGGCTTTGAATACCTATGGCAGGGAACTGCCCCTTCTGTTTATGTACCTTTGCAGCCAGAGCTCTGCCTTTTACAGACAGGAGACTCTGGCCTCAGTCTCCCAGGCCACATCCTGGTGTGTTTCCAATGCAAAAGTCTGCCTTTCGTGACATTTGGATAGAAGACAAGGCAAAGCCAGCCAGCCCCTGCCCTTTCCCCGTTCTGTATGCTCTTGCCCCTGTGTTACAGATACTGCAACACCACTAACAAGCTCATGCATGTGGATTCTATTCCTGGCAGATTGTGCTGCACATCGAGGCGAGTTTAGTAAAAACGGAAAAGAAAAACCAACTCTTGGTTCAGAACCCCAGGAAACACAGGAGTTTACATGCTAATAACAATGTCCCAAATGTCAACAAGACCTTGGCAACATTACCTCTGTACTACATCTAACTGTTTGAGACAGCTGTGGAATTTTATACAGATGAGAAGTCCATTCCATAAATGCATGGCTTAACCATCTTTTTTTTTTTTTCCTGGTAAATCTGTCCCAAATTATTCAGTCGTAAAAAGGGGGCCTTGAAGCTTCTGATGGCCCTTTCAACCTGAGAAAAAGAAGAGGCTGGTTCATCAAATTGAATCTAAGCTAATTCAGTAAGCCCAACCATGCACTGTGCTAGAAAGAACACAGGTTTGCAAAACTAGTGATTCATTCATTAGTGTTCATTGAGCACCCACTATTTACCAGGAACTGTATTCATCAGAATATAATAAAAAATTAGTAAGACATGAGCTCTGCTCTTGCAAAAATTACAGTCTAGGACAGGGGCCAGCAAACGTTTTCTGTGGAGGGCCAGGTAATATTTTCACACAGGCCATATGGTTGCCATAGTAATGCAAAAGCAGCCATACATGATGCATAAATGATGGGTGTGGTTTTGTTCTAATAAAACTTTATTCACAAAAACAGGTAGTGGGCCAGATTTTGCCCACAGGCCTGTAGTTTGTCAATCGTTGGCGTAGGAGATGAGAGTTCCCACCCCAGTTCTGTCAGTCATTATTTGTGTGGAGGTAGGCAAGGGTCTGATGTATAGTCACCACTGAATAAATATCACCAAATATAAATGTAAGTATTTATTGTACTTGTTGTTCTCCACTTACACTAACTTGTGATGAGTGACATTTATATACAAAGCAAGTGGCCAGGTGTGGTCAAGGGGGGTGCTCTCTGTGTCCACAGAATCAAAGATAGGCGATTCTGAGCCTCAGTTTCCCCACCTGTACAATGAGGGCTTGTACTCTGTGACTCTAATGTCAGGGTTCATGTTGAAAGAATGAAAGCAATCCTAAGATCTCTCCCAACTCCAGGGTACTGTGCAGCTATGGGAACCCTGGGTGGTAACAAGCCCTCTTGCCTGATAAACCTCACCACGTCTTCTAAGTTTCTCAGACTGCATAATTACCTGCTTCCTAAATGCACCGAAGAGCATCGTACCCTCTGAGTCACGCCATTCATTCTGTGGCTGGGGAAACTGAAGCACAGAAAAGTGATTTGACGTACCCAAGGTTGCACGTGGTTTTTATACATACAGTTGTCATTGGCTCAATGAATGGTGTCAGTGAGTTCATGGCCACAACCTTGGTCCGTTAGCTGGGCTAGGTTCCATAGACACAGTCAGTTCCCTTTTTCCCAGCCTGGCCACCTACTTTGTGCATGAGGGTCACTGGATACCAGTTGGTGAGAAGGAGAGCGATAGTTTACATTTATAATGACAACTAATATTGAGTGAGTGCTGACTCCAGTTGACCATTGTTCTGTCACTCCATGCATTATCTCATTTTAATCGCAACAACAGACTGTTGAGTAGGTATTATCATCAACCCCATTTTATGGATAGGAGTTTGGAGGCAAAGAGAGATTGTATAAATTGCCCAACAGCCAATAGCTTAGTGGTAAATCTGGGGCGGGGAGGGGGGCGCAGGGCAGGATCCCAGAAGCCAGAAGCCCCTCCCTTAACTACATTCCTAACCTACCTCTCCTAATTGTGACAAACGGCAGAATCATGGTCTGGGATGCAGGTGTCATAATTCTTATTTTGAAAATGATGCACCTAAAGCTGGAGGCCAAGTGGCCCAGCCCTGGTCACATATTGAGGGAGGTGGGTGAGCCCCAACTCAAATCCAGGTGTTCCAGCTCGTTCCACCATAGATAGCCCTGTTAGCACGGCCTCATTATCATTTCCCATCTAACAATTAAGTGCATCTCTGGGTTTTTTTTTTTAATTTTTTTTAACGTTTATTTTTGAGACAGACCATGAACGGGGGAGGGTCAGAGAGAGAGGGAGACACAGAATCGGAAACAGGCTCCAGGCTCTGAGCGGTCAGCACAGAGCCCGATGCGGGGCTCGAACTCACGGACCGCGAGATCATGACCTGAGCTGAAGTCGGACGCTTAACCGACTGAGCCACCCAGGCGCCCCTCTGGTTTATTTTTTTAATGTTTATTTATTTATTTTGAGAGAGCGCGTGGAAGGGGAAGAGAGAGAGGGAAAAAGAATCTCAAGCAGCCTGGCTCTGCACTTTCAGCGGGGCTCAAACTTACAAACCATGAGATCATGACCTGAAGTCACTTCAGTCTGTGACTGAAGCACAGAAAAGTGTCTTCAGCTTCAGCTGAAGTCAAGAGCTTAACCGACAGAGCCACCCAGGTGTTCCACATCTCTTGTTTAAAGGACAGGATAGTTCAGAAGGATGATTCGGCATTTGGATAATTTAAATAAATCAACATTTAAAGAAAGCAGTGGGAAGTTATCTCAAGGAGCACTTAAGAACTTCTGAGCTTCCAGTTCATTGCCATAGAGGGACTTTGGAAACTGTAGAAAAGATCTGAAGACAGCCAGCCCACATATCCGCATTTACTTCTGTGCTTCGAACGTGAGTTCCTCCCACCACGCACACATGAGGCTGAATACCTGGCCTCTGATTAATGGTGTCAGAATGGGGGCAGTGTCTTAATGGTTAAGCACACAGTCTTAACGATTCAGTTCCTGGTTCTGCCCTTGACACGCTGTGTGACTTTTTGTAACCTACACTCTTGTCTGTTCCCTCATCTGTAAATTGGAGGTGGTAATCTGCCTTCCTTCAGGGAAGTTGAAGATTAAAGGAGATGATGTACTTGAAGTGCCTACCAATGTGCCTGGCACATTGTAAGCCCCCAGTAAATGTTCACTGTTAGTTCATTACTCCGAGAGTTAACTGCTCACTCATACATTCAACAAACAACTTACCAAGTGTCTACCATCTGTCAAGCCCTCTGCTTGGGCTTATAAAGGTGAGCTAGGTCAATGTAATCCCTTCCTTATCGGCTCAGTCTGTGAGGAACCCCATCTCTAGATGAGTGTCTCAGCCTCAGCACTGCCAGCTTGAGCCACAGGATTCTCTGCTGCAGGGTCTGTCCTGTGCATCGTGGCATGTTAGCATCCCTGGCTTCCACCCATTAGATGCCAATAGTACATACATCACCGCCACCACCCAGTCGTGACAATCAGATCCTCTCCACACTTTTCCAAACGTCCCTTGGGCAAAAATCACCCCTGGTTGAGAACCACTGCTCTAAATACAGAGAATTGGTAGTCAGTGCCCACTCAGGGTTGCTGTGACAGTCAAACAGGTTAATAACACTCCAAGAGCATAGAGCTGTGTCTGCAACTCCATTCATGTCCCAGTTGTCTACAGCCACAACAAAGAACCGTAGAACCCAGGGGATAAAACAGTAAACCCTTCTTCGGCACATGAGTCGACGGGACAGCTGGAAGTTTCTTCTGGTCTCCATGGGCCTTGCTTCTGACGTCAGCTGTCTGGTCAGCTGTGCTTGGCTTTGTTGACCGTGGCTGGACCCTGTCACTCTCTCTTCTCAGTTTCATGGAGCCGCTAACCCTCCATGCAGGCTCACTAGGGCTTTTGCTCCCGTGACAGAGGCAGGTTTCTGAGCAAGAGTGCAGAAGCACAGACATGGCCACTTGAAGGTAGCTCAGAATCAGCAACTGTGGCTTCTGCCGTGTTCTGTTGGCCTGAGCAAGTCACAAGGCCAAGCAGTGAAGAAATGGACTCCAACCCTCTCATGAGAGAAGTTGCCAAGTCTTGTCCCATGAGGGTGAATACAGCAAAGGCTAGAGAATCGGGCCGTTTTTATAGTCAATCTGCCTTAATAGGTGTTCACCATTATTAGCTGTGCAGGCAGCCAGGTGCATTTCAGAAACATAACCGTCTCCTGCTTCCTCTTGCCCTCCACAGTTTCTTGGAGTCACAGAGCTTTCCGCGTATTGCGAAGGCTACTTTCTCAAAAACATGATGGTCCTCATCGAAAACGAAGCGTTCAAGCAGCTCCTCTATGACAAAAATGGTGAAGGGACGGGCCAGGATGTGCTCCAGGACTTACAGAGGACGTTGGCCATCAGGATTCAGTCAATCCACTTGTCATCCTCCAAAGGTTCTGTTGTATGAAACGTCCAGCGCAGGGAACAGTCCCCTGGGGACTTTCCAGTTCTGCTGCTGCACTGGCTTCACACAAACACATACAAAGTTCACCTGGCATCTGTTTTTGGCTAGGCCAAGGAGCTGCCTCTCCTGCCCGAGCTTTTCTTGAATAAGCAATTCCAGCTCCTGTGTGTTCCTATTGAGAAACAAAGGACATTCCACTGGTCTGCAGATCAGATCTGCAGTGGGGTCCAGGGCTTGAAGGTCAACATGGGACAGCCAAGCCAACCCCATCCGAAAGCACCCCTGGGGCACTTGAACGCCCGTTGCCGGGACCACTGTTAAATGGATGAATTGAGGAGTAAAGGTCATTCGGGTTGCAGGTGGACAGTTGGAGAACTGAACTGTTCCGACCCCAGAGAGTGTTGTGCTCACATCAAGGACTTTAGTAGCTACAGCTCAGCGAGAGTCAACCGTGGTAGCAAATTGGTGAGACTGTTACCAATAATGAAGAAATAATTTGGCAAATTTTTAGGGGTGGGAACTTTTTAAAATGTTCATAAAAAAACAAAAACAGGGCAGCCTTGTAGTTTAAAAATCTATTTCTAAAAGCGCAACAGTTCATTTTCAATTGAATTGTGTTTAGGGATCTGTGTTTTGAGTTTTGGTTTTTTTTAAAAAAAAAAACAGTAAGTTGCAGGTCTATACCGTATAAACATGCATCTGACAAGATACTGCTGATATTCTATACAAAGTGAAATAATAATCTTGCCTTAGTGATCATGGTTACACAAAAGAGGTGCACTGCCAATAATTATCTCTAACTCAATAGCTGAAAACAACTTGCATGCTAATTGTGATTTCGGGGTGACAGTAAAACAGCCCCACATAACAAACATGCATCTGCATGGGCCCGAGCCAGTGAAACATTATGTTTGTGCTTCATTTTTGCCAAGGTAAAAATGTTTCATCACTTCTTGCTAAAAATCCATTCGGTGAAACTGTAACATATTCCTTTCCTTTAACAATGATTCTGGGATGCTTTAGCAGAAATGTGTTCATAGATGATGCTGATCAGGGGCGGGAGGGGCGCGCACGTCCAAGAATTTACTATGAATCCCAAAGTTTTCTCTGTACTCTCAAAAGATGTTAATAGTTTGCTACTAGCCAGAGAATATGACTATGTTAGATTATTTTTAAAGATGAAATATGTATGATAGGAAGGATTCTTTCTGTATTCTGAGAATGTACAGTATAGGGTTATCTCTGATGAAAGTTCCTATCGACAGGGTTCCGTTTTCTCTGCCATATATTATAAGCAAAAGAGATTGGTGAAGTGCCACAATATTCCAAATAGTTTTTCAGTTGCTGCCTTTTTCTCTTGTCCTTTCCTTGGAAACCTAGATAGAAACGAGAATGACTCTTGCCCTTTGGGGTTGGCAAAGTTTCTTTGGTAACCCTATTTCCTAGCATGCCTTTGGGAAGTTGTGCACAGACCCCAGATTCTAAAAGAGCTGCTGTCATGCTCCCTGAGCCACTGTTCACAGGACCGAGGCCAGGTTACATGGGTGTGATCCCTGGAGCAGCTCCTGGGCCGCATCTGCCTCCAACATCGGCTCTCACGTGGTTTGGATACAGGAGGCCTCTCTTCAACTTGGCCATTTGCAAACCACCGCAGGCCCTACAATCAAATGAAGAAGGGAGGAAAAAAGAAAGGAAAAAAACTGCCTGCAGAGGAGTCCAAGTTACAGATACACACAGCACGTGCGTGAGTCTCTGCTGCCTCCTGCCTCCTCTGTGTCCTCAGAAATGCTGCGTGATGTTCCCTTCACCACGACTGACTTCCCCCTGTGAATGTCTAGTGCTAGTTTGGGGCCTCTGGGCTTCGATTTGTACAGCGGCCAGTCCTGACGGGCTTCTGTTCTAGTTTGGTGTGCTTTCTCTGTCATTAAATGATTTTCCCAAGCCGTGCATCGTGTGTATGGTACGAGTGAGCTCTTTACCCAACAGGGGGAGCCTGAGAACTTCGTTCAGTTAAAAGATTGGAAAAGGTGGGGGCGCCTGGGTGGCGCAGTCGGTTAGGCGTCCGACTTCAGCCAGGTCACGATCTCGCGGTCCGGGAGTTCGAGCCCCGCGTCAGGCTCTGGGCTGATGGCTCAGAGCCTGGAGCCTGTTTCCGATTCTGTGTCTCCCTCTCTCTCTGACCCTCCCCCGTTCAAGCTCTGTCTCTCTCTGTCCCAAAAATAAATAAACGTTGAAAAAAAAAATAAAAAAAAAAAAAAAGATTGGAAAAGGTGGCCGTGCAGAAAAAGTCGAGGAAAATGGAGATAACAGGGTAAAAGGTAGGGGCCGCCACCTGTCCACTCTGTCAACCAGGGGTTGGCTGTGCAGGCTCAAGTCCCCTGGGTCTGCATATACCTCCGGGTGCCACCCTTGGAGGACCTGACAGGTGTCACCACTTTGCCTAATGCAGAGAGCTAATTCGCCTGCAGAGAGTGGAGTTCTGGCTGCCATTTGTGTGCCACAATGAAGCTTTGTGGGGGTGGGAAGATGGAGAAAAACGAGTTCTGCCCACATGGTTTGGCTCCCATCAAGGGCCAGCATGACCTGATGCTTGTGGATGGTGGCGGCATTCTGGGGTGGGGGTCACAGCAGGGCAAGCGGCTCTCCCCTTGGGTATTGTCATCACTGAGGTCAAACCAAGTCCTCACCTGATCCACTCTGGCTCCTCGCCCAGCCTGGGCCCAGCTCAGGTCCGGGTGGAGATGAATCCCCCTGGATCATCCACAAGGACTACAGGAAGCTGGGGTGGGGAGACCTGGGCCAGTGAGGCCCGGTAGACAACTGACCTCACGAACCCCTCCCCAGAATGCCCAGCCCTGCTTAGCAGCCAAGTTCCGTTTCTTCTTTAAGAAACAACCAAAGCATCCGTGTGCCAGGGGCCAGAACTCTGAGGCCGGGAGAACAGAAGGTCGATTTATTTTTGTGCATCCTGTGTAGCCTCAGGGTGAGTACATCGTTTGATTTATTCCTTTTGCAAAGATAAAGCGTATGCTGCCACATTTGTCTTTTACTTGTCGATGGGCAGCGTTGTCATTTGGTCTTCAGTGAAGCCTGTCGCATCTGAGGCCCTTAGCATCTTGGGGGGAGACAGGAGCCAGCTGCAAAACTCCTTCTACTGCTTCCATTACAATGAGGAACTGGAAGGAGGGTGGTCGAGCAGCCGCTTGAATAAACATAAGGGCCTCGACTTGGCTTCTGCCCCCAATGCGCACACGTGTAATTCGTTTTCTCTGTACTGTATTTCAATGTCACCCATGCACCCAAAATGGGGGAACAAGGTGGGAGCGCCCATCATAGGAGGCAGAAGCTGGAAGACAGCGTAGGCATACCTCAGGGTCCAGTTAGAAAAAGGGCTTCGGGGCACCTGGGTGGCTCAGTCGGTTGAGCATCCGACTTCGGGTCAGGTCATGATCTCACAATCCATGAGTTCGAGCCCCGCATCGGGCTCTGTGCTGACAGCTCAGAGCATGCAGCCTGCTTTGGATTCTGTCTCCCTCTCTCTCTATCCCTCCCCCGCTCGTGCTCTGTCTCTCTCTGTCTCAAAAATAAATAAATAAAAACATTTAAAAAAAAAAAAAAACAAAGAAAAAGGGCTTCTAAGATCTCCGCCCCTGAGAGTCTGTAGTTCTGGGATTCTGTTTCTCCTGCTCACGTTGTTTGTTCCCGTGAAGCCCGAGGCAAAAAGTGTTACTCCAGCCAGAAGTCATCTCATCCAGGGTTGTGTTACCAAGGCTCCGTGGCTGAGCAGTGTTTCACTAACCTCAGGCAGCGTGCGCTAGCAGGATGGATAATCGGGTCAGCGTCCCAGACAGCAGTTTGAGAAAAACTTTTATTTCACAGGCCCTGGGTTCCCTGTCTTCTTCAAATTCAGCGCTCGCTCCCTCCTCCCCTCGCCTTGCCAGTCACTAGCTTGCGTCCCAGGTGGACAGGCACGGAAGTATCCGCTTCCCACCACTTCTGACTCCCTTTCCGACCAGCCCTACCAGACACCCTTTCCAAGACCGTTTCCTGGGCTTCTTGGCATGAGGGTTCAAGTCAGGGAGATGCTCACCACTGCCAGGCTTCAGGCTCCGATGCAAGTCTGGAAACTTTCACATAACCAAGCCAGTACAGCCCCTGACTGGAACCAAGATATTGGATGAGTCACTCCATCTAGTTTTTGTTCTTCTCTTTTGAAAAATTGGTTTCAGGGCACCTGGCTGGCTCAGTCAGTTAAGCGTTAAGCATCCAACTCTTACTTTCGGCTCAGGTCATGATCTCACAGTTTGTGAGTTCGAGCCCCATGTCGGGCTCAGTACTGAGAGTGGATTCTGCTTGGGATTCTCTCTCCTTCTCTCTCTACCCCTCCACCCACATTTCTTTCTCTAAAATACTTAAAAAAGGGTCATTGGAAAGATTAAGTGAGACAGTTTGCACAGGTCCTACACAGTTAGTAGCAGAGAAAGTAATTCCCAAACTTCTAAAACTAAGCAGAGGGAAGGAGAAACTGATGATTCACACAAGGAAGGGAAGGTTAACAATTTTGCCCTTTGTTTCTAGAACTTTCTACTGTAGCCATTCTGCAGCAACCCACGGAGGTGTGTGATCTCTAGGGTTGTGCTACTTAGTCCAGGGGATATGGAGAAATTCCCCCCAAAACAGCTCGATTGCAATCTTACTTCCTAGCATGGTGCCTCACACAAAGTGAGTGATCAAGAAATGTTTAAGTCAATGGAAGCCAAGTTCAACTTGATTTCTTTCATATAAGTACTATAAATATTTCACACAAAATATTTTCATGTAAACACTAAATGTTAGTACTAAAAATACTTTCACGTTATTACTATATTTGTTAAATATTAGGGTTGTGGGGATTCGCTTTCCTCAAACTCCTCATCTACTCAGAAACGTGAGACTCACATTTCTGTGACTCATATGGCATGAGTCCAAGGCTGTCCCACAAATGACCAAGCAGCGACAGACCCACTGGCCCAACTCTCAGTCCAGGGCTGGGGACCCTGGCTCTTTGAAGAGAAGGTAGGTAGCCACAAATCCCCAAAGGAAACCAATACCGAATGTCAACTCCAGAAAAATCTGGGGTCGCTGTCCTCATCAAACCAGCAGCCAGCCCACATCCTTTCCTGCCACTTGAGTGTGTGGACACTCCTCTCCTACCCTTCCACCCAGAAATCCCCCTGGTGAAACTTCATCCTCCCAACCTGGCCAATGCCTTGAATAAAGCAGCAGGTGCCTTTGGACAGGACCATTGGGAAGCTGGTACGATGCCTATTTTTTCACCCCCTTTAAAAATAACCCCGCAGATTTTAAACTTCCTGCTTGGTAGGAAAAAATAGAATTTGTACTCAGCAATCACGTTGCACATTAGTTCCCATTACTGATGAGGCAGTGGGATAACAAGTGCCCTATGAAAGGACGTGCCTCCAAGTTTAGCTCCGAATATGAAAAGACAATCTGTCTGCGTGAATAGGCAATTAAAAGAGATGCCCTGATGCCGTTGATGCGTTCTTTGGATGTTGCCGTTCAGAGTTAACCTCGGATGAGTTCTGAATTTTAATGCCACCTCGAACCTCTGGGATGAAGAGTTGCCGGGGGAGAGGGGGGTGGTGGTATGAAGGGGCTCTGCACTGGGCAGCGGATACTGCCCTTGGTCCTGTTGCTGCCGTTGGCTACTTGGTGACCTTGGACAGGCCTCTTCTCCACTCTGCACCTGTCTCTTCAACTCTAAATGAAAGTCTTTCCGAGCTGATGTTCTGTGAGCCTAGACTGGACATGTCACACTCTTCTTGCTACGCTCACGTATCAGAACCTTGTGGTAACACCATTTAGGGTGATAAAACATTCCAGATGGCATCCAGGAGGACTTAGGAAAAGGGAGTACAATGTCTTGGAGGTAAAAAAAAAAAAAAAAAAAAAAGCAAGAAACCCAGTAAAAGCCTTACGACAAGGCTCCAAGGATGTTTTATTATAAGGATGCATCTCACCAAATCATAGCCCCATGACCACCGTCTCCTTTTTGTTTTGTTCTTTTCACTTTTTGTTTTTAAATAATGACGGATTCACAGGAAGTTGCAAAGATAGTACAGAGAAGTCCTTGTACCCTTCACCCACTCCCCATCAATGATTGCATCTTAAGGATCTCTAGTACAATATCAAAACCAGGAGCTTGACATTGGCAGCAATGCATGTGTCCAGTTCGATGCCATTCTATCACATGTATAAATCCATTTTACCACCACCACAATCACTGTTCTATACCACAAAGGTGTCCCTGTGCTACCTCTTCCTAGTCACACCCACCCCCTTCCTGCTCTCATACAACCCAGCCCCTGGCAGCCACACAGATCTGAGCTCCACCTCTATAGTTCTGTCAATTTGAGAATGTCCTATAAATGGAACTGTAGAGTAAGTGGCTTTCTTCACTCAGCACAGTGCCCTTGAGATCCGTCCAAGGATGCTGGTGTGTGTATCATGGGTCTGTTCCTTTTTATTGCTGAGTAGTATTCCCCAGTGTCTCCTCTCCTTTTAATGAAATGCATGTGCATGTCAGGAAGTATGGCAGTGAGACAGCTTGGCTCTGGTAGCTGATTCTCCATCCATAGCTCCCAGAAAACAGTGACATCTCCTGAGAGCTGGACAGGACTTTCTCATCCTGCAGCATCCAGGTGCGACCGTTCTGTGCTGTTAGTCCAGCACTTCGGTGTCGGTGATGGATCATGGAGGACCACTGCCCTCACTTGGTCTAAATGGTCTTTCAGCTGTGCAGTTAGGTCCTTCTACCACTGACTGGCTTCTCCAAACATCTCACGGATGGTGTAGGGAAGTGCTTCTCAGACTCACTCTATATGCGCATCATTGGGGATCTGGTTGAAATGCAGGTTCTGATTAAGTGGGGCTGGGTCCGGCTTGTGCTTCCACATTCCCAATAAGCATCTAGGCAGTGCTCATGATGCCCATCCAGGGACCACCCTTCCCATAGCAAAGGTGTCAAGGATGGAAGTCACAGATTCATCTCCAATCCTTTCTGCTGCCAGAATTCACCTGTGGCTCTCATCTTGTCACTTGCCTCTTTGGAATCTCAACCTTGTGGGTTGTTATGAGCCTTTCCTTTCATCCCAGACCATGAAGACATTTTAGGAATACATCTGGGGGGAGGGCACCTGGGTGACTCAGTCGGTTGAGCATCCGACTTCAGCTCAGGTCATGATCTCACAGTTCATGGATTCGAGCCCCCCATCAGGCTCTGTACTGACTGACAGCTTGGAGCCTGGAGCCTGCTTCGGATTCTGTCTCCCTCTCTGCCCCTCCCCTGCTCATGCTTGCTCTCTCTCGCTCTCTTTCTCAAAAATAAACATGAAAAAACTTTTAAAATAAATAAGGAATACATCTAGGGAAATCATTTCAAGTTATATTTTCCTAGGTGGAGTGTTTATTATTCACACAAGCCTAAGGAATTATTCACACACTCCGCCTTCACTTTTCCTGGTCTGCTTTTAGTCCAGATCAAATGTATTTATTTCACGGGTGTTTACTGATGGCCTAGCATACATGTGGACCCGCCTCCCTGCTATGACTTAAAGCACCCAACCTCTCCCGCTTTGGTTTTCATTTTCCCTACTGTGTTGGCCAGAGAAGCAAAGAAGAAAACTCTTGTTTATTGTAAGACTGTTTTTACAAGACCTCTTTCTGCATTCCCAAAGGCCTCCTGAGAGTGGCAGGGACACACAGGAGGATCAAGAAGGGACAATCAAAGACAGCTGTCTCTTCCACCTTCACGAAAATTACCTTGATGGTGGAATGGGCTGAGTGAAGCATCTGGTTCGAAATGACTGCTGGGTGACCTTGAGACTTGTCTGTCGTTTGCTGTGGGGAATGAGTGGGTGGCAAGAAGAAAGAGAGGCAGATTTTATCCATAATTACTCTTTCCTTGTCAAGGGAATGACTGCATTTCCAGTACTTCAAAGGAGTCACCCTCACACATTAAATATTGTTGGGGGACGTTCAGACATTGTTTTCTGTTGAACAAATAATAAGAAAATAATAAGAAAGTACATAAAGTCTTTTTTTCTAGAAATTCCTTAGACCAGGGAATGAATCTGTCTGTACTCCTGACATGTGAGGGTTTCAACTGACCAGGGAGTTTAATGAAAATCAGCTATGTGATATCATTGCTTACAAGAGCTCATTTAGCTATAGACTACATTAATAGGAGCATGATCACTAGAATAAGGAGGTGATGGTGCTCCTCTCTGCACTGCAGAGATCCCTCCTGGAGTGGTACATTCAGTTTAGGGCCTGTATGAGTCAGGGTTCCCAGCAGCAAGCAACTCTGGCTAATTTAAGAAGAAAGGGGATTTATTCAAAGATATTAGACAACTCATACAATTGTTGATGGGCTAGAGAAATCATGTTAAAGGCAGAGCTTTAGCTGGTTAAGCATCTGACTCTTGATTTCTGCTCAGGTCATGATCTCATGGTTCGTGAGATGGGGTCCTGATCAGGCTCCACGCTAACAGCGTGGAGCTTGCCTGGGGTTCTCTCTCTCCCTCTCTTTCTGCCCCTCCCCCGCTCACAATCTCTTGATCTCTCTCTCAAATAAAGAAACTTAGAAAAAAAAAAACTCAAATAAAGGCAGGGCTTTTAGGAGTAACTTACAAGCCATGACACAGGAAAGGCCTGATAAAGTCACTGCTGCCACCAAATGCTACGAAAGCAGAAATCCATGATGGCAGCTCCACAGTGACCAGGAACTCGATTCCCGTGACTGCTCCTGCCACGAGCACCAACACCATTCCTGCCTCAGGAATTCAACCTGCCACAAAGAGCGATGCCTCCACCTCCACTTGCACCACGAAGCTTCCATTCCTTCACCGTGCCCGCTTCTCAATCAGAGTTTCTTCGTTCCAGTACATCCGATTGGCAGAACCTCAGTCACGTGACTGTGCTTAGCTGTGGGCGTGGCTGGGGGCTTCGGTTCTTATTGTTGCATTAGGGAGACAGGACAAATACCACAGCATTCCTATGGAGAAAGAGGAGGGGTAGCCATGAACTCGATAGATGTCCCCTACACTTGATGAAGGTCACTGACTCATCAGAAGAAAATAACCAGAGAGGTTTTATAGATAAGAATTAGCCTCACTCAGTATGGCTGCAGGGATTAGAGCTGTTCTAATGATGCACTCTTCAACGATTCAAATTTCATCAAAGCATAAATAAGAACGTTTAAAAGTCAGAGCAAAGCCTTCCAAAGATGGAATGAGATGACACAGGGGTAGTGAGTTCCCCACCACGGGAAGCATTCAATAAAAACACTGGCCAACCACTTCAAGCAATAAATGCGGGGGTGGGGGGTAGAATTTAAAGGTCCTTACAACTCAGATATTGTCATTATCAGTTCTCTCCCTCTGATATTAATCCATCTATTTGGCCTCAGAAAACCAATCTTGATATAGAATTTGTGATGACCTCCTTACGTAGAATTTGTGATGACCTCCCTGCCTTCATTTTTTGCCAGAGCTGCATTTTATTAAAGCCTGCCACCCCATTTATCCTCATCATGTTAGTGAGGCAGCTGATCAATTCACTACTCTTACTTATCGAATATAGGAGGAAGAGAAATGGTCTACAAAACCTCACCAGCTGGGGGAGAGAAAAAGTAGCTAGGAGCAATTCAGTTACTGAAAAATGGGACTTCTTTTTATAAAGGCAAAAAAAAAAAAATGGATTTCAGTAAAGCAATCAAGTTAGGGAAGGGCCATTTCTGACAGTAGAATGAAATCCAGGTATGTGAAATTGCACATGTCAACCCTGCATCCGTTGTGCATTTTTTTTTTTTAATTTTTTTTAACGTTTATTTATTTTTGGGACAGAGAGAGACAGAGCATGAACGGGGGAGGGGCAGAGAGAGAGGGAGACACAGAATCGGAAACAGGCTCCAGGCTCCGAGCTATCAGCCCAGAGCCCGACGCGGGGCTCGAACTCACGGACCGCGAAATCGTGACCTGGCTGAAGTCGGACGCTTAACCGACTGCGCCACCCAGGCGCCCCCCGTTGTGCATTTTTTAAACCAGACTCGACAGAGAAAAACCGTGAGTCGTGCACTAGTTTGGCCACAGGTGCCTGGTGAGTGAGCCCCTCCCTTCCAGCCTCCGTCTTCCCTCCTATAGAATGGGGATGTCACTGCGTTGCCACAGCAGGTGGGAGAGAGGAGGCGTGGTTGAAGCCATGTGAGAGGGAGGGCTGTGTCAAAACGCCGCACACCTTGTTCACCAGGCAGGGAGAAGCAGGAGGGAAGCTGGGTTTGCTCCTGCCCTGGGGCGACTGCCACCAGTCTCAAGGCTGATTGGCTTACCCCACCTCAGCCTTACCGGCAGCCTCAGGTCCCCGGAGGCCAGCAGAGGTTCTGTCAGCATCCTGCCCACGGCAGCCTAACAGCACCCTTCTACCACACTAGGGTCCAGTTTAATTCATGACGCTCCCTTGACAGCCTCACTCCCTGCAGCCCCCAGGGACCCCAGCCCCTTTGTTCATCTCCTGCTCTGAGCTCTCCAGTAGGGAATTCTACTAGGTGACTGTCAGCCGGCTGCCACATCTCATCCCAGAGGCCGTGGAAACAGTGCCGAGCATCACACCTCCGTGTGCTGCTTCGAGATGCTTCTCTGACTGAAATGTCATTTCCAGTCCCTGTTTTACATCGATGAGTGCAGAAATTGGCAGGGAAGGACAGGGTCGGCTTTAGAGAATGATACCTTGACAGATGAAGGCCCGCCACAGCTCAATCCTGTACATACCTGCTGTGGGAAGACACCCTGCAGTGTATACAAATAGGAAAACAAGTAAAATCCAACATTGCTCTGACTCGGACATCACAGTGAGAACTAACGTTTATTGAGCATCTATCACGTAGTAGCCACTGTACCCAGCGCTCTGTATGCATTATTATCTCCATCCTCTTCTATGATAGGGATTTGTATTCCCATTTTACAGATAGGGAAGCTGAGGTGCAGACGGCAAGGCGAAAAGTAAATGCAGTGCTGGGATTGAGTGCAGACTGTGTTAGCTTGACTAATGAGCAAGCTCTAATCCTTCACCATCCTCTTTGTTTAAAATGCCTCCTTTTGGGATGCCTGGCTGGTTTCGTCCAAGGAGCATGTGAATCCTGATCTCAGGGTTGTGGGTTCGAATGCCACATTGGGTGTAGAGATTGCTTAAAAATAAAATCTGAAAAAGGAAGACAAGAATTTTAATTAAAAAAAACAAATAAAATGCTTCCTTTCCAGGGAGGTGGGGGAATGAAATGCTTTTCTCCTCTCTGCTGCTTAAAAAAAAAAATGACCATTCAGACACATATTCAGAAGAGGAAGAAAAAGCTTTCTGGGCTCGGGGGAAGGTTAATCGTGCGCATCCATGGTGAGCTGTTATGCCAAGGTCAGCTTCCTCCACATGCAGTTTTGTGTGTGCGTGAGTTTTGTTTGGGCAAGACAGGGGTGTTGAGTGGTATAAAAGTTCAGTTCAGATGGGCCAATATTTAATGGGTCTTGACTGTCACTGGGGACAGAGGTAACTGGGTCCCTCGAGGTGCTCCCTGACACACAGACACAGCCTGGGGACAGACTTGCTGCCAGGCCGACTCCTGGTGTGAAGTGACCACCACCCCTACCACCACCCCCACACCTCTTTGGCAGATGGGCCCTGATTGTCAAGGTCATGCTCAGTGAGGCCATGAGTCAGACAGGAGACACATTTGGTTCATCGTGCCTCTGAGTCCACATGTTTCCTGTCTCAGGTTTTTCGCTTTTATGGGGCCAAGTTCCCACCAGCCTGGGTCCCTCAGTTTTGCTGATAAGTAGAGACAGCATCCGGGGGAAGTTTCCTAATGGCTGAGTTCGCCCACAAACAGCAGCTCAGTGATGGGCATCACTGAACCAGGGACACACACACCTAGGGGGCATCTCCTGGCCTCCCAGATCTGTGCTCTGTTAACCCGGGATGCAGGCAGCAGTATTAACACAACCACAGGGAATAATCTCAGTGTGGGAGGTTTGGGTTTTAGTCCCTTGTTAGAGCTGAGAAGGACCTCAAACACTCAACAACTTCATAGAGCATTTTTTAAAATTTATTTATTTTGAGAGAGCACGCACGTGCTCATGAGCAGGGGAGGGGCAGAGAGAGGGAGAGAGAATCCCAAGCAAGCTCTGCCCTATCAGCACAGAGCCCTGCGCGGGGCTCGAACTCATGGACCATGAGATCATGACCTGAGCTGAAACCAAGAGTCGGATGTTTAACCAACTGAGCCACCCAGGCGCCCCCATCCAGCTTTTTAAAAGAGGAAAGGCCCCCAGAGCCTGCAAAGCGAGGCCTCCCTCATTCACTCCTGAGGGGGAAGAAGGTGAACCCCATGGCCTCTGCCTGCAGTGCATGGACCCGGCTTCTTCTAGCGGCCTCCCCACAGAGGACAAGATGTTCGTTTGCTTTCTCCTGCCACGGTGCTAGAGAAACAAATTTCAGTTTCAGCTGCAACCTTCCAGAAGCACAAAAATAAGCCACCAGAAAGTCCTCAAGCTCAGGACCCTCAGTTTTTCCAAGGTTGTCAGGTTGTGTTTTCTTTAATGAGCCAGTTTGAGCTGCAACCCGGTTCTGTTTGCTCCCATCTCAGACTATACACACAGCATCTTCACCTTCCGTGGGTATGTTCAAGGGAGCAGAGCACAGGAGCAGACTGAGAAAGCCCGGGACAGACCTGGGTTGTGTTTCGTTTTGTGTTCGTAAAACCAGGAGATAGGTAGCTAGCTCTGGTGTCGTCGAGGCAGTGGGAAGTCGGGACATTGAACAACATACGATCTGGGCCGTGGATTTGGAGGGTCGGCCGTGTGGCTTTCGGGAGCGCCAGACTTGAGGAAGACCGTCTGGCCTTGTTTAGAATCTGTCGTGTGGGGGTCGATTCCCTGCACCGATGTCACATACGCACGTGTTAAAGCCGAGTAGTAGGCAGCCGGTAGGTCGGATGGGACACAAACTGAGTTCTCTGATTGGGTAAAGTCCTTTAAACTGTCCAGCGAAGAGGCTACAGCCCAGCTGCTGCTCCTTCTGGGGCCTCTTCTATTTCAAAGAAGAGAAACAGCCCAGCAGAGACCTGAACCCTGGCTCAGGAGCCAAGCGCCAGCCCCACGTCTCAGGGGCCCTCGCTGTTGTTGGCACCTGGGGGCAAGGCAGGCACTTACTCTGCTCCACCTCCACTCCTCCGTCCATGTAAGCATCCATGGCCTTTCCTAAGAGACGTGCTCTGCTCCCTTGCTCCTCAAAGTGGGGTCCACAGACAGCAGCATCGACCTCCTTGGGAGTTTGTTGGGAAGGGAGAATCTCACCCCCTCCCCCAGACCTCCTGCCCTGGAATCTGCATTTTAACCGGAGGCCCAGACGACTGCTGAGCACACGGAGGGTCTGAGAAAGGCTGTGACTGCCATAGGCCCTTCTGTCTCCTAAGGACACTGAAAACATGCCTGAAAAGAGGATCGGGACCCGGGGAGAAGCGGGGTGGGCTGTGGGGGAAGATCCTTAGGCTGTTTTGTGCATGAGGCCATAATGAGTCATTTAAAGACTGCCATGTTCTCTGAGAGTTTCAGAGACTCAATTGTGCATTCTTCTCCCGCCAACAATTTCTCCCCTGAGTAGACGTGGGAGGTGTTTCTCCAGCTGCCGGTGAATGTCTGGTGAATTACCTTACCCTCTGCCGCTTCTTTCCTGCTGTCTCTCACCAGGGGGGACGTTGTGTCAAAAGCTTTGGAACAGTGTGCAGGCAATCACTATTTCCAGCCACCTGTTTCTGCTGACAACTTTAGGAATTAGCTTCTTTATCAAGCACTAGATAAAAATCATTCCACTCTTTATCAAGCATTAGATAAAAGTCATTCCACTCTGGGGGAGAATGTTAACAGAAAGTTAACAGAAAGTTAAGGGCTGTTTGTAAAACCACATACACTCGGGTCCGGTGTGCCAAAAGCAGCTTGTGTCCCAAGTGGGACAGACAGGCCACGACGGGCAGGAATAGAGAAGAGGGTAGACAGCAAGAATTGTGAAGGCTTGAAAAACGATGTTTGAATGGTACACGGAGGGGATATGTGGCAATCTGAAATGGCTTTCTCAGAAATGTCTTTGAGAGCATGAAGGTTATAAGAAAAAACTGTGATTTTTACAGAGTGCCCCAAACTCCTAGGACTTCAGTCCTTAGGTTCTGTCTCTACATCCCTATTAATGAAACATGACCTTTTCCTCCCAAGGAGACCAAGGCTTTGCCTACAATGCAACATAGAGAAGGAGAATTGATCAATTATCTAGATAATTCAAGGCCAACCTCCCACCTCAGCTACCTCTCTGTACACAAACCATCATCATGGCCTTCACCAAAAATATCTGACCAGGGGCACTAACCACATGACTGGGACTTGGTTTAGCAAGACACCTGCCTTGTGCAGGGGGAGGGGGAAGGATTTTGCCCCCAGAGCCATTTAGCAGCGTCTGGAGACATTTGTAGTTGTCACAACCGAGGGAGAGAGCTGCTACTGGCATCTAGTGGGCAGAGGCCGGGAAGCTGTTCAACATCCTACAATGCATAGAAGAAGCTCTGGCTCACAGAATTACCCTGTCCCGAGTGTCAGCAGGGCCAAGGCTGAGAAGCTCTGTTCTGGGGAGATGGGTTTGGGTCTCCAGTCACTGCTCAGCACGGTGGTTTGGAAGGAATTTGGGTCAGCATTTCTTCCCCGTAGTTTCCTGGATCACAGGAAAGTCAACACAGTCTCTAGGGATGAGCTCAGATTCTCCTCCTCCCGGAGCCAAGTCCAGCCGCATCCAGCTGGGTCATCACGGGCCTCCTCAGACAGCAGAGCCTGCTTTATATTTTCATCTTCCAGGGGATTTCCGAGATTTACTCTTTTGCCAGCCTTCCTACTTTGGCATAGAGCACGGCCTCTGGGAGGTCAAGAGAAACCCACCAAGGTCACGTCTATTTTGGAAGCTCCAGGTATAAAAATGAAGAAAGGCAAGAATAAGATTATAAAAATTTCAATTTGTTTTAAATATTTGCAAATGAGAAATTAATACTTCCACCCCCAAATAATGGAATCAATATATTTGTACAATATAACTGCAGTATCTATAAATTTCATATATTAATTCATAGTGCCCTACAGGCAGGGTGGTCCTGTAATGGGATTCAACCCGGAAAGGGCACAGTGAAAGCTTTCCTTTTTTCAGTCCCACCAGTGTGTCCCTGTGACTATGAACGGGGCTTACTTGGAATAATATTAAAGATCTAAACGTACAGCTATCTGAGCCTATGTCAGAAGGAGCAGCGAAAGTCCAAAGGCAAGACATAGTAGTTAAAACACAGAAATACTTACATATTTTTATATATGTGTAACTATGTACTTATAGTTAAAACATACAAATACTTATTAGATGTTCTTGTCCTGGGTAGTATTCTGAGCGTGTGTGTGTGTGTGTGTGTGTGTGCATGATATATATAATCTAAATATACATATACAGGGCACCTGGGTGGCTCAGTCGGTTGAGCGTCCGACTTTGGCTCAGGTCATGATCTCACAGTTCATGGGTTCGAGCCCCGCATCGGGCTCTGTGCTGACAGCTAGGAGCCTGGAGCCTGCTTCGGATTCTGTGTCTCCCTCTCTCTCTCTGCTCCTCCTCCACTCATGCTCTGTCTCTCTCTCAAAAAAAAAAAAAAAACATTAAAAAAATTTTAAATATACATATACATACACACACGTATACGTGATCTCAATACTTTGTTGTTGTTAATCCCATTGGACAGATGGGAAAACCCAAATGGAGAGAAATGAAGCCATGCCCAAGGTCACATACCTTATAACTAGATATGTGAGTGGAATCGGTCATGTAAGTAAACTTAGGCAGTTGGACTCCAGAGACCACACCTGTAACTCTGTGGATATACAGCCTCTCAAAAAGAGAGACACAGATTCAAGAAGATGTGTACGTAGCACCATAAAAGGGCTTTAGAAAGCATCTAGAGGAGATGCAGTGCCAACAGGACAGGTGTTAGAGTCATATGGCTCTGAATTCAAATTCTGGTTTGGACCCTTCACTGTGAGTCCTGGGCTCCTTAATTTAAAGCCACTTTCCTCAGCTGCAGTGTGGTGTCCCCATATGTCCAATGAGACTGTGGTGGGATCTGTGCATTATCCCAGGAGCACAAGAGGCACACAGTGTTGTGATGATAAAACCGAAGCTCGGAGAGAGCAAGTGTGTTGCCCAAGGCCACACAGCAAAGTACTGACGGGCCTCTGAATACCTGGCCTAGTGTTCCTTACACATCAGCTGCTCTAAGCGGCTTCATCTATCTGGCCCCCTCCATCCCCTAAGTGTCTTTCTCAAATCGCCCATTTCAGAGCTCCAGATAGGCTCCTCTCACCTGCAGGGCTATGCTGCCATACTTGGTGATCTGTGACAAACTGGATGAATGGGAGTAAGTAATCATAGAAGCTACACAGTTCAAAAAACGTGGGGAAAGGGGCGCCTGGGTGGTTCAGTTGGTTAAGCTCCCGACTCTCGATTTTGGCTCAAGTCATGATCACCTGTTTTGTGAGATCAAGCCCCAAGTCAAGCTCTATGCTGACAGCATGGAGCCTGCTTGGGATGCTCTCTCTCCCTGTCTCTCTGCCCACGCGCCCCCCCCACACACACACACCGTGATTGCTCTCTCTCTCTCTCTCTCTCTCTCTCTCTCTCTCTCTCTCTCAAAATAAATAAATAAATAAGCATCAAAAAAAAAAAAGTGGGGAAAAATGTTTAAATTCCAAGCATAATCCACTAGGTGGAGCCACACTGCTGCATTCAAGGAGGCCCAAACTTCTAGATAAGCGTGAATTTGGTACTTAAGTGAGGGACTGAGGTTTCACTCATTCGCTCAGTCATTCATTCATTCAGTAAATATCTACTAAGCACCTACTCTGTGTTACGCACGATGATACAACATAAACACTGTAGCTATGGACAGTGTAATTAGAACCTGACAATTTCTCTGCTTCTGTAATGAATCTCATAGCCAGGCAACAACTTGATCCTTCCATTCACTTTGTGATCAGGGGACCAGTGATGTCATTCTCCCACTTCTTCCTAAAATATTTATTTGGCATGGATTCTCCACCAGGCTCTGGGAACCATAAGGGAGATCAGACACAGTCTAATGGAAGAGGCAGGCATGTGGCTACTGTGTGGTCAGCATGGCCTGTAGGATGACTGATACTTGCAAAGGCTGGCTGGGGGAGCCCAGAACTCATCTTCAACATCCTTTAAAATAAACTCATGTCCTTTCTCCTTGGGCATCCTGAAGGGGGAGATCAAAACCTTTGATCCTTTCTCTGCTTCTTGTCAATAATTGGCTCCAATCTGCTGTCCCCCTCCCTTCAGAAATCTCTGTTAGTGCCACCCAAGTGAGGCTTGAAATGGCAAGAATGAAACTGATTTCGTTACAGGTGGATTACACGAAAGCGTGCACTCTTCCCTGGGCACACATTTCTGCCTCCCCTTCCAAGAGAGTCTGCATGGGTGTAGATGGAACCACATAGACCAATATTGAGAGACCTGGGCTCTGAGCCTAACATGACGTGTGGTCGTGAATCAGTCACATCCTTTTTCTGGCCTCAGTCTTCTCGTCTGCGGTAGCCTAAATATGGGCATCAGTTAATTACAGACCTTCCCAGCAGGAGATGGTGTCTTTCCCCACTTGCCTCGATCCCAGAGTCAGCCATCCTCCAATCCACACCACATCATCTCCCCTGGATTAGCCATAAGGAGCCCGCCAGTGGTTCTCCCGCGGTCACTCTGCCCCCAATGTATGTGCACTTCACGCAGGAGATCAAATGACACGAAAACATAAGTCCTTCATCTGCCACATACCCCTAATCACCTTCCTTCCCACGAACTGCAAGATTGGGCACCGTCTGGCTCCCCGCCACCTCTCTGCTTGTCTTACCCTTGTTCACATTGTGCCAGCCTCAAGTCTGGGACTGTGACCTGAGGACCACACAGCTCGTCATCTCTAGAGAGACTGGAGCCGAAAATCAAGACAGAACCTGAGCCAGAAATCTTATGAAGTTTCACTTCAAGATGAATACTGAAGTGGTACCCAGGAGCTAGGAGAGACAGGAAACTACTCTTGGAACCTGGCGGAGAAAAGTTTTTCTAAGAGGAGGAGATGGGGGTGGCATGAAGGAGCAGAGAACTGCAGAAACGCTGTTTCTGGTGGAAGCTAAATGGTCAGAAACCTCAGCTGTTGACCTGTAGCTGGACGGTGAACAGGTGAGTGAGTCCCCAGTCAGGTTGGTGTGACCACATTTGCTTGCACATCTTATTTGGTTTTCCCTGAACTTACAGGTCTGATCCTCTGTGAGAGTCTAAACTCCCGTGACACGTTCTCCTTCGTAGCTCCCTGTCTTCCTGAACAGAACTCTGCACAATGATGGCAGGGACAACGTTTGCTGAGTGTTGTGAGCCACAATCCTTCTCACCAGCCACGCCTGGTAGCAGCACCCCAATTTTCTTCTAGGGCGTGCTCCCTTCCCCACCTTCACCCCTGTGCTCCACATAAGGGCCGATTCCCTCCCTGGCTCCAGAGCTGGACACATGGCTCAGAGCTAGCCAGGCAAAACATCCCTTTCTCCTGACCACACTTACTGGTTCGGGAATGAGCAAGTGACCATTCCAGAACCGAGGAGACAAAGGAGACAGAGGTGGGGATAAAGATAAAGTGCTCTTCTGCTAAGGCTGCAAGACATAAGGACGCTGCAGGTTTTAAGGTGCTGAAGGCCTAGAATTAGCCAACACAGTGGAAAACGGAGACAGAAGATGAGAGAGGTCAAGTCCTGCTGACATGGTTTAAGCCCCCGGATCCAGCTGAATCAGAAGCCATTTGTGTCACTGGATTCTTGAATTATATGAGCATATAATTTCCATTTCTTGCCTAAGACAATTAGAATTACTTGTCACTTGCATCCAAAACAGTCCTGACGAATGAATGAATGAATGAATGAATGAATCTACCAGAAAACTTTGGCACAGAGGAAAGGATTCTGCGCTGGGAGCCAAGACAGTGTCTCGCCATTTGCTGTGTGATGCTGGGAAAGTTGCCTGATGACTCTGGACTTCAGCTTAGAACTCTGAAACCATTAATTTATCCAACAAATATTCACTGGCATTAATTGTGCCAGACACCATGCTAGGTGTTGACTCTTCTGTGGTAAGTTTCCTGTTCTCATGAAAATGGAAATGAAGTTCACTCCTAGAAAAGAAAATTTACATTTTGCATACCTGACTTTGTAAAAATCTGTTTGTGGCACAAGTCTCTAGCACTTGGTAACTGGCAAGGGTTATTATTCTTTCCACTCCTCATCAGCTACTATCGTGGGGTGAGCCGGAGGAGGGGCGAGAAACAGGGCCTAGTACAATGGGGAGGAGCGTACCCAGACTTAACTTCCCTCCCAGAACTCACAGCCAATCGGATATAATGTTTATGAGCCTAATTACACATGGCACCGAGCTAGAGAGTGTACAAGAGCCTCGCTTGGGCCTGGGTCCGATCCTTTGGGACTTTTAGCTCTAAGAATAGTCAACATGCATTTCTTCTAGCCTCTGGCAAAGAGACTTTTTTGAGTCAAATATGCTCATCAGTGTTCCCAAGAATCAGGCTTAGAAACAGAGCTACTTAAGCTCCATTGCTTTCATTTCTTGTTACAAAGAATTAATGACAGGGCGCCTAGGTGGCTCAGTTGGTTAAGCATCCAACTCTTGATTTTGGCTCAGGTCACGAACATGAGATCAAGCCCCAAGATGGGCTCTGTGCTGACAGCATGGAGCCTGCTTGGGACTCTCTGTCTCTCTCTCTCTCTGCCCCTCCCCGACTTGCTCACACACAAGTGCGTTCCCTCTCTCTCTCTCTCTCTCAAAATAAATAAATAAACTAAAAAAAAAAAACCCAAAGAATTAATAATGCCAACCACAGTTGGATTATTTTTGAAGGGAATTCACAACTTGGGTTGAAGTGGCAGAACGTCAGGCTTAAATAAGCCCAGTATATGAGTGTAAGCTTAGCAGGCCAAAAATAACCCGAGACCTAGTCCACCTTCTGTGATTTAATTTGCTCATTTGCTTAACAAATATTTACCAAGTGCCCACTCGGCACCAAACACCATCATACAGCAGCAGCTGGCTCCTAAGAGGGCAGCCCCCAGAGGGAATAGATCCAGAAGCAAATATTCAAACATAAACCCATTCCTTGTATTCCCATGCACACACCTGACTGAGCCCAACCAAGTGTTAATAAATCAGCCTCTACTAATAAATCAGTGCATGTGCCCTATCCTAAATATAGCACAGGTTCTTGCCTGTTCGTTATTATTGCTGCATTTAAAAAACCTCAAAATTTAGTGGTTTGGTACTTGATGCCACGGAATAGTACACTTAAAAAAGGTTAAAATGGTATTTTACCATAATAAAAAACCTAGGGAAGGATAAAAAAAAACTTAACACTTTGAAACAACTATTTAAGCTCACGGATTCTGGGGGGCAGAACTTTGGGTGGGGCCCAGTGGGGCCAGCTGATTTCTGCTCTGTGGTATCTGGGTCTCAGCTAGGAAAACTTGAAGGCTGTGGGTGAATCAGTGGCTGGGTGCTGGCATCATCTGAAGGCTCTGACATTTACATGTCTGGGTTGACTCAAAAACTAGGGACTGTCTATTGGAGCACCCAAATATGGCCTCTTCATCTGTGGCTTTCTCACAGCATAGTGGCCTCAGGGTAGCGAAACTTTTTATAGGATAGCTCAGAGCACCTAACATGAGTATTTCCAAAAAAGAGAGGAAGGAAAGGCAAAACCTGTATCCCATTTATGGCCTAACCTTGGACATGTCACTACCGTCATACTCTATTGCTCAAAGCAACCATAAAACTACCCAGATTCAAGGTTAGGAGGTGGGTAAGAATTAGACTCCGTGTTTTGTTGGGGGACTATCCAA
The DNA here is from genome assembly GCF_018350175.1 of Felis catus. Classification (NCBI taxonomy): domain Eukaryota; kingdom Metazoa; phylum Chordata; class Mammalia; order Carnivora; family Felidae; genus Felis; species Felis catus. Next base: position 127,162,096 of record NC_058374.1, read on the forward strand.
ATTACGTTGTAGGAAAACACGTGTGAAGGAAGATATTGTTGCATCCATTTCTGGAAAAATACAATCTGCCAAATCACCTTTTTAAATGGGTCAAAAGCAAAGAAATCATAGAAGAATCAGTTCAGAGAAATAGCAGTGGAAGAGGCCTTAATGAATACATAGTCTGAGAAATGAAGTCCTGAGAGGATCTCTCCTCAGGCTGGTAGAGCACCCAGGGCATTAGGCTGAGTGGAGAGAGATGGTCCTGTCTAGTTGCAATTCTATCAATTCTATCAATTCCCAACTGTGTGTAATCTCAGGCTAGTAAGGCTTTTCACCCCCGAGAACTCTAACTTCCTCATCTTCAAAATGGAGGTAATTCTTGATCATGTTTCATCAGTGTTGTTGTGAGAACCAAGTAAACTATTTTATGTGAAGACAAGTAGGTTGCAAAAATGCCCACAAATTGACCCCCAGGTGGACAGCCCACTTTAGCAATGCAACAGGTGAAGGCCATGTATTTCCTGTTTATCTTTGCCACCTCTCTCTCCAATTGCAGCCCCTCTCCTGGTTTTGCTTGCCCACCTCAGAGATAGGAGCGGCAGATGGAAGCTCACAGAGGGCAAATGACCTAAACAGAGTCACACAGCCCACAAAGGTCAAAACCCAGATTGTTCTGGGATGCGAAGACTTGCCATCCTACAGTGCCCAGCCCCTGACATTTTCTACAACAGGTGACTCTGACTTTAGCTGAGAAGCATGACACAGATTACAGCAAGTTTCTAGAGTCACACAGTTACAGGAGGGTGGGACAAAATGCTGGTCCTCATCTCATGGAGCCGAAGAATGAATCTCCCGGACAACAGAGTGAGCAAAGCGATGAGTTTATTGAGGGAAAGTATGAAGCTCTAGAGTGAGAGCCCAAGTAGGGTCCCAAGTAGGTAGCCACAGAGGATTTCTGTTCCTGACTCTATGGGGACCTTATCAGAAAGTTTGTGAGACTCCATGCATGGTGGGTCTGGAATACTTTTACCCTTTTATTCCCCCAAAACCCCGCTTCTTCTTCAGCCTCCCGCTTGCAGCTGCAGCCTGCCTCCCTGAAGATCCCTGATATCGCCCAGCCTAATGTTAACCCTTTCCCCACCCAACACTGCCTGGGTTTATACTCTAACTACATCAGCTATGTGACCTTAAGAAAGATCATTAATTCTCCCCAAGGGGTAAAGTGGGAATAAGACTTCCCACATGGGGCTAAGTAAGCAAATTAACAGAAGGCTTTTAAAAAGTGCCTTGCACATAACAAGCGTTTTATGTTTGCCGTTGCTACAACCACTACTGTGTACTTAAGTATATAATAAGTGCTAAATGTTTTAAGCTGAGGAAGTAACACCCAAGAATGTGGTGAGATGTAATGGCGGAAGTATCTCCTTGAAATGACAAATCCGTTTTGGAGAAAGATTTAAAAGAAGAAAACCACAAACTTCTACCATTTGTCAGCTTTAAGACTATGGAACTTCAGGCAAAATAAAGACCTATGAAAATCCGCCTCTGACCCCTACAGTTCCAGTTTTATTTATTGCCTCCATGAAGCCTGCAGAGACCGTCCCACGCGGAACACTCCTAAAAAGCCCATTCAGGTCACACAGCGCGACCCACCCACGTGGAGTCCCCTCACGGCTGCTTCCGCTTCCACCCCTTTCCCCGCCCCTTTTCCATTCGGCGCCCTGGAATGACGTCAGAAGTGGGCGCGGACTCGCGGAAACCAGAGCCCGCGCGTGCGCCGTGCGCAGGCAGCGCACCCGGGCTTGGGCGCTGAGCGTGCGGGCTGGGAGTCGGCGGGAGTCTCAGTGCTGCTGGGGGCGAGTCTATAGCGTGAGGTGCCCTTGAGCTGAAGACCATGAACCGCAGCCGCCAGGTGACGTGCGTGGCCTGGGTCCGCTGCGGCGTGGCCAAAGAGACTCCGGACAAGGTGAGGCCTGGTCGCTGGAAGGTAGGGGGAGCGGGCTCTTCGCAGCATCCTCGGTCAGCCCCGCCTGGAGAACCGGGACCCTCTACATGCGGACTTGGCCTGGCTGCTGTGACTGGATGGGGTGAGGCCGGCTTTGGCCTGATTGTCGTGAGGAGGCCTGAGGCTCCCCAGGCCTGGGAGTTGGGGGCCGCGCCCCCTCACGGTCCCCTCCCCCGAGTCCAGCCCCACCCCCGAATTGGCCGGCACGTGGACCTCTTCGGTGGGAGGAGGGCGGGGTATTCCTCAGAGTGGGAAATCTCCCCAAAGCCTTCTTGACAGCACCCTGGCTTCGCGCACACCCCAGTGCGTTTTCAGGCATAACGGGAAGAGGGAGCACGTGTGTGAAACCACTTTCCACTCCTGCGTTCGGAGGAGTGAGCGGGAATGAGAGGTGTAGGGTAGGAAAACTGGTGTGGAGACCATGATGCCGTGAGGCCCGGAGTTGAATGAGGAATTTCCTGCAGCGATCCAAGTGAGATGTTGATGCGGCAGTGGGGGATGAGAGGTAAACGTGACACATTATGAAGGAAAAACCTACAGAAGTTACAGAATGAGTCTGTAGTGGAGGTATGACTTAAGTTGTTCAACTGATACTGACAAGTGCTTTCTGCGTTTTGGGCATTGTTCAGGGTCTGGAGATAGGCATAAACAAAACAGAAAGATTCCCGTCCTTTATGGAGTTGACAAGTGCATGTATGTCAGTGGGAGTAAAGGAAGGGGCGGGGCGTTGGATTGAATGAAATTGGGCCCGTGATGACCAGAGATGAGAAGTGATAGGAATGTAAGTGGCTGGGACGTCCAATTAACAGGAATGAGGGATTGGAATAGTCCCCGGGAGGTGTAAATTCCACCAAGGCACAGACTTGCTTGTTTTATTCACCAGTGTTTGGCTCCAGTGCATATTTATAACGGGGCCAGAAAATGATCTCATTAGAAGTTACTGAAGGAGGTAATAGTTGTTAGTAAAAAGGGATATATAGGCTTTTAAAGGCTATACGAGTTCCAAACATGTCAACATACTGGAACCACTTGGGGGCGCTTCAAAAAATACTGATGCCTAAGATGTCTGGCTGGCTCAGTTGGTGGTGCATGCGACTCTTGATCTCAGGGTCATGAGTTCAAGCGTCCCCCACCCCCTATTGGGCATAGAGCTTACTTAAAAAATACCGATGCCTGTGCCCCACTCCCAAATACGTGATGTAATTGGTTTGGAGTGTTAAAAGATTTCCCCCATGTGATTCTAATTGCCAACATGCTTGGGAACTGCTTGAAGAGTTTATAGGAAGAAGAGGTGAGTTTATGCTACAAAATCCCAGAGAAACCCAGATCAATGAGAATAATTAGAAAAATAAGTATCTTAAAAAGGGGGGGGCAGTGCCTGGGTGTCTCAGTCCGTTAAGAGTCCGACTTCAGCTCAGGTCATGATTTTGCGGTCCATGAGTTTTTGAGCCCCTTGTCGGGCTCTGTGCTGACAGCTCAGAGCCTGGAGCCTGCTTCGGATTCTGCGTCTCCTCTCTCTCTGCCCCTCCCCCACTAACACTCTGTCTCTCAAAAATAAATAATCATAAAAAAAAAGAAAGAAAAAGAATTATCTTTTAGTTAAACTTAAAAACCCTTAGTTTCTGGAACAATGGAATGTCACCCTCGAGGATTTCCATATTACTAGAGGTGGTTTAGTGCAAACTGAGTGGGTGACTGATTCATAGTCTTTTATCAAGGATCCCTACCATAAGCTGAGCATTGAACTATATGCATAAACACACAATGACAGGGTGGTTTCTGTCTTCAGGGAGCTTACAGTTTAGCACTGATGGGGTGTTTTTAAAGGTACTGAAGCACTGATTACGCAAAAGACTGCAGTTTTGAAGAGAATGATTCCAATTTTGTACAGGATCTCCCAAGTGGAGAGGGTCTTAAAGGCAGCTAGAAAGATGGAACTGGAGTGTGGGGCTAGAGAAGGGGGAGTTTGGGGTAAACCATTTGTAAGTGGTAGTTTTAGTCTTCAGAATGAATGAGCTTCACAAGAAAGCAACAGCATGATGAGTGAATCGTTGGCAGTGAGAACCAGAAAACGAGCAGGGGAGCAAGGCAAGGATGGTTTGTTTAGGAATACCCACAGGGAAAATGAGAAGTAACCAAGAAGAAAACAGAATAATTAAAAGAAATGAGATGGGCTATCATAGAAGTCAGTTTATGCAAGTCAGTCTTTTTTAGAAAGTCTGGGAAGAGGTAGACTGAGCATAATTTTTTTTTAACAGTTTGAGGTAGGAAAGGATGTAATTACATAAAGACATGTGAAAACTCCCATTTACAGTGAATTTAGAGAGTCTAGATTGAAGTTTAATTCTTGATGTCTTTTGAAGTTATATTTTACATTAGTTTGCAAACTTCTTTGTAATTCAGAGATTTAGAATGATTTCCTTAGCCATGTCTCAATGAAATGTTTGCTCTCTTACAGGTAGAGCTTAGTAAAGAAGAAGTAAAACGTCTCATTGCTGAAGCAAAGGAAAAATTACAGTAAGTTTAAGATTGTTGATAATCTGGGGCGCCTGGGTGGCTCAGTCGGTTAAGCGTCCGACTTCGGCTCAGGTCATGATCTCACAGTTTGTGAGTTCAAGCCCCGCATTGGGCTCTGTGCTGACAGCTCGGAGCCTGGAGCCTGCTTCGGATTCTGTGTCTCCTTCTCTCTCTGCCCCTCCTTAACTTGTTCTCTGTCTCTCTATGTCTCTCAAAAAATAAAAAAATAAAAAGATTGGTGATAATCTACTTTAGGTAGACTTTAAAGTCTAGGTGAAGTGGAAGTCTTAAACAGTGATGACAGGTGGTCTTGTTATTGAATGGTACCATTTGGGTGATTTCTTTATCTTTTTGTTCCCTTGGCATAGAGAAGAAGGTGGCAGTGATGAAGAGGAGACAGGCGATCCTTCGGAAGATGGCATGCAGAGTGCACGTACCCAGGCACGACCAAGGGAACCCCTGGAAGATGGTGACCCAGAGGACGACAGGACGTTGGATGACGATGAACTGGCCGAGTATGACCTAGATAAATACGATGAGGAAGGTGACCCAGGTTAGAATTCACTCACTTCTTCTGGTTTTTTTAATTTTTTTTTTTTAATGTTTATTTATTTTTGAGACAGAGAGAGACAGAGCATGAATGGGGGAGGGGCAGAGAGAGAGGGAAACACAGAATCGGAAGCAGGCTCCAGGCTCTGAGCCATCAGCCCAGAGCCCGACGCGGGGCTCGAACTCACGGACCGCGAGACCGTGACCTGGCTGAAGTCGGACGCTTAACCGACTGCGCCACCCAGGCGCCCCTTCTGGTTTTTAATCACAAGCTTCGTGTATTAGATCATGCTTCTAGTGTTGCAGACTTTTACTGTGAGATTTCGTTGTCCTTTATGCCAGTTAAATAATCTGGCTCAAGGCTCGGGAAGATCGTGTGTTTCCTAAACTAGTTTAGAAAATAAGTTAACCCACTGATTTAAAAATCTAAAAAAACCACAGTATCATATATTTTATTGTAAGTAGTGAATATAACCCGTAACTTGGGTTGGGGGATGGGCAGAATGGGTGAAGGGGAGTGGGAGATACAGGCTTCCAGTTATGGAATGAATAAGTCATGGGGAGGGGGATGAAAGTTACAGCATAGGGAATATAGTCGCAGGTACTATAATAGCATTGTATGCTGACCATCAGTAGCCACACTTGTGAGCATGGCATGATGTATAAGAGATGGGAAATCCCTGTGTTGTACACCTGAACCTAATGTAATACTGTGTTTCCACTATACCTGAATGAGAAAAAAAATTTTTTAATCTGTAACTCGTTTCTCTTTGTGTTAATGAGAGAGGAGTTATTACCCCCATTTTACAGAGAAAACTGAGGCTTACACAGATGAAGTAACATTACTAGTGTGACACAGCTGCTGAACAGTGGAGCTGAGGGTTGAACATTCTCTTGCTCTAAAGCCTTTATTCTCTCCGTGTGCTTCATTAGATGCAGAGAATAGTGTTTTCCTTCGGACTCGGGGTTGTGGGCCCCTAACCTTGCTCCCATCCTGCTAGGACAGAGTGCCATGGGAATACAAAGAAAGGAAGAGCTAACCCAACCTGCAGAAATGGCATTCAGAAACTGCTTCCTCGTTATCCCCACACTATGTGGACTGTTGGCTCTTTCTCATCCAGTTGAAATTCCCATGTCTGTTGCCGGTCAAATGTTCAAGACTGAATCGTCCTCTTCCTTAAAGCAGCTTCCCCCAACAATTAGAGTATCTTTCTTCTCCTGAGTTTTCCATTATTTGGGGTGTACTCTGTGTCACCCTTGCAGATAATGCCATAAGAGAATGCCAGTTGGAAGTACGTTTAGTGGAAAAGGCACAGTAGTGGTTCTTTCAGAGTCATATGGCAAATTAGCATATCAGCAGTTCTCAGAAATCTTGCAATAAAGAAGCCCATTTAACTTTGTGAAACTCACCATTTTTTAAATTTGATTTGGCCAGGCCACCCTTATTTGTATCAATTCTAGTGTTTTAGGGTAATTTTATCTCCACATTTTCAAGGCCACCTCTCTGTTGCACTTTTTAATAATGACTACAAGGAGCAAGTTAGAGAATCTGAGCAGAGTTGTAATATTTTCTAAGAGCTTCACAATTTAATTCTTTTATTGGAACATTGTGAATACCAAGACTATCAGATACTCAGTCCAAGATCACATGTAAATGGCTTTTAAATTCCTGTTGATTACTCAGTATTTCCTTTCCCGACTAGGGATGATCCAGTTAGTTATGAAATAGACAGTTGGCGTTTAGTCTAAATATTGGATACTGTAGGAAAATGCTTTCATCAAAATGACTTACTCGTTTCAATTTATGAATTTTTACAGATACTGAAACTCTTGGTGAGTCTCTTTTGGGTCTTACAGTCTATGGAAGTAATGATCAAGATCCTTATGTTACTCTGAAGGATACGGTAAATACTTACATGGCTTTTCTAATCATGCTTCTTAGTAAGTCTTTGGGAACCTTACCAAATATATGCTTCTAGTTAATGACTTTTTCTTCCCACTTAGGAACAATATGAACGTGAAGATTTCTTGATCAAGCCCAGTGACAATCTCATAGTCTGTGGCAGAGCTGAACAAGACCAGTGCAATTTAGAGGTGCATGGTAAGTGGGGGACATCGCTTGCAGAAAGGTCCTCTAAGATTAAAATAATCACTATAATAGTTGCTATTATGAGTTTTTAGGTGCCAGGTCCTGCTAGATTTCGTTTCAGTTACGTGGTTAATTACATATAGTCTACAGAAATTCTGGTCATTGTGCCTGGGCGTGTGTGGTCTGGTCTGTCACTTTGGTATCTGGCTTTATTTATGGAAATAGGTCTCCTGGAAGGTGCTAATGGGGTTTTTAAATCTTTTATCTGAACATTTTTGCCAGTTTTTCACTCCCCTCCTCCCATCCTCCCCCCACCCCCCACTGGAGAAAACCTAGAAGTAAAACAGAATGAAAATGCAGGAAACAATTATAGTCTCATTACCCTACGGTAACTTGTTGCCCTGGTTTTTTACTGCATTCTCTTTTTTGGGTATTTTCTCTCTATGTGGTAAAGATTACCTTCAAAAGACAGGTTTTTATCCTACTTTCCAGAGTCAATTCAAATATTTCCCTTTTTGCAAAACATTTTATTTCTTCCCAATAATTCAGTGCTAAGGTCTCCATTCCTCTGGTCACCTTTCCCAGTTCAAGGAATGTTTGTACCACTGCCAGAGGTGAATGTTTTGAATCTGAAGTACGCACTGACTTGAATTTTTCATTTTCATTTGGATTTTTGTATCAGATGTATTTAATGTTGATATTTATTCAACATTAAATAACTTTTTTTTAAAAAATAGACCTTCAAGATGTCTACAATATTCTGCCTTTAGATTTTCCCTTTTGCTTTTCTTGCCCCTTTTCCCGTGATCACATCCTCAGACATGTCTGTCCTTCTCCAACAGTCTTTTATTCATCTGTCTTTAAAATTCGAAGCCCTACAGATATTATTAGGCGAAGGCCTTTTATTATAGGAAACATAGCTGCATAGCTCAATAATTAAAATCTTTAGAGCACCTGGGTGGCTCAGTTGGTTAAGCATCCAACTCTTGGTTTCAGCTCAGGTCATGCTCTCATGGTTCCTGAGTTCAAGGCCCACCTCAGGGTCTGCACTGACAGTACAGAGCTGGCTTGGAATTCTCTCTCTCTCTCTCTCTCTGCCCTTCCATCTCTCTCTCTCTCTCTCTCTAAATAAATACACACACACACACACACACACACACACACACACTAACTAACTTAAAAAAAATTAGGGGTGCGTGAGTGGCTCAGTCAGTTATGTGTCTGACTTGGTTTCGGCTCGGGCCATGGTCTCACGGTTTGTGAGTCCAAGCCCCACATTGGGTTCTGTGCTGATGGCGCAGAGCCCGCTTGGGATTCTCTCTCCTCTCTTTGACCCTCCCCCACTTGAACGCACATGCTCTCCCTCACTCTCTCTGTCTCTCAAAAGTAAACATTTTAACATATATATGTTTTTTAAAAATTAAGATCTTTATGTTTAATGTTTTTTGACATCTTCTAGGTTACTTTGTCACTTATTCGATTTCATAGCTTGGATTTCTGGAACTCTTTAAGGCTGCCTGCAGGAAGGCTGTAGATTAAGCCATTTTAATCCCATAGCCCATTGTGGATCTATCTATAAAACGAAAAGGCTTTAAATAGCAGATACCTCAGTGTGAAGTTATTCTTCTAATGATCTTTGATCTTTATGTATTTCAAATGAAAACCATGTTGGTGAAATTTTTAAAAGACCATTTTTTTTTTTAAATGTTGGCTCTGTGCAGCTATATCTCGCCATCTCTCTCTCTCTCTTTTTAAGACCAATTCTAATTTCAGAAAATTGAAACTGTTCGCATTTGCCATCGATTTTTATACATTCTGTGTGAGCTTACTGGAGTCATTCCTTTGAATTTAGTATCAGGAGTTAAATAAAGCAGTTGCGTTCCCTCTTCCTTCTAAGCTAGGTCAGTAAGGATATATTTTATTTGGATTTGGTTGGATCTCCAAATTATTCAGCATATCTCTAATCAAGAATGAGTTCAAGGGGCGCCTGAGTGGCTCAGTCGGTTAAGTGTCCAGCTTTGGCTTAGGTCATGATCTCGTGGTTCGTGAGTTGGAGCCCCACAGTGGGCTCTCTGCCATCAGTGCAGAGCCTGCTTCAGATCCTCTCTGTCCCCTTCTCTCTCTGCACCTCCCCTGCTCATGCACATGTGCTCTCTTTCTCTTAAAAATAAACAAAAAAAAAAAAGAATTCAAAATTGCACTCTAATGCTGATCTGAATGTTGATTTGACATGGTTAAAAGAAGATTGTTTTGAAGCAGCCTTATCCTTTTTATCTAAAATGTAAGCTGAGTACATTGACCATCGTTGAGATTCTTGCAGGATCACAAGCTTATCATTTTGAACATATATCTCAATGTGAAGTCATATGGAAGTCCCATGACATGGAATCTGCTGATCCCAGGATCTATCCCAGATGCAGAAGTTTGAGGGCTTCTTTCTTTTTTAATTTAAATTCCAGTTAATATACAGTATAATATTAGTTTCAGGTATACAATATAGTGATTCAACGCTTCCATATAATACCTGGTGCTCATCACCACAAGTGAACTCTTTAATCCCCATCACCTATTTTACCCTTTCTCCCCACTCCCCCTCCCCTCTGCTAACCATCACTTTGTTCTCTGTAGTTAAGAGTCTTGGTTTGTCTCTCTTTTTTCTCTGTTGCTCATTTGTTTTGTTTCTTAAATTCCACGTATGAGTGAAGTCATACAGTATTTGTCTTTCTCCATCTGACATATTTCATTTAGCATGATGCTGTCTAGCTCCATCCATGTCACTGCAAATGGCAAGATTTCATTCTTTTTTGTGGTGGGGTAATGTTCTATTGTGTGTCACACTCTACATCTTTTGGGTTTTTTAAGTTTATTTTGAGCAAGGGAGGGGCAGAGAGAGGGAGAGAGAGAATCCCAAGCAGGCTCCGCGCTATCGACACAGAGCCCTCTGTGGGGACTCAGTCTCACAAAACGTGAGATCATGAGTTGAAATCAAGAGTCAGACTCTCAACCGACTGAGCCACTCAGGTGCCCCTATACCATATCTTTTTTATCCATTCATCAGTCAGTGTACACTTGAGCCATTTACATAATTTGGCTATCGTAGATAATGCTGCTATAAACAAGAGGTGTTATAAATAATAAGAATTCACCATAGCTGCACTTTCAGTTTCATGGAGGAAGACTTTATTAATTATAAGGGAAAGGAAGTATAAGTAAACAAGAGGGAGAGAATTACAGTAAACAAAGAGGGAGAGGTATAGAGAACAGAGAAGGCTTAATACATCAAGTCGGGTACTTATAATAGCCAACCTTCTGGCTGGGGAAGCCCAGCGGCGAACAGCCTGGTTGGAGTCCCAATTGAGGTTCCTGGGCAGAGCGTCCCCCAGGTGAGATTTCCAACTAGCTGCTCCCTAGGGGCAATATATATATATATATGTGTGTATATATATGTATATATGTATATATATATATATGTGTATATATATATATATATATGTATATATGTATATATATATACACACACACATACATACACACACACACACATACCACTCAGGTGTGATTTATGTTTAGTCATTAAGTTTGCCTAAGTGCAGTCCCAAGTAAGCTGTTTCTTCCTGTTTCTCTTATGGTATCAACAATCTTAGGAGCCCGGGTGTCTGCATATTCCTCTTCCCTCCCTGATCCATTCCAGGGGGACAGGCTAGTCTGGCTCAGGGAAGAATGTGAAGCACGTTAATCCCTCTTAGTGTCAGGAACAGAAGGGCCAGTTTTGATCCTGAGGCCAGATACAGAGTGTAAGCCAACTAAGCTCCCATGATTGTGTATGTGCGGCTCCAGGCGGAAATGCATAAGTCACACAACATCTGTACAGAACACCAGGGTGCATGTATGTATCACTTTGTATTAGTATTTTTGTTTTCTTTGGGTAAATACCTAGTAGTGCGATTGCTGGATCATAGTAGGGTAACTCTATTTTTAACTTTTTGAGGAACCTCCACACTGTTTTCCATAGTGGCTGCACCAGTTTGCATTCCCACCAACAGTGCAAGAGGTTCTCCTTTCTCCACATCCTCGCCAGTACCTGTTGTTTCTTACATCATTGTTTAGCCATTCTTACAGGTGTGAGGTGATATCTCATTGTAGTTTTGATTTGCATTTCCCTGATGATCAGTGATGTTGAGCATCGTTCCATGGGTCTGTTGGTCATCTGGATGTCTTTGGAAAAACATCTGTTCATCTCTTCTGCCCATTTTTAATTTGGATTATTTGCTTTTTGGTGTTGAGTTTTATAAGTTCTTTATATATTTTGGATACTAACCCTTTATCAGATACGTCATTTGCAAATACCTTCTCTCATTCTGTAGGTTGCTTTGTAGTTTGTTTTTTTTGTTTGTTTGTTTGTTTTTTTAGAGAGGGCAAGAGCGGGGAGAGGGTAAGAGAGAGAGAATCTTAAGCAGCCTCCACTCTTAGTGCGGAGTCCAACACGGGGCTCAATCCCACAATCCTGGGATTATGACCTGAGCCAGAATCAAGAGTTGGACGCTCAACCAACAGCCACCCAGGTGCCCCTGCTTTTTAGTTTTGTTGATTATTTCCTTTGCTGTGCAGAAGCTTTTTATTTTGATGTAGTCCCAGTAGTTTATTTTTGGTTTTGTTTCCCTTGCCTCTGGAGACATACCTGGAAAGTGGTCTGAGGAATCTTTAAAAAATCCTTGGCCTCTCTTAATAATGCTTCTTTCTAATAAAAAGCATATTTGGAGGAATTTCTGATTGGGTTCTATTTTATCAGTGTTTCATTATATAATTTTTGAAAGACTTTTTAGTCACTGATTTTAACAATATTTTTTGCTCCTTAACAGTATAACTGCGAATGATAAGGAGCTGATTCTTTTAGTTGTCCGATTCTAATAGTAGTCTCAAGAGCTTTATTTGCATTGTTGGTCTCTAAATATTAAAGAAGCAATTTAAAAAATAAAAGTAAGTAATTTGTGACAAGCTTTGAGATTTCTAAGTATGAGTTCTTTCTCCCCAGTATTATTTTCTGTTTCTTCTTATAAGCAGATAGACCTCTAAAAGATCGTAATGAAGTACTCCCTACGGAGCCCTTATATGAGTGTTTTCTGTAGCGGGCAGACCGGAAGGTAGGACCTTGTGAACGGTGCGCATGCAGAGTGCTCAGGCAGATGTCCATTCTCTGTCCTTGCTCCTGGCTCCTTGGAGCGCACCAGATGACAGGAATATATGAGATTTGCACAAGTTTTGCTGAGCAGTAACAACTTTGGAGGCTCCTTTTAATGCCATCAAATGTGTCTCACTTTAAGCCCATGGCTCCGGTAGGTTTAATAGGGAGAGTCTGTTCTTTTCAGTGGGATGTGATTTCTTATTCTCATGCAATAAAGTCTTATCCCAATATTTTCAGTTTATAATCAGGAAGAAGATTCTTTTTATGTGCATCATGATATACTGCTGTCTGCATACCCTCTAAGCGTGGAATGGCTGAATTTTGATCCTAGCCCAGATGATTCTACAGGTAACTAGAACAACTCAGATGGCTCAGTGTTCCTGTATGTGATTCCATAGCATAAGGCATGTGTCCTGTGTGAATGTTTTCACAGTTGATGATTTTTTATGAAGTTAATGTTACTTTATGAAGTTACATAGTTCTTAAAACACAATCACTTAGTTGTTTTGAGTCTGCATGTGTCTGGATGTCAGATAAAAAAGAGGTGGCTGCTCCACTGGGGGCAGAAGAACAGGGCCTGACAGCATTAGCCCCTGTAGAACTGGGTGAAGTTTAGAAAAAAAAAAAAAAAAAAAAGCCCAGCATAAAATAGCATGAAGTGTCCAGGAGTTTAATGGCGTGACTGTTTTCAGAAAATATCAAGTAAAACCAAAATGAAGAGAGAATTAGGTTCTCATGTTGGTGTTTTTGGCCACAGCTGCACATTACTAGTTGCACCCCCTTCTCCCTAAGAAAGGTGAAATCTGGTAATACTCCTACCTTACATCTTGTTGGCCAAGCTTATTCACATTTGTGATCTGATTAGATCTTCCTCCTCACAACGCGGGTGGAGGTGGCAGAGGGTTTTTGTTCTCCTGACTTAAGTGAGGACCCTGGGCCAAGAGACTGAGCCCTCGTTATTCAAATTATTGTCTAAGGACCAGCAGCACAGTATTGACATCACCTGGGAACTGGTCAGAAATGCAGACCTAGGGCCCCCCCGCTCAAGAATTTCTGAAACAATATGGATTTTAACAATATTCAGGTGGTAACACATGCATATGGAAGTCTGAGAGAAACCACTCTGAGCCGTTACTCAGTCTGCAGTACAGTATTTTTAATTATTTAAATCAAACACCTCGTTTCCTCCTGTAGGAAATTACATTGCTGTGGGAAATATGACTCCTGTTATTGAAGTGTGGGACCTTGATATAGTGGACTCTTTAGAGCCAGTCTTCACACTTGGAAGTAAACTATCAAAAAAGAAGAAAAAGAAAGGAAAGAAGGTAAACAAGTTAATTACTTAAAACTCCAATGACAGAGATAAATTTACTGGTTGGGAGGACAAAGAGAGCATACACTTTTTCAGGTAGAAACTTTGGTGGAACAGGACAGATAGTTATGAAGTTACTGTAGTTTCTGGTTTCAAAAAGCCCGTCCAAGGAAAAACTGATCTCTGATTCCACAGAACTTCCATTGGTACATTATACATCCTTACACAAAACAGTTTACTTACTCTTTGGTTATGATCCTTTTTGATAGGTGGTAACTATTCGTGCTAATATGCTGGTTTTGAACTTTTGAAAAATTTCTATTTAGCCTTTAGTATGTTGAATTCCAAATACCCATGGTATTCCTGTAGCTTTGAAAACTTGACTTTGGGGGTGGGGGGTGATATTTATAGAACTGTACCACCTAGATTAAGAACGACTACAGTTTCTCTTCTGTAAGGAGTATTTATCATGGGTCTCTAATAGGAAGACAAGGTATTTCTCTATCTAGGTCTTCAAGCAAGTTTGCTTAAGATGGAACAATAACCTTAAGATTGAAAGAATCTTTCAAATTAACCCATCAATTACAGGGGGCACTTTAATACAAAAAGTAACTAAACAATTATTACAGAGTTCCTCAGCAGAGGGGCATACCGATGCTGTCCTGGACCTTTCTTGGAATAAGCTGATCAGGTAAAAAGCAATAACATTTGGAGGATTGTTAGAGACTGTAACCACTGTCCTCTCACCTCATGCCTACACCTGTCTCTGTGTTGTGCGTTGGGGGTCTCTGTGTCCATGTCTTCTTTCCCTTTCCTGCAGTATGTCCACTTGAAGGCAAGAGCTCTGTTGTCTGTATCCTTGCGGCCCCCACACCACCTGCCAGCTCTACGCTTGGTGGGCGTTCGGGCTCGCTACATACGTGGCGAGCAGGTGCCCTCTCCAACACCACTGGAAAAGTTGTGTGTGTTGCGGCACCCACGGTGCCAAACTGTATCTCTTCCTGGGAGACGTTGCCCTCACTTCATTTAGTTTTCACAAAATCTCACCCACATTTCTTAAAATTTATGTAATTGTGGTAAAATATACATAATATTTACCATTTTTAACTATGTTTTAAGTGTATGGTTTATTGTTATGCAGCCATCATCGTCATCCAACTCCAGAACTTTTTTCGTCTTCCGAAACAGAAGCTATGTGCCCTTGAAACCAGCTCTCCATTCTGGCCACCCCCAAGCCCTACGACCCACCACTCTACTGTGTGTCTCTGAATTGACTCCTCCGATTACCTCATACGGGTGGAATCCCGGTACCTGCCCTTTTGTGACTGGCTTCTTTCACTTAGTGTGAGGTCATCCATGTTGTAGCATGTGGCCAGCTTTCCCTCCTCTTTAAGGCTGAATGCTACTCCATTGTACATATAGCCCACATTTTGTTTGTCCATAAATCTGTCCATGGACACTTGGGTTGCTTCTGCCTCCTGGCTGTTGTGAATAATGCTGCTGTTTTGCACATTGGTGTAAATAACATGGGTGTACCAATATGTGTTTTCAGTCCCAGATTTCAATTCTTTTGAGTATATACCCAAAAGTGAAATTGCTGGATCATGTGGCAATTCTGTTTACCTTTTTGAGGACCACTCTTCAAGTGCTTATTGGCCACTTGTATATCTTTGGAGAGATGCTGACTCAAGTCCTTTGCCCCATTTTTGAATTGAGTTGTTAGGGGTTTTTTTTATTGAGTTGTAATTCTTTATTCTGGATAGAATCCCTCATCAGATTTACGATTTGCAAATATTTCCCCCCATCTGGTGGATTGCCTTTAACTCCTTTGATAGTGTTCTTTGATGCACAGAAGTTTTAAATTTTGATGTAGTCCATTTATTTTTACTTTTGTTGCCTGTGCATTTAGTGTTCTATCCAAGAAGTCTTTGCCAAATCCTTGTCATGAAGCTTTTCCCTTAAAAGTTTTACAGTCTTGGGCGCCTGGGTGGCTCAGTCCATTAAGCATCTGACTTCGGCTCAGGTCATGATCTCACGGTTCACGAATTCAAGCCCTGGGTCAGGCCCTTTGCTGACAGCTCAGAGCCTGGAGCCTGTTTCGGATTCTGTGTCTCCCTCTCTTTCTGCCCCTCCCCCACTCATTCATTTTTATCTCTCTCTCTCTCTCTCTCAAAAATAAATAAAAACGTTAAAAATAAAAAAGTTTTACAGTCTTAGCTCTTGGGTTTAGGTGTCTGACCCATTTTGAGTTAATTGTTACATATGGTTTAAGGTAAGAGTTCCACTTCTTTTGCATGTT
This sequence comes from Felis catus, assembly GCF_018350175.1. Classification (NCBI taxonomy): domain Eukaryota; kingdom Metazoa; phylum Chordata; class Mammalia; order Carnivora; family Felidae; genus Felis; species Felis catus. The sequence continues at coordinate 127,178,031 of NC_058374.1, forward strand.
TCATATGCATATCCTTTATATTCATCCTTAACAGTTACCCCAAAAGACCATTTTCCTAATAGCATAGTCGGCTTGAGGGGCTACTAAGGCAAAGAAGGTAAGCATTAGGTTGAGGGGTAAAAACAAACTGGGTTGTCCGGAGCACATTTTCTTAGCATTTCTATTACACAGGATACTTTGGAATTGTGAGCATTCTGGGGAGGATCCCAGCATGCTAGCTTACCAAGGGACATCTGCATCTCGTTTGTGTTCGGACCTCTTTAGAGTTAGAACCTTTTGGTGAAATGGACCCAAGAAAGTTATGTAGGTTAGTATCTCCCAAACTTAACCTGCCAGTCAGAATCTTCTGGGTGACCCTTTAAGGTACCAGTTTCTAGGCTCTCATCCTCTCAAGATTGAGTCAGATCTGGAGCAAGGGACCAAAAATCTGTTGTGCTTTGTTTTATTTTGTTTCTGAAAGCTTCTCCAGGCTTTGTCTAAATTGGGCCTGTTCCTGATGAATGGGCAGATAAATAAGAGATCGAATATGAGTGTACCGTGCTTTGAGGAACCTGCTCATTTACAGATCTGAGCTGTCACAGTAATTACAAAAACTAAATTTTTATTATATAGCAGCTGTTACTTTGGGTAACTGGATGTTTGTTCTGATGGAACAGCCCCTCATCATCAAGCTGATTCCACAGTCCCTGTCCCCAGCCACGGTGGCTCCCTTTTCCCGCTCACATTCTGCCAGCCCCCCTGCTCCTGTCCCGCCCCCTCTGCGCTCACGTCTCCCTCACTGCAGTGCCTCATGTGTCTTCATCCCGAAACTCTTCTGCTTTCTCCATCTTATTTTAGACCTGGGTCTTCCTTTACCCTTTCTTTACCAAAAAGGTGCAGAATGCTTTTAAATACTTTCCATCTTCTGGTGCATAGGGTTTGGGATCATGGTGAAGAACAACATGCTGATGTTGTCTTTGTTGGGGACCTTGGTTTCTCCTAAAATGCTCCCAGTGACCAAATGCATGTTCTCTGCTCGTACTCTTATTGAAGAGTGCTCTTCTTGGGAATGGGTAGCAATTGGGAGTTTTGTGGGGATGTTTATTTTTAAGCCTCATACAAGAAGAATTTTAATGTGGAAGGAATCTCAGATGTTTGAGAAAGGACTGGGATGAGAAACAAATGTACCGTAAAATTCTTAACTTTCTGCTGTTGGCAGTCATTGAATATAAATAAAATATTGGGAATTTAACATTTAGTCTGTGACATGCCAAGGACTTAAAACATTAATGGCTTGTTTATGGGACTTAATGTTAGAAGGTTTGAAATTCATTGAGTAGGGGAAAAAGCTAACATGATCTGAATACACATGATCATCTTAAAGAGAACCCTACCCGTGTCACTCAAATGGGAGTAATAAAATTGAAAGCAGTTTGTATAATGGAAATACTTCTTGAGGAAATAATCAAAAATGAACCCATTGACATTTTAACAGCATACTAGTTTTCTGAACAAATACTACTCTCACTAATGACTTGATTCTGTATCAAGCCATGTCACACTAGATATTGAAGAATGAGCTTTCAATTTCAGGAATATCTATATTTTTACAAGGAGAAAAGGCAGGCAGCTAACATCAGGGGCCTACTGTATTCCGGTCATTCAGCCATGTGCTTGAATAGTAATAACTTTAAATTGATTGTAGCATTCTCATTGGTAGGCAAGGGGGTGTGACTGACTTTTAAGTCTTTAGCTAAGTCTTATAGCTAATAAATGGCAGCACCAGAAATCCGTCTCAGGTTTCCTGGGCTCCAAGCCTGTGTTCACTTGTAGAACCACATTATTAGTGCTTGATCCCTAAGAGATAGGCAAATTGGTTTTTCCTATTAATAGCATTTAATGCTTTTTTTGTAAAAAAAAAAAAAAAAAAGTTGAGGTATAAATTTACATGTCCTAAAATTCACTCTTTAAAGTGTGCAATTCAGTGATTTGGAGTATATTCCCAAAGTTGCACAACGATCACCACTGTCTAATTCCCTAACATTTTTATCCAAAAAGCAATCCAAACCATTAACAGTCATTCCTCATTCTCTTGTCCTTCCAGCCCCTGGCAACCACTGATCTTTCTGTCTCTATGGATTTGACTGTTCTGGACATTCCTAGAAATGGAATCATACCATATGTGGCCTTCTGGGTCTGGATTCTGTTACTTTGTATAATCTGTTCAAGGTCCATCCTATTGTAGCATTTATCAGTACATCATTCCTTTTTATTGCTGAATAATACTCTCTTGTGTGGATATACCGTATTTTGTGTATCCATTCACCAGTTAATAGACATTGGTTTGTATTTGCCCTTTGCCTATTATGAATAATGCTACTGTAAACATTCATGAACAGATTTTTGCACAGACCTGTGTTTTCATTTTCTAGGATATATACCTAATTGCTAGGACATACTGTAATGTGTGTACCGTTTACATTCCCACCAGCAAGGTAGCTAATTTTTCTGTTTTGCTGGCACTTCTTGTTTGTCTTTCTCGTTATAGTCATCCTGGGAGTATGATGGTATCCCATGTTTTCATTTCCCTAGTGAACAACTTTTCACATGCTCACCGGCTATATAGATCTTTCGAGAAATGTCTGTTCATATTCTTTGCCCATATTCTAATTGTGTTATTTGTCTTGTATTTAGTTGAGAGTTCTTTATATATTCTAGAATCAAGTCCTTTATTATCAGATATATGATTTACAAATACTTTCTCCCATTCTGTGGATTGTCTTTTCAATTTCTTGATGGTATCATTTGCAATACAAAAGTTTTTCATGTTGCTGATGTTTCATTTATTTATACCTTTTGTTGCTTAGGCTTTTTGTGTCATATCTGAGAAACCATTGCCTAACCCGGGGTGCAAAGATTTATACCTCTTTTCTTCTGAGAGTTCTATAGTTTTAGCTCTTACATTGGCAGGTCCATGATCTCTTCTGAGTACAGTGTGAGATAGGGGTCTAACTTCATTCTTTTGTGTGGGGATATCCAGTTGTCCCTGAACTATTTGTTGAAAATACTGTTCTTTTCCCCACTGACCGGTGAATGATACGAACCTTCTTGTCAGAAACAAATGACCACAAGTTTGAGGGTTTATTCTTCATTCTATTCTGTTCACCTGTGTGTCTGTCCTTAAGCCAGTAGCACATTGTTAGGATTATTGTGGCTTTTCAGTCCATTTTGAAATCCAAACTGTGAGCTTATCAATTTTGCTCTTCTTTTCCAAGATCATTTTGGCTATTCTGAGTCCCTTGCATTTTCATATGAATTGAAAAACCAGCTTGTTCATTTTCTGCCAAAAAAAAAAAAAAAAAGTTTGCAGGGATTTTGAAAGGGATTAATTGAACCTAGATCAGTGTGTAGATGGCAGAATTTCTGTCTTAGCAACATTGTCTTCCAATCCATGAACATAGGATATCTTTCCATTCATCTAGATACTCTTTCTTTCAGTAATCTTTAGTTTTTTAAATTTGAATTCTTTTTAAAATGTATTCTTAAGTGTTTCATTCCCTTTGTCGTTATTGAAAATGGGATTCTTACATTTAGTGCTCTTGACTTTAAAAAAAGATTACCTGATTTTTCTCCTCCCTTTCTCAGAAACGTGTTGGCAAGTGCATCAGCTGACAACACTGTAATTCTGTGGGATATGTCCTTGGGGAAACCAGCAGCTAGCCTTGCCGTACACACAGACAAGGTATGGTGATTGAGTGGATAAAATGGATTCTAAAAAAATCTGGGACACATATTGGCTACAAATAATCCCAAACATTTATGTATGGCTTTTTGTGAATTACAGAATGCTTTGACATACTGTCTTAGTGGATCCTCACAGAGCCCCATATGATATAATTAATTACCCACCTTAGAGATGAAGACAAAAAGATGAAGTGACTGGAAACACTAGTACATTATAGCATGTTTACCGAGACCCTAAAAAGAGACAGGGGTGTCAGTCACCAGATGAGGTTAAAGAATGTAACAGATGTGTTACTGCAGAACTCGGGGATCTAATGTGCTGGTGTACATTGTGGGGCTTCCGGAGTGTGTGGAGTTGTCCAGGTAAGCTTGGCCACTCCCTGTTTTGTTCTGCACATATTTAGCATTTGAGGGACATGTGCATTCTGTGAAACACAACTTGAGAAATGCTGCATTATGTCTTTTAAGTGACTGCTTTTATTTGAAAATGTGTTTTGTCCTTTTGACTATGTAGTACGTTTGTTTCTTTAACTAGTACTACATTTCAAAGGAAAAATTTATGGAAACATTGCCAAATTGATTCTGTTGAGTATTAAGCAGTTTTACCAAAACCAAACAAACATAGATCTGTTTTTATGTTTCCTTCTTTTAGGTCCAGACTCTGCAGTTTCATCCATTTGAAGCACAGACTCTGATTTCTGGATCCTATGATAAGTAAGAAAACACTGCAGGAGTTGTCCCTGTTGTTTATATCCTCTTGATATGATTTAAAAAGTATCACTTGATGTTCAGAATATATTACTGAGTGTTTAAACTTGTAGTAATACTTAGTTTTCCCTTTCAACTTTGGTTCTTTCAGTCTGCATGGGAATGTGTTTTTGTCATAATAATGTAGTTCCTAACTAGCAGCTGCTTTGATTTTTAGACGGTGTATGAGTTAGCCATTGCTACGAAACAAGCTATCCCAAAATTCAGTGACTTAAAATAATAAACATTTATTTCCTATACCACTGCAACATTGAGCTAATCCAGGCTAGATTCAATCGGAGGTCTGCTAATCTTGGCTTGTTTTGGTAGGGCCATGAAGATTCATCTCTCCTTGTGTTTCACATCCTCGTGGGACCAGTGGGCTAGCCCACACATGTTCTCAGGCTGAGGTCAGAAGCTTAAGCAGGGATACCAGGCCTCTTGAGACCTAGGCTCAGAACTAGTATACTTCTGTCTTGCTTTCTTGGCCGAATGAGATCACATGGAGCAGGAAATGAACTCTGCCTTTATGAAAGGATTCCAACATTATTGACCGAGGGCATGGATTTAGGGAGAGATGAAGAGTTAGACCCATTACAGTCCATCACAGAGGGTTTCTAGTCATGTGTCTGCATCTTTTTATGGATTGGGTCTGAAGGTAGAGATAGCTAATAGAAGCAGAAACCAATTAGCAGTCTTTGATTCCTCCTTTTTTTTTTTTTTTTAATCTATTTTGAGAGAGAGCGAGCGAGCCCAAGCAAGTGTACTTGGGGAAGGACCAGAGAGAGAGGCAGAGAGATAATCCCAAGCAGGTTCCACACTATCAGCGTGAAACCCGACGTGGGGCTCATACCCACAAACCAAGAGATCATGACCTGAGTCAAAGTCAGATGCTTAACTGACTAAGCCACCCAGGAGCCCCAGGGTCCTTATTTTTTTGAAGAGTGATAGGTTTATATTTTTTGGTTGGGATTCATTCAGAATCACAAAGGGTGTATCCATTAGCTTCCCCCAGCACAGAAACCTACTTGTAGAGAGTAAATGTAGCTCAAACATGGGTTATCTGGCTCTGAGCACTGCTGGGAAAGGGGAAATTAAGAAGTTGTCCTGTCTTTTGCAGATAGGATTCATCTTGTAAGTGGAGGGGTCAGCCTGGAGACAGTTAAGACTACTGTGATATCCAGAGCCACCAATGCCTTCAAGTGATAGAACCAGAGTCTGCCAGTTAGTGAAAATCAATTCCTCTTTTCTGCTTTTAGAACCTTAAAACTGTCTGGATCTCGAGTTCGCAGGGATGTTTTATTACCATTTCATTATAAATAAACATACAACATATAGAAGAATTGAACTCTTAAAACCCTGACTTTGCTTGTCTGTGTTCAGGTCAGTGGCTTTGTATGACTGCCGAAGTCCAGATGAAAGCCATCGGATGTGGCGTTTCAGTGGGCAGATTGAGAGAGTGACTTGGAATCACTTTTCACCTTGTCATTTTTTGGTAAGACTACATACTACTGTTTTGCTTATCCAGGTTGCTAATGACTTATTTTTTTAAGTTTATTATTTAGAGAGAGAGAGACTATGGGGGGAGGGGCAGAAAGAGAGAGGGAGGGAGGGAGAATCCCAAGCAGGCTCCACACTGCCAGCACAGAGCCTAATGCAATGCAGGGCTTGAACTCAAGAACCTTGAGATTATGACCTAAGTGGAAACCAAGAGTCGGACGCTCAACTGACTGAGGCTAGGCGCCCTAGTAACGACTCATTTTAATTCCACGGTAGAGAAAATTTCTGAAAAGCTTTTTCTGTTGTTTTGTTTTCTTGAGTAGGCTCCATGTCCAACATGGGGCTTGACCTCATAACCCTGAGATCAAGAGTTGGCATGCTCTGCCCGCTCAGCCTGCCCTGTTTTTCTGTATTAATCTTGTGAAGTATTTAGATCTAAAGATAAAAATAATATTCCACTGACATTTCAATCCATGGAGAAATAACATCCCAGCTTTCATCCAGAAGATTAAAGAAAGTGTGGCACATCCATATAGTTCCTAACTTTCGTAAAGTACATATCTAGTGCTTTATAAATGAGAGAAAAACCGCTTTCTTAAACATGTGGACAGTTTTAATAAGGTTCCTGAAACAGTGATTCTGAGAACATTTAATCTCAAAGGTGCTCAGAGGTGCAGTGTCGCTCCCAGCTGTTACCTGAAGCCAGACTCCACTTAACTGTGATCGGGAGTGAGGTCCCGGTTGTATTTGAATGCCGTATTGTACATTGGCTCTCGACACTCCAGCACACATTTCCTGAGGTTATTTGCTGACAAGTTGTCATTGGTACTAAAATCACAAATATTTAGGAAGATGGGAAGGGATTACAATAAAATGGTGTAACCACCTTCCCATGCCTCCCAAGGATGAGACTTCTGTCCTCTTCTGTTTTTGTCCCCTTCCGCAGCCCTGGCTTCAAGACTGAGTCACTTGTCCTTTTTTTCTCCTTTTCCTCTAATGGCTCTTTTGCCCTCAGCCCATATATAGGCTCAAGTCTCTCCCATCCTTGACTAGGTCTGTCTCTACCTAGTCTGTCCCTTTCTTGGAAGTGTAACAACCCCTTACTGCCTTCCAGTCCTTAGCAGATTAAACCTTTCCACCAAAATGTTGACACCATTCATCACTTTTCTTCAGAAACACAATTTCCTTGGCTCCTCTGACCTTTGTTATGCCCTTCTCCCTCTGATTCTTCTGTGAGTTCCTCCTCAACATGTACCTTAAATGACTGTGCCCCCCACCCCACCCCAGGCCTCTGTTCTCTTGGATCTCACCTCTGCTTCCACATCTCTAACTGTAGTCCATACCATGACCAGCACTTTGTCCTCATACCCAACTGCAGAGTTGTCTAAGGTGGATTAGTTCACGTAGGAACAAATTCAGCTTGTCCACAAGTAAATTTTGTAATAAGCTCCTCAGGTAATAGCTGGGTTTCATTATAACTTACATTGTTTACCCATTGCTAAGTTTTATTGCCATGTCGCATGATCTTGCCCATCTTCTACTCTTTCCAGGCCAGCACAGATGACGGCTTTGTGTATAATTTGGATGCACGTTCAGATAAGCCAGTTTTTACACTCAATGCACACAATGATGAAATCTCCGGTGAGCAAGAATAGTGTTTCATTTCTTGTAACTTAATGATAAAGTAAATCTTTATGTCAGAGTCTGAACTGATCTTTTATCTTCCTTTAGGTCTTGATCTAAGTAGTCAAATCAAGGGCTGTCTTGTGACAGCATCAGCAGACAAATATGTGAAAATCTGGGACATATTAGGAGACAGGCCAAGTCTGGTTCACTCTAGAGACATGAAAATGGTAAGACTCTCTCTGGGCACTTTTTCTGCTTTTGACCTGTATTGTCATCTTTCCCTAGGAATCACTGCCTTAAAGAATGTGGATTTGTTGGGAAGTTAATTTTGAGCTTAGTTCAATTTGGTGCCAGGTTTATGACTTAATCTTTGATTTCCCTTATCTGGCTCCTTTCCCACCTGACACGATTAACAGTTGCTTGGTAAGAAGAGTGGAAAGAGGCTTGTCTGGGACTCAAGTGGAATGGCCATGGTTTTTTTTTTAACTCTAAATTGAGGACCATCCCAGGAAAGCTTGGACCGTTAGGGCATTGCAGCTATTAGGGTCAGCTTATTTAAGTACTGCCTCTTTGCATAACTAGTTTTGACTACACTGAAATTGATTAGCATGTAGTAGGAAAAATTCAGAAATAACCAGAATTCATTTAGCAAATATTTAAATGCCAGGCACTGAGTTATATAATTGCATATGTAGATGTTTACAAATGTATGTGAGAAGGTAGGTTACAGACACAATTATGTGGTACTATCCCATGCTTATATTTAAATGCTTAAGTCCTTACGAGACCTTGTCCCAAAACATGATGGTGATTATCTTAGTGATTTTTATACTTTTTCGTGTTTATATTTTCCATAATGTATATGCATTACCTAGTAATAAAGGTAAAAAATTAGAAGTTTAAAATGATTCAGTGGTGACTCACGGTAACATCGTTGCTTAAAAGGGAAAATAAAGTTTCTGGGAATACTGAGATTAGAGACCTGAGCGGTCAGAGTGCACATATCCTCACAGAACAGCCGTATCATGCCGAACTTGTCTGGCTTCATTTTGTAATATTCCTTCCACCTTGACTCTGAACTACTTCATAGGCTTAAAAGAGATACCGGTGAATTGGTTCTGTTACCATTCAGATAGGTTCATATAGATAGGAACAGGGCTTTACATTGGGGTTTTTTGGAAAGACTGAAATCATTAACCTTCTGTTTTCTTCTTCCCAGGGAGTTCTCTTCTGTTCTTCCTGTTGCCCCGATTTGCCATTTATTTATGCTTTTGGAGGTCAGAAGGAAGGACTTCGGGTCTGGGATATAAGCACAGTCTCATCAGGTAAGAATCTTAATTTCCTTTTTCTGAACGAGTTCTCTGTGGGCTAACACAGAGTGTGTGGCTCGAGTATATTCGGTAGATCCAGTGTTCATCCTATAATATAGTCTGCTTGGGAAATAGTCAAGATCACATTTAATTTGGAGATGTTCATATTCACAAATAAATTTGTCTTCATAATTTAAATGTAAACTGCTTTAAAAATATTTTATGACGAAATTTGAATTTCTAGAAAAGCTGGAAGGAAATGTAACATGGTCTCAAAGAACAGCCCTCCCCTTCCCAGTGTGAATCATCTGCCTTTTCTCAACTACTTCGTACAAAGTCCTGCCTTCCTCAAGAGACCACTCACCTCCCTTCAGGGGAACCTGGCCGCTTATTTATTATTTGGAGTTAATCTGGTTTGTCCTATAAACACAGAAGACATAGCTCCACTGATTCCTGAATCTTCCATGTAGAGAAAAGGTCCTAAATCCATAAAAAGTTCTCTACTGGTTATGATACAGAGAAAGATGAAAGAAGAGACACTTTATCAAGGTGGATTACATAATCCAGGACAAGACAAAACACAGAATAAATGGTAGACCAATCTTAAAACACGATTAACATCATTTAGAATGTTACCTTGGACTTCTTGGTAATTTCATTTCCCATTTATAAAGCATTAAATATATTTTCATAAACTAATTTCCACACTAGGGCAGAGAATCATACTGTTCATCTCTACATCTCTATTTTATATTATAGGTTCTTAATCTTCTGATCTGGTAATTTCTTAACTATTTGTGTTTTAGTAAATGAAGCATTTGGAAGACGAGAGAGGCTTGTTCTCGGCAATACAAGAAGTTCATCTATTAGTGGCCCTTTTGGGAGCAGGAGCTCAGACACACCAATGGAGTCTTAATGAGGATCATAAACTTTTTATTACTTTAACTCCGCTTTTTAAAAAGCTAGCCTAAAAACATCCATGTATGGCCACAGCCATGTAGTGACTGAAACAAATTTCATCTTCTGCCAGACATTCTCCTGCAGCTATGGGGCAGCACAAACAGGGTTGATCTTTGTGCTTGCCTTTTAAATGTGGTGTTTAGGGCTCCCACTGCATTTCTTAAAGAGGGTAATAAAAACAAAAAAAGTATTTAAAAAATAATTCCTTAAATATGCCATCGTGTCATAGGTAACCTAGGTTTGTAAAATAGTCATTTATGGAATTTTAGAAGAACAATGATTTGGCCAAGATTTCACACTAGCCATGAACACCCAGGAATTGTTCTTCCTGAGTTGATTGTTCTCCAGTTGATGTTCATGATTTCAGAAATGTTCTCTATGCTACTCGTAAAGTTTAATCACTAAATTAAAAGTGGCCTGCCTTCCCCCCCCCCCCCCCAGCATGGTATTCATTGTTATCAAAGACAGGGGCACAACATTATGATGGTTTATCAGTCCAACAAGAGGCTAGAACATCCCTAAATATCACAACCTAAATATATAAAGCAAATATTAGACCTAAAGGGAGAAATAGTAATACAACAATAGTAGGGGACTTTGGCCTTAACAGACATGTACAGAACATTCCCTCCAGAAGTAACAGAATACACATTCTTCCCAGGCACACACATCACATGTACCACAGAAAGCTTTAATAAAAAATAATTTCCACACTAGGGCAGAGAATAAATTGCAGAAAATTGAAATACCAAGTATCTTTTCTGACAATAGTATGAAACTAGAAAATTACATGAAGCAAACTGGAAATTTTTCAAATATGTGGAAATTAGATAACAGGCTACTGAACAGCCAATAGATCAAAGAAGAAATTACATACCTTGGGACAAATGGAAATACAATATACCCAAACTTCAGGGATACAGCAAGAGCAGCTCTAAGAGAAGTTCACAGCAGTAAATGCCTATATCAAAAAAACAAGCTCTCAACCTAATTTTACAACTCCAGGAACTACAAAAAAAAAAAAAAAAAAAAGAAGCCCAAAGTTAGTACAAAGGAAGGGAATAAAGATCAGGGAGGAAACATGCGAAACAAAAACAGGAAAAGATCAATGAAACCATGAGCTGGTTTTTTGAAAAGATTGACAAACCTTTAGCTGGACTATACGCCACCAAAATGCAAAGGGTCATAAGCGGCTTCTGTGACTATAGTACAACAAATCAGACAACCTAGAGGAAATGGAAAATTCCTCAAAATATACTACCTACCAAGTCTGAATCATTAAGAAAATCTAAAGGGACCAAATTACTAGTTAGATCAACTCAGTCATCAAAAACCTCCCAGTAAACAAAAATCAAGGACCAGACAGCACCACGCATGAATTCCACCAAACATTTGAATAAGCATACTTAATCTTCTCAAACTCTTCCAGAAAATTGAAGGGGAGGGAATACTTCAAACTCATTTGATAAAACCAGCATTACCCTGGGACAAGACTAGAAAAGGACATCACAAGAAAATTATAGGCCAATATCATGAACATAGGTGCAAAAGTCCTCAAAAACACTAACAAAATTCAACATTAGACGGATCAGACATCATAATCAAGTGGGATTTACTCCAGGAATGCAATACCTACAAATTAATCATACACCTCATTATGAAGGATAAAAACAGGGTCATCTTAATAGATGCAGAAATGATATCTGACAAAATTGAATAGCCATTATAAAAATTCAGCAAAGTGGGTTAGCAGGAATATACCTCAACTAATAAAGGCCATATATCACAAGTGTGATATGTTCAGTGAAAAGCTCAAAGATTTTCCTCTAAGATCAGAAACAAGACAAAGATGCCCACTCTCCCCACTTTTATTCAACATAGTATTGAAAGCCCTTACCAGAGCAATTAGACTTTGGAAAAAGTAAAACAACCAGGTCAGACCACCAAAAAACCTGAAACTAACAAAGTTCAGTAAGGTTCCAGTGTACAATAATCAATACACAGAATAGAATATAGTTGTATTTCTATACACTAACAATGAGCTAGCAGAGAAGTTTCTTCATCCCATTTATATTTGCATCAAAAAGAACAAAATAGGAATTTAACCAAACCGGAAGACCTATACACCGAAAACTATAACAACGTCCACACTACCCAAGATAACCTACAGCAGTACAATCCCTTTCTAAATTTCGGTGGCATTTTTCACAGAATCCTAAAATCTGTGTGGAGCCACAAAAGACCCCAAATAGCCCAAGCAATCTTTTTAAGATTTTATTTTCAAGTAATCTCTACACCCCACAAGGGGTTCAAACCCACAACCCCAAGATCAAGAGTAGCACACTCCACTGACTGAGCCAGCCAGGAGCCACCAACCAAAGCAATCTTGAGAACAAGAGCTGGAGGCATCATGCTTTCTGATTTCAAACTATATTACAAAGCTACAGTAATCAAAATAATATGGTATGAGCACAAAAGCAGGTATACAGATCAATGAAACAGAACAGAAAAATTAGAAACAAAAGAACAATGGGGAAAAGAGTCTCTTCAATAATTGGTGTTGGTTAAACTGGGTATCTACATGCAAAAAAAGAAAAACTGGGCCACTATCTTCTACCACATATAAAAACCAACTCAGTGGATTGAGACTTGACCATAAGCCCTAAAGCTATAAAACTAGAACATAGGTGGTAATCTTGCCATTGGTCTTGGCAATGATTTTCTAGATCTGACACCAAAAACAAAGGCAACAACAATAAAATAAATAGGATAACATCAAATTCAGCTTCTGCACAGTAAAGGAAACCAACAAAATGAAGACACAACCTACACAATGGGAAAAAAATACTTGCAAATCATCTGGTAAGGCATTAATGTCCAAAATATATAAAGAATTCACACAACTCAATAGCAAGAAAACTTTAAAAATGGGTAGAGGGGCGCCTGGGTGGCTCCGTCAGTTGAGCGTCCGACTTCAGCTCAGGTCATGATCTCGCGGTTCGTGAGTTCGAGCCCCGCCCGCATCAGGCTCTGTGCTGACAGCTTGGAGCCTGGAGCCTGTTTTGGATTCTGTCTCCCTCTCTCTCTCTGACCCTCCCCCACTCCTGCTCTCTCTCTGTCTCTCAAAAATAAATAAATGTTAAAAAGAACTTTTTAAAAATGGGTAGAGCACTTGAACACTTTTCAAAAAGATATACAGGTGGCCACAAGTACATGAAAAGGTACTCACCATCACTAATCAAGGAAATATAAATCAAAACCACAGTGAGACATTATCTTACATTCATTAGAATGGCTGTTGTCAAAAAGAAATAAGGGTTACAAGAGTGGAGAAAAGGGAATCTTTCTTTGTGCACTGTAGATGAGACTGTAACTTGGTGCAGCCACTATAGAAAACAGTACATTAGAGGATCCTCAAAAAATAAAAAATAGGACTACCACGTGATCCAGCAGTTTTGCTTCTGAGTATTTATGCAAAGGAAACAAAAACACTAAAGAGGATATCTACACTACCATGTTCATAACAGCTTTATAACATACACACTGGAATATTATTCAGCCATAAAAAAAAAAAAGAAAATCTTGACATTTGCAACAACATGGATGGACCTTGAGGGCATAAATTATGCTAAGTGAAGTAAGTCAGAGAAAGACAATACCATACGATTTCCCTTGTATGTGGTATCTAATTTTTCTTTTAAATCTGAGCTCAGATACAGAGACCAGATTGGTGGTTGTTACAGGTGGGGGTTGGGTGAAATGAGTGAAGGCAGTCAAAAGGTACAAACTTCCAGTTATAAAGTATGGAGATGTAATGTGCAGCATGGTAACTATAGTTAAAAATACTGTATTGTATATTTGAAAGTTGCTAAGAGTAGATTGTGAAAGTTCTCATCACAAGAACATTCGTAAGTATGTATGTGAATTGATATTCGCTAGAATTGTGAACATTGCACACAATATGTACAAAAATCTAATCTTAATGTCCTATAACTGAAACCAGTATAATGTTATATGTCAATTATATCTCAGTTTTAAAAAGTGAATGTGAAACGAAGTAAAGATTGCTCTCTGAAGCAAAAGACAGTATATCTTAACTGCTTCTGTCAAGGTCAAACTATATTACTTCTCTCAAATGAACTACTTCTTCCAACACTAACTTCCTCTCCCCCCAAATGAGTTAAATATAACCAAAAAAGAAATTGTATATGATGACTATATTAAAAGCAAATGAGACAGACAGGAACTCTACAGATTAATTGGGAAGTATGAAGTATTCTAAAACAAAACCTGTAAGGAAATCAGGAAAGCAGAACTGGGCAGAGGGAAATGCTGAACCATTATGAAGTTTCAACAGATGTCCCTTGCAGATCTCTAGTTCCAAAGCTGAAATGACCCTTCACAGAAGTCCTAATTGAGTCACTGTGGCTGAGACATCCTCCCATCTCAACTAATCATTTAGCTCAGGCTATCTTCCCAGGCAAGGCAGCTGCCATAAGCTGAGCCATTTCCAGAGAAAAATTCAGCTGCGAGCAGTCACTAGCCAGTGTATGCGGTACCTCTGGAAAGAGCTTGTTCATGAAAAGGATTCTAGGTGGTACATCCCAGCCTCCATTACACAGTTCAACATCTATTTCCACAGATGCTGGATGGAAATACAGGTCATAGAAAGCCCAGAGGTACTGAGGAAAGAAGTCATTGAGAAAATAATGCACCAATCGTCAGGAGAAAACATAAAACCCAGAAAAGAACCTGGCATTTGGGACAATTTATTCCTTAAGAATATTGTGGATTCCAGAAAGTGGCTAAGGGCCTGAGAAAAAGTATAGATTTTTTTTTTTTTTAACCATGCAGTGCTAGTGGGAAACAAAACCGGTATTTTTTTTTTTAATTTTTTTTTTCAACATTTATTTATTTTTGGGACAGAGAGAGACAGAGCATGAACGGGGGAGGGGCAGAGAGAGAGGGAGACACAGAATCGGAAACAGGCTCCAGGCTCTGAGCCATCAGCCCAGAGCCCGACGCGGGGCTCGAACTCACGGACCGCGAGATCGTGACCTGGCTGAAGTCGGACGCTTAACCGACTGCGCCACCCAGGCGCCCCCAAAACCGGTATTGAGAAGGATCAAGTAGGTGGTGCTTGAATACCCACCCACCCCCCAAGGCTTTGAGTTGGCCTAGAGCTTATGACTAACTAGAAACTGTTCCTCCCACAAAGAGAAGTCCAGCTTTAAATATTCTGAATTATAATTCATTACTGTAATCCAGGATTACTATTACCCTTAGCTGCCTACCAAAAATGTAAATCTTCTCTGGATGAAGAAAATGTCATATTGGGCCACACACTTTTGTTATAATTTTTGACATGTACTAATCAGGGCATGAAAATAACCACGTACATAAGGAAATAAAACACAACTGTAAACTGAAAAATATAGACACTAGGAACATACAAGAGATCTAAATAAAGGCCCTACCAGAAACATATTTTGCAATATGGTCAAGCAGATTTAAAAATTGAGAATTTTGACCAAAAACTAGAAATTGAATTTTAAAATGGAAAATCTGGAACTGAAAGGTATAATATGAGAAATGGAAAACTCAGTAAGTGGCATTAACAACAAATTAGATAAAACTGAAAAGACAAGCAAAAGGCCATGTAATTTCTCTGAGAAGGAAAAGCTAATAGTAGAGAAAAGATATGTGTAAAAATACTGGTTAAAAAGCTTCCAGAACTAATGACATCAAACCAGATTTGGAAGAACCACTAACCCCAAACAGAACAGACCAAAGAAAACCACATCTAGACGTGCTGTGGTAAACTAAAAGCTAAAGCAAAGGTAAGGCACAGCCATGTGAGGCATGAAGGGGTGTATTATCTTGAAAGGAGCAACAATTCAACTCCTGGATGACTTCTTAACAAAACTATGGAAGTTGGGAGATAATGTATAGATTCAAAGTGCTATAAAAAATAGCAGCCAAATTTTAATACTAAGTGAAAGTATGCTTTATGAAAACAAGTGAAAGTTTTTTCAGATAAATAAAATGAGAGTACTTCCTATCAGGAGACCCACATCAGAGTAAGTGGAACAGGCAGATATTAAAATATACGAAAGAAAAATAATTCTACAATAAAGAGAAACGTTAAACCAAAGAATGAAAATGCCCAGAAGTATACTTAGCCATAAGGTGTTTCCTGATTACTCTGACCTAAAACGAGGGTTGGCAAAGTTCCAAAAATTTTCCAAAAAGTAGACATTCCTTTTAGCTATCTAGTTGCATCTGTCACTACACTTAACTCTGTTGTGGCACGAAAATCGCCACAAACAATCCGTAAATGGAAACCTTAAAAAACAGACTGTACATTCATTCTCAAACACTGAATGCCTATCCTGTGCCTAGTGCCATATAGAGCATGGGAGATTCAGTGTGAATAAGAAGTCTTTGCTCTCTAGCTAGGGGACAAAAGTTCTCTTAGGGGACCCGATCCTAACTTAGTCGGATAAAAGAGATATCAGTCCATGAACCATTAATATTTCCTGTGTGATTCAGGAATATGACATCAAGCAACACCCCGTCTCCTGACCCAGGCCTTTTGCATGGCCTCAGTGATGGCAGCAAGTTGTATTTCACAAGCAGGCCAATATACTCCTTTAAAACAGGCCCGACTCAGCCAGCGACCAAACACTGCCCACAACAGGCAAAGAGAGCCACAGAAGACAACTGGGCTGAAAGAAAAAGAGGCCAGGACTCAACAGCAGGGCACACGCAACACACACGGGAGACACTCCCTGAAGTGCCGGGTACTGGGGAACAGGAGACACTGCATGGCAAGGCACTACCGGACCTCGTCCTCATAAGGCCATTACTTTCAAGAGCAAAAGATCTCCATCTTTTGACTTCCTAACACACAGAAGCAGAGAAGTAGACAACATGAGGTGACAGAGGGGTATGTCCCAAATGAAAGAACAGGACCAAATCACACAAAAGACCTAAGCAAAACAGATATAAGTAACGTGCCTGATGGAGAATTTAAAGTAATAATCGTAAAGATACTCACTGGACTTGGGAAAAGAATAGAGAACATGAGTGATATCCTTAACAAAGAGATAAAAAAGAACCAATCAGAGATGAACACCATAAATGAAATTAAAAATACACTTGATGGAATAAATAGCAGGCTATAGGAAGCAGAGGAATAAATTAAAGACCTGGGAGACAGAGTAATGGAAAGTAAACTGAGCAAATGAGAGAGAGAAAGAAAATTATGCAAACTGAGAACGGTCTTAAGGAGCTCAGTGACTCCATTAAACGTAATAGCATTCGCATTACAGGAAGGAGAGAGAGAAAAGGAGGCAGAAAATTTATTTGAAGAAATAATAGCTGAAAACTTCCCTAATCTGGAATGATATTCATATCCAGGTGGCACAGAGATTACCCTAAAAACCCAAGGAGGTCCACAATAAGACACATAGTAATTAAAATGGGAAAAAGCAGTAACAAAGAAAAAAATTTAAGTAGCAGGAGACCGTTACGTACAAGGGAAATCCCATATGGCTCTCAGTGGATTTTTTTCAGCAGAAAATTTGCAGGCCAGAAGGCAATGACAGAATATGTTCGCGGTGCTGAAAGGGAAAAATCTGCAGCCAAGAATACCCTATCCAGCAAGGCTATCATTCAGATTAGAAGGAGAGAGAGTTTCTCAAACAAAAATTAAATAAGTTCATGACCACTAAACCAGCTCTACAAGAAATATTAAAGGTGACTCTTTGAATGGAAAGACCATAAGTGAGAGTATGAAACGTAAAAAAACACAAAAGCAGGAATAATAAACATTTCTGTAAAAATCAGTCAAGAGATTCATAAAATAAAAGGATGTAAAATATGATGCCATCTACCTAAAATGTGGGCGTAGGGGAGAGGAGTAAAGAATGGGTTCAAACTTAAGCAACCATCAACTTCATATAGACTGCTATATGCAGATGTATGCAAATCTAATACTAACTACAAATCAAAAAGCAGTAATAGATATGCAAAGAATAAAGAGAAAGCAGTCCAAATATATCACTAAAGAATGCCCATAAACCATGAAAGAGAGCAAGAATCAGGAAAAAAAAAAAAAAAAAAAAAAAAAAACTACAAAAACCACCACAAACAAGTAACAAAATGGCAATAAATACACATCTATCAATTTCTTTGAGGTGCCTGGCTGGCTCAGTTGGTAGAACGTGAGACTACTAATCTCAGGGTCAGAGTTCGAGCCCCATGTTGGGTGTGTAGCTTACTTTTTAAAAAAATTAAATAGTGGAAAAAAATACTTTGAATGTAAATGGACTGAACACTCCAATCAAAGGACATAAGGTGACAAAATATATTTAAAAAAAAAAAAGACCAACTATATGCTGCCTACAAGATACTCATTTCAGACCTAAAGACACCTGCAGATTGACAGTAAGGAAATGAAGGAACATTTATCATGCAAATGGATGTCAAAAGAAAACCAGGGTAGCAATGCTTCTTTCAGACAAAATACTTATTTTAAGGTTTTATTTTTAAGTAATCTCTACACCTAGTGTGTGTGGGGCTTGAACTCACAACCCTGAAATCAGAGTCCCATGTTCTACCAATTGAGCCAGACAGGCACCCCCAAACAAAATAGACTTTAAGGGGCAACTGGGTGGTTCACTCAGTTAAGCATCCGACTTCAGCTCAGGTCATGATCTCGCTGTTGTGAGTTCGAGCCCCACATCAGGCTCTGTGCTGACAGCTCAGAGCCTGGAGCCTGCCTCAGATTCTGTGTCTCCCTCTGTCTCTCTGCCCCTCCCCTGCTCGCTCTCTCTCTCTCTCTCTCTCTCTCTCTCTCTCTCTCTCTCTCAAAAATAAATAAATGTAAAAAAAATTTTTTTAAAGAAAACAGTCCCATTTACAATTATGCCAAAAACAATAAAATATATAGGAATAAACTTAACCAATTAGAAGTGAAAGACTTGTACTCGGAAAACTATAAAACACTGATGAAAGAAATTGAAGATGGGGTACCTGGGTGGCTCGGTCAGTTAAGTATCTTACTTTGGCTTAGGTCATGCTCTCACAGTTTGTGGGTTTGAGCCCCACATCAGACTCTGCTGACAGCATAGAGCCTGCTTCAGATCCTCTGTCTCCTCCTCTCTCTTCCCCTCCCTCGCTCGTACTCTCTCTCTCTCAAAAATAAATAAACATTAAAAAAAAGAAATAAATTGAAGACAACGTACACACAAAAAAATGGAAAGACATTCCATGCTCATGGATTGAAAGAATGTTGTTAAACTGACATACTACCCAAAGCGATCTACAGATTTAATGCAATCCCTATCAAAATACCAACAGCATTTTTCACAGAATTAGAATAAACAATCCTAAAATTTGTATGGAACCACCAAAGACCCAAAATACCCAAAGAAATCTTGAAAAAGAAAAAAGAAGCCAGATATTACAAAGCTGTAGTAATCAAAACTGTGGTACTGGTATAAAAATAAACACATGGATCAATAGAACAGACAAGAAAACACAGAATTATATGGTCAATTAATCTTTGACAAAGGAGGAAAGAATATACAATGAGAAAAGGACAGCCTCTTCAACAAATGGGGGTGGAAAACTGGACATCTACATGCAAAAGAATGAAAATGGACCACTTTCTTACACCATACACAAAAATAAAACTCTAAATGGATTAAAGACTTAAATGTGAGACCTGAAGCCATAAAAATCCTAGAAAAGAGCATTGGCAATAATTTCTCTGACATTGGCTATAGCAACATTTTTCTAGGTATGTCTCTGAGGCAAGGGAAGTAAAAGCAAAAATAAACTATTGGGACTACATCAAAACAAAAAGCTTCTGCACAGCAAAGGAAACAATCAATGAAACAAAAAAGACAACCTACTAAATGGAAGAAGATATTGGCAAATGACACATCTGATAAGGGGTTAGTATTCAAAATATATAACCAACTTATACAACTTAACACCCAAAAAACACATAATCCAATTTGAAAATGAGTAGAAAACATGAACAGACATTTCTCCAAAGGTGGCATCCAGACGGCCAAGAAACACATGAAAAGATGCCCAATATCACTCATCATCACAGAAATGCAAATCAAAGCTACAATGAGATACCACCTCAGACCTGTCAGAATGGCTAAAATCAAAATCGTAAGAAACAGTAAGTGTTGGCAAGACTGTGGAGAACAAGGAACCCTTATGTACTGTAGGGAATGCCACTGTGGAAAACAGTGGAGGTTCCTCAAAAAGTTAACAATTACCCTGCAACTCAGTAATCACACTACTGGGTATTTACCAAAACACAAAACAAAACAACAACAAAAACCACTAACTCAAAAGGATATATGGGGGTTTCTGGGTGGCTCAGTCGGTTGAGCATCTGACTTCGGCTCAGGTAGGTCACGATCTCATGGTTCATGGGTTCGAGCCCCACGTTGGGCTCTGTGCTGACAGCTCAGAGCCTAGAGCCTGCTTGGGGTACTGTCTCCCTTTCTCTCTGCTCCTCCCCTGCTCACCTCTGTCTCTCAAAAATGAATAAATATTTTAAAAAGAATTTTTAAAGGATATATGCACTCTTGTTTATTGCAGCATTATTTACAATAGCCAGATTATGGAAGCAGCCCTAGTGTCTGTTGATAGATGAATGGATAAGGAAGATATGGTATACATATATACAGTGGAATATTCTACCACACAATGGAATAAAATCTTTACTTTTGCAACAACATGGATGGTGCTAGAGAGTATAATGCTAGGCAAATAAGCCAGAGAAAGACAAATACCACACAATTTCACTCATATGTAGAATTTCAGAAACAAAAACAAAATAAAAACATGATAACTCAAAAAACACACTCTTAACTATAGAGAACTGATGGTTACCAGAGGGAAGATGGGTGTGGGGATGGGTGAAATAGGTAATGAGTATTAAAGACTACACTTATCATTATGAGCACCGAGTAATTGTATAAATGTTGAATCACTATATTGTACATCTGAAACTAACACAACACTGTATATTAACTATACTGGAATTAAAATTAAAAACTTAAGAAAGAGTAGAGAAATATATATTATGCAAGTACCAAAATTAATGTGGTACGGCTATTTTGCTATCAAAATAGACTTTAAGGAAAGACACATCATAAAGACAGCATCCTTTTTATTTTATTTTTTTTTATGTTTATTTATTTTGAGAGAGACAGAGTAAGAGCGGGGGAGGGACAGCGAGAGAGAATCCAAAGCAGGCTCCAGGCTCTGAGCTGTCAGCACAGAACCCAACACAGGGCTCAAACTCATGAGCTGTGAGATCATGACCCGAGCCAAAGTCAGACACTCAACCAACTGAGCCACCCTGGCACCCCAAGACAGCATCCTTCTTATAACAATAAAAAGATTGGTCCCACAAGATACATTTCTAGATTTTTAAACATTCAGAAACACAGTTTTAAAGTATATAAAGCAAAAATGACAGAACTAAAAGGAGAAATAGACAAATGTACAATCAGAGTGGGAGAACTTTATACCTTTCTTGGTAACTGATTGAACAAGGAAACAAAAAAGTAAGTTGATTATCAAGTTAACTATCAAGTTGACTTAACAGCTATTCATAGAACAATGTACCCCAGAATAACAGAACACACATTCTTTTCAAGTATGAAAGGAACATTTCCCAAAATAGTCCCAATACAGGGCCATTAAGCAAATATAAACAAATTTTAAAGAACTGAAATTATTCAGAGTATGTTTTCTGATCATGGCATTAACCTAGAAATCAATTTGAAAAGAAACTATAAAACTCCTGAAAATTTGGAAATTCAGGAATTCATGTATAAATAATCTAAGTAGACTGTCTAAGGAGAAAGCACAGCAGAAATTAGAAAACATTTTTAACTGAATGACAATGAACGTAACTGAATGACAATGAACGTAAGGCTCGTAACATCTTGCAGAATGTAACTACAACTGTATCAAAGAGATGACTTTCAGCCTCAAACGCCTATTAGAAAAGTCAGTTTTCAGTAGTCCTCATAAGATGAAAAAGAACAGCAATTTAAATCCAAAAATGTAGAGAGAAGGAAATAATAAAGAGAAGAAAATCATGTCATAGAAAACAAACATACACTACAGAAAATCACCAAAGCAAAAAATAGATACTTTAGAATGCTAAGAAAATTGATAAACCTATGAGCTGTAGTGATCATAAAAAAAAACACACGTTATCAACATCAGGAGCAAAAAAAAGGGACCTTACAGGTCCTATAGACATTGATAAGATATAGAACAACTGCATGTAACTAAATCTGAACATGTTTAGAAAATGGGCAAGTTCCTAGAAAAGCAGTTTACTAGAACTGATACAAGAAAAAATGGAAAACCTTAATATTGAGGCAAACTTCATATTCCTATCCAACTGCCTGATAGACATATATGCTAGGTCAGAGAACCAGGAATTATCCATGACTGTCCCGATTAGTATCTTCCCTCTGGTAGCCATAAGGCTGATATGGTGATAAACCAAAAGCAGAGTCTGAGCCAGTTACTGATTTACAGCACAGGTTGGACTCACAGTTTCAACAGATTTCTTAAATGAAAATTATTATATTTCAGTGGGAAAAGTACAATCCCGAAACAGGGAATGGTGATACTTGAGAGAATTCCAATACTGTAACTCCAAGTACCCCAACAGAAGCTCCTCCTCCTCCCCTATCTAATGAGAATGGTTGACTTTCTTGAATACCCTCTAATGACCACACCAAAATAAAATTCCAATTCTCGTTTACCATTCATACACCTCTTACTGCCTCTGACCTCTGACTAAGCCAAACCCTGGAAAAGAAGGCTGACATATTAAAAGAGTTGCAACAACTTTCTAGCTCTTGAGGAATACATGTCAAAAAAATTCTGAGGATACTAAGCCAGGGGAAGAAAAACATAGTTTAGATCAAGCTGAATTGATTGAGTACATTTCATAGCAAGTGATCAAAGATGAAGGTCTAACACCATTCCAGCACAATTCTGTGTCCCATCTTCTAACAGTAGCTGGGTTCTCGCTGCCTTGAAACGCACCCAGGTCGTATAACTAAAACTAAGATCACATTTCCTTGAGGATATGTTTCCTGCAATATTTCTGATACCAATTACTTAATCAATATTTGTATTTTCAAACAACAGAATCTCCTCAATCTAGTTTAAGCAGTATCGTAAACTCACAGTATCATTGAAAGCGTTTGATAGGATTCTAGGCTGAATTCTAGGAATGACTCCCAATCCCATAACTGTAGAAGTAAACTCACCAGGCGCAACAGCTGCTTTTATGACCAAGGAGCTACCTGCCACGTCAGAAAACCTCCATCCATCACAGCCACTAGCTCCCAGATCACATCACCCTTGGTAAAAGCCAAGCCTGCATAATAAACAGATGCCTCAGGCCTTGCTTCTCTCCCCACATAACTCAGTTCTGAATCAGAATCTCATACAAATCATCTGATCAGAGGAACTTTGGTTTTGTTTGGCATCTTAGCTCTGGAGGAGTCTGGGAAGCAGGTTTTAGCTTTAGCATAGCACAGGAAAGCATACAACGGGACTGACAATCTATAGTATATTCTTTATACAATTCAGGGTTTTTTAAATATTAGATAGATAATAGAAGGTTAGACAGCATACTTTTTCACTTAATATATTTTGGAGATAATTCTATGTTAACATATGGATTACCTCATCCTTTTAGATAGCAGTACTGTATTGCTTCATATGGATGTGCCATAACTTACTCAACATCACCTTTCTGGAGGATACTTAGGTTTCTTCCATCTTTACTGTTTAAAACAATGATGTAGTTCTTCATCCTAACCACACACCTGTAACAAAGGCCTAGGATGCTGTCCATATGTTTTTTTTTTTCCTTCCTTTTTAGAAGCTTGAAATTGGGTTTCCTGGTCAGAGCCATTGTTTTTACTTACACATGCACCTCTCCCCTTGCCACCCTTAAGGTCTAACATGTTCCTTTCCAAAAAGTATATATGCTGACACGCTTACTTGCATTTGTGGAATTTCAGATACAAAACAGCCTGGTTTACTTTCTTTTTGCTGCAGCATATCTGAGTCAGTCATCTTGAAAAAGTCCCTAATAGAGCACTGTGTTCTCTCCCACGCTTTTGAATAATTCATCTTTCGTAGAGTGCCAGTTCTCTAAACCAATTAAGAACAGTGGCTCACAAAGGCATTCTCTGTTTATAAAAATGCATTTCACAACCCCAGGGTAAACATACAACTACTACAGGGAGAGTGTGATGCCCGCTGAAATGAGCAGTCACATCATCAGATTAACATGAAAAAGAAGCTAGAAGAGAAATACACACATTTTAAGAAGTGCTCCCAGGTAGCAAATCATTGAATATGAAATGCAGAAAATCGTAATTTTTCTGAACTTCATTTTCACCATTTATAAAATGGGGTAAAACCCACTTTCGGGGCGCCTGGGTGGCGCAGTCGGTTAAGAGTCCGACTTCAGCCAGGTCACGATCTCGCGGTCCGGGAGTTCGAGCCCCGCGTCGGGCTCTGGGCTGAT
Source organism: Felis catus (assembly GCF_018350175.1). Lineage (NCBI taxonomy): Eukaryota > Metazoa > Chordata > Mammalia > Carnivora > Felidae > Felis > Felis catus. Next base: position 127,202,511 of record NC_058374.1, read on the forward strand.
GGCTCAGAGCCTGGAGCCTGTTTCCAATTCTGTGTCTCCCTCTCTCTCTGCCCCTCCCCCGTTCATGCTCTGCCTCTCTCTGTCCCAAAAATAAATAAACGTTGAAAAAAAAAATTAAAAAAAAAAAACCCCCACTTTCATAATGCTTCTTAAGGACTAAACAAACATTAAACTAAAATAGCCTACTACTACTGGGGTACCTGGGTGGCTCAGTCGGTTAAGCATCCGACTTCAGCTCAGGTCATGATCTCACAGTTCCAGCTCAGGTCACGAGCTCGCAGTTCATGAGTTTGAGCCCCGTGTCGGGCTCTGTGCTGATAGCTTGGAGCTCAGAGCCTGGAGCTTGGAGCCTGAAGCCTGCTTCAGATTCTGTGTCTCCCTCTCTCTCTGCCCTTCCCTCGCTTGCTCGCTCTCTCTCTCTCTCCCTCTCCCTATCAAAAATAAACATTGAAGAAAAACCTAATAAAATACACTAGTACTATTACACACTAGATGTACAAGTAAATGTATCAAAATGCCCTAGGACCATGTTAGCTAAGAAGGGCTGTAAGTTGTCTATTGACCAACTTCTCCTAACAGTACCTTTATCCTTAAGTGATTTTCTCTTATTCTGGCTATAAACTGATTATATGTTTGTCCTACCCCAAAGACCATCTCCAGCCTGTGCCTCAGCAGGTATGCAGCCAGGACAAAAGGGCAGGGGGAGGTGCTCCAACAGAGACCAAAGCATGCTTTTCATGAGCTCCCTAATTCGTGTATACACATATGCTTTGTGTAGTGGAATAGTTTAGATTTTGTGATTTCCTTGCAAGACTTGTAACCTGGATATATGCCATGGTGAGATCCCAACTTTCACCGAGCCACTGCTGAAGCACCAACAAGGCACACACTACCGCTTACTAGCCGTGGAACCGTGTGCCACATAATTCAGCCTCTTCTTACGTAAAAATAATCACAGGTCACTGTGCAGAGTAAATGTTATTTCTAACGCATTTAGAACAATGCCTGCCACAAGGAAACAGTATCACTGTAATAAAAAATAAAATAATCAAAAAGCAGCTATTGATTTGGTAAGCTAGGTATTCTCTAAAATTTTTAGTCCTGGATCTCAAATGCTTCGCCCCATCTTCATTTATTACACCTAGACCCAGTTCTCTTACGACTTTTTCACTCTTCCTCTTAGATGTTAATAATACTTATACCTGTAACACTCACCATGGTATGGCTTGCATCAGGTACAGACGTCTACAACTGTATCTTCTGTGGTCTCCAATAGAAGACTCCTGCGGACGGGTTCAGGATCACCTGGGGAGTCCAGGAGACTCATCAGTAGGTCTGGGGCTGACCCAGACACTCAACATTGTTTAGCTCCTTAGGTGAGCCAACTGTGCAATCAGGTCTCTAACATTTTGAGTTCCAGGGGGCAAGGGCAGAGTCCTGGCTGTTCTGTTGTCCTCTACAAAGCCTTACACTGTGCTGGCGCTTAATAAATGTTTTGTTTTTAAAGATTTTTTATTTTTTTACTTTTGTAAAGTTTACTTGAGAGAGAGAGGGCAAGCATAAGCAGGGCAAGGGCAGAGAGAGGGAGAGAGGGAATCCTAAGCAGGCTCCATGCCGTCAGCACAGAGCCCCATTTGTGGGCTCAATCTCATGAACCGTGGGATCATGACCTGAGCCGAAATCAAGAGTCGGATGCTTAACCAGCTGAGCCGCCCAGGCACCCCAATAAATGGTTTTGGAAAAGTTGTCCTTGTGTGAGGACTACACAGGCCTGGGGGACTCCAGGACTCTCAAGTGTATATACGTGAGAAAAATGAAGGAACAAAAACATAGCTGAGAAGTGATGCTATCCCTTTCAGAAGTACAGAAACCTGCCTAGCGGCAATACATTCCAGTACGAACTGTCGCTGCCATTCATGTTGCGAGTGATAAACTGTAAAGCTAAGGTTATAGTTATAATCACTGTACTGAAAGCTGTTCGTTCAGCATCCATCATAAAGGTGATACCTTCAGGTGGACAGTATCTAGCTCGCCAGGGCTGCCACAATAAAGTACCACAGACTGGGGGACCGAAACAACAGAAATTTTCTCACAATTCTGGAGGCCAAAGGTCCGAGATCAAAGGATCAGCATTGTTTCCTCTGAGGCCTCTTTTCTTGTCTTACAGACGAGTGGTTTCCTTCCCGTGTCTTCACACGGTCTCCCTGTATCCAGATTTCCTCTTCTTAATTGGATCAGTCATACCAGATGAAGGAACTCACTTTTAACTGAATCACTTCTTTGAAGACTTTATTGCCAAATATGCTCATGTTCTGAGGTATTACAGGTTAGAATTTCAATGTATGAAATTTTGGAGTAACACAATTCAACCCATAATAGTAATCGCTTGTATACCTGAAGACTCATTGAGTATTTGACTCTACGGGGTAGCGTTGGTGATCAGGTACCGTAAGTTTACAAACCTGATGAGAGGCTGACCACTTCTGGTACGCTCAAGACACAAAGGAGGGTTTACTAGGAAGCGTGTATGGGGCACCTGGGTGGCTCAGTCGGTGGAGCATATGACTCTTGATTTCGGCTCAGGTCACGATCTCACAGTGAGTTTGAGCCCCGTATCAGGCTCCACATGGACAATGTAGAGCCTGCTTGGGATTCTCTCCCCCCCTCTCTGCCCATCCCCCTGCTGTCTCTCTCTCTCTCTCTCTCAAAAACAAAACAAAAAAAGAGGAAGTGTATATATAGGCCAACAAGCTGAAGAGGTTGAAGGAAACAAATTCTTGTCACCTCTTTGCCCTTTGATGTGCTAAGGACCTGAGTTCACACACACAAGGTTATAAGCAGCTCACCTCTTAAAGAAGGAAACACCAAGTACTATATACACTCACGTACAAGAAAACTAAACCAGCTTCTAGGCGTGGCCTTGAAGACTCCAATCATGCCAGTTTTACTTGTTTCGCTAAAACCTGGAGCATCTTGAGTCAACGACAGACTTTAAGGCTAGAAATCTATGTGTGGCTAATTTAAAACTGAAAGACTATTAGCTAACACTGCCTTCTGTATGTGGGGCACTATAATAGCCCTTTACATTAAATAACTAGTAATTAGTATTAAGTAACTTTAACATCGAACAGTATTATAAAATGGGAACTCTTATTATTCTGTATTTACAGTTAAGTAAACAGGCATAAAGTGGTTGCAAAACTAGGCTAAGGATACGAACCATCATGCAGCAAGGCCCACGCTGCAGACACTCAGCAGGGCTCCAGAGCCCACACTCTTATCCTGCCTCTCACTGTGACTATCTTCCAACAACAGACTAACCCCAGCAGCAGCAACAGATGAGGCCACCTTTAATAGGTAGAGAAGGCAGAGTAAACTCTTGTCAAAAGGGCAGTTACCAGGCGGTTCATTTTCTGGGAACAACTTAGAACACGCCATTGAAGTCGAAGAGGTGAAAAAGGAGAGGCGGCGCGCCTGGGTGGCTCAGTTGGTTAAGCATCTTGATTTCCGCTCAGGTCAAGATCTCACGGTTCATGGGTTTGAGCCCCACACTGGGCTCTACACTCACATTGCAGAGCCTGCTTGGGATTCTCTCCTCCTCCCTCTCTCTCTGCCCTTCTCCCACTCATGCTCTCTCTCAAAAGAAACTAAAAAGATTTAAAAAAAAAAAAAAAAGGTAAAAAATGGAAGAGACAGTTGTAAATAACCAACAGCTACATTCTCAAACTATTTTCCAGGCTTCCTGTTTTCATACCAGGCTTAACTATCTGTGATGGCATTTCAACCAGTGCTGGGAAATGAAGGAATTTAACCCAGCCTGAGCTCCCAAGACAGAAGGAGCAAGGGGGCCTGTAGTTCCAGCACCAGCAGTTTCCTGAGAACAGAGGTGGCCGGCCACCAGGATGCCTTCAGCAAAAGGCTGAGTTTGGAGCTGCCCCAGTCCCACCAGTGCTGCCTGCCAGAGGCTTCATGAGCCAGTATCAGCAGCCAGCCCTCACCCCATCCCTCAACCGTAGACCTGCCACAGTTCTCCAAGGAGGCAGCATAGTAAGGCACCCTCAGGGAGGAAAGAAGCAGGAGAGGAGAGTGGGAAACACAGGAAAAATAGTTTGATCAAGCCCTGTTATGCACAAATACATTATCTCAAAGTTACACTACTTAGGAAATACTTTCTCCACTTCTAACCTTAGGGGGAAAAAAATTATACCTGATTTTTCCCTAAATGACTCATTCTTCTTCCTCCACAAAATGAGATTACAAGCAGAATCCTGTATTTTAAAAAAGGCTTTTATTTTAATCCTTCCTAGAGGAATACAGATTTGAATGAAATACATTCATTCCATAAATACATTAGCAGCAAAACCTTCCTACCAGAGTCCTCTCTGCTCCAGCCCCAAGGCTGCACCTTAGAGCAGGCGCACGTTCTAGCAACCGTCAGCTCAGGGATGTGTCTGCCTCTTGCTGTGTCAACAGGGTACGCATGTGAGACCAAGTGAAGGACCGGAGGGATGAGCTAACTAAGCTGGGACCCTGAAACACACCCATGTGGTGACCATTAAGCCTTCTACACCTTCAAAATCCTTTGGCCCCTGCCATGCTTAACAGGAGATCCTTCACCACGGACAACTGAGGTCTAACCCTGCAAATGCCCCAATGTGTTTGGAATCATTTGTCATTCCGTGCTGGCAACACTTTCATGGTGTCTTGTTCTTTTTCATAGGATAAATCAGATATAAAGGATCTTTCCCTCATTCCTTCCACGGTCCAAGATACCACTTTGCCAGCTGAGTCCACATGTGCTTGTTGTCAGGAGATTATCCAGCAGGCATTACTTGGCTCACTACACCTCCGGGTCCCCTTTGTCTAGAGGCTGGAGGCTTTACTGGAGACAGACACATGTCTGAACCTACAAGGATCTCTAAGGAATAATAACCAGGTGGCTCAACCTGGCTTCCGCCAAAGCTAGTTTTCTGGACAGTGGCCCAAATGTCTCTCCTTTTCTTTTCTCCACCATTGCCTGCTGCCTGGCTAGTCCTTTTTAATCGGCCCTCTAGGCATCTGCTGAAATTTTGGGAAGCAAGGTCTAAACCCTAAATTCCCAAGAAGCCAAGAGAGATTAAGGCAGGTGTTGCTTTAACCTTGTTAGCTGCAAAGTAACAAGCTTACACTGCCGTGTTCCAATCCACTCTGGGATGACTTAAGTCACGATAGTCTACATAAAACGAAACACCAGAACCACAATCAGCAATCAGGATGGCTGTGAGGCAGGGACCAAGTCATGGGGCTGGGAGGAAAATGGAACAATGGAAGAATCTAAAATAAATCTGATTGGTCTGGGCAGAGGACAGCTCTGACTCAGGTATAAATGCACCATCTAGTTTCCCATGTAAATAAAGAACAGACTTCAAAAGCTGACGCTTTCCTCCCCATACATCACTTAAAAATAGGTTACCTGCTCTCTTCCCAATCTGTTCTAAAGTGTTTTCATTAGGATACTCTTCTCTAAGTGCTTTATCCATTCCCAGTCTGCTTTGACTGTCGGCTGGAAAAAAAATCAGAAACCATTTTATACAAAAACCACTGTAGTGGATAGCTAGTTGTACGTTTTTCCCTTTTGCATTTTCCATCCAAAATAGTTGGCTTTTATTTATGTGCCGAGAGAGACTCATCTGCTGAATACACAGCACTGTTAATTCGACAGTCTTCTGTCCCCACAGAGTCTGCTAGCTCTTCCTCCTCGGAGTCATCCTCTTCTTCCTCCTCTTGTGCTGATGAACTGGAGGTGGGACCTTTGCAGGTTTTCAGGTGGCGGGTGAGATGATATTTGGTAAGATAAGCCTTTGTACACTTTTCACAGACATAATCGCGTTTTCCTTCGTGAGAATTGAGATGTTTCTTTAAATGATTTGTTCTCAAGAACAGCTTATCGCACTTGGGACACTTGATCTGGCGCTCTCTAAGAGGAACACAAGGAAAAACCTTTGACTTGGGGTTACACACGACAACCGAGGCACACAATTATTCTGCACAACCTCACGTCTTTGTTAGAGGAGCTCTACTCTTCTGGAAATCAGGCTTTTTTTCATAGCAAACAGCAGAGTCATAAAACATTTGTATAGTTTAAACAGCAGAGATGGATTCTGCCTACCTGTATGTGTCTCCTTTGTGTTTAATGTTCATGAAATGCATTCAAGTTGCTGTGAGAACGAGTACTTTGCTCCTTTCCACTGCTGTGCGCTACTTACAAATATACCACAACTTCTCTGTGGTACTGGATTTGTCTACTGTTTATGGATGTTTGGGTGCTTTCCAATTATTATCACAGGCAACAGTACTATGAATATTTTTATACTCACATGTTGTTCTGCATATGCACGAGTTTCTCTAGGGCATGTACTCAGGGCGCTAGAGTTAGATGAAGGGATATGTACATCCTTAGCTTTACTGAATAATGCTAAACTCTTCTCCACTGTGGTGGGTTGTTTTTTGTTTGTTTGTTTGTTTTTTTAAGATTTTATTTTTAGGGGCATCTGGATGCTCAGTTGGTTAAGCATCCAACTCTTCATTTCAGCTCAGATCATGATCTCATGATGCTCATGAGATCAAGCCCCACATCGCACTAGGCACTGGGAGAGGAGCCTATTTAAGGTTCTCTGTCTCCCCCCTGCCTATTCCCTGTTCAAGTGTGTGTGCGCAAACTCTCACAAGCTCTCCCTCAAAAAAAGAAAAGAAAAAGTAATAATTTATTTTTAAATAATCTCTACATCCAACATGGGGCTTGAACTTACAACTCTTGCTGTTGTAGAGCAAGAGTTGCATGCTCTACCGACAGAGCCAGCCTGGTGCCCCTCCAATGTGGTAGTACGAATATACATGTCCATCAACAGCCACTTGAGAGCTCCTGTTGCCCCACATTCTCAACAGCTGGAAGATTCAAATTTGAACATTTGTGCCACCTGGCCAATACATAATGGGATCTCACTGTGGTGTTAATTGTATCCCATACAACAAAAATTACCCAGCTCAAACTGTCAGTTGTATCAAGGTTTGAGTAATCCTGGCTTAGACATTTGAGAGAGAAAAAACAGAGATCATGAAAACCTGGAACTTTTAAAATCTAGTTGAACAAGGCTTAACAAAGGCTCAGCATACAAAACAGGTAAAAGAAGGTTAAGATCCTCGAAGAGGTAGGGTGCAGTGAGAAGTTCTGAAGCCTGAGCCCGTTAGCATTTCTACCACCTTCTCCCAGCAGGAGAGGGCACAGAGGGATTCTGTGTAGCTACAGGATATGGAAAACGAAGTCCCTGCCTTTAAGGAGTTTATGTTCTTTTTTTTCTTTTCTTTAAAAATTTTTGAAGTTTATTTATTTATTTTGAGAGACAGAGACAGAGAGAACTAGTGGAGGACGGGCAGAGAGACGGGGACAGAGGACCCAAAGCAGGCTCTGTGCTGACAGCAGAGAGCTCAATGTGGGGCTCAAATTCACGAACCATGAGCTCATGACCTGAGCTGAATTCTAACACTTAACTGATTGAGCCAGGCACCCCTCAAGGAGTTTATGTTCTAATAGAGGAGTTATACCATAAACAAAAATAAGATACATGATACCAAACAGTAAAAAGTACTATGAAAAAATGAAACCAGGTAAGAACAATGGAGTTCTATTTTAGATAAGATAGTCAAGAAAGGCTATTCTGAGATGACAACATTTTTGAGCAAAACCTGAAATGAGACAGAAAGACAGGGAGATGTCTAGGGTGGGGGGATGTCTAGGCACAAACAGTTCAGTGCAAAGGCCCCGAGACTGAAGTGTGTTTAGTATGCTGACGTATCTTCAAAGGGAAGGCAATGTGGCTACTGCAGAATAGGAGGAGAAAAGTAATGAAGATGAAGTGGGAGACACGGCACTACCACACCATGACGGACTTCCAGACTACGGTAAAAACCTTCTAACCCAAGTATGATGGGAACGACGGAGAATTATGAGCAAAGAACGTTAACAGTCTGACTTGTGTTTTAAATGGGTCATTCCAAGGGCGCCTGGGGGGCTCAGTCGGTTAAGCATCCGACTTCAAACCAACTTTGTGGGTTTGAAACCCGCACCAGGCTCTGTGCTGGCTGGCAACGAGCAGTCTGCTTGGGATATTCTCTACCCTCCCCCCACCCCCCCGCCAACTCACACTTTCTCTCTCTCAAAACAGATAAACTTAAAAAAAATAAAAATAAGCTAAATAAATGGATCACTGTGGCTGCTATGACAGAATACAGTGTTTGTGTGTGTGTGTGTGCCTGGGTAACTGTGTTAGGGAATGCATGAGGAGAGAGCAGGAGCAGAAAGATGGTCCATACAAAAGAGGCTGGTGGTCTGGACTGGGTAAAGCTGAATGAAGAATGGAAGACTGAGTTAAAGATGGCTCCAAGGTGTCGGACTTGAGCCCCTAGGATGAATGGTGGTACCACGTACCGAGCTGGTGAACACTGGGGGAAAATCAAGTTTGTGGAGGTAGTATTAAGAGCTGAGTTTTGAACACACCGGCTTTGAGTTGCTTTGGTGGACATCCAAAATTCAGAGATGGTGACTGGTTAGATACAGAAGGTTGGAGATACAAATCTTAAGGCTGATATCCAAAAACCAATGGGACTAAGAAGATGGCCTAGGGAGTAAGTGTCCCTGCTCCTGTTCTCAAGTTCCCCTTTCTGAAAGGACAGGCAAAGTCAGTCTCTGCTATGCGCCTCACACTCTCCTCACACTGTGGGAGGGAACTCCTCCTGCATTTGGCTTTAGGGCTGTAGCCGGGTTTTCTTCTAAGAAGATAAAATGCATTCTAATAGTACTATATCCATTTTGAAATGTCTAAAGGTAAAAATACAAACATCTGAAAATTTTACCAATGACCTCCATAGGAAAGGAGCTGTGCTGACAGCTCAGAACCTGCAGTCTGCTTTGGAATCTGTGCCTCCCTCTCTTTCTGCCCCTTCCCCACTCATACTCTGTCTCTGAAAAAATAAATGTTTAAAAAAAACTATAAATAAATAAACATAAAAAAATACTTTACATATTGCATTATGCTGTGAAATGGCTACAGAAAAAGCAAGTGCAAATTCAGGCATCACGTGAAAGAAGAGAAGGTCAAGGTCAATGAAGAAAATAACTCCACTTTATTAATGTTCATTTCTGGGTACCAAATTTGAAACCAGGTGATGAGGGAAAGTTGCAGAAATTAGAGGCATGAAGGCTGATGAAAAGAGGGCTTAAAGGGAACATGACAGCAATCCCAAGTATGAAAGTCTGTGAATTAAAAGACAGATTAAATTTACGGGTATCATTCCAGAAGACAGATGTAGCATGAATGGAGGCTGACGTAAGTTGATTCAAGCAAAACTTTCCCTCAAAGTATATCAGTTGTATGGTATTCAAGAAGAAACTATTTAACCACTTGTCAGAAACACTGTGGAAACAAGTGGAGCATTTGGATGAACTCAGTAGCTCTCAACCCTGGCTGGACATCAGAGTCACTTGGGGAGCTTTTAAAAAATAAAGTCCAGGCCTCTCCCCCTAACCAACTAAATTAGAATCCCTGGAGGTAGGGTCCTGGCACCAACTGGTTTTCACATTTTCTAAGTGATTATTATGAACAGTGTTACAGGTTGAATGTCTGTGTGCCCCACCCCCCAAGAAATTCATGTTATAGACATAAACCACAATGTTAGGGTATTTGGAGATGAGGCTTATGAGAGGCAATTAGATTTAGATGAGGTCACGAGGATGGGACCCCCATGATGGGTAAGTGTCACATGAAAAGGCAAACAGACCAGAGCTCGCTTGCTCTCTCCCCAATGTGAGGACAGAGCAGGAAGTTAGCTATCTGCAAGCTAGGAAAAAGGCTCTCATCAGAACCCAACCATGCTGGCACCCTGATCTTGGGTTTCCAGTCTCCAGAAGGTATTCTGTTATGGCAGCTCAAGCTGACTAACATAAGCAGCTGGATTAAATGACGCCAGAGATCTCTTTCAGTGCTAATATGTATATTCTATACACTATTTGATAATTAGTGTGTCTAATTTCCAAAATTCACACCAATAATGAAACTATTTCATGAAGACTTTGTTTTAAAAAGTCATTTTGAGCATTATAAATGTAGACCTAGACTCCTTGTTTTAGTGTCTCAGGCTGCATTTGATTAGGAATCAGACAAAAGTGCTAATATCTTTACTAAGCCTTATCAGAATATCAAGTTTCCATTGAACATAACTTTCTAAATAGTACCTCCCATAATATAAGCTAATATTTTCTCCTTCTTCTGACACTTACTAAAAGCTCAGGACCACAAAATCTGTTCTCTTCTCTTTACCAATACTGTAACTAACAAAGCCCAGACATTTAATTACACTTGGACTCATGTAATTTTTTTAAAAAAATTTTTAAGTTTATTTATTTTGAGAGAGCAAGTGAGTGGGAGCAAGGGAGGGGCAGAGGGAGAGAGAGAATCCCAAACAGGCTCCGTGCTATCAGTACAGAGCCTGATATGGGGCTCAATCTCACAACTGTGAGATCATGACCTGAGCTGAAACCAAGACTTGGACGATTAACCAACTGAGCCACCCAGGTGCCTCTCATGCAATAATTTTTTTTTTTTAAATGTTTGTTTATTTTTGAGAGAGAGAGACACAGCGTGTGCGTGCGCACATAAGGAGTGGAGGGGCAGTGAGGGGGGTGGCTGGGGAGACACACACAGAATCTGAAGCAGGCTCCAGGCTCTGCACTGTCAGCACAGAGCCAGACATGGGGCTTGAACCCATGAACCAGGATCATGACCTGAGCCGAGGTTGGATGCTTAACCACTGAGCCACCAAGGTGCCCCTCATGCAATAAATTCTTAATGAGTCTCCTAATATTTGACCTTCTCCTTCAATCCTTTATAAAATGGAGTATCTCACCTTGACATTTTTCCTCAAAGTCCTTCAACACTTGTATAAGAGTGTGAATACACTTAACATTACTGAACCGTACACGTAAAAGTGGTTAAGACAGTAAATTTTATGTGTTTTTACCATAATTAAAACACACACATGGCACAGAACGGTGCCTGCGACATGGGGAGGTAAAATCCTTCAGTGGCTCCCCATTACCTCCAGAATGAAATTTAATTTTCCTAGTTGGATAAAAGGCTCCTGACTTTACTGCCGCCTCTCTCTCCATTGTTCTCACACGCACACTGTGCTCTAACTGTAAAGAACCACTTGCATTCCACAGTCCTTCTCGTACATGTATTTCTAAATATGCCTTTCCTCTGTCTAGAACACTATTCCCATCCTTTGTCCTTCTCTGCCTCCCTAAATAACTCTAACTTAATCTTCCTTAATACTTAGCTCAGACTACCGGGAGGCTCTCCCAGACACCCTGGCCGGGTCGGTGACCCTCTTCCACAGCCTCTCAGGATCTGATGCTTACTCTGACTGCAGCATGGTATGGAGTGCTGTACTGTTCTGCTTCTCTTGCCAGACTTCGAGCTCTTTAAAGACAAGGTCTGTGTCTTCTATCTCTGTATATTCACCAGTTGGCATAATGCTGCACATCAAGGAGATACTTAAATATTTGTTAAACCAAATCAGACTACGTGTTGGAAAAAGGCAAATACAGAGAAGTGAAAAATAAGAAAAATAAAGCAAACAAGTAAAACCTTCCAGGATAAAACCAAAAACTTAGGTTTCCAACCTTTGCTTGGCTGTGTGGACACAAGCAGTGGCTACCAGGGTGCCAAGCCAGGAGGCACACAACGGGTCAGTGCGAGCGAGCACTCGAGTTCACCACCCCAGGGGCGTGTTGGCTGTTGGAGGACTTACTGTGTGTGGATGAGTACGTGCTGCTTGAGGTCCTGCCTCCGCATGAACAACTTGTCGCAGTAATCACACTTGAGATTCTTCTCACCCGTGTGGATAACCATGTGGGACTCAAGGTGAGCCTTTTGGGTGAAAGACTTGTCACACAAAGTACATCTGTAGTTCTTCTGACCTGCACATGAACCCAAATTGCCACACTGTGACTAACACAATCATTAGCACTCCCAAGATGAACAGGCACATGTATGGGCATGTGGCAGAGGCAGAAATGAAAGAACTGACTGGTAACTGGAACATCACTTTCTAGGGCTGTCTACCAAGAACCAGTCAGAGAATATGAACTTATATTCTGTGACTAAAGCCAGGGAAGCTAATAAATCTGACCTCCTTCTAGGACCACTTACCTGGATGTATATAAATAATTTTTTACTGTTTATAGCTGACACAGGATATAAAATCTGAAAAAAAAAAAAAACTACTTATAAGCCTAGAGACCAACCTAACTCAACTATGTTTAAAAAACCTCATAAATTCTAGCACCTGTTGACAAACATACTTTTACAACCTAAATTTATAGTTTTCCATTTTTTAAACACATGACCTCATAAACCAGGGATGAAATAAAATACTAAGAATGCAGAAATAAGATTACTCTAAGTCAGGGGATGGCAAACTTTTTCTAAAGTCTAGTCTGTATCTTAAGCTTTGTGGGCCATACAGTCTCTGTTATGACTACTCAGTCTTAATGCAAAGGACAAGAAAGAATTTTACTTTCAAAGATTTGGAGAACCAATGACTCAGACAAGAAAACTAAAACTTCATCAGATATTTTGTAGTATGTATTTTAAAAACTGTTAAAACAAAGGGGTTGGTTTACATGGAATTTAGAAAACGGAACCTCAAAAAATAGAATTTGGCAGTGTTTACTGAGCAATATTCACAGGAGAGAAACTGGTTCTGGCTGGTGTCTAGGAGTGAGCTCTCATGAAGGCTCAGAGTGTTTCCTTAGAATTCCCTTTGCTTTAACATCCAAACGCAGGGGCACCTGGGTGACTCAGTCGGTTAAGTGACTTCGGCTTAGGTCATGATCTCATAGTTGGTGAGTTTGAGCCCTGTGTTGAGCTCTGTGCTAACAGCTTGGAGCCTGGAGCCTGGAGCCTGCTTTGGATTCTGGGTCTCCCCCTCTCTCTCTGTCCTTCCCTGCTTGTGCATGAGTATGCTCTTTCTCTCTCAAAAATAAATAAACTTAAAAAAAAGTCCAAACATAGATCACCTTTCTAATTCAGTACATTTTCCCAGTCACCTTCACACTATGGGGTGGGGAGGGGGGACCTGGAATGGGGAACACTGTAATAACTGGAGGTAACACTCTCTGAGGAAGCACAATTATTCCACCCAGATTGATCACCCAATGAAGTCCTGCTGACAGCCAGCTGGATTCATTCTCTAATATCTCAATTCTATACCCGCAAGACTATCTTGTTGCAATTTCTTTACTACCGCAATTTCTAATTGTCGTGAAATTCCATTTTGATGGTCCAATATAACGTACCTGTATGTATCTTGAGGTGGGTCCGCAGGTTGCTAGGATCACTAAAAGCCTTGCTACAGAAATCACACTTGTGGGGCTTCATACCCATGTGACCCATAAAGTGGACGTGAAGTTTGGAAGGAGAGATAAAAGCCTGGGGGCACATGGAGCACTTCCACTTCCTCTCTTTGCTGTGGCTTGGTCCATGGCTGCTGCTGTGGCCCTGGCTATGAAGATGGTTATGGATGTGGCTGGTAAGGTGAGCTTTGAACTCTGTATAGGAATTGCACTCCTTGCCACAGTTACAGAGGTGCACATCTGGGTGTTCAGGAACACCTTCAAAAAAAAAAAAAAATTACTCAATGTCTTCTCGTAGTTAAATTTTAAAACTCGTTCTGGGTATTAATAATGTTGCTTGCATTCTCCGTTCTACCAAAATTTCCACCTTGCCCATTACCTGTAAAACGAAAATGTCTTGTTCAATACTCCCAGCATCTCACAGAGCATGCCAGACACAAAGGAAGCACTTGGTAACACTGGATTGTAATACATCTTTCCCAGGCAAAAAATTTTTTTTTGTTAAAAAAATTTTTTTAGTGGGGCGTCTGGGTGGCTCAGTGTGTTAAGCATCTGACTTCGGCTCAGGTCATGATCTCACAGCTCGTGAGTTCAAGCCTCATGTCGTGCTCTGTGCTGACAGCCCAGAGCCTGGAGCCTTCAGATTCTGTGTCTCCCTCTCTCTTGTCCTCTCCCCCAATCGCACTCTGTCTCTCTCAAAAATAAACAAACATTAAAAATATTTTTTTGGTAGTACAAACTTTTAAACTTGTCATCATGACACAGGGCAAAGGAAAAGACTATGAAGATTAAATCCATTAAAGGAGATTGTCTGTTTTTTATGAATTTAAATTACAATGGTACTGGCTCAAAAAGCAGCCTCAGGAACTTCAAATACCCCAAATCAAAATCCTAACGCAAAAGTTCCTTTCATATGAATACTGCTTAATCAGTAACATTCAGTTTATGAACAACCTCACAGATTTTAACACTTCTAACATAGGGTAATATCCTACTTTTATATATACGAACGTATATAATTTGGTTCACCTAACATGTAAACCATTACCAAAACTACTTCTGGTCCTTGGTGTTTTTACCATGCTAGCTTCAGGAGAAATAAGTCTTATCGTAACTTACCAATCTGCTGAGCATAATCCCGGCTGTAATAAAAAAGCAGTTCATTTTCAGGAGGGATATCTTGTGAAGTGCAGAAATAGATTTTTCCATCATGGGGATAAGCCACCAAATTCTGTTCTTCCCGGTTCCTAAGTTATCACATTTAATAGATCAAGCCTATCAATTTTCAAATATATGCTAAACACATCATATCCCTAGAACAAAACTCTACATGAATACTTAGACATAACTATTTTCTTTACGTTATTTTTCCAATTCCCTACCCTAGTGATTAGGAGGGACTCATATAGAAACAAAATTCATACTTGTGTACATCAGCTGATTGCCCTTTATAGTCAGAAACACTAGAGTCTTTCACCAGAAGAAAAGTTAATAAAATGAAATATTAAGAGCATATGACAAAGACACAGAGATAGAGAACTGAACAAGAACTACAACAGCCTGAGGGTTGATTAATAGTGGATATAAAGAGAAGGTACCCACTTGCAAATTCAATGATAACTGTATCATTCCTTATTGTTTAAATAAACTAGTTTTAAAAAGGATAGTTTCTTGTGTTTTGACTTACAATTGCCATTAATCAGCAACTACTGGAGGAAAGAAGGTAAAAAGCCTTAGGCCTTAACATATGTTCAGACAGCAGTATAATCTGGACCCTGACTCTTCCCTATTTTATGCAAAGCTTCCTACTGAAAAACATTCAAATCGTAACTATTTCTTCATCCAGACTACTCTTACCTGGCTTTGCGCACAAACATCATCCAATTACATTCATTTTCATCAGTTGTAATGATGCAGAATTCTAGGACACCGTTGTGGTATATCTGTCAACAGAAGGTAAACATACATATCAAATGAACTAACAGACAATACAAAGCGCTATTAAACTTAGGCTAGCAACAATCGCATTTACTCTGCAGTAGATCTCAGCTTTCATAGTCAGTGTGGAAATCCATGGTTGCCTTCTCACACGTTTGTCATTCCACTAGTCCCCCGTTTCCAGCAACGTCATAAATACCATCAGAGACTGACAGTGCTCAAGGTACAGAATGACCTTGCTCTTTATTATCCACATTTTGGCTTGACTGGAAGACACAGAAACAGTCTACTTGTCTTCATCACCTACCATATGGTGGAGGTGGATCACTAAATGGACAAAAAGGTCAGAGAACCATCTCTTCTCATTCTTTTTCCACTGGACCTAGCGTTCTTCTGTGTTCTTTCTGGAAACCAAAATTCAAGTCCCCAGTGCCAGCAACACCATACCTTTCCACTGATCACAAGACCAACTTTCCTCTCACTCCAATTCTGCAGGCATCATTCCCAATCTATTGACTACAAGTGAATCTCTACAAACATGTTACAGGAATAGCTATTTATGTCAAAACCCTGCATTTCCAGCCCCTCCCATTAGAAAACTAGAGAAATGGTCTCAGCTTCCAATCCCAGAACTGTTTCTCAAGCTATCTGAGAAATGTTTTCGTTGATTACAAAATAAGACTTTCATCATATGAACAAAGTCCATGGCCTCAGCTGCCACAAGTAATTAGAATGAAGAATTACTGGATTATCTAACAAAAGAAAGACTAAAAACGTTTATCTTCTAAATTCAATAGCTGGTATTTTGCTAAATATAATTTGGTTATAAAGAACAAAAAGGACATAATATTAAACAAATGACTGACAGGTGAATGGCACCGTATGAGTCTTGCCCAATTTTGACTTTTACTACGTCACTTCTACTGCTTTTACACTTTTAACTACATCACTGTAATAAAAACATCCAAAAGTCACAGAAGAACTTCATGAACGCTGACCTTCCATATATGGTTAACCGCCTTGTCTGTCCATTCTGCTACTTCCATGGAGTGACTCTGCTGGCCAATGAGAGGCCCAAAGCAAGTCCGCACAGGAATGGTTTCTCCAGTCCATACACCTAGCAGGGGAAAGACACCAACTACCCAGTCAATGATTTAAACATCTAATAGGATATACAAGAGAGAGTAGCTTAGCTCACGTAAAGAATCTTATCCTCAGTGAACCAGAACTAACTGATACTCCAGCACTCCTGTGAGGTAGCTAAGTTTTATGGGTTCTATCCTATAAATATGGAAAATGTAATCAACAGATTAAAGGGAACTCAGAAGAAATATGCAGAGTAAGAACCACTATCAGAAATTCCTAAACCCAGTTTTATACACAAGGAACCAAAACAAGTCCTTCCCAAATGACTAGAGAACATTACTTGATGATAAAAACATAGACCAATTACTGTAAGTCAAACTTATGAAATCATCTGTGCTTAAAGCACTGCTCTCTATTATCTAAGCTTTTTAATGCTTTCAACGGACTCATACCCAAACTACAGCTGAAAAATAATGAACCTAGTTCGGTATTTTCAAAGAAAAGGCACAGTAATTTAGAAACCATTTTAAATTCAAATATGGGTAACCAAACTCTGGCAGTCTACACTTCTTATTCCTTTCTCCTAAGGAGTATTAGGAAATTTTAAAACACTTTATCTTTTTTTTGTGACAAAAGGTTATCAGTGGTGAATTTTCCATGTCTTAGAGAAGAAACTTAAGTTTTGAGGAGTGTTTTGTCATAATTGTTAGAGGATGATACAGCCAAGAATCAAAGTCTTCAGACTCAGGCCAAGAGTTTCTCCTTTATTCAATTTTGATTCTAAGAAAGGGGAATTTTCTCAATAAAGTTTCAACTTGATTTATTGCTATTACTACACAAATGTTCCTAAAAGAATAATGCTTAAGCCATAAATTAACTTTTGATCAACCAAATAATGATGAAATTACACCTATCCACTTTACAACTCTACACTACAGAGAAAGAAGAGAACTGATGGGCTTTGAGAGTTCCAAGGTTCTTACCAACTTCTGCTCCCACAACTGACTGGCGAAGAACAAGCTGCTTTGGGAGAGAAAGCCTCGCCCTGCTCTCTATTGGAGTGTCAGGAACAAAAGTCACTGGTCCGTGATCAGGGCAGTCTGAGGGATAGGCTCGGTCACAGAGCGTGCACCCTATGGATGGGAAATTTGAGAGACACAAACGGGGTTAGTTCAAGCAGCCTAAATTGCCACCTGCTTTTTAATTTAAATGCTAATTACTAAAACATAACCAATAAAAAGCAAAGTTCTAATAAAAATATTCTGATCAAACAATCACTTTCTTACACTAAAATACATATCCCAGTCTTAGATCTCTGACAGGATCTGAATTTTTTTTTTTAATCCCACAGGACAATTTTACTATTCAGTCCATAAGAGACTGATTGAAAAGTAGATTACTTTTTACACTAGTAAAAGTAGATTACACTAGATTACTTCAAAAATGAATTACATTATTCCTTACATTAGGTAGATACCTTTACATATGATATCTAAAGTCCCAAGATTCCAACTCTACCCAACTATATGAGGACAGTGAGTTGAAATGCTGTCATGCAAGGCCAAAACGGAGAGGACAATACAGGTCAACAGAGTCAGAGACAGCGGCACCACTGTTCACTTTTCTTTCACTATCAACAAATTGGTCAACCAGATTTTTATAACAGATTCTTTTTAAAAAAAGGCGGGGGGCAAAAAATGCTCTTTGGGACGATAGGTAGAATCAGATTCTTGCAGACATGTTTGCTTAAAATTCTTAATTTCTTACTGTTCATACTGTCTTTCTTTTTGCATTGTCAGAAAGGGTGCTGCCTTTATATACTGATCTCTAGGCTTACTGTAACTTCACTTCTACAACAAGTGTCATTCTCTGTAAATCTTCTGCTTTTTTATTTCTGTTAAGGAAGAGCATACATGACCCCTTTTTGTCAATGATTATGTTCAAACTTTCCGAATTCATCCACAAATAGTTGGAATACATAAACCTTAGAACCACAGCCATCAAAGTGTCTTTCTCCTAAGCAATCATTACACATTTCCACTTATATGACATAAAATATCAAAGTTTTCATATTTAGGCAAAGCAGAGATAGTATCTTACTTCAACTACTACTTGACTAAAAACTCCTTGAATATTAAAGATCCCCTACAGTTGGTGAGAACTGATTCTCCAATGCACTGAAGAATCCATGTTAAATCTCCAAATGAGATTCAGATTTCATACCAGAAAAATGCTTAAAGGCTTCTCCGAAAATACACAAATGGCAAATAAGAACAGACAGAGGTTCAACACTGTTGTCACTGGGGAAATGCAAATCTAATCCACAATGACATGCCACCTCATAGCCACTAAGATGGCTATAACAGAAAGTGTTTAAAAGATGTGGAGAAATTAGAACACTCATACACTGATGTTGAGAACTGAAAATGGTGCAACTAACTTCAGAAAACAGTATGGCAATTTCTCAGAAAGTTAAACATAAAGCAATTCTACTCTTTTTTTTTTTTTAATGTTTATTTATTTTTGAGAGACAGAGAGAGAGAGAGAGTGTTGGGGGGGAGAGGCCGAAAGAGAGAAAAACACAGAATCTGAAGAGGCTCCAGGCTCTGAGCTGTCAGCACAGAGCCTGATGAGGGGCTTGAACTCACAAGCCATGAGATCATGACCTGAGCCAAAGTCGGACGCTTAACTGACAGAGCCACCCAGGCATCCCAAAGCAATTCTACTCTTAAACATATATCTAAGAGGGGCGCCTGGGTGGCGCAGTCGGTTGAGCGTCCGACTTCAGCCAGGTCACGATCTCACGGTCCGTGAGTTCGAGCCCCGCATCAGGCTCTGGGCTGATGGCTCAGAGCCTGGAGCCTGTTTCCGATTCTGTGTCTCCCTCTCTCTCTGCCCCTCCCCCGTTCATGCTCTGTCTCTCTCTGTCCCAAAAATAAATAAAAACGTTGAAAAAAAAATTTAAAAAAACATATATCTAAGAGACTTAAAAACATGTTCATACAAAAACTTGCATATGAATATTCATAGCAGCATTATTCTTAATAGTCAAAAGTAGAAACTAAATGTTCGAGAATGAAAGGTAGATAAACAAAATGTGGTTATCACCACACAATGGAGTAGCACTCAACCATAAACAGGAATGGGGTACTGATCCATGCTACATGGACGAGCCAGGACATTATGCTAAGGGAAAGAAGCAAGACAAGGAAAGCCACAGGTTGTATGCTACCACTATATGAAGTGTCCAGAATAGGTGAATCTATAGAAAGATTAATGGATGCCTGAGAAATGATGGCAGGGAAAGGAGGAGGGGAGGAGGGGTTAGAAGGGAAGGAATGATGAGTGACTGCTAGTCGGGTATCTGGGGTGATAAAATTGTTTTGGAATAAGATCATGGTGCTGGTTCCACAACCTTGTCAATATACTAAAAGCCACTAAATTATACAATTTAAAATGTATATGTGAATTAAAAAAAAACACATAGGAGCAAGAGGTTCTGCATACCCATATAAAAAAGGATCAATAGGCTTATTTAGGCCACCTCTTAACTTCTGCTAAGTTAATGAGCCTACATTCCTAAATTATTTCAAAATTATAAATTTCAGACTTTAAAAGGTTAACATAAAAGTCCTCCTCACTGCTTGGCTTCTGAGGCACCAGAAGCTCTGTCCTACTTTTCTGACCCTCCTGTTCAATCTACTTTGGAAGCTCTTCCTCTGCCATCGCATCTTAAAATCCCTAACCCTCTTATGTGCCATACTCGCACTAGGAGCTAATTTCACTCCACTTCCATGGCTGTGATTAACGTCCTAATGCTGAGGATCCCTAAATATCTGCAGACAGATCTCTGTGTTCCAGATTAAAATTCTCACTAAACACCTCTACTGGGTATCTTACAGACACTAAAATCAACAGGACTGAAACCAGACTCACCATCACTCCTCAAAAAAACAAACAAAAAATAGAAAACTACAATAAAAAACAACCATCCTCCTCCGCCATTCATTATCCTAAGGAGTGGTACCACTACCCCCTAGTCTCCTGCCAGAAACCAGGGGTATCTCCTTAACCCTTCTCTCCCAACTTCTGTAAATATACCCCACTTTTCCTCACCATCAATCCTTCTATTTTAGGTTAGAAAATCACCTTTCACTTAAATTATGGCATCATTTCCTTTACCTGCTACTTGCCTCTAACAAACTAGCGCTCACCTTGCAGCAGAACCCCCATCCCAAACCTCACTCCTTCAGATCCTTGACTGGTCTTAGAAAACCCTCTGTGTTCTGGCTCCTACTTCTTTCTCATCACCCCCATTTTATGCTTCAGCAATTCTGAACCATGTAACATTCTCTTAGTTCTAGGCACTTATGGGTGGCAACTCCTGTCTGGGATGCTGTTCTTCCTGATCCTCTGCTGCCAACACCTTTGATGTCCTTTGAGTCTGTGCTAACACATACACAGTGTCCCCTGATAAGTCTTCCCTATTGCTTCCATGGCGTTGTTAGATGCCTACCTCAGGCTCCTTTAGACCTGGCACTTAATCCCACCTTCCCACTTATCATACCATATCTCGACAGCCCCTTTACTTGCCCACGCTTCCCATCAGATTATAAGCTCGTTAAAGGCAGCTGTCCTCTGCTACAGACTGCTTTCTACCCCGTGTCTGGCACAGAGGCCGGCATATACTAAGCACTCAACATGTTTCCTGCATGAATGACGCATGTAATGACACCAACAAACCAACAGTTTTTCTACTGCTTTTTGTTATTCTTGACCCATAAAAAGAACTTTTACATGCCCAACTACAGTAATTTATACGCAATCTGAGCAAAAATAAAATTTGCATTTGTATCTACCTACTATTTCCATAGGGATAAAGAAGTACATGTGATCTAATAAATCTTATGTTGAAAAAGCACGCAACCTGACACACAGAATACCTCAGAGAACACCTCACTACAGTTCTATAATTAACTCTATTTTTGAAACACAGGAATAGATCTTGATTACGGGGCTGAGAGTATCTGTAAAATACAGAAGGAAATGACTATGGTTTCATTACTTCAGGATACTGTAAGAACCAACAAAATGACTGTATGTCATCTGACTTACTTAAGAAAAAGCCATTAACATAACGGACAATGCACAAAGAAAAATTCCAAAGTCTATTACTTTCTATACTCCCTTAATCAACACCTGACTTTGTGATTAAATCTGTTAGAGATGATAGCCCTTTCTACCAATATTTCCAAAAGAAAAAGGCTAAGCACACTCACAAATTGTAAACAAGGTTGCCATATTTTCCTTGTTTGAATTGGAGTCTTCCATTTGCAGTGAAGGTGGTACAAAAGAAAGACTGTCTGAAGATACATCTACATGACCTGTCCCCATAGCAACCTCCTGGGTGATGGAGGAGACAGCCACAGGTTCTAGGCTTAGGCCAACTTCATGGAGGGAAACAGATTCTAAGGAGGCGAGGTTGTGTGAGGTAGAGAGTGCCACGCTTACAGAGTTGGTGCTCATGGCCACGGTGTGGATGGAGTCACTGAGGGCACTGTCAGACATCCCGTTGACCCGACTTGCAATGTGGTCTGTCTCCATGACCACAGGGAGCTCCAGGCCATTCCCATGAATGGGTATCACACCACCATGTCCTACAGTGTCTGCTGCAAGGTTGTTGCTCACAGAATCTACAGACAGAGGTTCATGACTTCTGGAGCCATTTGGGATTTGGGCATGCTCGCCTGCAACTCCGTCCATTGTAAGCTCTTCTGCCATTCCATCTGTAGAGATTGGGCTGGTAACCCTAGAGACGTTCTCCATAGTGATTGTTGTGTCCAAGGCCACCTCATGGCCATCACTGGGATGAAGACTTTGGGCACCATGTGTGTTCACAGAGCGAGAGTCTATTGAAACAATGCCTGGTTCTAATCCAACATTTCCATTGGACTGATAGGGATCTAGAGCTGAAGCGTTATTGGCGATAGATAATGCTGTATTACCATCAACATTTATAGAGTTAGGGTGGATATACTGAGGTGGTGGTCTGTCGGCTAAATAAGATAAAATGCCTGAAAAAAGAAGAAGATGAGATTTTAGAGACTTTTTAGTACATTGTTAAATATAAGGAATTCCAAATCTTAGAAGCTACTTTCCTTAAAAATGTAACTAAATTAATCTCTTATCCACTTCTTTGGTTTAATTAACATATATGCTTTATAAAAATAGCAACATAGGAGTGCCTGAATGGCTTAGTTGGTTAAGCATCTGACTCCTGATTTCAGCTCAGGTCATGATCTCATGGTTCATGAGTTCCAGCCCTGTGTTGGGGCTCTACACTGAAGAGCAGGGCCTGCTTGGGATTCTCTCTGTCTCCCTCTTTCTCTCTGCCCCTCCCCAACTCATGCTTGCTCTGGCTCTCAAAATAAATAAAAACTTAAAAAAATAAAAAAAAAAAACTTTAAAAATAGCAACATAAATAGGCCATAAAATAATCTCCTACCTATTTGGTTTAACTGATATATACCTTATAAATAGCAACATTCAAATACCATAATTCAGTTTTCCCTGTGAAACTCAGAAATCGTAAAAAAAAAAAAAAAATTAACTATGTTCCTTTGAAGTCACTGGAAATTGAGCATTTAAATGACACCTTTAATATATATATATAGTTGGAATTCCTGAAACTTAAGATACTGAAATTTCCTCTATTATAGTTAAAAGGTAAAAGGATTTAAAAGCAGATCTTCCACATGAAAATGTTAATTAATTTAATAAAATTTAATTAAATACAACTAAGTTTTAAGTTATTAAACTATCATAACACATTACGGTCTATTCAAAATAAGTCACAATTGTATCTGCTTTATTAAAACCGAAAGAAACATTTAAACACTCATGCTTGTAAGGATGTGGTCAAATGGTACTTGCTGCACTGCCAGTGGGAATGTAAATTACTAAAACCTCTTTGGAAAGTATATATATCTTAATATATAAAAGTATACATATGCTTTTAGATATATATATAAAATTAAATATATACAAGTACATACATACTTAATACATATACTCATGTGCAAGAGCATATGAACCCCAAAAACACTTTCATAGGCTCTTGCACAAGAAATTCCACTTAATGGTAATCTTCACTAAATGCATTTCATAAATATTATACACAAAGACATTCCTATAATAGTAATAAGAACCTGGAAAAAACCAAACTGTCCAACAATCAAGATTAATATAATAACAAACGATGGAATATCCATTCAGTAGATTGTAATGCAGCATTAAAAAGAATAATTACAAAAACCATGCAGAAGTTAGGAAAAATAACTATGTAAAAACACAGGAAAATATTAAGTGGAAAAAAAGGACACACAACCATATAGAAAGTACAGTCTTAGTTATGAAAAACAGTAAAAATCTATACACCAAAATAAAAGACAGGAAGAAAGTACACCAAGAAGATGGATGATAGGACTATTGGTGGTTCTTCTCCCCATTTGCTAAATTTTCTGAAACATACACTGAGAATAAGAAGTCAATAAACTTAAAACCAATAAACCTTAATTTATAATAAATAGTGACACTAGCAGGACGTGTGGTTGACAGGAATTACAACTGCAAAATTATGAAAATTAAATCAAGGAAACACTGGAGGAGAAAGGAAAAAAAACTGTTCATCTGTCCTTAAGAAATCATGCTTAGTCTGGGGCGCCTGGGTGGCTCAGTTGGCTAAGCGTCCGACTCCGGCTCAGGTCATGATTTTGTGGCTTATGGATTTGAGCCCCCTGTCGGGCTCTGTGCCAACAGCTCGGAGCCTGGAGCCTGTTTCTGATTCTGTGTCTCCCTCTCTCTCTGACCCTCCCCCATTCATACTCTTTCTCTGTCTCAAAAAATAAATAAACATTAAGAAAAAAATTAAAAAAAAAAAAAATTATGCTTAGTCAAACTGCCATATTAATAATGTGTGATCTGTATACGCTAAAAGGAAAAGTACAAAAACATATAAAGATTTTTTTTCCCCACCTAGAGATTAATATCTAATACTGACAAACAGAAAATCGGGTTATTCAAGTCCTCAAGAAGTGAAGTTAATAGGAGGCTCTATTCTTTCTTCAAATTTCCCAAATAACTATAATACTTACCAGGTAGAATGGTTCTGAAGTAACTGCTCTCCAGGTGGGGGTAAGGTGGTGGAGGTAGGGTGTAGTTTCTTTCGGGTAACCCGCACATCACCCCTCGATCCCCAATACCCATTGGGAGCATCAGAGACAAAGCGGAAGGCAGAGAGCTCAGGGAGGGACCCAGGTTTGGAATTGCCACTGGCAGGCCTACAAAAAAGGTTTTTTTCTCAATTAAAAGAAAGTTAAGTACTTAAAAATTCTCTCAATCGCTAGCTAAACTCAAGAAAGTTTCTGCAAATGGGGAAAAATCTCACCTAAAAGCCCTTTATATCCCCAGACAGGAAGTGTTGTGCAAATATCCACAAACAGGCCCTAAAGTTAGTTCTCAAGTTAGTTTTAAAATGGCCAAGTTGGGGCGCGTGGGTGGCGCAGTCGGTTAAGCGTCCGACTTCAGCCAGGTCACGGTCTCGCGGTCCGGGAGTTCGAGCCCCGCGTCGGGCTCTGGGCTGATGGCTCGGAGCCTGGAGCCTGTTTCCGACTCTGTGTCTCCCTCTCTCTCTGCCCCTCCCCCGTTCATGCTCTGTCTCTCTCTGTCCCAAAAATAAATAAACGTTGAAAAAAAAAAAAAAATTTTTAAATGGCCAAGTTGATCCTCCAGTTGTCTGTATTGCTTTTAAGTACTAAAACATTTAATTACAATTAAAAACCCAGTTTAAATAAAATTTAAAAGAACAAATCATACAGAGATAAAAATGGGAAAAAATACCAAAGCTCACAGGAGTAGTCTTTGAGTAATGATATTACAGATTTTTAATTTTTTTTAAATGTTTTTATTTATTTTTGAGAGAGAGACAGAGCATGAGCAGGGGAGGGGCAGCAAGAGAGGGAGACACAGAATCCAAAGCAGGCTCCAGGCTCTGAGCTGTCAGCACAGAGCCCAACACGGGGCTCAAACTCACGGAGTGTGAAATCATGACCTGAGCTGAAGCCGTACACTTAACCAACTGAGCTACCCAGGCACCCCTACAGACTTTTTTTAACCTCATTATTTATATTTACCATTTTATATGGTGAGAATGTTTTACTGTTTAAAAATTCTTAGCCGGGGCGCCTGGGTGGCTCAGTTCATTAAGCGTCTGACTAGGCTCAGGTCATGATCTCACAGTTCATGAGTTCGAGCCCCAAGTCAGGCTCTGTGCTGATAGCTAAGAGCCTGGAACCTACTTCGGATTCTGTATCTCCCTCTCTACCCCTTGTCTGCTCACATTATGTCTCTCTCTCTCAAAAATAAATACACATTAAAAAAATTAAAAAGGAAATTCTTAGAGGGGTGCCTGGGTGGCTCAGTCAGTTATGCATCCAACTCTTAATTTTGGCTCAGGTCATGATCTCACAGGTTGTGAGATCGAGCCCCACATCAGGCTCTGCACTGACAGCATGGAGCCTGCTTGGCATTCTCTCTCTCTCTCTCCCTCCCCCACTTGTGTGTGCATACGTGCTCTCTCTCTTTCAAAATAGACTTAAAAAAAACTTTAAATAAAATTTCTTAGATATGCTTCTACTTGGAAGTGCAAAACTGTACAAATATAGTCTTTTGTACATATGCTGTATTTCATGATTTAAAAAAATTCAAACTTTAGATTGTATCTACCTTGGATTATATCTGCAAGGTGTGGAAACGACTCTTACTGTACCTAAGTATAATAATGAATACTGACCAACTTGAGCAGTGATTTATGTTTGCCCATGGCAATATTTTTTAATAGGCTTTTCCTCCTTAACGAGAGTGTTCACTAAAAGGAATGCCTAAGAGATAATCAAATGAACTCACTAATAAATTGTTTAATTTCTTTTGTGGACACTGAAAGGAATGTGGAGACCCTAGTTCAGATGAATTTATTTAACTGCTGCACAGTAGTAATTAAGCAGGTAATTCCGTACAGAGAACTATTTAAACAACTTATAGATTTAAAATATCCTTAGGGGCGCCTGGGTGGATCAATCGATCAAGCATCCATCTTCAGCTCAGGTCATGATCTCACGGTTTGTGAGTTCGAGCCCCATGTCAGGCTCTGTGCTAATAGCTCAGAGCCTGAAACCTGCTTCCAATTCTGTGTCTTCCTCTCTCTCTCTGCCCCTTCCCCACTTGCATTCTGTTTCTCTCTAAAATAAATTTTAAAAACATTAAATAAATTCTAGGGAAAAAAATACCCTAAACATTAATTCTTATTTCGGTAAAGTCCATTACGATGTCACAAATCTTTAACGACCACTAGCTTACCACTGTAAGAACGAACAGCTTATCTCTTTTCTATTTCAGTAGAAAAAAGAAAATAAAGCAGATAAAAAGGTTTTAAATGTACAGTGACAGAGAAAATGGGAGCTTTTTCTGTACAACTCCTGTCTGGATACTGAGGCTCCCGGGGAGCCCTACCTGGGAGCTCCGTCTCTGGCATCTCCTCTTATAATTCTCAGCCTCGTGCATTTGCGGTTGTTCCCGGTTTGGGATATAATAGAAAATAAAGCTCAATTCCTCCTATTTACTGAGAATACTTAATAGAGTAACTTTCATCCTCTTCTATTAACCCAGGGACAGAGCGCCAAGGGAGTGAACCAGATGAATGGGTAATCCTAGAAAAAATGCCAAGCAAATTACAGCTCTAGGTAACAGGCCACCCACCCCACAAGAGGACTAATCAGAAAAAGCTGCCACTCCTGTCCACTAGAACTCTAGGACTCCACAAAAACATTCCTTCCATTATGCTGCCACTCGCGGAACTGCTGTTCACACCTGCCTGGCTTCCCCTTCACACTCATAAAGGGGCTTTGACCCCCTGCAGGCTCCATTTAGAACTGATAATACAATTAAGAGTTCAAATCCAGTCGCTCTCCCTTCCCACTCACCTGGGGCAGGGATGGCATTGTGAGTGGGTGAGGCAGCCAACCCTAGGTGACTCCCTGAGCCTGGCAAGGCATTGCTCACAGAGGATGAAGTCAGCTGCTCCATCCCCACTGGGCTCAGGTTCATTTCATTCATCCTAGGAAAGAGCACACACGAGTTAGGCAAAATCTTACCTCAGTGATTCCGTTTTAAGGTACTGCACAACCTGAGGCAATCAGGATAGGGAAATGAGAGCGGACCAACTGCTAATTCATTGTTATGCTCACAGCTCTCAGACAGCGAATGTCATATTCTTTCTATCATAAAAACTCTGGGATTCAGAGACGCTAACTCAGTCAACGTCACAAAGCAAAAATATGATTTAACTCAGGTGTGCTTTGTTTCAAACCCTACGCACACTACCTGAAGCAAGGCACAATCCTTATCGAGCACATGGCAATAAGAGTTTGTTTTTGTTTTTTTAAATACCCAAGCTTTTTCTTTCACAGTATTTTCTCCAAATGGCCTATTACTTCAAACCAGACTTTTGTAGATGGTTTGGTTTAATTCACTCAAAAGAATTTTTACTAATTCTTTTTACAGGAGTTATAGTGATACTGGGTCTGAATTAAATTATTAATAATGAGGGGCACCTGGGTGGCTCAGTCGGTTAAGCGTCCGACTTCGGCTCATGATCTCGTGGTTTGAGAGCTCGAGCCCCGCATCAGGCTCTGTGCTGACAGCTCAGAGCCTGGAGCCTGCTTCAGATTCCGGGTCTCTTCCTCTCTGTGTCCCTCCCTTGCTCATGCTCTGTCTGTCTCTGTCTCTCAATAATAAATAAGTGTAAAAAAAAAAAAATGTTGAAATATGTGATCTGGATGAAGCAATGCATCTTCATCCTTACTAGAAAGGCAACTAGAAGCATAGGATAAAATGAGGTGCATCAAGGACAACACATTAATAACAGTACAAGTATTTAATTATGCTATAAAAGAATGCAAAAAAAAAATCCTATAGCCTAAAGAAACAACAGCTACCTATAATTCTGAAAGTTTCTAGGTGAGTTTGTTTAAAATGGACTTTTCCTGTAATTTCTTACAGCTATAAATGTAATTAAAACTCTACAACCACCAGAGCAATAACCTATAACAAATGGCTACAATATTTTTTTTAAGTAAGCTAAAAGTCTATAGCTTCAAATCTCAGTCTAAAAATTCCTGAATTTAATCTGTGTACCTAATCTCCAGATAAAAATCAAAATGGTGTTTCTGGGTTGACTCCTAGGCCTTCTTCTCAAACCAGTTCAAACCAGAGTTTAGCGTGAGGCTCAGCAGATTTCTGCTTTGTCGTGAGTCACTGAAATGTGATGACCTCAGCAGCCATAAACCAAAGGTAACAAATATCCCACGGAAAGCAAGCAGATGAAGGGAATTTACAATAAGATCCAAAGACTCTCATTCTAAAGTGCAATTCTATTCTACCTACCTTTCTCATACGGGTTTCTAGGAAGCAAGCTTGGAAGAAGCGCTAAAAATCAAGATACCAAGCTCTCTCTTCTTCCCTACTCATTCCTGGTAAAATCATTTCCTTCACACTTCTGCAGTTTGTATGTGTGTGTTTCTAACTGACTTACAGAATAAACCACATTTGCCACTTGCTAATCTTACAACTTTTTCTTAGAATGACATATAAAAAGCTAACTGAAATGCACCCACTTTGCAAAAGGCATGGACAGGTTCAGCAACTTCAGTGAATTCGTCTTCCTCATCCTAAACATACAGCCTATGAAAGGGTCCCAAAACAACAGCCAAATGTAACTCTATCTGGCACCCATCTGTACTGCCATGGTATCATAAAGTACCTGAAATATTTGCATGAAACCTGCAAAACTAAGAACTTAATTCCCCCACATTACCATCTGAGCCACAGGGTAACCAGCAAAATTCAAGGAAGCATGGTGTTGAGCTAAAAATACACTCTGGAATCCAGATCAAGATATTAAACGCTCAAATAACTCAAAGGCACAGGGAAAAGGGGTGAATGAGCCAAAAATCAACGTGTGGCTATCTAGAACGATTCGCATTTGGAGTAAATCTGGTTGCATGAGGCTGGATTCAACCCAACTCTGGTTTCTGGATTTCTGGTCTCCTTTGGGACATAAATCCATTTGCAAATCGCACCTGTAACCTCCCCCGTGGCACCAAAACCAAAGAAAGGCACTCTGAACTCTGATTTGCCAAACGCTTCCCAAAGATGTCACCAGCACAGGGCCCATCACTCACCTGTGATGCATCTGCTTGGGGCCAAGTGTCAGAGAAAAGAACACACGCGCGGCGGGGAACCGGCATCAGGGTTTGCGTTCCAGGGTCACGTGCTACCGCATCTTGCTTACAACCGCTGCACAAACGCGGCCCCGCGGCCCCGCGGCCGCCCGGGGCCGCCCAACTTCTCCCGAGGGCCGGCGGCCGCGCACCCCGCCGCGAGATGGGGCATGCCGGGGGACACCCGGGGCTTTTCCTCCAGAAGCTTCGGGAGGGGGGCTGCCCAACCTGGGGGGTGGGAGGGAGGAGAGGGGAAAGGGCGGTCACCAAAACGGAGTGGATGCAGTCCCCGTCCCCTCGCCACCGGCGCGCCCGGGCGCTTCGGACACCGCCTCCCAGGGGTGGCCGACTGACTCGCCCGCCCGCCGGCGTGAGGCCCGCAGGCCCAGCCGCCCTCGCCCAGCCCCGGCCGGGCCCGCGCGCAGCCCACCTGCCGGCCGCGCGGGGGGCGCGCGCGCCTGCCCCACCGCTTTGTTCCTCATCCGGGCAGAGCTTGCCTCGGGCCCTCCCCGCCCGCTCGACCCCCGCGCCCCGGGGGCCGCTGGCCTAACGTTTCCCGCCCGGCCCGGCCCAGCCCGCCGACTCCTCAGGGCCGCACCCTCCGAGGCGCGTTTCCGGCTCCTCAGCCACTCGGGGCGCCTGCCGCTCCGCCCCTCGTGCGTGCGCCCCTCCCCGCCGTGGCCCGCTAGCGGCGACTGCGTTCCGGCGCCCCTCCCCCAGCCGAGCCCCTGCCGCGCGTGCGCACCGAGAGGACCCAGGCCCGAGGGGTGCGGGGCCCGGAGAGGCTCCAGAGGGAGCGTCGCGTCTCAGGCCGGCTGGATTGCGTCGAGCGCCGAGCTATCGACCCACAGTTGCTAGGCATCCAGCGCTGCAGAGCCTGTATTGAGCGGGTTCTGAGTCGCCTAAATCCTCAGACTCGGTTTCAGTGTTCGTAGCGTTCTCCTGCTAGGGAAGCGTGGGTCCACGCAAGCCCAAAAGATTCGAAGTAAGGGACTTAGCCCAAAGATATTGGCGCTGTTGCCCAGGAGGAATTGGACTCTATCCTGAACAGTTTTCACCTTATGTTACACCTGAAGGTTGCCCAGTTTCCCTGCTTTAAGTCATAAATAGGGGTGTGTGGGATTTTGTACAAATTTTCTTCCCCTTATCTCTTTGCCCTTCTTCTCTCCTGCATGCCAAGCATTGTGCTAAGCTCCGGGAATACTGAGGCGGGACGGTTTTTCTCTAAAGCCAAGTTCATGAGCACTGACATTAGAACTACAAACAAGCGGCCTGGTAGCTTCCACACCAGCAGAGCAGCAGAGACCCAGGAATTCCTCCTTTCATTCAGGAAACATTTACTGAATGTTTCATCTCAAACATAGTAATACAAAATAAGACCTAGGTCTTAACCTTGAACAGCTTGTAGTGTAGGGGAGACTGGTGGGTTTTGAAAATATAATCCCAGGTAAAGGGCAAAGGCATGCACAATGTTTTGGATGAGAGGTGGGAGTGGTCTCAACTCAATATAATGTTTCCTTTACCTTCTCATAAAAAGAAAACACATTCCAAATGAGGAAACTAAGCAGTTAACATTGACAGGTCATACTGGTTTTGCTCTCTTGGTAACAACAAATAGAAGTCTAAATCAGGAAAGTTTTCATATCACAAGTGTATGAGACACAGTATTCTGTAAAATGCCACTTCAAACCTGGGACCTAGAGAATGATGATGTGTCTTATAAAAGGCTGAATAATTTCACTCTGGTTTTCCATGCCTATTCTTTTTTTTTTTAAGTTTATTTATTTATTTTTGAGGGAGGGAGGGGTAGAGAGAGAGGGAGAGAATCCCAAGCAGCTCCTCACTGACAGTGTGATGCCCAATGCAGGGCTCAAATTCACAAACCAGGAGATCATGACCTGAGCCAAAATTGAGACTAGGACACTTAACCGACTGAGCCACCCAGGCACCCCTTGAACAGTTTTATTAATTTCAGAGATGTAAAATTCATGTAAAAAGTCATGATTACATATAATACATGATCACATATAACCTAAAACTATAATAGTTACAGAAGAAAATGTACAAGAAAATCTTTGTAACTTTGATAAGACACCAAAATCAAGAACCACTAAAAAATTGACAAATTGAACTTCATCAAAATTAAAGCTTTTTGTCTTGAAAAGATGCTATTAACAAAATAAAAAGTCACACCAGAAATGGGTATAAAATATTTGCAAAACAAATATCTGACAAGCGACTCTTATCTGGAATATATAAAAAGAGCCCTTTAAACTCAATAATAAGAAGGCAAGCAACCCAAATTTTGTAGGTGGGCAAAACATTTGAATAGCCACTTTACCAAAGAACATATGTGGATGGCAATTAGGCACACAAAAGGATGACCAACAGAATTAGTTATTAGGGAAATGCAAGTCAAAACACAATAAGGTAAAATGGGCAAAGTTTAAAAGTCTATAACAACTGTTGGTGAAGATACAGAATTGGAATTCTCACACTTTGCTAGCAAAATGCTACAGCCATATCAGAAAACAACTTAGCAATTCTGTAGACCATATGATTCAGTAATCACATACGTAGGTATTTACCCAAGAGAAAATAAAAGCAGATGTACAAAGACTTGTACACAAATGCTCGTAGAAACTTTGATAGTATAATAGTCCCAAACTGTAGACAGCCAAAATGTCTATTAACTGGTGAACGAATAAACAAATTGGAGTATATCTCCATAGTGGAACACTACTTGGCAATAAAAAGGGGCACGCTATTGATATGTGGATGAATTTCATCCTTCATACACAAAAGACTACCTATTCTGTGTTTCCGTTTATATAAAATTCTAGAAAAGGAAGAACTATTGTAATAGAAAACACGTAAGTGATTGTCAGGATTTGGGGATGAGTGGGAAGGATGAGACTGCCTATAAAGAGGCATGAGGAAACTTTTAGGGGCGATGGAAATTATCTTGATTGGGGTAGTGGTTACACAACTGTGTCCACTCATAACAATTTGTCAAACCACACACTTAAAATTGGTGAGTTTTACTGTATGTAAAAATACCTCAAAAAGTCAACTTTTAAAAAATGATGTCATGGGGCGCCTGGGGGGCTCAGTTGGTTAAGCGTCCAACATCGTCTCAGGTCACGAAATCATGGCTCATGGGCTCAAGCTCCGTGGAGGGCTCTGTGCTGACAGATCAGAGCCTGGAGCCCACTTCGGATTCTGTGTGTCTCTCTCTGCCCCTCCCCCACTTGCACTGTGCCTCTCTCTCTCTCTCTCAAAAATAAACATACATACATACATACATACATACATACATACATACATACATACATAAAGTAAGTAAGTAGGTAAGTAGGTAAGTGAGTAAGTCATGGTCACCAAAAATTGAAGGATCCTAACCCTACTCCCTAGACTAGATTAGGTCCACTGTGTGCTCTCTCATCATTCTTACCTTGATTGTAATTACTTGTTTCATTTTCTGTCTTGCCAAGTAGATTTTAAGTTTTGGGAACAAGATCCATATCTATCTGATTTAATGCTATATGAGATAATACAATACCTGACATATACTAGGTGCTCAGTAAATATTTGATTAATAAGTGAAAGTCAAACTGACATAATCCTAAACTATGCTTATTAACTTGCATATCGCCTTCCCTGGGACGATGCCCAAAGCAATGAATGCCCAAAGGTTGCCTAAAGAGATGATTTAGGGTGACTTGTCACTTTAAGGAGATAGCGAGGACCCAGTAAAGCAATAAAAACAATGAGAGAATTACTGACCTATCAGATCAATAGAAATGAAGAGTGTAGCTGTTCTTTCAGGACCCAAGTGTTCAAAAGACTGTGGAACAAAAAATGTAGGTTTGCAACCACAGAGTGAACCCTAGAGATAAGTGTATATAAGACAAACAAGATGGGGCCCCGGGGTGGCTCGGTTGATTAAGCGTCTGACCGGCTCAGGTTGTGATCTTGCAGTTTGTGGGTTCAGGTCCCACATGGAGCTCTATGCTAACAGCTCAGAGCCTGCTTTGGATTCTGTGTCTCCCTCTCTACTCCTCCCACACTCATGCTCTTTCTCTCATTCTCTCTAAATAAATAAATAAATAAATAAATAAGCATTAAAATTTTATTTTTTTTTTAATTTTTTTTTCAACGTTTATTTATTTTTGGGACAGAGAGAAACAGAGCATGAACGGGGGAGGGGCAGAGAGAGAGGGAGACACAGAATCAGAAACAGGCTCCAGGCTCTGAGCCATCAGCCCAGAGCCTGACGCGGGGCTCGAACTCACGGACCGCGAGATCGTGACCTGGCTGAAGTCGGACGCTTAACCGACTGCGCCACCCAGGTGCCCCTAGCATTAAAATTTTAAAAAGATGAGACAAGATAACAACCATTCACATTTCTGCTGGATGGAAAAGGCAGAGGCAGAAAGCAAATTAACTTTAAACATTATCTTCTATCACTAAAGATATGGACAAGAATGGGTAAATTGGGGCCTGGATTGGGCCGCTCAGAATATCTCTTTTTTCACTTAACTCTAATTAAGGTATAAAGCCCTGCTACTGACCTCCCATGTTAGGGGACATGGAAATATGACTTTTTATGTGGATACACCTGTTCTTTGGCATTTTTTGAGATTCTCCCTATATGCCTGAAACAATTATAATTTATTGTATCAGATTCTAACTGACTCATTTCCTTATTTAATATTTGCAGAAAGGCATGGGAAAGCTAGAATTTATTCACAAAACATTTGTTGAGTACCTACTATACGCGAGGTATTGCTCTAGGCACTGGGGATACAGCAGTGAATTAAACAGGGGAAAAAAAATGCCTCTCTCTAAAGAGCTAACCAACAAGTAACTAATTAAAACATGTAACATTCTAGATGGCAATAAATACCGTGACAAAAAGTATGGTAGGGAAGAAAGTGCTGGCAGATAGGGGTTGCAATTTAAAATAACATAGAGAGAGAAATCATCATTGAAAAGGTCAAATTTGGACCAAAGGAGGTGAGAGAATGATCCATGTGCACATCTAGAAGAAGAGAGTTTCAGTCAGAGGTAAGGGAAAATGCAAAGACCCTGAGGCAAGAGAATGTCTGGCAGGTTTGAGGAATTACAAGAACGCCAATGACACTAGAATTGTACCTCCTACATGGCAGCCATTAGCCACATGTGGTGATTAAGCCCCTAAAATGTACCTAGTCCAAATTGTGTAATTATTTTAGGGCAAGAGAGTAAAATAGAGCCACTGTGTTAATGGCTCCAGTTTTGTACTCCTCCTTGAGACCACGCCCTTTGCAAGGTGACTTTACAGCTCATCTCAGTACCAAGTAGAATCCTTTGTTTCTGCCCCTTGATCCTGATTGGCCATACTAGACATTTACTAGAACTCAGCCTAAATCATTGCCCTTCAGGCTCAAGAACTAAATAAATACTCCTTGTCTTAAGCTACTGAGCCTTGGGATAGTAAACTTGGTGGCCACTCTGAAGGAGGCTGGCTTCCTTTCCTTGGATGCCACTGATTTTCTGCCACGATCTTTGGAAACTGTTACACGGGTATGAAAGATTCAGCTCTAGTATTTGGAACATTATTTCTCTTGGGTTAATGTTCAAGCACAGGCGTACTTCATTTTATCGCACTTTGCTGATACCATGTTTTTTTACAAATTGAAGGTTTGTGGCAACCCTGTATCAGTCAGTCAATTGGTGCCATTTTTCTGACAGTATTTGCTCACTTTGTGTCTCTGTCACACTTTGGTAATACTCCCAATATTGCAAAAGTTTTCATTATGGTTATATTTGTTATGGTGCTCTGTGATCAGTGATCTTTGCTCCTATTGTAGTTGTTTTGGGGGCCAAAACCTCACCCATATAAGATGGTAAACTTAATTGATAAATGTTATATGTTCTGACTGCTCCACCAACCAGCTCTTCCCCCTTCCCTCCCCCTCTCCTTGGGCCTCCTATTCCGAAACATAACAATATTGAAGTTAGGCCAATAAATCATCCTACAAAGGCCTCTAAATTTTCAAGTGAAAAGAAGAATTGCACGTCTCTGCCCCTAAGTCAAAAGCTAGGATTGATTAAGCTTCGCGGAGAAGGGATGCCGAAAGCTGAGACAGGCCAAAAGCTAGGGCTCTCAAACCACTTAGCCAAGTTGTGAATGCAAAGGAAAAGA
This sequence comes from Felis catus, assembly GCF_018350175.1. NCBI lineage: Eukaryota > Metazoa > Chordata > Mammalia > Carnivora > Felidae > Felis > Felis catus. The sequence continues at coordinate 127,238,509 of NC_058374.1, forward strand.
TTTTGAAGGAAATTAAAAAACGCTATTCCAGTGAACATACAAATGGTAAGAAAGTGGATATGGAGAAAGTTTTCACTTATATGGAGAAAGTATGAGTGGTCTGGACCGAAGATCAAACCAGCCACAACATTCCCTTAAGCTAAAGCCTAACCCAGAGCAGGGCCCTAAGTCTCCAATTCTGTGAAGGCTGAGAGAGATGAGGAAGCTCTGAAAGAAAAGTTTGAAGCTATCAGAGGTTGGTTCACGAAGTTTAAAGAAATAAGCTATCTCTATAACATAAAGGTATAAGGTGAGGAGGCAAGTGCTGATGTAGAAGCTACAGCAAGTTCTCCGGAAGATCTAGCCAAGATCATTAATGAAGGTGACGCCAGTAAACAACAGATTTCAGGGGCGCCTGGGTGGCTCAGTCGGTTAAGCGTCCGACTTCAGCTCAGGTCACGATCTCACGGTCCGTGAGTTCGAGCCCTGCGTCGGGCTCTGGGCTTATGATGGCTCAGAGCCTGGAGCCTGTTTCCGATTCTGTGTCTCCCTCTCTCTCTGCCCCTCCCCCGTTCATACTCTGTCTCTCTCTGTCCCAAAAATAAATAAACGTTAAAAAAAAAAAATTAAAAAAAAAAACACAACAGATTTCAGTGTAGACAAAACAGCCTTATGTTGGAAGGAAGAAGATGCCATTTAAGACTTTCATAGCCAGAGAGGAGAAGTCAAAGCCTGCTTTCAAAGACTCAAAGGACGGGCTGATTCTCTTGTCAGGAGATAATGCAGCTGGTGACTTTAAGTTGAAGCCAATGCTCATTTGCCATTCCAAAAATCCCGGGGCCCTGAAGAATTGTTCCAGATCTACTCTGCTTGGGCTCAATAAGTGGAGAAACAAAGCCCGATGACAGCACATCTGTTTACAGCATGGTTTACTGAATATGTTGAGCCCGCTATTGAAAACTGCTCAGAAGAAAATATTCCTGCTCATTGACAATGCACCTGGTCACCCAAGCGCTCCAACGGAGATGGGCAACCAGGTTAATTTTATTTTCATGCCTGCTTAATGCAACATCCCTTCTGCAGCCCATGGGCCAAGTTTTGATTTCAACTTTCAATTCTTATTATTTAGGAAATACATTCTGTAAGGTGATAGCTACTATAAACAATCATTCCTCTGATGGACCAGAGAAAAGTCCATTGAGAACCTTCTGGAAAGGATTCACCATTCTAGATGCCATTAAGAGAACATTCATGATTAACTGGAAGAGGTCAAAACATCAATATGAACAGGAGTTTGAAGAAGTTGATTCCAGCTCTCATGGAGGACTGTGAGGTTCAAGACATCAGGGAGGGGAGTAACCCCAGATGTGGTGGAAATAGCAAGAGAGCCAGGATTAGAAGTGGAGCCTGGACATGTGACTTCATTGCTGCCATCTCATGATAAAACTTGAATGGAGGAGGAGTTGTTTCTTATGGATTAGCAAAGAAAGTGGTTTACTGAGATGAATCTACTCCTGATGAAGATGCCATGTAGATTGCTGACATGACAACAAAGGATTTAGAATATTCCATCAAATGAGTTGACAAAGCAGCCGCAGGGTTTGAGAGGACTCAGTCCAATCCTTTTTTTTATTAAAACAATTTTGTTAATGTTTTTTAAATTTATTTTTGAGACAGACAGAGCGTGAGTGGGGGAGGGGCAGAGAGAGAAGGAGATACAGAATCCCAAGCAGGCTCCACACTCTGAGCTATCAGTGCAGAGCCCGACATGGGGCTCAGACTTGTGAATCACGAGATCCAGATCGTGACCTGAACTGAAGTCGACCGCTTAACCGACTGAGCCACCCAGCTGCCCCACGACTGATTCCAATCTTGAAAGAAGTTCTACAATCCTATCAAACAGCATCACATGCTACAGAGAAACCTGTTCATGAAAAGAAGAATCAGTCAACGTGGCAAATCTCACGGTTGTCTTATTTTAAGAAATTGCCCCAGCCGCCCCAGCCTTCAGCGACCATTGCCCCGACCAGTCAGCAGCCATCAACATTGAGGCGAGACCCTCCACCAGCAAAAAGACTGTAACTCACTAAAAGCTCAGATGATGGTTAGCATTTTTTAGCAATAACATATTTTTTAACTAAGGTATGTACATTGGTTTTTTTAGACACAATGCTGTTTATTGCAAACTTACTAGCCTGCAGTGTAAACATAACGTTTATAAGCACTGGGAAAAATTCATCTGCCTTGCTTTATTGTGGTGTTCGTTTTGTTGCGGTGGTCTGGAACTGAACCCGCAGGATCTTGGAGGTACTCTATAACGTGCAGAATGGCTTATTTTCCAAAGGTAGCAGATGCAGGAATGGAGCTGACATAATCCTATGTGTTCTGTTAACTCTTGAGACCTCAAAAGCAGAACACATGTGGCACTGAACGAATTCAATTTCTCAGATCTGAAAGAACTCTACTAGTTTCAGTGCAGGAACATCTAGGCTGTGCCTGATGAAGGAACCCTGACTCTGCCCAGGCTTTGGTGGAAGACCCTTCTAGGTGAGCCTGAGCAGAAGAAGAAACTGGGGGGAATGATCTGTGGAGTTTAACCTAAGAAATTTTGATGTCACTTTCAAATTTTAACCTATAAGCGTAAGGCTAAGGTTATTTAAACTTTGGGTTTTAATTTATCCCTAGCAATTTGATAATGGGAGATGTCTTTTTAAATTTGCAGTATTCTCTTACTGATGATTTATTTGATTATATAACCTCCAGCAAGCTATATTGGAATGGTCTCCATTAGAGAAAGGAAAAGATTCAGGAATGAGTTAACCCTAGCACACCAGGCTCTGGGGTTCATTTAACTAATGTATTGTTCTGATCTATTTTAGAGATTTTTTTTTTAAGTTTATCTGTTTATTTTGAGAGACAGAGAGAGGGCAGGGGAGGGGCAGAGATTGAAGGAGAGAGAATCCCAAGCAGGCCCCACACTGTCAACGCAGACTCCTACACAGGGCTCGAACACATGAACCATGAGACATGACCTGAGCCAAAATCAAGAGTCAGATGCCCAACCCACTGAGCCACCCAGGTACCCCTATTTTATGGATTTTTAAGGGGCAAAAACTAGACTGTGATTCTAGGGTGATACCCAAAAGAGTCATAGTTGCCATTGAAGGAGGGTGGAAACTGGGGAGGAATAGGTAAGAACATTACTAATGACCTCCAAAAATTCCAACAGTAATGATAAAATAAAATTTTAAAGTACCTGAAAATTTAGCTCTAAAGAAGTTCCGTGCGTTTTTTGTTTGTTTGTTTTTTGGCTTGGGGGGTTTGTTTTGTTTTGTTTTAGAGAGAGAGTGTGTGAGAGCAGGGGAGAAGGAAAGAGGGAGAGGGAGAGAGAGAGAGAGAGAGAGAGAGAGAGAGAATCTTTAGCAAGGGCTCAATCTCATGACCCTGGGATCATGACCTGAGCTGAAACAAAGAGTTGGATGCTCAACTGACTGAGCCACCCAGGCTTAATTCCACCATGTGGTTTTTTAATATGGGTTTTACCAAATCTTCAAGGAATAATTTCCACCATTTACCAATGGTTCCAGAGCCTAGAAATAGATGGACAGCTACTCAACTTATTAAGAGTTTGATGGGGCGCATGGGTGCCTCAGTCGGTTAATCATCTGACTTCAGCTTAGGTCATGATCTCACAGTTTGTGGTCGAGCCCCGTGTCAGCCTCTGTGTGGACAGCTCGGAACCTGGAGCCTGCTTCAGATTCTGTGTCTCCCTCTCTCTCTCTGCCCCTTCCCCCCTCATTCTCTCTCTCTCTCTCTCTCTCTCTCTCTCTCTCTCTCTCTCTCTCTCAAAAATAAATAAACATTCAAAAAAGAATTTTTAAGAGTTTGAAATAATCCTAGAAAATCCTAAAAAATCCCAGAAAAGGAGAACAGAAGAAGATAAAACTATGAGCCAATATGACTTGGGACTGTAGAAAAAATTTTTCTAGTGAAATATTAACAAATTGAATCCAGCAGTATACTAAAAGAATTATGACCCCATAAGGTTTAATCCTAGGAATGCAAGACAGCTCAACCATAGCAAATCTATTGTCATAATTCATGGCAACAATAAAGAAGAAAATATACATGATTATCTTTGTAGATACACTTGATGAAATTTAATAGGCATTAAATACTGATAATACTCTTAGCAAATTAAGAATAGAAGAAAATGTCCTTAATTTGATAAAGAATATCTCCTATACGGTGGAACATTAGAAGCCTTCCCATAAAAAATACAAGGATGTTAACTATTACTACTATGATTAGCATTGGACTGGGTCTCTCAGGAGGTGAAATTTAATAAGAAAAATAAATGGTGGGGTGGGTGGGTGCCCGGATGGCTCAGTCAGTTAAGCATCTGACTTCAACTCAGGTCATGATGTCATGGATCATGAGTTCGAGCCCTGCACCGGGCTTCTCACCGACAGTGCAGAGCCTGCTTGGGATTCTCTCTCTATCCCTGCCCTCACCTCCCAATAAATAAAATAAACTTAAAAGAAAAAAGAAAAGGAAAATAAGTGAATTACATTAAAAAGAGGAAACAAAACTATCATTGTTAGTAGACAATATGATTATAGTTTAAGAAATCCTAGAAAATCATTTTTTAAAATTAACCATTAGAATTATCTTAAGTGGGATGTTATTTCACAAGTGAACACATTTATCAACACTCATTGAATTATATATTTAATATATGTACATTTAACTGTATGTAGATTTTGTCTCAACCGAAAACCAGTAGAAATAATAAGAGGTCAGTGAACTGACTGGATTAAAGATGATCATTCAGGGGCACCTGGGTGGTTCAGACAGTTAAGTGTAGGACTCTTGATTTCCATTCAGGTCGTGATCTCGTAGTTCGTGGGTTCCAGCCCTGCCAGGTTCCATGCACTGGTGACATGAAGCCTGCTTGAGATTGTCTGTCCCTTCTTCTCTCTCTGCCCCTCCCTGTCTGCCACTCACACATGCTCTCTCTCTCTCTCTCTCAAAATAGGTAAATAAACTTAAAAAAAAAAAAAAGATTAACATGCAATAAATCAATAGCTTTGAAAACCAGAAAAGAAAGTTCTATTCACAATAGCAACCAGACCTATCAAATGTCTTGAGATAAATGTAATAAGAAACACATAAGATCTGCACTAAGGGGCTGCCTGGGTGGCTCAGTTGGTTAAGTCACCAGCTCCTGATTTTGGCTCAGGTCATGATCTCCAGGTTTATGGGATCAAGCCCTTCCTCAGGCTCTGCGCTGACAGCACAGGGCGTGCTTGGGATTCTCTGTCTCCCTCTGTCTCTGCCCCTCCACCTGGTCTCTCTCTCTCACACAAAATAAACAAATAAACATTAAAAAATACATAGAAAAAGAGATCTACACTAAGAAATCTGTGGAACTTTATTAAAGGACAAAAAAAGAAGACCTGAATGAATGGAATTGTACTATGTTCATACAGGAGTCAATGTTTCAGAAAGTCAGTTCTCTCCAAAATTATTCATATATTTAACATAATCCCAATTAGAATCCCAAATTTTATTTCTGTGTCTCCTTACAGATGTCAAAATTGCATGTTACCTTCTCTGTTCTTCTTTCCAGATTTAGACCTCCTGTTCAACAATTGTTCCTCCAAACGAATTGGGTGGTCAGCCATCTATTCACCAAGCCTTGTGCTTGTCCCCTTTCTCTAATTCACACCAAGCTGCCAGACGCAGACAAGGAAAAGGCTTTGCGAAACTTGGGGCAGGAGAAGGTAGCCTTAAAGAAGAGAAAAAAGATAAAAGCCATAAGGAAAGGATGAATGTATTTGACTACAGCAAAATATTACATTGTTGCATGACCAAAGAGTACATAGACAAGGTTAACATGCAAATAGTTATTGAGAAGGACAGAAAAGCTGGGAATAAATTGTACCTAAATATTTGCATTTCTTTAAATCTTTCTGTAAGTTATCTTTTTTTAAATGTTTATTTTTTGAGACACACACACACACACACACACACACACACACACACACAGAGTGCAAGCGGAGGAGGGGCAGAGAGTGAGGGAGACACAGAATCCGGAGCAGGCTCCAGACTCTGAGCTGTCAGCACAGAGCCCAACGCAGGGCTCTAACCCACGAACCATGAGATCATGACCTGAGCCGAATGTGGAGGCTTAACTGACTAAACCACCCAGGCGCTCCTCTTGCTATAAATTATCTTTAAAATAGAATGGAATGGTGTGGGTAAAGGATACATGAAAGTTTTACCTTTTTGGATGACAATTTGACCTTCAGTTAACTTTCTGTTTTCTGGCCCTCTGAAACATGATAAAGAGAGAATGTCAGCTATGTCATTAAGCAACCTTAACTTATATTAAAGCAATCACCTGATTGTTAGATTGCATCTGGACTGGCACAACTATAAATACCGGATGGGGGAGTATAGCTCTGGGCTTCGGAATGTGAAGCCTCTTCCACTGGCCCCTGGTGAGAGGTCCCTGGAAGCTATACCTGTGGGGTCGTTACAAGAAATACTGGCTCCTGAGGGGTGTGCGACTTCTAAGTCAGGACAGCTGGCCACATGGGTCTGATGTGAGTCTTCTTTCCTTGCATCTGAGCTGTTACTTGGCTCCAGGGGGTTTGGGAGGAGCGCCTGCATGGATTGCTGCACAGATTATCGCAAGGACTCCTGGGGAGGTAGAATGCCTAATTCTGCTCTGCTTCAAGCGCTGTTCCTGATGTATATCCTTCCAAGAAAATCTGATGTCAAATGTGGCTCCTGTAGTCTTAATGAGTCTCAGTGTTTAGTTGTATCTAAAAATACCCCTCAAGGATGTTGCACATGGGAATACAGATAGCTTATACCTGAGCTATGTAGAACAGGACCAACGGAATAGAATTGGATTCCGTGATCAGTTTGATCATGGTTATCTGCACCTGTTTCTATCATGAGGTCATAACATATGTTTCTCTGTGTCCCCTTATGGCAGCTGATGCAGACTGCAGGTATGGGGATAGACAGGTATGTAATACCTCTGTGCCACCAGCCTAGGAAAACAGAATCTATAATGTGATATCAAACATTTCGGAAGAAGAGCCGATCTAAGTCTTCATTTCACGTGTTTCAAGCAGGTGGCGAGAGCCCGCCTGAATTTTAGGGGTGGAAGTCTACCTTGGCCTTAGAGATACCTTTGAATCTGCTGAGCCTGATCTTCAGTGAACCTCCATTTCCCCTTTTACAGGCAGATCCGAGTAGGACAACCAAACATAGTTTCAATTGTCCTTGGAGGTTTAGTGTTTAGTCCCTTGATCTAGACATAACTATAACATACCTGGACTTGATCTAGATGGGAGACATCTTTAAAGTTGGAGAGAACAGGGGCGCCTGGGTGGCTCAGTCGGTTGAGCGTCTGACGTCGGCTCAGGTCATGATCTCACGGTCCGTGAGTTCGAGCCCCGCGTCGGGCTCTGTGCTGACAGCTCAGAGCCTGGAGCCTGCTTCAGATTCTGTGTCTCCCTCTCTCTCTGACCCTCCCCCGTTCATGCTCTGTCTCTCTCTGTCTCAAAAATAAACATTAAAAAAATTAAAAATAAAATAAAATAAAGTTGGAGAGAACATTTGTCTGGGTCAAAACTGACCAGAGAGATGGGGAGTCAGAACCTCCTCTTTTGATCTCTTATGTAACAAGAACGCAGCCCCTCCCCACTTCACATCGTGAAACAAAACAACGTTTTTCTCACTGAAGAAGCTACCTATTTCAAATGCACTTGCACCTTCAAAAAGCCTAAGGAAGACTAAGCATTCTTCATGACCATGTCCATACCTCATAACAGTATACGGACCCTATTAAGGATGAGTGGAGCACCAGGATTTGACTTTTTCTGATGACATTTCAGTAAGAAAAGAAAAAAAAAAAGTCTTGTAGGTATTTATTCCTCAGAGACAGAATTTATGAGGAGCCAGAAAACCTGGCCCAAGACCTTTACATTATAATGATAAATACAAAAGTAATATGTGCTTTTGGTAACGAATTAAACAGTAGAAAGATCCATAAAGAAAAATGCATAACACCCCTTCTCCCCAAAGCCACCTTTCTTTGGCAACGAATGACAGAAATTTACTGTGAATCTTTCCACTTCTCTGTGTGCACATAAACACATATAAAGACATATATATCATGTAGAACAGTTTGTTTTAAATTCACACCGCATATATTATCCTTAATTTGCTTTTTTTTCACTTAACACATTATGTATAGCTCTGCAAGTTCTTATATATAGCTCTAGCTCATTATTTTTAATAATAGCATAATATTCTTAAAGTATTAGCCCTGTATTTTTTTTTGTTTTTAAATTTTTTAAATGTTTACTTATTTTTGACAGAGACACACACACACACACACACACACACACACACACACATAAAGTGTGAGTGGAGGAGGGGCAGAGAGAGGGGGAGACACAGAACCTGAAGCAGGCTCCAGGCTCTGAACTGTCAGCACAGAGCCCAATGTGGGGCTCAAATGTGTGAACCATGAGATCATGACCTTTTGCTGAAGTCGGAGGCTTAACCGACTGAGCCACCCAGGTGCCTTGTCCTCCCACTATTTTTTAAAAATGTTTATTTATTTTGAGAGACAGGTCGGGGAGGGGGGTGCAGAGAGAGAGAAGAGAATCCCAAGCAGGCTCCACAATATTAGTGCAGAGCCTGGCATGGGGCTTGATCTGTGAGATCTGAGCCAAAATCAAGAGTCAGACGCTCAACCAACTGAGCCACCCAGGCACACCCAGCCCTCTCTCTATTGGCGGACATTCAGGCTATTCCTTTTTTTTTTTTTTTTTCCTTTTAAGAATCACTACAAACAATGCTGCAATAGATATTATTGTGCAGGTAAATTCACACCAGTGCATTTATTTCTGTAGTATCTTTTGGTCAAAGGACATGTGATGTATGCTATTAATTTTAATAGTTATTTTCCCAAAAGCTTGTAGCAATTACGCTTCTGCCCCTTTCCCAAATTCTTGCCTGCCCTGGATGTTAACAATCTTTTTACATTTTCCAATCTGAGGATGAAAAATGGTATTGCTTACCTGTTTTCTCTTGTCCTCATTTCTAGTCTATTCTCCAGTCTGCAAATAGAGTAATTAAAACATTTTTTTAAAATGTTTATTTATTTTTGAGAGAGAGCGAGAGAGAGCAGGGTAGGGGCAGAGAGAGGGAGACACAGAATCTGAAGCAGGCTCCAGGCTCTGAGCTGTCAGCACTGAGCCCGATGTGGAGATTGAACTCACAAGTGATGAGATCACCACCTGAGTTGAAGTTGGATGCTCAACTTACCGGGCCACCCAGACACCCCTAGAGTAATGTTTTTTTAAATCAAAATCTTACCATGTCACCTTTCTGCTTAAAATACATCATTTATGTCCCTTCACTCTTTTTTTTAATTTTTTTTAACATTTATTTATTTTTGAGACAGAGAGAGACAGAGCATGAACGGGGAAGGGTCAGAGAGAGAGAGGGAGACACAGAATCAGAAACAGGCTCCAGGCTCTGAGCTGTCAGCACAGAGCCCAACACAGGGCTTGAACTCACAAACCGCGAGATCATGACCTGAGCCGAAGTCAGATGCTTAACCGACTGAGCCACCCAGGCGCCCCTATGTCCCTTCACTCTTAGAACAAAGGGCAAAATCCTTAACATGGCCCAAAGCATCTTGTGGTCTAATAGTCTTTCTGTCTCTATGGTGGGCTTGTCTCCCAACAGGAAGGACTTTTCTACGGATTGTTCTCAACTCTACTGAGAAATCAAGGTGACACATTAGGTTGTTTCCTGGTACAAGCCTCCCAGGGAGTTTTTAAAATGTGACTAACTAATGCCTAAAAGGAATCATTATTTCTATTTTATTTGCCTTGATGGAGGTGTTTTTGCAGTTGCTTGGGGCAGATCATTTAGGGTAAACAGGTAAGCGCAGCACTTGTCAAAAAAACATGTTAGGGCGACACCCCGGCTCCTGAAGAACAGGCAGAAAGTCTGATCGTAAACGTAGGGGGTTTTTGCTTCTCTTGTTTTTAAGTTGGACTTTTAAAAGTAGAGGCTGCCTTTAATGTGCTGGTTTGCGGAACAAGAGGTCTGATTTTCAGCGTGATAACGCATTTTTTGACATTAACCACTGTTGGATTTTTAATGACACTTTTATCTTCAAAGCCCTTCACCAACACGGATGGATTAATTATTCTCTCTCTCATTTTTTTTTTTTTTGGTTGTGTGTTAAAAAGACAAGTCTTCAAAGCCATCATCCTTGATCCTTGGAGTTGGGGATCTCCACCTTTCAAATGTTGCTTTCCTGCCCCCAAGGGAGAAAATAAATTGCATCTTTGTTTCTTAAGACAAAAAGAAGAACACAATAGAAATACATTCTTTGCACTATGGAAAAATGTTCTTCTATCCTGGGTGGGATTAGAAGAGGTCGGGAAGCAGTGTTTAACCTGTGTTTACAGTAAGCACTGTGAGAAATAACTGGCTGAAAGTGTTTGTTACTGTTCAACCTTTTGATGTGCTCTTAAAAAGTAGCACAAATCCATAAAACGCCTCGCGATCAACATAAGCGGGAACACAACATTCGAATCCATCTACTCGTTGCTAAGGTACAGTCCTTTCCTCTTCTCTTCAAAACATGTCTAACTGGGCTTTTAAAAGATTTGCTTTTGGAGAAGAAAACCCTCAAGCCTGCCCGGAGGTCCTCCTTTGCTGGACACATCTTACAACCACAAGGGAGCAGTCTTTCCTTTGATGAGGTCTTCCCTCCACCTCCACAGAAATGGCAGAACAAGCGTAAGTTTGCACACCGTCTGAAAGAGATTTCCATTAGCCCTGGACGCCGGAAACCGCAAAGGACAGTCAAGTTTTGATTTTCAAGGGGAAAGCCTTCGCTAAACTTTCGCTCAGCCGCCAGACCTGTTGGTTCCTGGGAGGGGCTCTTTGGAAACCTCGAAGATTCCTACACTCTCGAAGACCCAGAGCGGTGGATTACGGTAATTGAAAAGCTTGGGTGGTTTTGAAAGATTACTCTGTGTGGTGTGCGCTCACATTTCCAGGCTAAGGGGACCGAGCAGAGGAACCCCTTTTGTCACCTTTTGAAATAAGATCAGAGGGGAAGACAGGATCCGAAGTATGGATTAGGAGGTCCTAAATCTTTGCTTATCACCTCCGCCTGGATCATTATAAATGATCGAGTAGTGCAATGAATTTAGGAAATCATGCAAAGTTTCCTTGCAGTCTGTCCTGGAACCAGAAATTAAAAGCCCGGCTGTGCCAGGCTGTCTGAATGGACCAGCACCTACGCTTTGAAGATCTGAAGTCTCGCCTTGCAAGAGATCGGTCTCTGGGGTGATTTGTTTGCTTCCCGGCGAGGGATGGAGAAACGTAAGCCGGCCGGACTGCTGCCCCTGCGGTCGTGCCACCCCCGCGGCGAGCCCCTGCACCTGCCGGAGTCCCTGCCCCGCCTCCCCCTCGGGGACCCCTTCAGGGTCTCGTGGCGTCTCGACGCCGCGTGCCGGGAGCGGGCGCCCCGGGACTGCGCCGCGAGGCGGTCGTGCCCGCCGCTGCCGCTGGACCGCGCCTTCGAGCCCGCCTTCCTCCGCAGGCGCAACGAGCGCGAGCGGCAGCGGGTACGCTGCGTGAACGAGGGGTACGCGCGCCTGCGAGACCACCTGCCCCGCGAGCTGGCCGACCGGCGGCTCAGCAAGGTGGAGACGCTCCGCGCCGCCATCGGCTACATCAAGCACCTCCAGGAGCTGCTGGAGCGCCACGCCCGGGGGCAGGAGGGCCCCGCCGGCACCCGTCCCCCGCGCGCCGCCGAGTGCAACAGCGACGGCGAGTCCAAGGCCTCGTCGGCGCCCTCGCCCTGCAGCGAGCCCGAGGAGGCGGGCAGCTAGCGCGCGCCCGGCCCGGCCCCGGCCCTCCGCGCCCGCTGCAGCCTTGGAGCCCCTGCAAGGGTGGTTTGCATTTTTGAGCTGGTTTTTTAATCCAGGGCTAAATTTTAGGAAAAAGAAATGCGTGTCTTCGGCGGGGAACGTGTCTTCTGACCTTTCTGGCTGCCGCCCCCCGACCCAGGCCCCAACTGGGTATGTGCCTGCAGACTTAAAGGTGCTTATTAAGGAAACTCTCCAACGGTACTTCTCAAATGCACACTGTACCGGATCCTGAGCACCTCACTCTAAAAACTCAGAGGGCGATTGGAATTTCCCAGTCAGCGCCGTGGGTACGTTATGCACATAAATATTGACTTGAAGCCAACCTTCACCGAAGAACTTCCCAAAAATGAATAAATAAAAGACAGGCCTTAAGACGAAAGGAACGTTTTTCCTGCATTCCTTCCTTGGGGAGTTGTATTTGAGATTTAATTGACACGGTCACTTTGGGTGAAGGGGACTCCAAGCCGGCACTTGAGCACCCACACAGAGCCCGCTGCTAGCCCAGCGCAGGCCTGGTGGTGGTGCGGGCCACGTGCTGAATTTGATACTTCCGGTTTTATCAGAAAGTGGCCATCTGGGGGGGCGCCTGGATGGCTCGGTCGGTTGAGCGTCCGACTTCCGCTCGGGTCATGATCTCGCGGTTTGTGGGTTCGAGCCCAGCGTCCGGCTCTGTGCTGACAGCTCAGAGCCTGGAGCCTGTTTCTGATTCTGTGTCTCCCTCTCTCTCTGTCCCTCCCCTGCTTGTGCTCTGTCTCTCTCTGTCTCAGAAGTAAATAAACATTAAAAAAAGTTTCTTTTTAAAGTGGCCATTTGGAAACTTCGTAGCATTTAGGCAATAGTAACATATGTTAGTGTGCTAGAACTCAGATTTGTATAAAAACTTATTTTCCTCTCCGTTGTTTTTGTCCACTGGTTTTTCATTTTCCTTTTCCCCCTCCCCATTTCTCACTCCACCTAACCTTTGGTTAAATTAAAGTGACATCCCTGACTTTATAAAAAAAAAAGAAAAAAAGAAATGCATAGATAGTGGAACAGGATGGACTGAAGTTGGTATGTTCTCAGACTTTCATCCCCATGAGGGCTTCTAGATGTACTGGAATTACCCAGTGACTTTGGCTTTGTTCTTATAAGTCTTTGAAGAACATTTAATTCTGGTCATTTTTGTCTTAGAAACTATTATGATTTAAGTAGATATGTCAAGTGCTTGTTGACCTATGAAGATAAACTTCCTCTCTCTAAAGCTGTTTTTTTTTTTAAGTTTATTTATTTTGAGAGAGAGAGAGAGAGAATGAGCAGGGGAGGGGCAGAGACAGAGAGAGAGGCGGACAGAGGATTGGAAGCGGGCTCTGTGCTGACAGCTCATAAACTGATGCAAGACTCAAACTCATAAACTGATGCAAGGCTCGAACTCACGAACTGGTAGATCATGACCTGCCCTGAAACCAAGAGTTGCAGGCTTAACCAACTGAGCCACCTAGGTGCCCCCTCTAAAGCTCTTTTCTAATTAATTTGGATTGACCTTTCCACAGAGGCAGTCCTGTATGGTGGTGGGGAGGAGAGAAAACTGGGTATGATTTCATTCCCCACACTGGCTCATGAGGTAGGCCAGATGTATCAACTTTTTACAGATGTATCAACTGAGAGAAGTTAATGTTCAATGAGTATCTTTTATGTGCCAGGAATTTGTGTGTGTGTGCTTTTTACATGTTGTTCTTTTAAATTCTCATAAATCTGGGGGTGGATGTTACACATATTTTGTGTTTAAAAATAATGAGGGGCGCCTGGGTAGCTCAGTCTGCTAAGCCTCCCACTCTTGATTTTGCCTCAAGGGCATGATCTCACAGGTCCTGAGATTTGAGTCCCAGGTTGAGCTCTGTGCTGACAGCATGGAGCCTGCCTGGGATTCTCTCTCTTCCTCTCTCTCTTTCCTTCTCTGCCCCTTCTCTCTCTCAAAATATATAATAAAGGTTTTTGTTGTTGTTTGTTTGTTTTTAATGAGGCCTTTTCCAGGTTTGTGTTGCCATGGTTAGTTGAGCTGTGACTCAATGCTGAGTTTGTCTGACCCTAAAGCCCAGGCTTGCTGTGTCCCTTTCTATACCCTCCCTTGCTCCCTCCTTTGCTAGCTGAGTGACAGAGCAAACATTTCTTAACCTGTGAGCAACTCAGTTTCCTCTTCTGTATTGTTTCACAGGAGAAGGTATAGATGAATACCTTGGTAGTCTGCAAGGTACTAATCAATGGTAAGTTAGTAGTGTATCATCTTTTGGAGAAAATACTATTACTCAGTTCTATGGAGAGTAAAGCCTGACCAAAAATTATCTCTAGGTGGGGGCGCCCAGGTGGCTCAGTTAAGTGTCCAACTTTTCGGCTCAGGTCATGATCTCACGGTTCATGAGTTCAAGCCCTGTGTCTGGCTGTGTGCTGACAGCTCAGAGCCTGGAGCCTGCTTCAGATTCTGTGTCTCCTTCTCTCTCTGCTCATGCTCTGTCCATCTGTCTGTCTGTCTCTCTCTGTCTCTTAAAAATTAACATTTAAATGGGGCGCCTGGGTGGCGCAGTCGGTTAAGCGTCCGACTTCAGCCAGGTCACGATCTCGCGGTCCGTGAGTTCGAGCCCCGCGTCGGGCTCTGGGCTGATGGCTTGGAGCCGGGAGCCTGTTTCCGATTCTGTGTCTCCCTCTCTCTCTGCCTCTCGCCCGTTCATGCTCTGTCTCTCTCTGTCCCAAAAATAAATAAACGTTGAAAAAAAATTAAAAAAAAATTAACATTTAAAAAATTAAAAAAAATTTTTTTGTTAACATTTATTCATTTCTGAGAGACAGAGACAGAGCATGAGCAGGGAAGGGAGAGGGAGACACAGAATCTAAAGCAGGCTCCAGGCTCGGAGCTGTCAGCACAGAGCCCGACGCGGGGCTCAAACTCACGAACTGCGAGATCATGACCCAAGGTGAAGTTGGACGCTCAACCAACTGAACCACCCAGGCGCCCCTAAAAAAATTTTTTTTTCAATGATCTCTAGGTGGAATTAGTGTGATTTCTTCAGTGTGTCAGAAAGAGGACAGAGTAACCACATTGTATTAGGATTTTACCTTCTATTGCAAGGTTCCAGGGGACAAGACTTGACCTGTGGAAACTGAATCCATGTTAAAACATGTAATTACTAGTATTTGTAACAATGGGTTATAGTGGTGTCTGTGTTTCTGGCTGCACAGATAAATGCTTTGCAGTGATTCACAACAAATCTTTACTTTTTCTTTAAAAAAATTTTTTTTACTGTTTATCTTCGAGACAGAGAGAGAGAGAGACAAAGTACAAGTGGGGGAGGGAGAGAGAGGGAGGGAGACACAGAATCTGAAGTAGGCTCCAGGCTCCGAGCTGTCAGCACAGAGCCCGATGTGGGGCTCAAACTCATGAACTGTGAGATCATGACCCGAGCTGAAGTCGGATGCTCAATGGACTGAGCCATCCAGGCACCCCATTTTACTTTTTCTTAAGAACCGCATGGAGTCTTTTAGTTTGAAGGATCAAGATGTAACCCTGCTCTTACCTGTTACTTAGTTACAGCCTCTCAACACCTGTAATATATCCGTTTTGGTCTCCAGGCAGGTTCTTATTCTATATAAAGGATATAAAGGTTTCAGTGAAGCAAGACCAAATGAGATATATTTACTACCTGGGGCGGAGGAGGTTGGAAAACTTCCTGGCTTGATTGGAGGAACAGCTAATTAACCAAGTTGTTCATAACCTTGAGAAACTTCTTAGGGGTCTTCGATGAGCAGTAATAACACTCTCCATTCCTTTATTCTGCTCTAGCCACGATCAGCATCTTGACATTCTCTTTTCTACAGTAGAAATAATAACAATAAAAGAGTATGTTTTGTTTAATCTGGATACCGTGGTTGCTTTTAAATGTGGGAAAATGAAATAAAGATTTTTCTTCATTCACGTCTCTAAAATAAATGTGTAAAATGTGTGAATAAATATAATATACCTTGCTGAGATGAGCGGTTTATAAAGAAAAGGACAAAGGCAGTTTTAAAGGAGAACTTTATTGTGGATAAAAATGCCTCGAGAGATTTTTAATGTGGTTTTGTTCAAAGCCCTACTGAGAATAAGGCAATGACTTTGAGAAGCCTTTTGGGGGAAAAAAAAAGCAATAAAATTCCATCAAAATCATAAAACTTTTTTTTAGAGCAAAAAATCAGGCCATTTTTCTGGAAACTTCCTGATGACTTATAGGAGGAGCACTAATACAGGAATGAGACCTTTAATTTTTTTTTAATGTTTATTTATTTTTGAATGTTTATTTATTTTGAAGGCTCCAGCTTGGAGCCTGGAGCCTGCTTCTGATTCTGTGTGTCTCTCTCTCTCTCTCTTTGCCCCTGCCCCCCCCCCCCCGCCCCTGCTCTGTGTCTCTCTCTCTCTAAAAGAAAAACCAGGGGTGCCTGGGTGGCTCAGCCAGTTAAGTGTCTTCAGGTCATGATCTCACAGTTTGTGGGTTCGAGCCCCATGTCAGGCTCTGTGCTGACAGCTCAGAGCCTGGAGCCTGCTTCAGATTCTGTGTCTCCCTCTCTCTCTGCCTCTCCCCTGCTCGCACTCTGTCTCTCTCAAAAGTAAATAAAACGTTAAAAAAAAAATTGAAGGAGAGAGAGAGAGCATGAGCAGGGGAGGAGCAGAGAGAAAGGGAGGCACAGAATCCAAAGTGGGCTCCAGGCTCTGAGCTGTCACCACAGAACCCGATGTGGGGCTTGAACTCACAAACCGTGAGATCATAACCTGAGCCAAAGTCAACGCTTAACTGACTGAGCCACCCAGGTGCCCCAGGAATGAGACCTTTAATATGTTCGATCTTCCCTTTTCCTGTCGATGAATGCTTAATTAACCATTAGACAATTTGAGTCTTAACAAGGACAAAATAGATTACAAAAAAGTTAAGTAGAAACAATGTGGTAAGCAGAGTTTTATGGAAACAATGCACCACAAAAGAAGAAACATTTACATGTCCTTTAAGATCTTTCCTGTTTTTTTTTTTTTTTTTTTTTGCCATTCAGCCCAGACATACCCATTGATTATACTGTATTTCTTCTAGAATATTCCCTGTGGTTTGTAACTCTGACTAGTCGAATCTCTGTGACACCCCACAGCATACCACCCTGAGGGTGCAAAGGAGGAGGCTGTGGGTTGTGGCAGAGTGTGCCTGGCCTGTGGCGTGGTTCAGCACTGCCATCACCAGCCCGGTGACCTTGGGCAAGCCCCTGACTTCCGTGGTCTCAGTTCTCTATGCTAGGACACGTGAAGTTTAGATTGCATGATCTTTTAGGCTCTTCCAGCTCTAGGATGCCATTCAGCTAACATGTGCCGGGTCTGGACTTGAGGAAACAAGTGTCGGCAAGACATGCCTGCTTCCTGCTACATAGTGCGGGGACAGTTTCTGTATCATCTTTTCCCGCTAGAAAAATCCAGGTCCAGAGCAGCAGTTACTCTTTTCTGAGTCCTTGTTGCTGTTACAATGCCCAAAAACAAAACAAAACAAAACAAAACAAAACAAAACAAAACAAAACAAAAACTACATAATTTTTTGTTGAACGGAATTTGAAGCACCTTGCAATCTGGAGGGAAAAGTGGTATGAAAAAAGGTATACATGGTATATCTGATGTCCAAAATGAAACATGGTATCTGGGTACAGGAGTGCCTGGGTGGCTCTGTCAGTTATACGCACGATTCTTTTTATTCTTAAAAAAAAATTTTTTTTCTTTACATTTTATTTATTTTTGAGAGACAGAGAACAATGGGGGAGGGACAGAGAGAGAGGGAGACACAGAATCCGAAACAGGCTCCAGGCTCTGAGCTGTCAGCACAGAGCCCAATGCAGGACTTGAACTCATGAACCAAGAGATCATGAGCTGAGCCAAAGTCGGACACTCAACCAACTGAGCCACCCAGGTGCCCCAAGCATCTGATTCTTGATCTCAGTTTAGGTCTTGATCTCAGGATCATGAGTTCAAGATTTGCACTGGGCCCTGTGCTGGGCATGGAGACTACTTGGAAAAAAAAAAAAAAAGAATGAAAAATGTTATCAGGATACAGAGAAGAGAGGGAGTTATTTCAGCTTCAAGTGAGTAGGAAACTAGGAGGAGATGCTTTTGGGGGTGCAGCACTTGATAGGTGAAACGGAATGAGGATTATAGGCAGAAGATCCAAGGGTGAGGAAACAGGTGCCTTGGAGGCAGGAACTATGTTTGGAGAATAGAAGCTGAGTAACAGGAGACTAGGAAGATTCTAGAAGGCATTGAAATCCAGGCTGAACTTTAATTTTTAGACAATGGGGAACTATTGAATTTTTTTTTTCTTGGAGAGACGGTGAACTGTTCAGTACTGTGGTTGAGGATCAGTGTGGTGGCAGGAATCAGCAGACCAACAGGATATTACAGTAATGAAAAGAGAGGGAGGGAGGGTCTCTGCCAACACAGTGGCCCTGGAAATGGGGAGGAGGGACGGGCTGGGAGGGGATGTGGTGTGGCCCCTCGGAGGCTGGGGGTGGGGGAAGGGAAGAGGGAGAAGTTAGAGATAACTCCTGTGAGCTGCCATCAACTGAAACAAGGAACACAGAAAGAGGAGCAGATTTATTCATTTTTTTTTTTACATTTTTTTAACGTTTATTTATTTTTGAGACAGAGAGAGACAGAGCATGAATGGGGGAGGGGCAGAGAGAGAGGGAGACCCAGAATCCGAAGCAGGCTCCAGGCTCTGAGCTGTCAGCACAGAGCCCTAAGTTGGGCTCAAACTCACGGACCGCGAGATCATGACTTGAGCCAAAGTCGGATGCTTAACCACCGACTGAGCCACCCAGGCGTCCCAAGAGGAGCAGATTTAAAAGGTAAAAGTTGTCTGTTGGAGATGCTGGATTACAAACACCGACAGGCTACTTCTGTCCGCAAGCAGCTGGAAATGCCAGTGTCGAGGTCGGGAGGGAAGACCAAGACAGCTGTGGATTTGGGAGTCGTTCACCTTTGGGCAGTAAGAGGAGTGGCTTCGAGCTCCCAGGCTGAGACTGAGGGGAACATTAGGAGAAAGCTGAGGCAGGTCTCACCGAAGGAGGGGCAGAAGAAGAAATGGCTTTGAAGAGGACTAAGAGGTTGGACGGAGAACCAAGCTAGTGTGAGATCACGGCAATTACAAGCAGGTGTCATTTTTTTTTTTTTTTTTTTTTTTTTTACAAGCAGGCATCATTTTATAAGAAGGAAGAAGTGGCTGACAGCATCTTATAAATCAGAGGAGTCAGGGAGTTTAGGTGTGAGGGGCACTGATTGGATTCGGCCACTAGAAGATGGCTAGAAACCTTTGTAAGGGCATAACAGGGGTGGGAAGAGAAAGCAGAGGTGAGGTTGAAGCCCGCCCTTTCAAGATGCTTCTCAGCGAATGAAAAAGACAGCTGGAGTGATGTAAAGGGGAAGCCAAGGGAGGAAAAGATGGTGTATCAAAGGCAGCTCTGAGCCTGGGGTCTGACAGGTGAATGAGTTCTAGTCGATTCAGAGGCTCATAGGTGACAAGGCTTCAAGGAGGGAGTCTCAAGTAAGGGATGGGTCCTAGGAATTGGAAGAAGATTGACGAACTGGAAGGGCAGGGGGTTGGAAGGTAACAAGTTAAGACTAAGGTAGGTGTTTACGTCTCTCAAAAGATGGAATACGTGTAGGCAATGGCAAATAAAATGAGAAAAAGGTTGTGTGGAAGTAGGACACTGGGTTTAGTATTGATTCTTAGGTACTGCCTGGCTTTAAAAGCATTGAGATAATGCTGTTTAATGACTTGGTTAAAAAGTTGCACAAAACCCTCTGTGATGACATAACACTTTAAATGATATTTGTGGGACGCCTGGGTGGCTCCGTTGGTTAAGCATCCAACTTCAGCTCAGGTCATGATCTCACAGTTTGTGAATTAGAGCCTGGCGTCGGGCTCTGTGCTGGCAGCTCAGAGCCTGGAGCCTGCTTCAGATTCTGGGTCTCCTCTCTCTGCTCCTCCCCTGCTTATGCTCTCTCTCTCTCTCTCTCAAAAATAAACAAACATTAAAAAAAAAAAAAGTCAGCAATGGTGCTCCTGGGTGGCTCGCTTGGTTAAGTGTCCAACTTGGGCTCAGGTCATGATCTCGCAGTTTGTGAGTTCAAGCCCTGCGTCAGGCTCTGTGCTGACAGCTCAGAGCCTGGAGCCTGCTTCAGATTCTGTGTCTCCCTCGCTCTCTGCCCCTCCCCCACTCATGCTTTCTGTCTCTCTCTCTCTCTTAAAAATAAAATAAAACATTTAAAAACATTAAAAAAGAAAAAATAGCCTAGGGAAAAAGAACAGAGTCTGGAGAGTAGAATTGGGATGCCCTTCAATTACCCAGATGCGTAGAGATAGTGTCTGCTCTCTTGGCCAACAGTTTTTGATCTGTGGGGAATATAAAGTCAACCTTGGCGACCCGAACCTACCTCTCATTGTCTTGACTCCAGGGGTTATTCTGCTCTCAGTGGAATTTGAGAGCAAAGTCCCACGAGGCCAAGGACAGCATTTCATGGGATGAGTCAGCGTTACCCAGCTACAACCAAGCCAAACAAGGTTTCAGATGGTGCCTTTCAAAAGCTTTTGAGCAGTTTCTGTCTAGACAAAGGTTTTCTTCAGAGCTTCCAAAGTTATCATTGTCATCTCCAAAACTGGGTGGCAATGAGACTTCTGATGGAGATGTGGACTGGTGGAGTCCTTCTCTGCAGAGCGATCGCTAGAAAGGCAGACTCTTTCCCTAGGCGAGCTCTCTGGACCCTTCTCTGTCAGCCACCGCCAACCCCGCCATCTGCTCGTCAGGCACACAGGCTGCTGGGAGACAGCAGAGGTGCCTGAAAGGGCTTTGTGTTTTCCTTATTGGCCCGTGAAACCATAGAACCATTTCTAGCTCTGTGATTATTATCGCTGTGTTGTGTAGGAGCTTCACTGGCAGGCTCCCTGGGTGGTGAGATGGGTTTTTAATCCTTCCGTAGTTATTTAGCTGTGTCCTCTGGTGAAAGCCTGTCAGCAGCCTTTTCATGTTGGGTTACTCATTGTCATTAACCATGGCCAAAGTGAAACCACAGCTGCTGCAGAAGGAAGTGCGTCCAGACGATAAAAACTCTCCAAACTGGTTTTTGCCTCCAGAGCAAGCCTTGAGGGGGGCCACTCCTGAAGACATTTCTCATTTCCCTGACAGTGGGGGAAAAAACCTCTCTGAAGGAGGAATCCTATCTCCCGGGTCATGGGACTAGAAAGAGCCTTGGAAAATGTCCTGATGCAGCTCTGGGGGGTTTAGTGAAATGAAGGATTAAACCGTGCAGGGTCAAAGCGTATCTCTTCTCTCCTAAAAGACCTCTAATTGGGGCGCCCGGGTGGCGCAGTCGGTTAAGCGTCCGACTTCAGCCAGGTCACGATCTCGCAGTCCGTGAGTTCGAGCCCCGCGTCAGGCTCTGGGCTGATGGCTCGGAGCCTGGAGCCTGTTTCCAATTCTGTGTCTCCCTCTCTCTCTGCCCCTCCCCCGTTCATGCTCTGTCTCTCTCTGTCCCAAAATGAATAAACGTTGAAAAAAAAAAATTAAAAAAAATTAAAAAAAGACCTCTAATTGACAGAAATTCTCCACCAGCTAACATTTCCTGGGGGCCTTCCTAGATGGCAGGCTAGCCCTTTATATGTAGTATTCTCACCTGATCACAATCATCCTACGAGGTATGTATTGTGTATCACTCCCATTTTATTTTATGTTTTTAAAGTTTATTTACTTATTTTGGTGGGGGGGGGCAGGGGCAGAGAGAGAGAGGGAGAAAGAGAATCCCAAGCAGGTTCCACGCTGTCACCTCGGAGCCCAACATGGGGCTTGAACTCACAAACCATGAGATCCTGACTTGAGCCGGTTTGATGCTTACCCGACTGAGCCACCCAGGGGCCCCAGTTCCTCATCTTTAAAATGGAAGTGATATGGGGCGCCTGGGTGGCTCAGTCGGTTAAACATCCGACTTCTGCTCAGGTCATGATCTTGCAGCTTGTGAGTTCGAGCCCCACATCGGGCTCTGTGCTGATAGCTGGGAGCCTGGAGCCTGCTTTGGATTCTGTGTCTCCCTCTCTCTCTCTGCCCTTCCCCCACTTTTGCTCTGTCTCCCTCAAAAATAAATAAATATTTTTTTAAAAAAGGCAAGGAACTGAAGCTCAGAGGTTAAATAACGTACACAGAAAAGTGGTGGCAAAGTAAAATAAGTCATACAGAGAAAGACAGATACCATATGTTTTCACTCTTATGTGGATCCTGAGAAACTTAACAGAAGTCCATGGGGGAGGGGAAGAAAAAAAAAGAGGTTAGAGAGGGAGGGAGCCAAAGCATAAGAGACTCTTAAAAACTGAGAACAAACTGAGGGTTGATAGGGGGGTGGGAGGGAGGGGAGGGTGGGTGATGGGCATTGAGGAGGGCACCTGTTGGGATGAGCACTGGGTGTTGTATGGAAACCAAGTTGACAATAAATTTCATATTAAAAAAAAAAGAAAAGTGGTAGCAAACCATCTTCATCCATCCATTCATCAATTAGCAAACATCAATTATCTACATGGAGGAAAAGAGTCAATAAACAAACGTGAATATATGTTTCAGGTGGTGATAATGACTAAGAAGAAAAATAGAGCAAAGATTTTTGTAATTCAATTACTTTCCATCCTTATGTTCAGGAAACACATCTTCACGGTCCTGAAGCAGGGCTGTGCAGATGTAAACGACTGGATAACTTTGAATCATAACAGCAAATCTGAAGACTGACATTAAGTAAACTCTTCTTGTTTAAGACCCATGGTTACCATACAGCTGAATATCTATGTAAAAAAAAAGACTAATAATGAGGGACAAGTAGAGTAAAGTGTATTTGGGATCCTGCCTGACCAGGGGATCCCAATCAGCCGCCATTCACATTCACAGCCACCAAGCTTGATGCGGGGCTGTAGAACATTTCCCTATATTTTTGTTTGAGCTCTGAAGGGAGAGCAAAGTGTTCTCTACAGAAGGCCCATGACTTCACCTTGACAGAGTAGAAAGAACATGGATTCCAGTCCTAACTTCAGTGCTTACTGACTGTGTTTCCTTGGGCAAGAGACGTCACCTCTCTGGACTTCTTTCCTCATCTGTAAAATTAAGGATGAGAACCTATTCCATCTCATAGGGCTGTGGTAAAGGGGAAATGAGTCTACATAAGTGAAAGGTTCCTATAAACTAGAAAGTGCTGTCATCACTAGCCATATGCAAGTCCCTTCTCTGGAAGATAGGGATAGCTTCGCAGAGAAGTACAGCTACTCTATCCACTCTGAGGAAAATTCTTTTCAACATAAAGTCGGTTGATGACATTCTGAAGTAGAATGATGGAAATGGTGACATACTAGGTTTTCTAGCGTTGTATAACGAGCCATTCTTAGACTTAACGATGGCAGCGACTTGTTATCTCTCACCATTGAGGCTGTGGGATTGACTGGGAGGTTCATCTGCTGGTCTCCCTGAGGCTCACGGTTGCTGTCAGAATGCAGCCCTACTTGCCGATGGCCCCGCACGGCCTCTCTCCACATGGTCCTTCATCCTCGAGGAAGTCTGGGCTTCTTTCTATGATCATCTCAGAGCAGCAACAGGAGAATGGAGGCCGTCAGGCATTGGAGGCCAAGGCTCAGGAGTCACACAGTGTCTGCGTTCTTTTGGCCGAAGCCAGTCAGAAAGCCAGTGCAGATTGGAGAGACTGCAGAGAGGTGTCCAGGGTAGGAGAAATTTTCATGGCCATGTTGGTAATTGACCTACCACACATGCCTTTTAAAAAAATGTTTATTATTTATGTAATTTTCGGAGGCGGGGGGAGAGAGTGTGCACGAGTGGGGTCGGGGCAGAGAGAGAGGGAGCGAGAAAATCCCAAGCAAGCTCTGAGCTGATAGCACAGAGCCTGATGCGGGGCTCTATCTCACCAACCATGAGATCATGACCTGAGCTGAAATCAAGAGTCAGACGCTCAACCAACTGAGCCCCCCAGACATCCCTACCACCAATACTTTTATATGTCAACAGTCTATTTTTAAATTATTTCAGACTTACGTTAATACTGCCAGAACAGTACAGAGAACTCCCATACCTCCATTCACCCACATCCCCCAATTGTTCATATTTTACTGCATTTGTTCTTTTGCCCACTCTGATTACGTGCTAATAATCTTTAGTCATTTTTGGAATCTTCAAACATGATGTCCCCAGCACCCTTCAGCACTCCAGTACATATTTTTCCCAAATGAGATCTCACGTGTGTTTTCTCCAACACCACCAAGCAATTCTCCAATTCTCAATGGGCAGTAGCGTGTGTCCGTCCTACAATTTAACTCAATTCTGATACTAACTACTTGGAGATAGCCTCAGTCCCACAAGACTGCCCTCAATTCAGATATCAACTGTGAGTCCAGGTTGTTGCCTGTGATTCTGACTCACTGGCTGTATATCAGAGGTTCCTCTGACTCCTCTCTTCAGAGGGGGACCCTCCTCTTCTCATCAATCAATTTGCTAGAGTGGCTCACGGAACTTGGGAAACCAGTTTACTGACTAGATCACTGATTTATTACAAAGAATATTAAAGGATATGAATGAACAGCCACATGAAAACATTCATAGAGAGGTCTGGAAGGGTCCTAAACAGAGAAGCTTCTGTTGCTTTGGAGTTTGGGATGGTCCGCCCTCCTGACATGTGGCTGCATTCTGGTTCACCAACCTGGAAGCTTTCTGAACTCTGTCCTTTTGGGTTTTTATGGAGGCTTCATAACATAGACATGATTAATTAAATCATCAGTCATTGGTGATTGAAGTCAATCTCTAGCCGTTCTCCCCTCCCTGAGATCAGAGGTGGGGCTGAAAGTTACAACCCTCTGATCATCTGGATGGTTCCTCTGGCAACCACCCCTATCCTTTGGGGCTTTCCAAAGTCCCCTCATAAACCTAGGTGTGATTGAAAGGGGCTTGTTATGAATAACAGACCCCTTTATCACAATTGTCTTAGAAAATTCCAAAGGTTTTAGGAGCTCTGTGCCAGAAACCAGGATGGAGACCAAATATGTATTTCTTATTATAAATCACAACCCCACACAAGGATACTAACATGCATAAACACCAGATCAAGAAGTCAACATTTATATATCACTACTGACCAATTTACAGATTCTGCTCAAATTTCACCACTGTCTCAAGGATGTCAGTTTTTCCTTTTTGGTCCAGGATCCTATCCAGGAATACATATTGTCATGTTGTTCAGACTTCTTCAGTCTGAAGAACAGCCTCTCCCTGTCTTTCATTTCCTTGACAGTTTTGAGGGTACATACCTTCATTCTGTAGGAGGACCCTCAGCCTGGGTCCATCTAATGTTTGCTCACGACCAGACTCGGGCCATGCGCTGCAGAGAACATCTCAGAGACGTTGCTGTGCCCTTCCCAGTGCCTCATGCCAGGAGATATGACTAGTCCTATCGTTGGCCATGTTAACCATGACCACCTATTTATGTTGGTGTCTTCTTCTTCTTTGTAGTTGAATAGTATTTGGGTAGAGAGAGGTAGCCCAATATTATGCCAATATCTTGTTCTTCACCAGACCCCCATCAATTAATTAGCCTTGGTGTTCACTGATAACTCCCATTTGCCCCAGTCATCCCCACAGTGGCTGCCAAATGATGATTCTCCATTTCCATTAGTCCTTCCATACTTATTAGCTGACATTCTTCTGTAAAGAAGGGCTTTCTCTAAAGAAGGGCTTCCCCTACTCTGTTATTAATTTAATCATTTATTTTTTATCAGTTTGGACTCATTCCAGAGGGTTGTAACATATTAATCTTATTATTTTTGACAAATATTGTTTCTAGTTATTGAACTTGTTTCTAATTTGACTGGGGGAGGAGGAGCCCCTTCAAACTGGTTCCTTTTGACATGTCCTGTCATTAATTGAGCATTTGATTATTTTCTGGTACAAGATGACTCTCATCTCTCTCTCTCTCTCACACACACACACGTGCGTGTGAGCGTGCATGTGCACACACACACACACACACACACACAAACCTAACAAGGATTAACACCCACAAATGACATGCAAACGTTTGTGTGAGTGTACGTTTTTCTGGGGAGAGAGTCGATCCTGGCTTTCATCAGATTCTCAGAGAAGGTCCCCAACCTCTGAAAATTTAAAAACCATCACTAATACCTCAAGGAATTCCTAGCGATTTTTTCAGATCAGCCATTTTTTAGGTTTCTTATCATCAGGTAGCTTGGAGGGGCTTTAGCCCTCTTGCTACCTTAATTACTTCCATCCGAAAACAGTCTCCAGCTTATGGGAAATGCTCAGTGAATGTTAGTTGTTAAGACTGTGAGGGAGGATCCTCTGCTGGCAGTGGGGGGCTAGAACTTTCAGAGTCTGAGTCCTGAGTATCTTAGTGGAATTTCCAGTCCAACTGGTTGTAGAACTTAGTGAAGTAAAGATAATGAAAAAAAAAATGTTGCCACTTGGACCTCGAGGAGGCGGGTGTTACTTCCCACTGTGCCCCAAATAGAGGTTTCTCCAGTGTTATGAACTCAGCAACACAGCACTGGGACAGCCCTGGCATGCGAAGATGTCCCGTGGAATTATCCAGATGGTCCTGGCTGCTTCAGTGTCCTCCCTCCCAGTCCCCTAGGCTGTCAGTGGTTAGTTTCTTTCAGTTAAGATGGGAAAATACGTGTTCTTCCACACATCCCACACCCGAGACGATTTTGCTCTCTCTTTCCTGAAAGGCCAGAGCATGTGAGGTTTTATCTTCAATGAGTTGTGAATTGCTTGGTGGGGTTCGTTTCACTTTATCACACTTCACAGAATATTTACTGGAAGCTTCCTACAGGCAGGATTAGGCATTCTATTGCTGTCAAATGTAAGACAATGTGAGGTGTAAGAAAAGCTCTCAACCAAAAACGAGAGCCCTTCACTCTGGCCCCAGCCCCTCAGCAACTTGCTGTGCGAAGCTGGACAAATTAGTTGAGGTCTCTGAGCTTTGTTTCCTCATGTGTCACAGGCAGCTGGATTATGGGCTGTCACAGTCAGTATTATGTAACTCTACCTTATTTAGTTCCTGCAATAGTTGACTTTGCAAATGTTTATCTTGTTCCCATGTGTAAATGAAGAACACCATTTAAACTTGTTTCCTCTTTGAGAGAAGGGACCTCGTCTGCCTTTGTCTTCCGCTGGGTCCCCAGGACCCAGGACAGTACTCACACAGCGCAGACACAGTGAACCAGGGGGGCACAATCCTGTTTACATGGTGTTCACATTCTTCTGGGGAAGACAAAACAGAAGTACAAACTTCCAGTTATAAAATAAATAAGTCATGGGAGTAAGTACAGCATGGGGAATATAGTCAATAATACTGTAAGAACTTTTATGGTAACAGATGGTGACTACACTTACCGTGGTGAGCACTGCATGATGTATATGATTGTCAAACCAGCCACTATGTTGTATACCTGAAACATACTGTATGGTAAAAATACATTATAATAATTTTGTAAGGTGACAGATGCCAACTAGACTTATCGGGATCATTTTGTAACGTATAAAAATATTGAATCATTGATGTACACCTGATACTAACAGGTTCGTTCTTTCTTTTCCTTCCTTCCTTCCTTCTTTCTTTAAATTTACATCCAAGTTAGTTAGCATATAGTGCAATAATGATGTCAGGAGTAGAATCCAGTGATTCATTCTCTGCATATAACACCCAGTGCTCATCCGAACACATCTGCTTAATGCCCCTTGCCCATTTAGCCCATCCCCCCACCCCCAACCCCTCCAGCAACCCTGTTTGCTCTCTATATTTGTCTCTTATGTTTTGTCCCCCTCCCTGTTTTTATATTGTTTTTGCTTCCCTGCCCTTATGTTCATCTGTTTAGTATCTTAAATTCCACATATGAGAGAAGTCATGATATTTTTGTCTTTCCCTAATTTTGTTTAGCATAATACACTCTAGTTCCACCCATGTTGTTGCAAATGGCCAGATTTCATTCTTTTGGATTGCCTAGTAATACTCCATTGTGTGTATATATGTATACACGCACACACACATATATATACATACACACACACACACACACACACACACACATATATATGCTGTATATATGCCACATCTTCTTTATCCATTCATCTGTCAATGGGCATTTGGGCTCTTTCCATACTTAGACTACTGTCAATAATGCTGCTATAAACATTGGGGTGCATGTGCCCCTTCAAAATAGCACACCTGTATCCTTTGGATAAATTCCTAGTAGTGCTATTGCTGGGTCGTAGGGTAGTTCTATTTTTAATTTTTTGAGGAACCTCCATACTGTTTTCCAGAGTGGCTATGCCAGTTTGCATTCCCACCAACAGTGCAAGAGGGTTCCTCTTTCTCCACATCTTCACCAACATCTGTCGTTGTCTGAGTTGTTAATTTTAGCCATTCTGACAGGCGTGAAGTGGTATCTCATTGTAGTTTTGATTTGTACTAATAGGTTTTGTATGTCAATTATACCTCAATAATTTCTTTCAATTAAAGAAATAGAGGCATAAAGTAGTCAAAGAACATTCTTTATGTTTATTTATTTTGAGAGACAGAATGTGATCAGGGGAGGGAGACAGAAAGAGAGAGAAGGAGAGAGAGAATTCCAGGCAGGCCCCATGCTGTCAGCACAGAGCCTGATGTGGGGTTTGATCTCACAAACCATGAGATCATGACCTGAGTGGAAATCAAGAGTTGGGTGCTTAACTGACTGAGGCACCCATGAGTCACCAAAAAGTATTCTTTAGCTGAACCTACATTGAGCAAGTTAAGCTTCCTGGGGATTTTCAGTGGGTTTGTACGGACATGAAATCTTTGTTAAGGGCATAAGTCATGTGAGAATCACATAAGCGTTACTTTGAGGATCTTTGCAGCACACGCTCTTCCAAGTTTGGTAGGAGAGTATTTACTTTCTTAGGGCAAATGGCAATAAAATGAGAATAGTATGAAAAATGGGAATAATAGTATCTATTTCATAGAGTTGTTCTCAGGTGAAAGGGAGTAACTACATGTAAAAGTCTGTCACCAGTGCCTGGGACACAGCAAATGTTATGAAATGGTAGCAGTTGTTTTGCTATCAAAATAGTTACTTGCCCAAATATCCTATTGAAACTGGTTAGCGATTTGCTGGTCACTAAGTCCAACGACTCTCAGATTTCCGTTTCTCTGCAGCACCGAATGAGGTTAATTGAGAAACTTGCTCCCATTTCTGTGGCCACACTGTTTTATAATAGTCTATAGATCTGTTCCTGCTCAGTCCCTGCAGACTGAGCCTTGAGGGTAAGAACCAGGTCACCAGCCCCGGCAATCAGGACAGAGGCCGGCTCATTGTGGTTCTCAGGAATTGCCGAAGGACTGAGAGCACCACCAAGGCAGAGACAGTTCTGCTAGTCTTGTGTCCTGGCCTTGACTTCTCGTTCTCCTCTCCTCAGTAAGCAGAGCTGTACCCTAAGACTCACCTGCAGCCCTCTCATCTCCAACCTGGTTCTCCTGCAAACCTCGTTTTCTCTGAAATCCAATGATCTGTTTAGAGCCTCTCTTCTGAGCTCCTGTAATACAACTTCAGCTGTCGCCTTGATGTCCTGCAGTATCTTAAATTCAACAGGTCTAACTTCAAACTCACAGCCCTTAGGAAATCAATTTTTCCCAGCACTTCCTGGTTTCTGAGAGGGGGACCACCTGTGTTCAGTACCCCGGGCACAAAATCCTGGATTCACTGTGAACTTGTCTTTCTACACTTCCGTCGTCTTATTGCTGTATGAGCTAGGAATCTTTTGGTTGCAAGAAATTTCAACTCAAACTGGCTTAGGCTCTTACATAACTGGGAAATCCAAGGATATCTTGCTTCCACACACAGATGAGTCCAGGAGTTCCAGTCCAAAGTTACAGGGGCTCCTGCTTTTCTACCCCTCAGCTCTGCTTTCCTTTATGTGGGTCCCATTCTCAGGCAAGTTTGCTCCATGTGGCACGATGGCTGTCAGCAAGTCCGGGCTTCCATCACATCCTCCTAGCAACACCAGGGGAAAGAGAGCACCCTGTTGTCAGGTAATACAGAAACCCCACCCCGGATTAGCTTTTATTCTAACTGGATCATGTGCAAATTCCTCAGTTTCTGGGGCTGGGGGCTTGAGGTGGAGGAAGCGATGCTGAGTATCCAGGTCTGGGCCTAGCAGTGGAGTCAATTCATCCAAACCACATGAACAGAGACTGGGGGTGGAGTGGTTGTCTAAGAAACATATGGGTCTGTCACCAGGAACAAAGAGGACTTATGTGGGGGAGGATACCAGCTAAGGAGACACCTGCCACAGTCTGAGAGATGGCAGATGAGGATGAACAGGTAAGTGATGTGGGCACAGAAAACGAAGAGAAGCATCTTAAAGATATCCAGGAGTTAGAACTGACAAACTTGTATGAGGGTGAGAGGGAGGCAGGAATCCAAGATGACACTAATTTCTGGCTTAGGTGATCAGTAGGTGGTAATGTCTTTCCCCAGACCTGGAACATATTTTAAAGGAGGAAAAGTGATGACTGAGTTTACATGTTCAGTTTGAGGTTTATGAATCCTTAGGTAGAGATGTCCAGCAGATGTGGGCTGGAGATGAACGTGGGGTCACCAGCCATAGGTGATGGTAAGTCATGGAAATGGGTGAAAATGAGCCATGATGAATGTAATGTCCACAGTGAGAAGATGGCGAAGACCTAGCCCAGTGAAAACATTTTAAGGAGTGTGCCAAGAGTGGTTAACAGCCTCGAATACTACAGAAGGTATATAAAAACTAAATTGGTCCATCTAATTAGCAACTACAAAATAACTGGTGACTTTGGTGAGTAGTTGCATTCGAATGGTAATGGCACAAGCCAGGATTAAGCAGAATCAAGGATGGGATGGGAGCCGAGGAAGCACAGGCTTAGGGCAAAGGTATTCCTCTGAAGGAGCTTGGCTGTGATGGAAGATGGGCCAGAATATAATGTCTTTCCCCTAAAGCACGCGTTCTTTGTGGTTATCAATCAACACTTAAATTGCTTTTAGTAGCTTTTATTTTAAGCATATGCACATCTGTTCTACATTCTCAACTAGACCAAGTTCTTTTTTTCTTCCTTCCTCCCTCCAACTTTCTTTTTCTTTCTCTTTCTTTCCCTTCCTTCCTTCCTTTTCCTTCCTTCCTTCCTCTTTCTTTCCTCTCCGAGAGCGAGCACACATGCAAGTGGGGGGGACAGAGGGAGAGAGAGAAAATCTTAAGCAGGCTCCGTACTCAGTGCGGAGCCCAACATGGGGCTTGATCTTGTGACTGTGAGATCATGACCTGAGCCAAAATCAAGAGTCAAATGCTCAACCAGCTGAACCACCCAGACTCCTCTAGACTGTATGAACTTCATTAGGACTAAGAATGGTACTCTGCACAGTAAAAATACAATGCTTGTCAATTGATAAAACACGAATTTTGAACTGGAGCAAAGGGTATCCTTACATCAGTAACCTGTCTTGGTGCCAGACTACCCGGTTTTTCTTCCACTCTGGGAAAGAAACGTGCAGCAATTGAGGTGGGGCAAGTCCAGAAGACCTTCTAAAGCTGACACTCTAAAAGTGGGAACATGGTGCCACGGTGCTGGAGTCCCTGGAGGTGCTTGGTATTTTGAGGCTCCCTGTATTTTACGGACATGTGGACTATAAAACAAGGCAAAAGGAGAGGCCTGTTTCACACATTCATCCAGCAGAATAAAGCCTTTATAGTTCATCACAGAATCCTTAATGGTGGTCAGAATCTCTGACCTGCCTCAGCAAGGCCGAGCAATCCCATTTAAGAGATGTTTGTGAGTACTCCACATTAAAAGTTCCAGACTGGACTTGGCTGGTTCCAGTATTGAATAGGAAAAGCAGCACAAAATGGTTCCAGGAGCTAGTGTGACGTCAGGAAAACAGCGTAAACGATAGTCACAAGACCTTGTTCTCTCTGCCTCTGTCATTAGTTGGGTGCCCTTGGGCTAGCTGCTAGGCCTTTCTGAGGCCGTATTCTAATTTGTTATTAGGGGATAATACCTACATTGCCAACCTCATTAAACTTCAGTGAATGGCTCACATAATCATCCTTTCTTTCCTCATTAAGAACTAAAACTTTATATAAAAGCATTGGGTTAACTACAGAGCAGGAATGGTGATTTTTAACCTGTTAAGTACCTACTATATGCTTGGCACTTGGCTTATGCACTGCGTCTCTGTGAGGTACAACTGAAATCACCACTCACTTCTCTGGACATGAGACTCCTCTCCCATTAACACTCACTCCTCTCCCATTAACATTCTCCTCTCCTTGGATCACTGGTGTTTCACATAGCAGATACCAGTTTTAGAACAACAGCTTTTAAAGATCCAGATCTATTAAAACCACTTGGCAGTATTCCCGATGTGCCTGATTGGTGATTAATAGCATCTTCATAATCAGCAAATCCAGATGGCCACGGATCATGTTCTCTGGATCTAAAAATCCCACGTAGTCGAGCACTGGAGCAGATGCAAAAAGAATGATGGAAGTTAAGACGGAAGTACAGATGTGTGAGTTGTGTGCTGGAATTATAGGCACAGGGAGCGGCATGTGTCTCAGCAACACAGGTGAGGTCTGCAAGGAGCTTTCAGAAATAGGAGAGAGGAAAACTTTATCATGAACATGGGGAAAAAATACGCAGTCTCAAGCAGGAAAAACAGGAAAAGCTAAAAGAAAAAAAAACACTGTGCTTCGGTGGTTTTTGAAGGTTATATGAAATATAATTTGGAGATCAAAGTGGGATTTGCAAGATGAATTCAGTATTTAAACCTTCGTCTCTTTGCTGCCCCAGGAAAGTTGTAACATTAGAAAATTAGCGATTGTTCCTATTTTGCTTACATCCATGAAGTGGTTTTCCCAACCATATACTGACGACAGGGATGTACCAATATACATCACAACCAATGTGAGGTTTTGAGAATATTAGTTATAAACAGACTGACTTCAGAGGTCCTCAGTGAGGGACCAAGATGTGCAGTGCTAATGACTCCTCTCCATGCCTGAAGGAGCCACACGGTGCCTTATCAAAAGGGGTTCTGGCTGTGCGTGAGCACGGGACGGGCCTAGGGTATTTTTACTCAGGGCGAAACAGCTGGTAATGTCCGCTTCATTTGAACATTTATTTTTAAGTGGCTTTCTGCCTCAAATGGGAAAATAACATCTTTAGAACAAGGAAAACAGTATCTGTGTCTTTCTTTCTGAACTCAAAATATTAACCATTACCCCCTATGGTCATTAACAGGGCTAAGCTCACTGCAAATGCGGCAGACAAGAAAAGCTTATACAGCAGAAATGTCATCGCATAAAAGATTCTCTGTAGTTCTCCTACCTGTTCCTCCTCTTACTTCTCTGAAGAGTAACTTTCAAAGCATCTAATAAAACTCAACATACGTATTTAAGATGATGCACAGCATTTCTTGCAATGACATCAGTTTTGGGAGGTGATCTTGCTTTGAATTAGTTTCAAATGACATGTCACCAAGCAAGGCCTGGTTAGAGGGAGGGAGTCTACACTCCAACACTGTCTCACCTCTAGAGTCTAGCGCCTGCCGGAAGCCTGTTCCTCATGTTGAAGTGCCCTCCAGTGCTCACCAGTAACCTGCATCCTTGTCATCTGTGCACAACAGTGGCTAGGCCAGACTGAAGGCGTTAGTAACCTAGAATTACTGCATTAAGATTCCTAACTGCTTTATTTTCAAACTCTACCATCAAAATATTTAGATTACTGAGTGCTCAGAGTAAAGACATGCCGTGCTATTTCAGAACATCCATTTTTCAGAGGATGTCTACCTTCTCCAGCCTTCCAAATGGCAGCATGTACAAGATACTCTAGTGAGGGTTTTTTATTACAAGTTGAAGGATAAGTTTTAGGATACGATATTTTGGAGTGAGTTGCTGAAAGTAACCTGTGAGAAAAATGAGGGAACAGCAACGCTAACCCAAGTGAATCAAGCAAAAATACTACTTGTCCTAGGCTATAAACTACTAAGCACAAAATATAAACAACATATTGTAACTTTATTAGATTTTTCTATTTTACTGGCTGTTTGGACTCAACAAAGAAAGGCCTTAGTAACCTGTAACTTTAACACCTCAAGTGTCACAGTACAGAACACAAAATCTGATTGGGTGGCACAAGACCAGTCAACCTGTCACACGGCACCTACTGACATCGCAGCTGTGGTCATGTCATGTTTTTATAATAATTCAATCACAAATGTAAGACATTCGGTATTATGTGAGGGCTCTCTGCTGCTGCTGTGCAAGGCATCACCCAACAACAGTTTACTAGACAGGCCTAATTAATGACAGATACCAGCAGGTGCCACTGTGCAGGGAAGTCAAAACTCTGCCTCATATTTAGAATGAGAAAAGTAGCAAGTCTATGAAAAACTATGTCCTCTTTTGGGCTCCTATTCCTACACCTCCATACACACTCCCTGCTCAATGTGTCCCATTATCCATTCATCTAATATCCAGGTAGGACTCCGTGGGTACTTTCCAAGTGACAGCGGTGTTCGGGGTTTTGCTGGGTTCAGGGGAAGGGGGCAGATGTGTGGATAAATGGACAAACTGACAACAGGAGGAGGGCAAGGAAAACATTTCAAAACTCTTAGTTAATAGGATGCTCTTCACAACACCTCTCAGAATGTAAACAGAACTTGGTGTAAACAGGTTCATTCTGATGAATAAAGACTTACAGGACTGAGCCAGGCAGTATCTTGGCCTATCTGCACCCCTCAACAGATTTTCCTAAAACCTGGGGGACAATGAGGGAGGAAGTATATCCACCCTTTCCAAAGGAGGGCAGTGGGACTCCTCCCAGAAGGTAATGTTACAACACTGGCTCCTGAAAGCAGCAGCCGCCCGCCAGCTACTTAGCAACAGGCAGTTATAGCTGCACAATTTGGAACCCGTCAGGTCTCGAGTCTGGCGTCTGAGGAGCATTTCAGTCCACCTCCATTCCGTGAGAGGCAGTGGCGTTCGGCAGCTTCGGTCAGTGCTCTATCCTTTGATCACGGCAATTGGTCTCAGTTTAATGGCCTTCTTGCTGATCCCAGCATCATGGCAGGTGTTCACCACGTCGGTCACATTCTTGTAGGACTCAGGAGCCTGCAAGGGAGGAGTTAGACATCATCAAAGTCTATTAAAATGGAATCATTGAAAGCATTAAACTTCATGTGGGATTAAAGAAATGCACATTAAAGTAATACTGAGTATTCTTTTGTCTGTCAAATAAGGATTAAAATGATGAACGAGCTCAGTGTTGGTAAGGGTGATGGTAAGATAAACACTTCCATCCTGTTTTATATTTTTTCTGCAGTTCTCATAATTTCCCCATAGAACATATATTACTTGTATTACTAGGAAAAGCAGCAGTTGAATAAAACATATACACCAATACCCGACAGAGAAGACACGCACCAAACAATCCTGTTAGTGGTAATAATTATCTATGGATGGTAGTTACTGGCCATTTTGATTTTCTTTCTTTATGTATTTCTGCAGTTGTCAAAATTTCTGCAATGTACATACACTACCTTCACAATAAGGGAAAGTTCTGTTCAATGCATGTATATTACTGTCAGTGTATGTGCACACATTCATGTGCACACAATGTACACACACACTGTTATCTCTGACTTTCCAGCAAAACCACCACCCACCCCTCCCACCTGGTCACTGTCCTGCCACCATGAGAACCAATTTCCTTACACATACCCTTTCTTTCTGGTCATGTCAGCACAGACGCTCAGGCCTCCCGCTGACTCCCACAGGGCTCTGCACATAGCCCTTTCTAGCTCATGTCCCATTCCCTGCCAACTTCTAACTTCCCCACCACAGCCTCTGGAACTCCCTCCAGGGAGTCATGTGCAGAATCCTTTCCCTCTTCCCCTCTTCTCTGAACATTCCCTTTACCTTCCCATTCTTGCTGAAACACAGATCTCCCCTAGGGATATAACTTCCACCTCCAACTTTCTGAAGTAGTAGCTGTTTTCCCTCCTAAATGGGGTTCTATCATCAGGCTCAGACTTGTTGTTCTTGATTCTTTCCAGACCATTCGTGCTCCTTCCTCCCTAAGTACTCTCAGCTTTGAGTCTCACAGTCATAACATTTTTCTACCCTTTCTTGATGTAGTTCCCTGCTAGACTCTGAATCACTCCCTAGCATTACCTGAAGATTTCTTGATCCTGGCTCAGTGTCCCTCTCTCCTGCTAATAATTCCAAAGGATTTCAGTATCTAGGAAGAGGATCCTTTCAGTATCTTGGCCTCTTAGTTCCCTGAGTTTTGCTCCTTCAAGTTTATTTTTAGAGAGAGAGAGAGCGAGCGAGCGAGCACGCACAAGCAGGGAAGAGGCAGAGAGAGAGGGGGAGAGACAATCCTGCACTGTTAGCACGGAGCCCAACGTGGGGACTCAATCTCAGGAACCGTGAGATTATGACCTGAGCCAAAATCAAGAGTCAGATGCTTAACCAGCTGAGCAACCCAGGCGCTCCGAGTTTTGCTCCCTCAGTGCTTACCTTGGCCATTCACTCCCACCCAGGGCCATACCCCAGAACTTATCATTACCAGTGATCACAACTCCTCCATAATCTCAATTTCAAGCATGTCATGCTGGTGACGACAGCTAGGTTTCCAGCTCACTCCCCTCCTGTGCTTCATCTCCAACAAGACCTATAATCCTTTTGCAACACCCGTAACAACCTTGCTTCTCTCCCACTGCACCGTACTTGCAAACCTGGTTAAAGTTAGTTCAACATCTATTTCATGCCTGCACCTGCACGGCTGAATGTAGTTGAAAAACGCCCCATCACTGAATTTAGCTCAAGTAGGCGCCTGCTGCTGTCCTGGCAACCACCCAAAACTTCCCCAGGCTGATTACTATTTCTCTTAAATGGTCATCTCCTACCTTCTCCTGTAGCCTTACTCCTAGTTGCTGGTACTACTTTCTATACACTGAAAACAAGAGAAACAGCCAGAATAGAATCTCCACAAACTCTCACCATATCTTCCCTGACTACCTGCATCCTACCTTCTGTCCTTTCATTAATAATTCATTATCTGAGCTCTTAGCCAAACCAAGCCCAACCACCTGCACGTCCGATTCCATCTCCTCTCCTCTACCCAAGGACACTGCTCCAGTAATTCCCCCTGCTTTCCTGCATTATCAATTTCTCTTCTAGAATATTCTCATCAGGGTGCCAGACCCTGTTACTCTTCTGCTCAAAATTCTCCAATGTCTTCCCATCATCTCACTCAGGGTAAGAAGAGCAAAAGTCCTTCTGTAAAGGAAAAGGCAAGGACCCACATGATCTGGTGCCCCTGCCTCTCTGACCTCATCTCCCTCGCGGTGGCCTCCTTGCTATGTCTCGAACACCCAAGCATAACCTCGCCTTAGGGTTTCTGCACATGGCTGTTCTCTGTGCCTGGAAAGCTTGCCCCTAGATCCCCACATATACCCACACGGCCCAGCCCCTCATTGCCTTCAGGTCTTCACTCAAGTATCACCCTCTACACCCTACTTAAAACTGCACCCACTTCTGATTTTTCCCTATCCCCATCCCATTTGTACTTTATAGCACTTACTGTCATCCAACACACTACATCTTTTACTGTGTGCTGAGTTTCACAAGAGAGGGATTTGTTGGTTTTGTTCTCTGCAGCACCTAGAGCAGCACCTAACTATAGCAGATGTTTGTTTCCCGAGTCAATGAAAAAATCATATGCAAAACATGCAACTAAGGAAAATACCAACTGTTAATAGAGGTTATCTCTGGCTGGTGGAATTTTACATGGCTTGTTTTCTTCTTTGCATTTTCCAAAATCTCTTAATTAAACAGGTGTTATTCTTAAAATCAGAAAAAATTAATAGTTGTTAAAAAATAAGGCTTTGTAATACTCTGTGACTCAGCCTACTTTTAGGACTTCATTCTAATTATTAAAACAGCTGGAAAAAAGCTTCATGCATGAAAACACACATTACAACTTAATTTATAATAGCAAAATCTGGAAGTCAGTTAAATGTCAAATATGGGCAGAAACTCATGGTACTTAACTGGGAGACTATTTGGCAACCATCAATTATTTTAATGATCAAATTATTAATTTGATCATTAAAATAATTTAATTAATTAATGATTTGGCAATCATGAATAATTGTTTTATCTTTACAAGCAATACTACAGTAATGTGCTAAATTTAAAAAAGGACTACAAAATGTTTGTAAACTATGATTGTAATTAGTTTTAAAAAAAGCATTTAGGGAAAAAAAATGGCAGTCAGCATCCTAAAAAAGGAGGTAACAGTTGTGTTAGGGCACTGAGTTTCTGGATGACTACCTTTCTTTTAAACTTCAAAAAAAAAAAAAAAAGTTATGGGGCACCTGGGTGGCTCAGTCAGTTGAGCGTCTGACTTCAGCTCAGGTCATGATCTCGCAGTTTGCGAGTTCGAGCCCCATGTTGGGCTCTGTACTGACAGCTCAGAGCCTGGAGCCTGCTTCAGATTCTGTGTCTCCCCCTTTCTCTGCCCCTCCCATGTTCATGCTCTGTCTCTCAATAATAAATAAAAAAAGTTGGGGTGCCTGGGTGGCTCAGTTGGTTGAGCGTCCGGCCTTGGCTCAGATCATGATCTCACAGTCTGTGAGTTCAAGCCCCGCGTCGGGCTCTGTGCTGACAGCTTAGAGCCTAGATGGAGCCTGCTTCGGATTCTGTGTCTCCCTCTCTCTCTGCCCCTCCCCTGCTCATGCTTTGTCTCTCTCTGTCTCAAAAATAAATAAGAACATTAAAAAAAAAAAAAATAAATAAAGTTAAAAAATGTAAATGTTTAAAAAAAAGTTATGTTGTTTCTATTTCCAATATGTACATATCTGTACATAACACACATATAATTTAAATCTTGGCTCCCTTTTGAATCAAAACTATTTCCCTAAACATCTTACCCTTCCCTTTTCAAATGTGCTTTCAAATTTATTTTATTTATGTATTGTATGTATTTAGAGAGTGTGCACAAACATGGGAAGGGGGGAGGGAGGGAGAGAGACGGGGGGGGAGAGAGAGAGAGAGAAGGAGAGGGAGAGGGAGAGGGAGAGGGAGAGGGAGAGGGAGAGGGAGAGGGAGAGGGAGAGAGAACATTTTAAACAGGCGCCACGCCCAGCGTGGAGCCCAATGTGGGGCTTGATCTCATGACTGTGAGATCATGACCTGAGCCAAAGTCAAGAGTTGGATGCTTAACCAACTGAGCCACACAGGTGCCCAGCTTTCAAATTTAAGTATACAGCTGTGCAAAAGAAAAGTTAAAATGAGTCAGCTCAAACAATTTTTAAAGTTTAATATGTAGAAAGGTAAGAATCATTCTTATGTATTTGGCTTATAATTAATCTCCACACAAAAAACAAAGATACACTTTAACTGAGGTTATTTTTTTTTTAATTTTTTTTTTCAACGTTTATTTATTTTTGGGACAGAGAGAGGCAGAGCATGAACGGGGAAGGGGCAGAGAGAGAGGGAGACACAGAATCGGGAACAGGCTCCAGGCTCTGAGCCATCAGCCCAGAGCCCGACGCGGGGCTCGAACTCACGGACCGCGAGATCGTGACCTGGCTGAAGTCGGACGCCCAACCTACTGCGCCACCCAGGTGCCCCAACTGAGGTTATTTAAAAACAAACGTAATACAGCAATACTAAAAATTGTTCTGTGTAGTGGCATAAATCAGAGACAGTTTTATGCTGAATATTTATCAAAATTCACTTACCTCTTCCATAACCAGTTTGGGCGAGGCAACGCGGATTGCGATTCCCATATCTGCCAGTTTGTCCAAGACATCCTGGAAATCTAAATTACGTCGGGATTTTGCTCGGGATAATGCACGGCCCTGGATTGGGGACAGAATGAACTTCACTTTATAAATTCTGAGCTACAATTTATGTTCAATTCCAGCAATTATTTAAGCCCTTCGGATTATATGCCTTTTCCTTGACTTCTTTTTAAATTAAAAAAAAAAAAAAAAGAGTAAAAAAACAATCTTTTTCTGTATTCTCAACCTTATTAGGTGTCTTTTGTTACAAGTCTCATCATATTCTTCTGGAAAACAAATTTCCACCTATACAAAACATTCAGTATTTAAAGATTCAGTTTTGTGTTTCTAACTACTATTAATTATCAATTCAATATAAATACATTGATTTTAATATAAACAGTATGTCTATTATCACAAAAACTTTATGCTTTGTGATTTAAAACATTTTCTCAACATCAGCACTACTGACATTTTATTAAATGTTTATTTATTTTTGAGAGACTGAACATGAGCAGGAGGAGGGGCAGAGAGAGAGGGAGGCACAGAATCCGAAGCAGCCTCCATCTAGGCTCTAAGCTGTCAGCACAGAGCCCAAAGCAGGGCTCGAACCGTGAGATCATGACCTGAGCTGAAGGTGAATGGTTAACTGACGGAGCCACCGAGGCGCCCCAACACTACTGACATTTTGGACCAGATACTTCTTTGTGTAGAATGTTCAGCAGCATCCTTGGCCTGTATTAGATGCCAGCAGCAAAGCTACTCTCCCTCACTGTGACAATTAAAAAAGTGCTTCCAGGTGTTGCTAATGCATGGTGTGAGATGTGCTGGTTTTGATCACTGGGTTAAAATTAGGAATTGGGAGGCAGCTGGACATGAGAAAGGATCAGAGAAAAAGGAGGATTTAAATATTATTTGTGAAGGTCTGTCCTATAAAAGATACTTTAGTTTCCATTTTCTACTCCATCACCAGCTAAGCATTCTCATGGCTTAGAATAGGGGCTGGCAAACTGGTTTGTGGGCCAAATCTGGTCTACCACCCGTTTTTGTAAATAAAGTTTTATTGGAACACAGCAATTCCCATTTGTTTGTGTATTGTCTACGGCTACTGTTTCATTACAATGGCACAAGGGAATAGTTACTACAGAGACCCCATGGCCCAAAAGTCTAAAATACTTACCACCTGATGCTTTACAAAGTTTACCGACACCTGACTTAGAATGAAAGAGGCGATATGGTAAATAGGTGTGTATGCAGTCTATGCCTGGGCTGTGATTTGCAAATCCCCCAAATCTTGAGTGGACCTACCTAGTAAGGAGCAAATTATGCAAATGACTAGGTCCAGTGAATCACTGAGATAAGCTTTGATGTAAACTTGCATCAGTTAAAGTTATATCCGTTGTGCTGGTCTGACAATTTCTCAGTCTGGATTTTTATAGCCCTGCAGAGATGAGGAACAGTCCCTGGCGCTACAATGACTTCACTAAAGTAGAGACACTAGGTGACTTTAGTCAGTTCATTAGGTAGTGTATACTATGGGAATAAATTCAGGTAGAAAACAAGACAGACCCAAACTTCAACTTTGTTAATGCTCAAATACATTTACCTATCGAAATGCAAAAAGACGATTAAATGGAAGAGAGCATTTCTACCTAAGTTTCTGTTTTCCTTACCGCTCCATGACAAGTTGTTCCGAAGGTCTCAGTCATGCCCTGTTCAGTGCCAGTAAGAACGTAACTACAGGTGCCCATGGTGCCACCAATGAGCACTGGTTGTCCAGTGAGCTGAGGATACACAAATCAAATATAATTTAGAAAAGCATGAGCTTTTTATGCCTGAGATTTACACTTCCTCTCACATTGTAGGACTGTGGGAAAAACCTGGGCCTCTAAATACATTGTTTTCACAACTGTATTATGAAATTATTTTAATTCTTTGATAATCAAGAGAGAAGTGGAAGGGAGTGAAAATGTGAGGGCCAGGAAGGCAGCAGAAGACACACAATGTAAGAGCAAAGCCAAATCCAAACATTTGGGGAAGTGTTATTGGGAAGAACCATCCCAGGGAATGCACTTGCCCTTTTCAAGCTCTGGTTTTCTCATCTGTACAGTGGGAGCAGACCAAGGGCCCTTCTACCTCGATCACAGCCAGACAGCAAGAGAAGAAGAAAAAAAATTTTTTTCTTTTAATTTTAATCTTGCTTTCCAATCATTCAAAGGCCTTGAAAAGATCACCTTTATGGAGTAAAATAATGTCCATGCAGGACTT
The DNA here is from genome assembly GCF_018350175.1 of Felis catus. Classification (NCBI taxonomy): domain Eukaryota; kingdom Metazoa; phylum Chordata; class Mammalia; order Carnivora; family Felidae; genus Felis; species Felis catus. Next base: position 127,280,684 of record NC_058374.1, read on the forward strand.
TTTAGACAGTCCACTGCAAGCAGATGATAGGGGGAGTCACTGCTTCAGAGAAGACTGGAAATCACTGTTCTCATGGATGACAGATTTTCTTTTCACAACTGCTGCCTTTCTCCTTATTATTTTTTTTAAGTTTATTTATTTATTTAGAGAGAGAGGGAAGGGAGGGAGGGGGGTAGGGGAGAGGGAGGGAGGGGGGGAGAGAGAGAGAGAGAGAGAGAGAGAGAGAGAGAGAGAGAGAGAGAATGAATCCCAAGCAGGCTCCACACTGTCAGCACAGAGCTTGATGTGGGACTCGATCTCACAAACTGTGAGATTATGACCTGAGCCGAAGTTGGATGCCCAACTGACTGAGCACCCAGGCACCCCAGCCTTTCTGTTTAAATTCACCCATGTTTAGAGCCACCTAAATCATGCCCCCATGGCTTGAAACCACAAATGGCTTAGTACATACTTGGTAATCAACAGCAATAAGGGGATGGTGAGGAGGAAAAGCTCGGGTGGATCCCTTCCTGTGCACCAACAGTGTCCGTTCCTTTCCATCCACCACGTGCTGTTCGACTTTGGCAATATTGTGAGAAACATCATAGATCACATGTAGGTCCAAGTCATCAGGAGTTGTGTTGAAGACCTTGGCAAAAGCCTAAGGGGAAAAGCTTGAGTTAAAAGCAGCCAGAACCAGCTTTTTAGAACTCACCTAACTGATTTCAGCTCATCTGTTTCTGCCATCCAAGTAGTAACCAGGCCCGACCCTGCTTAGCTTCCGAGATCAGCTCATCTGTTTCTGAAGGGAGTGAGGGGTTTAAGAGCTCAAATACAGCAGTATTATTAATCTTCACATAAAAGACAAAAACCATGTTTTACACCACATCGCAAATTCCACTCTGTAAATTCCAATGCTGGTTGAAAAGCCGCTGGGCTACTCTTGATCCCACCCTCAGAACTTCTTCCTCAGCCTTCTAGTCTTCGTGGATGGCACTTCTATCCTCTCTGCTGCTCAAGGCAAACTCTAGGAACAATTCTGGCTCTCTTCTTCCCTCATTCCCCATGCCTGATTCCCTGCTGATTTGGTTTCAGGAGACACCAAGAGCCTGGACATTCCCAATATTTCCAATATTTGTTACATTTTGAAAACCAAATTCTATAAGCTCTGTTTTAAACTTCACCGTGAGTAACAGAAGAGCACTTCAACTGTACCTGACGGGTTAAGAAGGTCATGGAAGAGCGGTTGACCCAGGCATAGTTCCCAGCAGCTGCCATTCCCTTCAGGTAGTCCTGACCCTCTGGGGAAGCGATCCGAGCACAAGCCAATTGCCGGTCGTTGACTATGATCTTGTCTCTCTTCATGGCTTTTTCCATAGCAACCAGTGCATCTGGACAAGAGAGAAGCAAGTCTGAACCAGCCAGTTTTCCCTTTGTAATTCAGACTGCAGAAAAGCAGGCTATACTCAAGCCCCTTCTTTGAAAAGCAAAATGCAACTTTCCCTTTGAAGTATTTCTAAGTTCATCTTGGTCAAGACATACTTATTAGGCATCTTCTGTCAGAGCTGTGTGACAGAAGCTACGTGGGCTGCAAAGACAACACCTTCCCTCCAGGAACTTTTTAAGGGGAATGAGATGTGCGCTCAAACAGCAACAATATGATCTTAGTTATTCCTTTCTTGGCATGAGAATGTATGAATAGAAGCAGTAAAGTACACTTTATTACCATCATGGTTTTTAAAAATAATCTTTCAATGACTTAACAGAAAAGAGTTGGAGACAGGTTGCTAGAACTGCAGAAAAACCAAATTCATGACAAAGTGCTCAGAATACTCAGTAGAAAGTTCAGTATTACTAGTCAATGCTCCATATATTTGCTAGATTAAAGATTCTAATGGGTCAGTCTGGCCCAAATGATTAAATTCCCATAGGATGAAATGTGCATAGAAGGATGAACTATAACATGCAACTTAAGGTTAGTTATAATTTCCATGTGTCTACATACCTTTCCACATATTCATAAATCCTTTCACACACACTATCATCAGAGACTTTGCTGCTATTCCCCTGCCTCCTCTTTTGTCCATGAATGTCCTTTGTGCGTGATTGTCCAAACTGCAATAGTATGTGTTCACGCCACTCCCAAAATCTTTTTCCTATAGACTCTAGATCGACTCTTCTATAGCATTTTATCAACTACTATCTTTTCATTTTAATCAACGTGACATCTCTTTCTTGAGATAATTTGAGGGCAGGTCCTTGCCCATTTCCTCAGTGAATCCACTGTGATACTTAATCTTGCACTATAGGTACGTTAAGACATATTTGTATGTGTCATAAATGTATAAACACTTTACATATACTATTTCATTTAATCTTCAACATGACGTGAAATAGTAAAACCTACACAGTATGGTTTGAGAGCTTTCTCTCTTAAATCTCTATTTCCATAAACGCACGTTTGAGCACTAAGTCAAAACTCAGGTCCAGAATATACCTGTGGCTACTTGGTGGCCCAAGCCTCTGCTTCCGCTGTGGATCATCACACACACCTGTCCCTTATGGTCAATGCCCATTTTCTTAGCAGCGTACTCATTGAAAATCTCATCCACAACCTGGATTTCTGCATAGTGGTTTCCTGCTCCCAGGGTCCCCAACTGCAAAAGTAAGAATGATAAAATAGCTTCAATTCTGCTTTAAAAAAAAAAATCCATTTAAAAAGCAAATAGGTAAAAACAACCAGTAACAAAAAATAATCACAATGTTTTATATAACAAAGACATTTCTGAGCCTTAGAAATGCTTCATGCATTTAAAGCAATACACAGTAAAAAATATGGTACAGTAGTTCTTGAAGTTTACTGTATCATTATCTGCTTGAGATAGGCACATATAAAAAACTTCATAAACCAAAACTCAGACCATTAAAGGGTTCATAGGACACTTTAAACATCGTGGAGAGAAAGGTCAAATTTTGGGATGAACTCTGGTGAATGTGGACTCCTACACAAGGTCCAAATTCAGATGTTTTTTTGAAACATCAATGAGTTCACTGACACCTACCACTATCCACCACTGAAAGAATATGTTCCATAACTGGAATTAACAGATGTAGGGACCATGGAATAGAAGTGCTGGAAGAGTCTTTAGAGGGTGTCTAGTTTTAACTATTCCAATTTTCAGATAAGAAAACCGACCCAGAGAAGCAAAAGAGACTTGCCCACAGTCACAGCGAATTAGTGGCAAGCCATCCCATTAGCTGTAGATTTCAAACATGTGGTATATTCTGATCTCATGAACACCATAAATTGACAATGTGTGTCTTCTCACTTTAGGCTCCAGAAAATTCAGCCAAATCTGCAGATTGTCAAAGTATGTTCATATGCAATTTGGGCATACATTTTAAGCCTTATAATCATATCCCACTCTTCTCACATTCATTTCTAATTCAGCACACTTTGTTTTATTTTATGAACATCTGCGAGATCCTAATACCTTTCCAAAAGAGTAACAACAAAACATAAACAAGTTTGTGTTCTTTTTGATATACTATAAAAAAAAAAAAACCTGGGGATTATATTTGCCACATAGAAGACAACTTTTGCCCTCAACAAAAATATATGGTAAAAATGAGCATGTTGTTCTTCCGAAGTGTTACCTGAGGAAGGCCTCTTTTCTTAGCCCTTGCGGAGACCTTATTGGGATCGGCCTGCAACATCCTTCCGTACTCCTCACAGTGCTCCTTGTCTTCAGCCCAGGCGTAGCCTTCCCTCAGGGACCAGTCCACACCCATCTCCAAGGCCTCCTCCAAGTCTCTGAGCGAGTAATAAGGTCTGGTCATTTCACAGCCAAGGCAGAGCAAAAGCTACGATGACCGCATCTCAACAGGGTAGAGGAAAGCAGTCCCATTCACTATCTGTCACTTGCGTACCAGACACTGTGCTGGATGCAAAGTTTATGCTCTCAGCAATTCCAGTATTTTGAGGAAAGCACTTACATGAATAATTGCAACATAAAATGGTAAGTGTCGGGGCGCCTGGGTGGCTCAGTTGGTTGAGCATCCCACTTTGGCTCAGGTCATGATCTCACGGTTTGTGAGTTTGAGCCTCGCGTCGGGCTCTGTGCTGACAGCTCAGAGCCTGGAGCCTGCTTCGGATTCTGTGTCTGCCTCTCTCTCTGCCCCTAACCCACCTGCATTCTGTCTCTCTCTCAAAAATAAATAAACATTAAAAAAAAAAAATAGTAAGTGCCATACAAGAGATATTATAGTTTTATTATTTTTAAAAATTTTTAAGTTGTTTCTTGTTTGCTTGTTTTGTTTTTTGTTTAGAGTGTGTGCCAGCAGGATAGAGAGCTTGGGATTCTCCCTCTCCCTTTCTCTCTCAAGATAAATACACTCTAAAAAAAATTATTTATTTAAGAACGCTCACCCAACATGGGGCTCAAACTCATGACCCTGACTAAGCCAGCCAGGCACCCTTACTATGATCTCTTTAAACCTCAGTTTCCTTTCGTGTAAATTGGGAATAATACCAGGTTTACTATCTAGATGAAACGACAGGATATACGTACACTATAGCACAGCGCCTTCCATGTGGGAAGTGCTCAATAACTGTCAGTTGGTATTATTCTATTATAAATTCTGTATGTCAAAAGCTGTTCTAATGAACATCTGTTGACTAATGTCTCTAATATATGGGCAGGACCTCATGCTTAAAAGAACAATGCATTACCACTTCCTAAAAAGTGACTGAATAATCCCCATCTCCTCAGCGTCCTACATTAGATATGAATTCGAGGGTCATTGTGGTTATTTTCTTTCTCACTCTATTTATTGGAAAGTTGTCTTCTTACTTGGCATTCATGGGGATGACACCTTTTGATCCCACCCCAACAGGAATGTGGTCAAACATAGCCTGGGCAAGCTGCTCCTTCACTGGCTGGACATCGCTTTCATCTAAATTGGTTCTGAGCAAGCGGACACCGCAGTTGATGTCAAATCCGACACCACCTATAAAACAGAGAAAAGTCAGTCAAAGATCAGCAAAACCAGGTAGTTGAACAATGTTATCTGTGGTTTCTCACCAATAATACAGGGTGTGAAAGACAGCTATTCTTTCAAAGGTTAACTTAAAACATTTTTTTTTTAGTTTTTATTTTTGAGAGAGACAGAGTGCGAACAGAGGAGGACCGGAGAGAGAGGGAGACACAGAATCCAAAGCAGGATCCAGGCTCTGAGCAGTCAGCACAGAGCCCGACGCGGGGCTCAAACTCACAAACGCGAGATCATGACCTGAGCTGAAGTCAGACGCTTAACTCACTGAGTCACCCAGGTGCCCCAAGGTTAACTATTTTTTTAAGGAACCCACAAAGTAGGTAAAGTCTGATGGCATCAAGATGTTTAAAATGATGTACATACTACAGGTACTTGGTGGGCCAGGAAAGTGGTAATGAACAATGAGTGTCATCTAGGCTAGAGATTAAAATGGGAATTATGTGCTTCTCTTTTTCTGTGTATCATTCTTGTTGGGGGTTTATGAATTCTATTAGCTTTTTCAAAGGGCCAATACTTGGCCTTGTTCATCCTTTCTACTATATATCATTTCATTAATTTTGTTAATTATTGCCATCTTTCTATCTTTTCTGGGTTTGTTGTTCTTTAGCTTTTTGAGAGGGATGCTTAGATTACTGATATTTCAGCCTTTCTTCTTTTCTAATTTGTACATTTAGGACCATGTGTTTCTATCTACATTTGGCATTAATAATAACCCAGTTTTTAGACAGTATTTTTTATTAACATCAGTTACGATTATTTTGTAGTTCCCATTACGATCTTTTTGGGACCACATGGGTTATTTATTTATATTTTATTATTTATTTTTAGAAGTTTATTTATTTTGAGAGAGAGTAGAGGAGGAGCAGAGAGAAAGGGAGAGAACCCTAGGCAGGCTCTGTGCTGTCAGCACGGAGCCCGACGTAGGGCTCGAACTCACAAACTGTGAGATCATGACCTGAGCCAATACCAAGAGTTGGGCTCTTAACTGACTGAGCTGCCCAAGGTCTATCTATATTTTAGAGAGAGAGAGAGAGAGAGAGAGAGAGAGAGAGACAGACAGACAGACAATGCATGCCCATGAGGGGTGGGCAAAGGAGAGAATCTTAAACAGGTTCCACACTCAGCTCAGAGCCTGACACCAGGCTTGATCCCACAACTCTGGGATCACGATCTGAGCCAAAATCAAGAGTCAGACACTCAACCAACTGAGCCAGCCAGGCGCCCCTGACCTGTGGGTTATTTAAACACACATGCTTACTTCGTAAATATATGAGATTTCCCCCTAGTTTTTGTTGTTGTTAATGACTTCTAACTAAATTCCACTGTAATAGGTAATACCTTTGGTACCAGGAGTACTTAAGCGTGGCCCAGAAAAGCTTTAAGGTCTGTAAGAGTAACTATAATAATGCTGGGGCATCTAGGAGGCTCAGGTGGTTAAGCATCCAACTCATGATCTCAGCTCAGGTCTTGATCTCGCGTTCATGAGTTCAAGCCCCATACTGGGCTCCATGCCGGGCATAAAGCCTACCTACTTAAAAAAAATTAATGCTATGGGGCCCCTGGGTGGCTTGGTCAGTTAAGCGTCCGACTCGTGATTTAGGCTCAGGTCATCATCTCATGGTTCGTGAGTTTGAGCCTCTCATCAGGCTCCATGCTGACAGTGCGGAGCCTGCTTGGGATCCTCTCTCCCTCGCTCTCTGCCCCTCCCCCACTCACTCTGTCTCTGTCAAAATAAATAAACTTAAAAATAATGCTAACATATTATTTACATTTTAAACTTTTCTCTTCTGTGCAGTTTTCCAAAGGCTACGTGACAGATGATGGATAATGAAACACATACTTGTGTGTTACTGTTTTAAACATTTCTCAGTTTTAATTTCTGGTAAGGTAAATACTGATAAAAGCCTTTGAGAACAGCCCTCAATCATTTTTCAGAAGATAAAGGGGTCGAGTCCAAAAAGTTTGAGAACTGTTTGTTGTTAATTTCAATGCTTTAAAATTTGAGACCCGATTTACGGTTCAGCAGTGTGGCCAATTTTGTGAACATTCTGTGTGCACTTGGAAAAATGTGTATTCCACAGTTCTCGGATGCACTGTGACATGTGTGCACACACACCACACGTACATATTAGAGGTCAAGGCGTCAAGTTTGCTAACTGGATTGTTCAAATCTATATCTTTACTGACTGAAATCTGCCATTACCTCAGGAGAAAAACAGAGCTAAATGCAGTGCTCACATATCTGCACTTTTTCTCTGTCTTTGCCTCACAAATTCTTATTGTTTCAAAAGCTTTCCTACGCTTCCAATCAGATGTGTTTTTCTCTCTTATTTTGTTTTAAAAATTTTATTCAGCCTTTCTTGTTATTCTTGGCAGAGGATTGCTCTGAAACAAGCTTATCCACCATCGCAAAAGGCAGAACTCTCCAGATATAATTTAAACTTTCATTTCTTTTTCAGACTCTGAAAGCAAAGACATTATCTGGTGTGAAATATTTTCAGTGAAAGCACCCTACACCAGAAAATATATATACAACTAGACATCAATCATAATGATGACGATGAGGGCAAACACGTCCCAAACACTTCCTACGTACTTGGTACTGTGCTAAGTATCTTACACAGCTTAACTCATTCAATCCTCACGGTGATGCTACGTGGAAATAACACTGGCTCCAATTTTCCCAAGAGTTAACTGGGACACAAAGAAGACACATAATTTGCCAGTGAAGTGTTTCAGTTCGTTCTGTAGCCAATGTCTAAAAAGTGCCTGGCACAGAGGAGGAGCCCAAATAATTTTCAATAAATGTATGCTTTACTTGATGTTTTAATAGCTTCTGTGTGCTCACAATTAATTCCCTCAGTAAATGAGAAAACAAGAAAGGATAGAACATGATGAGACTGAGAGATGTCCATACTGTTCCAGAAGGGCTATGCTTCACGCCTGATGGCAGATGTGCACAGTGTGACCTTACCTGGGGATACCACTGCTTCGGGGTCATTCATATCGAAGGCTGCCATGTTCCCAATAGCAAACCCATAACCTGAGTGGACATCAGGAAGCCCAATAGATCGCTGAAAGAGAATTAGAAAATGAAATCCAGCTTTCTCAACCTGGCTCTCTGGTTGCCTGACAAGTCATATTAATTCTCAAATAGGTTATAGGCCAAAGTCTTCCCAAATCAAGATTTTGTTTTCAGGAAATCTTCTCTATTGGTGGAAAGAAGTGTAAAGTCTCCTAATCATAAAGCTAGCTATAGCAAAAAAACTCTTTTTAATAAACTCTGACCATTAACTGGGGTAACAGAAAGCAGAAAAGCCTCAATGTAACATGATATAGGATGGCCACATACTAACTTTAAGGTAGTATTACGTTTTTTTTTTTTTTTTAAGTTTATTTTGAAAGAGTGTGCAGGAGGGGAGGGGTAGGGGGTGGAAAGAGAATCCCAAGCAGGCTGTGCACCATCAGCACAGAGCCTGATGTAGGGCTTGAACTCATGAAGTGTGAGATCATGACCTGAACTGAAATCAAGAGTTGGACACTCAACCGACTGAGCCACCCAGGTGCCCCTAAGGTAGTGTTACATTTTAAAGATAATCTTTAGACACGGACAAATTGTGGTCATGTCAGGCTAAATGAAGGGAAATAATCTGATTTATACAGATCCTTAGTGCTTAAGCAATCACAGGAAAATATAATCCATCTGATGGTAGGCATACTGTATACTGTCTATATCTGGGGCCTGGAAATGGCCCTGATCCAGGAAGAATGCAGGTCAAACATGGTCAGGACATATGGAGACACCTAGACACTTAAAAAACGCACAAGCCAAGTGCCAGCACAGTAAATGGTATAAAGGCCTCAAAAAAAGTCTGTTGTAAGGATTTAATATCTTCTTCTGATGGTAGAATCTGAATGTCACACTGTGGAGGGGGCCCCACTTGGAGCTCCACCGGGCCTCCCTGTTACTGCCAACACCCTCCTTTTCCAGTCATGTCTACAACAGCTACATTGTCCTTTTTTCTGCTCCACAGTCCTAACCCTTAAACTTCGGTCCATTCTTTCTCCAGTCATCCTCTCGAATGGGGCCAGAGTGAAACTTTCAATGTTGGTACACTGATCCAGGAATAATGAGGGACTGTGACAAAGAAACAAGAAAACAACACTATTTCAAAGGTTTTTGAATGCTTACAGATTCTAGCAAAAGGGAACCGAAACTGAGATGTTACCCAGACTTAATTACTTAAGTCCCACGGTTATTTCTACATGTTTGAAAGTCACTGTCTAAATGACACCACTATCAGTTATATGTGGCCAGTCATCCACTCAGCAAGTTTTTAGACGAAGAGAAATATAAATGATTAAAACTCTGAACATGGACTCACATGAACAATCCCAGGCAGGGCTGCCACATTGCCAATTTGTTTCATGGCTGGCAGGAAGCCACCAACACCTGAAGACAAAAATTCAATATTAGAAAGGAGACACGGTTGATTTTTAGCATTCAGGATATTCATGTTTCTAGCTTGCATGAAATGAAGGGTAGTGGTTAGGACTACCAGAACAACACAACATGAAAGGATGTTTGAGATGAAGGGGGAAGGCAGCACACACGAAGGAAGGTAGTGAGGTCAATCACAGGGATTAGAAACATGGCGTCAGTGTTCTGTGCATACCACGAGAAGGGTACTTGCAAACACTGTACTGGGAAATGTAAAACAACTATTAAATTTTATGTTGCCCATGTAAAAAAAATGTATTCTTTCAACAGTTTATATTATTTACCAAAAAAAAAAAAAAAAAAAAAATCAACACTGGATTTACTGTAAGAGACAAAGAAGGGCAATATGGACAAGCTGGGAAAACACTGGATTGAGAGGCAGGGGATAGGGGGCTCTAGGCCCAGCTCTGTCACTTGGTTGCTGTGTCACTGTAGGCAAGTCAGGATGTCCTGGTGGGGAGAGGAGTGGGATTTAGTTTGTCGAGCTGAAAATAAAAGGGTTAAAACTAGGTTCCATTTTTGTATCATCACCATTAGAGCGTTATATTAGAGCTTTATACATTTATCTGTAAACATTACTGCAGTTCTGCAAGATAAATGTAATAAAATTCTCTTTTATAGATGAGATTAGCTGAAGTTCAGTGAGGCTACTCAGTGTACTGGTTAAGAATATGGACTTTGGAATCAGATACTCTTGGCTTTGAGTTCTGGCTCTGTTACCAAGAAGCTCTGCAATCCTGGACAAATTGAAACTACTTAATGTCACTGAGCCTTGACTTACGCATGTGTAAAATGGAGATAACATCTTCCTCTTAAAGTGACTCTAAGAATTACATGAGATCATCTATATACAGTGCCTGGCACACAGTAAGTGCACAATAAATGATAGCTTTTATTGCCCAAGGTTAGCTGAGAAACCAACCAGGTCCACCCAAGCTCCAAATAGTTTCTAGAAAGCCAGGTGGCTAACAATGTGATCACAAATAAGTAACAGGTTTTGGTCTCATTTAAGTCTTGATCATCAGCTACAATACTTTTGTATTTTAAATTATCACTGAGTTACTATTTTCAGACCACAGAGAAGACACTATTTATGTGGCCACACGTAAAACTCTAATGTACTTACCACCACCTCGACAGGCATTTCTTAATTCCTCAAACATTAATTTTTCCAGAGCATCATTCACATAGAAAACTCCTTCAACCTGGTACCAAAGAAAAGGAAAAACTATGTCTGAGCACATGCCCAGTGTCTAGGCAATGGATAGAATATAAATACTGTATATAATACTTACTTTGCTTTATTCTTTATAAAACACTTTCTCATTACCTTAAGCAAGCAGAAAACTTCCAAAGACTACAAGATGTTCCTATCTTTAAATATATTTTAATGTTGCAACGTTCACAAATTATTTTGTTTTTCTCCTACTCTCGAAGCCATATTTTAGAATTCAACAGGTAGGAGCGCCTGGGTGGCTGAGTTGGTTGAATTCCTCTCAGGTCATGATTTCACAGTTCGTGAGGGGCACAGGGTACGTGAGTTTGAGCCCTGCATCGGGCTCTCTGCTGTCAGCACAGAGCACGCTTCAGATCCTCCCTCTCTTGCTGCCCCTCTCCTGCTCGCTCTCTCTCAAAAATAAATGTTAAAAAAAAATTCAACAGGTAAAATATTTTTTGCATGTGTGATAAAGCACAGTCTTCCAACTATGCTCTAAGGTCAAAAGTCCTACTGCTCTTGTGCTTCTAAAAATCAGTGGGTCTTGATAAATAGATGAATTAAAAAAAAAAAACCCAAAAGATTCTAAACATAAAAATGCAGTCATCTGACCTTAGTGTACTTTGCTCGTGCTTAAGACAATAGCACATTACACTTTATTGTGTCCTATGCTGATCTACAGATCTATACTTAGATAAACAGCAAAAATTTAACATGTAGCTATGCAGCTGTGTGTTTAGTTCTATAATCTATATAGTTAGTTTCAACAGGATAAAAAAGCTTGATAATAGAACATAAAAAGGCAATGGGGGACATAATTATGTAACACCAAAGGCCAGAACATTTTTATCAAAGATCAAATATTATGAAGGAGCTGCCCACTAATGGATAATGGATAAAGACTTAACACTTACTCATCTGGACAAATCTCTTTCTTTTATAAGAGGATTTCTCCATGAATAACACTACTAGTTGAAGGAAAATGTCTCCAGTACAATTTTCTAAGTGCCACATTTATTTTTATACACATATATCTTAATGGCTATTTATTTTTGAGAGACAGAGAGTGTGTGTGTGCATGTGCATAAGCCGGAGAGGGTCAGAGAGATCCCAATCCTCTGCTGTCAGCGCGGAGCCCGATGTAGGGCTCGAACTCATGAACTGTGAGCTCATGACCTGTGATGAAATTAAGAGTCGGACTCTTAACTGACTGAGCCACCCAGGTGCCCCATAAGGGCCACATTTATTAATTCACCAAACATTTACCGAGGACTCATGCTTCAGGCACTGTACTGGGCCACTAGGGGAGAAACAAAGAATATGAAAGATCCCATTTTTGAGGAATTTCCAGTCCAGGATGCAGCCCAGACTAGAAAATTAAGAGTACCACGAGGCAACTGCCATGACAGGTGCGTCCCATGGGAGAAACTGATGCAGAAGTGGTTCAGCAGCCTAGGGAGCCCGCGGAGGTTTCACGGGTGTTCACTGTTTGAACTAGCGTTCAAAGAACAGAGACATGACCTGAGCTTAGGAGACACTTAGGAGACAAAGGAGGCACAAAGATGACACAGGTGGGAGGGGGGTGTTTTAGGGAAGAGGATTTTTAGTGCAGCCCAGGGGTCTCAAGGGAGGAACGGAGATTAAGGAGGATGGGGCAATTTCTGTGAAGTCACTAATCTCAATGAGAATGGGAATACAATTCAGGGTTAGCAGAATCTGTATCTTTTTAGGAGCAGTATATGGAGATTTCAACTCACCCCTCTTAGGTGAGAAGTGGTGGTGAAGTGTTTGTTGTACAAATAGTTAAACCACAAGTGCCTAGCAAAATGAGACTTGCTCCTGGGCAGAATCAGCAGCCGCGTGTGTATCACAGGTCAAGCCAGAACCACTACCAGACACGGACAGTGTGTTACCATGATCATGCCATGGTTAGTTCCTATTCCTTCTTTCAGGGAACCAGATTCCATCAACAGGAACTGGCTAAATGGAAAACAGCAAAAAAAGAATCTTAGGACCGGAGTTTTTTTTTCTCTCCTCTCCGCGTCAGGCTAGGTGCTTTGCTCAATGGGGGACACTCAGGAAGTTTTGATGTTGAGTAAAAGAGTGAAATGGCTATCAGGAACTTTTACCAAATCACAAACCTTCAATACACTTACAAGGCACCTTAAGGGATTTCAGAAGCTATTTAATAACATATGCACCAAAACCTTACAAATGCCTTTTTTCCTTCACTTTAATGGAAGATAATACACACAAATGGCAATGAAGCCCGAGAAATACAGTTGAGCCCGGGCTTTCACACTCCCTGGGACTGGGTCCCCAAGTCTCCGTCGGGAATACATCACTCCGCCAGAGGAAAGCGAAATAAAATGGGTATCGAGTCCTGGCTGGGCTTCTTGCTGGGGGGGGGGGGGGGGGGGGGGGGGATGGGGGTAGAGGAAGCCGTGTCACCACCCGATCCTTAGCGAGGTGATTATTAAAAACAGGCTACCCTGACCTGTGAACTTAAACTGTTGTGAGACACAAAAACGTCTCATTAAAAACCCACACAGAACAGTGAAGGCTAACAACTTGCTTCAGCGTTCTGTAAACGTCACCCAGATGACCAGCATGACTCAGGAACGGAGTTCGTGTCCCAGCAACTCCACCCCGGACCGGCTGTGCCACCGGGTAAAAAAAAAAAAAAACCCACTAACGTCTCTGAAGCTCGGGAGTGTAACATCTTACGGGGCGTTTTTGAGACTTCTGTGTCCAAGCGCTTCGCAAGCGCCGATTTCGTGTTCACGTACGTTTCCCAGACGCGCTCCGCTAGGCTGGTCCTCGTGGCCTAGGGACCGTTCCGGCCGGGAGGTGGGGCCGGCCGGAGGGTGGGGGTGGGGACAGTCGGAACACTGCCGGGGGGCAGGGGCGGCCCGGGCGCTAGCTAGGGGTAGGGAGAGCGACGGGGAGGCCGGGCCGGGTGGGCAGGAAGGCGCCGCGGGCCCCCAGGCGAGAAGGCCCCGCCACCCCACCGGCTCCTGCTTCTCCGCCTCACCTGCATGTTGGGCACGAAGCCCTTCTTGATTCTCCAGCAGTTTTTATTGATCTTTTCCAAGAACTGCAGCTCATCATTATAGCTGCGACTCATGGCGGCGGCAACGGTGGCGAAAACTCCCGGCTCCGCTTTGAAGAACTACTGCCGCGCTGTCCCGCAGCCCGAAGTACCACCTTCGCGCAATCAACGCGCAGGCGCGGCCGGCTCCGCCGCAGGACTGGCGACGGCAAGCGCCGAGGCTCGAAACTCGTGGGAACAATCGCTTTCCTCGCGTAAAATTAGACTGCCCTCTAGTGCTTACCTTTTCGGATATTTACTTGTCCTCTTCCAGGTTTAAAGCTCATCTAAATGCAGTCGTTTTAAGTGAGATCTAGTCATCCTTCGTTTTGGAAGTGCTTGTCTGGATCGGGCCCACCTGCTGTAGTGAATATCTACCTGGGGTTTACATTCCCAGCAGAGAGGGGAAGAAGATATCTAGACACGAGAAACATGTCTTGGGGCTCCTGGGTGGCTCAGTTGGTTAAATGTCCGACTTCAGCTCAAGTCGTGATCTCACGGTTCGTGAGTTCGAGCCCCGCGTCGGGCTCTGTGCTGACAGCTCAGAGCCTGGAGCCTGCTTCAGATTCTGTGTCTCCCCCTCTCTCTGCTCCTCCCTGCTCACACTCTGTCTCTCTCTCTCTCACACATAAATAAATGAACATTAAAAAAAAAAAAAAGAAACATGTTTCTCTATATCTAGAGACTTGTAATGTTTCAATGAATTTATGGATGCAAATGAAGTAACTTTTCTGTCGGAAACGCACATTCCAAAGAAAGAAAGTGACAGTTTATCATTTATTCCACCAAACACTGATGAGGGTGGTAACTGTGGCCAATGTGCAGGACAAAGATGAGTAAATCCAAGCCCCTGTGGACAGCCAGGCTTCCCTTCTGGGACCACTAGGGACCCTATGCTCATGCTCTTTTATACGCGTGTCACTTGCTTGCAGTAGTAAGTGATCTTTACATGATTATGGCTTCTAGTCCTACCTCACGTAAATAGCAGTGACTTTGGAATCAGTAAGACTTGGATTCAATTTCTACCTCTGCCACTTACCAGCCTTGTGTGATTCATTTCTCTTCACCTTTGTTTCCTCATCTGTAAAATGGGACCACAATTCTTGAGAGTGTCTGTGAAATGAGTGACACTCGTGGAGTAACCAGCACGGGGCGTGGTAGTCACTCCAGGAAAGGGCTCTCTTCCACACCTCGGCTGGACTATCAGAGCCACAAAGGCGAAGTTTGCGGCTTCTGTTCATTTCTTAAGTTATCCATATGGGTTCTCCTTTCCTCCTTTTCTGCCTCAGTTTCACCCGATGATTAGGTCTCTAACAATTTAATATCATCAACTACCAATGATCTAAGTTTGGTACTCTGCACTGTCATTTCATTCAATGTGGCAGGAAAAACAGCCTAAAACTTAAACTTCCAGAGTCTCCTATGACCACTGTTTCTCACCAGAAACATCTAAGAGGCAAAGTATTCCATTTTATTTATTTTTATTAATTTTTTTTAGGTTTATTAATTTTGAGAGAGAGAAAAAAAGCAAGTGTGTGCGGGCAGAGAGAGAGGGAGAGAAAATCCTGAGCAGGCTCTGCATGATCAGCACAGAGCCTGACAAGGGGCTTGAACTCACAAACTGTAAGATCATGACCTGAGCTGAAATTGAGTCAGATGCTTAGTGGACTGAACCCCCCAGGCCCCCTAAAGTATTCCCTTTTCAAACCTTGAAATCTGCACAATCTCACTTTTCATCAACTTAAGGATGCTAATTCTCTCATCTTTGTCTTATTTTATTTAAAAAAAAAAATCCAAGGCAGGGAATTTTTCCAAAAAAAAGACAAGGTTGACATTGATAGAAAACAAGTTTAATTAAAAACAGAGGACAGTAGCAGTAAATATAAAACATAAAATCCAATATGCGGGGAAGTGTGGGAAACCCTGGGTTGCTGAAAGAGCTCAAGGGAGATGTCACGCAAATTAGAGTTTCTCAGGCACCTCCTCAGAAGCGCAGGCCTAGCTCTTGGCCCCAGCACCTTATTAACACAGGAGCACACAAATGTGCATTCAAACATGAACACGCATCCAAACACCCATCCCTCCATACACGTGGAGACACACACCCTGATTTAGCTCTTTAACCCAGTTTGCCTCCCTCTTCCCTGAGGGTTTGAGAAAGAAAACTGTCAGCCTAAGCATTTCACTAGGGCTTACAACCCAGTGTGTACTGTCTGCCCCTTCCGGGTTTACAGTAGCTGTGGGACTAAGGGCCATCTACTTCCTGGAGTGGACTCCCAACAGGCAATCAAGCAGCTGGCTTCCCCCTCCACTGTCCATTTATGAAGTTCAGACCTTCCCAACCATGGAAACTTGGCTGCTGCTTTAAGGATGTTTCATACTTCAGGTCAGTGGAAATCAAAAGGAAACCCTGAAAAGGATGCAAGGGTGAAGACAATGTCACACTCTGTGGACCCGCAGCCATGGGCTATCTGAGTTTGCTGAGGAGTGAGGGAGAGATGGTCTCTTTATTCGGTCCTTCTGGGTCAAACCCACCCCGCCCCCATCCCCTTGTGAGTGCCTCAGACATAGGAGCAGGCCACTTGGGATAGCTGTCACCTTATGAGACTTAAGCGACTATAAAGGAGAGGTGGGGAGGGAAGGGGGTGGGCAATAGTGTACAGGATTGGAAAATCCCATCAGAATCTTACTTCCACCCCCGTCCCCCCCCAGAAGTGTCAAAATGGAAGAAAAAAGCGTTCTGAAGCTTGTTTATCACAATTAATGAAGAAATAGCTCACAACAGATCCTGAACCTACAGGAGGGTCTTTGGTTCAGGCAAAAGTTCAATGAGAGAATAAATGAAACAGACACACCACAGTGTAGCGTCTCGTACTGTGGTGTGAATAGGTCTGGCTGTGAAAGGAAATCAGACTCGGGTTGATTTTTCAACTCAAGTTTAAATGCTTTTCATAGTTGACTGCAAACTTTAAGAGCTAAATGTTTTGTCTGTAAAATGTGGGCTGGAAACACACGAAGCAGAACAAAGTAGCGTAAAACAGAGGAAGCAAATTAGGAAGAGGCTTATTCTAGTATGAAAGAAATTGGGCAGTTAGGAGAATATTCACATTCTTACCTCAAAAACTTCAATATCTGAATTGACAAAGGAGATTTTGTGTGGGTTGGGCAGCGGAAATCCTTGCTGCAATTTTGCTAAAATATAGAACAAGGTGTAAGATAACTAGGCACAGACACAGCAGTTTTAGCAAACTTTTTAGTAAAGGACAAATAAGCAGCTTTTAAATAATATATATTTTCCTTCTTCCTGATTTCTGTGTTTTCATTCTTTGTCCCTAGCATTTTCCTAGATGAATGCTTACTTAATTAATGAAGTGCTTAATAAAAATGCACATGCAATTATGTATATTTGGATGGCAGAAAAATGCTGGCAACTTGTCCAGTTTATATTTTGAAAATTCCGTAATTTGTAGGTCTGAGAACATTTTGGTCTCTGATACAAAGTGTATTTTATTAAAAAAAATTTTTTTTTTAAACGTTTATTTATTTTTGAGACAGAGAGAGACAGAGCATGAACGGGGGAGGGTCACAGAGAGAGGGAGACACAGAATCTGAAACAGGCTCCAGGCTCTGAGCAGTCAGCACAGAGCCCGACGCAGGGCTTGAACCCACGGACCGTGAGATCATGACCTGAGCCGAAGTCGGACGCTTAACCGACCGAGCCACCCAGGCGCCCCTACAAAGTGTATTTTAACCAAGACAAACTCAAGATGTCGCAGTTTGTGAATGGTTGCATACAGGGAGAGGGACTAGGATTGTCCTTCATTAAAACTGTCTATCCAGATGGTGGTCTGTGTATAAAACCACAGAGATGCCCTCTAGGGAGAATAGTCTCATTTCTGCCTGACCTGAAGGAGATTCTTTACTGCCTCAGGAGGGCAGTTTCAATCTCTTTAACTCAACCAGAGTTTGACTGTTCTTGCTGAGTTCCGCAGGTAGTGCTGTTAATAAGGCTTGGACTGGAATAACTAATTTTCAATCACATCATTGATGGTACAAACTGTAAATTCTGGCATTGGCCTGGATTTACAAACTAACGTGCTACAAGTACAGGCCTTGGGGTGGAAAGTCCCAAACAATCCCCAATGTTTGATTACCTCAAAGTCACATGTTCCCCAGAATGTCTTACCGTTGGCCAGTGGGAGGATACCAAAGTGGAGAATGGAGGACAGAATATTCTCAAACCTCAAGACCTAAAATGAAAGGGGATACTAAATCAGTTGCCAAATCCTGGCATTTTGAAAGTACCATGCGTGGTCTGGATGTGCACTTCCCCAGAGCTTATCACGACAGAGGGCGATAGTTACAATCTCCCCATAGAGACAGTCTCCCTTTCCAGACACTGAACACTATTTTGCAGGAAAGCATATTAAACAGTTTCCCAATCTTTTTTCCTCCTTGAGGATGGACATTTCTGCTCTTTGGGTATGCTAGATCATGGTGACAACAAATGTAGAGGGACCACACGGTGGCAGCAAACATGGCAATTAAGATATTTACCAAGTAAGACCATCTAAACAATTGATAAATATCCCAATTAGTAAGTAGTCTGCCCTAATTGAGGTCCGTTGCATTATGTTATGCTCTATATTTAACAGTCTCACCAGAACATCCAGTTTATCTTGAGTAAACTATGGTAGTAAATCTTAGCAGAGTGTCAGCTCCTGGGAAGGTTCAGGTATTAAAAATAAATGGACATGATGAACATCGGTTCACTCAATGAATATATTTTGAACATCCTACATGCTTAAGCAAGCTATGCAGCCTAGCAAGGAGGGCTCTGAGGCTGCCTTCCTAGGTTTACCTCTTGTTTTTACCACTTAGGTCATGTTGGGAAAGTCTTTAACCTCTTTATGTCTTGGTTTCCTCAAGTGTAAAATAAAGATAAACAGCACGAATGTCACAGGGTTGGTCTCATGTTTAAACAAGTTAATATTATGTAAAATGTCCAGTATTAACCACTGTCATTTGTTTCAGAAATGTCATTGTTAGCATTCTCTGTTGTTGATCCTAAGCAGTTTTTTGGGGGGTCTTCCTAGAAGACTTGGGACTCATTTGCCTTCTCTAGGCTCAGGAAATATTTATGAGAAAGTCAGCTATACTTTCTCATGGACTATAGTTTGTCTTCTACCAAAGAGCTATGCCACGGAGGTGCTAACCCACAGTGCATGAGACAATCTTGGTATTTTAAATTTCAATGTCTGGCATGAAAGATGTTATTTCCAGCACTGTTGCCACTGGCTCCTCATGTTCCCAACCTGAAAATCAGGATGCTCCTATAAAATTAAACAAACAAACAAACAAACAAACAAACAAACAAACATCTTGTTTGGTCTCCTGGACAAATTCTCTGGTTTCTTCGCTATTTTCCGCAGTTCTATTTCTCTTAGTGGCTGCTTCTGGTGAACATGGTAATAAATTCAGTACTTACTGTGTCCCAGGACTGCCCTGTGGGAGCTTAAGTGACCTGGCCAAGGCCACAGAGCCAATAAGTGGGAGTTCACTCTAGCAGTTTGGTCTCAGAGTCTGTATGGGTAACCGTTATGCTATACTGCCCCTTGACACAGAGGTGGTAATAGCTGAAATGAATTTTTGTAAAAACAATGGCCATCATTTATTTAATACCTGCCATGTGTTCAACGTGCTAAATAAATTTCGTATATAATCCCAGCTAATTGTCCCAACAAACCCAATGCTGTGATCACCACCTCCATGTTTACTTGCACCACCGATTCTCTTGCCCTGACTTGTCTTTCTCTATAATATTTTTCAGCACATACAATATAAATTTGCTTGTTGTCTCACCCTACCCCTGTCTCACTTACATATACACACGCATACTCACTCACTCACTCACTCACTCACTCACTCACTCACTCACACACATACATTCTAGAATAGGACTGCCCATCATTGGCAGTATTGACACTTTGGGAAGGATTATCCTCTGCTGTGGGGGTTGTCCTGTGCACTGTGGGATGTTAAGCAGCATCCTTGGCCTCTACTCACTAAGTGCTTATAACACCCCTCAGATTGTGACAACCAAAAAATGTCTTCAGACATCGCCAAATGTCCCCAGGGCGGGGGAGGCAAAACTGGACTTAGGTGAGAACCACTGCTCTGGATTATGTGTACCATGAGCACAGGGACATCAATTAGTGATCTGGATGATCTCCCGTTAGTTTGGGGAGGGGCTTGTTTCCATGAGATAATACTCTTCCAATCAGGAGGTCACCAGGCTGGGGCCCCCAAAAAGGTATCTGCATGACCAGCCTTGATACGATTTTAGGAGATGGCTAGAAAGGCTTCAAAGAGCAAACTTAATCATGGCCTAAGAATTTACAGATAGCCTCATCTTTGGGAGTTTGGATCTTATATTTAATTCTTAAAGATTCTTTATCCACACAATGAAATATCCCTGAAAATGCCTGTTTTTTTTTTTTCTCCCAACATTACATAGGTCTTAGTTTTAAAAAAGTTATTTTAAGTCTTTCTGAATAGATAAAAGTGAATTGGAGAGTTCCTGTCCTGTTTAAAAGTTAATGGGGTTGGTAGACAAGTAGCTACACGAGGAATTTTAAAGTTAAAACCTATGTTCAAGGGGAAACTAAGTACTCAGGGGCTTAGAAAACAGTCATCCAGCTACAATATAGGAAAATTCTCAGTTTTCCCTTGACAGAGAACCCTGAGAGCTTTGACTCCTACCTCAATGTTGCTGCGATTGGACTCTGGTAAAGAGAGGCGGAATCTGAAACAAAACAAAACAAACAGGAAAATTTTAAAGGATGGAAGATTTAAAAACGACCATCTCAGTAGAAAGAAACAAAAAGGAAAGGGCATTTTTTTAAAGGTCCCTAAGCCACTACTTAAAACAAAAATGCACAGACTTGTAAGGATATAATGTTCTATTACATCTTTATCCCTGTATTTGCTACTTAAGAAGCAGAGCAGGAGTAGCAGAAGGCTTAGGTTTGTAACCAGGATGGATTTCTCAAGTGCATTTGCTATATGGGACTTACTGATGGCAACTCTAATGCAGCACAATCTTAAGAAACAGTTTTCAGTCTCCAGCCATACCACCCTGAATGTGCCCGGTGTCATCTGATCTCTGAAGCTAAGCAAGGTGGGGCTTGGTCAGTACTTGGTGGGGAGAAATAGTGTGCACAATTTCTTGGTCTGAACTCCCAGAGTACACATTTGATTTTCTGTGCATAGTAATAGTAATATGAAGCAGTAGTCAACAGGGAGGATCCCATCATTTCAAAGATGGAGACTGAGGCCCAAAGAGGGGAAATATTAATGGCAGATTTAGGACTAGAACTCAGATCTCTGGATGGCCATCCCAAACCTCCCTTCCATTGTAGGATATTGTCTTATGTTGCTTTTCCCCTTAGCTTTCCATGGCTCACTTTTGCCCAGGTATAGAGCTTTACTTCTGCGTCAGCCTTCTAATGCCTCTCCCTGTCTCCAGTCTGATCTTCTCCAATCTGTCTTCCACACCATGCCCAGAGTCAGCTATATGAGAGGGATGTCTGATGAGGACACGCTCCTGTTCAAAATTCTTTAATGGCTTGTGATAGAGTTCAACTCACTTATATGGCACACAAGCTTTTCTGTTTTCTGGTGTCCAGTTACCTCTCTGCTCTCACTTCTGTTCATTCTCCACCTTGAACTTTATATTCAAGAACTCTGAACTGCTTAGTGCTATGCTGTTTTATTAATCAGGCACCATATATCTGAGGTTAAAAAAATATATTGGCTTTAGAACACATAACAAAAAATCGTGAATAACTAAAATTAACACACGCCCACAACCAGTAACATTATGGCCACTCAGCACTTTAACTCAACTCCACTCATGGGTAAATTTAGATGATATTAAATGTGGAATAATGCACTTGAATATATGCAACATATTTTGGGATTCTCCAAAATTAGAGTCGATAAGGTCATAAAGATCTTAAAACAACTGTAAAGTATTTCCTTGCATATTCCATGTTTCTGGCCTCCATGCTTTTCACTCATGCTGTTCCCTCTTTCTGAAGTTGGCCCTCCCCTTTTCTTTGACTGGTTAACTCCTTTTAATTGCTTAAGATTTAACTCCAGTGTTACTTTTTCCAGGCATCTTTATGTTATTACATTTAAGGAGCGGAAAGATATTAATAGAAGAGGTAAGCTTGCTTGTTATCGGCCAATATCCTGTTATTATGAATTAAGTTTTGAGATTGCTTCAAAGTGACAGGCAAGAGTAAAAACCAAAAAAGACGGTTAGATCTGACAGGGATCAGAGATGGCATCAGTGGCACCATGGCTCAAGTGGATCTCAGTGGGAAGTGAAGACCAGAGTCCTTAGGGCATCTTTAGTAAAAGGCAAAAGATTTATGCGATCTGAAGAGAAACCAGAGTACAGGGCATCTTTAAAGGAGGAAGGTGAGCAGTTGAACAAACACTTGAAGGCATTGCCGGAGAAATGTGAGGGGGGAGTGTCTCCTCTTGGCCAAACTGCCATTTATGATGGGCAACCTAGGCCAGGTTTTAGAAAGTCATCTGACTGAGAGGTGGAACACTGTGAATTTCTTTCTTTCTTTCCTTTCTTTCTTCCTTCTTTCTTTCTTTTCTTTCTTTCTTCCTTCCTTCTTTCTTTCTTTTCTTAAATACTTTATTTTTGAGTAATCTCTTAAGTTATCTCTATACCCAACACAGGACTTGAACTTACAACCCTGAGATCAAGAGTTGCATGATCTGACTGAGCCAGCCAGGAGCCCCACGCTTGGAATTTCTGTCATCACAACTTCAAGCCACGACTGGCTGTCTCAGGATCACCTGCTGTGAGTAGAACTTGTCTGGAGTTTCCCATGAACTGATTATCCTTTCCTCCTAAGGCCATCTTTCTTCTATCTGCTTCCTAGTTCTCTAGGCATACTTACCAGGTTAGTTTGCTAATGGACACGTCTTACTAGCTGCAGAGAAACAGGTGGAGCAAAGAGCAAAAACGCTGGGCCCTCGTTCTGAAAAACACGCAAGCGCAACTATGGCCACTAGGTGGCGACCGAGTTCAGAGTTTTGACCTTTCATTCTGTAGGGAGCCCCTAACCTGTTGCTTAAAGCACAACTACTAGGAACTATTTTTTTTTTTTAATTTTTAAAATGTTTATTTATTTTTGAGAGAGAGGCAGAGACAGAGCGTGAGCGGGGGAGGGGCAGAGAGAGAGGCAGACACAGAATCTGAAGCAGGCTCCAGGCTCTGAGCTGTCAGCACAGAGCCCGATGTGGGGCTACAACTCACAAACCGTGAGATCATGACCTGAGAGAAAGTCAGTTGCTTAACTGAATGAGCCACCCAGGTGCCCCTGGTAGAAACTCGTTCAATTACAGAACCACAGAATTGGGGAGAAAGGGAGCTCAAATAGCCCTACCTTGCAGACATATAAGAGTAGAGCCTATTTAAAAAGTTTTGGAGAAGGTTTACTGCCCTGATTGAAAACCAGAGCAAAAGTGCAAACTCTTAAGGATGTCAGATGATGGTGGGGTCGTGATCTGGGTCGATATAGCAAATAGGACAGAATGAAGTTCAAGTGGACCAAAGTACGGGCACTCACAATGCCAGTCCTCCAACGCTGTGGCCACAGCCGACATTGAAAATTGATCTTTGCATTCAAAATCTTATAACAATGGTTAACTGAGTTACCCAGGCAGCCCCCCACCCCCATTTTTTGCCTTTTAATCTGAGTGTTTTTCTTACTAGGCTATGGACATGGAAGGTAGAAACAATTGCCTTTTTCTCTACTCCCTGTATCAAGAACAGTGTAGAGCACATAATAGGTGCTCAGTAAATTCTCACTGAATTGACTATAGATAAATGAGCAGATAAAGGATGGGTGGGAATTGTTTATTGGAATTGGGGTCACTCTGAGGATGAGCCAGTCTAAAGCAGAATGTTCATTTTAAGGAGCTGTGAGAGGTAAGATTGGCTGGCTTAGAAGGTAGTTGAAGAGCTTGACAACCCCAGGCTGTGGATTTAACCCAACAATGAAAGATTTTAAAGTGAGGAATGTGTTGAGCCCATTCCAGTATTGTAGAACGCTCTTGATGAGGAAGAGTTCCCTGATGTTTTATCTTTATTGCCTTCTGCAGACTGGAAATTGCCCCAAGTCTGGGAGAAGGGGAAGGAGTCGTTTGGGGTTTCCTCCTCTGACAGGGCATCCCCCTATGGCGCTCTTGTGCCCAGGCTTCCCCACGACCTCAGAGGAAGGGTGGAGATGCCGGTCAGCCCAGGTGCCAAGCCCCGGCTCTGATGGACTGTTGAAAGCACTGTTCCAACAGAAACTGAATCCATCCTTCCAGACCTGTTTTCTTTTCTGGGTTTCTCTCCAGAGGGCTCACATTGGGAAATGTTTATCTGCCCCAGATGTGAGGGGTAGGACTGGGTGGTGACTCTATCTGCTTGTGGCCAGCTATATTTTCATTCTCTGATGGTGTTGGCTGGGAGGGGTTGTGGGGTGTGTGTGTGTGTGTGTGTGTGTGTGTGTGTGTGTGTGTGTGTGTGTGTTTTGATATTACTGGTGTGAGGTGCAGTTTGGGAGAGTCCGATGCCTCAGTCGTGTCAATGTCAAAATTGTTCCAACGTTCTAAATGGTTCAACAATAATGTACATCCGATTGCCTTGAGCTTTGCATGTGATTAAGAAAAAGGGTTAGAATTAAGTCACCTGTATGGGGACCAAAAAAAAAAAAAAGTGTTGAAATAGAACTGTGTTTGGAATAAAAGTCTCAGTTGTAGATAGACCGGTACAAATCTGGTTTATGATTGTGAAGGCCAATTCTATAGCTTTTAAGGCTGTCCTGACTTGTCATGTCTCTTGGGATCAATTTTTCCCTCTTATTTGGTCAAAATGCGATCTTAGAAGGGGGAAAGAGAATAGAATACCACCACTAGTAGTAATGAATATTTCTTGAGCCCCAATTATGTGCAGAACATCGTGTTTTTCTCATTGAATGGGTTCTCATCTACCCATACAATAGCTCTGTGGATAGGTGCTCTGTTTTGCTGATGAGGAAACTGAAACAGGGAGTTTAATTAACTTGCTCAGGGTCCCACAGCTAGCAAATGACTGAGGTGGAATTCACAATCAGATATGCCTGACCACAGGGCTGTGCTCTTAATTAGACATACCCATAGAGGTCAAGTTGATTACTTAGTACTCCCTGCTTTTGCTTTATTTTTTCCTTCACTCCATTTCTCAATGCAGTGAGGAAAGGGCGGTGTGCTTTTTCCATCGCAGGTCACCCACTGCCAGCGGCTTCTCTGTTATCAATTCTTAACTTTGAGAAAGGACACACTGCCTGCTTCAATTTTGTGTGACTCCACACCCATGGGTTCCTCTTCTGGACAAGGGTATTTGCTGTCTAAATCTTCTAAGTCTTGGCTATGCACCACATCAAAGGCAGTATAATGTCTTAAGTTGAACACTCATGGGTGTGAAAACCGCTCACCCAGGTTCAAGTTCGGGCTCCGCTCTTTAATAGCTCTGTGACCTGTGAAACTCTACAAACTGTAAAACAGGGTGATAAGCTACCTCCAGGTCTATTCATTCAGTCTCAGACATGAATTGAACACTGTGCCAGCTCCTAGAGATACAGGGTTGTGAGGTTTAAATGAAGTAATAATACAGGTGAAGTAGTTGGCCTGGGACCTGTAGATGGCAAAGCCTCAATAATAAAGTAGCCATAGGGGCACCCAGGTGGCTCAGTCAGTTGAGCATCTGACTTTGGCTCAGGTCATGATCTCACAGTTTGTGGGTTCAAGCCCCATGTCAGGCTCTGTGCTGACAGCTTGGAGCCTGGAGCCTGCTTTGGATGCTGTGTCTCCTTTGTCTCTGCCCCTTCCCCACTTGTGCTCTGTGTGTCTCTCTCTCTCAAAAAGAAATAAACATTAAAAAAAAAATAAAAAAAGTAGCCATGAATAGTAAAATAAAAGGCAATTTCTCCAATTGCCATCAGTGGTCAGGAGACAGGGCAATGAGGTGTTTCCTGACTCTTAAATGATTTTTCATAATTGAGCACCTCCTTCCCCTGGCTGAGGCCAGCCCCAAATTTTAAATAATAGCCATAGCCAACCTTCTTGAACACTTCACACGCACTTTACATGTATTAACTCATGTATTCCTTACAATAACTCCCTAAAGTGGTTTGCATTATATCCTAATTTTATAGAGAAGAAAATGGAGGCCCAGAGAGGTTAAGTAACTTGCTTGAGATCCCACAGCTAATGAATGGCAGGGTGGGGATCTGAACTAGCTAGTCTGACTCCAAAGCCCGTGATCTCACTGCCTATTTTATTTTTTAAAGTTTAATGCGTATTTATCCTTGAGAGAGAGAGAGACAGTGACAGAGACACAGACAGAGACAGAGAGTGAGCAGGGGAGGAGCAGAGAGAGAGAGGGAGACATAGAATCAGAAGCAGGCTCCAGGCTCCGAGCTGTCGGCACAGAGCCTGATGCGGGGCTCAAACCCACGAACTGTGAGATCATGACCTGAGCCCAAGATGGACGCTCACCCTACTGAGTCACACAGGCACCCCTCTCACTGCCTCTTTAAACTCACCACACTGGATTCGCCTCAATTTCTGTGTCTCCTGTCTATGTAGCCAGCAGTGAGCAGCTCTAGAAGGAGACACGTTCAGGCAGGGGATGTTTAGAAAGATGTTTTGGGGGTTGGTGTTCTGGGAGCCTGTTTTGTAGACCCTGTTTCTCAGGTTCTTATCAGGGATGCTTCACTGATCTCTACCTCCTTTATACCTATTGGTGCTGTGTCTCTCTGAAATCACCTAAGACCAAATCAGGCCTTCCATCTGGAAAAGCAGTGCTTGTGGAACCAGGAGAGGAGGCGCTGGCTGGGGCAGTCATGGGGGAGGTTGGGCTGCCATTCTCGTAGCCAAAGGCCAGGGCACTCCTTCAGCACAGACTCTGCTCCTCTGCAAAGCCTTGTATCAGCTGCCTTGGGACTGAGTGATGCCTGGCCCATCTGCCTTGCCCACTGTCTTCTGACCGCCCCAGGTTTGCCATGGCACCCCCTGCGGGAGCCACCTGCAGACTCAATGCTGGTGACCTGTGCAGTGGGACAGTGCCTCACTCAGAAGGGCCCACACTTGGCTTAATGCCTTGCTGTCTCCATCTGGACATTCTTCATAAGTTTTTGGAAAGGGGCTCCACATTTTCATTTTGTGTGGGGCTTTGCGAATTATGTATCCAGTCCTGCTCAGACCCCACTAAGGCCTCAGGAAGCCTAAGGTGCAAGAAGCCTCCCCAGCAGGAAAATCTAATAGGGATAGCAGGGGAATGGGGTGGTCGTCGGGGGTGGGGGGTAGGTGGGGAGGAAGGTGAGACTCCAGGAAGGCAGGAGTCTTGATTTCAGCTGTGCTTGCCAGGTCAAAGCTCGCTTGTGGGCTGTAGGAAGCTGGAGAATGGATCCACATGTTTCTTTGGATGATGTGGACTTAGGAGTTTGTAATCCATTTTTGCAGTTATTCCCCATAAATAAACCTAATGTCCTCTGAACGTGCAGTTTCTTACCAGTAGGAACACTGGAGATGAGAGTCAGCACGATTTAAGCAGAGAAGTGAACCTAGTCTCTCTGCTCCTTAAGGTCTGTCCTACCTCTTGCCACAAGCCTGAGGCCCCATCCTTACTAAACCCTTCCTCCAAATCCTGTCAGTAAACCAAAGTCCTGCTCAAGTGCAAACGGGGTTTCTCCCTTCTCAAGAGCTTGCTGCCTCAATTAGTGGCCTTGCCCCCATTCTTCCCCATTCCCCCAGATTTCCAGGCCCCCTTTCCTAGCAGCCCTGTCCTCAGGCTGCAGACGGGGGCTCCCCAGTACTTGTGGCAGTGCTGCGCAGGCAGACTGAAGTGCGAATTCTCTGCTTTTTCTCCTGGCCTAGCTCCTACCCCTCAGCTGCCACCCTCCCCCTCCTCCTCTCCTGCTCTCTGGCTTCCAGCCCCTCAGCTATTAAAAGATGCCATTTCAAAGATGACCCATCAAGGTTTAGAGTTTCATCAGCCTTGAGCTTGTGGAGACAGGACCAAGTCAGGACTTCGGGGGCCCTCAGGCACTTTTGCCTCCAGGAGCCCTTCCTCCATAAAAAAATTTTAAAAATCATATTTGAAGACCGTGTTGTTATAAAGTATAATCCAACCTGGATTGTATTCATTTTCTAATTCTTCTTTCAAAATATATCAAAACATTTTCATGGGTCTCTAAGGCATCCATGGGCTCTAGGATCTGTGCCTTTTGAGACTAATGCAGAAAATCAGTCCTGCATTGCAGAGCTGGGTAAAACGTAATAAAGCCTTTTTGAACTGTTTTCTCTCTGGGAAACCATACTACCTTTTTCGTTGTTGTTCCTTTTATTGCGAAAACAATATAGTTACAGAGAAAATTTTAAGGAGAAAAACCCACTCAATCTCATATCCTAACATAACTCTACATCTGTGATTCACTTTCTTGTCCGGATGGAAAGTTATTTTACACAGCTGACTGCTGTGTTTATGCAGTTTTGTATTCTGTTTGTTCCATTTAGTGTCATTTTATTGAAAGCATCTACTATGTTTCTGCAATAGTCTTCATAATCATCCAGTTGACTTATGGTGATCGACTTACTTTTCCCCTCTGCTGGTTTCCTGTTCTTCCCAGACTCTGCTTTCTCTGGCCTTTTTATAGCTTTTCTTCTTCCTTCCATGGATTTAGTCTGGGCCCTCTGATCATTCCGAATATCATGTCCCCTCCCCCCAGGAAGTTTGATTCATGGCTTCAACTATCTGCCTCACGGGGCAGAGGAAAATGGGCTTTGCAGACAGTTCTTCCAAATGGGAATTACTGTCCAATGGTCTATGTATATGACCTGCCGAATCCCTTTCACACTGCATGGCATTCATTTGAGAGCCAGCTAGGCTATGGGGCATGGTTTTGTTAAACTCTACATTCTAGTAATGGGGTTGGAGTTTCAGAGACTGAAACTATCTCGGCAATGCCCCAGTCCAACGTCAGTATTTTACAGACAAGGAGACTGAGTCTCAAAGCCGTTAACAGACTTGATCATGGTGATGGAACAAATGACCAGATATTTGACACTTTGTTCCTTGACCTCAAAGTTTCATGCTCTTTCCTCAACAGCATGCTTTCTGAAATGGTTGAAGAGGAACATTAATTTATACTGGTGTACCATTAGAATGTGAATTTATAGTATGGATTTATATTTACAATTATATGGCTCCCTATTTTATCTGAATATTATCTAATGGGAAGGAAAAAGAAAAAATCCACAGCACAGTTTTTAGTGAAGCCCATACTTTGAAATTATCTGGGTCATTACAGGAGAAGTGCCTGTGTGATTCATGTTCTAGCCAATGGTAACTTCACTTGCTCTGTTAATGTTCACTTTGTCTCTATGGTCTGCTGACTCACTTATTACTAAGGTTTTCAACACTCAAATCAATTAAACTTACCTGTTCAGAGACAATGAGCAGACCAGTCTTTGTCCCAAAATAACCAGGCCAACACTGGTACTGGCAACCTGGAGATAACAAAAGCATTCATCACTAAGAGAACTGAATCTGTCTGTTTTGGCCACAAATATCATTTCTTATTTGGAAACAAGAAACAGAAATATTGTAAGCTCTACTTTCCCCTTCATTCCTAGAGGTACTAGAAAAAAAATAGCTCTGAAAATGCTGTCTTGCAGGTAGGGAAACTAATTACAAAGACTTTTTAGGGACCTCTCTTAAATTATTTTTCTATTTTCCCCCAATCTCTCTTCTCCATGTACTGTGTGTTTGTGTGTGCATGCGTGTCTGTGTGTATATGTGTGTGTGTGTGTGCGTGACATTTCACTTGGATTCAGTGTATTAGTCCCTTTCCATTGGGTTGCATTTGGCCTTCATCTACTTAAATAACCTTCATTTCCACCCTGACTTATTTTGGGGAAAAAAGAAAGTCAGCTATCAATGTAGCTGAAGTGAGAGAATGGCACACAGGAAGCTGAGGAAGGGAAGAGGTATTTTACCACATAGGGGGTATGAGCACTGGCCTCCCACACTTCCCCCACCCCAGTCTCACTCCTGTCCTCACCACTAACTGATGCATCAGATCTCATGCCCCCAAACAATGAGTATAACACTGCTGGCCAGTGGCCCACTGTAGGAACATGATTTGTGTCCACAGTCTGCCCTCCTGCCCCCACAGGCTTACAAAGTCCATGGAAACGATGGCTTCAGCAGTTGAGTTCTTGGACTGGGTGAGGATCATGATGGAGGCAGGGATGTCCAGGGTGAAATTACCCGGTAGTAAACTGATCACGGGAGGCTCCGTTGCCATGACTCGTACCAAGAAGGGCTGGGACAAGATGTAGATCTCTGCGATCTGTCCATGTCCAGGGAAAGAAGTGGAGAAGGGGGTTGAGTTGATGAGGGAAAATCACCAGCTCAGGGTGGCATGGGGGTGATTAAATCTTACATCATGCAGTTAGGAACAAATCTCTTCAATAATTATAACAATACCACACAAAAAAACAAAGAATACCAGCAGCTGACATTCACTGAACATATCAGAATTATCTGGTTTAATCTTCACAAAGTCCCTGTGGGCAGGTTCTATCAGAATCCCTGTTTCATAGCTGAAGACAGTGAGTCTTCTTTGGTTAAATAATTTCCTTAACTTCCAAGTGAAGAACTGGGATTCAAATCTAGGACTGTCTGACTCAGGATCCTTGCTCTAAAGCCAGGATGCTCTATGAACATCTCTCTGTCCTCAGAGCAAACCTGAACCTTTCAGTACACTATGTCCAAATGCAGGTGCTACAAAGGCACGAGATTAATAGTTGCTTCACTAAAGGTACAAACATGGGCACTATTCCCTCATTTCCTATTTAAGCCAATTATTTCAGATGTGTGGTGGAGCCTTATGGAAGGGAGAGTTGATTTATTTTGTAAACTTATAATGCCTTTAATATTAACTTGTTTCATAAATATTTGTGGATATTTTATTAAAAGAAAAGAAAACCTCTTCAGAATGGAAAGATGGATTCAGGTTTGGACCCGAAAGGAATAGAAAGAACCCACGAACCTTCCAGAACTATCTAGGAGTTGAACCCTCAGCACTCACCCTGGAGAGCACGTTGCCAACACCTTGAGAGTTTTGAACCAAATGGTTGGAAATCTGGAAAATCAAGACCATCATGTCACTGTAAGATTTTTACCTGGGTTCTCTTTTCAGGGAAAACCTAGATTTCCTTATATTTTTAGGAATCATGAAGTTGTTATACCAACAAATGATTAGTGTTTAAAGGTAGCTTATCATTTTATAGCCCAACCACAGGAAATCTGAGGCCCAGAGAAATAAAGTAACTTGTCCAAGGTCACACAAGAAGTACGTTCCTTTGGAGTAATTACTTTCCTTTTGAGTAGGTGCCTTTTAACTTTGGCAACACTGTGTATGTCATACATGTATGATCCATGTGTAAACATTCTACAGTGGTTAACAATAAGTCTTGTATTATTGCCCACCTTTTCAGAGATTACCAAGACAAAGGATGCTTAAGTAATTTATCTTCACAGATGAATGGTTTTCAAATCTGAAGCTAAACCTCTCTAATTCTCGGCACTCTATGGTAGCTGGTGTGGCCACACCTACTGTTTTGAACACAAGTTTTATAACCACTTGTATAATTAGGACCCATGGAATAAAAAGATTAGTAAGGGATGCTTGATAAAAGTTGTTGGTTGACTGGAGAGAGTATTCTCATCATAAAAGGGAGGGGCACGGCAAAGAGAATCCATGAGCATGTGTACTATTACCGGTCATTATAGACAAATCGGTTGCAATTACCAACAATTTCTCCTCTTTGTGTAGGCATAACACAAGCCATAATAACAATAAAGATAATAAGCAACACTTATAGAACACTTACTCTGTGCTAGGCATTGCTCTGAATGCTTTACATACATTTAAACCTCCCTAATGTCCACAGCAACTTTAGGAGAATGGAATTATTATTATCCCCATTTGCCAAATGACAACACTCTGGCACAGAGAAGTTAAATAAATTGAAAGTGCCCGAAGTCACAGGTCATAAGTGGTGAGGAGAGTCCTGGCCTTATTTAAGATCATTCTAGAACAGTGGCCTGGTATCACACAAAACTGAAAATAGCAGAACTGGAAACCCAACAACTTCCAGTTAATAAAAACATTAAGTTAACAATTACTTCATTCATGTGCTGGTAGGATTGAGGGTCTAAAAAGGCCCAGGAAATAGAAATTATGACTTAAAATTCCTGTAATGGGCTACTTATAATAAGACTAAATGCTGGCGCTGATTGTCACCATCCATTAACTCTCCTCACCTCTTTCGTGGAGAGAGTGACGTTGAAGGCTCCAGCTGTAAAGTAAGCAAAGGATGCAGATTTAAAGAAAAACTCAGAGATTCCAACATACAACATCGAGTCACTGCGTTCCGGCAGCACAAAAGGAACTGGCGAGAAGGGAGGGTCAGTGAGGTCTTCTAGTGGGTAGACTACGCCCTGTGGGAAAACAGAGAGAAAGATCAGTGTATCAGGTGAAGACTCAGACATACAGCACTAAAGAAAGTGGGTCCACTCATGTCAGAATCAGGAAAATACCAGAAACTCTCTGGGGATTAAAAGACGACAAGGCCTTCTGCCTCCCTGACCAGCGACTTCGGTTTCGCAGCTCTGCTAACTTCTTGAGCAGATATGGACATATCTGTCCACCCTGGGATGTGACCTTCTCCCAGAGAAAGGAAGGCAGGTGCATTTAACTGGATATACAGCTCTGCATAGTTCCTGAGGTGCCACGTAGAGATACCAAACCCTCCACCCTCAAACTCTATGACTAGCAAGCATCTGGGGTGTCACAGAGAGACTCAGAAGGACCCAGGACTCTCAATGGGTTAAAGCATCTTTGTGGCATTCCTAATGCTGCCCTCATTAGCTATGTGGTGTTATCACAAAATGTGCCTTGAGTAACATTTAACTGATTTGAACGACTCTCAGTAATTGAAATAAAAGTCAATATGCGCTTAAGAAAACAATGATATTAACTTTGGGGCAAAACTAAACATAAAGACAATTAATCTCTTTTCCAGAATCAGCAAACACCATTTTCATCTGTGAATGGGCCTGACCAAGGTCAACATCCCTCAGTTAAATCGACTAACCTGTCAGGAATAGGAGTATCGATACATATGATCTACTGATGTATTAAGTTCTGATACACATAGAACCACTCTACCTCCTGCCCCTTAGCATTGGACCTGTTCCCAGAAACAAAGGCATCATGATATTTTCCATAATACCCAACACTAGACATGTGTTGGGTAATACAATCAAGAAAATGTTGAATAGTCTTTTGAAAGAGCATAAGCATGAGGGAATTGCTTGAAGGGAAATTAAATTATATGAAAGATATGTAGTTATATTTCCTTTTGCACATAATATTTGTTCTTTGAATATTGGCCGTTGAGAGCCAGGATGAGAATTCTGACGATGATAAAGTTACCTTCAAATTCAGGTCGATATAATTCTCAGTAATTTCTGGAGAACTGATTAGGGAATAATCCAGGAGAGTATAGTTGTCTATCTTGGTTAAAACTAAATAACAAACAAATACAAAAGAAAAATTATATTAAAAGCATAGTATAGCAAATGATTATTATCCATCCAGAACAACATAATTTTAATTCTCTGTTATTCAAAATAATGATTACCCTTATTTATAAGTAATACATGCTCACTTTTCAAAATGCAGGATAAGTAGGTAAGTCAAAAGAAGAAAGTAAAAACCCTCCTTAATCACATTACACTGAAGGAAACATTAGTAAAATGTTGTTGGATAGCCTTTTTTTTTAAGTTTATTTATTTATTTTGAGAGACAGAGAGTGAGCAGTAGCCGGGGAGGGGCAGAGAGAGAGAGAGAGGGAGAGAGAATCCCAAGCAGGTTCTGCACTGTCAGTGCAGAGCCCCAACATGGTGAGGTCATGACCTGAGCCAATGTCAAGAGTTGGACACTCAGCCAACGGAGCCACCCAGGCACCCCAAGTATAGCCTTTTATACACACACATACACACACACACACACATGAACACAATGCATATATACTTCTTTTTAAAAGAGAAAAATAGCCAGGGGTGCCTGGGCAGCTCAGTTGGTTAAGCGTCTGACTCCTGATTTTGGCTCAGGTCATGATCTCGTGGTTTATGAGTTCAAGCCCTGGATCAGGCTCTGCGCTGACAGAGTGGAGCCTGCTTGGGATTCTCTCTCTCCCCCTTTCTCTGCCTCTCCCCTGCTCGCTCACTCTCTCTCTCTCAAAATAAATAAAATTAAAAAAAACATTAAAAAAAGAAAATTAGACAAATAAAATTCACTTATTAATATTAAACTGCATATATTAGGCTGGTATAAAGAGAGGCTTTCAAGTTCTATATTATAGCCTTCTATATAGTTAGAACTTCAATTTTTTACAATGAATATGTATTATTATTATAATTAGAAATAATCTTTAGAAAGAAATATTGAGAGAGACAGATAGAGAGAGACAGACAGGAATAAAATTCCCTAAGTTAAAGAGGCTAAGAAAATTTTCATAGAGAATCTATTAATTCAATTCATGTTTTGTATTATAATTTTCAGAGCACAGCAGAAGGTCAGGGGACCAGGGGACAGTAGGTGGGGTTCGCAGGAAGCATGATCTCAGAGTCTGAGGCAGGTTGTACACACAGGGGTGTGGCACTCGGGGTTCCAGCCTGGCCTGGGAGAGCTGCTCTCCTGACCACCACCTTGTGTTCTGTGATACAAAGACCCCCTCCCTGTTCCAGAGGAAGGCATCTGAGAACCACATCTTCTCCTCTTGTGCACCATGCTTGGGTTATTCCATGGGTGGTGATAAGAAACAAGCAGAGATGAAGGGACTTGCAAGGTGAGGGCCTAATGCAGCCCTATGTCACTACAGTTTCTAAAATGCTTTTAAATTCACAGTCTGAACAGATCCCATCACCATGCTAGGAGGGGAGCAGGACCATGCCCATTTTACAGGTGAGACAGTGGGGTTCCCACGAATAGAGACACTTGCCCATGGGAAGCTAGAACATGAGTCCTTGACCACTTCTTTCCTTACTACATCTTTCTCTTTCCTGACCTCCCCAATCTTCATCCATCTGCACCCACTCTGATCCACTTGTTCAACCACCATGCATCCTTTCATGGGCCTCATATTCATTCACCGAGTGCAGGTTAGGCACTATTCCTAGTGCTGGGGACATCGTCAGAGAGTGCCTGTGCTTGTGGACCTCATCGTCTGAGGGAAGAGTCACACATATGAACAGGAAATTACAATACAGTGAGAGCAGGTCTAAAACCGAGCTCCTCTACAGACTTATGCTTACAGTCTACCCCACCTTGGTAAATGGCCATTCCACTCTTCCAATTTTCTAGTTGCTCAGGTGAAAACCTGGGGTTGTCCTTGACTCCCTTCATGATGCACATTCAGGGTGTCAGCAAATAACCACTGTCCCTACCTTCAAAGAACATCCAGAACCTGAATGTGTCCTATATCTTCATTACTCCATCCAGGCCAACTGCCATCATTACTCACATAGGTCGTTGCAGGAGCCTCTTAAGTGGTCTCCCTGCTTCCACCCTTGCCCCCTTTCTGTCTGTTGTTAATAGATGGAAGCCAGAGTGAGCTTCTTACAATGTAAGTCGGATCATGCAAGCCTTGCTCCAAACTCTCCCAAAGATCTTCATCTCAGACTACGAGCCAGCCTTTGTATTGACCTGCAGAGCTTGGAAGATCTGACCATTGCTTTCTCCCTTTCTGACCTCATCTCTTGCTGCCTTCCCCCCCACACCCTCTACTCCCAGTATGGCCTCCTCGTAGTTCCCCCGACATACTTGGCATGCTCCCACATGGGCCTCTGTGCTTGCGGTTTCCTCTACCTGGAGTGTTCTCCGTCCAGATCTGGGAGTGGCACACTCCCTACTCCATTCAAATTCTTACTGTGATGTCGCATGCTCAGTGATGTCTTTCCTGGCCATGCTCTTTTAACAGAAATGCCTTTTCAGCTCCTTCTCTGCTTTATCTTTCTTCTCATCACTTATTGTATCAGTATCATAGATTTTACTTGTTATCTTGCTTGCTGTCTGTCTCCTCTGACTAGTCCCCATCTTGCTGTCTGTCTCCTCTGACTAGTCCAAAGAGGGCAGGGATTTCTGTCTCCTGGGCTTACTGCTGCATTCCCAGCACCAAGAACAGCATCCAGCCTGTAACAGGTTCTCAGGACACCTTTGGTGAATGAACAAATAGAGTGCAAAGAGAGAGAGATACACCCAAAGTATCATGTGAGCATAGAGGAGGCAAAACCTTGGGGTACAGGCTATCAGGTAAGACCTGCTGGAGGAGACTATGTCTGAGCTGAGCCTTAAAAGATAACAAGGAGTGGACAGGATAAGGGATGGCTCAGGAGCAGCAAGTAGAAGGGACTGGACCCCTCAGGGCTTAGCTCAGTGCTAGCAAAGAAATGGGTGTTCAATAAATATCTATTAAATGAATAAATGGGTGGAGGGGAAGGGAAGGCAGGGGGCGTAGTGTGAGCCAAGCAAGGGCCTCGGGGACAGTAGAAGCAGTTTGGTTGCTGGAGCAGAGAAAGGTGCAAGATGAGGCTGAGAGAGGTAACTTTAGCCAGAGCATGGTGGGCAGGTCTTGTAGACCATGTTAGAGCATTTGGACTTGATCCGGAGGCAGAAAGGAGCCACTGAAGGGGTTAGAGCGGGGTCAGGGGTGTATAACTCAGTTGAGATTGGCATTAATCATCCTGAAGAGGATGGATTTAGTGCCAGAGCTGGGATTGAAGCCTGAGACAGTTTAATTCTCTGACCCACACCTAGTCGCCAGCAGCCCCCTGCCTCCTGCTCTGAAGTTGGTTAGCAGCAGAAAAGAGCAGGCCTGGGGCACCTGGGTGGCTCAGTTGGTTGAGCGTCAGACTTTGGCTCAGGATATGATCTCATGGTTCATGAATTTGAGCCCTGCGTCGGGCTCTGTGCGGATAGCTCAGAGCCTGGAGCCTGCTTCAGATTCTGTGTCTCCCCCTCTCTCTGCCCTTCCCCTGCTCACACTCTGTCTCTATGTCTCAAAAATAAATAAAACTTTATAAAAACTACCTAAAAAAAAAAAAAAAGAGCAGGCCATATACACAGGCTTCCCGTGGCTCAAATTTGCAGAGCGTAAAGCGGGCAGGAGAGCTGGGGGATCTCACATTGATATGCAAACCTGGAGAGCACCAGAGTGTGAAGGTGGGATGGGTGGGAAGCACCCATCCCAAAGAGGCAGGTCTAGGACTCACCCTCTATCGTGCTGAGGTTGGCGTTCAGGGCTTCCACCTCATTCATGATAATGGGACACAGCTGGCCACAATAGGAATAAAAAAATTGCAGGTTATCATATTGCACTTGAAACCTCTCTTTATGGCTTAGGCCCTGCAAACAAAGGCCTTCTGGTTAGGAGACATTCTCCCTTTGGTCACCAGGACTTGTCCTGAAATTAGTCGATGCCCCTGGGCCTCACGTTACGTACGTATGGCTGGCATGTCAGTGAATGCTGGCTAAACTTCAGAGCAGCCAGGACGACACCCAGTTAGCCCCATAAAAGAATGAGGCCTTGGCTTTTCTCTCTGAGGCATGATGGGACATGTGCCTGGTACCTGCTAGTGCGGTCACACCTGAGAAACCTGCTGCTGGAACAGCTGCCTTCCTGCTGTGCCGTGCTCTGCTGGGAGAGGCTACAGCCAGGGCCTCCACTTTCCTACTTGGCTGGCTTGAGATCCCTCTGGTTGGCAAATCAATCCTGAATCAGACTCAAGCTCATCTTTATGAAGCCATCGTGTGCCAGGCGTGTGCCAAGCTCTCAGCATGGTGGTTACGAGCCGAGGCTCAGGAGCCTGACCATCTGGGGTTGGCACCTTTGGCAAAGTTGTTTGTACTCTGTCCACAGTTTCCCCATCTGAAAGATGGGGATGATAATTGTACCCACTCAATAATGTTGCTGTGAGTAGAAACTGAGGTGATCCATGTAAAATTGCCCAGCACATGGCAAGTATTCAGTAAATGTCAGCTGTTGTGTTTCAACCCCATTGCCTCACAATGGTGCAGAGAGATGGGTGCCACTGTTGCCTATTCACAGATGGGAAAGCCAAAGCTTAGAGAGCCTCCGGGAGTTGCCAGGAGTTACATTACTAGGATTGGAAATCTAGATAGTTGTGGCATGAGCATTCTTTTCTATATTCCCATGGCACAGAGGGAATACTAGAAGCAAAGCATCCGTGGTCTCTAAATCATACATAAACTCCAGGCCAGCTTAACTAGTGGCTTCCGTCAGAGGCCAAAGAACCATGTCTTGTTTCGAACAGAGGAACCATGGGGAGTGTGGGGCCTGTGAACGGGACAGCACTTTCCCAGTCACTCTCTAACACACATGTGCGCTGGCACTCAGCACCAGTCAAGTGAGGATGGAGAAAGACCGTGAAACTTCAGAGTCCCTCGACCAGCTGGGTAATTCCCTTGGACGAGCTGCTGAATGTGTTTGCATGTTGATTTCCTCACTGACATTCATTAAGCACCTCCTTGTCACTTATACTGTTTCTGGAAATAACCATTCTTCTCCCCCACTCCTTACCTATCGAAATCATACATGTACCTTAAGGCCCAGTTCAAGTCCTCAGTCCTCTAAAGAATACCCCTGCCCACCCCCCAACCCCCCCCAGGAAACTTTCAGGTCCTTTTGATGTAATCTTTCCATTTCTCTGAGCCTCTTCAGTTCAATCTACTGATCATGTAATTATGTATTAAATTCAAATACTCATTCAGTTATTTTTCCACAAGACTGAGTTGGGTTTTCCTAAAAACCTTTCTTACATTCCCAACAGCCTGTAGCCTAGTGCTGGGCATGGAGTAGGTACACAGTAAATAAACTCTTGCTGATTGTTGCCCCATCCTGTGGTGAGCACTTGAAGGCAGGAATGCTGTTTTATTTATCTCTGCATCCCTAGCACTTACCACAGCACATGGTAGGCATTTGCGAAACTTAAATCGCAGAGGATGTGTGTGAAAGTGCCTTGGATGATGCCTAGCATACAGTAGGTGCTCAATAAAGGTTTATTGAGTAAGAAGTAAGTAAAGCATGGCAGAACTGCTGCTGAGCATTTTACTGTGGCCATGTCACCTCTAAAGACTTACCATTTCATTTAAGTTCTTTAAAATGGGTTTCTCCATGGGCTCAGCGAAGGAGTTGTACAGGACACTGGGGAAGAAAGAAAATATGGGCTTATTCAGGAACTTTATCTGCCGGTTATAAACCTCTTCCTGCGCTTCTGGAGAATCTAGCCCCAGACTAGCGACTGCCTACCACGGTGCTATCACTCACCTGAGTTCTCCGGAAAATGAGACGTGGGCATGGTTCACTTGGGCGTAGCAGTCTTGGAGCTTCAGGATTGGGTGACCAAAGTCATTTCGGGCAAGAACAATGATACCGGTGAAGTAGACCCCAGAGAGAAACAGATCAGCTCCTCCTGTGTCTTGGCTGTTGAGAGAAAAAGTGCAAGGTTACCCAGGCCTGGGCAGGGGAGAGAGGGATCATTTATCTGACTACTCACAGCCTCTAAGCTCCTGGAGGGCTTTGTCACCTCTGGATTCCTGGCACCAATAATGGGTCAGAGCAGAGTAGGTGCTGAATGGATTTACTAAACAAATGAAGCAATGAATATGTCAGTGGTGACAGTGTTAGTTTAGCTTTTTTATTCTGAGTGCTTTCTGGTGCCCACAGTGGCTGAGCACCTATCAAGCACTATGTGTATACAATGCTTGGAGAGAGAGAACACTGAATAGCCTTATTTAGGACAGGCACTGATGGGGATGTGACAGACGTAGTCTATGAACTCTCTGAGGGACTGGAGTGTGTATTATTCATTCCCTTGTCTCCAGGATAAGCACACAGAATAAGCACTTAATAGGTGGCTGATGAGTCAGTGAAGAAATGAATGAACCCTGAATCTATATTACTTATGGCAGAATATATCATTCCTCTACAGTCTACAGGACTGGAGTTCTTGAGATGGGGATAAATGGTACTTGGTAGGCACTCAATAAATGGTTGTTGAATGACCAAGTGGATGAGTGAATGTGCCATTCTGGGGTGCCAACCAAGGCAGACCTAAACATTACACCCAAGACATGTAGTAGGTGGTCTGCAAGCGTACCTTGAATGTGATACCTCCTTTCTCTAGGAGGGTGCAATTGGGCTCCAGCTGACTATTATCCTCTTACCTCCTTGTGAGGTAGGAAGGTCTCATCTCTTAATCAGTTGCCCCTGTGAATGGGGAAGTATGTGGAATCACCTGAGATTCTACAGACTCACTGAAGGTCTGAAATCTTGAGTACGTGTTCATTCCTTCTAGCTCTTAGGAAATCTTAAATGACATTTTGCTCTGCCTTCAGGGGATGGATGCTTTTCAGTCCTCCCACAACCTCCCCCCCCCCCCACCGCCAGCCCCCAACAGAGATATTCTGATTTAAATCTCTCTTGGAAAAAAAAAAATGCTCTTGAGAAAGACTGCTCATGGCTAAGGGAAATAAGCCTAATGTCAAAAACATCACCAAATTTATGTCCTTCCAGTTTTTGTTCCATTTCTTCCCAGAATAGTGGCAGACTTTTTTCAGTGGGACACTCACAAGAGTGGAGACTTGATCTCCCAGTCGGTGCTGATGTTGGCGGTGCCGTGGTTAGTCAGTGCCTTGATCCCCACCCCAGGCACAAAGGCTAATGAAGTATTTGGAAATGAAAAGGCATTGATTTTTATGCTGTAGAACAAGAAACAGAGAGGTCAGTGCACATCTTCTAACACTTCTCTAAGTGAGGCAAAAATCAGAAAGGAGGTTTGTGGAACCCCTAATTCCTGTAGAGGAAGGAACCTCAGGTCTGCGGTGCCTCTGGGCATTGCCTTCTAATTCCCCTTTGGTCCTTGCCAGGAAGCCCCTTGTTTCTAATTGAGGGGGAAGTGAGTAAGTTTAGAAACAAATGTGAAAATAATACATTTCTTTAGTTTCATTAAAGACAATACAATACGAGCACAACATCGCCATCGTTATTTTCTCCTTCAGCTGTTCCAGTGCTTCTCAACAGGGTGGGGAAATTAGTATTTTGGGTGGGACGATTAGTTTTGGAGAGGACTTTATATACATTTTAGGGTACCTGGCATATGTACCAACTACACGCCAGTAGTGCCCTTCCCCCATCACCGGACAATCGCAAGGGTGCCTTTCTCCTATTCCCAGATGCCCTCTATATGGACAGAATCTTCCCTAGTTAGAGTATTAACTTCCCCTAGGATTCTCTGAGCATAAGAGGCAATGGGCTGCAAGTAATCTACATAGGTAGATAGCTCATGTGTTGAGTGATTACTCCATGCCAGGCACCATGGTAAGCACTTTACGTGCATTAGCTCATTTTAGTCCTCATGATAATCCCATGAAGCTGTTGCTGGTTTTGCAATTTGCAATTCAGAGATGAGAGGATAAGGAAGTCATGAGCACTTGGTTGAAGTCATATGTAAGTGGTAGAACCAGACCTGGAGCCCTCCTCAATCTGTTTTCAGACTGTGTGCTTAACACCGGGCTATGCCACTTCATGTGTTCCGCAAGGGGCACTCAACTTGGAGATGAGTTTTGTGCCAGCCATGCAAACTTAGGTAAGGCACTTAACCTCTTTCAGGCAATCACTCAGAGGAAGGTTTACTCATGGGTAGGCTGAGAAGACAAAATGAGATCATCTATGCATAACTGTGGCACAGGAGAAAGACATTGTTCTGAACCAAGGTTAGGAAAAATGTAAAAGGTAAATGTGATAGCTGATAACAAATGCCTATCTACTGTTTCTTGTATTTTGCATCCTTTCCTACCTGTTCTTTGTCACACACCCTGAGTCCCACTGTGGGAAGAGGATGGTAGAGATTTATTTAACAGATCTTAGCAATATTTTCAGTTTGGTACCTATAGGCCTAGCCCATTCTTTCTTTATTTATTTTTAAATTTTTTTTTTCAACGTTTATTTATTTTTGGGACAGAGAGAGACAGAGCATGAACGGGGGAGGGGCAGAGAGAGAGGGAGACACAGAATCAGAAACAGGCTCCAGGCTCTGAGCCATCAGCCCAGAGCCCGACACGGAGCTCGAACTCACGGACCGCGAGATCGTGACCTGGCTGAAGTCGGACGCTTAACCAACTGCGCCACCCAGGCGCCCCCATTCTTTATATTCAAGCTATGGATGTATCATGGAAGAGATCATTTCTTTGTTGGTGGACACCTACGTTATTTCCAGTATTTCTGTGTTATAAACAATGACACACAGAACATTCTTACATGCTGTTTACATGTCTGTCTTTCTAGTGATGATGCTGAGAAGTGGGATTAGTAGGTCAAAGGGCATGCATTAAAAAAAAGGTCCTTGTAAATTATCTTTTAAAATAGCACTGCCCAACAGGAATAGAATGTGAGCCACATATGTAATTTAAAAATTTCTAGTAGTCACATTTTAAAAAGAGAAAAGAAATGGGTAAGAGTGATTTTATTAGTATTTTTTTTTGCTTAACCCAACATAATCTAAAATGGTATCATTTCAACACATAGGCAATATAAAAATGATTAATGGGATATTTTGTTCTCCTTTTTTCAAAATAACTTCAAAATATGGTCTGTATTTTTACACTTATGACTCAAGGTGGACACTGAATTATCGGTGTTATCAGAAACACTTGTTATCAGAATTATCAAGTGTTATCAGAAACACTTGACCTATATTTGATTGGATAAAATATTCAACTGATAAACTTACATACGCAAATTGTCCCACACATACTTAAAAGCTTTTCAATAACTGAACTGAGTACCAAATTTTAAATTAAAATTGATTGAAATTAAATACGTAAAATTTCAGTGCCTTCATTGCACTAGTCATATTTCAAGTGCTCAGTAGCCACACGTGGCTAGTGGCTCCTGTGTGGGGAGCACAGATCTGAAAGTACTGTACCAGTTCACCTGCTCCCACTAGCAACGCATGAGGATACCTGTTTTCCTCATCTTCACCACACTTCATAATATATGATTCACCTTGGATTTTTCTGCTGTGGGATTATCATCACTGTAATTAAATCATTCATTCTGTAAATATATCATGTCCATCTCTCTTACTGGACATTAAGGGCAGGAGATATATCTGTGTCATTCACTGTAATATCCCTAATCACTAAAACAATGCCTTGGTATCTAGCAGTAGGTCGTCAATAAACACTTGTTGAATGGCTTCCTTTATTAACAACTAGAGCATTTGCCAGGAGCTTTACCTAGATTACCATCCTTTTCCCTACCCCATGCCCCAAAAAACTCATGATTTTATAGAATATTATCCTTGATAGCAAGGAAATTATTACTCCAAAGGGTTGGAGCCAGCAGGGAATTATCAGTGGATTGATAAAGCCTTGGGGCAAATTGTGAATCACAGATAATTCCTTATAAAATCTTGACTCTCTGCTTTACCTTTAAGACTGACCTCCAGATGGACAAAGACATCTTCTCTGTACACCGTCTTTGGGGCTTTTGTTGGCAACTGCGGCAGAGGTTGCCGGTTGTTGTCTGAACAGCCATTTCCCCTTCTTTCCTAACCATCCCTGAATTTGTTCAGGATGTCAAAGGTGTCTGGTTAGAAAATGAACATTCCAGTCCCTCTTGCTAATAAGTATGGCCATAAGACTAAGTTCTATTATTGTATAGGCAGAGTATTATTAGAGCAGGGCTTCAGAAAAAAACTCAGTGAAGAGACTAACCCAGCTTACAAGAACCATTTCACCCTTGCCTGTTGTTCCCTCTCAGGCTTGACAAACGGATTTGATGGCTGAGCTGCAGTGGCCATACTGGACCATAAGACAACTTTGAGGACAGAAGCCAGAAGTAAGGATGGTGGGGCAGAGAAATACAAGAAGCCTGGGTTCTGATGAAATCATGGGACTTCCAAAGGATTTCTCTAGTCTTACTTTTGAGCTTCTTATGTGTGGCCTATTTCTATGACCTCTGAAACCTTAACCAAACTTTACTAAAGTAAGGAAAGCCTTGATGAGAGTAGATTTGTTTTTGAGACTGTGGTTGAATCCTACATCTAGGTTTAGGGTGTGGGGTCAGCAATAGGATGGACAAGAATTTCACTTAGAAATTCAAGGGGCAAGGAGTTCTCATTTTAGGAAAGAGGCAAGGACATGGGACTCTGACCATATTCGTCAG
Source organism: Felis catus (assembly GCF_018350175.1). Classification (NCBI taxonomy): domain Eukaryota; kingdom Metazoa; phylum Chordata; class Mammalia; order Carnivora; family Felidae; genus Felis; species Felis catus. Next base: position 127,324,964 of record NC_058374.1, read on the forward strand.
ACACAACACACAAAACTAGTGTGCAGCAGGGATATGACTTAGACCCAGGTGTTCTGACCCAAATGCCACAATCTTTGTCAGCTTCATGACCCCTCTTTCTTGGGTCATTCACCTGATAAGCCTCTTACCAAATTTGGTTTACCTTCTACTGTGCAGGTCCTGCTGTCACACCAGAAGACGTGGTGGCATATCCACAACCCTAAGGTTTTAAAGATTAATTTCACGGCTAAAAATGTTCTTACTTACTTTGAAAAATTGTAGTTCACATAATCAACCTTCAGAAATTCCAGAGATTCAGAACCCTTTAAGTCTGGGATGTTTTTTTCCTTAAGCATTTGCTCAATCATCTCCATCCCAGCTTGAACGCCTGTGAAGGAACCAAAGAAAGCATTTATTGATCATGCCAGAGATGGTAATGGCATAGTGCCATTAAACATACGCATGAAATTTACAGAGTACGTGCTCTCAGAAACTTAGAAAACAGCAACCCTACAAAGTGGATGTTACTGTCCCTGTTTTACAGGTGAAAGCACTGGTCCTCAGAGAGGCTAGTGAAGACCCCAGGACCCCAGAACTAACTGTATGAGAAATTCTCATTATGTAGCCAAGACTAAAGGCCTGTTACTACAGGCAGTGTGAGGGGGAAAGTACAAAATTATTATCATTATTATCCCCATTTTAAAGATGAACAGACTGAACCTAAAAGGCATGAATTCGCACCTCATTCACACAGCCAAGAACTGGGAGCCCAAGAGTGAAATCTGGGCGGTTTGGTTCCAGACTCCATGCCTTATTAGGTAGTTATTCCACATTCTCCCTTTTCCCCTAGATTCTTTAAGCTCAGCAACAGCATGGGCTGTTGGGAGCTCGTAACCCTCTTGAAATTCCAGTAAAATACCATGAATAGGTTGTGTGTGTATGTGTCCATTTGTATCTCGTATTTCAGGGGAGAGGGTCCATGTTTGCTTCAGACTCTCAAAAGATCCCGGGACCCCAAAAATGTCCTCAGTAAGCCCTGCTTTTGTGCAATTCAGGAATAAACCTGTCCCAGGTTTACATGGTAGTATCCCAGGACACATTTTTCTGAGTTCACGGAGAGAAAGAGCCCTTTTCTACATAAAGAGCTTGAGAAAAGTAACTTACATAGTAAATGAAGAACAGGATTTTCATTTTAACCTTCTTTTTAAAATTTTATTTTTATTAAAAAAAATTTTTTTTAACGTTTATTTATTATTGAGAGACAGAGAGAGACAGAGCATGAGCATGGGAGGGGCAGAGAGAGGAGGAGACACAGAATCTGAAGGAGGCTCCAGGTTCTCAGCTGTCCGCACAGAGCCTGATGCGGGGCTCAAACTCAGGAACAGTGAGATCATGGCTTGAGCCAAAGTCAGACCCTTAACCGACTGAGCCACCCAGGCACCCCTTCATTTTAACCTTCTTAAGGAGGAAGCTTTGCCCTTATGCCTTATTTTGCAGCTTAAGCTCATTTCCACTTAGGCTGTCCTTGTGGAGACGGAGAAGAGCAGATTTTATCTTCTGTAATACCATGAATAATACTGTAATATAGGGATGTAGGGGTAGAGTGTAAAGGATACAAAGATGGAACCAAAGGCACTATCAGACAGCTTAGTTTCGAATCCTAACATTGTCACTAGCATTGCAGGACTCTGCAATTTACAAAATCTTGCTGTCCCTTGCTTTCCTATCTGTAACATGGGAACATTAGTAACTGTGGAAGCTTCTGTTCACACATGTGAAAATAACAGTAATTGATATTTGTTGGGCATTTGCTATTTCCAGACCCTCTTCCAAAATTTATGTCAATTCATGTGTTTTCCACAATAGCCCCATGCGTAGGAACTATTATTATCACCACCATTATTATCACCATTATCACCACCATTTGGTATTACCACCAAATACCTTGAAGGTACTACTGATAATAGGGACATAACATTTTTCTGGAAAAATGTGGCAACATAAATATTTGATGAATTAATAAGAATAGCTAGTTTGTGTGCTTATATGTGCCAGGACTGTCCATACTCTACACATATTCTCTCCTTTGATCCTTATGGCAACCCAGTGACATAGGTATCATTATCCCTATTTCACATAGGAGGCAGTTGAGGCTCAGAGAGGTTCACCAGCTTGCCCAAGAGCTCACAGGTACTTAGTGTCATTATTGACAGTTTGGAGGAATAGGGAGCAGAGAACAAAGTGTAGGTTTTGAAATCGGTAGAGCAAACCTGAGATCTGATCTTGCCTTGCCCCCTTACTGGTGTGTGACTTGGGGAATTTAATTCAGCCCCTCTGAGGCTCAGATTCCTCCTCTGTAAAATGATTATCCCTTCTTTGTAGGGTCGTTGTTGGGATTAAATCAACCCAGAGCCCATAACACACGTATCGAAGAGCCTAGCTATGATAGAGGCTCAAGAAATGGTTCTGATAGAAATCATAGCCAAGAAATGGTTCTGACTTTAAAGCCTGTCCTTCTTGATTCTATGCCATATTTCCACAGATGATCCCACATGATCCTCATGGTATTACACGGGGGCACCATTGTTGTCATCCCCCCATCCTGTTTTCCAGAGGAGAAAACCCACTGGCCCAACACTATGTATTGAGGAAAGGGGCAGAACTGAATGAGATTCATACCCATGTGGACTGACTAGTTCTGTTCTTTTAATTGCTCTGATCTTGAGGATGGAATAAGCTGTTTTCACAATTTTAATACAGTTTCAAGATATCTATTTCTGTGCATATTAGTATGTTAATAGAGTAACAAGATACACATATATGTACATATATACATGTGGATACACACGGGAATACCTGGTATGTAATTCTCATTATAGCCAGCTCCTATAACAATCATACAAGATGGATAATTTAAGATTCCCTGTGCCACATGAGGTACTGGGGGAAGGAAGGACAAGGATTTGCCACAAACTCAGTCCTTCCTTCCTCCATCACTCCCTTCCTTTCTTCCATCATTTGTATTTTTTTTTTTAAAGTGTGCTCCATGCCCAGCATGGAGCCCAGTGTGGGCCTTGAACTCACAACTCTGAGAACAAGACCTAAGCTAAGATCAGTAGTCAGACGCTCAACCAACTGAGCCACCCAGGCACCCACATCCTTCTTGTACTTCTTTTCTGGTGTAGCAGGTGAGGAGTTTCCTGGTTACACTTTGCTATTTCTGAGTGAGACTAGCAGTGCTTTAGTTAAGAAGGGATGGGGTTTTCTGTTGCCCGTATTCGGCTAACCTCAGGCCAAAATTTATAGGAGAAAACTCGGCCTACACATTTTGATTTTGCAGTCCCTCTGCTGTACACAATCTGCCTTCGCCCCAGCTCTGCCCAACATTTATAAACACCTCTGAAGGGGTTTTTCTTCATCTTTCAGCATCTCAGGCCCCTTTTTGCATCTAATGAATGCAAGGAGCTTCTCTCAAGAAAAATACATGATCATCATCCACATTAAATTTGGTACAGTTTTAGGGGACTCTAAGTTCTTTTCGGGATCAAGACCTTTCTGAAGCTCTAAGCTACTTCTTTCACTCTCACATCTCCTCCCCTCTGTCCTATGATGTATCCTCCTTTAGAGCAGAGATGTTCATTGTATGTGCATGGGGGGTAGACGTGGGGGAGGGGAGAGAATGAATATCTGTGGCTGTGTTTGGATAGGTCTACCATCAAGGTGATTGTTTTCTGTCTTATTTTATTTTTTTTAATGTGTATTTATTTTTTAAGACAGAGAGAGAGAGAGTGTGTGTGTGCACAAAGTGGGGAGGGGCAAGAGAGGGGGACAGAGGATCCGAAGTGGGCTCCTTGCTGATAGCAGAAAGCCCAATGCGGGACCTGAACTCACAAACTGCGAGATCATAAACTGAGCCGAAGTTGGATGCTTTACCAACTGAGCCACCCAGGTGTCCTTTTATTTTATTTTTATAAAATTTTTATTTATTTATTTTGAGAGAGAGAGAGAGAGCAAGCATGCATACACATGAGCAGGGGAGAGGCAGGGAGAGAGGAAGAGAGAGAATCCCAAGTAGGCTCTGCCCTGTCAGTGCAAAGACTGAGCTGGGACTCGAATGCACGATCCATGAGATCCATGAGCTGAGATGAAGAGTCGGATGCTTTAACCGACTGAGCCATTCAGGCACCCCAATATGACTGTTTTTTAGACACCACTTCCTTCCCAGCCATCTTAGCAGCCTCTGTATTAGGGGCTGGATCACCTGCAGTAAAGCTTGCCTCAGTCATGAGACAGTCTAGTATGAGCTTTCAGGTTTGGAGGGCTGAGAGCACCCCACTCACCATAGTCCAGAGCCCGCTGAGTAGCCCTAGCCTTGATGCCAGGGTAAATGGTCCGGGCGGATGAAGTGTAGAGATTCCACAGGAAGAAACATCCCCAGAGGACTCCGACTATCTTTGTATGCATCTGCAATCAACCAACATTTATAGTTCCTTTATTATTCTTGACTTTTTTGTTGGTTAGTTCCATCCAACTTTTCTATGATTTCTTGTTTCATTGCTTACTTCCAAAACTCACTCTACCCACCCATGTGTCCATATATCCATCCATCCATCCATCCATCCATCCACCCATCCAGTAGTCATTTATTGAACACACCAGAACATGTGCTCGGTGCTGAGGATGCAGAGATGACCTATGTGTGCTCTCAACCTCTGCTTCCCACAGACTAGTGGGTGAGTCACACACATACACACAGATGATTATAACTCAACACAACATAATGCAATGCAACACAAGAGCCTTGCCGTAAATGTAACAACTGTGATATGCCTTGGAAAGGATAATGGGGTGGAGATTCGGGATTCTTGACAGTTTTAGAACAAGAGTCAGTAGTTTAGAAAGGTGGCTTCAGTGGGTGTGAAACAATCACTCATCTGCTTGAAGACCCTTAATGACTCCCCGTTGCCCACAGGACGGGGTTTAAGCTCGCAGGCCAGCCGCAAGGCCCTGCCCTTCTCTACACCTCTACTTCCTCATTGACTTCCTTCCTTAACACACTTGCTTGGCTTACCCCAGAGTCTAGTACAATGCTTGGTACATAGAAGATACACACAAAAAAATCTTAAATCAACATCTCCAAGGAGAGGGACCACATGTTTTCACTGCTATATTGCTATTGCTTGGCATATATTAAATATACAATGTATACTTATTTAATTAATGGACTCAATTAATTAATGCCAGCCCATTTTCCTGATGAATGAAGCACAGGTTACCAACAGCAACAGTGACATGGGTTATTTTAATGACAGCGGAGTGAGTAATACATTCATAAGTCTTGTTTCTAGTTCTGGGAGTTTACAATCTGGCTGAGCGACTATTGCTGCATTCATATGTGCCAAAGACCCACAGGTGACAGATACCCACTGAGTTAGCATACAAATGTGAAACAAACCAGGGAAGCATTTGTGGGGGTGTCAGGGAAGAGGAAGGTGTGGGAGTCATGCAAAAGGAGGGGTCAGGACAGGTGAGCAGGGAAGGATTTAAAGAAGGGCTAGAATTTAGGAGCAATCTGCATGAAGGAAAAGATCATTGAGAGGGGTGTGTGGGAGGTGCTTGGCCAAGACAAGCAAGAGGTTTGATAAAGGGGATTGTGTGGGCTTTATGAGAAGGCCATAGAGGTGGGAATAGAATGATGTAGACAAAGGGGGTATTCCAGAGAATTTACTTGAGAGGAACAGAGCAGTCTGACCAGGGAAAGGAGTGTCCAAGCAAGGCTGTTGCTAGCCTACCTTGGTCTTTTGTTTGGAATGGGAAAAGGTGCCCTTTGGAGATATACAAGCCTTCTGGCACAAAGGGGCCAGCAGAAAATGTTTTAGGAAAATCCCACACCAGTGTGCCCAGCTCGGTGGGGAGAGCAGGAGCTGCCCCCCCGCCCATCTCTTAGGCTGGCATTTTGTCTAGTGCACAAGCTGCCCAACCTACACAGAGGACCTATGTTCAGATTAGTGAATGGTCATGTGGGTATTTTGCTGGAGGGCCGTGAGGTTGAGAACTGGGATCTTGACCTCTCTGTTCTGTGGTGCGTAAGTCCACCTTTAGGTGTGAGAAGAGCCTGGCTCAGTCAACATGTTTACATTTCTCACCCAATCTCCCAGGAGCCCTCTCCATGTACCCCACTGTCCAGACAAACTGGACTCCTGGTTCCTAAACACCCATCATGCTTCATGCCTAATGCCTACGCTTATACTGTTCTTCTTCACTTAGGCCGGCAGAAACCCTGTGCATCCTTAAGGTCCATTTTATATTTTTTTATTTTTAAAAAAATTTTTAATGTTTATTCATTTTTGAGAGAGAGAGAGAGAGAGAGAGAGACAGAGAGAGAGAGAGAGAGACAGAGAGTGAGTGGGGGAGGGACAGAGAAAGAGAGGGAAACACAGAATCCAAAGCGGGCTCCAGGCTCCGAGCTGTCAACACAGAACCCGATGTGGGGCACAAACTCACGAACTGCGAGATCATGACCCAAGCCACCTGAGCCGAAGTCGGACCGACTGAGCCACCCAGGCGTCCTTCCTTAAGGTCCATTTTAAACACAGCTTTCTTTCTGAAGCATTTCTGACTTCCCTTAATTAATTAATCTCACTTCCTTCTGAATGAGAAGGAATCTTTGGTCAATATATATATTTATTCATGTGTGTACATTTATTTTCTCACATATTGTCTGTCTCTCCTACCAAAATGTAAGTGCCATGAGGGCAGAGACCTCATCTGGTTTGGAGGTCCTAGAGCCGGCTTAATGTCTCAGATACAGAGTGATTGGTAAACATTGGTAAAATGAATCAATGAATTCTAAATGAAGAGTCCTTACCTCGCTCTGAATTATAATACAGTTCTTTGCAGAGGCGATTAACAAAGCATTTGTACACTAGTGAAGCATACGCACCCATTAAAACAGATGTTGGCCACAGTCTGGGGGCAGGGTTGGGAGGGTAGGTACTGGATCATGGGGACAGGAGAAGTCTTGGATGGACTGGCCAGTGTGGTTGGGGTACTGGGGATAGGGTGAGGGACTCACAGTGACTATTTACTATTAGAAACTGAGGCATTTCAATATCTTAACACTGCTATGGACTTATGCACTCCGTGTGATGTTTCGGCCCTATAGAGTTGATTTGGTTGTACAGGACAATGTACAGAAAGAGGCAGCAGTGCTGGGGGCAGGGCTACAGAGGGGTGGCTTGGGGATAGTCAGGGTGCAGAAGACACCAAGGGAAGCACAGAGCAATGACAGTAAGAGCCAAGAGGGAGGGACTCGAGTAGGGGGCTGATCTCTGGTCAGAGAGTTGGAGGAAATGTGGGGAGTAGGACAAGCAAGCGGGAGCATGGTGATATCAACATCTTATACTCAGTTAGAATGGACGCAGGGGTTAGGTCCTATTGCTATCTTTACTAGGCCCTCTTTGATCCTTGTTGTCCAGGGGTCTCAGAGAGGGGGACAGGCAGAGATGGATGAAGCTATGGGGGTGAGGGGAACACTCCTGGGGCTGAGGTTAATGACTATTCACCAACTAGTATGAAAGTATTTCCACATTTTAACAAATGGTGAAGCCATGCTGATGTGCAGGCACACTGACATGGCTGTGTGCAAATAATTGTAGATGGATGTGCCATATACCCAGGAAGGCACGAGAGGGATTTTTTAAAAAGAGGGAAACATTTTCAAAACAGTGGAAAGCAAAAGGAAAAAAAAATGTTAGACCAAAAATTCTATACACACTCCACTGTATCCAGATTAAGGTTGAAATGATCTCTCTGCCTGGCACATAATAGGACCTCAATAAATATTTTCTAAGTGACCAACTGACTGGCTTACAAGATTTTGGTTAACTAAGAAAGGTTCTAGAGAAATGTGAAAAAAAAAATGAGAAAACCAAACCATCATCTAAATAGTTCTTCATTACTACAGTAAAAAAGCACAATAAGCCAAAGCAGAGTTGTTACTTATTAATGGAGTAACAACTAAAATAATAAATTTGTATTTTTTTTTTTTACCATTTACAAAACTCACAACAATTCTTGGAGGTAGATGTTACTATTATCCTACCTCCATCTTAGGCATATGGACACAGAGACTTAGACAGTCTGGTGACCTATCTGAGACCATGTAGTAAATCAGTCACCTGGCAATCACAACTTGCTCTTCTGGCTCCAAATGTTAGTGTTTATGAATTTAATTACTTGATAAGTGCTAGATTTTTCATTTTTCTCTGGGAACTTAATTTTTTTTTGACATCTATTTATTTTTGAGAGAGAGAGAGAGAGAGAGAGAGAGAGAGAGACATACACAGAGTGTGAGTTGGGGAGGGGCAGAGAGAGAGGGAGATACAGAATCCAAAGCAGGGTCCAGGCTCTGAGCTGTCAGCACAGAGCCCAACATGAGGCTTGAACCCACGGACTGCGAGATCATGACCTGAGCCAAAGTTGGTTGCTTAACTGACTGAGCCACCCAGGCGACCCTTCATCTGGGAACTTTAAATATGAGTTATGTGATGCCATTTTCTTTTTTTTTTTTTTTAATTTTTTTTTTCAACGTTTATTTATTTTTGGGACAGAGAGAGACAGAGCATGAATGGGGGAGGGGCAGAGAGAGAGGGAGACACAGAATCAGAAACAGGCTCCAGGCTCTGAGCCATCAGCCCAGAGCCCGACGCGGGGCTCGAACTCACGGACCGCGAGATCGTGACCTGGCTGAAGTCGGACGCTTAACCGACTGCGCCACCCAGGCGCCCCCTGTGATGCCATTTTCTATGTAGAAAAAAAAAATCATTAAGCATCTGGAAATTTTCAAGCACCAAAGTGCAAATGCTTTTGTATTTTCTTGGGCACAAATGGAATTTTAAATTCCCTTCCAGCAGCAAAAATCTATTTATCTGCTTGGTTAAAGGACGTTTCTGAAATGGTCTACTTCGATGGAGATCCAGGAACTCAAAACTGCACATAGAAAAACATTTTTCCTCTAGAAATTTTATGAGTGAATGAAATTACTGGGCTATAAAAGGATAGACTGTATGTAACTTTCAGTTGAATTGTTTGTTAGGATGATAATTTATGGACAGGGGAGGGAAGGAACCTTGTCAAGCAAGGAGATGAGTCCTAAAAGGTTAAGTAATTTGGCTGACAAGTAAGGGCAGGATAAATTGCCCTAAAAGAAGGAATCCAAGATGACTTATATACCCTGCCAACAAGTTACCTATTTTTTTGGTTCTAAGGATTTGTTTCTTTCCAAGATTCAAAACCTCATTAAATTTCTATACCAATGAACAGACAGAATAACACTTCTAAATTAGATGGCCCTACCATAGCAACATTTTTCTAGATATGTCCCCTGAGGTAGGGAAATAAAAGCAAAAATAAACTATTGGGACTACTTCAAAATAAAAAGGTTTTACACTGTTGAGGAAACAATCAACAAAACTAAAGGCAACTTATAGAATAGGAGAAGATATTTGCAAGTGATATATGTGATAAAGGGTTAGTAACCAAAATATATAAAGAACATATACAACTCAACACCCCAAAACCTTACAAGAATCTAATTAAAAAATGGGCAGAAGACATGAATAGACATTTCTCCAAAGAAGACATCCAGATGCCCAACCAGACACATGAAAAGATGCTCATTACTGATCATCAGGGAAATGCAAATCAAAACCACAATGAGGGGCACCTGGGTGGCTCAGCCAGTTGAATGACTGACTTCGGCTCAGGTCATGATCTCACTGTTTGTAAGTTTGAGCCCCGCATCGGGCTTTGTGCTGACAGCTCAGAGCCCAGAGCTTGCTTCGAATTCTGTGTTCTCCCTCTCTCTCTGCCCCTCCCCTACTCATGCTCTGTCTCTTTCTGTCTCAGAAATAAATAAACATTAAAAAAAATTAAAAAAAAAACACCACAATGAGATATCACCCCACACCTGTCAGTGTGGCTAAAATCAACAACACAAGAAACAACAAGTGTTGGCAAAGGATATGGAGAAAAAGGAACACTTGTGCACTGCTGGTAGGGATGCAAACTGGTACAGCCACTGTGGAAAAACAGTATGGAAGATACTCAGAAAGTTAAAAATAGAATTACCATATGATCTAGTAATTGCATGACTGGATATTTACCCAAAAAATACAAAAACACTAATGCAAAGAGATACATGCACTCCTATGTTTATAACAGCTAAATTATGGAACCAGCCAAGTATCCACTGATAGATGAATGGATAAAGAAGGTGTGGTGTATACACACACACACACACACACACACACACACACACTCACAATGGAATATCATTCAGCCATAAAAAAGAATGAAATCTTGCCAGTTACAACAACATGAATGGAGCTAGAGAGTATAATGCTAAGGGAAATAAGTCAGTCAGAGAAAGATGAATACCAGATGATTTCAGTCATATGTGGAATTTAAGAAACAAAACAAATGAGCAAAGGAAAAATGATTATATATATTATATAATATATATGTCATATGTACATGACAAACTAAGAAAAAGACTCTTGACTAAAGAGAACAGATTGTTACCAGAAGGGAAGTGGGTGGGGGGATGGGTGAAATAGGTGATAGGGATTAAGGAGTATACTTGTTGTGATGAGCACTGGGTGACGTGTAGAATTGTTGAATCACTATTTATACACCTCAAACTAATATAACACTGTATGTCAACTAACTGGAATTAAAGTTAAAACTTAATAAATAAAAACACAAATATATTAGATGACCTTTGCCTAAGCCATTCTGATGACCAGAAATAAGAAAACTCCAGGACAACTTAGAAAATTCCTGAGACAGGTTGACTTACCATAAGTATTCACAGAGGGGACCTGTGACAGACTTTGGAAAAATCAGTTAAATGAATGATAAATGAATTAAATGTAGCCTTTAAAACAAGGGAAAGGTTGAAAACAAGCCAACTGGTTTAAAGAAGCCTAGGCTGTCAGAATATTCCAACTTAATGGTTAAGACAAAATGAATGTAAGGAGTCTAAACCAACAGGTATTGAATATGGGCAGAACTGGGGACTAATTTCAAGGGATTCAGTCAACACATCTGATTTTACCAAGATCTCTAATGACAAGGCCTTGAAAATTTACTTAGTCTTCCCCAAACTCTATACTTAACACAAACAGGTTAAACAATTCGGGCAAGTGGGAGTGTCCTTTGCTCTGGCAAGATGTAGGTCACTGATGTGGTTTAAGACCTGGCCCCTAAGCACAGAGATCACAGCAATTCCTTACTCCTACATCCGCGCTAGTTCAGAGATAAGCTAGAATTTTCTGCCACTGAGCTGGGTTCCTCACTGAAATGAAGGCATAAGTAAGTCCAGACGATTGAGCGACCGTCTTAATACAACATTGCTGAATGATGCAAAACTAAGTTTATCCTCCGAACAAGCTCTCTTTTCTTTCTTAGGCCTATTCATAGTCTTCTGGGGGAGGCATGAGTGACAGAAAAACAAACACAAAACAGAAAAACCTAGGCAGACAGTAAGGACTCAGGCTATGTGACAGCTGACTGTCCAAGGTGTTCTACCAGATCTGGGGCATCTCCAGTAAGAGGGTAATCCCTGTTGGGAGATGTTGTGCTGGCAGAGAAGTTTGTTCATGATTCTTACCTCAAGTGGAGGGAGCGTCCAACGCTGGGGAGCACCTTTGATTCCTTCTGCCTTTGAAGCTATGTGTTCTCCACTTGAGCCTTGAACTCAGCTGCTGAAAAGACAAGATAATTAAGTCTGAATCATCTAGTGGTGGATTTTTTTAAATGCCTCTTTCAAAATGTAATGTATAATTGCTACACTTCAATTGCCCAATAACATGAATGAACACTACAGCCTCTACCTAGATGAGTAGACAATGCCACCCATGCAATGATTACCCCCTGCCAACACACACGCGCACACACACACACACACACACACACACACACACACACGAAATTATTACGACTACATTACCAGAATGATTAAGTTGAGACTTCCAGGATACTGGAAAAGGTGTCAAATTGTTTTGAATTGGAAGAGGAAGAATTTTCCTCTCTGGGAAAATAAGCCAGTTTTTCCTGGTCAGGGTCCCTGTAGTGGGTGGCCCCCCACTGCTCACAATACCTTTTGGACTTTTGGTGGATCAGATTCAGTCTGAGAGCATGAGGCTTGGTAACCGGGCTGATCTAGTTACCACCTTTATCTTGCAGGGTAGGAGCACAGATGATATCTCTAAGTGTCTGTTCCTTTTCAGGTTGTTAGTGCCTTCCGCTCCCAGCATTCCTTTGAGGTAGGTTGGGTGGGTGCAGCCACTACCATGTGACTTCACATCTGTAGGTTCTAAACCTCGTCTGTACTCCCATCCCCCATATTTTACTCATTACATTTTACATGGCCAGGGAATCTGCTTGTATAAAGTGTCTAGCATCTTACTTACAGTTTTCAGGGTAAGATACAGTGACCAAACTGCTGTGGTTCCCCAGGATGCAGGGTTTTCCATACTAAAACCAGGGCAGTCCTGGGAAAACCGAGGAGATTGGGAACCCTAATAAGAACAGGCACGTTTCCAGGTTTCTCATCTAGTGTGCCTCCAGTTACATTTGCCTTTTTAACTTGCGTTTCCTTAGGGACAAAATGGGAGTAAGAATAGTATCTACCTTGATAGGTTCTGGTGAAAAAAAGTGCTGTCAACCATCAGTCTGTTTGGGCTGCTACAATGTATGAACAGAAATGTATTGCTCACAGTTCTGGAGGCTGGGAAGTCCAAGATTAAGGAGCCAGCACGATCACATCTTCCTGGTTCACAGCCAGCACCTTCTGCCAATGTCCTCACGCAGTGGAAGGAGGCGGGGATCTCTCTGGAGGCTCTTTTATGAGGCATTAATCCCATTCATCAGGGTTCCACCATCATGACTTGAGCACCTCGCAAAATCTCCACCTACAGATACTATCACCTTCGGGGAGTAGCATTTCAACATATGAACTTTGGAGGGACACAAACATTCAGACCATAGCAATAAGCCGTAAGAATTTGCTCTTAAAATGGTAAAGTGCTGTAAAATTTTATTTATTAGTATGTGGCCTTATCAATGGCGATACAAGCTGGAAGACATTTTCCTCATAGAATCTTTTATTCTCTGTCATCACAGATTCCATGCATTAAATTCACAAATATTGGGCACCTACGGTGTGCAAAGACCTCTTCAGTAAAAAAGACAGAATCTCTGTCCATGTGGAGTTTATTAGATGAAGACACAAAATAAATAAGTAAACAAAATAAATAAAAATGTATACATTGTGACATGTGCTATGAAGGAAATAGGGAATGTGGTTGTCTTGTAATTGGTAGGGTGATGTCACTGGTAGAGGCATGTTTACTTTGCAAGATGGTCCAGGAGGGCTTCTCTGAGGAGGTATATTTGAGCTGAGATCTAAGCACAAGAAGCCAGGTGGGCAAAGCACAGAAGGGAATGGGTGGAGGGAACAGCAAAGGTGGGCTGTGCGTCTATGATGTAGGAAGGGCAGAAATACTGGACATCTGAACAGTGGTGTCACGTGGGGAGTTGGAGTTCGGGGAAAGGTCTGCTGGAAATAACGAATTTCTAAGTCATCATCCTAGAGGTGAAGTGAAAGCCACAGAAGTGGACAGGTGCATGTGAGAGGCGGTTTCCCATGGTGCATGTGCTACTGGAGGGATGTGGGATCATCTCAGGAGCTGGAAACTTAAACACTTGAAATTTTATTGTGATTGTTTTTAGCACATGAGGAAAAAGAATGCAAAAGTAGACATGGGAGAAGAGGAGTGACATCACACATCACATGGAAAACGATTCATATTTCTGTCCTTTCCTCAGAATCTTCCCTGGGTGTCAGTGCCTGTTTCTCCTCTTTCTCTCTCTCTTCCCTCATGGTCCCAGGTTTCCTCCCATCTCTCCTGCCCAGAGCGGCTGCCTGCCTTCACCTTCATCCCCTGCTGCCCCATTCTTTTTCTGTCACAAAGATCCCCAATCCACTCAGCCTCCTATGTGCCTCTCCTGTCCGTTAACCAGCTGCACAGGATCTGCTAGACTTACAGGAAAGCTGAACGTTGTAAAACAGCAGTACTTTTCCTGATGCAAGTATTAATTTTTCCTTTTGTCCTAGAAGATCTGAAAGTCTTGGTGGAAACCTGAGTCACTGTTGTGTGTTCTGGGGCATCTGGTGCAGGATTTGAGGAGAGTTTTCTGGAAGGGTGGCCTGGAGAAAGTGAACCAGGGGTCTCTGTCCTGCGGTGCTCCAGGGCTCTTGCCTCACAGGGACCTGCCCTGCCCACCCCACCCGGCACCCCGGACAATTTACTCCACTTGTCTGGGTCTCCACCATCCTCTGTACAAGCGGAGACCATGCTTACTTTTCAGAGTCGCTGAGGCAATTAAGCTGAACGAGCTAGCACATAGTTTTTCATACAGTGTTAATAAGATGCGTTACTACTATATTTTCTCTTTTTTATTTTAAATTAATAATTTAAAAGATATTTTAAACAACTTTTGAGAAACATACAAAGTTGGGGTGCCTGGCTGCCTCAGGCAGTAGAACGTGAGACTCTTGATCTTGGGGTTGTGAGTTCAAACCTCACATTAGGTGTGGAGCCTATTTTAAAAAAAAACATACAAAGTTTAGTTTCTATGGTATTTATTTTCTACATTTACTCTCTATTTGGAAATGAGTATGTTTTCCCTTTATATAGCTTCCCCTTTTAAACAAATGTACATATAGTTTAAGAAGTGGGTTGATTTATGGGGAAAACTAAATAATGGTGCAACTCAGGTGGGACATGGAATAATGCTAGAAAAGGAGGCTCTAATAATTCGAGTTTAGGAAACAAAGATGGAAGAAGAGAGTGCAGCTAGTGTGTTTTATTTCATTTGGAAGGGACCTGGGAAGTCAGCTCAGTTAGCCTCCTTTCTGCTAAAGGAGTTGCTTTAGGGCAAATTTGCTGAATTCGTCATCATGACAAAGCCAGTAGCACTGTGCCCAGTTTCATTATTTATTTTAGTTTTTCAGATTTAACTGAAAATTTGCTGGGAAATCCTGATTATCCAGCCTACCCACGATGGCAATCTAGAAGGCAAGATTAATTATTTCACTTACTAATGGCTGACTGCGTCTTAGTCTCTACAGATCAAGGGACGCTTTTAATTAAAACTCCAAAGAAACATTATAATTAACTAGGTAGAATAATTATTCACTAAAGAAAGATGCCAAGATGTTAGTGTTCCTTAACGGTGTTAAGGAACTGAGCATCCTGCTTCTTAGAATGTCCAGGCTATTCCCATATAGAAAAAAGCTGTTTGAATACCAGACTTCATTTGAGCTTGGAAGACAAATCATATTATTCTTTGCAGGAGAGAAAAGTGAGAGGGATAGGGATCATCTGTATATGGGGTTGGGGGGGGATGTGCCAACATTTTGTATTGGTGAAATCTGGTTAAAAGGACACCCTGAAGAAGGAATAGGAGGTAGGAAAAAATAAGAGCTAACATCTATTTTTTTGTTATGCTCTGGGCACCAACCATATATTACCTCATTAAATCCCCACCAAGACTGTATGAGGTACTAATATTGTCTAAATTTTATAGATGAGGAAACTAAGAGGTTAAGTATATGCCTAAACTTAGGCGTCACAGTTAAGGCTGTAGAGCCAGGACTCAGGACCCAGGTGTCCTACCTCCCGGAGTCTGTTCTCTTAACCACTATGCCAAACTGCTTCTTCAGGAAGTGGTTAAAGGGCAGCCCACAGCCCAGGAGATGAGGAAGGTGAGGAGAGAGAAGGATGCTGTTGCTAGGTAATACATCTGCTTTTCCAAGTTTCTAACTGAATCTGTGACAGTGACACAGATACATGTGTTTGTTTGAAGTTGCTAGCCTATTCCTGACCAGAGGAAGCTGTCTGGAATTTGTGTGGCTCTCAAGAGAGATCAGTGACCCTACAGTTCACCCTGGAAGGGCTGAGGAGACATCTGGCAGAATCATCTTATCACTTGGAAGCATCTCCTCCTCTCTTCCCAGATCTGTCCCAGGCCACCCTCTCCTGATGCCTGTGATGACTGATCTAGACCATGGCCCTCCCACCAGTCACATTCTGGAATGGTTTATGGCACTATCTCCCTCCTGGTTTTGAAAAATAAACAAATCCACTCACCCACTTACCTCTACTTATTATCAGTTGTGTGAAAGGGAACTACATTTTATTATTTGCAGTTCAAAGTGAATTTAAATTCATGTTAAATTTGAAATGTACATACATGACCCTTATGAGACATGAGGGATATTGTGGAACCAAGCACTCATGATAGTGTAATACAACTTTGAAATGTCTGAGAACCATCAGTGTGAGCCCACATCACACAGACAAGGGTTTCTCCACCTTAGTGCTATTGACATTTTGGGTCATACAATTCTTTCATGTGGGGGCTGTCCTTTGCGCTGTGGGACATATAACAGCATCCCTGGCCTCTGCCCTGATGTTAGTAGAACCATTTTCTCCTACCCTAGTTGTGACCAAAATATCTCCAGTCTATATCTGTCTAATGTCCTTGGACAGCCTTGGTTGAGAATCAAGAAAATAAAGTATATTCAAGTATTCTATCTAGCCCTTGCTATAGAACATGGCTCCTCTTGAGGGCCAGATTCTAATATTCCTAATAATATTTTTCTTAATTATACAATACATATTTGAAAACATTCTCTTGGTGACAGAGGTGACAGATTCAAACAAGACTGAAGTTTACATAGCAAATGGTGAAAATCCTTGGTGCTCCTCCCATCCCTTATCCCTGTCTTCTGTATGCATCCTTCTAGTTTGCTTTCCAAGAATATTTTTATATTTTTATTTTGTTTCTTTCAACAGATTCCTTATATCTTAATTTGGTCCTTGGATAGGGTTTTAATCATTTTAACAGCTTCTGAAGATGCTTTTTCTAGCTTGCATGGTCCGAATTTCATCTCACAACACTTATTTAAGGTCCATTTCAATTTCTTACCAAGCACACCTACCTCAAAGTGCTTCGTACTGTTAAGACAACCCAAAACAACAACAGCAAGATCACATGGTCCAGACCAGTGGTTCCCAAAGTGTAGTTTCACAGCAGCACCACCTGGAAATCATTAGAAATGCAAACTCTCAAGCCCTTCTCCAGACCTACTAAATTAGAAACTGTGTAAATTAAAGCTCAAGATTCTGGAAAATGTATTGGATTTGTAAGTAAACACTCAAACTAAGCCCAATCTGGCATTCTCAGGTAGAGACAGAATGAAGATCATACTTTCCAAACAGATATACCAAGAACTCAGAGATAAGCATGAATATCTTTATACCATTTTAAATTTTGCTTAACCGGGCCTAACAATGGAGGTGGGGACTGGATGTTGTTGATGATGGATAAAACCTGCCTTGTCCCCTTAAGAAACTCATAACCCAAGACTAGAGAAAGCCTGATATGCAAATAATTGCACTGTGATATGATGGATAACATTCAAAAGTATGTTCCAAGTGCTCTTGGAGCAAAAGGAAGGAGCAAAACACTTTTCTTTGAAGAAGGTATTCCAGGTAGAAGGATCAGCATGTGCAAAATCACAGAGGCACACAAACTTACTTGTGGGAGAGGATGTAAAGTGGGGGGCCAGGGGGGATGTATTTTGGATTAGTGCAGTGTGAATAGGGATCATTGGGAAGATTGAAGAAAGTGGTTTCCAGCTGGACTATGAACGGTTTTTATCATGCAAAGAAATTTGGTTTACATTTGGGAAACTAAAGGAAACTCAACAATAAGAAAAATATAATTAAAAATTGGACAAGACATATATGAAAAGCCCACAGCTGATATCATGCTAAATGGGGAAAAACTGAGAGCTTTCCCCCTGAAATCAGGAATATGACAGGGATGTCCACTCTCACCAGTGTTGTTTAACATAGTGTTGGAAGTCCTAGCCTCAGTAATCAGACAACAAAATGAAATAAAAGGCATCCAGATTGGCAAAGAAGTCAAACTTTAACTTTTTGCAGATGACATGATACTCCACATGGAAAACCTTAAAGACTTTACCAAAAAGCTGCTAGAACTGACACATAAATTCAGCAAAGTTGCAGGATACAAAATCAATGTACAGAAATTGGTTGCATTTCTATACATCAATAATGAAGCAACAGAAAGAGAAATCAAGAAATTGATCCCATTTACAATTGCACCAAGAACCATAAAATACCTAGGAATAAACCTAACCAAAGATGTAAAAGATCTATATGCTGAAAACTATAGAAAACTTGTGAAAATAAATTGAAGAAGACACAAAGAAATAGAAAAACATTCCATGCTCATGGATTAGAAGAACAAATATTGTTAAAATGTCAATACTACCCAAAACAATCTACATATTCAATGCAATCCCAATCAAAATTGCACCAGCATTCTTCTCAAAGCTAGAACAAACAATCCTAAAATTTGTATGGAACCACAAAAGACCCTGAACAGCCAAAGTAATATTGAAAAAGAAAACCAAAGTAGGAGGCATCACAATCCCGGACTTTAGCCTCTACTACAAAGCTGTAATCATCAAGACGGTATGGTATTAGCATAAAAACAAACACAGACTAATGGAATAAAATAGAGAACCCAGAAGTGGACCCACGAATGTATGGCTAACTAATATTTGACAAAGCAGGGAAGAATATCCAATGGAAAAAAGACAGTCTCTTTAGCAAATGGTGCTGGGAGAACTGGACAGCAACATGCAGAAAAATGAACCTGGACCACTTTCTTACACCATACACAAAAATAAACTCAAAATGGATAAAGGACCTGAATGTGAGACAGGAAACCAAAATCCTAGAGGAGAAAGCAGGCAAAAACTTCTTTGACCTCGGCCACAGCAATTTCTTGCTTAACATATCTCCAAAGGCAAGAGAAATAAAAGCAAAAATGAACTATTGAAACCTTGTCAAGATAGAAATCTTCTGCACTGCAAAGGAAACAATCAACAAAACTAAAAGGCAACCGATGGAATGGGAGAAGATATTTGCAAATGACATATTGGATAAAGGGTTAGTATCCAAAATCTATAAAGAACTTACCAAACTTAACACCTGAAAAACAAATAATCCAGTAAAGAAATGGGCAGAAGACATGAATAGACACTTTTCCAAAGAAGACATCCAGACAGCCAACAGACACATGAAAAGATGTTCAGTATCACTTATCATAAGGGAAATACAAATCAAAACCACATTGAGATACCACCTCACACCAGTCAGAGTGGCTAAAGTTAACAACTCAGAAAACAACCAATGTTGGTGAGGATGTGGAGAAATGGGAACACTCTTGCACTGCTAGTGGGAGTGCAAACTGGTGCACCTGCTCTAGAAAATAGTGTGGGGGTTCCTCAAAAAATTAAAAATAGAACTACCCTATGATCCAGCAATAGCACTACTAGGAATTTATCCAATGGATACAGGAGTGCTGATTCATAGGGGCACATGTGCCCCAATGTTTATAGCCGTGCTTTCAACAATAGCCAAATTATGGAAAGAGCCCAGATGTCCATCAACTAATGAATGGATAGAGAAGATGTGGTTTATATATACAATGGAATGAGAAAGAATGAGAAAGAATGAAATCCTACTATTTGCAATAATGTGAATGCAACTGGAGGGTATTATGCTAAGTGAAATAAGTCAGAGAAAGACAGGTATCATATGTTTTCACTCATATGTGGAAATTGAGAAACTTAACAGAAGACCATGGGGGAAGGCAAGGGGAAAAAACAGTTTCAAACAGAGAGGGAGGGAGGCAAACCATAAGACTCTTAAATACAGAGAACAAACTGAGGGTTGATGGAGGGGAGCAGGGGAGAGGAGAAAATGGGTGATGGGCATTGATGAGAGCACTTGTTGGGATGAGCACTGGGTATTGTATGTAAGAGATGAATCATGGGAATCTATCCCCAAAACCAAGAGCACACTGTATACACTGTATGTTAGCCAACTTGACAATAAATTACATTAAAAAAAAGTGGGCAAGAGAGCTGAAAACACCTCACTGAAGATGTATTGATGGCAAATAAACATACGGAAAGATGCTCAGCATTATCAGGAATTGCAAATTCAAGCAACAAGATACCATCTGTTAAAATGGCTAAAATCAAAAACAACCTGACAATACAAATTAATGCAAGTCTCATTCACTGCTAATGGGAATACAAAGTGGTACAGCCACTTTGGAAAACAGTTTGGCACTTTCCTGCAAAATTAAACCTAGTCTTGTCATATGATCCAGCAGTGGTGTTCCTGGGTGTTTATCCAACTGATTTGAAAACTTAGGTCCACATAAAAGCCTGCACAAACACAAACATTTATAGCAGTTTTGTTCACAATTGCTCCAAACTAGAAGCAACCATTTTATCAATAGGTGAATGGATAAAGTATAATACAACCATACAGTGGAATGTTATTCAGCATGAAAAAGAAATAAGCTATGAAGCCAAAAAAGACATGGATTAATCTTAAACACATATTGTTAAGTAAAAGAAGCTAGTCATGAAGCCAGAAAATTCTATCCACATTCCGATTCCAATTACATGTCATTCTGGAAAAGGCAAAAGTAAAGTGATGGTAAAGAGACCAGTAATTGGTGGTGGGTTGGGGGGGGGCGAGGGGCACGTAAGAGTGGTGGTGAAGTAAGTTGAAGCACAGGGGATGTTTCAGGTTGGTGAAACAAGACATTAGGCATTTGTCAAAACTAATAGAACTTTACGGGTCAAAGAGTAAATCTTAATGTATGTAAACTTAAAAAAAAAATCATGTAGGAGATTGAGAGGTCCATGACAGAATGCAGAATATGAGAAAAGAATCTAAGTGTATTACAAATGTATGAAACAACCTTGCTGAAGGGGATTGGGGAACAAGATGGTGACCTGGGTCACTTTGGGAAAGAATGGAGTCTGTAAGACGAAGGGCTACAGGCACTGTTGTTGAAGCACTGTACTGCAGTCGACAAGGTTGTTTTTGACAAGGGTATGGGTTAAGAACTGTGAAACTGCTAGATACTGGAAATGAATGATTACATAAATGGATGGTGGATGGGGTGGAGCTAGATTTGTCACAGTTGGATTGGGAATTTACAGACAAAGCAAAGAAGGTGACCAGAATGATCATGTGGCAATGGATTAGAGTTGGCAACATGAGAATGAACTCATGCTCAGCTTCATATATAGATATAGATGGTTACGTATGGAAAATGTACATAGACATATCTCTCAGATGTGTCAGCTGAGAAGGCTTAGAAGCAATAATACCCCAACAGCAATGAGCACACCTAGCACCCAGATATTGGTTTCTTTTTTTTTAATTTAATTTTTTAATGTTTATTTTTGACAGAGAGAGAGAGAGAGAGAGAGAGAGAGAGAGAGAGAGAGAGAACGAGCGAGCATAAGTGGGGGAGGGGCAAAGAGAGAGAGAGACACACACACAGAACCTGAAACAGGCTCCAGGCTCCCAGCTGTCAGCACAGAACCTGATGTGGGGCTTGAACTCACAGACAGTGAGATCATGACCTGAGCTGAAGTCAGACACTCAACTGACTGAGCCACCCAGGCGCCCCCCAGATATTGGTTTCTAATACCACTCTTCAGTAAAAGGAACTGGGGCACCGTAGAAAAATGGCTGATTCTAAGGTTGGGGCAGGATGTATACAAAATTGTCCTAAAGCATCTTATAGTAACAGAAAATAAGAAAGTGCTCAAAACCAGAAAAAAAAGAAAACACAGAACAAGTGAACAAAAATCCACAGTAGTATCAAATGGATACAGTAGCCAACTGAAAGATGTCCCAGTGGTCAAAGCCGGAACAATTTGAGCAAAAAAAATAAATGAAGTAGTATTAGATTATAAGCCAAAGAATAAAAGAAATGTAACTCCACAGTGATATAAATAAAGGCCTGAATAAATAGAAAACAGAACAAATCTCCTGTATAGAGGAAATTCAAATAATTTATGTACACACTCCACCCCTAAGGAGGTAGGGCATAACTCCCACTCTAAGTGTGGGCTGCACATAGTGACTTTCTTCCAAAGGATACAATATAAAAAGGAGAAAAAAGGAGTAACTTTACAGTGGAGAAGCTGAGTGATCTGGGTTAACATCAACAGCGAGAAGTCATATTGACAGTATGCACTGTTGACATGAGAATGGAACCTGGACTTCTGCGGTCTACCTCCCAGGAGCACGTTGCCTCAGTCTAATCATGAGAAAATATCAGACAGATTGAAGGATGTTCTACAAAATACCTGACCAGTAATTCTTAAAACGGTTAAGGTCATTTAAAAAAAAAAAGAAAAAAAGGAAGTCTAAGAAACTGTCACAGTCAAGAGAAGCCCAAGGAGACATGACGACACTAGGTGTAATGTGGTCTCCTAGGTGGGATCCTGGAACAGAAAAAGGAGATTAGGAAAAAACAGAGAGAATCTGAATAAAGTATAGACTTTGGTTAATACAAATGCATCAACCAGGCATCAGGGTGGCTCAGTTGGTTAAGGTCATAATCTCATGGTTCGTTCATGAGTTTGAGTCCCACATCAAGCTCTCTGCTGTCAGCACAGAGCCTGCTTTGGATCCCCTGTCTCTCTTTTCTCTTTGCCCCTCCCCTGCACACTGTGCTCTCTCTCTCAAAAATAAACATTAAGAGGTTACTAATAGGGAAAATTGAGTATGTGGTATATAAGTCTTCAGAATCATTCCATAAACCTAAAACCATTTTAAATATAACATTTTAAAAAAAGGAAGCCTTGTGAGCCAATGTATTCCCACAGAAGACTGACATTATCCCTTTGTAGTATTCTATGAAATGGCTCATTAAAAAAAAAGAAATTTACATTTCTGAACTCTTTGAAAGTTGCAGTAACTGTTGCTTGCAGACATTAAAGTGGGATCTGTAAGAGAAAAAAAAATTCTCAAGGAGAGAAATAGTTGAGAGATCATTGTCATGGATCTTTGAGGTTTTGGGTGATCATCCTCTAGAGTACCTTAAATCTTGGCAGTGCCTTGGAGATGCTCTGGTTCTCTTCCAGGACCCTGCTAAATCCCTGTGATTGGATTACTTCTGCCATGCCAGTGGTTACACCCTACTGGGCAAAGGATTGAGACAAGGATCCCAGGTAGATTAGTTTTCATTGTTTTAACAAATGGTCGCAAATGTAGTGGCTTAAAACAAAAGACAACCAAAGGTATTCTCTCACTTAACCTTTACAACACGGCTGTCTGATACATTCTTGTTACTATTTTCATTTTTATAGGTAGTAACTTATCCAGGGTTACACAGTACTGAGAGGTGGACTGTGGTAGATGGTCTTTAAAGATGGCCACCACATTAGCCTTGCACTGTTTTCTCCAAGAATGGTATCTCAGAGAGAAACAGACTTCTATCTTTTTTAGGTTACTATTCAGATCTCTGTTAGGGTAGCTGAAGCTGTATCCTAACCAATAAGGCCTCCAAATATAGCCATTTTCCAACTTCTATTATGTCTATCTCTGTAACATCATCCCTGCTCACCCATCGTCTACATTCTTACTGTCATCCCGCTAATTGCTTCCTTCTTTCAGTTACCAAAAGAGTCTCCTAACTGAGCTGGTCCCTAATTTCAAGACAATTTTGCCTTCTGGGGAACATGGGGCAAAGTTTGAGGACATCTTTTGCTCTTACAACTGAGAGAGAGGTTTCTAGTAGCATTTGTGGATAGACCAGGGATGCTGCTGAACATCTTACAAGGCACACAATAGTCCTCCACAACTACGACTTACGAGGCCCCAAATGTCAACAGTGCCAAGATTGAGGAACTCTGATCTAATATATATCCCCTGTACTTGACCAGTGATAGATTCACATTTCAGATCTGACCTATGCCCCTTGTGGTGTATCCCCTGTACTTGACCAGTGATAGATTCACATTTCAGATCTGACCTATGCCCCTTGTGGTGTATCCCCTGTACTTGACCAGTGATAGATTCATATTTCAGATCTGACCTATGCCCCTTGTGGTGTACACCTGTCAGACTCATGGCTTCCTATCATCTTTTGAACAGCCTGTCTACACCTGGCAGAAATTCCAATTATTTTAAGTCTTGCCTTCCCAAGGAAGGAGTTCAGACTCCCAATCTCATTCTCCTTTGTAGCCAGGACTCAGACATGGGACTCGATCTCCCTCAAGCAGATGCATCCCTATGAGCCTTTGATTTAGAAGTGAGCAAAGTGAGGAAACAGGTTCTTTTGGAAGCCTGGCATTTTGTTGGTGCAGGAGGCTGCAAAAACATGTGGCATATGAAGGTGGCAGCCATTCCACAGTGGTTCCTGTCAGGGTGACAGTTTCCTCCAGGGCCAGGTGGGGCAGCAGCAGCAATCCCAATCATGATAGTTTCCTCATCAGGCCAGTTCTGCAGCGTGGTTGAGTTCCATTTCTGGTATTATCCAGGAACCACTTCTTTAGTCCTCCCCCAAATTCCCTGAGCTATCCAGAATCCTTTTAAACATGTTCCTTTTCTTCTTAGCCAAAGCTAGTCTCTATTGCTTAGAAGTAAGCAACGTCTGATAAAGAATCCTCTGCTTAAAACTCTTCATTGACTTCCCAAACATTCTAGAATGTGTCCCAAATCCTTCGCTCAGTTCAAGGCTCTTCTTTATCTGAGATGTACACACTGTCTCTCTGACCACATCTTCTGTCTTTCTCTCAGGACCTGAGCCACCCTGGTCCTGCCACCCTTCCTCAATCTCATATTCCTTGCCAATCAAGAACCCTACTGGCACAACCCTTCTCTAGGTACCCCTGTGCCCAGCATTGTTCTGATCTCTATCATAAACAAAACACTTATTATGCTCTACTACAAGAATTGACTCACTCAGCTGTTAACTCTGCACCGGTAGGAACATGCCTTTTCCGTTCTCTGAGACCCCAGCACCTGGAATAGTATCTGTCAGAAAGTCGGTGTCCAACACATGCTTATTTCATGAAGGTCAGGATGTGGACAAGTACTGCCACCTAGTGGAAGAAACTTCATTTGATTCTTTTATTATAGTTTGGACAACCGGCTATCATACAAAGATGAGATTTTAAGATTCTCCAAGGTATCATCATCATCATCACTGTCAGACCCTCAACGGTAGCGGGCCTCCCACGTGGGTCCCGATGATCCCTGTCTATTGGTATTCATGCCTTTGGATTGATCCTCCCACACTGACGGGTTGGTTAGAATGACAGAAGTGATGTGTGACTTCCGAGGCTGCATCACAAAAGACATTGTAGCCTCTGATTTGGTCTCTCTGGGATCACGTGTTCTGAGGGAAGCCAGATGCCATATCCTGGGGACACTCAAGAGGTCCGAGCCATGAAAAACAGGCCTCCTGCCAACGGGACTGTGAGTGAGCTTATCCTGCAAGCAGGTTTTCCAGCCTGAGTCAAGACTTCAGACAAATGCAGCCTTGACCTGCATCTTGACTGCAATGTCACGAGAGACCGAGACAGAACCACCCAGCCACTCCATGCCCAAACTCCTGATGTACAGAATCTACAGGACAATAACTGTTCGTTGTTTTAAGCTGCTAAGCTTTGGGGTGACTGCTATGCAGCAGATTACTACTATACCCTCTGATATAGGTGACGGACTTAAAGCTGTTTCATATTTTGCAGTAACACGAGAAAACTACCAGAGCCTGGGCTCAACCTAAGGCTTCTCGGAACAGATGCCTGCCGCTGGAGCTGGGCGCCACGGAGGAAGTGGGGTAAGAACCAGGCACGCCTGGGCCTTGCGGAGGGGCGAGTCACATACTGTGCAGCCTCTCTCTCGGCGCTAACATTCTCCACGCACGCCCGGAAGGGGTCGGCACGGCCCGGCCGCAGAATAGCGGCTACCATCGCCTAGCTCGCTCGCCGCGGCAGTCTCGGCGCTTGCGCATTGTGGTCCTCCCGCTCCCAGGCGGCGCCGTTGCGCGCCGAGTCATCGATCGCATGACGCCCAGCGGCCTGGGTTGGGCAGGCCGCCAGCCGCCCGCTCGCCGGGTGGGCTCCAGGGGGCGCCCTCAAGAGAGGGGCGGGGCGCTCAAGTTCCAGAGACCGGCCGGCAGGGGCCGTGGCGGGGCCTTCACTCCGCTGCTCCTCGGCACCCCTACGGCTCCGGTGGTAGACGCTCCGGGCCCGCCGCCGCGCCGTCGTCACCGTCGCCGCCACCGCGTCCGGGCCTCCGGGCCCTACCGCCGCCGCCATGAAGCTACGGGTCCGGCTGCAGAAGAGGACCTGGCCGGTGGAGATGCCAGACGCGGAGCCGACGCTGGGGCAGCTGCGCGCGCACCTCAGCCAGGCCCTGCTGCCGTCGTGGGGCTTCAGGTAGGCGGGGGGTGGGGGGGCGCGCCCGCCCCGGGCTGTCACGTGAGGCCGGGCGACAGCGGGGCGTAGCGGGTCCGGGACTGTGACGCGCGCAGGCCGGGCGCGGCGCGGGCGCTGGGGCTGCAGCTCGCCGGCTCCCGGCTCGCGGAGGACATGGCCCGGCGTCCCGGGGGCTCCGTTCCCCTGCAGGGTGAGCCCTCGCTTCGCTTCTGCTGCAGAAGAAACCGGGGACGTGCCGGGGCGCAGACTTCTCGCGCCCTTTTAAAGTGTGAAATTGGAAATGAGGGGTTTGGTGTGGGGTAGACCTCTCCAGGCCCTCTGGGATTTAAGTTCACCGTCCCCAGCTGTCGCAGTGTTCCAAGGGAAAAGTCTGGAAAGTTCTAGAAGTTAGAAACCGGCCCTCCGTCGAGGCCACCTGTGAGCGGGCCGCTGCTGGGGCCGCGGTAACCTCGAGGCCGCTTTGAGTGCTCACGTGCTGGGCCGCGGCGAGCACTTTGGCTTGCCCTCCGCAGAGTTTTACAGACTGCGGGCGGTCGGCATTTGTCATCTCCTTTTACTTCCCTGGGCGAGATGTTGTGTTTTTGCCAAAACTAAGATAAACGTTGGCCTTGGGATGTCCCTGGAGAGCTTGCAGTTTGGGGACAGTGACATTGAGAAATTAAGGATCAGATTTTGCTATTATGAAGTTGCGAATGAGATGGCTTTGCTTCCAAGGGAGAATTTTCTGGGGACAGTAAACTGGGAGTAGAGGGACAGAAATAAGGGTAGTCCCTTGCTGAGCTAGCAGATTTGGAATTTGAGTGTGCTAAGAAAAAATAAACGTGTTCGCTGGGGCTTTTTAGGTGTATTGTTCATAAGAAGACCTTTCTCTTAATTAAGTGGATCCTTTTTATAAGACTTACATACTTTCATTTGGGGGGAATTCAGTAAAATGAGGCCATATTATGAACTTCTCACCCTTTCATTTTTCAGGGTAAAACACCGTATTAAAAGTAAGGCTGTTTTTCTCCAAATTAAAAATGAGGGTGTTGACATAATAACTTTTGAACATTATGTTAAGTGACATGCCTGCTGTTATTTATTGGTGTTAAAACCTAAGCGTTTTGTATGCTGGTATCATTAGCCCACCAGACAATTTCAAAAGTAACTTCTTTCTAAAAGATTTTTCATATATATGTGTATATTTATTATTATTATTTTAATTAGGAGAGACCGTCTTGAAAGGACTATTTATCTGAGAGCCCAAGTTAGTTTCTCCCTTGGGTTTGTTTTTACAGTTGAGGCTGGTTAACTGGAAGGAATGTAAGCTTCAGCTTGTGAAAGTAAATTTGTTCTTCCGAAAGTATGTTCATTTTGTAATATATAGGCAGTTTTAAAATCGTCCCTGTGACATTATTATTTTTAAAATGTCTTCTCTGAGCAAGTGGATCTGGGATTGCCATAAAATATCTTTAAAAGGCTTGGTGTTTCTAGGATGGCTTTTCCTGATGGATTTAAATATTTCTTCAGTTTCAGAACACCAGTTTTTAATTCCTCCCCTGGAAAGGTCTATGTTACTTTAGAAATAGCTCTTCCCTTTTTCTAAAGGTTGGGGTGGGGGGAAGGCCAGCATTTTTATTAATGACACAGTTCTTTAGTTTTTCTACAGGGAGATGTTTGAATGAACATTGTATTAGATACTATTAAAAAAAAAAAACCACTTTTGCTGTGACAGAAGATCCATAAGAACATACTTCATTTGAAGTGTTTCTTTTTTTCTGCTGAAGTCGGGATGGTGTTTTTTGGGGCATCTGGCAGACGTTCAACAGTCTTTGAAAACAGAAACACAGCTACTTATTTTCTGATAAGCAGGTGTAGGTTCTAGAACTTCAGTAATTTCTCTACCAAAGGTACTTTAATTGGTAAGAAAAAAATGTACTTGTGAAAGAAAAATGAATTGTGAACATTTGTGAAAATGCAGCATTGTAAGAATAAATAGAACATGATTTTCAAAGAACTTCATCCTTGGTTAACCTCTCAAAAAGTTAATGAAGTCAGCATTGCTGAGTGTAAATGTCTTGTAAAAAGTTCTGCAATGGTTTGTTAATTACCCCTCACCACTTTGTGGTGAAATGATGGTTATTCTTTCAAATCAGGTAGTCTGTGATGTGGAAGGGATGAGAGTTCATTGCTTCAGGCTAATTTGAGCTCTTAGCTTGTTTAGCAGTGAGTTTTTGGATTTGTGCTATTCTTACTATAAAAGGTTATCAGTAAGAAAGGTGACCTTGTATTTATCAGCAGGAGGGATGTATTTGTACTCATCTTTTTGTGATTGTGAATATTCATTTAAGACGTGGGTCTAGTATTTTGGAGCAGATATAAGCTGATTGTCCTGTAAGAACACTGACTAGGTAACCCCGATTTCAGTTTCATTTTCCCAACTACTCTTTATTGGTTGCGTTTATTCCATTAATACTTTTATTAGTCAAGAGCTGGAGATACAGTTTTGAACTAGATAGATGAGATACCTGAAGTTATGAAGCTTAAATTCTGGTGGTGGGGGTGGAGGAGAGATGGTCAATAAATATGGAATTTTCACATAGTGATGTTACAATAAAAATAAAACATAAAATGGAATAGAGTGGTGGAAGTTAGGCAGAAGGCATCTCTGTAGAGATGGCATTTGAATTGACACAGAATGATGAGAGTCAGTCCTTTGAAGATCTGGAAGAGTAAATGCAGAGGCCCAGAGGTTGCAATGAGGTTGATGTGTTTTGAGAAACGGGATGGAAAGCTTATGTTAATAGGGAACAGTAAAGAGAAGGCTGGAGGAGATAGGAGAAGTGGGTAGGGGGTCACATGTTGGGCTTTGGAGGCCATGTTAAAGATTCCATTCCAAGTTCAGCCACAAGTCACTGGAGGAGGATTTTGAGCAGAGGAATCATGTGACATAGTTTGTACTTTATTTTTAAATTTTTTTATTTTTAAAATGTTTAGTTTTGAGAGAGTGCAAGCAGAGGAGGTGCAGAGAGAGAGGGGAATAGAGGATCTGAAGCGGGCTCTGTGCCGACAGCAGAGAGCCCGTTGCGGGACTTGAGCCCACAAACTACGAGATCATGATCTGAGCCAAAGTTGGATGCTTGACTGACTGAGCCACTCAGGCACCCCTCATAATTTTCAAAAGAGTGTATTTCCTTGACTCTCAGATACTGTCATTCTTAAGATGCGTATTGTTTTATGTAACACTAAAGGAAAAAAAAATGTCAGTTAAGCTGTGATGTGTTATGAGTTTTAAGAAGCATCCCTGTTTCAAAGATATCCAAGTTACAAAGGATGTAAAGTGTGTATCTTAGAATTGATGAAAACATGGATTAATGATAGAGAGTTACTGTATCCTATCACCCAGGCTAGAATTGTAGCCATTAGAAATCTATAACTTAGGCACTTGGTGATAACAAATAATTTTGATATTTTTTGTAAAACTTTGGCTTCCTTTTTATTTTTGGTTTGTTTTTGTTACTTATTTCTCCTAGGACTATACCATGTATCTTATATATGTTCCTAGTGTATTGAAGGTAATGGTAGCTATGGGTAATGGTAGGTAGCTCTTACTATCCTTATCCATCTTTCTTGGCAGTTCTGATACCCGGTTTGCAATCACATTGAACAACAAGGATGCCCTCACTGGAGATGAAGAGACCTTGGCTTCATATGGGATTGTTTCTGGGGACTTGATATGTTTGATTCTTGAAGATGCCATTCCAGCACCTAACTTACCTTCATCCACAGATTCAGAGCATTCCTCACTCCAGAATAATGACCAACCCTCTTTGGCCGCCAGCTCCAATCAGTCCATCGTACAGGATGAACAACCAAGTGATTCATTCCAAGGACAGGCAGCCCAAACTGATGTCAGGAATGATGAAAATATGGTAGGTATTAACATCAAGATGAGAAAAGGGGTAATTAATAAAGGATACTGAACACCTTGACTGAATTCTGTATCAGGGTAATTATTGTTAGTAGATTGCAGATCGTATTCTTGTAGAAATTTTTAAACTGCTAAATGGTTGGACCATCCGAAGAGCCCAGTGTTTACCTATTTCTTTTGTTCAGACACTCACTCCTTCAGATGGTTTGTCCTTTGGCTCCTGTTTTTGCCTCTGAGCTCATGATTCCCAGCCTAGCTTCTCTGGTCTGCTCCACCCATTAAGGCTATATAGAGTCCAGTTATTTCCAAATTGTTTGCAGGACATTTATACCTGGATTTTAAACGTTGTTACTTCAGACTCTGTGCCAACATAAATTTGGAAATATGAACTAATGTTCTCTTCCCAAACTAGCTGCCCTTTCTCTCAGTGGCACCACTGTTTTCCTGAGCTTAAAACCCTGGAATGATTTTTGTCTACTTATATCCAGCCCCTTAACAAGCCCTGTCAGTGTTTCCTTTCCATTCCAGGCTTCCAGTGTCTGTCCTTCAGTCTATTTTCTGTGTTCATCTTTTCCCGACACGGTTTTGACTTTGTTGTTCCCTTGTTCTGTAGTAGCTGTGTGTCCTTGATACACCAGTGCTTACAATTTTTGAGCTGAAAAAGTCCAAATATTTCTAACCCTGTCATGCTACAGAGGAAGAAAATGCTGTCCCTAGTCTTTAAGGCTTTTCAGGGCCAGTTTCTGTTCTTCCCTCAGTAAACCGTCACCTGCAGTCAGATCAGAGTCCTTATCATTTTCCCTGTGCCAGCCAGCACATTCATGTGTTTGCGCACGTACACACACACACACACACACACACACACACACACACACACACACACACACAGACTGGTGACTGCTTCACGTTTTTGCTCTTGCCATTCACCCAGCCTGGAATGCATGGCCTTTCCTCCCTCTCCTGTCTCTGCCCATCTTCCAAGGCCCTGCCAGCCACAGCCCCAATGATCATCTTTAATTTCTTTATCGATCATCTGTATTGCCTTGTAAACACCCCCTTAGTGATTACCCTGCCTTTTGATTTCTTGTGTGGCACAAATGATGAAATTTATTACTGAGTTTTTTAATACTAATACATATGTAATCATGTTAATTGTTTTTTGTGTGTATACTTACTACTTAAGCTTAGTTGTTATTTTGTTTTTTTTTTCAGGCTTTAAACACTTATGAATATAAGTATTCATTGTGCCTGTAACCTCAATAAGTATAGACAGTTGCTAAGAAGAAATGCTTTTTAATAGATTGGTAATATGTTGAGATTTTTAGTAATAGTATATAGAGAAATTAAGCAATTTTAACAAGGCTTTATAAAGCTCAGAGTATTTTTATTAATTTTTTTTAGGAAGTATTATGTATCTCTGTATTTCTGTCTCATGGAGGTAATTTAGGGAATAAGTAAGAATACTTAGCTACATATTTAAATTATATTTCTGAATCATCTTTGCTGTTAGACACATTCAGAGATTCTGGTGGAAGGGTCCATTCCTTTTATTTCTGTATACTTATAAAATTGTCCAGTAAGATGGAACTCTTCATAATATATGTGATATTTACTTTACTAGTTTCCTTTTGAAAAATTTTGAGAAATTAATATTGCTTCAAGTTAGTAATTCTAGTTCTAAACGCGTGTTGTTTTGTATTCTCAGACTTGTATAGGGCGACTAAGCTTGTAATCTTGAAGTAAGTAAGCTTGAAATCTCCTAAGTGTGCTTCAAGTACTTGAAACAGTATGATCTGTTCATTAAATGTAGAATGATGTATTAGAAAAGGAAGATAGACAGGTGCCTGGGTGGCTCAGTCGGTTAAGCCTCAACTTCAGCTCAGGTCATGATCTCGCGGTTTGTGGGTTCGAGCCCCATGTTGAGGAGCCTGGAGCCTACTTCAGATTCTT
Organism: Felis catus; assembly: GCF_018350175.1. NCBI lineage: Eukaryota > Metazoa > Chordata > Mammalia > Carnivora > Felidae > Felis > Felis catus. The sequence continues at coordinate 127,357,243 of NC_058374.1, forward strand.
ATTAAAATTCTGTGTTTCCATCTCTCTCTGCCCTCCCCTGCTCATGCCCTGTCTTTCAACAACAACAACAACAAAGGAAAATAGATGGGTAAAACTGGAAACAATAGGAAAATTTTACTTGTAAAATTTGAAAATTAAGTGTAATTTTCTTATTTTCATTTATTTGGGAATTCTAGTACCTGTTGAATCTTTAAGGGAAATGGGAATAATGTGGTATCAGACTCTAATATTAGCCCTAAAGTGCATTTTAATCACCTATTGCCATCATTTGTACATGACATGACAAATGATTTATTTAAAGAGGTGGTGTTGTGGGGTGCCTGAGTGGCTCAGTTGGTTAAGCGTCTGACTTCGGCTTAGGTCATGATCTCACAGCTTGTGAGTTGGAGCCCTGCATTGGGCTCTGTGCTGACAGCTCAGAGCCTGGATCCTGCTTTGGATTCTGTGTCTCCCTCTCTCTCTGCCCCACCCCTGCTCATACTCTGTCTCTCTCTCCTTCAAAAATAAATAAACATTAAAAAAATAAAGAGGTGGTGCTGAGCATTTTCCTCCTGATTTCCACATGTATGAAGAATATCATAGATATTTCATATCCTATCAGAATGGCTCAGAATGTTAATGGTTGTTATGGAGTGGGAGTTGGGTTTGATAAGCTCACCAGGGAGTTCTGATACCTTCCTCCCATGGCTTTATCAGTTTAGAGTAACTCTTTTTAAAAATATTTTCTCCACATAGATTCTCTCCCACACAACCGTCAATAGTAGCAAACGGCCCAAAGTTAGGTATAGTAGATAAGTAAGATGCAAAGCGCTTATAGGCTTCATAATTTTGGTGATAAGTGGTTTTAATAAGTAGTTTCTGTTTGCCTAGAAGTATTATGGAGCCTCCTTTTTTTGGTAGTATGAATTGTCATTGGCCTCTAGGTTTTAACACGTGAATTTGGATCTTTTTCATAAGCCAATAAGGGCTATGTCCTCAGGGATTCTGGAGGAACTGCCTCTTGCTTTCTTATATTTTTCCATCCTTTCATTTATCCTATGTAATTTTAATTTCCTCTGCCCTTTCTTTAATGGAACGATGATCTTGAAGAAACATGTGTTTTGCATTAAGAGTTGAGCACATGCTTAGGAGACAAACTTTCTGAGCAAAATTAATACAAGTAACATAGTCTTATTGAAGCAGTGTATTGTGTCTGAAAGCCTGAACTGTGAGTCTGGAGATCTTGGTTCATTTCAGGTTTTTATTAGCTGGTAACCTTGATTGTGTTACTTAATCTGAGTCAGTTACAGCATGTATGAAAAGGCAACATCATCTGACTTTACTGTTTTATAGACTTTTTTATGGTACAAATGAGAAGACACTGAAAACAAAACCAAATTATGAAATTTTAAGATACTGTTCTTAAGCATTGGTTCAACAAGCATTTGTTGAGCACCTGCTGTGTGCCAGGTACTGTATTGGGATTAGAAAAGTGTGTGACACGTAGTCTGTTCCTTTTTTTTTTTTTTTAAATGTTTATTTTTGAGAAAGAGACAGAGTGTGAGCAGGGGAGGGGCAGAGAGAGGGAGATCCAGAGTCTGAGTGCCTGAAGCAGACTCCAGGCTCCGAGCTGTCAGCACAGAGCACAATACGGGGCTCGAACCCACGGACTGTGAGATCATGACCTGAGCTGAAGTTGGACGCTTAACCGACTGAGCCACCCAGGCATCCCTACTCTGTTCCTTTCTAAGCTTGCAGTCTTGGTAGGATATAGGTGTGAAATCAGGAAAGTGCAGTAGTCAAGGCCTTTGCAAGTCAGGGTGGTAGTCTGTCTGTACTGCCTCTTTTGCAGAGGTGGGGAACACTGGCGTGGAGAGGAAGGGGCTGGCAGGAAGTGGGCTTGAGAGTCAGGGATCTGGTGAAGTGATGAAGGACCTTGTATGCTAAGGCGTTTAGGAGTTGGGACTTCATTTTCTAGGCCTGCATCTCACAGCATGTCCTCTATGAAACACTTCTTCCCTTAGATTATAAGTAAGTGTTCTGAGGATGCTGGGTACTAAGGAAGGAGAGTAGTGTTTCTTGGCTAAATATTACACACACATTATTATTGTTGGACTTCTCAGAGCTCTGTAATGCCACGATGTATTTTGTGAATGTGGAGGGTGAGGTTCGGTGGCTATAGCATGTAGTATTTTCCAAACTTAATTGATTGTAGACCTCTTTTTTCCTGAGGACATCTAGGGCCACATCCCAAGGCACAATTTAGGGGAATGCTGCGATCTGCACTAGGGAAATACTGGCAAGTTTTAAGCTTGGTTATGGGACATAATTGGATTTTTAAAAAAGATTATGTATGTATGTGTTTTGAGAGGGAGCCCATGTAAGCAGGGTTTGGGGGTGCAGAGAGATTGGGAGGGAGAAAATCCCAAGCAGGCTCTCTGCTCACAGCACAGAGCCTGACACGGGGCTTGATCCCACAAACTGTGAGATCACATATAACCTGAGCTGAAACCAAGAGTCAGATGGTTAACCGACTGGGCCACCCAGGCCCTCCCATAATTGGATTCTTAATTGTCAGAAACTCTCGCAGCAGTGGGTGTCTTGGAAGACGAAACGGAGTCAGGGATCCTTGGGGAAGCTATTGCTGGATGTCAAGAGGTAAATGAGTCTAAAGTACCACTGGAGTAGTAGGGGCAGATTTTAGAGGTATTTTGGACATAGATTCAGTGGAACTTTGATCACGACGAAAGTAGAGTTTAGTGAGGTAGAGGGAGGAGGCTAGGTTGATTTCCAGTTTTTGGCATACTGGCCAGGATGAACGGAGATAAGGAATTCAGGATGGGGAATAGATTGCCAGCTCATTTATTTAGGAGGGCTCACTTAAAATGTGTCCCATTTCTGAAGCTAATAACATGCTTTGGCTTTGGGCACTAATCTGAGTTCACTTCAGGATACACAATTAACTGTAAAAATAAGTGTCTATTTAATGAATTCATTGATTTGTTATCTTTTTCAGTCGGGGCCTAGCCAGACTTTTGAAACTGAGTCAGTTCAAGATGTTGTGGCTATGGAAGAGGGCACAGGTGTCTGTCCCTCAGAACCGATGCTCTGCAGTGAGTCGGTGGAGGGGCAAGTGCCACATTCATTAGAGGTCCTGTATCACTCAGCCGACTGTTCCAGTCCCAGTGATGCCCTGATAGTGTCAATACATCTGCTCATGCTGGAGTCAGGTTACATACCTCAGGTAAGGCTACAAACAGAATACATCGTGTTGGGGTTTCAGCCTCCCATTGGGGATGGGGGTGTACTAACAAACATCACTAGGGTGTTGTGGAACTCTAGATCTCTATATTAAATGCAGTTGAGTGTTAAATGTAAAGTGCTGAATGCAGTGATGGGAATACAGTAGGTGGTCAATAAACGCTCCCTCTCTCTTTTTTTCCCTTCATTTCTGTTGTCAGTTGTGTCAGTTTGTATTATAGAAGTGGTGGCAATTATGGTAAAAAGATTATGATAATATGAAATGAACTGTGGTCAAGAGTGTGGGGCGGGCATGTCTAGAGGGATGGCTCACTGGATTATTTTTTATGTTAATGGCTTTGAATTGTCAGTAATCCAGTAAAGATTCAGTTAGGAAGAGGGACATTATTCCCTTCATTCATTCATTCTCTGTTTGGTAAGTATCTACCACTGACAGGTACAGTGCTTTGTCCCTGCTCTCAGGTTGCTTCTAGTCCAGGAGTGGGGGAGAGAGACAGTCTACGAACCATCAGTATATTGGTTAAATTCTAGGAGAGACGTATATGTGTACGGGATGCCAGAGAGTCCTGGAGAGGAACAATTAGAGTTTCTCAAACCTTTGCCTAAGAATACTTGGGGATCTTCCTAAAATGCAGATTCTGATTTAGTAAGTCTAGGGTAAAGCCTGAGATTCTGGATACTCCTACACAATAGTAATGCTGCTGGTCTGTGGGCCACATTATAAGTAACAAAGATGTAGAGCAATGCAGTGATCATTGAATACCCGCAGCATGCTATGATCTGAGCCAGGAATTAGGATATAAAGATATTGGGACAAGTCCTTGTCCCTAAGGAGTCCATAAGTGGGGGAGAGAAGTAGATAAAAAGAAAATTATAATGTATGACAATAGAAGTGTGTAACAATAGAAATAAGAACAGAATGTTAGGGGATAAAAGGGAATGACAAACGGGAGTTTTTTTTTTAAAGGCTTCACAAATGCACTGCTATTTGAGGTATGGTCTTCAATAATGATACTGCTTTGCTAGGCAGAGAAGTAAGTCTTTGAGGAGAGAAACAATCCCTGTCTCTGATGTGACTTTATCCATTTGAACATTTTGATGGAGGAGAATACATTTAAACGTTTTTCTATCAAAATTTTATTACTAGCTGTAGTAATGATGTGACAGATTTTATTAAGGGGACTGTACGGAATGCTTATTTCCAGACAAGTTAGGGGCCTGTTGGATTTTTAATCCTTTTTGAGAGTAGCACTTCTCTTCATTATTTGTTTCTCTTTCCTTTCATTCCCCAGGGGCCTGAGGCCAAAGCCATGTCCATGCCAGAGAACTGGAGGTCGGGCGGTGTGTACAAGCTGCAGTATACACACCCTCTCTGCGAGGGCGGCTCTGCTGCTCTCACCTGTGTGCCTTTGGGAAACCTAATTGTCATAAATGGTAATGGAGGGCTGTTGGTTTACCAACACTGACATGTTTCCAGACTATAGCTGCTTCAGTGATTGGCTCTTGTGATACAGTTGCATCTTTCTCAACTTTGTTGAGTCTCTAGGCTGCTGATACCCCGAGCCTGAAAGGTTGTAGAATGTGTGGGTAGATGTTTAGGCTGGCAGCCTTCTCTCTCCGGGCAGCCGTAGCCTTCAGCCTTCTTAACCTTGCGATATTATTGCTGCGGGGAGTGTTGTGATCTTTGAAGTGAGATGATCTATTACATTTGAGCACTTTGTGCCTATGGGTGACTTTTCTATGTTTATTTTTTTTAACAGAGATCTCGAACTGAGAGATGGTAAGAGGTGAGATTGAGCTGGGGTCACTTTTTATCCCATTTGGCGTCTCTGAACAGTAATGCATAGAAACACTGCTAAGCACTGCTTTAGTATGTGTGTGCTTGATCCCTCGACCTGCAGGAAAGTCACTCTGACTAGTTTCTTTTTCTAGTTCTCTTTCATATTGGCAGTTTCACAGGGATAGCAGTGCCTGTATTTGTTTGTATTTCATTTTAGCTCAGAGGCCACCCAGAGGTCCGTACATCTACCAGTGGTCTATGGAATAGTCTCATAATCACGTGTTCTAGAGAGCCATTTGAGTGACTAGAATCTTTCATTTCCGTTCTGTTCTGATTTTTGATTTCTTTATCCTTCAGCTAGCTAAGACAGCTTGGTGGGGTTGCAGTGGCTGCATTTTTGGTTTTTCAGTGCAGCTCACCTTTTGTGTAGCAAAGGCAGTTGCTTTGATGCCTCGTGGTTTCCTGTGCTCTGTGGCACTGGTTCCGCCAGGATGGATGAGTGAGGAGGCTTCACGGAACGTGTATTGCCGCGTGCACCTTGAGCGGCACCATGTTCTTCTGTTGCGTTATCAAGGTCCCTTCTGAGAGTTTGTTTGAAACATGTTTGTTCTGCAGAAATTTGCTTCGAAAACCACTGGCATACATGGTCATGATCTTTGAAGTGAAAGGTGGTTCCATGTCCCCTGTGATGTAATTTGTGGTATTTCCTTTTAGTCACTAGATTCCTTGCGATGTTCCGTAAAAGTCTCAAATCTCAGCTTTACCAGTATTGGTGGTATTCTGTGCCGGTCAGAATGTGTCTGATGGCAGGTGGACTAGTCACATGTCTTCAGCGACTCATCACAGTTAGCAAGCACACCTTTCAGTTGGGTGTTCTTACACACAGAGAGCCAGCAGTTTCTGCCTCCTTGCAGGCGTCCTGCCCCGTCACATCCTAATGTGCGAGGTTGAAGCTACCAACTTCATTTTTGCCTCCGTTTCTTACAAAAGCACTTTAACAACGCGTGTGATAATCTCTATTTACTAGTTTCAAGATATATAACATAAAGAGAATGGCTGTTAAATGTCTCAAAGATACCTGAGTTTCTGATATTTTGTTCTTTTACTGCTCCTGGCAGATCAGCTACTTGCAGACTTGTGTGGCAGCCAGCCATTCCAGGCTTGGTTCTTTGAAAAGGAGCAGTGTGTCTTTAAGTCTTTTCCTTCGCCCAAGACCTCCTGCTCAGCGCACATGTGCATGAGCACGTCACTGGCTCTTTCATGGCATGAGATGAAGTGAGCCTTTGTATATGAACCTTCTGGTGATGTCAAGAATATTGGTCCTTTGGGTCTAGAAAGAGATGATGTTGTGAAAACTAGCAGGATTCTTTTAGTAAACAAGGCAAAACTCATTGCCAAGGATTAAATAAAAAAAATAAATGGAGTTTTTGGTGACCTTGTTGGAAATAATGGTTTTATTGTGTTTAACTGTCTCCTATTAACCTTGCTGTGTATCTTTCAATGAGTAATAAGCTGTTGTTGGTAATACCTACTGGATTTTATATAGAAGTGCATACTCTAGTTTTTAGAGGGGTTTGTTTTAGAGTGATTTTACTTGATGTGATGGCAGGTTTCCACTTTGGACTTTGTTGTGAGGGAAGGAAATGAGTGTAGAGCAGTTTGTATAGTGTGTCCTTCGTATGTTGGGACAGGGAAGTGGAAGCCCATGCTAGATAAGGAAGGCAATTGAGGAACTGACAAAAATGATTTGTCTCTCTTTTGCTTATTTACAGCTACACTAAAGATTAACAGTGAGCTCAGAAGTGTGAACAGATTGCAGCTGCTGCCAGAGTCATTTATTTGCAAAACAGAACCAGGTAACATAAGTATGGTTGAACTTTTGGGATGAAGCTTTGAGAGGTTTGCTTTAACAAAACTAAATGGTAATGTTTGAGTGACTGAAAATTTCTGAATGAGATTAAAGCAAATTTAAGACAGTGTTGCAGGGTATCTGTTTCTTTCCTGCTTTCCTCTTGGAATGCTGAATCATATTTATGCTGCCATTATGGAACGACACTAGTATGTAATTCATTACTTGTGATGTTGATGCTTCATAATTTATGAATTAATCTTGGGATTTTTCTCGTATTTAATCAGTATGGAGAGGATCTGCATTTTGTGGAAACCATACAGTGCAACTTCATTATTGAAGATTATTGGAGGAAAAACTACTCAGAATGTTAGTTTAAACCAACATAGATTTGGTTGCTGTTTGATCAGATTTACCAAAAGTTTACATTCTAGGCATGGTTTTGCTTGTATTCTGTAAGATTACTAATAGATGCAAAGACAAGTTATCCTTTTTATTTTGTTAGTTAAATTCAAAGTATGAGAAGCAGGTAGGTGGTTGAAGGAGAGGAGATGGGTGGAGAGAGAACTCACGTCTCTAAGCGCTTGTTTTGTGCTGGACACGTGCCTTGACAGATGCTATTCCATTTCGTCTTTCTAGTAACTTAGGAGGGTTTTAAAATCTAAATGTGGTGTCATGGGGTGGTGGCATTGGCAGTGGTGTCTTTAAGGGAAGGCTACCTAGAGCTAGGTCTTTGCTTTGAAGGCCTAGAGACTGACTCTTGTTAGTTTCCCGGGCAGATCAGGCCGAGTTCTGTGAACGTCCGTGAACCAAAACTGATGGGAAATGGGGACATCTGGATACATGTTTATAATGATCTCTGGACATTTAACATCATACTACACCAGTGTTTCTTAACCTTCGTTTTCTTATCCATCCCTTGAGGAACCTTTGTAGAAAATCTGTCCCCCTTCCATTCTCTTCCATGAAATTTTAATACCATAGATATATAGTGTATTTTCATTTGTGTACTGTGGCCCTTTGGAGGGTCACAAACCAATGGTGTAGCTAGGGTTTGTTTTGTTTCTGCCTTCCGAGAACCAGTTTTTGTTCCATTGTGGGTGGCACTGCCCCTGTTGAGCATGAACTAGACTGATAAATGTGTAAAGATGTCTCACCATTGGGAACAGGAAAACTTGAAATTCTTGGCCACAACACTGTTTCTCTCCACACTAGGGAGTACTTTGCTATGGGGGCTAGAAATACACTCCACTCCACAGTAGTGGAGGTTATTTATGCCCATTTTACAGATTAGGAGACAAGTCTAGAGGAGGTTAAAGTGCTTCAAAGTCACAGAGCTAATAAATGGTGGAATCTAGAATTGGAATAGATTTGACTCCTCAGACTATTTTTTAAAAATAACTTATAGGAATGTAGTTTAGATTCATATTGTTTTTTATTTTTTTTTAACCTTTATTTATTTTTGAGTGACAGAGCATGAGTGAGGGAGGGGCAGAGAGAGGGAGGGAGACACAGAATGTGAAGCAGGCCCCAGGCTCCCAAGTTGTCAGCACAGAGCCCAGTGAGGGGCATGAACCCACGAACTGTGAGACCATGACCTGAGCTGAAGTCGGATGCTTAACCAACTGAGCCACTCAGGCGCCCCCAGATTCGTATTCTTTATGTGGTTTTTATTAAATAAAGAGAAGGGAAGTGAAAGGAAGAAGAAAGTTCATAATGTTCTATTACAGTAAGTTTATGGGCTGTATTAAATATTTTTAATACAGTATTTTTATGTTGGGTAGGGTTATGCTGCCCATTTGACAAGTAATTTTAGTTACTTTATACGGTGGCTTTTATAGTAGAGTACCTAGTATATACTTATTTAAATGCATATTTGTTTTTATTTGTCTTTATACTTGTAAGTTTCTGATTACTTTTGTAATAGATAACCGAAAGAAAAAACTTGTTTAAAAAAATCGTTTTTCACACTGAAAAGCCTTATCCAAATTGACTTTTTAGATATCTTGACATTTGACTTCAAGATTGTAGTTCGTGTGACAAGGATTTAAAGTTTAGCTGCATATCTTTTCTTCTTTGTTATCAGTCAGGTGATAGTGTTTTGTTTCTCAGTGGAGTACCTAGTTACAGAATGGGGCATAAGCACTGTGTGTGGTGCTTTACGTTAACCATTCTTTGGTGCAGGGTGGTATGTATCCCCTTGATATAGGTGAGCAAACAGGTGCGGATCCGAGGGTTCAAGGTCATACACCTGGTCACAGTACGGCGGAATTGCAGGGGAACTTGAGGTCGTATTTGGCAGTGCTTCCCATGCTGCACAGTGCAGGTGAATCATCAGGGGATCTTATGAAATTGCAGGTTCTGATTAAGTAGGTCTGTGGTAGGGCCTGAGATTCAGTATTTCCAAGCAGTTCCCAAATGATGTCAGTTCTGGTGATCTGTGAGCCACACTCTGAGCAGCAGTTTAGTGGCTAAAGTGAGTGCATTGGAGCCAGACTTAGGTTTGTACCCTGCCCTGCCACTTACTCTGAAGCTTTGGATGGGCTTCCATTATCTTGTCCTGTTTTTAAAATGGGGGTCAGAGTATGTCTCTCTTAGGGAGAACCATTGATGTGAAAGAAAGCTTTGAAGAATGTTTAATACACTTGGTGACACTTGGTCGTCATGTGACAAATACCGTTCTACTTCCGCTGGGATCCGGAGAGTGGTTCCCCACTATACCCCCAGTGCCTGGACACTTTGGGCAGGTGCTCAGTAAATCATGCTGTGTGTACAGCTCTCTCACCACAGTGTTTCCTACTATAACTGTAGTCTGTGAATTATATAGGTTGGGTACAGCTCTATTAATTTGAAATCATGAGGTTTTTATCTTTACATCTAAGATTGAGTTTTCAGAGCCACACAGCATATAGTACTTCTACTAGAGACTTTGGTTCACGTCTGTCTATATAAGAATTACTTATGAAAATTTACAACTTTGATTTGTTTGGCAGAAGTAAAGGTTACCATTTCAAGTTTTGCCACTTGATTTTGTTCTGATTTTTCATTAAAAAAAAATACTCTAGGGGAAAATGTGGCCAAGGTCTACAAAGATCTTCAGAAGCTCTCTCGTCTCTTCAAAGACCAGCTGGTGTATCCTCTTCTGGCTTTTACCCGACAAGGTGAGAGACGATAAATGATCACAGGTCAGATGGCTGGAAAGAATAGTAAAAGTTTATGTCTTATGCTTGTGACCCTGACATATGACTCTTGCCTCTTTTCCCCTAGTGAAGTTATGTTCTTTTAAAACTAAGCTTTAATGTTAATTCCTCAAGTGTTATTTACTTCTTGTGTGTATTTCGACAACATTTTGGGCATGTCTTTGTTGTAACTCTTCTTCCAGTGTATCATAAGTGTTGATATGCATTCTTTCCACCTCCTAAGGTTTTAGATACCTTGGAAGCAGGGACTATGTCTTAGCCACTTTTGTATTCTCATGGCCTAACATAGGGTCTGGTCCATAATAGGTTTTTGACAAATATATAAGTAATGTATAGTCTGTAAATTAGGTCTCAGTTTGTTTTTTTTTTTAACATTATTTCTTGGGGTTCTATGCTAGCTCCTTTGGATATTTACATGGATTTTTATTTAGTGCTAACAACCTTGAAGGGGATTTCATCCTCATTTTATAGATGATGAAACTAATTCAGTGAGGTGTATATTTCATTCAGAATTGTTATGTTGGCTCTTATTTGTGGTGTAATAAATATGTTAAAATCTCAATGACTTAAAGCACTTATTTCTCATTCATATGCATGCTGTGTGTGTGGGGGGGGGTGAGTTTTGGCTGAAGGAGTAGTCCTTCATCAGGACATGCTCTCCTTGGAGCAGAGGGAAAAGAAGGCCCAGTGACCGAGCCACACGGTGGTTCTTACAGCTTTTTTGCTCGGAAGTGATACGCTACATGCACTCACATTTTATTGGATGCAACAAAATGGCCAAGCCTGATGGCAGTGTGGCCACCAGGGGAAGCATAATTATAAGCTAGAAAATGAGAATCCTCATCTACCACAATCCCTTAGCTGGAGAAGAACTTCAGGTTTATACATATAGATATGTGGCTTTTATTTGCCATTTGTATGTAGGGATCTTGTATTTTAAGTGTCCAATTGCATGTGCCTAGGCTGCTGTCACCATAGTTTTCTTCTTCATGTGCCGGTGATGGAAAGGAAATATGTGAATTTTAAAATGCTTTATTGGATTTTGATGGTCTTAGCTAGTGGAGATTAGTATCACAGATATTTAAAGGAGCTAATAAATCTCATTTGATTATATGTTATTATTTTTCCTTCTTGGCTTGCCTCTGATATTTATCTACCTCCCTTTTTTTTCAGCCTGCTAGACCTCAGAGAATAGTAATTGCGAACACTTGAGTGCTTGTTATGTGCCAGGCATTGTTCTAAGCACTCTGTATATATTCACACACTTAATTTTCAACTGCATGAATTAGGTAGTACTCCTAACCCATTTTACAGGTGAGGAAATTGAATGGTAGTTAAGTAATCCAAGTGTCCAAAGGCACACAGCTAATAAGTAGCAGTATTGGGAACCAGTTTTAAAAGCCAACAAAGCGTCCATTTTCTGTAATTGAATACAGAAGTTTTTGTTGCATTCATAGAATACTGCTCGAAACAAAGGCCATTGGCTAATATTTGGAAGTTGTCATAGCGATTCATTGGTTTGTATGAAAAAGTATTTGTCTTTCCCCTAAAACATAGAGGGAATAAGGGACTTAGTAGTAGAGCAATATAGCCAACCTGGGGTTAAAATTTTGTTGTAGGTGATGCATATTTGGGTAATTGAAACTACCATCTAATTTGTCACTTAGGAACAAGTTGGTAACTTCCGTTAAATATGTGGGGAAAGCCAGATGTTCTTTACTCACTACCTGTTCTCTTTTTCTTTATAGCGCTGAACCTACCAGATGTATTCGGGTTGGTGGTCCTGCCGTTGGAGCTGAAACTGCGGATCTTCCGACTTTTGGATGTTCGTTCTGTTCTGTCTTTGTCTGCAGTTTGTCGTGATCTCTTTATTGCTTCAAATGACCAACTGCTGTGGAGGTGTTTATATCTGCGGGATTTTCGAGGTAATTGCCACAGTGACATGTTAACAGGAAAAGGACTGGTTCTTACTGAGGTCTGAATTACTCAGCTTGCCAAAAGTTTTTAGTTGTAGGCTCTTTGTCTGTTTAAGAGTTTCAAGTAATCATAACTTGCAGCCTTTTTGGAAGGAGATGCTAAGCCTCATATACTTGTGCCTATATCCTGAAAACTTCGCGTTCGTTTCTGTGTGCTGTATAATGCAAATATCCCAGTAGACTGAGAATAGTTCAGGATAGAAAAACATCAGGTTTATTCTCTCTCTTAGACCATCCTCCATATCTGACTCTGCAGTTTGGTGTATTTCTAAACAACGTCCATGGCTGTGACCAGTGTACCAGTTAGGAGCGCCCTGCTTGCTACCCTGTGGTAAATTGCTGGGGAAGCTTTATTTCTGTATAGTCACATTTATGATGACCTGGTGATTGTTGCAGCAGTGATGGCAGTGGGACTTGGGGATGGAGAGAAGTTACCCCAAATGTACAAGCACTTTGCCTTTTGTATCAAGATTTCCGGATAGAAGCCTAGTGCCCGATTGTAGAATTTCTTTTCTGTGTATCAGTGTTTTGTTTTGTTTTTTAAACTGGTTTGACCCTAGAGTGGGTCATGAAATCAATATATTGGGTCATTAAAAAAAAAATCAGTATTTTTTTTACAAAATAGGAGTAAACTTCTATTTCGGTATATGTATATATAAGTATATACTGCATTGCATTGTAAAAAAACACTGTGGTTCACATAAAAAAAAAATTGATGTGCTATGTATAACATCTTGGGAACTGTAAAATTCTTGGTAGATCCCCTTCGGTTTTTTTTTTTTTTTTTTTTAATAAGAATATTAAGTAGAGTCATTAGGATTGTTAAAGACTTTTTTCCTTTAAAACCTCAGATAGAAGCAGTGAATGATCTGGTCTTTCATATTCCTCCTTGATTCCTCTATGCCTCTGCAGAGTTCAAATGTTATTTTGTTCAAGGAGGCAGCAAGTGTCATCTCAAATTAAAAAAAAAATGATAGTCGAAATGAAAAGACAAAATGACCAAAGTATATAGAAGAATGAACCAAAAAACAGGCTATGATAAAAATAGGCATAAAAACCTTTTTACTTACATACTCAAATTTGGATTTAAAATACAGTCAGTCTCTCTCTCATTTCCAGATTATGGTCCACAAGCTCATCTGTAAGCTGTTCAGATCTTATAACGAATCTCCCTATGGATGTAACGTCATAGGCCCGGAGCTTTTATAAAATCTTCCTTCCATGCCCATATAATAGCTTCTAGGGAAGATATCTCTTTTATCTCAACTCTTCTTAGGTTTTAAAAAATTTTTTTAACTTTTTTATTTATTTTTGAGACAGAGAGAGACAGAGCATGAATGGGGGAGGGTCAGAGAGAGAGGGAGACACAGAATCCGAAACAGGCTCCAGGCTCTGAGCAGTCAGCACAGAGCCCGACGCGGGGCTCGAACTCACATACCGTGAGATCGTGACCTGAGCCGAAGTCGGACGCTTAACCGACTGAGCCACCCAGGCGCCCCTTCTTTAGATTTAAGTTGAAGAGGTTTCTCTTTCCTCATTTCATGTATTTCAAGTAAATGAGTATATTAAAAAATACTTAGTTGTTTCAGTCATACTGATGAAAGTTGGGAGGAAACAACCCAAATAAGAGAACTTCAAGTCATCTTTACCTCCAGTAATGATGGGCTGCAATACAAAGAGATGGTCACCCAGTGTCGCAGAGATTTGAGGTTAGAAGGAGCTGTCACTCTCAGCTGAGACTGGCGGAGGAGGCGCAGTGCAGCGTGGGGCAGTTGAGGAAGAGATAGCGGCCACCCGGTCCTCCATATTCCTGAGGGCGTCACCAATTGGTGTCCCCACGAGCACAGAACGGCAGTAGCTGCCTTCTGCCAGCAAGAGAGGTCTGCGTCGGTGCAGGAGGGTTACAAGGGATGCAGCGTGTTGTGAACAAAGGATTCCTGTTCCTGCGTGTGCGTCATGTGTAAGCTTCAGTTTCCTTAGGTCAGAAGCAAGATTGCTGTTTAACCTGGATGAATGAAGCATTTTAAATTCTTATTTTTTGTTTTTTCTTTGTAGATGGTACTGCGAGAGTTCGAGACACAGATTGGAAAGAAGTAGGTATTTTTAAATATCAAGGCTAATGTTAGTATTAGCGCCGAAGCAACTAGTGAATTAATACATTAAGGCCATATTATCATTTTTGTTATGATGTAATGAAATTTGCTTTTATTAAATTTATTGCTAACTTTCAGTAAGTGAAAATATTTTTAACTTTCATCTTAGACTCAGTCCTTATTTTCTTGTGTAATTACACAGGAAAAGAAGTCTTATTAACACAGCGATTGTTTTTTGACTTTACTTAATATAAAACATTCTTTCTTCCTCTGTTGCAAAACAATTTTTAAGCTGAGTTTTTGTGAGAGAGTGGTCTTCAACTGTCCAGCTAGTTGGAACAGTGCATGCTTGTTTTACGTACAGACGCCTACTCTAAAAGACATTGACAGGACTGAGAAACAGGGTGGACTAGAGAAGGGTCCTCAAATGTGTCCTGAGTGAACAGCATTGTTCCTTAGGAAGATGTTCTGTCCTCTGAAATGGGCTTCTATTTTTTGTTGCTGTTTAGATTGGGATCCTTTAGGAACATGATTCAGGTGAAGAAGTGAATTTAAATGCTGCTCCCCTTCCCCCCAGTACCTTAACTTTATAGTATGTGGCCTGATTTTCTCAACAGATATTTAAATTTTCCACTTTCAAGAAAGGTGGGCCTAAAATTGCATATTAGCTCAAGAGCTGTCGATTGCAGCCTTGAAAGCACATTCCACTCAGTTATCCTTCCTTTGGATTGAGTATTTCCCTGAATTGGCACAGTTGTTCAGTTGCAGTGTGGTTAAAGAGTACAGTTCATTCGGCATTGTGTTCAGAGCTACTGCCTTAGTCGTGCAGATGGAAACTGGTAAAATTTCTGTTGTGTGCACTGGTGTCTTTGCTCCATAGTGTGGGAAGAGGAAAGTGCAGATAAAGCAGTGGAAGCAAATTGGAACTTTGGGGAAACATCCAGATCGCTTACCATATCTTGTTCTTGTGTTTCTACAGCTGTACAGGAAGAGGTACAAACAAAGAAAAGAAGCTCAGAGAGGGCGGCATGTGATGTTCATTCCATCGTCGCCCCACCCCCTCCCATTCTACCCCAACCCCTTGCACCCCAGGCCTTTTCCTCCCAGCTCGCTCCTTCCTCCGGGAATTATTGGTGGTGAATATGATGAAAGACTAACCCTTCCTTATGTCGGGGACCCGATCAACTCACTCATCCCTGGGCCTGGGGAGACACCCGGCCAGTTCCCTCCACTCAGACCACGTTTTGATCCAGTTGGCCCGCTGCCAGGACCTAATCCCATCTTGCCAGGGCGAGGTGGCCCCGGTGACAGATTTCCCTTAAGACCCAGTAGGGGCTGGCCCACTGACAGCCGGCTGCCATTCATGTGATTGATTTGTAATCTCACTTCTGGGGCTTGTTTGGTTTTTGTTTTTTAAAACTGCAGATGTCATTTTGTTGGGGGTGCTGATCTCTAGTGTGTTCTGAGTGCCATGGTGAGGAACGCACACGGTGGCCTTTCGGTAGATACATCTAAAGCTCCAGGGGTGGTAGGGCCCGGAGGTCACTGTATGACCAGGTTGGCTTTGGAAATAGTTGACTACTGACCTCCCCCCGCTCTGAATTTCCCTCTAGGATGAAGGTTGTTCACTGATAATGTTCTGCACCAGATTAAAAAAAATTAAGTATAAATTATATGGCAATCTTGACTTTTATTACAGAAAGATAATGGGATAAAATACTCAGAACAGCTTCACAACATTACTTGGCAATTTCAGAATGATAGAGAACCTATTCAGGGTCATCAGATTGTTGCACTTTTTTTAAATTATTTTTTAGTTACACCCTTTCTTCAAACAAAATTGTTTGCGGAAGCATGATTTATAAAATGAAGCCAAGCTAGGGTGGGTGCTTAGACACCCACCTGCTCAACCCACCTCCTTTCTCTGCAGCTCTTTCCTGGGCTCTGTGATGAAACTTCTGGGTCTGAAGCAGCATTTTTGGACAACTGTGGAGTTATGGGGACTCTTGTTTCTGGCTGCTTCTGGAGTGGAGTTATGATTTTTTTCCTTGTGTTTGCAACGCTTGGTACCTAATTTGTAATCTAAATAGATGACCTCTTTCAACAAAGTTTTTCTGCTTTGAGTGCTGGTCAAGTACTTGTTCTTCAGATTCGCCTCTTAACTACTCTATTGGAAGAACATTTTGCTTTTAAGATTTAAAATACACAAAATTCAAGATTTATTCTTCATACAAGAAAAAGGCCAAACACAAATGTCTTATCATACAGTATAGAAACATGCTATCGTGACAAATAAAAATCTGAATTGCAACCCAGGAATAAAACACTATTATATCTGCAGACAATATTTAGGAATATTGCCGATGTCTTCCTCCTTTTTAAAAAATCTGTTTTGCATATAAGGAAATGGCTTGGAATGTTATATGCTGCAAGAATATTTTGAGTCCTACATACACGTGAAGGTATTTTTTTGCTTACACATATAGTCTTTATTTCCATCACAGTGAAGAAAATTCAGTCAGTACTAGGATTTTCTAGAGGCCATGTCACCCTTAGTAGCTTACTGTGTATAGGCAAAGGATTGGGACTTTGACATTTCTTTCTGTGGTATTTTGTAATGTCTGAGCTGTAGGACAGCTTTTTAAACAGTGTCCTCTAGATGCTGTGTGGCTTTAACTGGGTCTGGGCTGAAAGAATCACCTGAAGCTTCGGTGGGCCCAAGTCCACCCTTCTCTACTTCTACATCCCTCCGTGGCCATCTGTGCTGTTAGGTTTGCACTGTGTGGGTATGTGTGCGGTGGGAGGATGTAGTGATGACCAGAAGCACCAAATCCTGTAAAACAATGAGTCTGCCAAGTGTCCTTTTTGAATGGTTCTCGAGAGGTCTGGGAACTGCTGGTGTCCCATGGATGTGGGTGCTCCTTTCTGACACCTCACCTGGGACTTCCTGGCCAGTGTGACACATCTCTTAATTGAGAGTGTGTGCCACACGCCTAAATCCTCCAGCAGTTTGTTCTAAATTCTTAAAACAGCCTCAAAGCTTTTCCTCTTGGACACCTAAAGTTATGGTTAGAAGCTTGTAAAACCCTACATCCTCTTCATTAGGCTGAGATTGTGGAGCTTTATATATTGCTGGTGCGTCACGAGCATGAAGTCATGGTTTGGCAGCAGCACGTCCCCCGCGCGACTCTGTGACCATCGCTGAGAATGTTGTGGAGGCAAGCTCGTTGAGAGCGCCGCGGTAAGCGTTTTGGGAAGATGCGGTTCTCCATTGGCTTGTAGCCTTAACGGCTTTCTGTGGCCCCGTGTTTTTCCCTTTAGTTATTTTTATTAATGGGAGCTTCCCTTTTTCTCCCCCTTCTCTTTATAAGTGAAAGCTATGGTTTGGCAAGGCTGGACATCAAATCATGGGAGGTATCCTCTCCTTCCAGTGTAAGGTTTTGGGATTCCTCATGTAAAGGCAGTTGCATTCTGTCCTCTCTCTGTCGGGCTTGGTGCTCCAGTTCCTGCGATCACTGCTTAGCCCCGTATCTCCGTAATTCTTATTCTGATGGAGCTGGACACTCCTCCCTCTGCTCCCTGTGCTGGGGGCCCGGGGCCAAGGTCGGCTTTCCTCCTTCCCTGGGCAGTAGCTGCCAAGAGCCAACTTGCTTCTGCCCTAGACTCCATAAAGACCGTAGACAGCAAATACTTCAACTATAGGAGTTTGGAAACGGAAATTACAAGCAGGAGGACCAATCAAAACACAAATGATGGGAAACAAAAGGGATTTTAAAAGATTCACGCACACGCACTGTAGAAGGAGCATTCAGTTTTTGATTGGTCTTCCCTTCGAGGGACACCCCCCTGACTTCAAGAACCATGTCCCAGCCATTTTCATCTTTCTCTCAGCCGGGGCCAGTTGAGAAAGAGAGCTCTGAACCCAGCATCTAAGAGTCCCAGTCTCATCTAGCTGGGCTGCATATTCTGCCTGCGGAAACACAAGAGAGGCTCTGTGCCTTTTATGCATTGTGTTTGGTTAATGGACCGATCTGACTTGCTTGTTGCCCAAACTTCCAATTTGTCTCCAACCAAACCCCAAGTGGCTGCCTTCTCTTAGAGTCTTAATACTAGACTCAAAGTCTGAATTTTATCAGTGACTGTGTGGGAGTCGGGGATAGCTTTTGACATCTGTCAGTACAGTTAGTAACCAGCCGGCGTGCTCTCCAGGATAAAGAAAAACATGCGATATGAGAAAAGTGCTCTTAGGCCCTGAGCTACTCCTCCATATAATTCAGCCACTGCTTGGATCTGCCAGGCTGACTTAACCGGCCTAAACCCTGACTCTGACCTTTCACCAGCGCTAAGCACTGAAAGCAGAACGAACCACTGACCTGCTTTATGTAGCTGAATAAAACACCAGCTGTCTGCTCCCCAGACCTGGGAGGGGCCGGGTTCCGAAAGGAGGCGGTGTATCTGCGGGCCAGGGCTGTTTGTGAAGCTCTGGTGTGTGCTGTGTGCCGTGTCTGGAAGGGGCTCCTCGGCCCTGGGTCTTTGCTGTACAAGCCTTGGCATCGTCCTGGCCTGCACGCCACAGCCTCTTCTGACTGAGGCTGATGTTTGGCTCCCAGCCGTGGTGGCCCTGAGGCCCCCCACCTCCATGGTCAAGTGCACTACAGGGGATGCCTCATTGGCCCCCCTGATTCTGCTCACCTCCGTTCCTTTTCACACTCAGTTTAGAATCCGAGACCTCTTTCTGAGGCTTAAAAAAGCAAAACAAAACAAAAAAACGCCGTACATTTTCTTCAGTTTATCTCATTTTACTATTATATGGGTTCACTTCTGTTCCTGGGCAAGTGACTTCCTCACACTGACACTCTTGTAGACAGCCCTTTTCTCCAGCCTGAACACTTTGTGTACATTTCATTAGTTTCCTAGTTTTCTAGGAAGGCCAACCTAAAACATGTCCTGAACACCTGTGTGCCGAGGAGTGTGCCCTGTGCTTGACTCACGTAGCAAATTCACGAGGTACCCACGCCGGCTTGCCTTCCCCGTGAACTCCTTCCACTGCAGACTCCGATGAGTCTTCAGAGGGTAGCTGGTGTTTAGGCTCCTGGGCTGTGCCACTGTATTTGTCACCATGTGAGTGAAGGCCCTTCCTCCCTACCCCACCAGCAGGGACTGAACGTCAGGAAGGAGTGCGGTAACGATGGAGAGAACACAGAGAGGCCATGGAAGAGCGAGGATATGCATATTCAGTGTCCCTGGAAAGCTGACTTCACACCTAATTAAACTACAGCACCATCTTGCCATGGTGAGAGGGGGAAGACCTGGACCGAGTTATTTTCTCTGGCTGGTGGCGGTGTCCCCTGAAGCTGCATCCCTAAATCCCTGTTCGTTGTGCTACACCCTTGGCACCCATGGTTCAGCCTCACCAAGTCAGCCTGGAGGGAAAATGCCAGACTTTCTTTGGGTCAAAGTTGTGCAACAAAGCAAAAACCAAACCACCTGTCAGAATCTCTATAGAGTGACTCCTTTAGTCCCTTCTTTTTGCCCTTTCCCATTCAAAAATGCCACAGCTATTAAAGGTTAAGTGTTTGGAAGGAACACGTGTTAGCCTATGTGTGGCAACAGTCCATTCTGGGGGTCTATGGTCTCTGCAAGACCATTCCTGTTCTCTACATTCATACTCAGACCAGTGGGGAAATTGACTCAAATGTGCCGGTTATAAACTAGTGTTATGTCATGGATCACATGTGTGCACGGTTATAAATATCAGGATGCCTGGTCTGATTAAAAAAAAAAAAAAATCTTGTGCTACTGTAGTGGGAGCATCTGGGAGTTACAGCTTGAATGTTGAGAAGTTTTTAGGGACAAGGGACAGAATATAAGAAAGTGGGAAAATGTAAGCTGCGCAGTCACTGTTGGCGGAGCCACGAATTTTTGCTCAGCGAACGAGTGGGTGCCTGGCTGTAAAGAGCCCATACCAATACTGATCTCATGCAGGGGGCCTTCCCACTGAGCTCAGCTCAGGGCTGCTGGTCTAACTTCAATTTGCATGCAAAATACTTGGGGAGACTGACAAAGACAAGGGTCTGGGCCTTATGACCAGAATTCTGCCTCCTTTGCTCTGAATTGAAGCTAGCTGTGCCCACGCTTTGAGAAACTTTGTCCAGCCTATGACCACTCTGTTGTGTGTTTCCAGTTGTTTCATTACTATGTGAGAATCAGGTGACCTTGACTTTTTCCGACCTTAATCTCCAATGTACAAGAGCAGTGGCTGCCTTAGGTGTTTTCTATGCTCTTGATCTCCCCAAACATGCCTCCATGACGTCACACCTTGCCCTATAAGTTGTCCCTGCTCCTTTATTCAGAATGCAGTTCCACTCCATGGACATGTTCATTGTTACCTCCCTCTCTCCTTCTCTGTGACCAGGGAGGGAGAGACATGTCTCAAGTCGCAATGTAGGCTGTAAGGGGAGAGTGTGGTGGCTACGTTCAAATGTCCTGGGCTCTTTTTGGGACCAGGAGGCTGGTTCTGGCACCTACAATGTTTCTAGCACCGGGCACGTGGTGATTTGGGGGCAGCCCTGCACCCCACCTGGTCATGGGAAGCAGTCCGATGTAGGGAAAAAGCCTTGGAAAGGGAGTCACGGCATTGCCCAGCCCTGTAGCCCACTTGTTCTGTGAAGTAAGCTTGGCTTAAGCAAGGTTCAATCTCGTTTCTTCACTGCAGGAATTCCAAGAGCCTTTGACACGTAATGTGTACTACCCATCTCAAAACAAGAAATACAAAGTATTTCCTAAACATGTTTGACCATGGGACCCTTTCGTACCTGAGTCACCTACCAAAGCCTTGCTGTAAACCGTTGGTGAAATGCCAACCTGGAAGTTACCACCACTTCGCTTTCTCAGCCTGTGTTATTGATCTCCTGATTCTCTCCGGTTCCTCATATGTCCTTGAGGAGGGAACGTTTCTGGCGGGAATTCGGGGAGTTCTTGGTGGTGTAACGCAGAATGGGTGGAGGAACCCTGACCTGACTCCTTCCTTGGGAAGTTGAGGGCATCTTCTTTTGGGAACTAGGGATGATTCGTAGAACTGTCGTCTGCTCTTGGCTGTCCAATCTGGGGGTGAGCAGCACTTCAGGATTTCTTCTCCATTTCTGTTGAGTTCTGAAAGGCCCCACTTGTTACACAGGATCTGATTTCATTCCACTGTTCTTAAGATCCCACCGGGAGCCACATGTGATGGACCTTTGCCTTTCTGGTCTGAGGGGTGATCGAGCCTGGATGGAGCTAGCATGGGTAGGTAGTATGTTCCCCTGGCTGGGCTTTTCTCCTTTTGTTTGCAAAACATGGTCAAAAGATTATTGCCTCCTATGTTGCTGAGGTCCGACTATAGTGTCTGCATTTGATGGAGGTGAGGCAAGGCCTGGAGGGGACCTTCACCTGAAGGCGAGCAAAACACTAACAAGAAATGTGAAAACTAGCCACACACAGACATTTCACTTGGTTATCTGAGGCAGGGGAGCAAGCATCTGGATGAGCAGGGTGATGTGATGCCGTTAGGGCCTGATTTGATGAACCCGGAGGCTCTCAAAGGCCCACCACTCGGACGATGATGCTGAAATGTCATGGTCAAGGGAGGTGGGAACACATATAGATACTCAGTTCCTGGATCAAAGGCATTTAGAGAGTATATTCTCAGGCCCTCCATTCTGTTCCCATCGGGAACCAAGGCCGAGAAGGAAGAGAGGCAGGAAAGGGGAGAGTGTAACGGCACTCCCCTGTCCCAGCCCGGACGAGGTTAGTCAGAGAACAGGCTGGCAAAGGACTTCCTCAGGTTGCGGATGGTTTCGGCCTTGGCCTCGTCTTCACTTGGGGTCCCGCGCTGAGAGGTGTCAGATGTACTGAGGCTGGTAGTCAGGGACTGGGATTTGCTGAAACAGAAAGGCAAAGGGGGTTGGGGGTGACAAGGCCTGGGAAATGAGTCACAGGGCTTGCCGGGAAGCCAAGCTGGGTGAGCCCAGTCATCACGATGATAGGATGACCGGAAACCTGGCATCCCAACACTTACATGATGCTGAGTGCATCACCCACATTCTTTAACCTGCAAGGTGGTTATCAGTATCCTCCAATTTTAGGTACAGAAATTGGGGCTCTCAGTGAGTAGCAGGGGAGTGCCCGAGGATCACATTCATTCCAGCAAGCCGGGCTGCTCGCTGGCAGGTGCTACTAGATAGCAGCTTGAGCACTCTCGTGCCTCCGCGCACAAACCTGTGGGGCCGACCATAAAGTGCTGTATCAGCATCGGGTGGTGGCTGCTCCTCCTGTACTTTCTGGCACGAGTTTGGGAATCAGGAGGCCCGTGTTCTGGACCCCGCCCTGCCATCTGACCCCTCTGGCCTCGGCAGGTGGCGTACTGCTCAGGGCCTCTTTCACCTCATCGGTAAAAAGGAGGGCTGGTCTTGGGGCGCCTGGGTGGCTCAGTCGGTTGAGCGTCCGACTTCGGCTCAGGTCATGATCTCGCGGTGTGTGGGTTTCAGCCCCACGTCAGGCTCTGTGCTGACAGCTCGGAGCCTGGAGCCTGCTTCCGATTCTATACCTCCCTCTCTGTCTCTCTGCCCCTCCCCCGCTCTCACTCTGTGTCTCTCTCTCTCTCTCTCTCTCAAAAATAAACATTAAAAAAAATTTTATTAAAAAGGGAGGGCTGGTCTAGCCCACCCTCAGGCCTCTTCTCTGTCACTCTGGGCTTCACTTCCTGCCTTTCCCATCAAGCCTTTGCTGCAGCCTCTGGCCTGCTTCGGGATTCTCAAGGTGTCCACTGTTTGAACCTTTGTGCCAACCTAGTGCTAGGTGACAGGGCTGTGGAGAGGGATGTGATTCGGGCCTTGCCCTCAGGAGGCTCACATTCTAGTGGAGGTGACAGACACAGGAAGAGGTGATACACATAGGCCCCAAGCTTAAGAGATCCACACATGGTCTTGCCATCACCATACAGGTAGAAGCACAGAGAAGTTGCGTAATGCTTTTGAGGTCATGCAGCTTTTAAGTGGTAGAGCTGGGACTGGAACCCAGGCAGTCTGACTCGAGTCTGTGCTGTCAACCACGATGCCATATTGCCTGGAGGGACACTTGCTAATATCTATCAAATGGAAAATGCATTCATCCTTTGATCCTACAATATCATCGCTGGTACTTTCTCCACAGCTGAGCCTATACACATGACAAACAGTGTGTGTTCAGGGTTGTTTGCTGCCGGCTTCTCTGTAAGAGCAAACCAAATTTCTCTTTGTGGTGGGTTCGATCAGAGTACGACTATACAGTGGCATACGATACAGCTGTGAAAAGGGGAAAATGTCAATGGACGCAGTGGATGAGCTTTAGGATTTACTGTTAAATGTAAAAAGCAAGGAGAATGGTGTGGATAGTAAGTACTGCCATTTGTAAAAAGTGGGGGAGGGAAGCAACATACATTTTTGTACTTGCATGAGGAATACACAAGGAACTAACAAATGTGGTCACCCCTGGGGAGCAGGGGGCCGGAAAGCACTGGCCGGGAATGAGACGGGAGGAAGGTTTTTCAGTGTGTACCTCTGATGTCGTGTAGATCTTTGAACCATGTGAATGCATCACCCATTCAGACGCATCCTGGTTAGCCCGATCCGTGGGCTGAGTGCCCTGTGTTCAATTCCAGCTCTTCTACTCACCAACAGTGGAGCTTGGGCAATTCATCTCCTCCTCGTTTGTAAAATGCGGATAGTAGTAGTTACTAACCCCTATACTTGTGAGAATTAAAAAACCCCAACCAAGTGAAGTGCTTGGCAGGTGGTAAGCGGACAGTGGGTGCTAGGAGCGAGGCTCTGTTTCTGCACGTTAGTGCTTGGCAGTGAAGGAAGGGAGGGGCTTTCCCAAGAAAACACAGCTGGGACTCTCTGACCTCAAAGCGAGAGATGGGCTTCAGAGGGAAGGGGACGGGTGTGTGTCGTGATGTGTCGTTTACAGACAGTGACGTGATGGCAGTGGTTCCTCCTGGGGTCTAGCCTTTTGCAATGTGCTTTGGAGGCCCTCTTGCCAAGAGTCTATATGGCCACATAGGTTGCTTTGACCCAAAACACATGATGGGATAAATGACATTGTGTGGCTTCAAAGCTGGGCCCAGGCCTTTGAGGCTTCTACTTTTGCTCTTCTGGGATGGGATTCTACCATGCGAGGAAGTTGGGTCCAGCCTGCCGGAGCTGGTGGCCCGTGGAGAGACAGGCCCCGCTGACAGCAGATGTGTGGTAAGGAAGGCCATCTTGGACCATCCAGCCCCAGTTAAGATGCCAGATAACTGCAGCCACTTGAATGATCCCAGGAGGGTAGTGTTGCTGGATTTAGTAAATAAAAGTCCAGGATACCTAGTTAAATCTGAATTTCAGTTGAAAAACAAATCCTTTTTCCAGTATAAGTATCTCCCATGCTATATTTGAGGGTATACTTATACTCAAAATTATTCATTGCTTATCTGAAATGCAAATCTCACCGCGCCTCCTGTATTTTACCTGGCAACTCCACAGGAGAGACCAGCAGGAGAATCTCCCAGCTGATCCAGACTCAGAATAAATTGCTGGACCAAAAACTATGAGCGAAGAAAATGGTCGTTTGCTTAAGCTGCGGTTTTGGGGGAGGTTTGTTATGTGGCAAGAGATAACTGATAAGTATGTATCTGGAGGGTCGTGGTGGGAGCCAAGCTGTACTCTGACCTCCTGGGCCCTGCCTGCCATCCAAGTTCCATCCTCCGACCCACTGAGAGTCTGGGTGAGGCCTCGGTGGGTCTTCCTTGGTCTCTGAGCCCCTGAGTCAGCCCAGCTCTGCCCGCACCCCTATCCCACCCTCTACCCTGCCGGATCCCAGAGCACCTACTTGAGATGAGGGTGGGGTGGTGCTGGCTTCTTGGAGTCTTCCCCCTGTTGAGAGGCACTGCGGCCTTGAACGGGGGGCCGGGGCTGTGAGGCGAGGGGGGCGCCTGGCTTGGCGGCCTGGTTTGGAGAACTCCCGCTGGATGCCCGGGACAGCTGTGGTGAGCCTGGCGATCTCTGCTGCTGTGGAGACCCTGACGGGGAGCTGAGGGGCTGCTGGCCTTGCGGGGAGAGCCTCTGTTGGGAGGGGCTCCCGGTTCGCGGGGGCTGAGGAGACTGAGTTTGGCGAGGGCCCCCTACAGGGAGAAAAATGATTATGTTCAAGTTTTTCTTAAGATAAATATGGCTGTGCACAAATATTCCTTCGAGGATGTTCACTGCAGTTTTTTTTATAACAGCGAAAAGCTGAAAACAGTGTAGGTGCCCAATCGGAGAACTGATCAGGAACATTAAGATACATCCATGTAATGGAATATCCCTGTGGCTATCATATATTAAATGATATAGAACAGTGTTGATAATATATGCTAAATACATACTGCTAAACAGAAAAGGCAGTTTACAAAACAACATATGGTTTTATTCCATTTTAGCACATATGTATATAGCTATGTAAAAAATAAAGACTGGAGGGGCACCTGGGTGGCTCAGTTGGTTAAGCATCTGACTTCGGCTCAGGTCATGATCTCATGATTCGTGGGTTCGAGCCCTGAATCAGGCTGTCTGCTGTCAGCTCAGAGCCTGGAGCCTGCTTCAGATTCTGTGTCTCCCTCTCTCTCTGCCCCTCCCCTGCTAGCACTCTGTCTCTCAAAAATGAATAAAAACGTTAAAAAATTAATAAAATAAAGACTGGAAAGTTGTCCACTCAAACCGTGTGTCTCTAACTTTCACGTGCACATGAATCACTGGGGGGATCTTGTTAAAATAAAGATTAGGATACAGTAGGTCCGGGAGAGTGTTGTGGACTGCATTGTGTACGCCCACACCCCCCCCAATTCATATTTTGAAGTCCTCATCCTCAACGTGACAGTATTTGGAGACAGGGCCCTACGGAAACTAACTATTGTTAAATGAGGTCATAAGGGTGGGGCCCTCACCCAATAGGACCTGTGTCCTTAGAAGAAGAGACAGAGACCCCAGCGGCCACAAAGAGGAAAGGCCATGGGAAGACAGTGAGAAAGCATTGTCTGCAAGCTATGGAGAGAACTTTCAACCCTGCTGGTACCTTGATCTTAGACCTCTAGCCTCTAGAACTGTGAGAAGATAAATGTCTTTTGTTGAAGCCACTCTATGGCATTTTGTTACGGCAGACTGCTCCAGGTGGGGTCTGGGATTCTGCATTTCTAGCAAGTTCCCAGGTGATGCTTCTGCTCACCACGCTTTGAGTAATGAGTCAGTGCTGAATGATTACAAAAGTGGTGGGGTTAATTCTCTTTCTTTTGCTCACGGATGTTTTCCACACTGAAGATGCATTACTCTTGAAACAATAGATTACCCCTTCCCTTTTGATAGCTCTTTAAACTTTTCTAAGAACTTTCAAAGGCAATATGTCATTTGATCTAGAGAGAGGCTGGTAGGGAAGACACCATCCTTCTTGTCACATAGAGCTGGAAACTGAGCCTCCTCAAGGTCTCCTAACGAGAAAAGAGTAGCTGCAAAGAGCTCACAGGGGTCTTGGCTTTTCCCTCTCACCGCACAGAGCATGGAGACTTCTACCTACAAGCAAAGGGGCATCACAGGCTTGGGGACATTTTAGCCGCCCAGAAATGACTTCAAGCAGGGTTCCAAGGCTCCAAGCAAGGAAGGCGCTCTCTCCTCATCCGTGAAGCCTGAGCGTCAGGTCTGCTGTGAATTGCATTTTGCCAAAACAGACTGGGACCTGTTCCTGGGAGAACGGGGTACCCCGTGGCTCTCCCTGCTGTGCTTGTTGAGATCCCTGTGGACAGGTTAGGGGACTGGGAGTTCAGAGGGGCTGGAGCCTGTGTCTGTGGCCCTTTGCTCATGCTGATTTCTACAAGTCTTACTGAGCACACCTGAGTCCCCGGCCTTGGGCTCGGCCTCCTCACAGTAGTGCTGTGGGTTAGGCATTATCATCATCCCCACTTGAGTCCCAGATACGCTGTGACTTGCTCAAGGTGTCACTTCCAGTAAGGGGACGGGCCAAGATTCAAACCTACATCTCTCTGACTCAAACGCTCTGTTTCGTTTTCTCTTTTTTCCTTAAACAAAAAAACCCCAAACAAAAATCACAAAACCGTGCCATGCAGGGTGGCCCTGAGTCCTCACATCTTTGTGCAAGTGAAAAAAAGGCACTCTCCTCCAGGGGAGGACATCTCTGAGCCAGGTGCAGGAGGAAGGGGGGACTTGACTCCCGCTGACCTCTGCCCTCAATCATCGCAGCTGGCACATTACGCCATACTGGCTCGCGGAGCCCCAGTTCTTAACTCCTGTCTTGCGTTAACTTGACTGAGTTTTCTCTGGCTTCCTGGGCCCTGGCTTGTAAAATGAGGCCCTCGGACCAGCCACCGAACATCCGGCCCCATGTGAACATTCTTGCGAGGCTGATGCGGCACTTTCTACGTTGGATTGAACTGAAGTATCGATTTAGCAACTGATTGCACGTGGCCTTGATCTGCTGTTCGCCGCTTTTGTCACTGTATGTCCCAGTGGGTTGGAGAACCCATTGATCTCAAACACCTATAGGGCCAGGCAGGTACATAAATAAATGAAGCAGGCAGGTGTCCAAAAAACCATATGGCTTTAACATTTTTTCCTTGAGATAAAAACACAGTTCAGGGAACTCTAAAGAGGCGCAAGCTGAAGAAAATTGCACTTGATGCTACAGCCCTGTGAAAGAGACAACAGGGAGGAGCAGGGCCGGAGGCGAATGGCACAGTCCTGTCGTTCACGGGAGCCCAGTGACTGCAAGTCAGCAGGCAGCTGCTGAGGAGGGACACAGGCACGTTGTTTCTAGAGCTTCTGCTCTATCTAGAGAACCTGGGAATGGAAATATTTGTGCAAAACCTCCTGGTTTCTAAATGCTGGCTTACTCTTCTATGTTTGAAACCTGTGTCAGGTTAGGAGTGCCTGGGTGGCTCAGTCGGTTGGGTGTCCAGCTTTGGCTCAGGTCATGATCTCACAGTCTGTAAGTTTGAGCCCCACATCAGGCTCTGTGCCGACAGCTCAGAGCCTGGGGCCTGCTTCAGATCCTGTGTACCGACCCCCCTCTGCTGCCCCTCCCCGACTCACCCTCTGTCTCTCTCTCAAAAATAAATGAACATTAAAAAAAAATTGGGGGGGGGATGCCTGGGTGGCTCATTCGGTTAAGTGTCCGACTTCGGCTCAGGTCATGATCTCACGGTTTGTGGGTTCAAGCCCCTCGTCGGGCTCTGTGCTGACAGCTCAGAACCTGGAGCCTGCTTCAGATTCTGTGTCTCCCTCTCTCTCTCTCTCTGCCCCTCTCTCCTTCTCTCTCTCTCTCTCAAAAATAAATAAACATAAAAATAACCCCACTGCAGGTCAAAGAAAACATCTGGTTTCTACTTTTATCTTAATTCTCCCCATCCTCTCTCCTACCCCAGGGCAAGTAATATCTTGGAAAATCTGGATCCTCGTTCATTCACTTATTAACTCTTTGTTGAGTCCCTATTATCCACCTGGGATTCCTCAAGAGACACTCTACTTATTTCTTTCAGCTTCTTGGCAAAGCAAACAATTTTGTATTTTTCATTTCAGCACATACAGAAAACCACTGACTTATACAGAGAAAGTATTTGCCGAAGCACAGGATTGGTGCTAAAAAATTATGAGGTTCACTAAAAGAAAAGTTCACTTTTTACGGTGAGTTCAAAAACAAGTTAATTAACTAGCCTTGTTATTTTTAATCTGAGTGTTAATCCAATGAGCGTTTGCTTTAATTATCTTAATTGGCTTTAAATGGATTGTTTTTCAACTCACTAATAGTGTGTTTAGCCTCATGTCCCTTAAAATAATATCTCTTTATCAAGCATGTCTGTACTCTGGGCCGGAGAGGAAAGCAGAATACAGTAGCTCTCTGTTTTAAAAGTGCTCTGTTCAAATGTGTTTTAAAAAGTAAGTCCTGGGGCAGAGCAGGAAAGGAGAGGGCAGGGCAGAGGCACAGCCAGGAGCCGGGCAGGGGGATGAATAAATCATTTTTGAACACTTATAATGATAGAATTATCGCCAGGCAGGAGGGCATTGGGGCTGCTTATAAGGATTGTTAATGGTAATGATCATTAAGAGCAGCATGTATATTTTAATTGTTAATAAGACACGTTTTTGATAGTAAGTTTTTAACAGTAAAAGTCACACAGTTATTAATAGTAAACTATTAGTAGTAAGAACTAACACCTACTAAGCATTCCCTTGTGCCAGACACCTTGCTAAGTGCTTCACCTACATTATCTCTTGGACAGCTGCCCATAACTAAACGAGGGAGCTGTTATATCACTGGGGAAACCAAGGCTCAGAGAAAGCATGTAACTTGCCTAAGACCGCAAAGGTACTGAGACGTAGAGGTGGATTCAAAACCACATTTGTTGGGGCGCCTGGGTGGCTCAGTTGGTTAAGTGTCTGACTTCGGCTCAGGTCATGGTCTCGCAGTTTGTGAGTTCAAGCCCAGCGTTGGGCTCTGTGCTGACAGCTCTGAGCCTGAATCCTGCTTCTGATTCTGTGTCTCCCCCTCGCCCCCCGCCTGTCTCTCTCTGCCGTCCCCTGCTCACACTCTGTCTCAAAAATAAATAAACATTAAAAACAAAAACACATTTATCTGCCTAGAGAAGAAACCCCATGTTCATTTACACGGTTATGTAAGTTACACAATTTCCCTTTTCTTAAATACCTTCTGCTTTTCTGGGAAGAGAAGCAGACACAGGAAGGATGGATGGGGTGCTTTACGACCTGTGGAAGAGGAAGCCATTTAATGCCCAAGGCCGATTTTTCTAAGAAACAATGAATATGTTACTTTAGTAACAGTGACTGGAAAGGCCACAAAATGTGAGAGTAAAGCTTTTTCTTCTGGTAGGTTCCTAGCAGATTCTTAAAGAGATTGCTGTGAAACTGCCTGGAGGGCTTCTTGCTGTAGAGCTGCCCCGGAGATCCAAGCTGGCTCTGGAGCAGTGAACGCGTTTGGCATCTGGAAGGTTCTGACTGCAAGAGAGGCGGCGGGGCAGGTCTTCTCTCCGGGCCCCGCAGGTGAGAACGCCCGGGTCACGACATTTTGTGACACAGTTATCGCCACGGCTTCCTCTCATAAACTCATCAATAGTTCACCCATTCTCTAATAAATGGCAACATTTAGACAGTAATGCTGGAATATTTTTTGAGGAAGAATAATTTCAATAAACAGTTATATATAATATTCCGTTTTTCTTTCTCACTCTGGCTGGTTGCTCATAAATCTACAACCAGGTACCACTGATGGCTAAGAAACAGAAACCTGCAGGGCGCCTGGGTGGTTCAGTCAGTTGAGTGGCCAACTTTGACTCAGGCCATGATTTCACGGTTTGTGGGTTCGAGCCCTGTGTTGGGCTCTGTGCTGACAGCTCAGCGCCTGGAGCCTGCTTCTGATTCTGTCTCTCTCTCTCTCTCTCTCTCTGCCCCTCCCTTGCTCACACTCTGTGTCTCTCTTTCTCTCAAAAAATAAACATTAAAACATTTGTTTTTATAAAAAAGAAACAGATGCTTGTTCAAAGATCTGAAAGGCCATATTTGTAAACCTGCATTTTCTTGTTGTGCTTCCTTGGGCAAAGCCTCAATGTCCACCTCTGCAAAAAGGAAATACTGATGGTTTTCACTGGGGAGTGATTGGGAGATAAAAGAGAAAACAAAAGAAAAAAAAAGGAAAATAGAGGGGAAAGTCCCTTGCACAGTGCCTGGCACCTATGAGGCACTCAGTGACTTCACCTGTCTTTCCCTTCTTCATTCCTGACTTATTGGGGTGACAGACCTCACATTCTCACTCATTCTGCACACAGAGTGAGCACACATACTCTGTGGATAAAGTGTTAGGATGGATTTTCCCAGAGTACCTTCTGGAAACCACACATGGATCCCTCAGTGCATTTGGACATCCTCACTACACAATTTCTCTTGCTGACTTGTCATGGGGCTTACCTTGTGTGGGTGGGCGTGGCTGGGGCTGTCCAAGTGGAGGTCCCAGCTGGGCTGGCCCCGGTGATTTTGCTGGTTTCATCTGTGGAGCCTAGAGCAGGAGAGAAGAGAGGCCTGTTGGGATGGCCACAGCCATTTGCTTCCCGGGTGGGAGGGCAGGATTTATAAAGATCTTTTTATTATTGGAGTAAAACTTACATAAAGTGCACAATTCTTAAGTGCACAGCATAGCGGATTTTTACATGTGTATACATCTGTGTAACCACCACCCGAGTCAGGACAGAACCTCCAGTGGAGACGGCTACCCCATGCCCCTTCCCAGCCAGCAACCCCCTCCTGTAGAACCATCCTTCCCACAGCTATTATCATGGATTTGTTTTCGTGGGGGAGAGGTGGGGGTGGGGGAAAGCAGGTTTTGAGATTTGCTTTTCCAGAAAGCTGAGAGCTAGCAAATTCTTTGGAGAATGATCGAGGGAGCTTGTCGAGGTTGGGGCACGGAGAAACAGAAGACACAATAGTCTCTATTGACCGGGGCCCTGGGAACACACAAAGGGCACGTGTGTATACACACCCGTGCGTGCATGCACACACCCACACGCGCCCGCTGCTCCCTGCGCAGGCCCAGGAATGAGGGCACAGAAGGGACAACTGGCTTCTTATGTCCATAATCTCTGCCCACCAGTGCGGTTGTGACAAGGCTTTCCTCCCTCTGATGGTGGATGGGGGAAGGTCTCCTCGGAGCCCCCCCAAACTCCCCTGTCCGGGGCAGGGTGCAAGCTGTCCACGCCCAGCCTCCATCCACACCCCATTCCTTTCTCCCCAGAGTGCTTCCATTCTAGGGGATCTCCTTTGGATCCAGGGGCTCCCCGTTCCCAGAGAGCCCAGCATTTCTCATGGCCATGATGTCTCCTGTGCTCCCGGAAACCTCACCCAAGGCCTCAGGGGCGAGGGCACTGTGCCCCCTGGTATCAGGAGTTGGCTCATTTTGGAGACCACGAGGTCGGCCATCAGCTGTTTGTCCTCTTCCACGTGCTCTCCAATCAAGGGCATTGAGCTGTCCATCACCTGCAGAGAGAAAGGAGGCTTGGGGCAGTGCGTCCCAGAAGGGCTGGCACGGCTCAGGACAGAAGTGACCACTAGATGGTGATGTTGTCCATGCAAACACCCAGCCCAGTGCCTCCAGCTGGGAATGATTCCTGTGGAGACACCCAGATCCCTGCAGTTCAGTCTAAATCAACTCTCTGGATCCAGTTCAATTCAGCCTACATTTGTTGGGCTACAGAAATGTGACCAAGGGCCAGGAAGGCTTTGCTGACCTTTTCTGCTCTTTTCTTTGGGGAGCCAGTCTCCGCCCCCTCTTTTCCCACCTTGGCTCCTGCCCAGGCTTGGGGCCGACCTCCTGAACTTTGGCCCAAGGTCAAGGCTTTCACAAGGCCGGAAGCAGTGAAGGTGGGGGCTCAATTATGACCAAAAAATGACATGGGCTGGAGTTGACCCAGGGTTCAGAGAGAAGAGGAATGAGGAAAGGCCTGTTTTCAGAGGCTCTGGGAGGACATATGCCTGGAGGGAATGGCCTTCTTCTCAAAGGAAGCAAAGTGCTTATATTGAGAGAGGTCCTGAGAGATCCTATTTGCTCATCCTGCTTTTTTTTTGCGGATGGGGAAACCGAGGCCTAGCAATGGGAAGGGACTTGGCCAAAGTCACACAGGCCAACCATCCAGGTGATTCCCTGGGCACGGGCAGCTGTAGAAGGTCTAGAAGGGGAGTGAGGCTTGGTGGGCTCTCTCTCCCTTCCTCCACTGTAGGAATCTAGCCTGTTCACTCATCCCACACCCACCAAATGCACTGCATTTGTTTCCCCTCTTCCCAAGCTCTGGACTCACCAGGTTCTCTCTTCTGACCAGGTCCTTGTGTATACCATTCTCTTCTCTCACTCTTTATTTAAGTCCTTCTCATTCTTCAGGGAATAATGAAGGGCAGCTAAGCCCTTCCTCTCTCGGAGTAACTTCTGACCGGCTGCTCATCTGTCCTCCCGCTGTCCTCACTTTGGCTGCCCCGGTGGGGAGCTCACCCACAGTGCTGACATCTCCTGGTTACTTGTGTCTCTCCAACCGGACTGTGAGTCCCTGAGGTCAGGGATGGGCCCTGTGTCCTGTTCCACAGATATGCCCTCAATAAAGACTACAGTGGAGGGATGAAAGATCCTTGCAGTAAGTCCTGCTCATCACGGTAAGTATACTAATAAGTACTATGTTTTATTAAGCACTTACTATGTGTCAGGCACTGTTCCAAGCACTGGGTGTGGAGGATCTCATACAAATCTCAGAGTAGCTCTTGGAGGCAAGTACTATTAGTATCTGCATCACAATGATGAGGAAACTGAGGGTCAAAGGAGTACTAAGTTCAAGGACACAGGACTAACAAGCCACAGTCCTTCCCTTTGTCACTGAGCACTGAAATAGCTCTCTGGGGTGAAAATCGGGATGGGAACCTGGAATCCGAGCCTATGTTCTACTACCGACTTACTGTGTGATCTTAGGCAGGTCACTTTTCCTCGGTGGGCCCATGTTTTCCTCAACTGTAAACTGAGGGGTCTGTGAAGATGCTTCCGGCTGGGACGTTTAGGGCTCTGTGTGTAAAGTACCCACTGTGGTTGGGAAGCTGAAAAGCAAACTCAAGGATGCGTATGTTGATTCTAGCACAGTCCTGAAAACTGTCCTCAAATTGAGCTCCTTGTGGGTTGGGGCCTGAGTTCTTGGCACCCCAGATCTCAGTGCCCAGCACACAGACAGCCTCTCGGTCTATGTGGGCTGAACTGAGTTCTAACTGTGGAGTCTGTCTAAATGTACACAGGCCTGTCCTTTCTCCCCCTGACCCCACCCACCCTTTTCTGTTCTGGTTTCTGTTTCCTACATTCCCTGCAGTGGAAAACAGCCGCCACAAGGAACCTGAGGTCAGAGCATTTTGGAATCCCCATGGTGGACAAAGCCAAAGGAAGTGGACACTCTGGTCTCCCCAGGGAAACATTTTTCCAGCGAGCAGTATCATTCCCTGGACAGGCCACGGAGGACAAGTTCAAGGGTCTTTCCCCCGAGTGTTTCACTGTGAGGATCTTCATAAAACATGAAGTACAAACTTCACGTTCTCACCACAGAGGTGGCTGAAGCAAACAGTATTTTGGGTCTCTTCTGCCTTTTTTTTCTCGACTGGGGAAAAATACCTTTTGTCTCCGTGGTAGCAAAGTTCCTCGTCTCCCTTGACCCCACCGTAAACCCAAAAGCAAGGGAAACAACTCTGCAATGTTTCTGAGAGAAAAAACAATCTGAAAAGTCATCTTTTTTTTTTTTTTTTTTTCCTCCTGGAACATTGTGAGAAGTTGTTTTCTTGTTTTTTAAAGTCCAAACCCACTAATTTTGCTTTAAAAAAAAAAATGTAAGAGGGCTTTCATCCCTGACCCTCTGAATGTCTGGAGGCAGGGAGCCTGGGCCCACGAGTACAGACTTTTGTTTCCTAAGAACAAAAGTTGAGGAAACTCAAGATAGGCAAGAGCTCTCGGGGCAGAGAGAATGCAGGAGAAAAGGGGCTACGCTCACAGGAGAGAGGGGAGGGGAGTCAAAGAGTCCTTCCTCCACGATTGCTGTCGCCTCTCTAAATGGAAGCTCTAGGAGGAAGGGTCCCTGCTACCATGTTCACTGCTCTATCCCCACCACCTGGCTTGGGGTCTCGCGCCCCGCACAGAGGCTCCATAGCAGAGGATGGATGAATGACTGAGTGACACCGTGAGTTCATGGCTGGTGGTCCCTGTGAGTTGATGCAGAGGCAGGAGCGACAGAAAGGGTCTCAACAGATGCAAATTCTCAGGCCGGGGGTGGGGGGAGCTTCGTCCACCCCTGGTCCAAAGCTCCCAGGGCACCCTCAGGAAGGCGGGGCACTGGTTCCTCCCGGATGCAGCCTGGCTCAGAAGCAAGTCTGCACACCAGTACTGCTCCTGGCTCCTCCAAGGCCTCCTCTGGGAAGGGGCTACTGGAGGAGTTTCAGCTATGGAGGGAAAGCAGTTCCTGGACTTGAGAAGAGCTGTTTTCCGGAGCAGGATGGAACCTGCAAATATAGACGCAACTCATCCTGGGAGCTTCCTGGCCTCTCTGGGGAGGGTGGAGGGACTGAGTCCATCCTGGACTCCCTCTCCTTCACCTCCAAGGGTGGCCACTCCTTGGGCACGGTGCGGATGCCCTCCTGGCATGGCCAGCAGTAAACAGTGGGACTCCCACCCATGGGGTCACCTGGGCCTGCCGCGCTGCGGGTCCGGGGGAGTGGCAGGCACGTGGGCCCGGAGGACTGGCTGGCTCCTGTGGTCACCCCAGCCATGTGCTTCCCATTAGCCGCCCACAACCCGGGGAGGGGGTGGCCGCAGGGCTCTCCCTCACGTGTCTTGGCCTTGTGTCAGCACCGCCCATCCGCTGTGGTTTGAAGAGAAGGCCATGGAAAGGGAGCCTCGGAAGGGGCCGTGGGGAGAGTGAATGTGGAGATGTTGGGGAGCAGTTGGGGAGAGAAGGGAGAACTCTGAGGCCAGAGGGGCATTTTCAGGGAAAAGCAATGGAGAGCCACAGCTATGTCGGGGGGAGGCATGACAGGGGAGGGAGGTGGGGTGAAGGGGGAGGCTGTGGGACCCGGAGGGATGGGGCAGGGAGGGTCCTGCATGAGAGAGGGGATTGTGGATTGGGGGAGGCATGGACAGGAAGTCGGAAGTGAAGAAGAGTATGGGGTCAGAGGTATGTGGGTAGGTGACAGTCCTGGAGGGCGGCAGGGGTTGTGGGACAGATTCTGGAACCCGCAGCCGGTCTCCAGCCTCTCTCTGACAATGACATTTCCCTACGTCTTTCCTTCACTCACAGCCCCGCAGGGCTGAGTTCCCTTTCCTAACTTCCAACGTCCTCTACTGCTTGTGTCTCATCCTTCTTCCCCACCAGCCTGGACACTGCATGTCGGTCTGGTTCACAGCTCTGTCCCCAGAACCAGGCCCATGCCTAGCCCTGGGGAGCCCCTAAGGACATGTTTGTTGAGCGAACAGACGATGGACTCTCTGCATGGTGATGAGGGGAGTGTGTCCTTCTTATATGCTTGGACATAGAGAGTTTAAGAGACCCAATGGGACACAGTCTTGCTGACTCTTGGTAATGCTCTTTCCCTACCCTGAGGCCCATGGGTTGTCAAACTTCATGTCCGGAGCACAGAGACTCTAAACGCTATTGCAGGTGGAGATGGGGAGGGGTGTGAGGCTGGTGGGGGAGAAGCCTCTGGAGCCACATGTGCCCAGGCCATGAGCTGGGACACAGCCAACCATGCTGGAGACCACACTTGGATTCCTTCCCTCTGGCACTCTGGCCCAGGAGCTGGACCAGGCCAGGAGGACATCCCTCACCTCAATGATGTAATCTCTGCCGTCCTTGCTGTGGACGGCCTTGACAGCACAGATGTCCAGGCCGCCAAACATTTCTGAGCAGCTGTCCACCCACAGCCTGTACCTGCAGGGATGGACAGACAGACAGTGAGTGCGGGGGGAGAGGGCAGGAAGAGGGAGCAGAGAGAGAGAGGCGGGGACAGATAGGGAGACACAGAGAGACACATGGACCAACAGGTCCCAGTACAGACAGCGACACATATGTATCCATGCAGAGATGGAGAGAGATGGTCAGAAATAACAAGAGACAGTGATGCAGTAAGAGAGACAAAGGCAGAGACACAGAGGGAGACAGAGAGGCAGTGGGAGAGACAGAATGGGTATACAAAAAAAGCAGAGACATAGATGGATAGAGAAAGGGACAGAGAAAGGGAGAGAGAATACAAAGGGAGACAGGAAGCAAGAGAGAGGAAGAATGAGGGTAAGAAGGAATGAGGGGTGGGGGAGATCTCAGAGACCTGCCCCTCGCCCCCACCCCAGGACCTTGCTGGCTCCCCAGTAGTGGAGAGCTTACCCGGTCACCATCCGGAGCCATCCTGGACACCCAGCTACTCCTGCAGCCCTTTTCCCTTGGGAACGCTGCTTGAAGGGCTCAGCGATCCCTCCCAGGCCGCCCTCCAAGCCCCGGCGACCATGCTAGATGAGAGCCTAGGGGGGACAAAGGGTGCATTCTCCCCGGATCCTGGGGCGGGCAGACAGGGGAGCCTGGCAGGCTGCTCTCGCGGCTGGGGCCTGGCCCTCCGGACCCAGTGCTTTTGTTCCCTTTCCAGCCACTTGATGGCTGCAAGGCCAGTTTGCTTTGCAGGGGAAAGATCTCAACGCTGGACTTTGACCCTGCAACAAGGGGATGGTTGTATCTGGAGAAGTCTTCCCCGGGCTTGCACTTGGCTTCCCTTGTGGTGGCTGGATTTGGGAGTCACAGGGGACTTTGTGTCAATGTTCTTGCTTCTCTCCTCACCCTCCAGGGTCACAAGGGGCACTCCTGCTCTGAGATCTATTTGTGTCTCTGAGCCAAAAGGCCTGGAATGAGGAGAGATCATGGCTGAAGCGCTCTTAGAACCAACTCTCTCATCTTAACCGCCAATGCCCATGGAGGCCCAGAGAGGGAGAGTGGCTTGGCCAGGCCACACAGCAAGACAGTAATAGAGCCAGGATTACACGGATCTCCCGGCTCCTAGCTCTCAGTTTTTGCATCCAGCTGTAGCAAGGAGCATGTGAGATCACAGAAAGAAAAGGAAGAATGGAAACTCATGGCTGTTGAGCCCCTACAGGCCTTCTGTGGGGGTTGACCCTTCTTTCTCCCTCTAACCCCAAACACAACTCTGTCAGGAAGCTTTAGCCCATTCTTACTGATAAGGAAACTGAGGCTCAGAGAGGTTAATCAGCCACTGTACTGGCTTCCAAACCTAGAGTCTGTCTGATTTCACAGTCCAAGCAAGCCCCCCTTCCTCTCCCTTGGGACACATTGCAGCCTGTTCTCCCTCAGCATGGGATACCAGTGACCTGGGGTCTTGCTATTAATTTCCTCAATAGTTTTGGGTCAGCCTCTTCCTCTTGAAACCTCAGTTTCCCTATCTGAAAAATGGGAAGGTCTAGGTATGATTCTAGTTGTGCATCAGAGTCGCCAGGAGAGTTGAGCACACAAACACAGAGTAAACATTCAGATTTG
The DNA here is from genome assembly GCF_018350175.1 of Felis catus. NCBI lineage: Eukaryota > Metazoa > Chordata > Mammalia > Carnivora > Felidae > Felis > Felis catus. The sequence continues at coordinate 127,395,520 of NC_058374.1, forward strand.
GGGGCCCTGCCCTACGTTAGCATAATCTCTATACGTTTTTAAAATTTCTCCTGTGATTCTCATGTGCAGCCCCAATTTGAGAATAACCTTTGGTCCTCAGAGCTCTAAGAGCTCCCCAGGCTCTCTGACCAGGGTTCCTGTATCTGGCACCAATGGCTAACTCCAGTTTAGGAAGACCTGTGCCCTAAGACACACTCCTAAATCAGGTGTCTTCTCAAAGGAAGATGGAAGTCTGGACCAAGACCAGTCTGTAGAAGACTGGTTTCTAGAGGCTGTTTTCAAATGATGAATTTCTGGAATAGCTACTGGCTGCATCCCATGGGGCACAGCTCTCCCCACTCTCCACCTTCCCAGGTTCAAGGAAGGGACTTCAAGGGTGGAGCAGTGTGGGAGAGCCTGGAGAACATGGGTCCATAGTCCCCTCCAGCCAGGTGGGACTAGCACCAACCAAGCCATACTATTGGTTTTGCCAAGGAGTCAGGCTACCTGGCAAACAGGCCAGGTGGAAAGAGGGCCAGGGAAAATTTATGGGCCCCCAGAGATTTTCCCCTGTGGAGGTGGGATTGGGGAGTTCTGTCCCAGGTTCTGGGAGTACTGCCCATGGCTTTACAGAAGGTAAAGTGAATTCAGGCCTAAGTGGATTCATGCCTATTGTAGGCTCTTGAAGGAATAGCTCAAGTGGCTTGGAACTGGGCAGTTAGGGATATGGTGGCCTTCTGGGGTGATTTGTGAGCAGCTCATGAGGCATGGCGAAAGGCTGGGCTCACGATCTGGAAAGGCCACGGAGAAAAGGACCATGATGTCCCATGAATGCTCATTGGGGGAAGGAAATGATTGCCTCAGACCAGATGATTCAATTGTACAAGGTAATGGGCACACTCTCCCCTTCCCTGAGACTAGTTGGCACAGGTGGGTTCCAAGATTGAAGGCCGCAACTGCCACCTGGGGCTGCCATGGGCCACTTCTGTGTTAGGCACAGAACAGCCCTCTCCCATTCAGTACTCTGGCTTATTACCTTCACTGAACAGTTGCAGAAGTTCACAGAGGTTAGTTAACTTACCCTAGGGAACATAAGTTGGCAGGGACAGGACCACTCACTTTCGTTCACATCCTGCTGCTTCTTAGAGCTCCAGAACCATAAGTTCCACGAGGGCAGGGACCATGTCCATCTGTCTGCCACCATTTTCCCAGGGCCTAGCTCAATAACGCTCCCAGCTGGTGCTCAAAGGATAACTGACAGAGAAGTGAAGGAAAGCCTCCCAATTCCTACTCATTCTTTACAGGGGATTGTGGTTCCACCTCTTTCAGGAGGCCTTCCCTGATCTCACCCCTTCTTGCATTGGGTGCCCGTTCTCCGTGCTCCCTCTGCAAGCACCTAAAGCTCGCTTCCACCCCGACATACCACACTCTGTCTCTACCTTGACTGGGGAGCCGGGACTGTTTGTTTAGTCTGCATAACATTCATTTTCCCTCCTCTCCTTCCTCATGTTCCTTGGCATCATACCCCTTCCTGTCTCCCTCCGTCATTCCTGCTATAGCCACCTGATCCCACCCTAATCTCCAGGGGGCAGAGAGGAGACAGAGGCCTATTGAATCACAGCGGTGTTGTTTTCTGGGCCATAGGGATTGGTTCAGGGATGGTCATGTGACTCAAGGCAGGCCAATCAGTGAATAAGGCTCAATTTCAGTTTTTGGTTGAAATGTCTGAGAAAGAGGAGTTTTGTCCTGTGGGACTTGACACTCAGGATGGGAGCCTGGAGCCACTATGGGCCACCAAATGAGTGTACTGTCCAGAATGAAGCCAACAAAGAACAAAGCTGAACTGAGGTGTGTAGAATGAGCTTTAAAGTCTTACCTCGTGCTGCACCTCTGGAATTTTCATTGCCCCAAGTCAACAAATCCCCCTTTGTCTCTGACAAATGATGTTTGTGTTCTGACACTTGCCAAGGTCACACAGTCTCTAAAGGGAAGGGCTGGATCTTTTCATCTTGGCCTCCTCAGTGCTTGGCACAACATGGCATGCAGTAGGCACTCAATAAGTGTTCATTCAATGGATCTTTCTGACCCCAAAGCCCACACTCTATCCACTCTCATTGCATGCCTACACGCAGGTCAGCTGGCTTGCAGGAAAGAACGTGTGTGTGCTGCTGGCCCTGGTCACAGGTGACTGGCCCTTCCTCAGCTGAAGGGAGCTCCCAGCAGTGTTTACAGGCAGAAAGACCTGAGGGACCTTCAGCCAGAGGGCACATACCACATTCATGATTCACTGGAAATACCCTCTCCCTCCTGACACTGAGATGGAGATAAGTCAGAGAGAAGAGTGGACATTCCAGTAGCTCTGGTGCCCTAATAAGGATGCTTTCATGTACCTGTGAGAGCACGGAGGGGACTGGTGAAGACTCCCTGCTATCTCTGCAGTAGCTGGGCAGGGCTGGAAAGACCCTTGGACTTGGGGTTAAGACATTTCAGCTCTGTCATTGATGAGTTCTGTGACCCTGGACAAGTCACTTTCCCTCTCTGAACTGTCTTCTCCCATCTGTAAAGTGGGATTATAAAACATCTACCCTGCAGCTTGTTGTGCAATAAAGAGCTGTTGTGCCCAGGAAAGTGCTCTGTGCATGGCAAGGCACTGGCCAGAGGGTGAGGTGGCATTCTTTACGGACTTCCTGTTCTATCCCTCACCCACCTCCTGCTGTGGCTGGTGCATCGCCCTATTACACCTCCTTCCTCTCTTACCTCTCTGTCATGGCCACCTGCTCCAGCATGGCAGAACCTGTGTTGGCCTTCCAGTTTCCAGAGATGGAGGTTCTCCTGTAGCAGAAAAATAACACTGAGGGCATTAGGACACCTGTCACTGCTCTGCTTTCCATCTTTGTCTTGGCTGTTAGGAGGCACCGATTCATATATGTGGCTCACATGATGGCATGTATTATTAGGTACACATCTTGTCCCCAGCTTTATTTGCCTTTTTAAAATTTTCCTTTATGCTGTTGTTTTCTTTACTTGTTGAACTTTATTTGTCTTCTTCTAAGCCACCTCTGATATCTAAGAGTTAAGTTTCAAAAATACCTACACCATCAAATGAAATCTCCCAAACCTTGGCCTCTTGGTTTTGTAAAGGAGAACTAGGGTAGTAGAGCCATTAGTGATCCTGGAATTTCTTGAGGGCTCCAAAATGTAGGAAAAATGATCCATGGAGAGAAGTGATCACTTTTTCACGGTGAAGGGCAGGAAGGCCTCCTGGCCTCAACACCCTCTCTATTTGTTTGCCTTTTCTTCTTCTTCTTCTTCTTCTTCTTCTTCTTCTTCTTCTTCTTCTTCTTCTTTTAACTTTATTTATTTATTTTGACAAAGAAAGAGAGAGATAGTGTGCATATGTGCGTGTGAGTTGGAGAAGGGAAGAGACAGAGAGGGAGAGAGAGAATCCCAAGCAGGCTCTGTGCTGGCAGCGTGGAGCCTGATGAGACATGGGGCTCAAACCCAGGAACCATGAGATCATGACCCGAGCCAAAATCAAGAGTTGGATGCCCAAACAACTGAGCCACCCAAGCGCCCCTCGTTTGCCTTTTCTGCTCTAGCAACAGCTGACCTCCCTCGCAGTGCTCCAATGCCACAGATTTCTCCTGTCAAGGCTTTTACTCATATTCTTCCCTTTGCCTGATCCAGTCTTTGTCTCCATTTTTGCCTCCCTAAAACCTACTCATCCTTCACGTTTCGTGGTATGTGGCTTCCCAACTATCCACCTCCCTGACAAGAGTAGACATGCCTATACCAATGTTTAGTAATGCTTATCTCACTTGGAATGACTGCTTTCATGTCCAGTCTTCCCTGAGGGCAGGGACATATTTGACTCATCCCCTTTCCCCCCAGTGTCCAGCGGGACCCGGCATGTAGTAGGTACCCAGTAGCTAACTGCTGGGTGAGGAACTGTGTATACTGGGGAAGAATCGAGACAAATGATCTCCAGGGGCTGATCTGGACTCAGTAAAGCCTAAATGGGTGCAAGCAAGGTAGCAGAGGTGAAGTTTTCTGTTTTGTGGCCAAGGGAAGGCATGTGGTTAAAGTGAAAGGGTGAACCGGGAGGAGGAATTGCTACACAAATATACCCTTCTAAAAGAGAAAATAAAATGCATCCGAAGACAACAGATGCTGAGAATTTATAATGGCCAACAGGAGCTAGAATTGCTAAGGGGTGCAGTGACATCGATAAGCTTTATGCCAGTTCAGCTCAGCCCATCTTGATTCGATTCAATTTGGCAAACACTCATTGGGCCACCCTATGTCCTGGATACTGGACAGTGTGCTCAGTGTGCAGAGATGACCCCATCCTAAGGCTGGTCTCTACCTGGAAGGGTGGACTAGTTTGAAACCAGAGTGGAGGTGTGGTAAGGTTAGCAGCGTACCTGAGGAGTGAGTGGGGAGCCCTGGGAAAGCAAAGAGAAACCAGACTCACTCAATGTGACCCCGGAAGGTAACCACGGAATGTGCCTTGGAGGATGGTAGGGTTGGTATAGTGGGATCTGTATGGTGGTAAGAGAAGGTAAGAACTGACGTGGGTCAGACAGATGCAAGTTTGAATCTTGGTTCCAGCATTTTCTAGCTGCATAACCATGCATATCTCTGAGTCTTTAAATGAGAGTGATCTCCATCCCGATATATTGTGTGGGCTAAAGGAAATATTCCCATAAATATCTTAGTACAGTGGGTGCTACTATTGTTTTTCAGTAAGCAGAGACACAAGAAGAAGGCACTGCAATGCCAGAAGGAGCAGAAACACAAGCCAGATTGCTCTCCTTCCAAGAAAATAATGATAGGGAGAGTTGCTATTCAGTGAGTGCTTTCTATGTCTGAGACATGGGTCTAAGGTCTCTATAAGCACTAACTTATTTCAGGCTTACAAAACCTCATGAGGAAGACTTACTATTATTATCATTCCCACTTAGTGACAGAAGCCACCAAACCATATATGAGAAACTCCGTGCTCTGCACCATGACTCTCCATGGTGGAACCCATCACAGGCTAGGGGAAAAGAGTCAGTTGGTCCAAATGTGATGCACCTGCTGGAATGTAGGACAGAATGTAGACTTCGACAGGAGAATCTACCTATATTCCAAATGTATGATGTTGACTCCCTTACTGAAGAGAGTGGGGGTGGGTGGTAAGGTGTGGCCCCAAGTAACCTTGGTTGTGAGTGGAGGCTGTATGACTAGATATAAAAGGAGCCATACATGAACGCTGTACTGCACTGGATGAAGCTCTTTCCCACGGGGCTCCGAGTTAATGGTTCTGCAATTGTATTGGGATCAAACAAATAAGTAAATAGATGGCAGATGGTAGGAGCCAGGTATTTCCCTGTTTGGTTGGGAAGTTCTAGATAAGCAATCTGGAAAGGCTGAGATGATTCATGTGGTACTAGATGAGAGCCAGACACATCGATATGAACTCTCTCTAGCTTTAGATAGAGCTGGTTATATATAGAAATAATTACAGATACGTGCGCATACAGGGGTTAAGGGACACATGTATATTTCCTAGCTCTGTCTGCTGAGAGGCCTTGGAAACAATGACAGCCCAGTAGCAACAAGGCAAAGGCCTGTGTGCAGGGCAGGAAGTGGGCCAGAAAGGAGGTTGGGGCGGAGAGGATGCTGTATGCTGAGGTCTGACATGAACCCCCTCCCTCGGACCGGGGCCAACCCAGGGTCCAGGAAAAGCCATAACTAATGACAAATTGGAGCTGCCAGGGCAGAAAGGCTCAGCATAAAGAATGCGGCAATGAGCTAATCTTCAAGAAGAGAAACTGGGACAAGGTGTCGTCAATGTCAAGTGGAAATGCGAACAATGAAGAGAGGAGGGAAGTGATATCATGACGGATTGGTTGCAGGCTTCAGAAATGCCCTGGACTGCTGCACTGGAACGTTCCCCAACTCAGAGCGGGCAGGGAAGAGCCGATCTTATCACCCTGAGGGATCTGAGAGCAGTGACGGGTCTGGCCTGGCTCATGGGTGGAAGAAAGAGCAAAAGAATTCCTGGAGAACGGGCTCCATCCCTTCTCTGGGAATCTTTCGTTACCAGGTCAACTGCCAGCGTCTTGTGCAGCCCACAAAACCTAAAATTAACATCCGGCCCCTTCACACAGAAAGTTTGCTGACCCCTAGTCTAGGCAACCCAGGTAGTGCCAGAGCAACCCTCGGTAATACATAAATGGATGTGTCTGGCTGTGGTCAATAAAACTTTATTTACAGAAACAGGTGGCAGCTGGATTTAGCCTGTGGGCTGTGGTTTGCTGACCCTGGCCTAGAGCACAAGCTCCACTGTATAGCAGCATACAGGGAGATTTCCAACTGTCCATGGCTAGCCATTGCCGTCCTCACATATGGAGCCATGCACACAGTCAGCGCTCCATTAATGCTTGGCAACCCGGCACTGGTTGGCTCTCTCGGGTCTTGTCATTTTAAGCAGAACCAACAACCACATTCCAAAGTGAGACCCAGAGAGGCTTTGGAGCAGATAAGACCTCCCACCTATTCAAGGACTCATGACCGCAGCAGCTCCAGTGTGAGTCATCCTTTGCCAGAACTACCCCTGGGGTGAACGTGTGCTGGATTTTCTGGCATCCATTCCTCCTTCCTTTGTCATGGCACCTCAGTTTCCCCTGGGGGAATGACCCCACCCAAATGGCATTCATCTTGGTGGGACTCTCCATACTGGTTTTCTGCCTTTCTCTAATCAGTAAGCATGTGACCTAAGTTGGATTAATCAGCACTGTTTCCATGGAATCACAACCTTGAGTTAAGCACTGAAAATGATTCGGGCAGATTCATGTCCCAGTGGGGGTGCCATGAAGATTGCCTGTTGCTTCTGGCCACCCAGATTCCTGGAGCTGCCCTGGATCCTTATCTTTCTGAAATTGATAGTTTCGTGGTTTTGTTTTTAGAGTTTCTGATCACTCATGGTTTTCTAATAAAATCCCTTTGAAAAACTCCCTCAGGTTAGTCAGATGTGGTTATTGTTGCCTGCAGCTGGAGAGATCTGGTGCAATCTCCTAATTAGTCTTATTAGTTCCAGAGAACCCCTTTGCGGCCCATGGCTCCAGAACCATCTTTTTATAAATACAGGTCAGATGATGCCACTTCTCTGCTCAGAAGAGAATAGAACAAAAGCCCCAAGCCCTCAGCACGGCATTCAAGACCCTCCTTGATTTGTCCCCAGGTTTCTCTTTCAGCTTGGTCTCCTATGGCTTACATCCCATACATACTCAAAGTTCCCTCAAACATGCCAAATGTCTGACTTGCTCTGGGAGAAACAGCTCTTTTTGGGTAGACAGATGTCTACCCTGGGATGTTTAGCTGTACTGACCAGAGAGGAAGGCAGTAAGGAGACATAAAGGGAGAATAACGATGTGCTGAAGGGTCTCTGCCCTGGGGTGGAGGAGACTGGCCTGAACATGTATCTCTAATCACTGTTCCTCCTACACTCTCCTCCCACCCTTCCTCCCAGCCCCCTAGCCCCCACCCAGGGACTCACATGTAAGCCTTGTAGTTGGATCCAATTTTCTGGATGCGGATGTCGTACTTCGAGTCAATGAAGGCCTCAGTGGTGGCATAGGTTTTGGCCATTGCCACCATGCTGGTGATGTCCTGGTAGTCATGCTGGTTTTCTACTTTGATCTGTGTGGGAAGATGAGGGGGTGAGTGCCACCTGCCCAGCGTTCATGGAGCACCTACCCAACGCCAAGACCCAGGGTTCCGTATATAGTGACCTTGAGAAAGTCACCTGCCTAGCAGAAGAGACAGACATGGGAAACTAGTCATTCCACTAGAATGTAGAGGAGGAAGGGAACATTCCATCTGGCTGGTCAGGAGAATCTTTATAGAACAGGTGAGCTCTGAACAGAGTTTGAAAGAATAAATACATGTTTCAGGAGGGGCATTTCTCTGGAGGATAGAGAGGGTGGGCAAAGCAGAGGCAGGGGAGCCACTGGGGAGCAGGAATGGGCAAGTGGTTCAGACTGGCTGACAGGGCAGGATGGTGAGGGATGGCTGAAGTGGGTTGTCAGGAAGCAGGCCTTGGGGGACTTCAGCCACTTTGGTAAGAGGCTGAAGGGTCTGGAAAACCACTGGAAGAATTGGAGGAGTTGAAACAAGAAAGTAGCCTCACTGTATTTTAGAAAAATCCCTCAAGTAGTTATACAGTGGGTTGAATGGAGGGTTGAATGTGATATGGGATAGAGACCAGTTAGGAAAAAGGGACTGTATGTATATGTGCACATGGTATGTATGTGCTGGGTGTGTGCATGTGGGTTGTATGTATGTGTAGTTTGTGGGAGACATGTATGTAGCGTGTGGGGGACATGTGTGTGGCACACAGGTGCAGTGTTTGTGGTGTATTTGGTGTGTTTGCATGTGTAAGATGTGTGTTGTATGTGGTGCTCGTGTGTGCAAGGAGTGTGTGTGCATGTGTGCATGCGTGTGTATACACTGGACAAGGTTAGTTGTGCTTGGCCTAAGGCCTGGGAGAGAAACTCGCACTGTTTACTTAGCTGAGGCCAGGAACACGAATTTGGGCCCTGGGGTCAAGGAGAGATCCCAGGAGAACTTCCAAGGCCAAATGCAGGGGACCAAGCCAAGGCTCTTTGTGCTCTCAAGACAGAACAGAGGCTGACTGCAACTGGCTATGAACAGCTGGGAGGGCCGCCCCCTCCCGTGTCACTTCCGCCTGGACAGCAGAGGGTTCTGATGTTGGGCCAGAGGCAGGGGGAGCCCAAATTCCTTGGTGGGGGTTGGCCAAGTGCCGGGAAGCTTGTGGGGGGGGGGCTGTTCTGTCCCTACGGTCTCTCTTCAAGGCTCAACCAGTGCCCTGACAACTGCATCCCTCCAGGACGATGCCCACCTACAGCCCACAACTTACAAAACAGCTTCACAGTTCTCTCCTGGGACACAGAATAGGGTTGCGAGGTGGGCAGCATGGGCATTAGTATGGTCATTTAACAGATACAGAAACATATCTCTTGCCTTGTCTAAGGCCATATGGCAGTTAAGCACAGAGCTGGGAAGGAAGCTCGGGACTCCAAGAGCACAACTGTTCTTCAAACCATCTTCAGGGTATCTACAGGTGCATACCTGCTGTTGCACCCCCACAGATGGGAAATAATGACGGGGAGTGAGGCTTGGTGCACCTTCCCTTTTTTTGGCTCTCGGAGAGTCCCAGCCTCGCAGCCATGACTCTGAGTCCCACTTTGCAGAGAAGATAAAAGTGGCCAAGCAAGAGTTCCCTATTTTCTATTCCTTTCCAAGCTCACCAGCCTTCTGCTTCTTCCTCCAGGTGGCTGTGTGCCGCCTCCCAACCCTGGCTGAACTTGTCCTTTGTTCTAGGTCTTCCTAGACTGACTGCTCACTGCCCCTCCTCCTGCAGCAGGAGGACCCTTAAGCTCATCTGGGTATCTAGTCTCTCAGCTAAAGACAGCTTTGTTCCAGTCTCCCTCACAGGTAGATATGGCCAAGTCTCAGAGTCTGGTCAATGAACACGCGAGTGGTAGTTGCTGTGAGCAACCTCTGAGCGCTGCCCTTATGACAAAGGGAATCTCCCCTTTCTCTTTTCCTTCTTCTACCTGGCATCTCAGACCCCAGGATGGAAGCTGCAAGTTGAAGATGGCTGAGTAATAAGGTGGATGGAACCTGGATTCCCAACACCATGGAGTCCCCAAATCTGCCCTTGACTGAGCATGCTCAGACTCTTACATGAAAAAGTAGACTTTAATCTTGTTTAAGTTGCTGCCATGTTGGTGTTTGCTGAGGCAGTCACACTACATTCCTGCCTTATCTTTATCTTTGGCTCTCTGTTGATGCTTTATCCTTTGGGTCGACATGATCACGGGAATCATAGATTCTCTTCGAATTGTTCCTGCTTTTCAATACCCTGGGGCCTCACTGTCCTCGGTGTGTCCCTCCACATTTCCCACTCACCCCTAAACCCACCGTCTTCAGATTTCATTCCCTACCATTCCGCTGAAACTGATTTGGCAAAGGTCACCCGTCACCTCCTCACTGGCAAATCCAATAGCGTTCTTTTGCCTGGCATCCCGTTGGGCATTCCATGACATCCGAAATTGCTGAGCTTTTTGAAACTCGGTTTCTACCCCACTACTCTCTTCTGGTTCTCTTTTTTCCCACCAACTTCTTCACTTTATTGCCTCCCCTTCCTCCAACTTCCCCTTTAAGGATCAGAGTGTTTCCTCTTCAGCCAACATTTGTGATCCGGTAGAAAGAATTAAAGTTACCAACATAAAACAATGGGTGGGAGACAGCTTGTTTAATTCAGTTCTATCAATGGGTGGCTCTGGAAAGGACCAGAACTTCTTCTGCTCCTCGGTTTCCTAGACAGCACAGCATACACTGCAGAGTGTCTCGTAGACTTCTAGCTGTCCACAAAGTCCCTTCTTTTCTACAGTCATGAAGCACCCAACCTGGGGGCATATGACCTATCACAGAATAAATATCACACTTCCCCATCTCCCTGGCGCCTGTGTGTGCCCATGTGATCATGTTTTCTGCTTCTGTGAGCAGAAGTGGGGTCCGAACTTCCAGGCCTATCATTAAAGAGAAGGGCAGGGCTTTTCCTCTTCCTGCTGGCTGGAGTGTGGACCATCTATGACCTTGTGGCTGAAAAGCAACAGCTCAGGAGCGAATGATCAACAAGATGGAAGGAGCCTGGGTCCTTATAACCAGGGAAGCTCCACAGGAACCCTGGGCTGCTCTTGCCCAGACCACTGTGTGAGAAAGTCCTGGATTATTGAGGCCACCTTAGGTCTTTGTTATACAGCTGAACTTTGTCCCAATTATTACAGGAGCCCTATGTACGTATTTGCTGAATGCTTCAAGCATGCATTCATTTATTCACAGGATAGACAAAAGAGCACAAAGAGAGACAGTGTAGACATAAGGGCTTAATTAATTAATTAATTAGCTAATTAATTAGTGGTCAGCCCAACCTCTTTTTGTGCTCCTTTTTGAGTGTTTCGGGGTGGGGGATGCCCATCCTCCCCTCTCCAGGAGTGAGGATATAACTCAGGTTTCTTGTATATGGGCTCTTCTAACACCCAAGGACAAGCCCCGACCTGATGTGCCTCGCCATTTTAGGGTCTTTTCCTAACAGAGGGCCTCCGAATTGTGTGATGTCTGGGCCCCAAAAAAGCTCAGCTCTACCCCTGGCTCCACCCATGTCTGCCTCCCATCACACTGTCGGCTTCTGAAGGACAGACGATGTGTCTCCCTCCCAGTCATAACACAGGTGCCTGGCACGTTACAGATGTGCCAAACATGTTTGCGGGATCACATTTAAGAAGGCTGGATAAAGATCCACTTGTAACTTGGGAGGGGGCAGGAGAATGGAAGGAAGGATGTGGGAGTTTGGGAAAAGGCCAAGAAAATGTGTCTCAGGAACACGTATCTTTTTCAAGGTGAACTTTTCTGTAAATGCTCGGCCTGGATCCTGCACTCTCCGAGGTTTGTCCTTCTGTCATGAGAACCTGACTGAGTCAGAACCTCAGAAGTGGGCAGGGGGCCTGGAGCCGGGTGGGTGGGTGCTGGAGGGGACTCTGGCATGGTCCTCAGGCAAGAGGCTAGGCGGGGTCAGAGGGAATTGAGGACGGGCAGCCACAGGGATGGTGAAATGGTTGTTGGCCTGGGGAGGGAGTCTTGGCACTCTGCTTTATTTACTAGCTGGAAACCCCTCCAAATATTCACAGAGACAAGCTGAAAACAGGAAGTCCTAAATGAGCTGTGATTCAAGATTACCCATTTGCTGCTCTGGGAACCTGCAGTGGGGTCACCATGGACTCCCTGACTCTGAAGCCTCACACCCACGTCCCCACCTCCCACTCCCCTCCTCTCCCTTCCCTGTCCTTTCTCTTCTTTCCCTTTTTCTCTGCCTTCCTGGTCTTTGCTCTCTCCCCCCTACGCTGCTCTACCTGCTGTTGTGTGTTTGTGTGTATGCATTTGCTTCATCCTGAGGGTGAGCAAAGTGGGAGCATGGAAACAGAGAGGGCGGAAAGGGAGGGAAACTGGAGAGAGGGGTCAGGGCACAGTTCTGAATCTCCTTGACGGGCTTAACCTCAGAGGTCTCCTATTCCAGCCTAAGATGGGCCAGTCATTTTCTCCATCTTTGGTAGATTGCCTGCATTTGCTTGAACACCTCCAATAACAGGGAGCTCATTACTGAGCAAGGGGGAACTTGTTCTATGGTATATTACAGCCAGAGTGAATGAATGGTCCCAGTTATTAATTACACAGGGTAATTCTCAGCCCTCAGCCTTGTGTCTGCTCTTCATGCACTTGAGGAGAGCCAGTCAGGTATGCCGAAGTCACTCCTCTTTAACTCACCTTCATGTGAGCAGCTTCCAGAGCCTTTTGCTACCTTGAAATGCTCTCATTTGACAATGTCTTAAACTACGTGGTGCCCGGAATCACCAGCCAAGACTGGTTAAGACTGTACCTCCCTCTGTGTGGAATAGATCTGGCGTAGTCCTGCCTCAGTGCCTTTGCACCTGCTGTGCCTTGCTTGCATGGCTCACACCCTCACATTCAGGTCTCTGGTGCACATTACCTGTGCAGAGCTATCTTCCCTGACCACCAGATGTGGGGTGACTCCTCCCACCCAGTACTTGTCATCCATCATACCCCGCTTAATTTTTGTCCATGGTGCTTCCACCACACTTCACACCATTATCTATTTATTTGTTTGTTGTCTCTCTTCCCTACTGTTCTACTAGGATGTAAGCCTTGCAAGAGCACTGCTGGATTTCAAGTACCTATAACAGCACTTAGGGAACAACAAGCACCCGATAGATTCAGTTAATGATTGAATAAATACATCTAAGTGTTTACAGATATGTGTGGAGTGCCCATTATATCCAGATCATTACTGACTGTTTTTCCAGATACTATGCTGGAGGCTGGGGGTACAATAGGGAAAAAGAGATTTATGATTTTTATCCAAATGGAGCTTTGAACCTATTCATTACTTGCTCCTATTAATGTACCTTCATACAATGTTAGTTTTTCTAAGATCCATATGGGGCTTGCTCTAAGCTAATGTCTTGAGGTCATTTTAAAACACAAGATCCTGATCATTCACATCTCTCTGAGTGTGTACTTGAGTGGATTTAGTCCCAGAGCAGGACTTTATATTTCCCGCTGTAAATGTACGGCTCTCATGTTTTCATCGATTCCGTCATCTTCTAGTATTTACTCTGTCATCGAACCTGTTAACTATCCCTCTCAGCTCCATTCATGGTTTTGGTGCACCCTTCCCACACCTAGACCCAGCTGTTTGATCTTATTTAAGTCACTTCTCTGAGCTTTCGTTTCCTTATCTGTTAAATGTGATAACAACTACCTTGCAGGATTATTATGATTTATTATTATTTTTAAAAAATAATTATTTAAGTGTTCATTTATTTTTTGAGAGAGAGACACAGAGTGCAAGCAGGGAGGGACAGAGAGAGGGGGAGACACAGAATCCAAAGCAGGCTCCAGGTTCTGAGCTGTCAGCACAGAACCTGACGCGGGGCTCGAACTGATGAACCGTGAGATCATGAACTGAGCTGAGGTTGGATGCTTAACTGACTGAGTTGCCCAGGTGCCTTGGATTATGATTTTTCAATGAAAGTATGAATGTCAAAGGACCTACGAAGCATAGTGTCCAACACCTAGTAGGTACTCAATAAAAGATCATTCTCTTTAATTAAATAATCATTGTGATTCTTTGTTGACATTGAACCATCAATAAATACTTTTTTATATAGTTATTTACATAATTATTCATCCAGCTACAAGATCTATCTCCTGTATAATCACCCAAATTGATGAGGAAAAGTCTTTTTCAGATCAATTCTAGCTAATTAATGCAGAACTAGGACATCATCCTTCTGCAATGATCTCCCTAATGCAATAATGGATCTAGGCAACATTGATCAAGGCAAGACCTTTGGGAAAGGCTGATGGGGAACTTCCTAATGTGTGGATCAGGCAGACAATACCTGAACTCACAGATCAGTCTTAAATCTCAAAAGACAGACATGACTGTGTCTACAGATAGGGAAGAGACACACCCACTACCAGCTATATTCTTGTCAAAACCCAGACCCTGAATCAGATCAAGTCTCTATATTCAACCACCAGTTTATAGGACATACAGACAATAAGAGAACACCATGGATCTATAATTGGCCAAATTCAGACTGTAGAAAATTCTACAGAGAAAAGAGCTCCCCCCTCCTCCTTATAAACAAGTGACAAACCAACCACAGGAAAAGGAACTGTTACAGATCAAAAGAGACTTCTGTCATACCAACCACATCACGTATGAAGGCCTTGTTTGGATACAATGAGAATAAATCAGTTAACAGGGAACTGTTGAACACTGACTATGTATTAGATGATATTAAAGAATTACTAATTTTTTTGTATCCTAGTGGTATTTGTCTTTGTTAAAGGGAAAAAAAAGGAGTCCTTATGTGTTGGAAACACACACTAAAATATTTATAGGTGAAGTTATGTGATATCTGAGATTTGCTTTAAAATAATCTGGTGAAAAGCATAAGAGACTCTTAAAAACTGAGAACAAACTGAGGGTTGATGGGGGTGGGAGAGAGGGGAGGGTGGGTGATGGGTATTGAGGAGGGCACCTTTTGGGATGAGCACTGGGTGTTGTATGGAAACAAATTTGACAATAAATTTCATATATTGAAAAAAAAATAAAGCTGACTGGGAAAAAAAATAAAATAAAACTTGAATTCGGATGGAAAAAAAAAATCGGGTGATCCATAGAGACAGAAAGTAGATGTGTGGTTGCCAGGAGCTGAGAAGGGAGAATGAGGAATGACTTCTGCTGGATATGGGCTGATAAACACTTCTTAGAACTATGATGGTGATGGTTCCACCTTGTGAATATACTTCAACACCACTGAATCGTACACTTTAGAAGGATGAATTTTATAGAATGAGAATTATATCTCATTTTAAAATAATGAAAAAGTATTGAGTGGCATTTGCGAGGATGTGTGGAGAGGTATGTAAAACCTAACTGACCATTAGTGAATAATGGTTGAAGTTGGGTGATTGGTACAGGGGGGATACAGTCTACCATTTTCTCTTCTGTTATGTGTATTTGAAAATGTCTGCAATGAAGTGTTTTTAAAAAAAAGCAGGACTAAAAGAGACAAAAAGTGAGAACATAAAATTGTGCTTCAAATGAGGTTACAAGCCATATGGTAATACCTGGCTAGGGGTGTGTGACCCCCTTTGGTTGTGTTCATTGTAGGAAACTTTGGTCAGTTACTCAATTCAGTCTCCCTAAGAGGAAACCAGGTGCCTGAGAGAATTACAGCCATTCTTGGAATTAAAGTCCAGGTGAAATCTCCTGGGGCCCTCCTATAGGGGGCGCTCTGATGTGCAACAAACGTCAACAGCGCTCTCTTGATATTTGCTGTTTCTTATGATCTCCCTTAGTGGAGGCTCATGTGCTTATGTCATCTTAAACTGTGGTTTGAAGAAAGCAGTTGTGCAGATGGCCAATAAGTGCAATCCAATGATCAGTTTGATCCCTTTTTTATAGTTTATTTTTATTTGAAAAACTAGTACATATATACACACACACAGCAAAATAAATAAATAAATAAATAAATAAATAAATAAATAAATAAAAGTCAAAGATGTAAAAATGAAATCTGGGAAAAAATAAGTATGTCTTTTACTCTAAATCCCAAGCCCCCTGGTGAAAAGATCTCTTTGTACTCTTCTGGAAATATTCTACGAATAGAATAGTGTACGAGGCTGTAAGATGAGTCTCTTCTTGTCTGTGATGGTTAATTTTATGTGTCAAGTTGGCTGGGCCATGGTGCTCAGATATTTGGTCAAATATTATTCTGGATGTTTCTGCGAGGGGCTTTTGGTTGAGATTAACATTTATTTATTTATTTATTTATTTATTTATTTATTTATAATATGAAATTTATTGTCAAATCGGTTTTCATACAACACCCAGTGCTCATCCCAACAGGTGCCCTCCTCAATACCCATCACCTACCCACCCTCCCTCCCACCCCCCATCAACCCTCAGTTTGTTCTCAGTTTTTAAGAGTCTCTTATGTTTTGGCTCCCTCCCTCTCTAACCTTTTTTTTTTTTCCCTTTCCCTCCCCCATGGTCTTCTGTTAAGTTTCTCAGGATCCACATAAGAGTGAAAACATATGGTTTATATACACAATGGAATACTATGTGGAGATTTACATTTAAATCGCTGGGCTTTTGAGGTAAGCAGATTGCCCTCCATAATCTGAGTGGGCTTCATCCGATCAGCTGAAGGCCTGAATAGATCAAAGTTCAGCGTCTTCAGCCTACCAGTTTACTCTGCAGAGTTTGGACTTACCTGATCCCCCACAATCGTGTGAACAAATTCCCTAAAATAAACCTCTTTGTCTACCTATATACACTTCTTATTGCTTCTGTCTCTCTGGACAAATGCACTGTTTCAGTTACAGCTGAAGCAAGAAGAGACAAAGGTGCTACCTTCCAAAGTAAGCTGGGACAGAGACCTCTGTGGCCAACAATAGGGTAGACTTACCCACACTGATATAACAAGGTTGGGTGGGTAGAGAGTCAAGATCGTGAGGTGATGATTTCCTTGGAGAAAGCTGTGTCAGCCTACTACTCCCCCTGATACGTCTGGTAAGAGCAGCAGTGGGACGCTCAGCAAGCCTGATATGTGTCTTAGCAGCAAGACAGGGCTGGTGCGCTGGAGCTGATGCCCTCCCAGGCCACCTGTGGCTGAGCATCCCAGACAATGCTGTATCCAGGCTAGGAAAATGAGTGCTTCCTGTTAACCACAGGTGAGCTGTGTGGGAGAGAGGCCAGCCCTGAGCCATTTAAAATCCTGCATGGAGGGAGCACTGGCTAAAGAGGAGATACTGCCACCTCCAATGTCACCACCCTGGTCCAAGCCACCATCATACCTCATTGGGCCACTGTAATCATCTTCTTTTAAAATTCCTCTTGCCCAAGCCAAACCTCAGATCGATTGCTTTAGCATCTCTGGGTGTGGGCCAAGGCATCAGTATTTCTGGAAGCTCCCCAGGCAGTTGTGTGCAGCCCAGGTCGCAAAGCATGACACTATGTGATCTGGGTCCTGCTTATTTCTCTTTTGCACCCAGCCAAACTTGTCCCTGCCTCACTGCCTCTGTCCTTGCTGTTCCCTCCTCTTGGAACACGTTTCCAGAATACCTTCTAATGGCCTGCCTCTTCAGGTCTCAGTCCAGATGACCCCTTAGTGGAGGCTTTTCCAACTCTCTGACATAAAGCGGCCCCCTTCCTTGCCCACTCTAGGAAGTCTCTACCAAATTACCCGGGTTTATTACTATTACTTCTTTTCTTACCATCTTTGACTATCTGAAATTACATCTGCTAATGTGCTTATTGTTTCTCCCCTCTGCAAAAGATGTAAACCAACAAGACCAGGGACCTTCTGTGTCTGGCTAGAGAGACAATATAACAGTGTTCAAGAATGCAAACTCTGGGATGCCTGGGTGGCTGAGTCGGTTGAACAACCAACTCTTGATTTCAGCTCAGGTCATGATCTCATGGTTGTGGGATCGAGCCCTGCGTTGGGCTCTACGCTGGGCGTGAAGCCTGCTTAAGCTTCTCTCTCTCTCAAAAAATAAAAAAAATAAAAATTAAAAAAAAATAAAACAAACATCCATATATATATATATATATATATATATATATATATATATATATGGCAAGCTCAAATCCCAGCTTCATCATCTATTATCTGTGTGACTTTGGGGAAGTAACTTAGCCCATCTGTGTCTCACTTTCCTTATCAGCAAAATGTTGGATAACTTGTTGATGTAAAGTAGTCACTCCACCTCAAATGTGGATCACTCGCCAGATTGCTATTGAACATGATTGGATTGTTGTTGTGCATTAAGTAAGATACCACATGTAAATGATTTGGAAGAATGCTTGGTCCCTCACAAGCATTCAATACATGTTAAGCTCTTATGATTATTATCATTCCCTCTTGTACCCTTGACAACCAGTATTGTGCTTGGCACACAGTAGGAACTCAACAAATGTTTGCTGAAAGAGCAAAGGAAGGGCCTGTCATGGTAATAGCTGAGCGAAGGGAGTCTAGGCAGCAGGAAAAAGCAAGTGCAATAGCCCTGAGGCTGATGGTACTTATTGAAAAGAGACTCACAAACAACAGATAATTGGGCCTTAACATCTTCTTGTGGAAGCTGAGAGCTAATAGGGTTTCATGCTTTGAACAGGGGCAATCCCATCTCCCTATACAGATGAACACAAACAATGGGGTCATGACCCTTCCCAGAAAATGGTCTGGAATCGACCCGAGACACATGAGCGACTGAAGTCTACTGCCCTATTTCAATAGCCTAGAAAACATTTCAGGCAAATGTGACCAGGGGCTCACCCCGGCCAGATCCATCTCCATTGAGTTCCCATAGGAGGCCCGGTGTGGAACATGCTTCTTCCTGGTATGATGGCCCAGACCAGCTTGTTTTCTTCAAACAAAGATAAATAACTACATGAGGCAATTTACAGAACCAGGTCATTTATGAATAAGCTAAAAGTTGGAAGGAAAGCTACCAGAAGTAATAACTGTAGCTTCAGAACACTTGCTCTGTGGTCTCTCTTTTTGGCGATGATCAGCTAGCAGGGCCAGCTGGACATTCAGGCCACTCCTAGCTTAAGATAATAAACCGTAACCTGGCGCACAAATGGATGCTTGTTTTTCTGTGTTTATAACAGGAAGGCATACATCCAGCTCATTCCAGACTGGCGTTCACTCATTAAGAAACTAGTTAGATGGGGTGAAGAGGGACGGGCTGAATCTCCGTTTTCCCTCCCAGTCAATTTTTACCAGTCTTGCAGCTCCTGGACTCTCGAGGCAGGATTAAGTATAGGTTCTGTGCGTGTATCGCTAATGTCAGGCCATGCTTACAGGTTAGCTCAGAATTAATTCCCGAGGTAGGCACTGAAAGCTCAAAAGAGGTAGGTAAGAGTTGCTATAACCTAATGGAGAAGTTCCCAGACTTTCTGGGTTCATGGCTTCCATCTTAGGAACTATTTCACGACCTTCCTAGGCCAAAAGAAATACCAAGCACTTTTAATTATTAAGTACTTAGAGATAAATACCTTACTAAGTACTTATTTCCTAACAACTTGGTAATGGTTCGAAAAAAACACACATAATGTTTTTACTTCCTTTAAAATAACTACAATTACTTATTAATACGACATGTGTGCTTGTTGGGCCCTGCACAAATCCTCAAACCTTGGAATTGGATCGGACACCATTACCGTCATTTCCTGTTCCACACTGATGTTCACATGGTACTTGCTTTTTTAGCACAACCACCACCAAAAACCCAGCTTTGCAAAGACGTGATGTCACTGAACAGAACATGTTGTAATCTGATGTTGAAATTGCGAACTACCTCGGCTAGTAATTTGCATGATGTCTGACAAATGTCGAGAATTGATGTTCCCTTGAAAATTCAAAATATACCGTGCTGCCCCAGGGCGTCTGAATGCAGGGTTTGGGATCTGTGGACCTATGTTACTACTTTTGGCATTCTCCCCAGCAGTAAATAAAATAAATCTCTGGTGCAATATCCCTGGCGAAAGCCTGCCTGTTTCTCATGGAAAATGGAGGTCTGGGAAACCAATGGGGGTGGAAATACCCAATGAACCAATCTATACTTCAACTCAGTCCATGCTTTAGGAAAATTAAAAGGGTACTACACTTTTTAAGATGGTATGTTGGCTCAAAAGGCCCATGTTCTTAGTGCAAAGGTGGTTTAGAGTAAGCTTGTTATTTAGAATAGTCCTTAAACATACCTGATATAAAATAAAATGTCATCCAAGGGCCATATTAAACAGATAATTAAGGCCTAGTCCCTGTCATTGAGGAACTCATTGTCCATGGAAGAGACAGATACACGGACAGTTCAACAGAGGGCTGCCCTGGGCGTGTAGCTGAGGGACCCGGGTACCTTCTGGGGTGAGGGGGGCAGGAAAGGTTTCCCAGATGAGGGGCTGGATACCCACCCGACTTTCTTTGTAATGATCACGGGGAGAAGGATGAGTTTAAGTTCAAAGTTTTATCTTCTTTTGGGTTTAAATTAGAAGTTTTGTCTTCTTTATTTTATGTATGTATGTATGCATGTATGTATAGAGAGGGGGAGAGAGAAAGAGAGAGAGAGAGCAAGCGAGCAAGCTGGGGAGAGGGCAGAGGGAGAGAGAGAGAAAATCCCAAGCAGGCTCCATGCTCAGCACAGAGCCCCACACAGGACTTGATCCCATGACCCTGGGGTCAGGACATGAGCCCAAATCAAGACTCAGATGTTCATCTGACTGAGCCACCCAGGTGCCTCTTGTCTTCTTTTTTAAATGGCAAAATAACAGTTCACAGTGATATTGTTATCGGGCTTTATTTATCTCCATATTGTATCGCTCAGTCTTTCGAGAAACCTTACCTATTTTTTAATGAGCACTAACTATGTGCCAGGAACGGTACTACACAGCTTACATATATTATGTCATTTGCTCTGGAAAAACAACCCTAAGGGCTTCTGGCCATGATGTAGCCACACAAGCCCTGTCTCTGTAAAGACATATAAAGCTAGAAAAAATGTACGAGGCGACTGTTTTGAGGCAGTGGAAATAGGCACTAATGAGGTGCAGTCCCTGAGAGAAAGGCAAGTCAGAGGGGGCACCCATGTTCTCCTGGACCCTTTTCTAGCCTCATCTGTTACTCTCACTGGCCCGTGACGCCCCAACACAGGGTCTCCTGGCACCTCCTAAACACGACCTGCCTTTGGGCTTTTGCATATGCTGTTCTCCCTCCCTGGAAGGTTCTTTCCTTGTGTTCCTCTCGCAAGGCTGGCTTGCTGCCATTCCTCAAGCCCCTGTTTAAATGGCGCCACCTCCATCTCCTCTGAGAGCTCCACCATGCTGGTTTCCTTTTTAACAGCCTGTTCTCCTGCCTTGTACTGAATACAGTTTATAATCAGCTATCATCTGCTCATTTATATACTGTCTGCCTCTTGTTCTAGCTCATGACTTCTATACCTGGCACAGCACCTGGCATGCAGCAGGTGTTCAATAAAGGGAAGAAGGAAGGGAAGGAGGAAGGACACATTAGATCGTCCTCTCCCCTTCCTGGGGGGCCATGGGGGATCAGGGAGTTAGGAGGAAGATGATGGAGACACAAGGAACTCCTCCTCTCCTTTTACAAAAGTTCCTGAAAAGCTCGTGAAGGATTTAGAACTTGAAGACTGCATGTGTCCACTGTATGCCACCCCCCGCCCCCGCCATCCAGTAACCTTGAGAGGGAGATGTTGTCCTCCCCCTCTTACAGATGAGGCTCAGAGAAGTGAACGACTTGTCCAGGACTCCCCAGCTTGTAAGTGGAAGGATGGACACTCACATCCAGGCCTGCTGAGTTCAGAACCCCATGATCTGTTCATGACACTGCCCTGCCCTGCTTAATGGCGAAGGATTGAAGCGACTTTTCTCTTTTCCTACCTTTTCCTTTCCCCACTTATCCTTGTCCGGCTCTTTTTCAAGTTCTACTGACAGATGGATTTGGGCTGGCAAAGTACAGTTCCTGAGAGCACAGTGGGGCAGATGGCCAGTCTCTTCCTGGAAGGACCCAGGGAGGGCAAGCTCTACCAGCCAAACTCCACAGCCAAGGTATCCCCCAGCTGGAACCATGGTCCTGATGATTCAACCCAAGAGCCCTCTGGCCAAGACAGCCCATGCCAGGGGACCCCGGTGTGGCTGAGGCTCAGGGCTGAGTCACAGGGCAGTCTGCCACCACCTGAATCACCCGCTCCACCTCTGGCTGGAAAGAAGAGTCTGGGGGGCTGGGGTGGGGCCCTGGGCTGGGACTGTGTGTCTCATCCTATGAATAAATAATAATGATGATTGTAGTAACAACAATAATGCACAATGACAGCTACCTTTAGTGAGTGCTTTATGTGCCAGGTGCTATTCTAACAACTATGTATTAACTCACTCAGTCTTTATTACAATCCTATGCAGTAAGTACAATGATTTCCCCATTTCACACATGATAAAACCGTGGCCCAGCAAGGTTATGTAATTGGCTGCAGGACCCAGGGCTGGCACGTGGAAGAGCTGAGATACTAACCAAGGTCTCTCGGACTCCGAAGCCCAGCCATTCATTTGACAAATGTTTTTCGAGCCCTTACTACAAGCCAGGCACTGTTACAATGGTGAGGTTGGGTGAGAAATCAATAGACAAATACATGACATGTTAGGCGGATACAAGTGTTACGGGGACAAGAAATGAAGCTAAGGTGGGTAGGGCTTACTGGAGGTTAGGGTGGGGATGTTATTTCATACAGAGGTTTGTTGAGCCCTCCTTAAGAAGGTGGCATTGAGCAGAGGCCTGAAGGGAATGAAGGAACGAGTCACAGGCCTACCCTGGGCACAGAAGAGCAAGGGTTGAGACTGTGTGTACTTGACGAGTCATGAGGAGGCAGGTGTGCTTGTAGCCAACGGGCTGAGGCCAGAGGGGTGGATGTAGGTCAGGGCAGTGGGGAAGGGATACAAGTCATGTAGGGTCTCAGAGCCAACGTGAGGACTTCAGTTTTTGCTCTGAATGCCATGGGGCCCCAGGGAAGGTTTTGGGTAGGGAGATGACATGATCTGACTTATGGTTGCAAAGGATCACTTTGCTATGAGGAGACCAACGCAAGGGCTAAAAAGGCAGGAGATCTGTTGAAAAGCTAGTTTAATAATACAGTGAGGACAGGGCTTAAACCAGGGTGGTAGTTTCTAGAACGGTTTTGAAGGCAGAGAGGAAAGGATTTGCTGCTGGGTAGGATGTGGGGTGCCAGAGGAATGCAGGACCGAAGAATGGCTTCAAGGGTTTCGGTTAGAGCAGTTGGAAGGATGGGTCCCCCTGCCCCCACTCTCTCTTTGCTCCCTCCTCAGATGGGAAAGGCTGTGGAAAACCTGAGGGCCTAGTTGCGTCCACTGTCAGATGTCCTGGTGGACACTTCTACATACAAATCTGGAGTTCACAGGGGAAGACTCAGGAGTCATGGATGTGCAGGTGGCACAGAAAGCTGTGGAACTGAACGAAATAGTCTATGGAGAGGGATGAGATCTGGAGGGGGATCCAGAAGTTAGAGGTTGGGGACATCAGAGGGAACTAGCAGAGGCACGGCAAAGGGGTTAGGAGGAGAACCTTAGGAGCCCTAGTGCTCTCTGCAGCACCATCCTGTTTGGAAAGCCAAGCAGGGCTTAGGGACCCCAGAGCCATTAACTTCTGTCCAGGAGAACGGGTCTGGGTGGCCGTTCAGGGGCCATGCGATCGTTCATCTGCCCCCTTCTCACCCTTTCCTTCCATTCTCTCCCCGCCCCTCACCTTGCTTCACCCTTCATCGTCCCCTGCCTTGCTTCACCAAACACAGGGTTACACCTTCTCTTATGCCCCCTCATGCCTCCTCTGTGATAGGCACCGTGTTAGGCATGGGGGTGAATGTAGTTGAGGAAAGGGGCAGACCAGAAACAATGACCTGAAATCAGTTAGGATAAGAATCCTAACAAAAAGTGGTCCAGAAGCTTAGAATTTCTTGTGCTCGTGTGGTTTACAAAGCACCTTCCTGTTCAATTCTCTCCTGAGGTTGCTGAGGACAAGCCAGAGGTGCTCAGAGCAGGACATCAGGGAAGGGCTGCCATGTCATCCCCAGACTCCATCTTGGGTTCCCTCCCGGCAGGGACAGAAGCAAGGCCAAGACAGGTCCTCCACGGTGGTGGCTGCCTTCTGCGCTGGGTGCCATGGTGTGCTACTGGGACCCCCCCTCCAGGATGGAAGTGCTCATTCCCCCAGCTGTCTGGTGTGGCTCGTGGCTGAGTGACTCTCCAGGAAGGGGCAAGGTCTTGCCCAAGATTATACCACATTCCCAGGGTAGCCCATGTGCAGTGACTGACTGATGCAGGAGTTCAAAGGCCTGGCTTTCTTGCCACGATTTGTGACTATTCTGAAAACTCTCTGTGGGATTAGCTGAGGTCCCTCTTGTCACCGCCTTGAAGTTCACCCCCCCCATCCTACTTCCCTCACTTCTCAAGTTGGGGTTCCCAGGTGCAGACTAATCTCGGAACAGACCCCAATAAACAACCCGTATTCAATTCCCACCTCAGATTCTACCCACCATCCATTTCCCCACTTCCTCCATCCTAAGAGAACTCCAGTTCTGTTTAGGTTTCTACTCTCTCCAGCCAGCCATGGGCTTCAGCAGAACTGACTCTCCTCTCGACACAAAAGGCAGATACTGATTATCTTAAGTCAATCAGAAAACACAGTCCTCCTCTCTCAGTGGCCCAGGGATGGACACGTGAATAACCTGGCCCAATCCGACACAAGAGAACATCCTACTCCATGATGGATGTGAGCAGGGAAGCAGGAAATATATAACTCAGAAGGCCGCAGGCGCCTGCATGGGACGTGGGAAATGTCCAACAAGGAAGTTGAACCTGAGGCCAGCCGGCACAGACAGAAGGAGCCTAGGACCTTGATGCCTTCACCGAGATGCTAACCCCAGGCCTTCAGAGTGTTTAAGTCAGATCGAGGTAGAATTTTCTGCTATTTGCTGCCAAAATAATCCTGATACTGGGTGGATGCATTTACTGGCTACTGGCTGCCCAAACCTGCTTTGCTGGCCCGTGGGTGTGTCTGAGGGGAGGTATTCTTACTGAAGCTCCTGTCTGAGGGAGAATTTTTCACTCTGAAGCGACTTGGGGCCCCTGAGTTCTTTTCTTTAGCAGCAGAGTATACTTCTGGTGGGGGAAAGCAGTCGGTGTGTGTGTAAATCTCTTATTTCCAAACTGCGGCTTCCTTCCGTGTGCAGGGAGCAACAGCCGTGGCCCCTCTGCCCTGGGTCATTCACCCCTCCTCAGAGGGAGTGACCTACTCTGATCAGAGAGTTTGGAGGAGAAATGGGGCAAACATCGTAGCCCAGCCCATTCTCCTTTCCTTTCTCTTTGGGAGCTGTCTTTCCTACAAACAGCATATTTGCTGCACGTTTCCCAGATCATGTTTTTCAGGCAAGGTCCGGGAAAAACTTCCCCTGTGGGGAAGCCACATTGTGTTTGACAGGTAAGCCCAATTCGGGGGTTCACTAATGAGAAACCCATTTGTCTGGATACCTAAAGCCACATTCTTTGATATCTTTATTCCTCCTAAGGTGTTACATTTTATTTTTCAAATTCCTTACTATACCCCAATGCCTCACACAGAGCCTGCAACATGGCTGACTGGTTGTAGGAGCAAGGTCAAGCATGAGGTGGGCAGATGACCTTTAATGTCTCTTCCAGTCTGACACCCGGATTCTGTTATCTGACAAAGGGAAGTGCCCAGTCTTGTGGAAGAGACAACTTTTTTTTTGTCCCCTAACACTTGATTCCGGAAGGCATTTATTTAGTGGTTCCTCAGAAGAGAGCTTGCACAATGAATAACAAATAGAGCTATTACCAGTGGTTTTATAAAAGTCTCCAAAAGTTCCCCTGGCCCAACTGGAACCTCCTGCCCTTTCCTCTCTTCCTTGTTTGCCCTGCTTTTTGGGCTAAGGAGAAGGCAGCAGGGCCCTCTCTCTCAGAACTCTTTAAGGTTTGATTTCTTTTCTTGCCCAACGTGATGCTTAGTAAATCTCCTTTTTGGGGCCTGAGGACTCGACCTTCAGGCAAGGCATCATCTCAGCTGGCTTGGAGGGGCATTACTCACCGTGAAATGATCAGCCCCCTGAGTGACAGGCCCTGACAGGGAGCCTGTCTGCCAGGGTTCTCTGCCCAGCCCCTGCTCTGTCTGGGCTTCCACAGGGAGGGCCCCGACCCTGGACTTGACCCATTCTACCTCCCTGTCAGCACTTCTTAGCTAAGCTGCCCCACCCTACTCTCTTTTCTGCCCGACAGGAGAATAAAGGAAGCCTCTGTGCCTCCCAGGCGGGATCAGATTCCAGACTGTTTGTAATGAAAACACACCAAGCCAAGCAAGCAAAGAAGATGCCCCCTCCGCTGTGCTTACTATTCAGTCTCACTGTGGACACTGCATTGCTTCAGGCCACGTCTGCAGGCAAGCACCCAGGGTCCTTCCTCCTCGTTGTTGGGGTGCATCAGCCTGGGCTTTCCTGGCAAGGACATGTGGCCAATCAAAAAATGAGAATAAGAACACTCAGAACCACGACGCTCAGACCCCACTTCTGACTGGGAGGGGATCTCCCTGGTGGTCTTGGACAAGTAACCTTCCCTCTCTGGACTCCTGGCTTCAAGAATTAACCATGCTAGCTGAGCTTAGAAAAGCAAGGCGAGGACAGCATTATTTGCAATAGCCAAGTTACAGAAGCAACCTAAGTGTCCGTCCTTGGAGGAAGGGATAAAGATGTTTTGTGCACATGTGCATGCACACACGCACACACACACACATGCACCACTCACACACATACCCTCCCCCCCACACACTGGAGAATTATTCAGGTATGAAAAAGAAGGACATGTTTGCCCTTTGTGACATGGATGGACCTTGAGGGCATTACATTAAATGACATAAGTCAGACACAGAAAGACAAATACCATATGATCTCACTTATATGTAGGATCTTAAAAAGCCAAACTCATGGAAATAGAGTGTACAATGGTGGTTATTCGGGCCTGGGGGTGGTATGGGGAACTGGAGAGATGTTCAAGGGTACCGATATGCAACTAGAAGATGAATAATTTCTGGAGACCTAATGCACAGCATAGCGATTATAGACACAGTACTATATCAAGTAGTTCAAAGTTGTTAAGAAAAAAATCTTAAATGTTCTCACCACAAAAAAGAAATGATAATTATGTGACGTGATGGAGGTTTTGGCTACCTCGTGGTGGCAGTTATATTGCAATACAAAATATACCAAATAAACACATCATACACCTTAAACTTACACAATGTCAATTATATGCCAATTATATCTCAATTAAAAAAAAGTACACTGAGGTTAAGAGTGTGGTCTCTGCAGTATGGTACTGGCACCAAAACAGATACATAGACCAAAGGAATAGAACAGAGAACCCAGAATTGGACCCACAAATGTATGGCCAACTAATCTTTGACAAAGCAGGAAAGAGTATCCAATGGAAAAAAGACAGTCTCTGTAGCAAATGGTGCTGGGAGAACTAGACAGCAACATGCAGAAGAATGAAAATAGACCACTTTCTTACACCATACACAAAAATAAAATGGATGAAAGACCTAAATATGAGACAGGAAACCATCAAAGCCCTAGAGAAGAAAACAGGCAACAACCTCTTTGACCTCAGCCACAGAAATTTCTTACGCGACACATCTCCAAAGGCAAAAGAATTAAAAGCAAAAATGAACTATTGGGACCTCACCAAGATAAAAAGCTTCTGCACTACAAAGGAAACAATCAACAGAACTAAAAGGCAACTGACGGAATGGGAAAAGATTTTTGCAAATGACATATCGGATAAAGGGTTAGTATCCAAAATCTATAAAGAACTTACCAAACTCAACACCCGAAAAACAAATAATCCGGTGAGGAAATGGGCAGAAGACATGAATAGACACTTTTCCAAAGAAGACATCCAGATGGCCAACAGACACATGAAAAGATGCTCAACGTCACGCCTCATCAGGGAAATTTAAATCAAAACCACACTGACATACCACCTCACATTGGTCTGCGTGGCTAAAAGGAACAAATCAGGAGACTGTAGGTGCTGGCGAAGATGTGGAGAAACGGGAACCCTCTTGCACTGTTGGTGGGAATGCAAACTGGTGCAGCCACTGTGGAAAACAGTGTGGAGTTTCCTCAAAAAGTTAAAAAGAGAACTACCCTATGACCCAGCAATAGAACTATTAGGAATTTATCCAAAGGATACAGGAGTGCTGATTCATAGGGGCACATGTACCCCAGTGTTTATAGCAGCACTTTCAACAGTAGCTGAATTATGGAAAGAGCCTAAATGTCCAATGTCCATCAACTGATTAATGGATAAAGAAGATGTGGCATGTATATATATATATATATATATATATATATATATATATATATATATGTATGTAGTGGAATACTACTTGGCAATGGGAAAGAATGAAATCCTGCCATCTGCAGCAACATGGATGGAACTGGAGGGTATTATGCTAAGTGAAACAAGTCAGTCAGAGAAAGACAGATATCATATGTTTTCACTCATATGTGGAACTTGAGAAAATTAACAGAAGACCATAGGGAAAGGCAAGGGGAAAAATATTTACAAACAGAGAGGGTGGGAGGGAAAATGGGTGATGGGCATTGAGGAGGGCATTTGTTGGGATGAGCACTGGGTGTTCTATATAAGCGATGAACCACGGGAATCTACCCCCAAAACCAAGATCACACTGTACACACTGTATGTTAGCCAATTTGATGATAAATTATGTTAAAAAAAAAAAAAGAGTGTGGTCTCTGAAGTGAGGTCACCTGACTTTGAACTCTGATTCACCTAATACTCAGGGGCTTACTCCATCTCTTTGTCTTCCTGTTCCCTGAACTGTAAGGTGGTAATTAGTACCCAACTGAGAGGTGCTATAGGTAAGAGAAGTAAGTTAACCATGTCTGGTCCTCAGGCAGAGTGCTGGCACAGAGCATATTGTCAATAAGTTCATGATCATAACCAGTGTTCCTAAGACTCTTACCGTCTGTCTATATGGGAAGTCAGGAATGCCAACTGAAAGTGCATTAGTGGGTTGCAGATGGGGCGGGGCAGAATTCTGCATGAACACGGCATGGGCACAAAGTTGGGGGAGGGCATGTGACATCCACTGAGGGGCTTTGGGAGTTCAGGAAACTCTTGAACTTGAGCTGAGTCTGGTATTGATGGGGCTGACACATGTGAGTGTGAGGGACTCATGGAAGATACAGGAAGAAGGGAAAAGCAGAGAGGCCTGGAACAGCCTGGAATGTTTGGGGATTAGAGAGGGGCTATGTGTGGCCAGAACCCTGGGTGTGAAGGGGTATATGCTGAGAGAGGGCCTGGAGGATCTGGTGGACTCTGGTGGATCTCGCAGGCTTTACCTGTGGACAACATGGAGCCACTGTTGGGTTTTAAGCAGAGGAGTGAGGTAGCCAGTTCTAGGATTTAGGACCTGCGCTTTAGCCCCTACAGTGGAAATGGTTGGAAGGGGCCAACCAGGAGGCTGGAGATCATTTAGACAGTGACTGTTGCAGATTAGACAGAAGAGAGGCAGTGGGAAGAGACAGGAGGTGGGGAAATGCAGGAGATGCATTCGGTGGATGTAGGGGCCATGGGGGAGTCAGACCACAGAACCGATTGCTGAATGCTGACCACATGGCAGCTGAGGCTGGGAGTCATTCACACTGGGACTCTTGCCATGTTGCAGATGGGGAACCTGAGGCCCAGGGAGGGTTGAGTAACTTCAAGTTTGCACTGCTGGTAAGCAAGGAAGGATGCCCATCTAGCAGTCTGGTTTTAGAGCTCCCGGCTATAAGTCCTGCACAGGGCTGTCTCTCTGTAAGAATAAATAACTTTTATCGAGTGCTTTCCATATGCAGGCATAGCTCCAAGTAACTTGCCCAAGGTTATTAGGTTAGTACGTGGTAGATCTGTGATTCAAACCTAACGGTGGAGCTCTTGGACCACACTTCTTATCACTATGCTGAAATGCCTTGGGCGTCCCTGTGATATAGGTGGGCCCATGGGCTTGGACATGATTGTCTAAGGCATCGCTATCCCTACAGCCATGTGTGCAATTCTAAGTTTTCTAGCCACATTACAAAGGAAAAAATAAAAGCAGATGAAATTAATTTTAAGAACATACTGTATTTAATCTCATGTAATTTTTTTATCATTTCCAGGTGTAACCTTTATTAAAAATTAGTAATGAGATTCATTATGCTCTCCTTTTCTGCACGTAAGTCTTTGAAGTTAGAGGTGTGTGATGGGAATAGTTCTCTCCACACTCTCAGTTGGTTTTTCCCACGGAAGGGAAAGAGAAGTGTTAGGTGTTGGGTCTCAGTGTGATTGGCGTAAGACTGGGATGTACTGAAGTTGAGCAGTTCACATGTGGAGTGATGTGGCCCACTGTGTGACCGGGGGAGCAGGTGGCTGCTCTGGACAGCGGGTCCTGATCCTGAAGTCATGGAGGCAGGGATTGCCATTGCCTGATCCCCAGATGGGACTGACAAGATACAGAGAGGGCAGGTGACCAGCTTGAGGTCACATAGTCAGTAAGTGGGAAGACTGGGCCCAGAGCCTGCTGCGTTTACTTTTCCATATTACCAAATTGACGAAGCCCCAGGAAGAACAGGTTTGTTGAGTCCCTTGCTGACATGGGTTCCCTGTTCCCTCTTCCCTCCCTTGTCAACCTTGGTTTGGGCCAGAGCCATGCCATTTTATACACAGATGGAGGTCGGGTGGGGGGAAGCTTGCTAATGAGGATGATCCCCAGTTCCAGAGGGGAGTAGACAGTCAGAGGTGAAGAAACCTTCTGAATGATTCAAGCTTCTCATGGTAAGGGCCAGGCTGTTAGGGTCTTCCTGAGGCTACCAAGGCAGAAGCATGGTCAGACTTTGTTTCTAGCTTCTTGGAGGCACTTCTGTCTCAGGGTCCTGGATGATGCCAGTCTGCTCTCTCTGTGCCTTTGCTCTGGTCTCCTTCCTTCCTGGAATGCTCTCCTTGATCCTCTACCTAATACCTATTCACCCATCAAAGCCCTAAAACCTATTGCCTCCTCCAGGAAGCCTTTCTAGTTCATTCCAATTCATAGGGGTTTCTTCTTCCTTTGAATTCTCACAGGGCTCTATACCATTTGGGGGGTACTTCCTAGTCATTTCATTCTGAGCATGTGCTCATTCACTTAGTCCCCAAATATTTATTGAGGGTCCTGTGCTCGGAGCTGGAAAGATGGTTGTAAATAAGACAGGGTATATTTTACTTGGGGAAGTAGAAAATAAATAAGCAGACAAAGAGATATTAGATAGATGTATAGACAGGTAAGAAGCAAGTAAGAAGCAGTTAGTGTGCAGGTGTTTTGAAAGACACAAGCCAGAAGGTGATAGAAGATGGGTATTGATTGAATTTTTAGGGACCCTCTGAAGCTGATCAATCAGGCTAGGTTTATAGAATTCCATTTAATAGGATCTGGGCTTTACTAAACCACACTTTTATTTTCCTTACATAAGTTACAACGTTGTTAAAAAAAATCAGATGAAATTCTGCAGGTGGTATAGCCAAAGCTATACAAACTATGGGGTCAGGCTGATCTAGGTTCAGATCCTGGCTTAAGCACTTATAAATGCCATGACCTGGAACGAGTTTTTCAATCTTTCTGGGGCTCAATTTCCTCATGTGTAAAACGAAGCTGATAATGTCTATCTATATCCTTCCTTGCAGGATCGGGAGAATCAGAAATTATATCTCTCTATATATCTGTCTTAATCTATTAATCTAAAATCCATCAATTTCTCTCAGTGATGGTTACTATTACATGCATAGAGATCTAAAAAAAATACAAAATGACTCACAAATGGAAGGAATTGCTTCAA
Source organism: Felis catus (assembly GCF_018350175.1). Classification (NCBI taxonomy): domain Eukaryota; kingdom Metazoa; phylum Chordata; class Mammalia; order Carnivora; family Felidae; genus Felis; species Felis catus. The sequence goes on from NC_058374.1 coordinate 127,427,179, forward strand.
GCATGGGTCTGGGAGTCAGGCTTTACCATTTACTCGCTGTGTGACCCTGGAAAATTTCTTAAATTCCCTACACTTCGATTTTCATGTCTGTAAAATGGGTTTATAACAGTACGTGCTACACAGAGTTGCTACAAAAATTTAGTGAAATAAACTTTGTAAACAATTTCAGCAGAGCCTGGCACAAAGCAATGCGTATAGGCTGCTTGTCATTTGACTATAAGGACTTTCATGGATAATAACGTATCTGGAGATTTCGTAAAATCCGATAAACACTAGTAGAATTCAAGCTATTTCCTTATACTTTTCTGGACCTGGTGGCTCACATTTTCTGGGCGTGGAGGCCTCTCTCCCAGCTGTCTGTAAAGAGGTTTTAACAGGGGCTATGCTGAGGGCGTGTTAGGTATAGTGATGCCATACCTAATCTTGCTCATGTGCAGATTCTGTGGTCGATTAAACATGGTATTTAATCCCCTTCCCTCCACACACTGCCCTTTTAGGGAGGGTTTGAAATGTGCTGGCTTTTCTGAAGGGCTTGGGGGTGTGTCTGTCTACAGCCAGACAGTGGAGGAGGATGCTGAATGTAGGGGTCCTGGCTGGGAATGGTTAGACTCCTCGTCTGTCTGGCTCTCTTGTGAAATATTGGGATATTAAAGGTCATTGTAAACATTTTCAAAAAACAATAAGAGGTTTCTTTTGTGTGGGTTGGGATGTGCCTCCCTGGCAAAGGGTGTCATTCACTTCACCAAATTTAAAGGGGTAAGAGGGCTGTGCTGAGGTTTGGAAAATCTGGAGTGTTTTTCTTCTAATTTAACAACTTACTTTTAATTTTGGGGGTTGGATCTGTGCAGGGTTGTCTCCCATGCAGATCTGCCTTGTAGTAGGGAAAGGGGGTGTGATAGGGTGGTGGTGGGAACCCGAAGAGGGAGGGGGGAGGGCAAGGCATGCCACCTTCAGTGACTCTACCCTTATAGAGTGAACCACTCAGAGCCTCAGTGAAGGGACCTGAGATAGCATCTCGCCAACTCTTTAATTTTATAGATGAAACAGTGGACACACAGGGGGGAACAGGTGACTTTCCCAAGGTTTGCTCATAAATCAAAGACGAAGACTGGCTCCAAGTCTGCAGAGCACCAGGGATGCTGACTTCTTTCTACTAGCAGTGTCACAGGGCACTGTGCATGACACTGGTGGTCCACAGGATGCCTTAGAGGGCACACAGATGAACATTTGAATTTTAACAGGTATTTGTTTCAATATATATTAGGCAAAATTATCTGGCCCATAAAACTCATAATATATGTTAGTCATATAAAATGTCATTCAATATTTTAATTCTTTTTATTTTTAAGTTTATATATTTATTTTGAGCTAGCTAGATACAGAGAGAAAGAGAGAGAGACAGAGAGAGACAGAGAGAGGGGGGGGGGGGAGAGAGAGAGAGGCAAGGAGAGGCAGAGAAAGAGAGAGGGAGAGAGTGAGAATCCCAAGCAGGCTCCACACTGTCAGCATAGAGCCTGATGTGGGCTTGAACTCATGAACCTTGAGATCGTGACCTGAGCCAAAATCAAGATTTGGACGCTAAGCTGACTGAGCCACCCAGGTGTCCCCATATAAAATGTCATTTAAAAATACATTTATTTGAGTAAAGAGAGAGTATGTGTGTGTGTTGGGGGGGGGGGTTGTTTTTAAAAGGTTGGATAAGGAACAGAACAGGAGGTAACCAGTAGGGTTGTTATATATCATGACTATAGTCCACCCTCTCTTTAGAGCTTATGGTACAATAGGGAGAAGACTGGGAGATCCTTTTAGGTTCTCCTAGAATTTGGTAATTTTAGTCTGTGTAGGAGCAAATCCTTGCTCCTGCCCCCACCCCCTATATTCCCTTCTCCACCACCTACCATCCTATCATTATACTTTCACCTTCCTTACTTTGTCTTCTTCCTTCTGATCCCCAATGCCCAGAATAACCAGTGAGCAGTGAGAATGGCTGATCCTGGGCTAATATGTGAGCTTTCCCCATTCCAGGAGCTGGGATTCATACAGGGTCCTGGCTGCTGGGGAGCAGAGCCTGGGGCCTTTTTCTCGTCCTGTCTCCAGGAGTTTCAAGGTCACCCCATCTGCTTTCTTGCCAGAGCTGCCTAACCTGTGAAGCAACCCAGCGTAAGACATTAAGGGGTTATAGTGGGTAAATATGTAATCAGCAGCTTCCTCCTACAAACCCTGGTCTATGACAATGGTACATTAATAGCCTTCAGATATCCCAAAGTCATAATAAAAAATAAAATCAAAAGACTACAAAGCTAAAATGACATATCATTACCACCCAGAGTCCATAGTTTTTACATTAGAGCTCACTGTTGGTTCACTCTATGGGTTTTGGCAAATGGATAATGACATGTACCCATCATTATAGCATCATACAGAAAACTTCACTGTCCTAAAAAATCCTCTGTGCTCTGCCTTTTCATGCCTTCCTCCCCCTGGCCCCTGACACCACTGATCTTTTTATTGTCTGTATAGCTCTGCCTTTTACAGAATGTCATTGGGTTGGAATCATTTAATATGTAGCCTTTCCAGATTGGTTTCATTCTCTTAGTAATATGCATTTATGTTTCCTCCATGTCTTTTTGTGGCTTGATAGCTCATTTCTTTTTAGCACTGAATAAAATTCACCAATTGTGACAAATGTACCACTCCCGTGGGGGATGTTTATTGTGGAGGGAGAGTATACATGTGTGGGGGGAGAGGGTATGTGGGAAATGTACCTTCTGCTCACTTTTGCTGTGAATTTAAAACTGTTGTAAAAAAATCAAGTCTATTTAAAAAAAAGACTGTGATGGGTGGCCCTAATTTATGTGCCAGTTCTCTGCTGGGGTTAAGATAAAATAAACGAAATCCCTCCTCTCCTAGTCTTCCTAAGAGCAGTGATCATAGACGGCTATGAGAAAATAATTTAATGTGTATTGAGTGTCTTCTAGAATCAAAACCCTCATGAAGGCAGGGACTTTTCATTTGTTCTTCACTGAGAGAACACTGAGAGTGGCCAGAACACTGCTTGGCGCATAGAAGGGGCTCAATCAATATTTATTCAGTAAATTAACAAAAAGTCAGGCCCCAGTCATGGTTTCTGCTCCAAGGTCTAGCCTAGAACCCTGACAAGGTCTAGCCTAGAACATTTACTGTAGGACTGCAAGATGGCACAATGACAGAGAGCTGTGTTAGGTCTAGATCTGGCTCAAACGAGGACAGGAGGGCAGAAGTCATCATGCTTGAGCAAGACAGAGAAGGCTTTAAAGAGGAGAAGTTGCTTTAGCCAAGCCTAGAAGCATGAGTCCCAAGGGGGAGAGATCTTAATGTATGATTTCAAATGCATGAAGTGCCAAGTGGGCTTGGGAGGACTTGACTTAAGGAAGTGTCCCTCTGCCTGTCCCTGGGGTCATACTTGAGTCATGTCGGACAAAAAACTAGCCTCCTGGGCTTCCCATTCTTTTCTTTCCACCCTATTCTAGCTGCCCCTCCTGGGCTCCAGCCCAAGGCCTCAGGGTCTTGTGTGCCTGCCACTGTAGTGTTATTTTGGGGTGATGGCATTCAAGGGGGCTCTACTCTACTCACAAACACCAACTATGTACGAGGGCTGGGAGTGGTGGTGTCCTGGAGCTGACTCATACTGGCTTACGAGAGGCAATTGTTAAATACAAATATTGTGAGCCAGTGATTAAACCATTGCTAGCTTGAAATTGTCCACAGTGGAAGTGTTTACACCCCAGAAATTGGCAGACACTACAAATTAGGGACCTCCCACCTGACCCCCTGAGACAATCAGTTTGCCAGCACGCTGGAAGACAGCTTATGCTGACCATCTTTCAGCGTCCCATGGAAGGATATGAAGTGTTGCAATCAACACTGGATTACTGTTTGGTTAAAGTAAAATATTCAAAAGTATGGTTTTAAAGCATGCAAAAAGCACACTCGGATGCTTCGTATACATTTACTTGGGCTGTCTGGGCAGTTGTTTTTTTGTGGAGCCCTCAGTGTAAGACTTCTCTTTCCGTCTTGGTGTATTTGGAACGTAACCTGAGATTGCAGAGCAAGCAGGTATGAGGCCGGTGATTTTCTCAAAACTGTGCTCTGTGAGGACACAAAGTATAAAGGTACTTTGGGTGCCGAGGCTGATACAGACTAAGTTCATCGAAAGACCTTCAGTGTTCTCCTGATGGATGTGGTGATAAATGTTTTAAATTAAAAGTTATAGAATAAAATTATAGCTAATACAATACTACTTTTGTGTCTGTTATAATTTCAAGCTCTCCATAGGATTTCACTGGAAAGGAAAGTTCTGATGTCACCCAGTCAACTCATGTTACAGAAAAGGAAACTGAAGCCCCCAGAGGGACAGGTTCACTTCTGGTGGTGCAGCTCCCAGAAAGAAAAAGGAAGAGAGGAAAACCTGGAAGGGAGGGAAGGGATTTTCTGAGTTAGGGCTCTTGGATCCCCCATCCAGCATCTTTGCTTTGTGACAAGGGAATGTGTCCCAATCTCATTATCTCGGCAGGGGACGACATCACCATCATGGTGGGTGCCAAAAACATCTGAAGTAAACCCACGTCTGCACCTACAAGGGCCAACATGCCTTGACCCTGCTGACCTCTCTGACCTCATCTCCTGACACCTGCCTCCTGCCTCTTTCAGTTCCTAGAACTTGCTGAACTCAATGCTGCCCCAGGATCTTTGCACTTGTTAGTCCCTCTGTCAGCAAAGCCCTTTCTGCAGTCATATCACTGGCACCTTCTCATTGTGTCTGTTCTGTTGTCACTTACTTGGAGAGGCCTCTTTTGATCATCTGACCAAAAGCAGCTCTTTCACTCCCTGGTCATACTCTATTACATCACCTTGGCTTGTGTTCTCCTTGCACTTACGGTCTCAAATGATCTTGTAGTTGTCTATAACACCTACAAAAATATGAAGCTCCAAGAGAGCAGGGACTTGTCTCTTAGATTCACTACCATATCCCTTGCTCCTTGCACATAGTAGGTGTTTAGGAACTATTATCTGAATGAACACGTGAACAAATGGATGGTTTCTGAACACTCTTTTGACCTAAGGGAGTGGTTTTCAAATTGGACACCACAGAGAAGTTTTGGGGGCCCCTTCTTTGGGGATGGGACCACACAAGGAGACTAGTTGGGTAGGACTCTAGATCTCATCCCTTCATCCTCATGGCTCCACATGGAAATAGTTTATATATTGAGTGTTTTCATCATTCATTGGACAGAAGGCTCAGAGGCCAAAGAGCAAGGCCAGGTCATCTGGGTAGAAGCTTGGGCTCCAGACCTTCAAACCTGATACTTAGGGGTTCATGAACAAGACACGGGGGGTGATATTGAGGGGTGCTAGCAGGAAGAGCAGGGCATGGCAGACATATCATCTGGGGGTCCCAGGTATGAGGACGGAGGTCTTTGGGAGAGTGGTGACCTGATTCTAAGTTAATTCTTCCAGCTGTCTCAGATCTTTGCCCCTGAGTCACAAACTAGTGATAGGCTTTTTGCTGAGGCCACAGCATTTTCCAACCACGACTTTAAACATAATGTTGGCTCCTGCCCTTCCCGAGAAAGCAACAGTCCTGCTCTCGGTGGCCTCATTAAGCGGGATTCTATTTTCACAGCACTCATTTCGAGAACATTCTTATTTGCTGTTCCAGGCTCTCAGAGAGATGCCCAAGGGGCTCTGCTGATACAATGGCTCTGGGCATGACAGAGATGGGGAGATGCTGAAATGAATAGCAGCTTTGTTTATTTGGCGCTGGAGCAGGCGAGAGGAGCTATATTAAAAAAGTAAATAAAGTTCCCCTTCTCTCCACAAGAAAAAAACATAGTCCGGCTGCATGGCCAGCCACACAATTTCCCTCACAGAACAGAACAAATGTGAGTAGACGGAGTTTAACTTTGGGAGAAGAAATTTAAAAAAAAAATAAAATAATTATGGGGTGGGTGTGGGATAGAGCTTGAAAATGAGTAAGATCAAGAAGCATCTGAGATGCCTAATTAAAGAGCCAAAAATAAAAAGCAGCAACAGACTGGGTATGGGTCTAGTGATATATATACACCCACTAAGGCATATATATATATATATATATATATATATATATATATATACACACACACACACACACACACACACACACACACACAGGGTTCTAAAATACGACTGGCTCCCCTCTCTGCAGACTTGACCTGTGTTTCCTTCCCATGGGGGAGAGGAGATAGTAATAATTGGTAAGAGTGACGTTTTCTGAGCACTCAGTGTGTACTCAGCTCAGTGTGGAGCGGAATGTGCATACAATCACAGACAGCATCACCTTCCCACTGACTTAGCTTTTCTGGGCTTCAGTCTTCCCTCCTGAAAAATGAAGATAATCAGACTGCCCACCTCATGGAGCTGTCGTGATAATCACACAAGACACGCAAATAAAACACAGGGCCTGGCACTCGTAAGGGCTCAATGAATGGTGTGAGGCCATTCTTACCCTTATTCGTTTCCATAGGTACCTCCAACTCAAAATGTTGAAAACTGAGCTCATCCTTCCCGAATTTGCATTTCAGTGGATGGAATCATCATATTCTCCATTATCCTCTCCGGCCCAGCATCCAGTCTCTCAGGACATTCTTCCAAATCTGCTTTCCCATTTCTCTTGCCTACATCCGTATTTCATGCCTCACTGCCTCGGTTCCCGCCTGGGTTCAGCCCCTAATTTCTTCTCTGCACCTGCTACAGTTTATTCCTAATGGATCCCAGGGGCACTGATTTCCCCCTCTTCACCCCCACTCCTCTCTGTTCTCACACTGCTGCCTTACAAATCCAAACATGCCCATTGTCTGCTTACAGCCCACCAGTGGTGCACGCTTTCAGCTGGAAGATAAAGTGCAAATTCTAGAGAGCAGCAGAAAGTACATCTAGGGTCTGGCCCTATCTCCTCCCCAGCCTCACCTACTCTTCCAGCCCAGAGCTCTGGAATACTGGCCTTTGCATTAGCATCACCTGGGATCAAAAATTGCCAGTGCCTGGGCCCTATGCCAGCCAATCATGGCAGAGTCTCTGGGAGTGGGCCCCAAGCAAGGGTATAATTTCAGAGCTTCCTGGGTGCTTCCAAGGCACTGTTAAGCCTGGCGACCACTGTCCCCACCATACCTGGCAGCTTGTGATGCTCTCCTGGGCATCACACTTTTGTGTGTGTGGGTCCTGCTGCCTGGAATGTGTGAGTTTCTCAGCCTTATCCACCTGCTGTATGTGTCCCTATTGTTTGAGACACAACATAGCTCCTGCCTCATGGAAGTTTTCCTGGTACCCCATGCAGGTGCTCCCACTCCCACTGACATTTCCCTCAATCACAACTTAATTATTCATCAGCTGGCTGTCATCTCTATTAGAAAGGGAGCTTCCTGAAGGGGGTCCATGTTTATTTGTTGCCTCAGCACAGTGCCTACACATGCCTGGTTTTTAGGACAAATGAGTAGATCAATGAAATTTCCCCCTACATCATTGTTCAGTTTTATCTGGACTCCCTCATTAGCACTTGGCTGGTATTTCTGCTGTAGGGTTTACTTCATTCAGCTTGGATTGTAGTCAGCTGTCTACATGACCTTCCACCACCTCTCCCCAACTCTCTGGACTTATTTCCTGTCACTTGTCACCTCAAGCACTCACTCCAGCCCCATTAGCCCTCTGCCCATTCTTGGACTACACAGAGGCCCTGCCTCAGGGCTTTTGTATGTGCTCTTCTCTTGCTGTTATGCTCTTCTTCCATACATTCACATAGCTCATTCTTTCCTTCCTCTACATGTCAACTCACAGAAAGGCTTCCCTAATAATACCACCATCATGCTCATCTTGTTTCTTTTGTCTTCAGAGTCCTTCTCATCACCTGATGTGTCCTAGTTTTGTTTCTTCTTTTATTGTCTGCCTCCCACCATAGGATGTAAGCTTCATGAGGACAGGGACTTTGGGATGTTCATTACTGCATCTCCAGTGTCCAGAATAGTCCTAGGCATGTAGAAAGCACTCAATAAATGTTTCTTGAATAAATGAATGAATAAACATGCTGAGCTTTCCAGTGACTGAGGGCTTGTCAAACTGTGGGTTGAAATGGGTTATGAATTTAATGGGTCACAAACAACATCTTAAAAAATGAAATGGGGCGCACCTGGGAGTCTCAATCAGTTGAGTGTCCAACTTCGGCTCAGGTCATGATCTCACAGTGTGTGAGTTTGAGCCCCACATTGGGCTCACTGCTGTCAGCACAGAGCCTGCTTTGGATCCTCTGTCCCCTCTCTCTCTGCCCCTTCCCTGCTCACACTCTCTCAAAAAAAAAATTAAAAAATGAAATAGACTGGAACAATATGTATCAGAATGCCTTGCACATAGAGCAAGTTTTATTCTTTCAAATTTATCACAATATATGTTTAATATCTGGGAATCAGTAGGCAAGACAAGATCTACTACTTATTATGTTTTGCTATACAAATTTTTGGAAAAGCATTGCGTTAGACCAGGAATTGGCAAACATTTTCTATGAAGAGTACAATGGGAAATATTTTAGGCTTTGCAGACCATAAAAACTATTCAACTCTGATGTTGTAGTATGAAAGCAGCCATAGACAATATGTACACAAGTAGGCAGGGCTATGTTCCAATAAAACTTTATTGAAAAGACCAGGTCAGGGGTTGTGTTTGGCTTGTGGGTGGTAGTTTGCCAAGCCCTGCATTAGACTGTAGTCTAGTGTGAGCCTATGTGTTTTGTGTATAAATTCCCTACATTCAGAAGCCAAGTCGTTTTCATCTTGGGTCTTTTTTTTTTTTTAAGTTTATTCATTTTATTTTGAGAAAGAAAGAGAGAGAGCAGGGGAGGAGCAGAGAGAGGGAGAGAGAGAGAATCCCAAGCAGGCTCTGCACCATCAGCATGAAGTCCGATGTGGGGCTTGAACTCACAAACCGTGAGTTCATGACCTAAGCCAAAACCAAGAGTCAGACGCTTAACCGACTGAGCCAACCAAGTGCCCCACACCCCAGGGTCTTTTTAAAAAATTTATTTGTCTTAAGATTTTTATTTATTTTATTTAAAAAAATTTAATCCCAGTGTAGTTAACATACAAGGTTATTTTAGTTTCATCTCTGGATCTTAACCAAGAGTCGTCCATCCCAGAATCTAGCCCACTCTTTGCACATAACACACGTTCGTAAATATTTGCCAGAATATTCAATAAACATTTATGGAGTCCCCAACTCAGAATGGCTGAGTACCAAATCCATTAGCATTTGTTGAATGAATACAAGAGCCCTTGGCCTCAAGTTTTCGAAAGCCTCTGCCCCTCCTCCAATCCTTCTGAAGGCTGAGACCCAGGGCCCAAAGGATGTCCTCGCCCCAGCTGGCTTGGGTCATGTGTTGCCAGGGGTCAGAAGGAGTGGTGGGAAGTGATGAGAACAAGTGATGGGCTGTTTAGGCAACTGCCAAATTATTCTGCTTATCAGTTGGCTGGTCCCTTTCCTTTACTCTTCCCCGTAATAAATCAAAACTCCTACTGTTGTTCTCGAGTTCCCAGGTCACTGATTCTTTGGCCTGCATGTTTATAAAGTAACAGTGTGACCGTGAGATTGAGTGGAAGGGAAGGGAGGCAACTGACAAGTGTCAGCTCTGAAGGGCACACCTCAGCTTCCCAGGCTCTCGTGCATTGTACAGGGTGAAGGCAGGGACTTGCCGCTGTCCAGGGTTTCGGCCTCAGCCGGGAGGGGAGGTGGAGTCCGTGGGTGCAGCGGGTGCACCTGGCAAGTTTATAATCCAGCAGGGGAAGCTGATTTGGTTCAGATTTTAAGAGGACCCGGAACAGGAGCCTGCAAACCACAGCCTGAGGGCTACTGCCAATTTTTTGTGCGGCCCCCGAATATAGGACAGTTTTTAAGTGGTTGGGGAAAAAAAATCAAAAGAAGAATGATATTCTATGACACGTGAAAATGACATAAAATTGAAATTTCAGTGTCCATAAATAAAGTTGGATTGGAGCACAGCCATGCTCATTCATTTCCGTATTGTTTAGGGCCGGTTTCGTACTACAAGCGCAGAGGGGAGTAGTCACAACGGACCATATGGCCTGAAAGCCTAAAATATTTACCATCTGGCTCTGTATGGAAAAAGTTTGCTGAGCCCTGACTAGCTTGACTAGTTGACACAGACTAGCAGCACTGGTATCACCTGGGAGCTTGTTAGACTCCCGGACAGGCCCCACCCAGGCCTAGTGAATCAGAATCTGCATTTTAGTAAGGTCCCTAAGTGATCTGTAAGCAGCTGGAAATGTAGGAAGCATTTAGGTGCTAGTGGAAGTGAATCGATATCTTAAGTATCTATGCATATTTTTTTTCTTGAGAGAGAGAGAAAGAGAGAGAGAAAGTGCAAGTGAGGGACAGGGGGAGAGAGAATATTAAGTGGGCTCTCTGCCCAGCACAGAGCCTGATGCAGAGCCTGACTCAGAGCCCGACATAGGACTCGATCTCACAACTGTGAGATCATGACCTGAGCTGAAATCAAGAGTCAGATGCTTAACAGACTGAGCCACCCAGGCGCCCCAAGTATCTACAAATTTTTACAAGTGCTTTATCTCAAGCAGTCAGCAGGGGAATCCCTCACCCACTAGGGAGATATATATTAAGGTCATTTTACAGAAAAGAAATCAAAGACTCCAAGTGAAGTGTTCAACCAAAGTTATATACCTAGGCTGAACTGGGATGAACTTCTGGGTCCACTGAATAACCTGTGGCCTTAACTATTAGGCTCCATGGCCCCCAGTGAAGAGAGGGCAAGAGCCCACTCACCATCGGAAGTTGGAGGCACCCAACTGGTGCCCCATGGTGTTCAGTGGCCAACTGATAAGTTTTATTTGGCCTACGTGGTGTTTCAAATATTTGAAAATTACTTGCCAATATTTTAAAATCAAGGGAATTCATATCAGAGACCCAGAGAATTAGAATCAGATGATCAGGTTGCCCTGGCTGCATGGTATCTCAGGGCTTTCCCACTGGGGCTGAACTGTGATTGCTCATGCAGGTTGGCCTGGCCTTTCTGGGTCATTACAGTCCCCAGCTGGGCTCTTGACTCATTCTGGTGACTGCCAGTGGGCATCTGAGTTTGCCTCCTCTGGGTATACCGAGCTGCACTGACCACTGAGCATCTTGTTAAAATGCTGCATCTGATTCAGCAGGTCTGAGGACAGGCCTGTGTTCTGTTTTTAAGGGGCTCCCAAGTGATGCTGAAGCTGCCAGTCCTTCCAGAGAGTCCACTGTGAGTAGCTGGGCTGTTGAGGAGCTCAGGCTTGACTTCAGGGCTACACTCACTTGGCCTATCAGCCAGAGCATCTGGACAGGTGCTCTCGCTTCTGCTCCCTTGTCCCTTAGGGTGGCAGGAACCCCTCGGCCCTTTTCCTCAGTTGCCAACAGCCTCAGTTGCCAGCAGCTGCTCTTGACTCCACTGATTCCTCTAATGACAATCATTTCCTACAAGTATCACGACATGAAAAGGCATGAAGAGCATTCACAGTCCCACCACGCTGCCTCCTTAGTAGCATCTTCTGGCCTTGATCCTGGAATATGGGGTGTTGGTGTGAAGGTTTCTTGGAACTGGAGGCCAGGAGTTGAGGTAAGAGGATACGGTCTGCCAAAAGCATCTCATTTGTCTGCAGGCTGTCAGAGACTGCTGAAAATTGTGTTTAAGATGCCTGCTCACTCTGCCCCAAACACACACACACACACACACACACACACACACACACATGCACACACACACACACACAGGTGCACACTCCAAAATGTACTAAGCTCACTGTTTACACCCTTCGCTTGCTTTCCCTCACAAACAGCCCTGCTATTGCCACCTGTCAGCAGCAATGCCGGCTGCCCCTAAATGGACCTACTTCCAAGAAGGCAGAGGTGGTTTCACCTCCAGGAAGCTGGGTAGGAGACTGCCCTGTGCCACAGCTTCAGGGAGGTAGGCAGCCTCTGCTTGCCTCAAGACATTGCTTGTCTTGCCTGCGATAGTAAGAATAGGTTGCACCTGCACATTTTGGCTGAGGGAGGCCTCAGTGGATGCGTAGGCTGTTCTCCCAGTGGAACTGTCTGGAGGCAGTGTCCTCTTGGCCTGGGTGCCAGGAACAGTGGAAAGAATATGCAGCCTTCGCAGCATGCTGGGTGCGACCCTGTGCAAACAATTTTGCCTCCTCGATCTCTGCTTGTCTCATCTGAAAAATGGGTATCATGGTAGCATTATCCACTTCAAAGGACTGCTGGAGCCCGAACAGGCCTCCATTGTGGATGTATTTTATAAATTGTATGTGACCGTCTGATGCTGGGGGAAAAGTAAGGAGCAAGTAATCAGACTGTGGTAAATTATACAGAGCATTCCCCACCTCAACAGGCAGCATGTGCGCCCTCCTCTTTCTGAGGGGCTCCTCAGGTGATGACTTCTCTGATCTTTGTTACATACAATATCAAGATGGGTCAGTGGACAATGGTCAATGGACCAGGAAAACAGAGAAGAGAAAAAAAAAAAGAAATCTTACTGCTTCTCAATGTTTGCCAGTCCAAAAATATGCTGCTTTTTCATGGAGGAGTTGTATGGTGAGTGCATACGAGAACAGATAATTGATTCTTTCCAGATGAATCTGTTCCTGGGCCTTTGTCCCTCTTGACAAAATGGGTCTTGTAGGTGGTAGGGGTGCACACTGTCTTTAAAACACAGTCCTGGTAATAGTAATAGTTTTCTTTTTCTCCTTCTCATTGTCTTGCATCAGTGTCCTTGGTCTTGGCTTTGGGCCTGGGGTGAGATCAGTCCACCAGACAAGAGCAGTTCATATGAAAAGGTCAGTGCTGGTCTCCAAGGTACTGACATGTTTTTTGGGTGGAGCCCTGTGAAATTCTTTATAAATCAACTCTCCAATTAAGTTGGCGGGTCGCCTTATCAAAGGGAAGAGATGATTCCACCAGCGTGTTCCCAACTGTCCCAGGCAGCCTGGAGGAAAGGGCTGAAGGGCCTGCTGACCTTGATTCGAATCCTGCTTTCACCACTTAACAGTGACCTTGGGCAAAACAACTCTTGGAAACTCTGCAAAGCTGGGATCAGAAATACTTTTCAGGGTGCCTCTGGGGATCAGAGGAGATGTTAAAGGCACATAACTTGGCTCAGGGGCACTTGGAATTGTTAATACCCCCTCTCTTGTCCTTGTCCATCCTCATGCCTAGTCAGTTATGAGTGATCCCAGAGAAATCGCATAATCTGATCAAGGTCACAATGCTGGCAAATGGCAGAGTCAAGATGAGAACCCAAGGGAGTCCAAGTTCAAAGCCCATACTCTCCCTTGCGTACCTTCCCATCTCATGTTTATATGAGGCTTCTTACTTTTTAATGCTTTTACTCACTAGCTCTTCCAAGTGATGGGGTGAGGAAAATCAGGACTATTTCACGTATTTGACACACAGCACTTATGTGTTTCAACAACTTGCCCAGGTGGATGCTGCTGGCCTCAGAAATGCGGGCTGACTGGAGGACCCAGGCCAACCAAGAGCAATTCAGGGATGTGGGAATTGGCAGGGGAAATGCCACCAGTAGAGATCTAAGCCTTAAGCCCTCATGAGAAAAATGAGTTGATAACCCAGGTGACTTTGCCTTCAACATGACAAACGTCAGGGTAGACAGAGTCATAAAATGGCTGTTTTAGTTTGCTTCTGTTTGTGCTCAGAATCTTGGCATTTTGGCATCCAAAAGAAGAAAGAGACCTTTAGGACTCTCCAGAATATATATGTATGTGTGTGTGTGATACACACATGTATGTACAAATACTACACACACACACACACACACACACGGGCACGCAGAGTTGAACCTCATTATTTGTGGTAGTTATGTTCTATAACATTGCAGCAAATCCTGATTTAGTGAATACTGAACTATCGCTCCTAGGGGACATACAGGGTTCCTGAAAGCCTCTGGTCACAAGCCTTTTCATCAACTGATCAATACATAGCCTTGTTTTATGTGTGTTTCTGTTTAAAACCATCTTATTTAACATATATTGTGGATTTATTAACACTGAGCTAGTAGCCAACAGCATTATAACTCGTGCCTGAACAAAACTTACCTAACACATACTTTTTCTTTTCCCCCAATAAGAATCATCACAGCTTTCTTGAACTTAGGACTTCTTGCACTAGACAGCACTTCAGCCCTACACTTGTGTGTGTGTGTGTGGGGGGGGGTTATTTTAAACAATGAAATCACTACGAAAAAGTGTAAGAATGCGTAAGCGTGGCTCCAAATAGATGGAGAAGAGGACATTTGTGTACAGTACCAGAACTGAAATAAGGCAGAGTGTTGCCTTGTTTGAGCTCATTATTTGCTGCTCTGCACATGTCGGCGAATGACCATGAAAGTGCCATGATAACTGATTTTGGGCTTACAAATAAATTTTAGTGAGTGGGTGAATTTGTACACATGGAATGCATGAATAATGAGAATGGCGGTATACATTGTGCTTGTCGAGAGGACAACCTCATGCCAGAGACTGTGAGAAGGAGCTCAGTGCTTGAGATTTTTATTCGTGTGTAAAGGACTGACAGACCCTCTGCTAAGGGCCCATTTTGCTCAAGAGAAGCAGAGAATAAATGAAGCCAGTGGCTGTCTCAAGGGAGTGGCAGGGTAGGTAAGAGAAGACATGGGGGAGGTGGGAGTTGACAGGGAGGACAGTGCAGTGGGTGAGGGTCCCTCCCTGTCCCCCTTCATAGTCGGGCAGGGACCTTGAACACTCCTTCCCTGGAACACCTTGCTGGCTGGCTCCCTTCCCCTGCTCACACCCACTTTGGCTTCTCCTGAGCTCTCTGGCAGTCTCCCAGGTGCTGGGGAACCTTCTGGTTTCTTAACTGTTCCCCTGGGTTCCATTTGTCCATTTGCTCATTTTCTAGCCTCCTTCTCCGGACAGTGTTATTGGCCCACTACTCCTACTTGAAAAGTGGATGGTACTGGGGGAAGCTTACTGAGTGAGTCAGCCCAAGAGATGATACCAGAGTCCTGGTTGTTCAGAGCTGCAGACAGTAGCAGCCGTAGCCAAGAGGGGTGTGCAAGCCGCCTGGCTGCTGGGAGCCTCAAGTTTAGGAGCTGCCACCTCGATCCTCCAGACCAGATAGATGCAGGGACACCTCAACCCTGTCACTCCCCACTCCAGAATGAGAAGGACAGCAAACTCTGTATACACTGGGGAAGTGTTAGAATATCTGGGCTTATTAGCCTATGACCTTGTCAATGTCCTTCACCTCTGTGAACTCAGGTGCTAGAACCAGACTGGGCTTGTACCCCAACTCCACCACTTACTTCCCATGCCTCAGTTTCCTCATCTGTAAAGTGGGGATACCAACTGTACCTACCTCATAGGGTAGTTTTAAAGACTACAGTCAATAAGTGAATATATAAGAAGCACTTAGAACAGTGCCTGCACAGAGTAAACTCTATAAAGCATTAGCTTTTATCATTACTGTGGTTATTAGGTTACTGTTGTTATTACTGTTCTTATCTCTAAAGATAAGGAACAGGCTCAAAGAATCTCAAAGGTCTTTCTTTCCCCTTCCTGTTCTGTTCTTGGGGATGCTCTCTCACTGTGTGGCCTTGAGCAAGAGGCTTCTCCTCTTTGGGGCCCCACATTCGTATCTTCTGGATGAGGTGTCAGGACTCAAGCCGTGGGAGTCTGTGACTTTATGAAATGAGGGTAAGGCAAGTCCCAGGGTGGAGTTAGCTTGTCAGTTTGGCCTCTCCAGGGGATGTTGCCGAGATAAGCAGTTAAGTAATCAGAATAACAGTTTATATTTGTAGTGGGTTTTAAAAGTTCCTATCGCCTGAGTGTTTATCAGGCACCCTCCCAAGGCTTGATTGGTTTATTTTATCCTCATTATAACTCCAGGAGGGTGATATTGTCCCCATACTGGAGATGGGAAAATTGAGGTACAGAGATATTGAACACATCCCCAAGGACACACAGTTAGGAAACGGTAAATCTTGACCCAAACCCAAAACCCTGATTCCAGATTCTATAGACTTTACCCCCACATTATACTGGCAGTTAGCCTTGAAGTTGACTTCTAATCCTCTGACAGTAACCACCGATTCTCATCATTGGAAGGTATGTAGGAATCATCTCAAGGTGTTTTAACCTTTGGAAGGGTGAGAAGCTGAAAGAAACTATGGACCCCTTCCCACCCAGAAAGTTCGTACCATATCTGCACACAAACATATACACAGAACTGACTCAATTTCAGGGGTTTCAAACATCTCACATGATGTTTAAATTCTCTTGGAACCTCCCAGTAAGTATTCATCCTTGCTCCGACTCTGCATTGATGGGAACCTCTTACCTAAAGGACCGTCCATTTCATTAATGTTCACAAAGCTGTGTCATCGACACAGTTGACATTTGTTTGTTTCCTCCTAACTTTGATCCCGGTTTCAAATTGGTCCCATCCATCTTCCAATGACAATTCTCCACATTTCTGAAGATGCTGGTGACACCGTCTCTAGTGCTTCCAGGCTCGATGCCCCTTGCCTTCACCACTGAGTGCATTTCCCCCCAGGACACACTCATTCGTCAGCGGCTCTCTCAAACATCCAGAATGGATGTACAGCCCAGAACCCAATACAATCTTCTGGACATGGACTGACCAGGGCAGTGCAGGACTCTCACTTTGTTCTGGGTATCAGGTCTCCATTAATAGGTCCTAAGAGTGGATTACAATGTTTAGACCTTACTTTACTTTGAAATACACCACATATACACAGAACTGCATAGTACAAAGGCAACAGTTCAACGAGCCATCACAAAGCACACATCCACATAACCATCACTCAAGTCAAGGCCCTGAACTTTGCCCACTCTTGCCTCATCCCCAATACCACTCATTCGTCCTCCACAAAGGCAACTTCTACTCTTTTATGGTAATAATTTTGTTAAAAAATTTAAAATCTAAATATGTGCCCCATTTAACACTACAGTTTAGTTTCCCTGGTTTTTGAATTTTATATAAATGGAAGGATGTAAATAGTCATTCTTTTGTATCTAACTTATTTCACTCAATGAAATAAGCATGTGAGATGTATGCGTGCTGTTATATATAGTTGTAGTTCATTCATTCTCATTGCTGGTAGCTTTCTATTTGTCTGAATATACTTTAATTTATTTATCTAATCTATTATGAATGGATGCATGGGCTGTGCCCGGGTTTTGGCAATTATGAACAAGCTGTTGTAAACACTGGTGTATACATGCATGCATTTAAGCTGGCTATCCCTAAAAGAAGAACTTTTACGTAACTTCTCAGTGAGTGATATCAACCCGTACTCCAAAGCAGTTGTACAGATTCACCCTTTCAGTAGCTGTGTGTGTATGCTCCAATTCTCCCATGTCCTTGCCAACACTTAGCATTATTAATCTTTTTAACGTTAGCTATTCTGGTGGTCATTCAATGGCATCTTACTGTGGTTTTAGTTTGCATTTCCCTAATGACTAATGAGGGTGAGCCCGTTTTCATCTATTTATTGTCCATTTATGGATTAGAGGCTTTGGCAACTCCTTACTGATCTGACTCATACCGAAATTACAGCCAAATGAAATAGAGTCCCTGACAGATGATGCTGGTTACTCTTATCTCCTTTATTGACTTCATTTGGATTTTGGGTCCCCAGAGCAGGTCTGAACATTCTTTTTTTTTTTTTTTTTAATTTTTAATGTTTAAGTAATCTCTACACCCAACATGGGGCTCGAACTCATGATCCTGAGATGAAGAGTTATATGCTTTACTGACTGAACCAGCCAGACACCCCTAAACAGTCTTAATACTCATGACAGCTACAATTTATTGAGTCCCACTGTGTTCCAAGGCACTGAGCTGTGTGCTTGACATGCATAACATCTCCTAATCCTCACAACCAGTTTATAAGGTTGCTACTGTTATTATCTTCATTATACATATGAAGAAACTAAGGTGGGGGAGGCTAAGTAACCTACCTAAGGTCTCATAACAAGGTGTGTAACCTAGATTAACATCAATACCCTTAGCCACTATAACACGTGGCCTCCCAAACATGGAAACGTTTGGCTAGATTAAAAAATAAGTTAAAAAAATGCTGAAAAACTGAATAATAAAACGGGCATGGAACTGTCAAATGGAGAAGAATAATTGCAAAGTATGAGGAAGATTAAGGTACTGAGTAAGTAAAGAGTTCTTACAAATTAACAAAAGGACACAATACAAAAAATGGTCAAAGGTGTCTGGGGTCAAGTACGTCTGGGAAATTCAGCACGCCTTTCATGTTCTTTTACCACAACAATGTATATAAGCAAATTTATGACTCTTAAGTTCCACACTAAAAACTTACTTTAACACAGCATTTTCCAAGCCTATTTGACCAAAATAGGCTTTAACATCTGAATAATTATAATTCTTTGGAACAGACTTTGAAGCATGTTGAACTCTGTAATAACCACTGCTTCCTCTGGTTTCTGGACTGGTAAAGCTTTCAACAAAGGAAATGAAATTAGTTTTGTCCAGGGTTTCTCAACCTTGACACTATTGACATTTTGGGTTGTGTAATTCTTTGTTGTGGGCTTGTCTTAGGCGTTGTGGGATGTTCAGCAGCATCCTTGGTCTCTACTCAGTAGATGCCAGATGACAGTAGTACCACTCCCCCCCCCCCCCGCCCCCGCTCCCAGTTGTGACAACCAAAAGTGCCCCTTGGGAGCCAGGATTCCCCTCCCCCATAAGAACCACTGGTCTGGCCTGATTTCTAAAGAACTCAGGGTGCTCCCCATGATTACCTCCTACCTGAGTGCTCCCCAGACTGCATAGCATTTCACTACCTGTTGATTTCTGTGCCTTGTGACAGCCTCTATTCTTTGTAAGAGAGTACCAGTCCATCTCTTGTCTTGTTTGTTAGAACTGCCTTTACTTCCATGCACAGCAAACCACGTACAGTTCCCCAGGCAGGGGACTTCTTTCCACCTTTCCATCCTCTAGGTGGAATTAAGCTCTCTTCTTCAATCTCCATACTCACTGCACACCCTTCTATCAGACTCGCAACACACATTTTACCTATTGAGGTGCCTGTCTCCCCAGTTCCTTGACAGCAGAAACTAGGTCCTGTCCATCTTCTGACTCTCAGCACTGAGGAGGTGCTAATCAATATATATGATCAAAGGAGCAAAATATAATTGAAGATGGGTCAGTGGGGACCTAGGTGGATTTCCAACAACACTGAGTCCATTGGTAACCTCTTTACCAGTTTCCTCTTAGGAAAGTTCTCCTTGCTGGTCTCCAGGAAGACAATCTTCTTCCTTGAGAGAAGTCAAACTACCACAGAAGGTACCAATTTTGTGTTTCTCCCTCTCAGACATGAATATGACATCATCTGCTCAGTCGGCATGTCCAGGCCTTTCCCGATAGTTTTCTCATTCCAAACTGAAGGAGAAAAGCCCTTTTCCCTTGATGTCAGCACTTCTGCAAACCCTGGTTTATTCTAGCCGGTGGCACTTTTTATCCTTGGATATGTATGCATCTTCCTTTCCATGTTTTGGGAATCCCTTTGGGCCTGAGTTTCTCAGAGCACCCCTTCCTCCAAGCATTGAATCAGTGTCTTTAAGTGTTTCCTGTCTGGGATCATTTGAAGTCTTAGAAACAAAATTTAATTCTTGGGAAGTCTCTAACTCTACCAGAATTGTCCAAGATGGTGGCAGTGGGCAGAAAGAAAGGGACGGGTTTGAGAAACTTTAACAATGGCAAATGACAAGACTTGACAACCATTTGGAAATGGAGGAGGGAGATGACTCCAAGATTTCTGTTCTGAGACAACAGAGGGGCTGGCAATTCCTGCTGCAGAGACGGCCCCAGGAGGAAGAGGGGAAAGACCAGGACAGGGAGCACACTGCCGGGACAGTTAGAGCCTGAGGTTTCCACGGGAGACAAGGTGGGGATGGAGTGGAGGGAACTGGATATAAGAGCTTGGGCTCTGGCTGGGAAATGGGACGGAGGACTTGGCATGCAGGTGGCCGCAGAAGCTGAGAGAGCAGACGAGCGCTTAGATCGCGTGTGCTGAGGGCACAGACACATTAAAGATGGTGCAGCAAGAAAACCACATGAAGGAGACTGTGAGGGGTAGTTGGAGATAGAGGGGCATGGGTCAGAGGCCACTGAAGAAGGAGTTTTGGGACACAAGGGGTGGCCAGCAGCTTTAAGTGATACAGGGAGGTCAGCTCCTATATGGACAGAACAGTGCCTGCTGACTCAGCAGCAGAGGGTCACTGAGCACTATGGTGAGGGCAGTCTCAGGGGAGTGGAGGGGCTCTAGCCAGTGGCAGGGGTGCAGGAGGGATCGGGAGGAGGGCAGGTGTCTAAAGAGGGAGTCACTCATCTATCCACTTGCCCAAAAAGCTGAGGGGCCACTGGGCACCAGGGCCATTTTGGGCCCTGGGAGATGGTAGTGGACACATAGGCAATATCCCTGCGCTCGTGGTGTGTATTTTCAGGAAGATGTAGTATTTTATTTTATTTAAAAATATGTAAAAAATTGTTTTTTTACATTTTATTAATTTTTGAGAGAGAGAGAGAGAGAGAGAGAGAGACAGAGCACAAGTAGGGGAGGGGCAGAGAGAGAGGGAGACACAGAATCCGAAGCAGGCTCCAGGCTCCGAGCTGTCAGCACAGAGTCCGACGCGGGGCCCAAACCCACGAACTGTGGGATCATGACCTGAGCCGATGTCAGTTGCTTAACCGACTGAGCCACCCAGGCGCCCTGGAAGATGTAGTATTTTAGAAGGAGGACTCATTTTAAGGATGGTTGTTAGGATCATTGCCATTTGACAGAGAAGGGCCAAGAGAGGTCAGATGGCAACTGGTACAAGTTCACACCAATGTCAGAGCCGTGGGTCAGGCCCTGACCCATCTGGCCCTTCTCACTCTTTGCTGCCTGAAGGAGATGGACTTTAGGTGGGAACAGATGGCACAGAAGACATAATAGGGTGGAAAAGAATAAAGGTACCAGGTGCAGGATTATTGATGGCTGGGCCGGGCCCACCCAGATCAAGATTTGTATTTATTTGAGCCAGAGGCTTGAGAGATGGCCTGTGGTAGCCCCCACACTTCCCCACATTCCCACCCCTCTTATTTAGGAGAACATCTCCCTTTCCTGTGGGAACCCTGATCCACACAGTTCAAGTGGGGCTGCAAACATCTCCGCATGCACTTGTTAGGCTCAGGAACCCAGGCAAAGCTGACCAGTGTCCCTCCATGGGATTTATACAGAGACGCTGGAAAGAGACAAGGTCCTTTTTCCTCTGGGACAGTGAGCTTGGGGACCAGGGCAGGCCACCCACAGCCACCTTCACTACCTGAAGTAAATACTAGGCAGAGATAAAAGGGTCAAGAAATACAGGAGACTGAGCTCTGATGGTATCCTTTGGGCTCCTGGATCCAGCTCTGCCTGAACCTATCAAGAACTATCCCAGACTTCCTGGTGGCTTGAACCAATGAATTATCCTTTGCTTCTTGATTTTGAGTTTCTATACTTGCAGCTGAAAGAATCTGACCAATACAGTTTGTCATGCTATGTCAGCTGTGACTGTGTCCAATATATGATTTACTGTTGCAGAAGCTAAGTGATTCTAGGGGTTTCCTCCACGGAGCCATACATATTCACCTCCTTCTAGGTACTAGCCCTGTAAGTGGCAGGGAGATGACTAAGACATGAGCTTAGAGAGTAGCTGTGGAGATGATGACGGAACAAAGGCATCATCGTCTATAATATGCTTCACATCCATTTCCCCAAATGCACCATCACAGGAAACAATTAAGCTGGCAAATCCAGGTAGGGTTCAGCAGGTACAGGCCGAGCTGGAGACAGGCTCCAAGCTCAGAGGAAGGTGGGGTGGGGAGGAGGGGGTGCATCCTGCATCCTGGGCTCCTCTAACACTGTTCTGGGTGGCTGAGCTAAGGTGGGGCTGGAGGGGGACAGAGGAAGAGGGGAACAAGTAGTCTGGGGAGGCTGTGTGAATATTAGTGTGAGTATAAGAGCTGCTTCTCATACCTTTCCCATTCCGGCGTGGGCGTGTCCCAGCTTGACCACCACAGGGAAGTGTGGGGCTGTGAGCTGTAAGAGACCAGAGGAAATCGCTCATTAGCATCCCAAAGCATTGCCACCAAGACTCTGGGCACCACCTGTTCTGGAGAAAGATTCAGTCATCCGCTATTACCAGGAATCCCCACAAGAATGCTCTGACAGATGGTCATTCTGCTGCTGCTCAAACACCCTACATGCCAGCGAACTGGGCTTCCAAAGGAAGCTCTGAGTATTTAAAGCCAGCCTGCCTGGGGCACCCACCATTCTGGAGAGACGGTAGGAAGCTTTCAGATCCTGGCTTTACCACTTGTGCAACCACAGACAAGCTCTGCAAGGATCTGTGGCTCAGTTTCCTCATCTGTAAAATGGGGATGATGAGTATCCATCCCATAGGGTTACTGTGAGAATCAAACAAGCTATTACATGGAAATCTTTACATTGTAAGTACTCAGCGAATGAAAGCTTCATTACTCCATCACGGTTCTGCCTTACGTTATCCTTGAAAAAAACCTTCAAGTATCTGGAAACTCATTCCCTACCCCAGTCCCTATCCAGGCCACCCTAGCGGGTGTCTTAATAATAGTGGTCATGCCCACATGGGCACACACATTTACTGGCAGCACAGTGCTGGGCGCTGTTCTGAGTGACTGTCCTGTATCATCTCCCTTAGAGAGCCACATTACTTGTCTAGTTGGCTCCCTATAGAATCCTCAGTTCCAAGAACACTGCCTGACCCAGGGAAGGTGCCCAGTCTTCTCAGCAAGACCTATTAGAGGCATACATGCTTCTCCTTATGACACAGAGGAAGACAGGGCACTACAAACATTAGGTGCTCACCTATCCATACCCGTGGTCACTCTACTGGGAAGTGAGGGCACTAGGTTCAAACCCAGGCTAGGCATCTCCTCCTTCATTCGGTTCCTATGTTGCTTGAGATGTGTTTGTTTGGTGTCGGGAAGTCTGTTTGGAGGTATTTGAGGGCAAAGGTCATCCCTTTTAGTTATTTAGTAATAATATCACTCCCCCTACTTGGATCAACCCAGCCAGGGGTGATCATGTTACTCTCTGTGCTGTCTGTTCTGGTGCTGGTCATTCTGTCCTGGCTTGTCTCCTGACAGTGCTGTCCATCCTGACCCTCTGGGTGCCTTGAGAGGAGGAACCTGGCTCTTCTCTCTTGGTGCCCAGAGTCTAGTCTGACCTGGAGGTGAGGCTGTAGGTGCCATGGAAGGGTCCGCTGTGGGTCCCAGAGCCATTCGATGGGCCTCGTCTTATTTTACGCACGCAGGGGCTCCATCAGGCAAGCAGGGGAGGTATGTTTTTAATCGCCATTTCACAGGTAGGACACTGAGACTCAAGGTAGGTGCTGGGAAAGGGTGGAATTAGGACCTGAACTTGGGCCTGTCAGACCTCTAAGTCTGATGTGAACTGTTTCCCCTAAGATCTGGCTCAGGGCTTCCTGCAGTAGATGTTGAATAAAAAAATTTCCCTCTTAATTTCGGCTACCATTGATCATATCTTGGTGCCTAGAAAGAACAAATGCATGTTTTTTTTTTTTTTAAGAGCAATATTTGATTTTGAGTCCAAAAGCAATATGTACTCACTATAAAAAGTTTGGAAAATATAATAAAGTGTTATGTTGTTATTACACAGAAGATAATAAAAATCACCCTCAGACGTGTATTATCTGCTGATCTTCTTTTTTATAAATCCATATTTTTTTTCATTTGCTCTACATTGTGAGTATAGTGAATACCTAATTTTGCTTCCTGTTCCTTCCACTTACTGTTCTGTGATAACTATCTTCCCCGTGGTGATTACTTGATAGTTTAATAGTTACTATAAAATATTTCACAGATGAAAAAAGACTTAGGGAGCAATACCATGGACACCCCCTCACTTAAGAAATAAACCACTGCCCACACAGATGAAGCCCCTGATATGCCTTCTTATCACACTCCCTCCCTCCCACCCAGAGGTTATAATCATTATACAAATTCTATGTTTATCACTGCCTTGCATTTACTCATATTTTAATTACTACATATGATTCTCAAACAACACACACTCCACAATTTTAAACTTTATGTGTAAGTGGCATCAAAAGAATCTATTCTTGACAACCCTTTTTGCACATTATGTTTGTGAGATTCACGTGTGCCCATCTATCTAGTGTGGGTTCATTTTTATTGAACACGTTACCATTTGTTCACTTCCTGCTGATGAACGTTTAGGCGATTTCTATTTTTCCAATGATAAATAATAATAGTATAAACATTTGTTTTTTAATGTTTATTTTTGAGAGAGAGAGAGAGAAAGCAGAGACAGAGGGAGAGACAGAGAGAATCCCAAGCAGGCTCCGTACTGTCAGCACAGAGCCCGATGTGGGGCTTGAACCCACGAACTGTGAGATCATGACCTGAGCCGAAACCAAGAGTCAGAAGCTTAACCCACTGAATCACCTATGTGCCCCTCGACTAGTACAAACATTCTTGAACTCGATCCCCTCTGCACCTGCAGGGGAGTCTCTCTGGGGCAGGGGTAAGAGGCCTGGAATTGCTGGGGCCGGGCAATGCTCCTCTCGTTTTTGCCAAATATTGCCAAATTTGGTCGCCAAAGTGGCTGTACTGACTATGCTCTCACAGGCAGGGAAAGAGCTCCCAACACTTGAGGTTGGAAAGACCTGCATTTTACCAACCTGAGGGATGTGAAGTAAAATGAATCGATGCATTTTCACCAAGTGGCTTTTGTTCCCCAGTAGAGCTGTCACACCCAGCCATCCACTCACAGACCCTGGAGACCCCCAGCAGTCCAAGAACTGCCCAGGTCACTACTGGGGCTTCATCTCCATGTCATTGTAAGGTGGAACGGGAGGTGAGGGGGAACGGGTGTGCTCTGTCTCCCCCTCCTCCTCTCCCGGCCTGATTATCTCCCCACACACTGACGGGTACTGGAAAGAATGTGGATGTTGCAGTTAAACTTACTCTCTCATCTGGGGCTAGATATTTAACCTCTTCAGAACTTAGCTCTCTGATCTGCAAAGTGGGAATGATGATGCCTAACTCATGTGGCTGTGTGGGGGGAAGAAGAAATGAAACGAGGGATGTAAAACTGCTTAGCACCAAGGGGAGGTTCGAACTCAACGTGTAGAGTAGGACTGAGCAGAGGAAGGAGCTAACACCTGCTCTGTGGGGTAAGGAGATGAAGGAAGGCTTGATGGAAGAGGAAGGAGAGCTAGAGGCTGCTGCTTGGTAGTATGTGATAGTATGGCAGAGGGGGAAATGAAATCCAACAAAGGAAAATCGGGGGGGCTATGCCAGAGGGAATAATCAGAGGTAATTAAAGGCTGTGGCACTTTTAACCTGGAAGAACCTAGCAATCATCTTGTATACCCCCACGCGGCCATGTGGTGGTAGGTAGAATTTCTAGGAATTCTCCCCGAGATGTCCCCCTCTAACCTCTGGAGGCTGATGAGATCATCATATGAAGTCTTACAATGATTGTTTTACATCATATGGCACACATGACCCTAAAGTATAGAGATTATCTGGGAGGACCTAATCAGATCACATGAGCCCTTAAGAGCGAGAACCATCGCAGGTCGGTGGAAGAGGGAGGCAGACAGATTCAAAGCATGAGAAAGTCTCAGCACACTATTCCTGCTTTGAGATGGAGGTGGTCACTTGAGAAGGAATGTGGGCAGCCTGCCGGAGCTGAAGGTGGCCCCTGGCTGGTAGGCAGCCAGGAAGTGGGGACCAGAGGCACACTGTGGCAAAGGACTGGATTCTGCCCTAACAGGAATGAGCTCGGAAGGGAATCTTGAGCTCCTGGAGAAAATGCAGGATGCTGGCACTTTGATTTTGGCTTTATGAGACCCTAAGCAGAGAACCTTGACCTGCCATCCCGGACTTCTGATCTACGGATCTGTGAGGTAATAAAGAGGTGTTCTTTTCAGGTGCTTGATTTGTTAGCGTGGCAATAGGAAACTAACACATGTGTGTGTCCTCCCAGAAACTGAAGCCCAAAGAGTAAAAGTGATTGTTTTCGTGCCATACAACAGAACGAGAAGTCAAGGCCATGAGTTTTGGCTCTCAGTCAAGCACCCTCTCTATCAAGGCACACTTCTCTGGGGACCACGTGCATATCTAGAGTGCAATAAATTCTTTCTCTTAATTATAACGACCGATAAAACAATATCAGATAAAATCAATTCAGGAATTGAGTGAGGACGAAGTGGTGACACTATGCGTTATGCTGTGCAGGACACAAGATTGAGACAAGATCTCTTTGTTTTAGAGGGTGGGCTGTGCAATGAACGAGCAGAACAGGGTGGCATGGTGGGCAAGTCTGGAGTGGGTGGAGTCATGAGCAAGTCTCCGTAAGAAAGGAAGGCTCTCTGGGTGCCTGGATGGCTCAGTGGGCTAAGCATTGGACTCTTAACTCCAGCTCAGGTCATGATTTCCCTGTTTGTGGGTTTGAGGCCCCTGCACTGACAGCATGGAGCCTGCTTGGGATTCTGTCTCTCTGTGTCTCTGCCCCTCCCCTGCTCACACACTCTCTCAAAATAAATAAAAATAAAAATTAAAAATAAATAAAGTGATGCTTTAAAAAGTTGAAATAATAGCCTTCAAATGACCGTAGAAATTCAAGATGAGGATGGTCCACAACCTCACCACCTAACCAAATCAATATTTGTATCGGTCCGTATTCCTTTATAAAGTTCATTTAGAATTCCAATTAAAAAATGGGATATTCTTGAATTTAAATAAATTAAAAAAACAAAAAATGGGATATTCTGCAATCATCTTAGAGATAGAATTTTGCATCTGTCTTCTCTAAGTTTTTTCCTACTTTGCCATAATCTTTTTTATTTTTCTCATATCCCTCCCCCACTCCCCAGCCCAGGTAACTGATCTCACCTGCCTGGTGTATCTAATGTGTTCTCCTGCTCACTGCTTGTCATGCTCAGGTTTGTAAACACATATGGACATACATGGTTGAGGCTGATGTTTGTTTTTTCAAAAATGGCTCTCCTCGCTGAATATCGCGCCATGCACACTCCCTCTCCCAGGATGGCAGGTTCCCCCTTAACCCAATGGTTTGAAGCTTCACAATATTCTACAGGACACAGTGCCACAATCAGCCACTTTCCTGTTAGTAGACATTTGTGTAACATTCTCTCTCCGTGTGTCTGTTTCTGTCTCTGTCTCTGTGCTATTGCAGGCAAGACCACCAAATATCTTTGTACAGGTGTCCTTACAAACCAGTGTCTTCATTCCTAGAGGCCAGGCCAAGAACTTTTCATGG
Source organism: Felis catus (assembly GCF_018350175.1). NCBI lineage: Eukaryota > Metazoa > Chordata > Mammalia > Carnivora > Felidae > Felis > Felis catus. Next base: position 127,454,663 of record NC_058374.1, read on the forward strand.
GGGACAATCAGCAGAATATGGAGACATTCTGATAGGTTTCTCCAGTGGTTTCCAAGAGCTCAGGAAATGAAGGTGGTGCCACGGTACTGCACCCTGGGTGAGACCGCCCACCATATAATCTCCCAAGCTAATGACGACTGCATGTGTGGAGTGTCTTGTAACAACAAGGGATGGTGCTGGGCACTTTATGTATGGCAGCATCTTTCCCTCCCCACGAGACAGAGAAGAGATGAGAGGCAAGCCATGTGTCCAGGGTTAGAGAGGTAAGGACGGTGGGGCTTCTCCACCGCCTCCCATGTTCCCTCCCCTTTCCAGCTTTCCCTTCCCAAGCTGTTCGAATGGGCTTCAGAGGCCATTCCCATTTCCACTCATCTGCAACATGCCAGCCCCTCCCCTGAACACAGACAGGTCACAGAGGACAAAAAACATCTTGTCGGCTATTTTCTCTCTTCCCTTCCCAACAATAGCTTTATTTAGTCCCCTTGGGGATGGGAGGCCGCACCAGCCTCTCACAGGCTCCTTGTCCCGCTCACATGCCCCGGGTGCTCCAGAGTTCAGCACTGTCCAATGGCGTGAGAGGCCCGACATCCTGTTAGAAGGGGCAGATCAATTTTTGAAACCACAGATCCCCACCCTGATAAGGGCCCTATTCAAAAGTCTCCCAAGAAGCCAGAATAAGTGGGGGTGGCCTAGGGCTCATGCTGGCCGTTCTCTTGGGGGGGTGGAGTCAGGGCAGAGTGAGTCCAGATCAGCGCTGTATCAACTTCACTTTCAAGCCACGGGGTTGGAGAGCTGGGGCCTGAGTGGTCTGGTTCAGCTTCCCCCTGAAGGAGGAAATCCCCTCTATATTCATGATGCTCTGGAGATTTCAATGCGTTCAGTGTCTGTTCCTGGTTAAGAGTGGAGACAACGAGTCCTGGAAGAGTCTGGGGGAGGAAATCAAGGGCTAAAGAAGTCTGGGAAGATTTCAGTGAGGAGATGGACCTCCATCCCATGCCTGCAAGGCTCTGCCTGATCTAGCTCTTGCTTACTTCTTCTGTTTCATCTTGTGTTTCTCCCTCCTCCCCACCTCAACCCCTGCCTACCAGTTATGTACCACCCCACAGGCCTTTCAGTTCTTTACTGAATGGGCCACACTCCCTCCAACCACAGGGCCTTTACACATGCTGATCTCCGTCTCTAAAAGACTCTACCTAATGATCAATAAAATAATATTAATTCTAATCAATTCAGTGGGCACTAATTGAGTGAGAACTATGAGGCTGGCACTGTGTTTTGTGCTGTGAAGGACACACATAAGATTAAGACAAGGCCAATCCCTTCTCATACTTGGGGTCTCAATTGAAATTCTCTGTCCCCAGAGTGTTCCCCTGGACACTGGTCTAGAGTAGGTGCTTCCTGTTGTCTTTTCTATCACACCCTAAACTTTCCCTTCATAGTGCTAGGCAGCAAGTGTGATTATATGTTTATTTCCTTTGTGTCCCTCTCTCTGCTCCCCTGTAGGTGCTCTGACGAAACAAGGTGCTTAGCTTGTTTTGTTTACCACCGTACCTCCAGGCTCCACACAAGGACTGGCATATAGTAGGTGCTGGGTATGCAGTATATTGTCAGATGGGTGTTAGACAAAGCCTCCCACGACAGGGAGAGATGTCATGTGCAGAAGGGCTGAGTCAGAAAGATTTTGGGCACAAGTTGCTGATGAAGTTGGTTTGAGCAGAGCCTTGTTGGGAAAGCAGTGGGAAAGAGGGTGGAAATATGGGGAGTGGCAAGGTTGGGGGTCCTTACACCAGAGGGAGGAGGTTGGGATGCATTCTGAGGGCACTGGGCAGCCATTGAGGGTTTGTGTGCAGACGGTAGACATATACACGTTTAGGAAGACTCTTCTGGAGGCTATGGTAACAGCAGCTCCCACTTTTGCAGCACTTAGAATGTAGCCAGCATGGTGCTAAGTACTTTACATATATCACCTCATTTAAGTATCTTGACGCTTCTTTGAGATAGCTCCTAATTTTAGCCCCATTTTACATACCAGGAAATGAGGGCCAACAGAAGTGAAGTTTCTTGACTAGGATTACTCAACAAGAAAGCAGGTGAGCTAGGATTTGGTCAGAACCCATCACCCTACTTCCACATGGTGCTGCTTCTGGATAATCATTCTATGCACCATCGAGCGCTTGCTTCCCATGTGCCCAGAACTGTGTCCGCTCATTTGATTTGACTGGGTGGGTGGGCAGGGGCCAGCAACCTGCTACTGCAGTAAGCAAGCAGTACAGAGCATGCAGGGATAGCATAAGCTTTGGCACCAGAGGACCCTAGAGTTCATATCTAGCTCCAGCAACTATGGTCGTGAGACTTTGGGCAAGTCACTGACCACTCTGTGACTCAGTCTGCTCATCCGCCAAACCGGAAGATCCTCGAGGAACTGACATTATAACAGATGTCAGTCATTAAACAGTCGCTGCCAGTGAAGAGGGTTACACTGAGTTAGGAGATGTCCAAGCTGGAACATAGGACAGCAAACCACACAAGCTCCTATTCCTTTCACAACTGGGACCTTGGGGGGCCCTTGGGCAGGGGGATGTCAAAGGCTGATCGATAGGACTCAGTCAGTCCTCGGATACAGGAAGGGGAGAAAACAGGGGAGGGAAGCCTGATGCCCAGGTTGTGAGTAGGTGGCATGATGAAGACTTTGACAGAAATGGGGTTTGTTTTGGGCATTAAAAAAAAAAAAAGATTCATTCAAGTGAGAGAGCAGCAATATCCCAACAGCTGCTTGATAATCTTAACCTTGGTATGTAGTATCTGATGGAATCTCCTCGGAGTTTAAGCACTGCACACAAAGACACTCCTGTCTGGAGAGAGGAGAATGGATAAGGTGACCTTTGACAGTCCTTTCCAATTTTATAATGTTGTGACAAACCCATAAATTACCACCCAGATGACTGAAAGAAGCGGGGACAACAGCTTACAGGACTCTGAGGATTCTGGTCCCTGTCTTCTTCCCCATCTCCATCTCACCCATGTTCCCCTATCAGCCTGTCTGTCCCAGCCTTGCTGGATTTCTTTCTGACCCTGATACTGGCTTTGCTCCTTCCAGCCACAGGGTCTTTGCACATGCTGTTCTCATTGCCTGGAACACTGTCGCTGCTCCTCCGAGCCATGCTTCAGATCTCATCTCTAATGTCACTTACCCAAAAAGTTGGCTCCCACCTCCCTGCTTCAGTCATGGCCTGCTCATGTCTTTCTCTTTCTTAGCACTTCTGCCATTTTTAACTTATCTGTGTAATTGTTGGACAAATGTGTAAGTCCTTCGCTGGACTATAAGCTCCATAAGGAGCTGTGGGTCTGTGTCTGTTGTTGCTTATCATTGAACCCTCAGGCCTCTCCTGAATTATAAACCTGCTTCCTGAACCCAGCCCTGGGATGGTCTCACAGGCATCTCCGACTCAACATTTCCAAGCAACCTCATAAACTTCCCCTCCAAAATACTCTCTTCTCCTAACCTCAGTCAGTGGCCCCACCACCCACCCAGGTGCCCCGCCTGCCTTCTTCATTCTCACAACTGCCCTAGACCCAGGTCTGGCACACAGGAGGGGCCCTGGAAATGTTTGCTGAGTGAGGTCTGTGGTTTCACCGCCCTTGCTTAACGCTCTCTGCCCTTGGAATCCCACCTCTGAACCCTCTGCATCATGTCCTCCTACAGTTAGCGTGTCTTGGAAAAATACTGGTGGCATATTTAGAAGAATTTAACTAAACCTGCCCTACCAAAATACAAACATTCCTTTCTCTTACATTTCCTGTTTCCCTGAGAAACGGAATCGTCAAAAATAAACAAAGCGATAGGATGGCAATATTTGTCCGCAGATAGGCTTTTCTTGTTCTTGCCCCTGTGATGTTTATGGCACAGAACAGGCTCCGGCCGCCAGCCTGTCTCCCGTGAGGATTCTCCTGGGCGCTGCTCACCGCTCACACAGTGTCCCCAGGGAGACTCTGGGATGGTCTGAATGGCTCAAAGTGTCTAAGACCACTCTGAATCCCATGGACACATGCTGCCACAGCAGCTCCAACCCCCTGGCCTCTCTGTGTAATTTTCTTCCATTCGAGGCTGTTCCAGGTTCCATTTCTAGGTGGGACCGTTACAAGTCTGACGATCCTGAATATTGTTCCTCTTCTTAGTCACTTCAGAAAATAGCTAAATATCATATTTGCACAGCTCTAGTACCTGCATTTCTTTGTTTCAGTTTACACTCACAATGCAATGTCTTAAGATTAAAGACAAACCTAAAGTTTTGGCTAAAGGTACACTGCTGGTACCCGGAATAAGTACTGCTTACTTGGGGCTATAAGCAAAGGGAGATACTCTCTTCTTCGGTTCAGGGAAGCTGTATTTGGGGAATGCCACACACAGCGTAAGGAAGAAGAGCGAACTCAGGCTTTGAAGCCAGACAGACTAGGGTTTAAATTCTGTTGGTGTCACTTCCTACAGGTGCACCCTCGAGCAAGTTTCCTAGCCTCTCGGGTCTTGGCTGCTTTGTCTGTAAATGGGAAGAGGCACACCAGCAATTAAATAATTGTGAAGATTTGAGTTTGTATGTCAGATACATGCTACCAATAGCTGGATCCCAGCCAGAAATTCTCCAGGGATCATTCGAACTAGCACTCATTTAAAATCAATTGAAGAAAACAATCCCTAATTACCACTGGATGCAATTATGAAGTTTTTTTTTAATTTTTCATTTCTGTACTATTTATTGCAAAAAATTGCCTTGAAATTACTTACAAATTATCATGAAATTGATTAATGGGTCACTCTGATATTCCTTATATAAAGAATGACTCTATATACTTATTTTCTTGTGCGGAAATAAATTCAACCTCTCATGATTGCATGCTGCCTGGTTTTTATCCTATAAATCTTACATAGTTTTCTGTTTAATACAGTGAGATCTGCGGGCACATGGGTGGCTCAGTCGGTTAAGCATCTGACTTCGGCTCAGGTCATGGTCTCATGGTTCGTGGGTTTGAGCCCCGTGTCAGGCTCTGGACTGACAGTTCAGAGCCTGGAGGCTGTTTTAGATTCTGTGTCTCCCTCTCTCTCTGCCCCTCTGCCCCTTCCCTGCTTGTGCTCTGTCTCTCTCTCTCTCAAAAACAAACAAACAAACAAACAAACAAACAAACAAACAAACAAACAGTGAGATCTGACCCATCATAGCTGCAGTGATAGTGCCTGCTTTTTTTTTTCTTAATAACAGCTTTATTGAGGTACAATTTACAGACCATAAAATTCACATTTCATAGTATACAATTCAGTGTAGGATATTCACAGAGCTGTGCAACCATTATCACTATTATCTAATTCCAGAACATTCTTGTCACTCAAAAAGAAACCCCATGCCCATTAGCAGTCACTCCCCAGGCATCCTTCCCTTTAGTCCCTGGCAGCCAATGCTTTGTGTCTATAGATTTGCATGATCTGGAAATATCATATGAATGGAATCATTCAGTATGTGACCTTTTGTGACTGGCTTCTTTCACTTAGCATCATAGTTCTCAGGTTCATCCATCAGGTGTCAGTGCCTGATTTTTATTTATTTATTTTTATTTTTTGAGGGGGGGGGGAGAGAGAGAGAGAGAGAGAGAGAGAGAGAGCGAGCAGGGGAGGGGCAGAGATTGAGGGAGAGAGAATCCGAAGCAGGCTTCACACTCAGCGCTGAGCCCCATGTGGGACTCAATCTCATGACTGTGAGATCATGACCTGAATGGAAATCTAGAGTCAGATGCTTAACCGACTGAGCCACCCAGGCACCCCCATACATCTTGGAATGGCCTGGATGTGTATTTCCAGGGACTGCAAACCACTAGGGCAAATGAATGTCTTAGCAAGTTTCAATGAACAAGGATAATACTTTGGATCAGAACAAATTATCCAGCTGGGCATCTCATGAATTTATAATTATTTGCAAGGGAAGAGGATTTTTTACTGGCAAACCAACACCAGCTTGCAGGCATCTGCCTCCTGGGTGGATCAAACCTTGTCTGCTTCACCCCCACTCTTTCTTCAGCCCTTGCAAGCACAGGGCCTGAGCCAGATCATTGGGGACAGCAAGACCTCAGCTTGTAGAACATTTTTACTGACTTTGTTGTCCCACAAACAAGTTGATAAAGACAAGGGCTGAGATAGAGAAATGTTTGGGAGTCAAAGAAAAAAGTTTCAAGAAATGCCGGTATTGGGTATCCTTGAGCAGAATAAGAGAGATTAACCCTGGTTCTCCTTCCCCTTTACCAGACCATTATCACTTCCCTTCTGAAAATGACCTTCTTTTTCCAAATGCTCATGACTAACTTTGAAGCCATTCAGAGAGGAAGCCTTGACGTGTGGATTTTAAAATCCTATCAACAAAGCTAAAACTGTGATTGCCCTTATATGTTTATTTTCATGTTTATTTGTTGAGCTCCATGAGGGCAAGGCCAGTATTCATTTTGTTCATTGTTGGCCCAGCACACAGCAGGTATCCAGCATCTGTTGATAGAATTCACTGCAAGAATGTAGAAACAGAGTGCTGAGAGCTGTGTCAATGATAGGTGCTATCAGTATGACCCACGATCATCGTTATCATCATGTACTGATTGAGCCACTTGTAGAGGTGCCCTCTCCCCTGTACTGAACCTCCGTCATTCCGTGCCTAGTATTCTCTTGGTATCTCTGTCTTTGTACAGACCCCACCAGGGCACCCTCCTTTTCACCCTCCTTTTCTCTACCCTGCTTCCTTCCATCTGTGGAGGAGGCTGCATTAGTACAGTTGCCTGGGCTGAGAACTGGGCTCTACCATCACCGAGCTGTGTCTTTGGGCAAGTTGCTTTATTTTTCTGTGCCTCAATTTCTGCATTGGTATATACAGCTAAAAAGATTATGTTCCACATAGATTGCCTCAGAGTTTAAAGTGAGTTAATATATGCAAAGCACTTAGCTGTGAATGTGGGGAGGGGCCAGAACCATGCTGGCTGTCGGTGTTATTATTAACCTCTTGCTGTTCTCCAAGAGCCATTGTGTCTTCCTCTCTCACTGCTCCAGGCTTTCCAAGGTGACACCTGCCAAGAGGAATCTAGGTTTCCATGGTAAAGGCTGGCAAGGGTTTCATGAGTTACCCACAATGCCCAAACTCTGCAGTCCATGGATGTATGTTGGCAATGGGGAAGGATGTCCTGAGGTGATGACTCAGCCTGAATACAGAGATGGACAAGTGTCATTCTAGCCCTTTCCTTGCCTATAGTCAGGAGCTCTGCCCTTGAGGGTCACCCCAGCCACCAAGATGCCCACTCTTCTTCATCACGCTATACCACATCTCCTGCCTGATCTGACAGGAACCTTGTCCTACCCAAGGGGGTCAGACGTGGGAAGGGACCAATTCAGCACAACAGAGCTCCTTCATTGTATGAGGAAATAGGTCAGAGAGGCAGAGACCCTGCACAGAGTCACGTCTCCAGCTAACACCCTTCAACCCCCACTTTGCTCTGACCTCCGTGGTTATTAACGGGATGCAAAAGGTGGAGGCAATTGCCTCTGCTTTACAAATAAGGAAGCTGAGGTTTAGAGAGAGGGTGGTTACCCAAGGCTACAAAACCAAGCCTTGAACTCTGCGCTGAGGCCTCTAGCCAATTCAGAGGTATTTCTGCCCCAGCCCCTGTCTTCTCCACTTAAAAAAAAGTTTCTTCTATGGAACACATGCCGTGCCTGCCGCAGGGAAGCAGCTCCTTGCCTCCAAGGAGCCTTTCATTCTGCAAGTTTCAGACAAATGTTGAAAAAAAAATGCTGTTCCACGAGGAAGAATGGTGGGAAGCTTTAAAACTGCGTCTGCATTTTATTGAGGGTTGCCAGAGACAGATACTCCGTGCTGATGTGCATTTCCCACTGGAGCCAAACAAAAACCTTTAAGACGTGCAGCCAGACAGGGAAGGGGGTGAGACAACAGAGTCCGTCACAGCCACAGCGATCGCAGGGCCACGGTTCCATCCAGCTCTGCCTGCTCCAGAGGAAGTGAGAACAGCCACCAGGTGGAAATGCTGCTCTGTGTGAGGAGTGTTGGAAGGGGACTCACTCGGATAAAGGAATGATCTTGGTCTCAAACACTGGCCTTTAGGCAGTTTTAAACCCAGATAATGTCACCCCAGTGTTCGGAGAAGATATAAGGTGGACTTTCCACGTCCATTTGCCTGCAGGAGTGGAGATTTGGGGAGGGGAGGGCCCTTCTGGGGCTTGTTCTCACCCTCCCTTTCACACCTCTCAGGGGTGCCGGGAGAAGGGGTGGGTGCCCAGGCAGGACTGGGACAGCATCTCAACGATTTTTGGGAGAGTGCAATAGGGCCTGGAAGTCTCCATAAGTCCCTCTGTTGAAGGTGTACAAGAGGATGCAGCTGAAGGCAAAGCTGTGAGAGCCATCCAGGGTCACGACTGGCCTGCAAGATGGCAATTCTTGGGACCTGAGGTTTCCAGGGAATGCTGGATGATGAGAGTCCTGGGCGAGCGGGAGAAGGAGGGAGCACTGGTTTGCACCCAGCTGGGAGGCGGAGGGGACCCTGCGGGAAGGGGCAGGGTTCCCAGGACTTGTTCTTCTGCGTGGAGAGACAGAACGTGAGGGGTGAGCAGGAGCTCAGGGCTGCACTGCAGGGAGCTGTTAGGAAGCGCTTTACTGCAGGGCCCGTAGGTCAGGATGAGCAGGGAAATTTCCACCCTCTCTCCCGGAGGGGACCACCATCAGGACCTGAGCCAAAGGGCAAAACATGTCTCTGGATGTAGGGCCCCCTTTAAGGAAGGAGTCAAGCTGGCCACCCGTGATAGAGGCCAAAAATTATTCAGTGTCTACACGAGACAGGCTCCACAGCAGCTGAATAGACACATCTCATTTAATCCTTATGAGAGCCCTGTCATGGTGCGACTATTATCTCTGATTTCCAATGAGAAAACCAAGACTTCTGTAAACATCTGGTTGAGGCCAGAGTTCATGATTTGGACCACACTGTCTTTCCCATCAGTTCCAGGTACACAGAGAGCACCTAGGCCCTAGCAGGGTGGGGGTGGGGGGCTCACATGGATCTATAAACAAGTGATTTCAATACAACAGTGTAAACATTCAAGAAAATTATGAGGAAAATTCTGTAGAAGCAAGGAAGAGTGAGTGTCATCTGTGAGGGAGAGGGATTTTTGGAAGAAGTCGGACAATGGGCCATTTGCACTGGGCTTTGCCGGTCAAGCAGAAGTTTTCCAGGTGGAGGAAATGACTTTGTAGGCAGAAGTGTCCACAAGGAAAAAGGCATAAGAGGGCTGGCCAGGGCTTCACATTTAAGATGGACCTCACATTTGGGATATCTAATGCTTTCTCCAAATGAGGATATACACAGTCATTGTTGTGTGTGTGTGTACCTCTGTGTGTGTATGCACGTGTGTTAAAAACAATGGTTTTTAATTTTTTATTTAAAAAAATTTCTTTAATGTTTTATTTTTGAGAGAGAGAGAGAGAGAGAGAGAGAGAGAGAGAGAGAGAGAGACAGCATAAAGTGGGGGAGGGGCAAAGAGAGAGGGAGACACAGAATCTGAAGCAGGCTCTAGGCTCTGAGCTGTCAGCATGGAGCCCCATATGGATCTCAAACCCATGAACCGTGAGATCATGACTTGAGCTGAAATTGAACACTTAACTGACTGAGCCACTCAGGCACCCCAAAACAATGTTTTTTTAATGTATACATTAAAACTACAGCACAAATTTGGTTACCCTGTTCTGGAATTAAAAGAAAAAACCTGGTGTCTCAAAAAAAAAAAAAAAAAAAAAAAAAAGGACTATCTTTGTCTTTCAGAAATACACACTGAAGTATTTTCAGATAAAAGGACACCATATCTTGGCTTTGCTTTAAAATAATCCAATGTGGGAGTCATGGGCATTGAGGAAGACACTTATTGGGATGAGCATTGGGTGATATATGTAAGTTATGAATCATGGGAATCTACCCCCAAAACCAAGAGCACACTGTATACACCATTATGTTAGCTAACTTGACAATAAATTAAAAATAAAATAAAATAAAATAAAATAAAATAAAATAAAATAAAATAAAATAATCCAACATGGGATGGGGATGTAGAGGTGACAAGATTGGGTGTGTACTAAAGTAGGGTGACGGATGTTCATCATATTTCTCTACTTTGTGTATGCTTGAACATTTCCATAATAAAACCAACATATTTCAGAGAGGTCCCCCTCCCTTACTGAGTGGTCTTGGGGACTCCTTGGATGTCCTTTGTCGTGAGAGAGGATGAATGAAGGGGAAGGGCTGAGAAGTAGATTGGAGCCAAATTGTTTAAAGCCTCATAAACTGTTCTGAGAGGTTTGGACTTAATCCTGCAAATGACAAGGAGCCCAGGAAGACATTTGTAACAGGAGACTGACGCCATTAGATTTGCATTTGGGAAAGCTGGTGTCTGGAAGATGGAGAGGTATGAGGTGTTTGGGGAGAAGAGATGGGGGCAGGTGGAGGCCCTAGCCCGAGGCCTATACACAGCAGGTCAGCTTCCCCTTCACACTGTCCCCAGGCCGTGCCACCAGGAAGGACCCAAGCTAAGTCAGTGGCCACGGGACAGAAAGGAGAGATGGATGTGAGCAAGACCTCTTTTAACTTTGTTTCCCCAGCATCGGGCTCTCTTGTGGCTCCTTGTCACAACAAGTAATTACTTATTGCAATCGGCCAATAAGAATTACTTACTGTCTCCCTGGCTAGACTAGGTACAGCCAGACCAAGCCATCTTCCTCCTTATCCCAGAGCTGGCACGATGCCTGGCAATCACCAACTGCTGAGTGAATGGATGACTGTACAGCACGGGCCGGTCTCTGATCACTAAATCTCTGAGGAATGAACGAATAAATCCAGCACAGCACCTGACATACGGTAACCCCTCAGTAAATGTCTGTGGGTTGGTCTGAACTGATGTGAAATTGCAGGACACCGGTGCCCAAGGTGGGTGAGGACAGTTCAGATCTCCCCTTAGGAGAAAGCAATTTCCTCCCAGCACAAGAGCTTCCAAAAAGGCCGTGGTTTCTAAGCTGAAAGGGGATGGGAAAAAACAAGCCGGGCACAGGGTTTGCCCATTAATATGTCAGCCCTTGAAACTTATGTCTCCATCTCTCTCTTGGCTCCTTGATGGGTTGCTTCCTCCATTTCAGATGGATGGTGTTTTTCCCCTTCTAAAAAAAGCTTCTTGATGCTTTTAAATTAGGCAAATGAGCAAGGGCAATGTTCATTTTTTCCTCCTTTCATTTAGAAAATGCGTGGCGTGCCAAAGGGCCGTTGGACGGAATGTTCACAGGCCACATAATAGAACAACAGAGGCTGCCAAGCTCCTAAATCACTAACCAGACAGGACAATCTCAGCTCTTGGGACTTAGAGATCCCAGGGCCAGCACCATGAGTCCCCAACAAGTGAAAATATGGCCCACAGCCCGAGGTCTCAGCCGGGAAGAACACCCACCCCTACCTCGAGGAACTGGAAATTCAAAGTGGGCCACACCTCCTTGAGCTCACCTCTCTGACAGCTGCTTATGGATGGAGGAAAGTGGGTCCTCTTCTGCAAAGTGTCAGGGAGATGGTCCAATGCCGATACCTCCTTTCTGAACTTCAGTTTACCCATTGGTAAAATGGGTCTAAGTGAAGGAATGCAAAAGAGTAAAGAGGATCTAAATGCAGGTGTCTACCTATCTCTTTGTGGCTTGCCTCTCTCTGGAATCTGTGATGTGTTGAGCTTTGATGCTCAAGGTGTGGTTCTGGCACCAGCGGCCTCGGTGTCATCTGGGCCCTTGTGAGAAATGCTGAACTCCAGCCTCATCCCAGACCTACCGCTCAGAATCTGTATTTTAACAAGATGCTCAGGTGATTTCTCTACATGTTAAGGTTTGGCTCAGGTGATTTGTCTACATGTTAAGGTTTGAGGAACACTGGTTTCTCTGACCATGTGATCTCGGCTAAGTCACTTTACCTCTTGACTTTATTCATTTATAAAATAAAAGGTATTAATCTAAATGGCTTCTAGATCTGAAGTCCTATAAAGTCCAAGTCCTGCTAACAAATACCAGTCCTTGACCCCCAAAAGTTCCATCCCTGTTCTAAAATACCAGGTTTTGAACTGGCCAGGTAACCAGTGAGCATGTGGTTAGGGGAGATTACGGGGCCAGGCTGTGTTTGGGTGATGTGGAGGTGTACGCATGACCATGCCTCCCAGACAGCCCCCTCTGAACTACTGTGTCACATTACCAACCCTTAAATCTCAGATTCAGGTTTAGAAAAGACAGGCTCCAGCAGCATCAGACACAGTCCCAACTCGATGGCAGATCGATTGCATTGATGTTCCCAGTTAATGGCTTCCCTGCATCCACATCCTTAACAATGTGACTTTACAGGTCCTTCCAGCAAGAGATGGACTCTTTTTCCACACCCCTTGCATCTGGGATGGTCTTGTGACTTTCTCTGGCCAAGACAGGGCCACAAAATGACACTGGGTCCTGAGCCGTGTGTGCTTGGGCTCAGCATGTGAGAAGAGGGAGGCTTTCCCTTGGGGTGCCCCTGGTGTTCCAGGACAGGTGCTGTCCCTTCAGGATAGTGAGGTGGGCAGCTCTGTCTTGAGGGCCAGGTAAGGCTGGGTTCTGGCTACCTTTGTCTTTTTCTGCCTCCTTCTTAGGGCAGGAAGAAACCAAGAACTCATTCATACAAAGGTGAAAATGCCTTTCTCCATTTTTAACCCTTGCCAGGAATTTTAAAAAGGGATCAGTGACTTAGCTAAAGGCCTGGAGCTCTAATAGAAAAACAATATCTCAGCCCAAGTGCCGCAGGACAGCTGGATTTTGTGGTTGCTGTTCACACACAGCTGTGTGAGTGGTGGTCTGTGGGGGGCTGTGAGGGGCAAGAATGGGGACTCAGTCCAGCCCATGTTCCATTTGCTAAGCCATGTATGCACATGGGGGTGGGGACTGCTTTTCAGCTTGAAGGAATGCAACCTTTTCCAAGTCACCCCCCCCCCCCACCCTGCATAGGGGGTGCCTCTTTCCTAATTCACTCAAGGTCTCCACATATGTTAATCTCTACTCCAGAGAGAAGGATATAGGGGCTACGGGGGTGGTCAAGAGAGGCTTGCAACATCTCCTGGGAACCAACTCTGGGTTGAGCACTTTCACTTTTATTTCCTCATTTATTCTGTCCTGTAACGCTACAAGGTTGGTATTACTATGGCCATTTTGCAGACGGGAAGACTGAGGCTCGGGAAGATTAAGAAGCACACCTAAGTTTACCCAGCTAATGGGTAGGGGAGCAGGCATCTTGACTCAAATCTGTGTGACCATCCTGATGCCCAGGTGAGACCTGCCAGGTTTGAGAGTGGTAACGGATAGGGATGAGTCCTGGACTCAGATTCAACTTTACCTGCGTGACCTTGACACCTCATTGCCTTCCCTGCAGAAAGGATGGAGTGAGCTCTGTAAGTACAAGAAGGGGTGTTCTGAACCTCCACAAAAGGCCCTGTTTACTTATCATCTCACAGCTGGGCTGGATTAGTCCAGCTTCGGAAATAGCTTTCAGAAATCAGTGGGCTGGAAAAGTCCAATTTGTCCTGGAGAATGTGCTGAGGCCCCACCCATTCTCATCAGTGTCCCCTGCCCTGTATCCCCATGACTGACCTCTCTATTTTGTGGCCCATCTCCACCTCCTTCTCAGGGCCTCAATCAAAAAAAAAAATCTCAGCATTTTTCCCTCCCCCATCCCCATCTCTGTCGAACTCTTGAAAGTCCACATCGGAAGGAGAAGCAGAGAGGAGGAAATTCCTTTTAGGCTGAGCTGCCTGGATTTCCTTTTGCTTCCTGCCTCATTTCTTTGAGGCCTACCTTTATTGATTTGAGGCCTGGGTGTTGAGGAAGTAGAGGTTGTTTTGGGGGCCACTAGTGAAGCCCAAGCTTCTTCGTTCCTGAGGGGCAGCTCAGAGGGAGACTCGAGGTGACCTGGGAGAAGGGCAGCTGGAATGTGTTTTCCCACAGCCACACTTGGGTTAGCATTCCAGGAAGTCAGAGCCAGGAGGGACTTACAGCTCAGCAAGTCCAAAAGGCTCTGACCCTGGGCTCCTTCACCAGCTGCAAGGGGGCTGTGGATCTCCAGAAACTAGGTGCAAAAATGTCCCTCTCTAAGTGTGAGAACTGCATTTTTTCAAGGAGAGGCTCCATGGGCTTCTTCTGTTTCTAAAAGGCGGCTGAGACACTGCCCCTCTTTAAGTTAAGTACATTGAACACTTCTGCTTTATCTGTATTTCTTGTAGAAGGGGAAACTGAGGCCCAGAAAGAGGAAATGTCATGTTCAAGGTCATTGAAGTGATTGAGCTCAGACTACAGGCCAGAAGAAGTATAATTTGGGACTGGTGGTAGGGGAGACTTGTTCTTCCTGAACATACTTGCCCAAAGTGGGACCTTTTCCACAGTGTTTAACCACAGACGGTCGACCAGATAGCTATAGAGTGAGCTTAAAGACTCTAGCAGAAGTGCAAAGACAAGATTTATGATCCAGGGGTAAAGGGAGTCAAAGGTTGTCAAAGAATAAATACTTTAAAATATATAACACATACCTGCACTGATCAATGGCAAAACCCCTCCTCCTCAACCTGCCCGCATAAGCCCAGCTGGTGAACCTGGATATGCCCCCGGATGCCTGGAATCCAGAAATGCTACTTCCCAATTCATTGCTCTTTCCTCCTCGCCCTTCATTCAGCCACTACGAATTGATTTCTCAACCCCATACCAGATGCCAGGATATGGTAGTGAACAAGGTCTCTGCCTTCATGGAACTTGTTCAAGTTGAGAAAACCAGTGACATCTTTGTAATAATAAGAGGGGACTCCAGCCCAGGGTACGGTGGCACAGCTCTGTGGAAAGAGGCTCTTCCTTGAGCTTTGAGGTGCCCCCTCCCTCCCCAAGAGAGGGTTCTGACGGGAAGAGATGACACTAATGGTCATTTGTTTAAGATTCAACATCCTCCATCTCAAAAGGGTCCCCGAGGTTTTCCTGACTCCAAGGACACTGCAGATTCCCAGCTCATAATAAATGATGCTCATGAGCATGCCAGCCCTTTCTTTCTGTGAGGCAATCCTTGGAGGCCTCTGCCAAGATAAACTGTTTGGCCTTCTGCCTTGAAAGTTGATCCTCTTCCGAGTCTGATTATTGCTTTTCTGAAACACAGGGACAATGACATCATTGCTCCCTCCCTGGCTTGGGGATTTGATGGTCAGCATGAAGTCAGGGTTTGGAATGGTGCCTGCTCTTTGCCAATGCCCAGGGAGGCCTGGGGTGGGGGCCCTGGAGTGAAGCAAGCTTGTGAGGGAGGAGTGGACTCCGTGAGGTCCCCAGAGGCTGGGAGGAGGATTCACTTTCCAATCTGTTGCCGGCATCTGGGTCTGCCTTGCTGTGCAGAGGAAGGGCAGCATTCTGATGAGGGCTGAGTATGTATCAGTAGATACGCACCTGTCTGGCTATACCAGTTGTTAAAATATTGGGAAACTTTCATTCCTGTTGGTAATCATTTGCTGGGGTGTCTCCCTGCCACCCTGATGCCTTGGCTTCTCCCCTGGGCCAACTCCTCACAATTCCTGCCACCAAGCCCCTCCAGGCCCTGGCCAGCAGCCCTCTGATGGCTGATGCCAGTGCCACACTACAGATAAAGTGTGGCTACTACTCCTTGCAAAGGGAGGTGAGGACTTTGGCTGGTTTGTTGGTGGCCAGACACCTGTAGGCACACATGACCACGTGAGTTTGGGGCAGGGCCTGGGCACCACTAACAGGAATTCCCTCTCACCACTGTGGGGCCCGGTCCTCGTGAAATCAAGGGGGAACACTTCCTCTGCCTGAGGCTGGGAGGCACCTTAGAAATGCTCTAGCCCAGTCCGTTCTATGTGCAGAAGTCATCTATCTGCAGCTTAGAGGGGGGGGGGGGAAGTCATTTGTTCAAGTCATAGCAAGTTGGTGACTGATCCAAGCCTTCTGTCTGTCCTTCAGGTAATGATACCCAAGGTAACCCAAAGGGCCTGAACTTGGGGAGAGAGATCACAGGTAGTGAGGTGGTCTATATATTCCATTTAGAGCACAACTTTCTCCCAAACAAAAAGAAAGATGGTGCCATGTTGGAGAAAACTCTGGGGCAGGGACAGCAAACCTGAATGCTCAGAGGAGCCCATCAGAGACTGATGCCAGTGGAAAGGAGGAGGTATCATCGTCCTGACACCCGAGGCGAGCAAATATCTTGGCTTCAAAGAGCCTGAAGACATTCCAAGCATTCTTCTACCCGTCATTGGCTCCCTTTCTGCACCCATGGTCAGTTTAGCAGAACAGTAGACATTTTCTCTAGCTTGAGTGGGTGTGAGACTTTGCCTCGGCAGAGAGTCAGTCATAATCACGTTACTCAGCGACTTGGCATGGGCCTCGGCAGTGGTCTCGATTTGGCAGCACATGGGCTGAATGTGGCCTGCAGATCTATTTCATTGGGCCCACTCGGTGTTGTTGATTTTTAAAAATTAAGTAAGTTGCCAAAGTGGGAGATTTTGTATAAAAACTTGGATACAAGGCTTTTCTTGAATAATGTTAGGGATTTGGCCATGTATGTGCCCATGTTTCTGCAGGAAGGGCCAGCCCCTTTTAGATAGGGCATGTGTT
This sequence comes from Felis catus, assembly GCF_018350175.1. NCBI lineage: Eukaryota > Metazoa > Chordata > Mammalia > Carnivora > Felidae > Felis > Felis catus. The sequence continues at coordinate 127,471,381 of NC_058374.1, forward strand.
TCTGTTTGCCACTACCCACTCCCATCTCTTCAGCTGGCTTCCGTCATCTGCTGGCCCAGAGGTGCTCAGGGTTGCCACCCTTGGCCCACCATTCTCGGCTCACCACCCCTGGCCCCAGAGTCTTCTTGCCACATGACACTCAGTTGCTTTTTGTTCCTTGGAAAAGTTGTGATCTGGATAGAATAATCAGGCCACTTTAGCATTCATGATCTTTCTGTCCAAGTTCAGGCTGTTTTGGGTATGGGAGATGTTCAAGGTCTCAGGCCCGTCACAGAGACAGTCTTTGGTTGACTGTCAGGCTAGGATTTCTGAGGCTCCTATCCTTCCTCTCTGCCCACCCCCTTCCCTAGCAATGCCCTTCTTTCTGTCCAGGATACCCAGCTCCTGATGTTCTGTGGCCAAGTGCCACATCCAGACCACTGCACTGTGTAGACATTTGCTCGACACCTGTGATAAGTACTGTGTGGGGATTCAAGCATGAGACACATGTTCTGACTTTTTGTTTCAAGGATCTGGGTCATGTTGTGAGCAATAGACAGTGACATGGATGACCAAAAGTGAAGGCCAAAAATGCTACATCATAGGAAAGATTTCAAAAAGGACAGCTCCCATCTGCTGGGGAAGGGACAGGAGGGATCAGGAGCTGCCTGATAAAGGATAAAGTGTTTCAGATGGGACTTGAAGGATCAGTAGAATCTCAAAAGATGGGAATTGGTTGGAGTGGGGAAGAAGGAGTGTTCTGGGCAAGCAAAGGGACTGGACTGAGAAGAGGTTGGTGGGAGGCGACGTGTGACCTAAGACTGGAAAGATGGCTGGAGCCAGGCCAGAGAAGGCCTTGACTGCCCTGGCAGGAGCTTGATTAGAGGAAGGTTGGGAGCCCCATGAAAGCGTAGACAAGGGAGAGGCATCCCAGTAGTTCATACCTCCAAGTGAAGGACTGACAGCTTGTTTTGGAGAGAGAAGGAAGGAAGGGAGGGAGGAAAGCAGATGGGCACCTGGGCAGAGGTGGGAGGGAAGGGGACCAGGGAACGGTGAAGGGAGAAGCAGCATGGGAGCATGGAGTCATCAAGCTGCCATACTAAGAATCATGGCATTTCACCTCTGGAAGAGAGGCTTTGGAGGTGTCTGGCTCAAACTCCTCATTTTACATTGGAGGACACCGAGGGCCCCGGGGAGGGGGAGTGGGGGACCCAAATCCTGAAAGTGCAAAACTGAATAGTCTTCTCTTTCACAGTTTCTGACACATAGTAGGTATTTGGTAAATGTCTGTTGGAATGATGAAAATGTTGATTTCGGCCTAGAACTGACCTGGTGAATGGGAAAGTTAGGCCCCTGGACACCTGCTTGGTAAAAATTTCCATGTGTCTCCGCTCCCACCACTCCCAGGGAGCCCTCCTCTTTGGATGAAGACCCCATAGATACTTATGCCTCGACGTGGGCTGTCAGTTCTCATGTGGGCCCTAGTGCTGGCTCAGGAGTTGGGGTACAGGGGAGGTGTGCCCCCTCCCTCCTGCCCACTCTCCTCCCAGGAGGGTTATGTAAGTGGGTGGTGGCAGCCCAGCAGGCTGGTGACTTCCTGCAGCAGCGGCAGGGCTGGGCATCCGAGCTGGCACCGTTTGAGCTCACCGCAGCATTCTGAACATTTGGGAACACAGGAAGGGCTGCGTTTTTTAAGCTCCCTTTGTTTTCAAGTGGGGTCTGGAGCCCACGGGGAGGAGAAAAACAAAACCAGGAAAACAGATGGCTTGCTTTGCAAAGACAGCGTGTACAGTTGCTGTGGCTTCTGTAAGTCCTAATGCACTCCTGTCCTTGTTCACATGTGCGTATCTGCACATCCAGACACACACACATCCCTTGACCTACACCTGCCTCAGGCATACAGAGACACACAGACTTCCCAGAAGCTGAGGTTTCTGCACATGTAGACACCACCCAAACCTAACAATGGAGGGACAGCTACACATGCAGACAGCAAACGAAAGCATACACACATCTACCTAGAAACGTGGAGATGCCTATGCACTGAGACACACACCAGATACCCAAGACATCCAGACACACGGACACACAGAGACTCACTGGGAAACTCTGAGCTAGCCATTTTCACAGAGAGATTCACAGACTGAACACACACACACACACACACACACACACACACACACACACACACTGATCTCTTCTTACTCCCTAGGAACCCCTTGTACAAACACGGAGGAATATTTTTCTGAGGGGCAGGGGAGCCTGCTGGCCCCCTGCCCCTGTAAAGACAGGCGATCAGCAGCTCCTGCCCCAGCACCCCTGCTGCTCACTCAGCCTTGGGCCTCAGCCCTCTGGAGACAGTGGGCAGGCAAGACAGTTTCCAAAGGCTCCATGGTGCAGAGAGCAAGTCCTTTTGCCTTTCCCCCTTTCCCTGTAGCATTTGTGTTTCTTAGAATGTCCTACTTAGTGTCCTCATTTAATTTATGATTCTTTCACAAAGTGAACTCTTTATGATTAAGGAGAGGTGAGAGGAGATAGGCAGGGAGAGGCCTTGCGAGGAGGAGGTTTCGGGGGCTGGTTGGAGCAGCCAGCTCATGCACATTTCTCATTGTGCTGATCAAGTGTAGCCCCAAAGGGGCTGGAGAAAAGAAGCTCGAAGAGAAGACCTGAGGGGTGGGCTTCACAACCTCTCTGAAGACAAAAGGAGAAAAGAAAATGAAAAGTCACTCGAATCTTTAACTACCAGCTGAGAGATGCCTGACTCTCCCTTCTAAAACCTGTGCTATCACTAGGAATGTTGGCTTTGGTGTGCCCTCCATTCCTCTAATTGAAATGGAAAAGAGGGGGCCTTTCTCTGGAGAAGGAGGCTCCTTTCTCCCTGAAGAGAGGCCCAGGGGAGCTATGGGGCCCTCTAGGGAGGGGATGAGACCCAGATGAGTCATGGCTCTGCCTGTTAGGGAATCTGGAGCTCTCCAGGAAATCTGGGAAGCCTGGGGGGGTGGGGGGGTGGGGCCTGGGAGATGGAAGATGAAGGCCCCAGGTGTGAGCCTTTCCAGGGTGTCCCTCAAATCTTTGGTGACGGCAAGTATACTCAGGCATCGCTTAGGGTTCCAGTGAGGGCTCTGGCTCAGTGTCAGTAGAGTAGCACCCCTGGTCCTCCAGGGTATAAATCTCCTGGGAGGTTGTGAAGCAGATGGAGATTCAAGAAAATTACATCTAGATCTCAGAGAGGCAAGGAAAGAGGCCCCACCAACATCTGGGCAACATGTGTCAAAGCATCTACACACTCTAAAGCACTGTGTAATGCAAAGAAGCATTTTCTATCCTGTTTAACACACACAAAAATCATCCTCAAAATGTTTGTGTTGAGTGGTTGACAATAATGAACATTAACTAGGAAAGAGGCTGAACTCTTTGGGTCAGAAAGGCAGACTCCCTGGGTCAGATTCCTGGGACAGCCAGCTCTAGCTGGCTTTCCTTCCTCCCTCCCTCCCTCCCTCCCTCCCTTCCTTCCTTCCTCCCTCCCTCCCTCCCTCCCTCCCTCCTTGCTTTGCTTCCCTTCCTCTTACCCTTCCTTCCTTCCTTCCTTCCTTCCTTCCTTCCTTCCTTCCTTCCCTTCCCTTCCCTTCCCTTCCCTTCCCTTTCTTTTTTTTTTTTTTTAAGTTTATCTATTTATTTTGAAAGAGAAAGAGAGCACATGGAAGGGGCAGAAAGAGAGAAAGAGAGAGAGAATCCCAAGCAGGTTCTGAGCTATTAGCACAGAGCCCAATGCGGGCCTTGAGCTCACAAACCATGAGGTCATGACCTGAGCCAAAATCAAGAGTCAGACGCTTAACTGACTGAGCCACCCAGGTGCCCCCAGCTTGGGTTTTGTTGAGCATGATGGGGGGGGGGCTTGGTGGGGGGGTGGTGCGCAGGAGGTACTGGCCAGTGGAAGTTCACTTGTTCCCTGAGCAGCTAACCTTCCCCTACCAGCCTGGCTCTAAACAGCTCCTCTGCCTCTCACTTTCTTTTCTGTCATCCACAGGTTTATTTAGATACTTTCTAAATGTTTTTCTGTATATTTCGCTCTGTTGCAATCTTCCTTCTTGACCAGCTCCTCAGTCTAAGTATCTCTTGGCATGTTCTTCTTCAAAGTTCCTCCAACCATGATAGTGAGGCTGACCAGGCAAGGGAGGCCACCCGTGGGGTGGCTAAGAACATGTACCCTGGAGAGGGCCAGAGCTGGACCATCAGGGCCTGGACTAGTGTAAGGAGAGTGAGGCACTTGCTTCAGATACTAAGTGTAAGGGGGTGCCCCAAACTCAGCAACCAAAATAAAAAGGTAGTGTAATATTTTTAAAAATAAAATTCAATGCAAGTAACTCCTTGACAAACAAAACACTGACATTTTAAATAAAGGCAGAATCCGACCCTGTATTTGTATGACCCTGCCTCCCTTGCCTCACCCTGATCCTGGCCCTTTGTGGATTTGAGTCTTGGCTCTGCCTCTTACTAGCTGGGCACTTTTCTGTCTTAAAAAGTTGATGTATAGTTTGCATTCAGTAAAAGGAATATATCTAAAGAGTGCACATAACATTTACATAGGTGCACAGCTGTGTGACTACCACTTGATCAAGATATGGGGCATTTCCAGCACTCTAGAAAGTTCCCTCTTAGAACCCCCTTTCTTGCTTAAAACCCTTCAATAGGTTTTTACTGCTTCCAGGATAAAGATCAGACCTCTTTGTCCTGGCTCCTTCCTGGGCTGCGGGTATATCCCTTACCTTTCTGTCTGAAGCCAGATACAGGTATGTTTTGCCTAAAAACTCCACTCTGTCTAGCATATCCCACTGCTGAGACTCTTAAGGCAGAACTTGACCTTGAATTCAACAGCAACACTGATCCCAATCCTACCTCTAACCCTAGCTGGAGAGCATTTTCAGATGCCCTCAAAGGCCAGATGATATTTGTGCACCTATTTTGAAATCCCTAGCTTTCTGGGCCCTTAAGTCATCTGAACACATCTTCTGCATAGCTCTGCTTCAGGCTTAAGACTGGAGATCCTGAAGTTCTTCCAGAGGCAAGGAGAAGAGATTTAAAATCTACCTGGAGTCAAGTAAGTCACAGATCCTTAGAGCAGGAAGGACCATTGGAAACCACCTGACACAACCCTAGGCTTTCAAAGATGGGCAATCTTATAGGTACCGAGTCTTTGCTAAGATTCATTAGTCATTACATTTCTTATTGAACAGCTACTATGTGCCAGGCATCAACATGCTTTATATTCATAATCTCATTTAATCTTCCTGCCACGCTATGAGGTAGGCACTGTTAAGACTTTTGTTTTATGGAGGAAGACACTGAGGCCCAGAAAGGGTCAGTGACTTGCCTGAGGTCACACAGCAACAAAAGGTGATGTAATATTTGAACCCGGAGTAATCAGACTCCAGCATCTCCACTCTAAAGTCTGCTTTGCCCAAGTCAGAGCCCTTTTTATACCACCAAAGGCAGCGAATGAATAGTCTAGGAAGTGAGGCATTTGCTTTTGGCTCTTGCTTTTACTTCTTACAAAAACAAGTCAGATAGCGAAGGGCCAGGATCATGTCACCCCTTCTGTTGGTTCACCAGGCACCAGAGAGATGTTGCAGATTGGCAGATGGGGGCTGCCCTGGACAGATAAAGGTATTACAGCATCACTTGGATGGATGGGATCATTGCACAGTGTGGGAGCATTGGGGTATGTGAGTGGGAGTGCCCCCATATCATGAGGCACATCATGGGGCTGTGGGTGTTCCAGCCCTGGCTTCTGTGACTTGGGAGGAATAGGGAGTGGTGGCTCTCTCAGGACACTGGAGGCGGCAGTTTCGCATTAAGAGACTTGAAATGGCAACTTGGACGTGCGGTTCTGCTCTGAGTAGTGTGTTACGGTGGCTGGATCATTTGGATTCCCAGATCTGACATTTTGCAGCTATGTGACCTCAGGCACATTACTTCCTCTTTCAGAGTCTCATGGTCTCATCTGTAAATGCGACTATATTTATGTGTGTGCAATATTTGGTTAGTCCTAAATTAGTAGGAAACAGCACTGTGACCTTGAGCAAGATACCTTCTCTTTGAGGCCTTAGGTTTTTTTAATCTGTGATCAGGGAAGGGCCAGATGATCTCCAAAGTTCCTTCCTGCGCTAAGATTTTATGACTGTGAATCTGCAGTCCTGTGCTTAGGGGTTTGGGGCAGGAAGCTCAGTGCTGGGGCAAAAGTCTTCTGAAGCCATTCAACAGCTGTCTGGCAAAACAAAACAAAACAAAACAAAACAAAACAAAACAAAACAACAAAACAACCTTCCTTAACCTTCTTCCTATTTCTCAGTTTGGCTCAAGGGTTGATTATATTACTGATAGAGAAATAAACCAAGAGGCCAGGGCAATCACTGCTTCACTGTGTTTTCTTAATCTCATTTTCTATTTATGTAATGCACGCAGGACTTGCAAGAGTAAGGGACTGCCGTGGATGACTTTGGCACTCACTTCCATTTGTTCGCTGAGTAGTTATGGATAATAATATGAAGCCCGTCCCCTGGCCAGCACTTGACAGTTTATACAGTGGTCAAGACTGCTGGCTGTGAAGTTACAACCCTCTGGTTCTATCCCAGGTCCTCCACAGAGAGGTGTATGACTTCAGGCCAATTATCTCTTCTGCTCTGTACCTCCATTTCTTTATCTGTGAAATGGGAGCAATCATAGCATATAAGCCTGCTGTGAGGCTTAATTGATAGGATATCATGTGAAGCATTTAGCATCAGGCCCATGGTAATATCTAATGTATTGGATATTATTTATACAAAACACTTCCTATTCATTTCCTTTCTCTCTCTTTTTTAAAGATTTTATTATTTTTTAAGTAATCTCTACACCCAACGTGGGGCTTGAACTTACAACCCTGAGATCAGGAGTCGCATGCTCTACCTACTCAATCAGCCAGGTGCCCTTTAATACTCATTTTTTGATTTCACACACCTATCGACTCTGCCAAGCTGGCAGGGTTTTATTACCCCTGTTTTTGGCTCAGATGGTTAGTAAGTGGCAGAGCCCCTTGGTTTCAATCCCCCAGTTTCTGAAACCAAGGCCATTTTCACTGTCCTCCAAGGCCCTGACCTCTCTGTGGAATAATAAGGCAGTATTGGATGAAGTGTCCCCAAGAACAAGTGCTTAGGCATTAAGAAAAGCAGGGGGATCCTGGTGACTGGGGAAGGCCCTGGGTGGGACTCTGAAGACAGCAGGTTTGGACACCCATGGCGTTAAGAGAGGAAAGAGCATCATGGGAGGGAGCTGACAATACTGAAGGCCTGACTTCAAGAACGACTTAGCCTATTTAGACAGCATGCAAGGTGCTGCTACTTGGGGCAGAGCATTCTTGGAAGAAAGTTGCAGGAGACAAGAATGGAAGCAACACTTGCTAATGTTTACTTAATGTTTATAAGGCGCTGTTCTGAGCAGCCTATAGATAATTACTTATTAAATTCTGACAATCACTTTATCAAGTAGGGATCGATATTATCCCTGTTTCATAGATAAGGAAAAAGTAACTTGCCTGAGGCCACATAGCTGATGAATAGAGAGGAGCCGGGGATTTAAACCTGGCTGGGTAGTCTAGCACCAGAATCTATGTTCTTAATCACTATGCTATACAGCCCAACTCAATAGCAGCATGATTATCCAGATAAATTCATGATTCTCAGCATCTGCTACATGCTATGGAATTGAGTAAAAATACTGTGAATCTCTGTTCACAGAGGTGACACAGAAATCCCTGACAGGGATTTTTAGCTAGACTCTGAAATACAAACCAGACCGCTTCACTCCCTTGTTAAATTCACCAGGCAGCATCCAACAACAGAAGCGATGGTGGTTTCCTCTTTACCCCAAGGGGTTTCATGGCTTTTGCTTTTGCTCATCTGTTCTCCTTTTTCCCTTTCCCTCATCTAACTACTACTCATCTTTCAGGACTGCGCCCAGGCATTGCCTTCTCCCCAGGAAGCCCTCCATGGTTTCCCCATGCTGGGTTCTGTGGCTCCTCTTTGATGCCATTGAACTATCTGCCCACCTCTACCCCACACCTTGGGCAGAAATGATGTTTATCAGGAGTGCTCACATATTCTCAACTCTGTGCTCCATATTTATCAATCATCCATCCATCCATCCATCCATCCATCCATCCATCCATCTTCTATCCACCTATCTATTTTCTATCTTCCATCTTCTTTTTCTTCATCCTCAGAATCTGGTACTGTATTTGGCACACATTGGGGGATCCATAGATACTGGCTGAAATAAATGGACCAGAATTCCCAGTGACTCTGATAGAGATATTTAATCATAGGTGATATTGCTTCACCCCACTGACTTTCATCTTCTCAACCCAAATCAGGGCATATCTGTAGACAGTGAAGCCAAATACAGTAAAACCTTGGATTGCGAGTAACTTGTTCTGTGAGTGTTCTGCAAGACAAGAAAACGTTTCTAATAACTTGAATTTTAACTTGATGAACGAGCAATGTCTTGCAATACAAATAGTACGCGATGCCGAATGTCACATGATCACAACTAAGCCAATGGTTCTTTCTCTCTTTCTCTCTCTCTCTCTGCAGGATTGTGGGTGATCATCTCCCATGCTTGGATCATCTCCCATGCTTGGGTCTTGGGCCATGGTGTTTGGCAGAAATTTAATCAATGATTTTTCAGAACATTGGAAGGTGCCCACAACTGGCACTAGTGTATATGTTGTCTCTTCAAAGCACCTATGGACTGTCTTTTGCTTTTTCATCCAAGAATAAGCTTAGGAATGCTTTGCTTCATTCTAGGTCAGGCTTTAGACCATTTCCTCTGCTGCCTTATTGCCAGTTACATTAAGTACAGTGTATGAGAAGAGTTTATTTATACTGTACTGTAGTCAACATCCGCATGAGCATATACAATGGCCCCCAAGTAGAAAAAGATCCCATCAAGCTAATAGATAACAGTGATTCTGCTAGTGATAGTGAAAGTCGTCCTACACAATCATCCTCCTCTTTTGTCTCCCTCATACCAGCCACGAAGGTTTTCAAAGGTTAAGCACAGGTTAATTTGTTTCACTTTCTTAATATTTTGTATTTTCTTTATTATTTTGTATTATATTACAGTATTGTAATCATTTTTATATGAATATTTTTGGGTTGTGGAACAAATCATCTGAGTTTCCATTATTTCTTACAGGGAAATTTGCTTTGATATACAAGTGCTTTGGATTACAAGCATATTTCCAGAATGAATTATGCTTGCAAACCAAGGTTTTGCTGTACTTGAAATAAAGACATCCAGGAAATCAGAGCACTCTTCTGCATGGTGAAGGACCATTCTGTCTTTGAGTCTCAGTTCAGGCCTCACCTCCTCCAGGAAGCCTTCCCTCTCATCCCCAGGCCACGTTAGCTGCCTCCTCTGCCCATACTCCCAGGTATGAACTTCTGGTATCACAAATTTATCACTTATATTGTTACTTGACCCCCTGCTAGCCCCTTGGGAACTTTTTTCTTTTTTTTTTTTTTTTTAATGTGCCCAGAATCTACTACATACAGTGCTTGGCACAAGGCAGCTGTTTAAAAATGTTTAGTAAATTAATAAAATGGTTATCTCATTTAGATTAAAACTTCCTTGAAGGATGATTTAGAATTCCTAGACCAGTGGTTTTCAAACTGTGTTCCTCAGAGCACTAGGGGTTCCATTAAGAGGCTGCAGGGGCCACTGATGGGATAGGGAAGGGGTTGAGCAGGTAGGACTTCTAGCCCCTCACAGTCTCCATAAATATACTCATACCCGTCAGAGCACATGCGTTCATCCTTGGTTTAGAAAACAGAGCCAGAAGAGGTATTATGGACAAGCATGGGACTTCAAGTCAGGAAGCGCTGGTTTGCCACTGTGGCTTTTATAGCTAGCTGTGCCTGGGCATTGGCTCATCTGTCTCTTTACAGCAATCTGGGGGCAATCATACTAGTCTCTCAGACCAGTTGGTTTCATGGCATCATCACATATAAGAAAAGCATAAATAAATTGTGCACAAACATCGGTGAGTGGTGATTCAATTACAGAACGGCAGGCAGGGCAAGCCTCCTTCTGACTTGTGATTCCGAAAGTTATTTTGTTTTATTTTATTTTAAGTTTATTTATTTATTTTGAGAGAGAGAGAGAGAGAGAGAGAGAGAGAGAGCGAGCAAGAAAGAGCAGGTGAGGGGCAGAGAGTTTATGAGGTTTCTTTTCAGGGTGAGGAAAATGTTCTAAAGTGAAGGTGGTGATGGTTGCACAGATCTGTGAATGTCCTAAATATCACTGAACGGCATACATTAGACAGATGACTTATCTGGTATGTGAATTCCATCCCCATAGAGTTGTTAGAAGAAGAGCCATACAAACACCCTCTGAGGGAGTGTGGGGGGGGCCCCACTGTTTGAGAAACCCTTTTCTGGTTTCCCAACTTAAGCAGCGCTGGATTCAAGGGGTATGGACTGCTCCTCCTTGGTTTCCAAAGACGGGAACCCCTATTTGCAGTGCATTTCCTCTGGAAAGCTTCTCCCTGTGCTTCTAGTTAAGGATTTCCTCCATCTTCTAGAAGGGTAATCTGAGGCACAAAATTGTGAGGTGCCTGGAACCATGGTCAGTGTTCCATCCCAAGCTGTTTTGATCAGATGCCCAATGAAAACACTTTGCACATATATCCAGTGTATGACATTATTTGTGTTTATGTATTTAAAAATTGTACTTGGGGCACCTGGGTGGCTCAGTCGGTTAAGCATCCGACTTCGTTTCGGGTCATGATCTCACGGTCTGTGAGTTCGAGCCCCGCGTCGGGCTCTGTGCTGACAGCTCAGAGCCTGGAGCCCATTTCAGATTCTGTGTCTCCCTCTCTCTCTGCCCCTTCCCTGTTCATGCTCTGTCTCTCTCTGTCTCAAAAATAAATAAACATTAAAAAAATAAATAAATAAAAATTGTACTTGTATTACTATGCAGATCCATTATGAGCATGATCAAATATGCATGCAATTTACATTTTAAAAGGTGCGTTTGAAAAGGAACAGGGAAATCTTTGAGTTAGCTGCATGAAGTTTATGCTCACACTTTCTTCTTGCCACCTAATTTCGTCCTGGCGATTGGAGGTCCAGAGTGTCTTTGAAACCAACAATCAAGGTGTGTAAGAATACTTAGGAGGGGAATTAAAGATATATGTGTGGGTAGTCAGGTCAGGCTCATAAAGGGAGGACAACTGGAGGGGTGCCTGGGTGGCTCAGTCAGTTGGGCATCCGACTTTGGCTTAGGTTGCGATCTCACAGTTCACGGGTTCAAGCCCCGCGTCAGGCTCTGTGTTGACAGCTCAGAGCCTGGAGCCTGCTTCAGATTCTGTGTATCCTTCTCTCTCTGCCCCTCCCCTGCTTGCTCTCTCTCTCTCAAAGATAAATAAATGTTAAAAAAAATGTGGGGGGAGGACAACTGGAGATCAGAGGAGGGCCTAAGGGGGAAAGCTCTAGCTGAAGAAATCAGAAGGACTCATGTCCACATCCCAATGTCTCAAAGCTCCAATAGTTCACTAGCTGGGAGAAGTCGACCTTGAGCTTAGCCTTTTCATTTGTAAAATGGGGATAACAGTACCTCACAGGATTGTGCAGAGCATTAACTGGGAGAATGTGATTGAAGAAACAAAAGGAGGCAGGTAGGAAACCAAGTTCAGTTCCTCAAACATATATTGAGTACCCACTGTGTGCCAGAACCTACTGAGTGCCCAGAGTGAGATACGGAGGGGAATTCGACTGAATTACCACCCTTCAGGGAGCCTACAGTTTACAGGGGGAGATAAGAGACATAAAGAGAGAGTCAGCATCCAGATGCTGACAGTGGAGGGAAGGAGGCAGGGAGAATGGAGGAGGGGGAGAGAGGTGCCTCCTCCACTCCCAGAAGCTATCCATCTCCTGGGTGCCAAGAGGAGCTGTCCTCCAGGTGAGTGTCAGGTACCTGGGGGTTGCCTTTTCAGCAGGCCCTGGCTCCATTTAATGCTCCCAAATGAATCCTTCCTGGCCCAAACAAGCAGGGAGTTTGCCAGGCATGCAAACAGATAGACAGACACATGCACAGGAAGTAGAGCGAACTGCTGGGCAGATTATTTTTGTTTTCCCCTCATCACCACCACGGGGCAATCAATGACATTCCTTTCTTGCCTAAACAAACACGTTTGTGTCCTGGAGCCTGCCAGGAAGTGAAGAAATCCGCTCAGGAATAGCCTCTCTCCCCTGGCCTCCTCTCTCCTTCCTTTCTTGGGGAGGCTGCCTGGGGGCCTCCCAGTGACGAAGACTAAGGGAGAACTTGATTCGGGTCTCCAGAATCACTGAGCCTCTGTACCTCTGAGCCTTACAACTTGAGCCCAGCTCGATTCTTGAGAATGATTTCCAATGTCAGGGTGTGAAACCATTAGGGGATAGGAAGATGGCAAAGTGGGGTGGGGAGAAGAGGTTTCCAGTTCTAAGAAAATACAGATGGAGCAGAATCGGGAAAGCGCTCAGGGGTAAAAAGGGGTATTTTGACAGTGACATTCCTTCCTCTAGAACATTTTTATTAGAAATCAAGGAGTCAAGGGGTGCCTCAGTGGGTTAAGCGTCTGACTCTTGGTTCAGTTCAGGTCATAATCTCACGGTTCAAGAGTTCGAGTCCCACATCAGGCTCTACGCTGACACAGCAGAGCCTGCTTAAGATTCTCTCTCCCCCTCTCTCTGCACCTTCCTCTCTCTCTCTAAAATAAATTAAAAAAATAATAAAGACCATTAAAAAAAAGAAACTAAGAGTCAAATACAAGGGACTCAGGATTCTTCCTAAAACCAAATTAGAGTCAAAAGAGAGCAAAGTGTCTAGGAATAGCAGAAAAATACCTCCTTGTATCTTAAACTTGGCTGCTTTAAACTATTTGCTGTAAAAGTAATATGCACTTTCATGTTTGTGAGGCTGGATGATAGTTCTGAAAAATTAACTGTTTTTTTTTTCTTTGCTCTGGGTTTTCCTTTTGCTCTTGAGATCCTCCCTGATTTGAGACATTTGGCTGTTCTGTGGTCACTGCCTCAGGAAAGGGATGTGACGGTAAAAAACAGAGGAAAGGAAGTGTCTTCTGGCCTTTAAGTTTCAAAAGCTTAAGTCCTCAGGAAAACCCAAACCACTCTTGGCATAGTAGGCCATAGATCTAGGAGAAATAGGGCGAGTGAGAGCAAAGCATCTCACCCCTAAGATGAGAAAAAGAATCCCTCTGTCTGGGGAAAAGGTGAGACGAAGAGGTAAAACCATAAATGTGGATTTTTGTGGGGAGAGAAAAAGGAGCCGTACCCTGTTTCCAGAGCATGGGACCTGGAGTAGGTGGCAACTCCCAAGGAAGTTGTGTGGGATTCAGGTGCAGAGGGACCTGTATACTCTTTTCTGGCAGAACAATATCATTGGGGAGGCAGCAAGGCTCTAGAGAGGAAATGGTTGCATGAAATGTCTAGGTAGATGGAGCCTCCAGCAGAAATTTCTTGTGCCTAATGAGAGGTCTTAGAAGAGCAGAAAGATTCCTGTGCATCCAAAAGGGACACAGAAGCAGCAGAGAGACCTGAAAAAGGACCATAGGGATGGAATTGATTTGGTTCAGCCTGTGTGGACTGTTAACTCAGGAACACAAGGTGATAGACATCTCAGTGGATGCCAGTTGGACCAATGACACTGACACTGACTGTTCCCTCCCAATACTTGGAACTAATTGAAGCTCCAAACTTTGGCACAACTCTAGGAGAATGAGAGGGAACCACAAATTGACTGGGTTTTGTCTATGGCAGGGCTTGAAAGAGAAAATAGAAAATAAGTTGAACCCTAGAAAAATCCAGTTCCCTTTCTTTACATCTGAGTCATCCTGGGATGGTGCAGAAAAGATTCATACTCACATGCTTGCTTAGTGTTGGCAGTTTTAATAAAGGTTTACATTTGAGTTTTAAACATTTCTCGAGTATTTCTCTGTGCTAGATGTTTTTGGGATAATAGATGAATAAAGACAGAGAAGAATGTATTATAAGAGGTGCTTCAGGAGGGTTGCAAATGCAGTGCTACAGAAGCAGGAAGACCTTGAGAAGGTCTCCCCCAGGCTCTGCAAACTCTGGGTAAGGTTTTCCCAGGTTTGAGTGAAAGGCACTCTGATGGGACTGCACTTTGTGAGCAAAGTCTGAGAATCAAAGAATGGAGGTGGATACTGGAGGAAAACAGGGACAGCACATACCTCTGCCCCTTTCCCTTTGTGGTTCCATTTCAGAGATGTGCTAATGGTGGGTATTTCAGCTGGAGTAGGTGGTGCGAGTGGAGACCCTCTGGGCTTTTGGGAGGGATTTTCGGTGAGCAGTTCTGCATGGACAGCAAGAAGCCCTCAGGGTGGAAGACAAGGGCTAACTTCCCTGAAGTCCTTGCCCTGTGTGGCTGGGCAACAAAGTGGACCCCTCTTGGACTTGAATCAGCTCAACTATGCATAGCCCTGGGACTGCTACAGGCTTGCAGCTGGTCTGGTCACCTGTTTCGTCTGTCTGGGCTTTGTCTCTTCCATTTATTCTCAATGTAATGAGGAAACTGGCCTTTGCCTTTGGAAGACCCCATCAAGAATGCCCCTTCTCCAGGTCTATGGAGACCAAACCCAATGTCAGCAGGAAAGGGATCAAAGGACCTGTAAGAAGGTTGCTTGGTGATCTTTTTCTGAACCTGCTGAGGGCTCTTCCTGGAAGGCTGCAGGCATATGAAGCTGAGCTGGGGTTCCTGGTGGCCCCTGCAAGGATATCAGTGATGCTTGGATATAGTAGCTAATAGACTGGAACACATCATGAGAGGGTTGCTCCCTTTCAAAGTAACTGTCCAGCTTTCAGATTCCATCAAAGACAGTCTCAGCTTGGTGCCCTTTATTACCTTCCCACACCTGCCAAATTCTAACTTGCTCTTGGAGCTCATAGCAGACAAAGGTCTCTAGCATGAATTTCCTAATGTTGCTTTGTTTTTGTAAACATTTTTGTGGTTACCTTCTTTTGTTTATGGCATTGGTTTTCCATGTATGGTAGTCATATAGAGTTTCTTTTAAAATACATTTAAGTTAAAATGGATGAGATTTAAAGAAGAACCAATAATTATGTGAATTATAGTTATAGAAAGTTAATAAATATAGTAAAAATTGTACTGGTTGTAACTGATGATTGAAGTCTGGGGGCATCCAGAAGTTGTCCCTAGTAAGAACTCTTCCCTCAAGGGTATACTGGAAGCACTGGTGCAACGTATATGCACTTGAGACTTGACTCTTTGAGTCATGCCTCTTTGGGGCATGACCTTGGGGAAATCTGATTAACTTCCCAAGGCTTGGTTGTTTTTAGCTATAAACTCAGAATGTACTATCTCATAGGGTCGCTGCAAGGATCAAATGATATAATACACACAAAGCAGAGGCTGAACACAGAGCCGGCTGCACTAAATACTAAGGTGAGCAATTATGATTTTTGTTGTTGTTAGAAAAGCACCTTTAGGGGGCGCTTCGGTGTCTTAGTTGGTTAAATATCTGACTCTTGGTTTTGGCTCATGTCATGCGCTCATGATTTCATGGGTTTGAGCCCCATTTCGGGCTCTGGGCTGGCAGCTCAGAGTCTGCTTGGGATTCTCTCTCTCACTGTCTCTCTGCCCCTCCCCTATTTGTGCTGTCTCTTTCAAAATAACTAACTAAAAACCAAAAAAAAAAAAAAAAAAAAAAGGAAAGGTTGCTTATGTGATGAGCACAAATTTTGCATTCTTTCCTCAAAGTGAATTTTTTTAAACCTTTTTTTAATGTTTATTTATTTTTGAGAGAGAGAGAGAGAGAGAGAGAGAGAGAGAGAGAGAGAGAGAGAGACAGCAGCATGAGTGGAGGAGGGGCAGAGAGAGAGGGAGACATAGAATCTGACGCAGGGTCCAGGCTCTGAGCTGTCAGCACAGAGCCCGACGTAGGACTCGAACTCATGAACTGTGAGATCATCACCTGAGCCAAAGTCAGATGCTTAACCGACTGAGCCACCAAGGTGCCCCTAAAACCTTTTTTAAAATTGAAGTATAGTTGACATACAGTGTTATATTAGTTTTGGGTGTGCAACATAGTGATTGGACAATTCTATACATTACACAATAGTTAGTACAATAAGTGTAGTCACCATACAACATGATTACAATACTATTGCCTATATTGCCTATGCTATACTTTTCATCCCTGTGACTTATTTATTTTATAACTAGATGTTTGTATGGCTCAGTCCCTTTGACCTATTTTGCTCCCCACCGCCTCTCCCTCCCCTGTCCCCCCAGTGAGTTTTGATGAGCATGAAATGAAACCAAGAGGCTTTGGGTGTGGAGGAGAGTGGGAAATAAGGAAACAAATATTTCCTGGCCATATATTGTCAGTGAGGTGATTGCACTGTTGTTAGGAATTCTTCACCCCTCTCTGTATCAATACCTTTTGCCAGGTGCCTTTGTAGTTTCCTCCACTACAGAAGGATGGACACATCCCCTGCCCTTAATTTTGGGCGTGGCCATGTGACTTGCTTTGGCCAATGGAATACGAGCTGGCATGAGGCAAACGGTGGGGTAATATATGCTTTTGCGCTTAGGTGGGGGCTCTTCTGTTGAGGAGACAGTACAGTGGAGGACTGCCTGGCTAGCTCGCTAGTCTCTGTGGAGCCAAACCCTGTTAGGCCCAGTCTGCATCAGCTAACCACCCAATGGTTGTTTTTTAAGCCACTGAGTTTTGGGGTGGCCTTTAAAAATTTTTTATTTATTTTTATGTTTTTAGAGAGAGTGAGTGAGCGCAAGTGAGCACGTGCTAGTGGGGGAGGGGTCGAGGGAGAGGGAGAAAGAATCTTAAGCAGGCTGCACACCCATCGCTGAGCCAGATGCAGGGCTTGATCTCATAACCTTGAGATGGTGACCTGAGCTGAAATTAAGAGTCACTTAACTGACTGAGCCACTCATGCACCCATAGGGTGGCTTTTAATGCACGATAACTGTGTTGGTGTTGGTGACCCCCTACTAAGCACCTGTACGGGAGCTTTTTCTTAGTTGTTTAATTTGATCCTCAAACATCCCCATTTACTAAGACTTGGAGAAAGCCGAGAAAACTGAGGCTTGGAGAAAACCCTCCTGGTCCACAGCTGCACAGAGAAAAGAGCAGAACTTGGAGGCAACCATGACTTCAAGAATGTGCTCTTTTCACTACTTCATGGAAGACTGGGATGGTGAGAGGTAGAACACAGTGTGACTGGTTTCACAGCCTGGTCGAAGGCTGGTCCCATCTACAGTCATCCCTGAGACCATGTTGGCCAACATCATAAATCTAGGACTGTGACATCACAGGATGATTCAGACAGGAGGTGGCAGGACAGGGAAGCCCTGCTGAAGGGCTGGGCGGTTATAAAACCTCAGTCTAAATAGGGACAGGGTGGTAACATTAGTAGACAGGGCTGGGTCGCAAAGTGGGGTGGTTTGGGTCAAATAATGACTGAAATTTATTTTGGAAAATATTTTCCCAAGTGTCTCACGGAGCCTTGTGGGAATGAGAAATTGATGGGGAAAGCCGAGAGGGAAAGCTGACCAGGTTGAGAAGGCATGGCCAGCAGGGCTTGATTTCATAAAATTCAGGCATCACATGTTCCTGGGAGCAAACACTTGCTCATCCTTTAGAACTCTTCCCTAGTTCCCCTGCCATGAGATCTGTCCCTATCATAGGCCAACTCAATCCCAAATCCCTCTCTCATTCTTCAGTGATTAAATCACAACCATTTACAGAACACGTATTAAGTGCCAGACACTGTTCACTGTTCTCAGCACTTTATACCTTTGTTTACTCTCTCAGTCTCCCCTACAACTCTGATAGGAATAGGAGATATTCCTATTATCCTCATTTTACAAATGAAGAAGAAAAAGGCACAGTGAAGTGAAAAACCCAAGCTCGTACAGCTATCGAGAGGCTGAGAGTTTAATGCTGGAGGGTAGGGTCTGAATTACTATGCTGCGTGTTTACTGCATAGCCTTGTAATGATCTGATTCTATTATTAAATGAGATAATGCACGTCAAGCACTTAGCTCATGGTCCAACATTAGGGAGAGATCCCCAAATATTCTTATTAATACCAAGTCCTACTATATTGATATGAATTTACTTACTACCTTCTAATAGCTGCTTCCATAGTTCTCCTTAGGGGGGGAATTTTTTGTGGGGAAAATACTTCAGTGAGTGATTGGGATGGAAGATGAACCACCTCAGGAGCTGGCATCAGCTGGAACCAAGGCCTCATGGCAGGAAATGCCCTGCACAGGAAGATGAGAAGAAATCAGGGATTTGGTGAACTGGAGTGAGTTGAGGATAAAGATAGGAGGGCAAGAAAGAGCAACAAGATAGAGAAAGATTCTGTCATGAGATGAGACCCCTTCCTGGGACCTGATTAAGGTCATCAGTGCACTTGTTAAATTTTTTTTTTAACGTTTATTTTATTTTTGAGACAGGGAGAGACAGCATGAACGGGGGAGGGTCAGAGAGAGAGGGAGACACAGAATCTGAAACAGGCTCCAGGGTCTGAGCTGTCAGCACAGAGCCTGATGCGGGGCTCGAACTCACGGACCGCGAGATCATGACCTGAGCCGAAGTCGGATGCTTAACCGACTGAGCCACCCAGGCGCCCTGTCAGTGCACTTGTTAAACAGACCATGCCCAGCAGGAGAGATTGTTGTTTGTGGTGGGAGCAGGAGAAGCAGCTGACCTTGATGTTACAGTTGATGTGCTGTGGGATGATGGCCCTGGAGATGCCAGTTTCCCAAAGACTGTGGGTATTAGAGAAGATGAGCCCACTAGGGATTAGTAAAAATCCCAGGGAGGCCAAGGATTTTTCCTTAGATCCTAAAGGATCAGGAGATCTCCATCTGACATCTGGGTGAGGTTGTTATTACCAATGCCATTATTAACATTCCTTTCCCTCTCTATGGAATGCAGGCTTCTGGAAGGCACTGTTCATTTATCTTGGCTTCCCAAGGCCAGTTCAGTGTATGCAACTGAGCAGGCCTTTGACACATGGTTCTTGAATGAATGAATGAAAGGGCTTTGAACAAGGGTCAACAGTGCCTGTGCAGATGTATGCCAACTCAGCCATTCTTTGTGTGTGTGTGTGTGTGTATGTGTGTGTTTTAAGGAGGCCCTGTGCCCAATGTGGGACTTGAACTCATGACCCCATGATCAAGAGCTGCATGCCGAGCCAGACAGGTGCTCCATCAACTCAACCGTTCTTAATATCTTATCACAAGGAGGTGCTCTGGATATCTCAGTTTGTTCATATCTGAAGTTGTGGACCTGCCTGCCCTGGTTTTGACCTGCTTCATGCTTTCTTAACTGCTACTGATGCCACACCCAGCTGTAACTCTGGACTCATTCCTTAGACTTGAATTTGAGCATGGTTGCTGTATGGGCCTCATGGCTGCCATTTTCTCCTCCTACCATGGGCTGACATTACAACAGTGGTTCTCACCTTGAGACAGTTTTCCTGTTCAGCAGACATTTAGCAACATCCAGATATATTTTTGGTTGTCACTACTAGGGAGATTGATACCGGCATTTAATGGGTGGAGGCCAAGGATGCTTCTAAACATTTTACAATGCACAGGACAGCCCCCTGTCTTGGTCAGCGGGGGCTACTATAACAAATACCGTAGAATGGGTGGTTTAAGCGACAGGCCATTATTTCTCATAGTTCTGCAGTATGGGAACTCCAAGATCAAGGTGCTGGCAGATTCAGTTCCTGGTGAGAGCCTTCTTCCTGCTTGGTAGATAGCTGCTTTCTTGCTGTGTGCTCCTGTGGCCTTTCCCAGGTGTGAGTGTGAACAGAGAGAGAAATCTCTCTTTTTCTCCTCTTATAAGGGCACTAATCCCATCATGAAGGTACCAGCCTCTTGACCTAATTAAACCTAATTATCTCATAGGGTATCTCAAATACCATGTCCAAATACATGTCTAAATACCATCATATTGGAGGTTAGGGCTTCAACATATGAATTTTGGGGAAACACAAACATTGAGCCCATAACACACCACAACAAAGAGTTATTTAGTCTAAAATATACATGATGCTGAGGTTGAGAGACCCGGCATAAGAGTGTTATGGTTAAGAGTATATTTATTGGAATGTAGGAGAACGGTTTGGGTCCAGCCTCTGCCAGTTACTTTAAGACAGAGATGAAAATTTTATCTACCTTCAAGGTCAAGGGGATCAAACTGGGTCTGGCCAACAACTAGCTCCTACCCTCTCTTCCCTGTAGTCCCCAACACACACATTTAAAGTAATGTGGACAGCCAGATTTCTCCATGGCCCCGGGACAGACCTCGTGTGGGTTCAGATGCCTCCAGGGCCATGTGTTACTAGTTCAGAGGCCAAGGCTGGAGAAACTAGCTCTTTGTCCCATGAGCCATGACATGCTTCAGCCCTTCTATGCACCCAAGTCTGGGATGTGAGCCCCTTTGCTGGAAGTAACTAATTGTTTTGCTTTAATCATCTTATACCCTGGGGAGTTAGTTTTGGGGCATAACATAATTGTGAATGTAAATGGGTACATTCAACTAGGCAAATGAGATTTACATAAAAATCTGTTTTTACTAAGCGAAACACATTTTTGGGTGGGTGGGGGGACAGGCAGCTCTATTCTAAGAAGCGGTAGCTCAATCTCAGAATTTATGCTACAAAAATTTATTGCACATTGACAGAATGTCAGAGCAAGAAGTGATGTCAGAGACCATCTTGTCAAACTCCCTCACTTTATATTTGAGAAATGGAGACCCAAACGGGAAGATAAATTTCCTCAGCATCACATCTTAGTGACAGAAAAGTCACAACTGAGGGCTCCTCACACCCTGTCCAGGCTGGTTCTACCCCACCATGACGCCTCTTGTCCCTATCAGATTAGATGCCAGATTAGATGAAAGGGAGTCCCTATCAGATTAGATGCCAAGGCATAGATGATTTCCGCCTAACTTTTAAGTTCAAGCTTCACACTGAACAAGAATTTGATTTTCAGAATCATTTCCTGCAATGGGGCTTTAATTGAATTTCTTTTTTCTTCTCTTGGCCTGGAGAGAGCATTGAAGCCACTCCCTCTGTGGGTGCCTCGCTCCATACGTAAACACATGTCTACCATATATACACAGGCACACACATTTGTCATTCCTTCCCAGAATGACTTAATGATTTCCATGTAACCAATATGTTGCAGCTGTTGGTTTCCTTCAGGCTGAAGCACTCAGAAAATCATCAGTTATCAAGTTGCCTTCCCGCCACTGTCTTTTTCCAAGCCCCATACATGTTCTCCCTCTCTCCTTTAAAAAACAAGGTAAGAAAAAAGTAAGAAGAAGGTAAGAAAACAAGTTATGACACAAATATTGGGACCCTAATTCTAGCCAAATCCTGGCACAGGGTCTGTAGGGAGCAGCTGTGTTTTTATGGGGGTATTCCAGTAGGCGACAATTTTAGTTTGCTCTTACATGGCAGACAGCTTCCAATCAGGAGACACAGGAGAGAAAGGTTAGGGGTCAGGAGGTGGGAAAGTGTGCTTTAGAGAAGACAGTATACTCTGTGGATTTGGTCAGAAAGACTTGGGTGCACACTCTTACACTGCCATTTGCTAGCTTTGTGACCTTGAGAAAATTGCTCAACATCTCTGAGCCTCAATTTTTTTAATCTTCAAATAGTACCCGAAGATTAGAGGGAGTGCTCAATAAACATATGTCTCCACCTCCCTGCTTCCTTTCCCACCCTTTGATGTTTGTTTGTTTGTTTGTTTTTGGGAGAGAGACAGACAGAGAGAATCCCAAGCAGGTTGCAGCACCCAGTATGGAGCTCAACTCGGAGCTTGATCCCACCACCGTGAGATCATGACCTGAGCCAAAGTTAAGAGTCAGATGCTCAACCGACTGAGCCACCCAGGTGCCCCACCCCCACCTTTGATCTCTGGCCCATGGAATATAAGAGATAGGTATTTTCTGTGAACGAGTGACATTGAACCTTCAGTACCTGCCCGACCTTGCCCATGACTTCTAGAAACTGCTTGCCTAGACTGTGCAGAGGACCTTTCTGTCCTGGCTTTAATGCCAGCTCCTTGGACCCATACTGGGGGCTACACTGCCCAGATGGCTGCTGCTAGGCCCAGGCCTGAGAGATAAGACTGGTCACAGCAATGAGGTAAGTCTGTGAGGAGCAGCTTGGACCCACCTGGTTGCCTAGAGCTCTTATTGTCTGTTTCACATTCTTCATCCCTCCTTACCATCTATCTATTCCCCCCACCCTATGTTTGGTCTGGACTGTGCTATTAGTCTCAGCTCCATCCTGCTCACTCTGCTGCCTTCTCACCTTCTCAAAGCCTGGCTCCAGTCATACCTGATTTAGAAAATGTATCTGTCAATGGTGACCTCCTCAAGGGACCCCCAGAGGCACCTGGGTGGCTCAGTCGGTTAAGCATCTGACTTCAGCTTAGGTCATGATCTCACAGTTCGTCAGTTCAAGCCCCGTGTCAGGCTCTGTGCTTGCAGCTCGGGGCCTGGAGCCTGCTTTGGATTCTGTGTCTCCCTCTCTCTCTGCCCCTCCCCCACTCCTTGTCTGTCTCTCAAAAATAAATAAATGTTAAAAAAAAAAAAAGGGACCCCCCAAATCAAGTTCCTGGACTCCACATTCAAAACCTCCTGTGATCTGGTCCCCATCATGTCCTCCACATGCCATCCAAAAGGAAAACTTGCCTCATGCCTTTCTATGAGCTTTTGCCCTGCTGTGTCGCTCTCAGAAGGGCCTCTGATCATAGGTCAATATCCAGTAAAGCATGCTTCTCCCAAGACCCCGGGCCTAGTTCTCTCCTACTTGTTCGTCTGTTTACTTCTCTGTGCTGGGGTTGGGGTCCACCCCTTGGAACTTCCCAGTGCCTGTCCCTTGTCCTCTCTTGACTTTTATACTTTCTACCTCATATTGTAGTTACTTGTGTATAGGTTGCTTTTGGGGCTGAACCACAAGGGCAAATGCTTGCGGGAGGACGACATGATGTGTTAATTCCAGAGAGGAGGAAGAATAAACTTAGCTTTCTCCACTTCAAGGGTCTGTGAGTGGAGGACAGGGAGAGAGAAAAGTGGAGGGAGGGGCTGGTGAGAAGCTAGGTGCCAACATCGCCTCTGAGCTCAAGTGCCGTCTCACAGGACCTCTCTGGGTTGAGGAGAAAGCTGATGAGGAAGGTAGGGGGCTTCTGCCCGATTCTCATTTGGACTTCCGGGAAGAGACACCCTCATGGGCATCCTCCCCACCCCCACTCACTCCCACTCTATCAGCCTCAGCTTGAGAGAGCCTGAGTCTGCATTCTGGAGATACCTTCAGTTCTCCTGTGACATGGAAAGGAACCAGGGGCTTCCATAAGTACCTGAGGGGCATTTAGAACTTAGTGGAGGCTCTGGCTGGGGCTCTTGCTGAGGAAGATTGCCTCAGTTGCCAACCAAACATGGCCCAAGTTCAGACCCACAGCCCTCCCCCACCCCCCAGTGCAGACTAGCCAAAGACCATTATGAGGTCAGAAGACCCCCACCTTCTCTCCCCCTGCTCCTTCCTTGCCCCAAAGACACAGTAAGCCCCAATATACCCAGACATGTCTTGGGAACGAGGTGGGAATTTGAAAGATTGAGTATTTATCCAAAGGGATCTAGTCATCCCAAAGACACCACTTAGCCCAGCTCTGTTGGAGTTATACCTGTGATAGACTGAACCCATAAACTGAAGGGAGACTATCCAAACCACAATAGGCCGAGATATTACTAATTGACAAGTCTAAGTTTCTCTACCCACTATCCGTGGGGTAAGGATGCCTATGAAATTCTAGAAAATAAGGAATGAACAATTCCTTTGTACATCTGAGTGTAGCTAAAGCCTGTCAGCCTGATATATAATTGTTAGAAAAGGTGTTTATGGCACCTTGTGTTATAGAAGTAATAAAAAGTCCTTGTGAATGAACGGATGCAAGCATGAGTACATGAAAGAATGTAGGATTCGTTGTAAGACTGTTTCTCAGTTCCTACTAAATACCTGTTTTAATTCTTTCTTCAGGGTCTCAGGAACAAACAAAATACATCCCAGCAGAATACACATGAGATGTGTTAGAAAACAACATGCTTTAGAGCATTAGCCAATATATAACATTGCACAGTAGACTAATGGTAATATTAAATATGGATTAAACTGCATATTCAGTATAGATAGGCACTATATTTGGGGATAGTCTCTGATAACTCCCTCATATGACATCTAATTTTTAAGCTCATTACTAAACTTTAGAGTCCACCAGCAGTCCTCTGTGATCCTAAGCAACACAATTCAATGCAGAAATAGAAAAAAAGTGTCACAGACTCCTCAGAATTTAGCCACATCTCGGGCATTCCAGGTATAGGGAACAGCATGTGCAAAGAGATGGAAGCATGAGGAAGCAGGGCATACTTAGTGGTAACACTTGGTGATACCTGGGAGGAGAGAGTCTTAACTATTAATGACAGTTATTTTACAATGAGTGCTCAGATTACATGTTTTACAGTAACCCATTCTACACTAGACCCTGTGAGGTAGATACTATTGTTCCCACTCTATAGATGAAGAAACTGGGGCACAGAGAAGTAACATGCTCAAGGTCACAGAGCTGGGAATTGATGGAATCAGGAATCAAACCTAAGCAGTATGTCGCACTAAGGTAACCCATTTCTCCGTATTATCTCATTTAATCATTCCCATAGTGATGCTCTGAGGTATAGATGCTGACATTATAGACACACAGAGATGTTTGTTAACATGCCCAAGATCACACAGCTGGGAAGTGGAGGAACAGAGATTCTAACTTGGACAGAATTTAGAGCCCACTCCTAACCTTGTACCCCTTGGCATCCAGGACACTGGCAGAACTGTATTGAAGTTGCCAGTTTTATAGCTACCTGGTTCCCTCCTCAGAAGTTGGGCTACTTTAGGGCATGGAGCATGCAAAATTCTTTGCCACTGTATCCCCTGCATCTAGCATGGTGTCCAGCACACAGCAAGTGCCCTGCCCAGAGGGTATTTGCATTTTAAATCATTGAGAGGCAGTACAGTAAAGTCACTAAGATCCCAAACTCCAAAGCCAGCCTCTGTGGGCTCAAGTCCCAGCTCAGCCACCTCTAGCTGTGTAATCTTAGGCAAGTTCCTTCACTCTCTGTGCCTGTGTCTTTATCACTGAAATGATGATAACAACAGTACTAACTTCATCAGGTTGTGGCACTGAGTTAGTGCACATAAAGATGAAACTCTCACATGTAACACATTCTTTGTAAGTTTTTGCTATAGTATTCCTTGTGCCACCCAGTCCCCTGGTATCTGGTTTAGGGAACAGGGAGACATCATACAACTCAAATGACAGATTTGTAGTTTACCCCAGCAAGTCTGGGGCTAAAGAACACGGGAGACATTCAGCAATCTTGGGCATGTGTGATGACAGTTGACAAAGATCGTATCTGCCCTGACACTACCTTCAGAATGCTTATCACTGGGCTCTGTATCCCACTTACCAGTGTATTGCATGTGCTGTCTGCTGTATGAGAGCATGGTTTAGGGAAATGAGGCAGGTTTTCAATTTTATCTCTGCCAGTGAGTAGGCAGAGATAAAATTTACTAATTTTAGGTAAATTCCCTAATCTCAGCTGTGTCCACAGTGAAGTGGGGATTATGTAATAGAACCTACCCCGAGCGGTGCAAATTCAGGGGAATAACCTAAGTATCTGACATTGTGCTGGTAAGGAGCAGACCCTCAACACATGCTTGCCATCCCCTTCTGTCCCCCAGCCTGGTGTTTACATCTATTCATTGCTAAATCTCCCACAATTCCTTGCAGAGAGTAAGTGCCTCACACAATGCTTGATGAGTGCACGGAGGAAGGCTTGCTAAAGGCCCTGAGATGGATTTGAGGACATTAAAGCAAGCTGCGGGGGAGGAGGGAGGAACAAGGGAGAGCTAGTGGGGACTCAGGAGGTGGCCTTTACATTATTATGGTAAACACAGTAGAATTTACTTTTTAAAGTTAAGGCAGAGCCTCACTGGAGAGAGGAGGGCAGTCAGGGTGGCTCCCAGAGTCGGGGAGAAACCAGAGGGGGTAGGTGGGTGAGGAGCATGTTGGGTCCCCAGGGCTCCCCGGCCTATGCCTTCCTTGGAAGGGTGGGCAGGAGCTGCCAGCGCCTGGGAAGCAAGCGTGGGTGAGCAGGAGTGCAGAGGGAGCTGCAGAGGGAGGGGGCACTGCTGGAGGTTGGGGCTTGGGTCACTACAGTGAGGGACTGGTTGGTCCTGCCATGGCAGGTCAGAAGCAGGGCAGCTGACATCCCTTCTGAAATTACAAAAACATACATCTCTCATGCTTGTCAAGGGCTCTGTAATTTTCACAGCCTGTAGGATGACTATGGAGTCACCCATCTGATCCACGAGGCATCATGATCCACAGGTGCCATTACCCCATGTGACTGATGGGGAGTTTCAAGGTGTCAATGGAATTTCTGATGAACATGCAATAGAGTGTATACAATGATGAGGGTGAAGTTAACTTCATCTGTGGCTAACAAAGGGGCCATTAAGCTGGCTCTTGAAGGATGAGCAGTTGTCCATCTGAGGGACAGGGTAGGGAAGGACCTTTCAGGCACAGGGAATAGAATGTGCAAGGGGATGGGAGCATGAGGAAGTGCGGTGGATTTAGGGATAATAATAGTAACTATTCCTAACATATACTGACAACACACATGTGCTAAGCACTGGTTAGAGATTTCACAAGCTGAATTCAATTGATCCTCACAATGACCCAGTCTGGTAGATGCTATTGGGATCTTCATTTTACAGATGAGGAAATGGAGGCACAGAGAGTTAAGTGATTTCCTTAAGGTAACAGTGATAATGAGTGGTGAGGCTAGGACTCCACTTAATCCACTCAAGACAGGCAGACAGTGTGATCAAGGTGTCAAGGGCTAGGCAGTTAGGGAGGAAACATATGGCTAGGGGGGTGGAGTGAAGCCAAATGATAAAGCAAGGCAAAGGGATTCGGATTCTATCCTACTGGCAATGGGGGGGGGGGCACCAATGGTCTAAGCAGGGAATTGTCAGAAAAATCAGTGTGGCACCAGGCAGAGGGTGAATTTGAGAGAATGAGGTCACTGGGGGTGTGTTGGGGAGACAGCCAGACTCTTTGTTCTTATATGTGGACCAGGCTGCTCTTTCCATCTGGATGACCACCACTTACCCTGAAGTTCAAGTTCACACACCATCAGCACATGGGTTATGTTATTTCACAAGCTCTCCTGGGAGGCAAGGGACACATGTGACCCTAAGATATGGCTGTGGCACCTTCTGCATCACATTCTCTTGTGTCCAGTGACTGTGTTTTAGCTGTTTCTATATTCCTTGGATTGCCAGACATCTTGTATCTCTATATTCAGCACACTATCTTGGATTCCTTATTTCCCCAGAAGCATGGGCCAGTATGAGAGTCCTTGAAAAGGTATTTCAAGAATTCTCCCTGGAAAGCTCTTCCACCAGGTATAACTCTAGACAAGTGCCTCGTCTAGACAAATAGGCTGCTTTGCTTTGTTCCTCATGTAAGCGTGGGCTGAGCCTGCCAGACAACCATAGTGGCAAGTCAGTTGACATGCCCACCAGTCCCAGCTCTGAGACTAGCTGTGTGACCTTGGTCAAGGCATTGCACCTTTCTGTGATGCACCCAAGAAAAAGGGGGTTCTATCAGACAATGTAGACAGTATCTCCATTCTCCAGCAAACAATGTTTGCTGTTTCTGGAACTTTACTTTCACGTGTCTGATTTCGCTCATTTGTTCAACATATTTTTGTAGGGCCAGGCACTGTGCTAGATGCTAGGGACACAGTGGTACAAGACAGACACAGCCCTTGCTATCATTCAGGATGATTGTTTACAGCAATTGTTTCCATTTAACATCTATGTGCTCAGTACCTATTAGTTTCCTGATCTTTTTGTAGAAGCTATGAGAGACATAGAGAAGGTTAAGATACAGTGCCTGTTCTAAAGAAGCTTTTCATCCAAAAGCACCTCCTTAAGGGGAGACCAGCCAGCTAAATACGGACAGAAGGACTACTTAAAAGATCTTGTTTACAATTAGATAAGTAGCCATACCGGACCCTGTTTCGTTTGGGTATTGCTTCCAGGGTCAACCCATCTCTAAGTGCCCCAGGAGCAGTAGAGCTGTAAAATGAATATGGCTCAGTGTGCCCACAAGATGGCGGCATTCTAGTAAATTTCCAAACAGCTAAGGCCATTAGGGAACAGTGCCCTCTGTTGACGTGGAGGAGAGAGGTCACTTCATCTCTTAGAAGGATTGAGAGTAGGTCTCATCTCCAGTGTTCAGTCAAAGTACTGACCTTCTGGAAAGTCCTGGGGGGGACGGGAAGCAATGGTGGCTGACAAAGGAAAATAACACTAAATGTCACTTTATTCAATCCAGAAGATCTTTCTGGATGCCTTCCCTGGGCTCCCCCATCCCTAAATTTGTGTTTGATGATCTCCTCTGGGCCCTTCCACCAGAGCACCTGCCATATTGAATTTGCATTGTTGATTTATCAGTCTTTATCTTCTGTACAGCTAGGACCATATCCATTTCCTATCAGAACACCTGATGCCTACACAGAATCTGGCTCAGAATGAAGACAAACCTCTGTTGAATGAATGGAGTTTATCCTAAGCAAGAACTTAAAACAGACTCTCACTTGACTACCATGACCCTTAGTGAGGGCATTCTGGGCCATTAATATCCTTGTCCTCAAAAATGGAAATTAAAAAGATGGGAGACCAAGAGATGCAGTCCAAAATATCCTAATGTGAGTTGTTGGGGGAATGGCCAGGATCAACTTTACATCTACCTCTGCCCAAAAGAGATCAGCCTTGTCCACATAGCCAGAAAGTCAAGGTAGAGAAGATGGAAAATCCAGATCTGGTTGACTCTGGTGCCTGTTGGAGAAAAGTGTGGCCTTTAAACTGGGTTTCTGCCTCACTTACACCTCTACCCAGGGAGGGAGGCATGAGTTTTAGCACTGTCAGAGGGTCCACCAACTGGAACAAGCAGGTTCAACCTGCTTCTCTGCCACCTTCCGTCCAGGCCCTGACCCCTGCTTCCTGGCACCTCTGCCTCTGCTGCTGGAGCTCCAGCAAAGAGGAAAGCAGTCAGAGGCACTCCCAAGGGCCCATTGCATTCCCGCCCTGGCCAACGCCAGCCCGGGAACAAGTGGAGAGCCCCTCTTGGAGGAAGTGATTCAGAAACCGCGATGGCCTGGCGGCCCGCCGTGACTCACAGCACATCAATGGGGGAATTGTCTGTGGAGGCTGTGAATACCAAAGCTCTTTTCTTTCCTTCCTCTTTTTTTTTCCTTTCTTTTTTGCCCTCCCCATGGCGGCACTGTGCAACACGAGGGCTGCCCAGAAACATGTGTTTCTCATCATTGGCTCCAATAGCTGCCTTGGAAGACTGGGGAGAAAATAAGACCGAGAGGGAACAAGTCCCACGAGGGGACTGCAGCGGTTAAGGGGGGGGGGGGGGCTTCTCTTTTCCTGTGCCTGAGTCCTATTTCACCTTCCCTATCAACACCAGCATCCCCAAAGGCCATCTGGAATGGAGGAGAATCAAATTTTGGACCCGGGAGAAAATCTTAGCGTATGTCTCTTCCAATACCTTTGTCTACAGATGAGGAAACTGAGGCCCCAAGAAGGGAAGTGGCTTGCCAAAGATCCCACAGCCAAGTTATATCTGACGTCTTGCTTCAGTGACTGCATTTTCCTGTAGCCCAAATCAGGAAATGTAGTTTGACAAAGGATGGATTTTTTTTTCATGAGTAGTGAAAAATGAGAAGTCATACTAAGTTTCATTATAAATCTATCAATTGTCCCTTTGCCCTTATCTACCAGTCTCAGGAAACTGGCCTGCATAGGGTCACTTCTGAGGTCATTTGCAAAATCTACAGGCCGTTTTGCAGTCCTTGACTGACTGGCTGTCTCTGCAGTGTGTGACGCTGGTGCCCACTGGCTTCCAGTCAGCACCCCTCTGTTTTGCCTTCCTACCTTTCTAGCTTCTCCTTTTCAGCACCCTTTGCTCCCTATCTGGCTCTCAAACGTCCAAGCTGCAGAAGGTTCTGTCCTAGGCCCATAAACATGTTCATGGTTTCAGTGCCTAAAAATTAGCTGATGACTCCCAGATCTGAGCTACAAACGTATGTACAGCTGCCTTCTCAGCATCTTCGCTGGATGCCCCAAACTGAACTCACCATTTTCCTCCAAAGTTCTTTGATCGCTTTGACTTTATTGCCAAGCAAGATGGGAAGACTATAGCTAATGCTTTGAAGCATGTGCCTTGGAATCTCACAGACCTGGGCTCAACTCCCAGATATGCCACTTAACTAGCTATGGGGCCTTGATCAAGTTACCTAACCTTCCAATTTCCCCATCTGTAAAATGGGGATAATAAAAATACCTACTTCATAAGACTACCATTAAGAGGAAATGAGTTAATTCAATTGCATTAGCACGATGCCTGGAACATAGTAAATGCTCAATAAATGTGAGCTGTTATTTTTATTATGCATCTCAGCACCCTCCCCACTTGAGCCACACTGAATCCTTACCATTTCCTAAAGACAAAAGGCCCTTTTGTTATTACTCCAGGCCATTCTCCTCATTTAGGATACTATTCATACTCTTTCTCTCAGGCAAATTCCTACTCACCCATCAGACTGAGTCCAACTGTCATTGCCCTTATGAGAAATTAGCAGCTCATTCTTTTGTTCTTATAGAGCACTTTGTTCCACTGGTACTGCATACACTGAGTCCTAATTAGCTCCCTCTCTACCCTCATCTCGCACTGCCTCTACCATCACACTCGGCTCCAACAGTATACAAGTGCCCAAGATAGCCACATTCTTACATATCTTGAGGTCTTCCCATGTGCTGCTCGCTCTGCTTCCAAGGCCTTTCTTTTCAGGGCACATTATCCTGTAAGAAGATGCCTCTTCTGAGAAACCTTCTTGGAAGTTGAAGGCTGAGTTAGTTGTCTTTTCCTTGTGTCTCCATGGTGCCTTCAATAAGTTTCTGTAACATAACTCACTGGACTCCATTTTCAATGCTGAATTATCTCCCTTCTCCATTAGACTTTACTGTGTCTTACTCATAACAAGTACTCATTGAACATGTTCTGTGTGCCAGGCACTGTGCTTGGTACTGAATTGCATTAAGGGATGAATGAATTTTCTATTTCAATGTCTATTCTTGCTCCAGACTGTGAGCTTCTGAAGATGATGAATGAATAACATGAGAGGAGATGGGAACTGTCAAGGAAAAGATCCACTAGTGGTTGTGGGCTAGGGCATTAGAGAATGACTTGTAGTAATATTCATCCCACAAACATTTGATGAGTACCTACTATGTATCATGCACTGTGCTAGATACTGGCACTATAACTGAGCCAAATGCCTTACAGTCTAATGGGGAAGATGGACACAAAAAACAAAAACAAAAACAAAAAGCCTCATGGACAATGTGATCAGTGCCATGATGGTGTTTGCAGAGGGAGACTGACAGTAGGGTGAGCTTCCTGGATGCATGACCTAGGCAGGTGCACAGAGCCTCACACTCAAAAGGGCCCCCTGCTTGGTTTAATTCTATGCTATTGCCACCTTGAAGTACTTAATAATCTCACCTTTGAGATTGCGAGATTGTGAGATTGTGTATAGTAAGTGGTGATAATGGAGCATGTACATTAGGAAAGGAGATATGTGCAATGTGTGTGTCCTCTGCTGTTCCTTGCCATCCCATTCACAGACAGCCTCCTACATAGCCCACGAGAATGGAATCCCAGTGGGCCTGTGACACATGAGAGTTCATTGACACTCATAGCAAGCACAAGTTAAGTCTGTAACATCTACAGCTGAACAAGTAGGAAGTGCTATACTTGCTGTTCGAACCAGCACTTGCCTCAAATGCAGAAAGAAGGCACTGGTGTCCTAAGAAAAACAACCAAGAAGTCTTCTCCTTGTCATTCCTATTGGCCAAAAACTTATGCTGAAGGAAAGAGAAAGATAAGACAACCCACAGTTCCTCCTTCCAGTCTTTCCCTACCCATCAATAAGCCAAAAGTAGAGAATGTTGGTAGACTGCACACATATTGAGAAGTGGAATAAAATGTCTGGTTTTGTGATGCCTTTCTAATATTCTGGTAAAAAGGAAATACACATGTGTGGGCTATGAAATATGAATTTCATTGATTCTGTATGTGAGTTAAATGCTCTTACATTTTCCTATCAATTTGGCATTGCACAATCTAAAAGCAAGTGGTAAAGTCCATGCTTATGATTTAAAAATTTGTTTATTAACTTTTTGTAGTTAGAATGCTATTAAATAGCAAAATTAAAAAAAATACAAGTTGGGAGAGAGAGAGAGAGAGAGAGAGAGAGAGACCATGGGAAAAAGGAAAAGCTTTATATTTTAGTACCTTTGATGGTACATCTCCCCTGCGTTTTGAACAAGGGACCTTGCAAATTATGTAGTTAGCCTGGATTGAGAGAGAGAGAAGTGTCTTTGAGTTTTGGCTTTGAGTAGTGGATATGAAAAGCATCTAAGTGGTCCCCTGGTCAGGCCTTCTCTGTTCATCACCCACCATATTGCATTTGAAGAAGCTGAGAGCCAGAAGTGGTCTCAAGGTCACTCGAGATGCAAATGGGTAAGCTAGGGCTAGAACTCAGGTCACGTGACCCCATTCTTTTCTTTTCTTTTCTTTTTTTAACGTTTATTTATTTTTGAGACAGAGAGAGACAGAGCCTGAATGGGGGAGGGTCAGAGAGAGAGGGAGACACAGAATCTGAAGCAGGCTCCAGGCTATGAGCTGTCAGCACAGAGCCTGACGTGGGGCTCAAACTCACGGACCGTGAGATCATGACCTGAGCCGAAGT
This sequence comes from Felis catus, assembly GCF_018350175.1. Classification (NCBI taxonomy): domain Eukaryota; kingdom Metazoa; phylum Chordata; class Mammalia; order Carnivora; family Felidae; genus Felis; species Felis catus. The sequence goes on from NC_058374.1 coordinate 127,504,430, forward strand.
CAGATGCTTAACTGACTGAGCCACCCAGGCGTCCCAGCCCCATTCTTTTCTTAAGTCTAGTGTTCTGCACATGATATGTGCTCTTCCGTCTGTGAGGCATCCTACCTTAGGAGTTGGAAATAAGATACTCCTATGGAGGTCAAACCATCTGCTCAGTACATGGGGATTGATATGCAAACTAATATGGTTTTGATCCAAGGCCAGGGAGGCTGGACCAGCACTTGGTTAAAAGTAAGATGTTGTGTTCTAGGGAAGATCAAGTGGGCAGTGTTTGAGTCCTCATGTTTTTTGACTTAGCAGACACTATTCAATCAAACACTTGCTTTGCTTGGCCTCCCACATTCCACCTCCCTTAGTCTCCACCTTCCTGACTTTGTAACATTAAAGTGTCTCAGGGGTCAGTTCTCTGACCTTTTCTCTTTTTATGTCCATGCTCATTCCTTTAGTGATCTCATCTAGTCTAATGAGCCTTGAAACAATCTACATGCTAATGACTCATCTATTTATATTTCTAGCCCTGACCTCTCCCCGAATTCCTTCCAACATATCTGATGGCCTACTGGACATCTCCACTCCAATGTCTAACAGGAATCACACATTTAAGAAAAAAAATCAACCCTTGGATACCTCTTTGCCCAAAAAGTGCTCCCCACCTCTGTTAATGGCAGCTTAATCATTCCAGTTGCTCAGGTCAAAACCTTTTATATCTCATGTCCAATCCATGGGCAAATCCTAAAGGCTCTGTCTTCAAAATATACTCAGAATTTTACCCTTTCCTACCACCCCACTGCCTTGCTTTGAGGTCCAAGTCACTATCATCACTCACCTGGATTATTCCTATAACTTCTGGACTGGTCTCCCCATTTTGGCCCTCATCTTTCTTTTAGCCAGAATGATCTCCTTAAAACATATGCCAGAATGTGTCACCCCTTTGCTCAAAACCTCCCGATGGTTTCTCATCTAATCCTGAAAAGCAGCCCAACCCTTATAATGGCTGCAGAACCTGCCAGCATCCAGTCCTGGGGCCTCTTGGACCTTAGCCCTCACTTATCCCCCTCAGTCGCTGGCTCTGCTCCAGTCATGTGGCCTCCTTGCTCTTCCTCCAATTCACCTGAGATTCTCCCACCTTCGGGCCTTTCTCCTTTTGTACCCTTTCTGTGGAATGCTCTTTCCCCAGAAATCTGCAAGGTTCACTCCTTCACTCCCTACACGTTGTTATTAAATGCCACCTTCTCGCAAGGCCTTCCCTGATCACCTACTGAAGCCTATAGGCACATTTCTCTGTCCCTTTCTCTGGTCTTTATTCCCTGTAGCACTTATCACCATCTATCATGCCATGTAGTTGGCTTTATATGCTATGGAATTTCTGTTTTCTCTCGTTAGAATGCAGCTGCTTATTTGTCTGTTTTTGTGCATTTTACTCAAGTGTCTGAACCTGCCATGAGAGTTAAGTCATAGATGACCAACGGCCAATGATTTACCCAGATATAATGGAGCACTCAGCCATGCCCCATGAGCCTCTCTGACCTCATATTCTCGCCTCCACTTAGTGTCCTTTGCCAATTTATCTTGGTTGAAAAATCAGGCCATCTTTCAAGGTTTGGTTTAACAGTCATATCCTCTTAGAAGCCCTCCCTGACCTTCACCTTCCTTCACCTTGATTTAACTACACTCTAACAGAAAAGTAAGCAAAATAAGAAACAGGTGAATAGCCTTTATATGATTGTTTATGGGGAAGAAAGTGAATACACACTGAAGTATACACTGGTATATATCTGGAAGGCAACTGGCCATTTAACAAATTAAAATGTGCATAGCCTTTGATCCAGCAATGCACTTCAAAGAACTATCCTACAAAAATCCTCATCAAGTATACAAAGATACGTGTGCAAAGACTTTGTAGCACTTTTGTATGTCAGCAGGGGCTGGTTTAATAAATTTTACTTCTATAGACTACCCCATGCTGATGGAAAAATATGTCAAGATATTTGTGAGGTGAAAACTGCCCAACACTATGCGTGACATTATCCCATTGGTATTAAAGAAAGCATGATGGAAGAAAGGAAAGAAGAAAGGAAGGGAGGGCATGAGGATGGATGGAAGGAAGGAAGGAAGGAAGGAAGGAAGGAAGGAAGGAAGGAAGAAGGGAAGGAGGGAGGGAGGAAGGAAAGAAGGAAGAAAGGACGGACAGGCAGATGGAAGGGAGGAAGGGATTGTTTGTTGGTTCTGTTGTATGTTGTAGAATTTGATTCTAAAGTATAAGACAAAAATGATACATATAGTGAAAATTACCCTAGAAAACCCCTAGCATGACGTATAAGAGACAGTATAAAAGTTCTGTCATCTTTCAATGCTTTCCTCCAATACTGGAACAGAGTCCTTGTTTTTCCACTGACCACAGATAAAGTAATTATTAGACTGTATTTTGGGTCTATGCTACATGAGAACTACCCACTGTGTTGTAAAATGCTAAATGCCCTTCAATCGGTATCAGTTCCTGTGGGAACAAGAGGGATGCATCTCTCTTCCTGGGCCTCCTCTGGAGTGTATGCTCATTGAGGGGAAATGGGGAAGGAACTTCCTGCTATGTAAAGTGCTTGTCTCTGTCACTCTCCATTTCTGTCTCTTTTCTCTGAGCACATTAAATATGTGTTTGGTGTGACTACTGTATGTATGTGTGTGTCATTTGCTTTACTTTTATTCCTTTTCAGTGTTTGAATTCTATATGAGCACATATTACTTTTATAATTAGTAATGAGATAAATGTTTGAAAAATCACCTTGTAAGTGCAGAAAATAAAGTATATGTCAAGATTCTAAATTAGCTTTTTTAAAAAAGTAATCAATTGTTTACCATGGGGGTAAAAGGGACACTGTTAATTGTTATTGGCTTTTCAATGAAAATGACAATTAGCTTTGTCTCTTCTCCCTCTCTTGTTCCTTCTTTCCTTTCCGTGGCTTTTGTTGTTGCTGGAAGCTGCTAGTATTTCAAGGAGGCAGCAAGACCCTTGCAGAACTGATGTAAAGGGACTTCCTGGGCATGGAATTAAGACCATCCCAACACAACACACAATGCACAAAAATGCTTTAGGTGATCTATTTTGGGAGGAGGGCAGGGAAAAGAAAAAGGAAGTAGGGGTTTTGCTTCCTATGATCCCTCTGCCCTCCAGGATCTTGCTCTCTGCTCTGTTAAAGGTCTCAGTGCTCAGACGCTGCTACCAATTGCTCCCATGGGATCCAGTGGGTCCAAGCTCATGGTACCTGTGTTTCCAGGAACCACGTAACTGCAAGGACTCACTCTTGTATTTCCCATACTCTTAACACAGTCCTGGCACATAGTAGGCACTTAATAAAATAGCCAACATTTATTGAGCTCTTACTGTTACATGCCTGACCTGGGTTACCTGTTGTAATTTCTCAAAAATCCTATGAAACAGGTACATAAATCTGTATTTTTAAGGTAAGGGTACCCAGTTATAGAAACATTAAGTAATTTCTCTGAGCCTGTAGATCTGGGATTTGAAGCCAGGTAGATAGACTGTAGGGACAGTCCTTTTAACCACCATCCTGCCTCTGAAAACTATGTGTTGAATAAATAAATGAATGATGAGTGGATCAGACTTGCCCTTACAAAAAGTCTTGTCAGAAGATATTTCTCTAATAAAATGGGGGTGGGAGTAGCATGTGTAGGAACTGAGTCATTCACACTTTCTAGCTTGTCATCTCTTGTGAGCTGGCAGGCTGGCTAGGGTTAGGGCCAAAATTCTTTGGGAAAGAGACAAACTGAACCATAGGTTCTGTTCCAGAATTCTTTAACAGATCCATTTGGCCCCAAACTCCAAGTGAGGTTCACTCTACTTTCCCCATTTCTGCAAACCACTTGGAGTCATAAAGATGAAATATGTGTAAAGAGGACAGTGGGGAGAGAACAGGTTCTGAGAGAACCACGCTTTCCACTTGGCAACAGTTGGAGTAACCTCTAGAAAAATGGCAGAACTGTTAAACGTAAGAATTATAACAATAATGGTGGGCACATTGTTTTCTAATATCCAGTCTCTTCTTCCATGGTTAAAGAACTATTAATTTGTAGTTGTATATATGGCTGCCCAGACTCAAGGATATATTTCCCAGGCTCCTTTCAAATGGGATGTGGCCATATGACTATGTTCTGGCAACTGCGGTTTAAGTGAAAGAATCATATGGCAGCCTCTGAGAAACTTCCTTAAGGGGGAGATGACACAAATATTTTTTCCCTCTTCTTCAACCTTTTCTCCTTCTTGTTGGCTGAAATGCAGATGTGATGGTAGAGACAGAAGCAGCCATCTTGGGCCATAATATATCAATATCTACATTTTGCAGATAAGGAAACTTAAGAGTGGAATGAAGGCAGTAAGCTAGAAGGAGATGGGTCCTCAGGTCTTCATGGAGCAGAGCCATCCAGATGTGGACTGCCTACTTTGGGACCTCAATGCACAAGAAAATTAAACCTTCATCATATTTAAGGCATAATGTTTTGGCTCTCTGTTACTCATACCAATTAATAGACATCATCACGGTTTCTTTGAAAGAGTCTACATTGGTAGTCAGAAGACTTGCTTTATTTCCACTTTTCCCTCTGTTTTCTTATATGCTTCTAAGTTCTCCTGTTCCTAACCTGGAAGTTAGAACTAAATATAGCTCTTTCACATGCATTGATTTTTATGGTAAAATATATCTGATTAAAAGAAGAATGGAGATTTGAGAAGTGAATGCCAAAAAGGTTGAGGGGATATGGTTATACTGTTGTTCTTTGGCTTTGGGTAACAAGGGGTAAGAGACCTCCCTTCAATCAATTAATTTAAATGCAAAGGAGAGTGTACTGGTTCACAAAATCCAAGGGAAGGTTAAACATTCAAGCTACAGGATGCCCAGAGATGAAACTGGACCTCAGAAAAGCTGGAAACAGGGTTTGTTCGTGTCTTTTAACCCGACTTCTCTGTATTTCAGATTTAATCTCTTGCTGCAGACCGACTCTTAACACAAGACAAGTTTCACAAGAAAGGGACGACCCTCTGCATTCTGTTGTCAGTACTATCAGGGAGGAACCCTGATTGGCCCATCTTGGTTCAGCTGCTCTCCCTGGAGACTCATTGTCAGAAAGCATGCTATGCAAGAGAACCACACCTGCAGAATGTGTATATGTGGATTTCATACAACGTGGAGACTGAATTTTACACAATTGAGTATGTGTTACTCTCATAATGAACGATGAGGCAAATTTTTGGAGCAGTGAGATAAGTGTAGGGAGTGGGGAGTAGGAAGGCATAAATGAGTGGGCACACTTTCTAAAAAGATGAAGCTGGACAGCACACACCTTGGGTGACCACTGCAGATGTTCAAGAATGGGGAGAGTAATTCTGCTGCTAACGGAGCAAAGCATGGTAGACCAACTGGAAGTCAGGAGACCTGATTCGTAGCCCTGACAATATAAAGCTATTTGGCACATCTCTTTCTTCAGTGGGTTGCAGTTTCCACATTTATACAGTGATGAGGTTAAATTAGTTTCAATTTGCTCCCTTGTTTTCAAAGTTTTTTTTTTTTTTAATTTACAGAGGTTCTTGGGGGTACTGGTTAGGGTTTTTGGGATCCTCACTAGGCCTTTCCATTCCCTGCAAAAACAAAATCTTCATACCCACACACACATTAACACATTCACTCATGTGTACTTACTCTCGCACACCTTACACCCTCAACCCCACACATACACTCACACATACACATATGGTGAACCATGAATCATGTTTGTCCTTCAGAGTTTGCTGGACTGGATGACCTCAAGTGTCCCTTACAGGTTCTAAATGTTCATGAGTCTATAAAAGTGGGAACTGTCTGAGGCTTTGAACCTAAAATTCTAGAGAACAGCAGTTGATACAGAGAAAAGTAATAATTATGAAGGTTCAAACACATGTGTAGGACTTTCTACTCTCCTTTGCTTTTGCTTTCCTATTTCCCATAGCCTGTGTCTTCTCACTAGAGGCAGAAGGCAAAGTGTAATCTGTAGATCCCTGAGGAGCTGCACTCACCAAAAAAAAAAAAAAAAAAAAAAAAAGGTCTGCATAAGCCCTATTTATACACAGTATCTTGCTCATCTATGGGTATCTCTATCCTTATTTCTACCTTTAAGTATATATAGATTAGGAACAAAATTAAGATGCATGGTATTTTTTAGTTTGAGGCTATTTTCTGAGTGAACAGTAACTAAAGTAGAGAAACTCTGGTGTGTGGGGTTTTGATTGTCTTGGAGAAGGTTGGGAACAGCTTTTCTCAGAGTTAGGTTTTGGGTCAGGAGTCTTCTTCCCTTAAGCAGGTATGTTTCCAGTTTGTCTGTCGCTTGGGGCAGGGGTGGCCCTGCCATCCTTCACTGATCCTTCTGATCCCTCCACAGGACATGATTCCCCTCTGCCTGGTAAGAAGACAGATTCTCTCAAGCACAAAGCCATGCTGTCTCGAGCTGGCACCTTCCTGCGTGGGAACTCAAAGCCACTCTCAAGGGCCCTTTCTTTCTCTCTGCAGCTTGTGAGCCAGGGAGGCAGCCAGCTGGGTGGTTCCCACATTGAGAAACTGGGTGGGGCCTGGGGAGCCCTTTGGCCTTGGTTGAAGAGCCAGACCTAGGCCCCTCCCTGGGAATTCTATATAATGCAGAAATGGCCAGAGAAAGAGAGCTTTGTGGAGAGAGCCCCCTCCCATCAGGCTAAGACTCATTGGCCCCTGACACTGATGGGGGCAGAGAAAAGTGGCTGGCTGTTTTATCACTTGGCTAGACTGGGGCACAATCCCCTTTTGAGGGCCTTGGGTAGTGTGTAAGTGGGGGCACGAAATGGACCTCCATGGAGAGTCTGATGTGGCTCCCTGGGTGATGTAAAATAACCAAAAAATACTCCTTTTTCCTCCGGGGATGTAGAGGAAGTTTAGCAAAACAAACAAAATCTCTTGGGATTGAGGGTGGGTGGGATGTTCTTTGGCAAAGTGGGGATCATGTTTTGGAAAGGGGGTTGCTCTATGGAGAGTTGGTGAGGGCAAGAGAAGACAGGAGATCTCCATATATAGGACACTGTGTCAGAAATGGAGAGAGAGGAGCCAGGTTGGTTTTCCTTCATCATTGTCCCCTCCTCCTGAAAGGGACCCAGTAACATGAGTCAAGGGTTGTTTGCCAAATTAAGACCTTCACCATCATGGGCCTTGATGCAAAGCACTGGCTGTTTTGTCACTGCAAATGGATGAAATGACTGGGTCTGCCTTCCATGTTCCAGACACAATACATGAGAGAGAGATTTCCTCTGAATTAAGGGGTTCCCCGTCCAGTAGGGAAAGCAGATGAGCCAACAAGCAAACATGATATAGCACCATGATAGAGGAGCACAGGGTGCTGTGCAGGTCCTAGCAGGTGAGCCTCCTCAAGACTTGGGGAACCAGGGAGGCGTTTGGGAGGAATCTGAGAGTTCAAGGATGAGGTGGGATTAGTCAAATGAACAAGGGGTGGGTGTGTTCTAGAAAGAAGGAATTGCACATGCAAAAGCTTGGTGGTGAGGGAAAGAAGTTGAGCTCCAGAAGTTCAATATGGCTGAAGATTTCACTCTAGGTGAGTCAAGGAAAGATGGTATGATGTTAGAGAAATGAACCTGGGCCTGACCAGGCAGATGTCTTACCGTGCCACTTGAGCTCAGGACTCATCCCAGCATTACATAAACTGTCAATGGCAGTGGGATTTGGACCCTGGGTAAGGAAGAGTCTGGCTCTGGAGGGTGATGAGGAGGGAGAAAGGGGAGGCAAAGGTGATGCCAGGTTTCTGGCTCAGTAGAGATTGGGATTTCCAAGATGTGAATTGTACTTTTATAGCTCTGATGAAGCCAAGTCTGCAGCTCATGAGTCCCTGAGGAATGGTTCTGCAGCTGGGGTTGGGGTTGGAAGCAGGGGAAGGGATGTTCCCATAAAGACAGTGGCCCTGACATAAAGACTAGACTATGGTTTACATATTTATCATCTGTCTTCCCCACTAAAATGTTCTCACCATGACTGTAGACTTTGTATTGTTCTCTGTTGTATCCCAGTTGCTGGAATAATGCCTGGCACACAGGAGACTTACAAAAAATATTTGTTCAGTGGAAAAATGGTGGAGGCTACAGACACAGCGTCAGGAGATTTGCCATTCCAATTAGTGGGATGAAATTATTGGACTCCTTTGAGATGTCACAGAGATGTCATAAAATGACTCTGGTTTCATCATTCTCTTTAATCAAAGGGTGGCCAGGATGGGGGAAATGAACAAGAGGAGGACAAGGATGGTGGCATTTCTATGTCCAAATGAGCATATGCCGTACATAGCCCAGGTATTCAATAAGTAAACATGCACACAGTGATAGCTGAGTAAGAGCATCATTGCCATCAACAACAACCACACCATCCCCAGCTTTGACCGAGACCTCCATGTGCACCAGGAACCAAACTCATAGGCACTTTATATACATGACCTCAATTATTAGAGTAGCTCAAGAGAGTAGATCCTGCTATGAACACAGGTCTTTCTGATTCTAAGGCCACCTTTCCCCTAATCCAAGCTCCCATCTCAGGTAAGAAATAAAAATATACATATGGTTGCAGCAGAGACTACGGGCAGAGAAAAAGCCCTGAAATGTCCCAAGAGAACTCTAGGTTTACTAAAGTCCAACTAGACTGGAGAAATCTGCTTGGTCCCTGGCCCATCTGAGCAGTTAGCAGAAAGTAGCACCTTGTTGGTTGGTTTCTTTATCAAGAAATTACATGCAGGCCTTGTCATACAGTTTCCAAACCTGACAAAACACCAAGAAACCCTCACCTAACACAACACTTAGTTTCTCTATAAAACCACTCTAACTCTGAGTACCCCACTGAGGAGAGCCAGGAGCAGGTGCCTGGGATATTCTCTGCAGGGGTCACAGGGTGACCACTTGGAATTCTTGTCCAGCAGCTGAGGCTGGGGCGACTCTGGAGATGTTATAAACAGTGTGCTTCACATAATTCTCCACCCTCACTCTGGCCCCAGAACATTGAACTTCTTCTCTCACACCCAAGGACACCTTTTGCAGAGATGAGTCACATCTTTGGGGGAAGAGGGTTATTATGGAACCTGAGACTGAAGGTGCCACATTTATGAGTATTAAGCTAAAAGATGGCTAAGTTAAGTGAAGGCTGACACATTCACTTGCCTGCTTGTGTTCTTTTTGTTCTTACTGCAGACTTGATGAAAACTTCCCAGTGACAGTGATGAGGACAGAAGTGAGACCACAGACAGGGAGGGAGGCAGACTGGCACCTCTACCCTGGAAGCCCCATGAGGGGTCAGAAGCTGAATCAGTGTTCAGGTAACCTTATCTTGCTGTCCCCTGAGGACCCAGGTGCATTGTCCAGCAGAAGGAGACATTTGTCCCCAAGACATTGTTCAGCTCTGATCCAAATTGCCATTGTGTGATCAATCCCTATTCAATGGTCCAGGATACTCTTAAGCCCTCAGAATAGACTCTAAGGAAAATGTGGAGTGAAACAGGAAAAAAAACGGAAAGCCTCATCTGAATCAATACCTGACAGTTATCTTAGATTGCACCAGCCTAAGATCTCCCCTGAGGACCCCTCCCCAGCTCCTGCCCCAGTTACACCTATACCAAAAACAATACCGATTGCCCTCTCTTCACAGCTCAGTGTGTTGGCCTGGAGAGAAGTTTTGGGTCATGTCCACAATGTTTGCCCATCAAGGTGTGCCACAGGGATTGGAAGCCAGTCATCTCCACCTAGGTATTTATTGCTTCAGTATTTAGAAGAACGGGTAGAGGCAACAGGTTCCAGACAGCTTGGCACCTGCAAGATTTATCTGGACATTTGTCAGGGAAATGTCAACGTGTTCTAGGGAGGTTCCCTATCTGCAAACCCTGGAGGTTCATGGAAAGGGCCCAGTGCCAACTCAATCTCAATCTGGCTTCCTTCTCAAGGACAATCATAACATCCTTTTTGAAAAAGGTTTATTTATTTATTTTGAGAGAGAGAGAGAGAACGTGAGCAGGTGAGTAGCAAAGAGAAAGAGGCAGAAAGGATCCCAAGGATCAGTGCAGAGCCTGATGTGGGGCTCGATCTCCCGAACCGAATCGTGAGATCATGACCTGAGCTGAAACCAAGAGTTGGACACCTGACCGACTGAGCCACACAGGTGCTCCCCACCCACAAGCACCCATTTTTTAACACCATCCATATGCCAGGCCGAGTGCTACGTGATCTCATTTTATCCTTCCAGCAACTGTACACATTTGGAGATTATTTTTCCCCTTTACACACAGATGATAAAACTAAGCTCAGAGGCTAAGTGACACAGCTAGTGCATGACAGAACCACGGTGATTCAACCTCCAGCCAGTCTGGTTTCAAAAACCCAAATTCTTTGCAATTTAATTCAACAGATACTTATCAGAGACGCATCTTGTGCCAGCCTCAGGGGATTCAGAGATAAATAGCACTGTCCTGGCTCTCATTTGCTTCCTGTCACATAGACTTTTACTAGAAATGTCAACACACCCCTGAAAACACGATAGAGATGTAAGCATACAGGACTAGGAGCAGAGGAGTGGGGATTCACCCTTTCCAGGTAATCAGTGATGCTTTTTTCAGAAGCAGAGATTCTTGGAGTGACTTCTGAACAATGAGTAGAAATGTGCCAGGAGAAGTACCTTCCAAATGTACCAGTGTGTGAAACACACATTCTAGGATGTGTACTGCACCCTTGTTCACAGAAGATTTGGGAGGCTCATTGGTAGCAGAACGGCTAAATGAACTGTGGTCCAATCACACCAAGGAGTATTTTGAAACCATTAAAAAGAGAGGGTTAGAGTTACATCACAATGACGTAAGATTTGTTGGGTGAACAGCAAGTTGCAGAACTGTTTTGAATGTGTGTGTGCGCACACACATATCCGTACACATTCCTTGCAGAAGACAGAGTATGGTCAAAGTCAAGGAGATGTAAACCACTGTTAGGGGAACTACCAAGAGCTCGGTTCTGCTCGAGTGTCATAAGGAAGGCGAGCCCTCAGTGGGAAGCAGGAGGTTCCCAGGAGTTGAAAAGCGGGTGTGGCTGGAGTTTAGGGTTTACTTTGGCAATTGGACAGACATCTTCTGGCATTGGCCTGAGCTGGGGAGACTCAAGGTTCCAACAAGGATTTGGTGTTGCAATGGTCAGTGGTAGAGAGAGGGTTGACACTTAATTTGGACCTAGAATGAGAGAGCGGGTGGTGAAGTAGGGGAAATGTCCAGGAGTCTGGGCATTTGTGGCTCTAGCACAGACTCACTGAGGACTCCCAGAGTTTCTTCTCCTCCCTAGACTTTTCCTATTCCCAAATCTCTCAAAATGTGGGGTGTCAGATCCCACATGATACTCATGCCATACCCAGGAAAGATCCTCTAACAATTAGCCCAGGCATGACAATGAGCTACAACCACATCTCTGTCCCTACTGCTCCATTGAAAGAGCTCTTGCTAAGATCATCGATGTCAGCCAAAGACTTTCTCTTTCTTCCTTCTTCCCTCAGAAGTGTTTGATTCAGGGGTCATGCCCTCCTTCATGAAAATGCTTTTCACTCTTGACTTACATAATAGGATATTCTCCCGAATTTTCTTCTCTCACACTGGCCTTGATCTTATTTGCTGGCTTCTCTTTCCTTATCTGAAATCTTAATACTGGCGGCTTTAGATATGATCATGAGCCCTCTACACTCTCCCCAGGCAATCTTATCTAGTCTTTTGTGAGAAAGGCCAAAGAATGTTTCTTCTTTATTCCTGTTGACATAAGGAGGGACATTTCTGAAATATTATGAGCTTCTTGCCCCACTCCTAATTCTGTCCTACAGAAATGCTACTTGGAGAGCTTGGGAGAAGAGTTCAGCCTCCACAGTAGTATTCTTGATGCATACTGCTCTCCAAAATTATCTTGTTCATTTGTCCACATCTTTATTTTCTCTCTCCTCTACTAGAATATAAGCTCCATGAGGGCAGAGCCCCAGTCTGTTTTATTTGCCACTTTATCCTCAGTACTTCAGTGCTTACACATAAGAGGGATTTGGTAAATATTTTATAACCGAATAAATGAAAACATGACCCTTGAGCTCTATCTATGTCTGAAGGGAGATGTTAGGATTACCTACTTCTAAACCATAGCTCCCTGTGGTTCCTTGGACAAATCTCTCATCCCAGCCAAGTTCTCAAATATTTCTCCTGCTTTTCTGTGGCTCTAGCTCAAGTGCAACCTTCTCTGTGCAGTCTTATTTAATTCTTTCTGGAAGAATTTTTCATTCCCTTCTCCATGTTCCTGAAAACTTTGCCTCAGCCTGAATTATTGCACTTTTTAAATTCTATGTAACAGTAGAATATGTTACTTCCTTCTTTGTCTCCACTACCAGATGGCAAATGTCTTGACGACAGAGGCCATGTTCTACTTCTCTCTGTATCCTCCAAGCACTGAGCTCATAGTGTATTTCAATTCAATGTACCTTGTTGAATGGGATGGAATATGGTTGACAGCACCCTCACAGCACTGCTTGTGTAGACTGGCCAACTCCTTTACCTACCTTGCCCAACAAAGCCTCCTTTGGTCAAAGTTGACTCCCTGTTCCAGAAGGCAATACTTTCACTCAACTTGCTAGATGGTTTTCATCCTTTTGGATTTAGATTTTCTTATTTATTCAGAGTTGTAAACTTCAATGTCCAAACCACAAGTCCAACTCCATTCATTGCTTTCTCTTGGCTCATGTTACATTTCAAAATCAACATCTAAAGTCAAGAACTGAAGGGTTTCCAAACTTAATTTTCCTCTTTTCAGGTTCCTTCCACATATCTAGGCTATCAGTAACATCAAATATCCCAGTTCCAGACATAGAGGCTGGGCAAAATAACTCCTTCCCTTTCTAGAAGAAAGTTGTGAAGCTCAGCTAAATATGGTTCCTCTGCTTTTCCATACATCTTCACTCAAATTCTACTTATCCTTTAGGGCTCCACACAATGTAGTCTTTTCTATGTTTCACATATCACTTTTGTCATAATAATCTTTGCAATAATTGAGCACCTACTATGTGCCTGACCTTGTTGTAAATGCTTTCACCTATACAATCTCTGATCGTCCCAACAGCCATGGAACTTACATAGCATCCAATTTGCCATATGAGAAAACCAAGACTCACAGAAGCAGAAGTGCTTGACCACAGTTACCCAACTAGGAGGCAACCAGGGAAAGATTGAAGTTCATCTCTGCCTGACTGGGAAGACTGTGCTACTCCTACTGTATTAAGCTGTCACAGCTGCTGACTCAATTCACCGTTCTCAGTGGCACATCACCTTATTCAACAAATATTTATCGAACACCTCAATATGTGACAGGAACTGTTCTAAGGAGTCAATATACAAGTGAATGTAGCAAAGGCTCTGCCTTCATGAGAGTTATATTCTAGTGGAGGGAGATACACAAAAATGATGAACAGAATAAAAAAGGTGTAAAATAATAGAAAGTAAAAAGTGGTATGGAAAAAAATACCAGGGGGAGGGAACTAAAGAGTCCCGAGAGCATGTGGTAGTAAATCCAGTTTCAAAATACAGTTGTTGAGGAGAAATTACATTGAGACGATGTTTAAGCAAAGACCTGAAAGATGTAAGAGAGTTAGTCATGGGGGGCTGGTGAAAGAGTCTGAGGAACTCAGGCTGGGGAAAGAGCATTCCAAACAGGCAGATGATACGAAGGTTCTGGGCTGAGAGCCCGCCTGATGGCTCAAGGAATGGCAAGAAGGCCAATGTAGTGTGGTGGAATGAGGAAAAAGTATAGGAGATGAGGCCACAAGGGTTGCAGTTGTGTAGAATGGTGGTTTTCTTTTTTTTCAACGTTTTTTTTATTTTTATTTTTATTTTTTTATTTTTGGGACAGAGAGAGACAGAGCATGAACAGGGGAGGGGCAGAGAGATAGGGAGACACAGAATCGGAAGCAGGCTCCAGGCTCTGAGCCATCAGCCCAGAGCCTGACGCGGGGCTCGAACTCACGGACCGCAAGATCGTGATCTGGCTGAAGTCGGACGCTTAACCGACTGCGCCACCCAGGCGCCGAATGGTGGTTTTCAACCAGGGGTGATACTGACCCTAGAGGGTATTTGGCAATGTCTGGGAACATTTTTGGTTGTCACAACTTTGGAAGGGTAGATGCTACTGGTATTTAGTGAACAAAGGCCAAAGATGCTGTTAAACATCCTACAATGCATGGGAAAGCCCTTTCACCACCCTACAAAAAAGAATTATCCCACCCCAAATATCAATAGGGTTGAGACTGAGAAACTCTGGGGCAGAGCCTTATAGGACTTTGGCTTTTGCTATGAGTCAGATGAAGCGTCTGTTGAGGATCTTGAATAGAGGAGTGACATCTGATTTATACTTTGAAAGGAGCTGATGTATTGAGAATAAATAGGCTGTGGGTAAGAGGCAAGGGAGGAACCAGAGACCAACCTGGAGGTGACCACCATACCCCTGGTGACTACTAGGGAGACCAACCTGGAGGTGACACCATACCAGTATGGTGACGAGGTACCATACTACCACATCCCTGGGGTGACCCATCCCCCTCTAGGGTATCAGGTCTTGGAAGCCAGGTAAAAAAGAAGTAACACTACTGAGCACCTAGAGGGTGCCAACCTTTCATGTTCATTATCACTTTACACTGTATCTGATCTTTCTTAGCCCCAACACTTAGATGGGAGTTAATTAGTTTCACATCCCTGAATGTAAGCAAGGGTTTGAACAGAAAGAAGAGAATGTTTTTATTTCACACTTTCTGACCATTCAGAAGATTTGTTCTGGATGATGTTATTTCTCTACCAAGAGAGTAGAGGCCTGGCTGTAGGTTAGGCACATCCCCTTCCAGAGGCACATGAAAAAACCTCTTGGAGACACCCAGGTAGAACTCTCCTGTGGTCCCCTTATGTTGTCATTCAGCAAACATGCCCTTGGGAGGTGTCTTGATGAGGCTATTACACATTCTGCTAAGAATAGACACTGGCACCAGGCACCTCAAAGAGTTGATGCCATTCTTCCTAGCAGAGCCAAGTACTTGAAAATGTCTATATTAGGGTCTTTCCTCCAAAGACTGGAAGGTCATACATACAAGATCAGACAAGCAGATATAAGCAGGGCGGGGGGGGGGGGGTGCAGAGCATTGCAGGAGAGCAAGAAGCCGAGCCAATAAAATTCCAGAACAGTGATTCATACTAAGTGGTGATGACAAGTGAACTTGTCTTAGTCATGCCAATGGCATAATCCATGGTCACATCAATACTATGGTCCTGGTCTGCCTCTGCTGGTGAGAGGACTGGTGCTAATGTACCTTTTCCCCATCTTTATCGCCTTCCACATCCTAGGGTAGATGATCCGGCTGACTGAGCCCCTACTTCTTGGAGCACTCTCTTCTCAAGGCTTCTATGGCCATACTTTTTATCCCCTCAACCATTACTTAAGTCATTTCTTCTGCTTAGAATGACTATAATATTCTCCTAGTGCTGCTGTAAAGATTAGGTGGCTTAAAAGAGCAGAAATTTATGATCTCACGGTTTTGGGAACTGGAAGTCTGAAATCAAGGTGTTGGCAGGGTCACATTCTCTCTGAAATCTGAGAATCCTTTTTTGCCTCTTCCTAGCTTCCCTGGTTTGTCAGCCATCTTGGGTGTTCTCGGCTTGCAGCTCCATCACTCCAAGCTCTCTGCCTCTGCCACCACGTGGTGTTCTTCCTGTGTCTCTGTTTTCCCATGGCCATCTTTTCTTTTTTTTTTTTTTTTTAATTTTTTTTTTCAACGTTTATTTATTTTTTTTGGACAGAGAGAGACAGAGCATGAACGGGGGAGGGGCAGAGAGAGAGGGAGACACAGAATCGGAAACAGGCTCCAGGCTCTGAGCCATCAGCCCAGAGCCCAATGCGGGGCTTGAACTCACAGACTGCGAGATCGTGACCTGGCTGAAGTCGGACGCTTAACCGACTGTGCCACCCAGGCGCCCCTGCCATCTTTTCTTTAAATTAAAGTAATTAACATGTTTTCAAGTTTAATAGCATTTAGGTCCAAACAACTAATCCATCACCCTGATTTCTCTTTTTTTAAAGTTTATGTATTTATTTTGAGAGAGACAGAGACAGTGCAAATGGGGGAGGGGCAGAGAGACAGGGATACAGAGAATCCCAAGCAGGCTCTGCACTGTCAGCATGAAGCCTGATGTGGGTCTCGAACCCACAAAACTGTAAGATCATGATCTGAGCCAAAATCAAGAGTCAGTTGCTTAACCAACTCAGCCACCCAGGTGCCTCTTGCACAATAACTTCTGTACATATCTGTGTCCCCAATGAATTGTGAACTTATTTTTTTATTTAAATCCAAGTTAGTTAACATATAGTGTAATAATGATTCCAGGAATAGAACTCAGTGATTCATCACTTACATATAACACCCACTGCTCATCCCAACAAGTGCCCTCCTTAATGCCCATCACCCATTTAGCCCATCCCCCCACCCAACACCCCACCAGCAACCTTCAGTTTGTTTTCTGTATTTAAGAGTCTCTTATGGTTTATCTCCCTGTTTTAATATTATTTTTGCTTCACTTCCCTTATGTTCATCTGTTTTGTATCTTAAATTCCACATATGAGTGAAGTCATATGATATTTGTCTTTCTCTAACTTATTGCACTTAGCATAATACACTCTAGTTCCGTTCATATTGTTGCAAATGGCAAGATTTAATTCTTTAAAAAATTTTTTTTAATGTTTATTTATTTTTGAAGGAGAGAGAGAGACAGAGTGAGTGGGGGAAGGACAGAGAGAGAGGGAGATACAGAATTGGAAGCAGGCTGTCAGCACAGAGCCCGACGTGGGGCTCAAACTCACAAACTGCGAGATCATGACCTGAGCCGAAGTCGGATGCTTAACCGACTGAGCCACCCAGGCACCCCTAGATTTCATTCTTTTTGATTTCTGAGTAATATTCCATGGTATGTGTGTGTGTGCGTGTGTGTGTATATATACACACACACCACATCTTCTTTATCCACTCATCAGTCGATAGACATTCGGGCTCTTTCCATACTTTGGCTATTGTCAATAGTGTTGTGATAAACATTGGGGTGCATCACATGACCATCATATAATAATGCCAGTCATAGTGCATTAGGGGTTCCCCCTACTCCAGTATGACCTCATCTTAATTAGTTACATCTGCAATGACTCTATTTCCAAATAAAGTCACATTCTGAAGTACTGGGAATTAGGACTTTAACATATCTTTTTGGGAGGACACAATTCAATTCATAATAATGTCCTTCTCTATAGTGGTCTTTTGGTAGCTATTATTCATTCCCAAGGAGAACAAGCCCTTTCCTACCCCATATGATCCTAATGGAGCATCAAGCATGATGGAAGATTTCCTGACAATAGTGGTCAATCAGAGTGTTTTATATCCCTGGGCACAATAATTGATCCAGTGGTGGGCACACGACCCAATAAGGGACAATCAGAGTCCTTCTGTAAAATTTTGAAATAGGGTATCAAAAGGGTATCTCCCTTTTAAAAAAATGTTTTATTTATTTTAGAGAGAGAGCATGAGAAGGGGAGGGGCAGAGAGAGGGGGACAGAGGACCTGAAGTGGGCTCTATGCTGACAGCAGCAAGCCTGATGCCAGGCTCGAACTCACTAACTGAGAGATCGTGACCTGAGCTGAAGTCAGATGCTCAACTGACTAAACCACCCAGGTGCCCCATAAGGGTGTCTCCCTTTTGTTTGAACTCAATTGGGCCTGGCAGAGGACTTTTTGGTCTGCCACATAAAGACTGATGGAGGGACAAGCAGAGTAGAGAGAAGGGAAAGTGACAGCACCCTCGTGACATCGTTTCAGGCCCTAGATCCAGCTGTGCCTGATGCCATTACCCTCTGAGCCTCTGAGATACAGGAACAAGTGAACTTCCTTTTACTCTCAACTACTTGGAGGTGAATATTCTGTTACTTTCTATTGGAAGTGTTTATGAATTCTGCTGCCTTCCATCATCATCAAGCTTTTTTCAAAAAGAAGAAGCATATCATCTTTAAATATTGCCATTAAGACTCTTATAGCACAAGGCACTTTACAAAGAACTTCCCTGCACTTTAATGCACTGAATTATGATCCCTGAACTCTGAGTCCTGAAGCAGCCTATGCATTTGAGTGAGTGGGACAGGACCTTTGGGCACTGGGTGAGAGGCAGAGCCCAGGCACTCCAAAGTGGTAGCTGCCATTCAACTCTGGCTCACTGTCACCACATGGGGATTCAGACTCAGTGAAGGGGATCTTCTTTCTTTTTCAAGAAAAGCCAGAAATCTGGATTGTGATGGGAATTTACCAGTGATTAAACTATCTGTGGGCCCAATAAAACACTTCTGTGGCCTGAACCCAGCCCCCAAGCTACCCATTCGAAATGCCTGCTGAAAAACCATGAGGCATTAGAACTGGAAAAGACAGTGGCAGGTAATCTAGACCAATTGCTACATATGACTTCAATACTGTGAAATGACTAACCCCAGGCCACCCAGCTAAATCTTGCAGAGCCAGAACCAGAGCAAAGGAGTTCTGATTCTCAGACCATGCTGTTACAGAGTGGGATTCTTGCTACCATCCCAGGCCTCCTCTCACTTTTCCCCACTCAGGGAACTGGCGCTAGCATCCCATTGGGTACCAAGGCCAGAAGGCTGGGTGTTATCCTTGGCACGGACTAAGCATGAAGACCCTAAATTAAGTCTTCCCCTGGAGTACATCTTGTATCCATCCTATTTCTCTCCCTTTCCATTGCTACCATCAGTCTGAGCCCTTCTTATCTCTTGCAGAGCCCACTGCAGTAGCTTCCTAACTATTCTCTAATCTCATCTCTCCTCTGCCTTCCAAGTTTTATAAGACCCAGCATGGCCCCACCTCCCTCTCTGACCCTAATCTGGATCTCTCTCCTCCAGCCTTTCAGCCCCTCTAACCCGCCATTTTCCTCTCCTCTGAGGGCTTCTGTCCACGCCATTCCATATGTCTGGAATTCTTTCTCCATGTTCCTTCTTGGTGTTAATCCCAACTAATCTTCCAGGTCTCTGAACAGTGCTGGCCCACCCTAAGTACTATATACGTAACAGCTATTATGATTTTCACTATTATCATCTCAGCCAAATGCCACCTTTTCGAGGACTCCTTCCCTGGTCAGCTTGTCCTGTGACTTACCTTCATAGTACAATCATAGTTCTGTAACAAACTGCTTTTGCTTGTTTCTTATCTAACCCCTCCATGAGACTTCAGGCACCCCCACAACAAAGAATGTGTCTGTCTTGTTCACCTCCTTATTGCAGTGACTGTCAGAGTCCATATAGCATTCAATAAATATTTACTCACTGATGCTGAGTAAATACTTGCTTATATTTGTACACCTGTATCCAGCAGAACATCCAGTGGAGCCTTCAATACCACTTCCATGTTGCCCATTTTAAAGATGAAGAAACTGAGGATCAAAGGGGCCAATAAATGACTCCATGGTCTGTGGCACATGAGAACATAATCCCCCCCCCCCCACCCCTAAGTCCTTAGCCTAGTGTCTTTTCCTGTGCTTCTGGCTCTGATGGCTAGATAGATTTTTGACTTCTGCTATGTCCTGATTCAGAATTGGTACATATGTACATACACATTTTTGCTTTCAGTGGCAGGAAGTCTTGCCCTGGGGAAATGCTACTTGGTTAGCATCTGGGGAAAGAGAAATATTTTCCCCTTTGTTAGTTGGCTCTGGGCAGCCTGAAAACTCTTGATCCCCACTGTCTGCTGCTTTGAATGTAATGACCTGTTTTCAATCCTGTTTAATTATGGGATTTCTGATAGGAATTTGGAAAACAACTCCTAAATCCCGAGGCTTGGATGGTAGCCCATGTTTTATCCCCAAATCTCTATACCCAGTTTTTCAGAAAGACTTTTTATACCTGGTCCTCAGGCAGAGGCCTGTCCCCCGTTGCCCCCATTCCTTCTCAATTCCCCACCTGGGGACTGTCTAACCATGCTTGCTTCCCAATTTACTCACTGAGTGGAAGCCTCCCTTTGTTTCCATGCTGGGCTTTGCTTCTGTATTTTCAGTCCTGTGTGTATCCTGACGCAGTCCTCAGCAGGCAAAGTACCTGGGCTGGTGTCCCAGGAGAGGCAGACTCAGATAATGGCCTGGGAGTGAGCAAAGCCAGCTTTGAGTCTTTGCTCTTCCTGTGTTAATGCTGAGGCCTTGGGCAACTGACCTAAGGCCCTAGGCCTCAATTTCCTTAACTGTAAAGTGGGAATAATAATATCTCCTTTAGAGTTAGTGGTAGAAAAACCCAGCAAATAATAGGCACTAAGAAATGATTTTCTTTCCTCCTCTAGCGTTTGGTAGGGCTGGGGGTGGGGATGGGTGGGTGGTGGAGATAAAAGATAGAGACATGGGTTAGGGAAGGGAGGGTCTCTGCTAAGTTCAGGCAGCTGAGACGTCGAGTCTAGAGAAGTAGGGAAGGCACCCTTTTTGGGTGTTGAGTGCCAGTGGGTGGCAGAAGTTAATGGCCTCTGGGCATTAGAGCTAGACAGACCTGGTTCAATGCCCAGCTCTGCTACCTAATAGCTGAGTGACTGCATGTCAGCTGGTCTGAGTCTCAGTTGATGAATCTGTAAAATAGGAACAATGATCCCCATGTCACAGGGCATCATGAGGACTGGAGCAAACATACAGCTAATATACAGGAAGCCATTCACCCTGCCCAGTGACCCTTGCTCTGGTGTCTTCTCCCGCCCTAAAGGCCTGGGGGCCACCCGGTTCTGAACCTGTTTCAGGGCATCTCCCTGGCAAGGCACAGATAGGAATTGGGATCCATACCTACCTGCATTCCCTGTTTCCTAAAGAACAAACATTACAGCAACTACCTTTTATTGAGTTCCAAGTCTTCTTAGTTCTTTTTTATAGGGGAGAAAACTCAAACTTGGAGACTGTCACTTGCCCAAGGTCACCAAGCAGGTTGATGAGGGAGTGGACTGTCTGGCTTTCCCCCACACCAACCTCCTGTCTGACCCCATTCTCACTGGTCTGGACTTCCTGGATTCCTGGGGCTCAGATGGGCTCACGCCAGCTGCTATGACCTTATTTGGATTCTGGCCACTCACAAAGGGAGCAGCAGTCTCACTATGGTCCTGCACTTGGGAGCCCCTTCCAGCTCTCAGTGTCCTAGATTCACTCTCTGCACTATCCCCAGCATGTCAAGCAGGGATTTGGAGGAGGGGATTCTCTACCTTCCATGCATTCCTCCACCAGGTGGGAGCTCTGGCAAGCAGAGGAAGATCAGGCACTCCCAGGAAGGCAGGGAGTTAGAAGTCATAGATTATCAGCGAAGGGCACCTGGGAAGGGTCTGATTTCAGGACAGAGGCTATGTACCTCCATTTCCTCTGCCCATGTGGGAGGGCTCATGTGGCTGCTCCCTCCAAAGGAGACAGAGACGCCCACATGTGCAACTGTACAGAGACAGAAGGCTGGACTTCCAGCAAAGGCGATGTGGTACTAAATCTGAGCCCCACCAAATGGGGAAGATGTGTGCTCAGACTGCAGGGAAAGTCAAAATGGTGATGGAGAGGGAGGCTGGGGTTGATGCACCAGTGGAATGAGCCCCTCCTTAACATTTGGCTTCTCAGCCCATGGCTGTGCCCTCTTCTGTCTCCTCCAGAATTTCCCCCCAACTTCCTGCAGTCTCAATGAGTCTGACAAGGGGTGCCTTGCTGGGGGCTCCAGCTCCTTAACCCATATTCTGGACTCTGTGGAACATCAACATGGCTTGATTCAAAATCAGGAAGAAAACTCTTTCCAGGACAGCATTGTGCTTGTCAGACTGGTCAGGAGGAGGCCACTGTGAAGGCAGCACTAGAGGCAGCTAGTGACCCTCTTGAATTACTGGTTAGAAGTGGATGCATCCCAAAATGAGTGGCCATGGGCTGTTCTTTTCTGGGAGACTTTAAAAGGAAGCCAGGTGTTCACATGTCTGGTAAGATATAGGTAAGGTCATGTGTAACACAGAGAAATAGATTTTTGCATTTTGGAAAAGTGTGAATATGTCTATATCCACCCTCTCATAATCTTAGGATATCTCAGTGATACCAATGATGGCAGAGCCAGGAACAGGGAGACTTTGCAGGAACACTTGAAACCCTAGGACAAAGAGAGTAGGAGGTAATTATGGGGGAAGAACGCTTGGCTTAAGCTGCCTCTAGAATGCTGTGAGCCAGGCGTGAGTCTGAGAGAGTAAAGGGGTATCTAAACGTAAGTGCAGCTAGGGTCAGAGAGCCAGTCCAAATAGGAAGCGATGTAGCCACCTGTGAACATGCCCATCAATAGGGACAGAGTTAGAAGACAGATTTAGGCCCTCACTCCAAAAACCATTCCTCAGTTTCATGCATAAAGAGCCGGTTCCTGGGGCCATATTTCTATTCCCTGGGCTTTAGGCCCCTGGCTATAGCCAACTGAACCAGATTGGATCCTTGACTCCTACTGATCCATCAGATAGTCCCTCTTGAGAAGTTGGAACAAAACCAGCAAAACTAGTGGGTAAGAGTGGCCATTTTTTGCCCTTGGTACAGAGAAGCAAAGACAAAATAAAATGAAAATTTAAAAATTAAAATAATAATGAAAAATAGACAAAAATAAGAAAAAGCTGTTGCTGAGAGAAAAGAATGAAGCAGACCTGCAACCAAGAGTTTGACCAAATACACAAGTTAGTGGGTCCTCCCCTTCAGAAACTGCTGCACAGCTCGCCTGCTCCTGAGGGTGGCAGGGCGGTGCAGCCAAGGGCACAGGGAGGCCCCGAGAATCCACCTCCACATGCCTGCCCTCCTGCCAGAGCTCAGAGGATGGCTGGCCTCCACCTCCCTGGGTAGCTGCCCCTTCTTTCCGTTGCTCTCTTTTG
The DNA here is from genome assembly GCF_018350175.1 of Felis catus. NCBI lineage: Eukaryota > Metazoa > Chordata > Mammalia > Carnivora > Felidae > Felis > Felis catus. The sequence continues at coordinate 127,527,445 of NC_058374.1, forward strand.
AGACTTCTACACGGCTTGTCAGTTAGCATGCATTCAGACCCCTGGAGGAGCAGACCCTAGCTCTGACCCACACGCAGTGAGCTCCCACCACCCCAGGAAAATCCCTCATTTGTGAAAAATATGTGCACTTCTCTGACTCGGCAACCTCTGCCTTGTCTGCTTGATCTGTACTCAAAAAATGATGGCCATTCTTTAAGGCCCAGCTCACAGGTCATCCACTTTCTGAAGCCTTTTCCAACACTCCAGGCGTAACTGGTTCCTCCCTCCTGTCACCTCCCAAAGCCCTCTGTACATTCTGCCATGATGGCATTTCTACTTGCATTCTACTTGCTTGACTTTAAGTTACATTTTAAAACACAGATCTCACACATATTTTCTGTATAAAGTGAAGACCCCCTCCCCCCCCATCCTTCCAGTACCTTCCCCCAAAGCTAATCCCTATTAGCAATTTCTTTGGAAGGCTTCCAGAAATTTCTAGAAGTAAGCATATATGAGGATGTGGGGATGTATAGTTAGTTATTTGATCCAAAATGGGTCATACATAGTTATCGCTTTGCAACTTGCACCTTTCCCTTATTGGACATCTTTATTTTTGTGGAAAAAACACTATTTACATTAATGGTTTATCAGATATATTTGACCTAAAATCTGTCATCTTATTTTATTTATTTTAATACAATGTTTACTTTGTTTTTTATTTTTTTGCTATGTGATCTCTTCCTTTTTCTTCTTTCCTCCCGTCCTTCTTCCTCTCTCTTTTCTCCTCCCCCTGTTCCCCACTCCTGTTTTTTTTAGTTGTGAGGTTTTTATCCCCTCTATTCTTCTAATGGCTCGGGAAGTTTATAGTCTGTTTTTAATCCTTGAAGTCATCACCCTTATAACTTTAACCAGTATACATAAACATCTGGATTTATCAGTCTTGTTCCATATCCAATCAACACACTCTCCACCACGAAAAGATATAGAAATTGGGACATGTATACATCCCCACATCCTTTCTCTGCCATTGTCGTTGGCTTAACTTTTCCTGTGTACTGCTGTGGTTTGGAACATTTACATTCTGTGCTGTCACCATAATCTCCACAGCTGTTCAGCCTTAGTTCCATATTCAAACGAATATAATATTCACCACCATCTCATGCATTTCATCTTCTTCATTCCTAATTTGGTGATTTTGATATATTTTGAGGAGGGACTAGGTTTCATTATCAAGTCCCCTACTTCCTGACCTTCCCCATAAAGTTGAGTGCTTTGTGCCATTTTCTGAGTCTATGTGTTGGTGAATGTCTTTCAGCTACTTTTATACATGAAAGACAACCAGACTGGCTACCAAATTTGAGAACATAACTCATTACCTTCAGAATTTTGTACCCATTGCTACCCTGTCTTTTGGGGCTAAAGGATAAAGTCACAGGCCAGCCTGACTTTTCCTTTGGAATATATCCTAATTATACTATTTTTTCCATCAAAATTCCATTGACATATTAATAGCCTTAATTATTCTATAGATTGAGGCATTTCTTTAGTTCAGAAGTTTTCTTTGAATATGTTTGTAGCCCATTGTTCTGTTCTTTGCTTCAAGAATGCCTGGTATGCATATTTGAATATCCTTTGTATTTTGTAGGTATCGCCTTCTATTTCATTTTATTGTCTTTATTATTTCCCCCTTTCTTCCATTTTCTTTTATCCCTACCTTCTGTATTACTGGCTCTTCTCTCAATAAATTCCACACCCTACTGATACTAGTTTTTTCCCTTATTTAACATTTTTTTTTTACATTGGGTCCTATCTGCTTATTTGTAGTTTTTCTTTGGAAATGTTTTAGTGTGGTCTGTTATTTTCTCAGGGATATAATGTGGTGTGATGGGGGAGTGAGCTGGGGCTGCCAGCAGATTACCTTTGAGTTTCTTACCTTAGAATCTGTTACCCAAGTATGCTCTGTCCTGGGAATGCATCTATCCTGGGGTTTCAAGCATCCCTCCATGGATAAGGTCAGTGTGGGTCATGAGGAAGAACCAAAGTTCACTGATCCTCTGGTCATTTTATGTGTATGTATCTCTTCTGGTGATTAGCTGCAAAGTTAATTGTTGCTTCTCTCTTTCTCTTCTACTTCACCTCTAAGACATCTAAGGAATGAGAGTCAGGGATGAAAGGATAATACTAGTTACCTACATAGAGCCTCTTTTGGCCCTATGAATAGAAGTGTTCTATGTCTCCCTTCTGGGCCAAGGTGTTTAAGATCTCTTCTCTTCTCTTTTCTTCTCTCCCTCAATCTCTCTCTCCACCTCCCTCTCTCTCCCCTTCCTCTTCCCTCCCACCTGTGGACCTGAGTCACTATATGGGACCTCACTCTTCCCTGGACCACCCTCACCTCTGTTCTTTTGCTCTCCAGCAAATGATCCTCTTTCTTACTTTCAAGGAAATCTGGCAACGTATGTGACTCCTTTTATTGTCTTCCTTTGGTGAAGTCCAAGCTTCACTGAATGTGGGTTTTAGCTTGTTTTATTTAGAATAACATTAGCTTCTGTAACAACAACCTTACCCCCCCAGTTTTAATGGTTTAACATAAGTTCATTTCTTTTAAAAAATTTTTTAATTTTTTTTATTTTGAGGGGGACAGAGGGAGAGAGAGAATCTCAAGCAGGTTCCATGCTCAGCATGGAGCCTGATGCAGGGCTTGATCCCATGACCTTGAGATTATGAACCAAGCTGAAATCAAGAGTTGGATGCTCAACCGACTGAGCCTCCCAGATATCCCAATTCATTTCTTATTTGTGTAAGAGTCCACTGCAGATGTTCCTGGTCAGTGGGCAGCCTGCCACATGGTGATTCAGGGGCATGGGCTCCTTCTATTCAGTGGGGTCTTAGAGGACCCTCTATCCAGCAAGAGGAAGGGGAGAGAGAGGGAGGTGGAGAGAGAGATTGAGGGAGAGGAGAAAAGAGAGGAGAAGGGATCTTAAACACCTTGGCCTAGAAGGGAGACACAGATCACTTCTATTCATATTCTAACTATGAGAACTAGTCACATGGCTCAATGAAACGCAATGGAAAGGATGGGAAATGTGGTCTCTGCCTAGGCAGCCGTTCCCCAGCCGTTCTTCTCTATTATGGAAAGACAAGAATGAACTCTGGCAAGCAGATAATCATCTCAGCCCCACAGTGATTTCCTAATTGAAGATGGAATTTTCTTTACTATTTCCATTCTTTGTGTTGTATTCAGTGGGTTTCAGAGAAGGGAGTACAGTAAACATTTTGTAACTTGTTTATACATCCATCTCTCCTACTAATCTGTGGTCTTCTCTAAATAAGGGCCATGACTTAGACTTTTGATATTTTCCAGCACCCAGCATGATGGCTGATACAGAGTAGATGCTCAATAAATGCTTCTTGGATGAAAAATGAATTCCTGTCTGGGTGAAAACTGCTCTTTTTATCTTCCTTATTCTCAACTTAATCTTTCTACGCCCTCTCTGTTCTCAGGGCTGCTCCACTCTCTCTTCTCCACTTTCCCTTCCCCTCATGGTTTGGCTCAAGGCTTGTGTCTCCTGTCTCCCTGCACTGATTCAACCTTCCCCTGGGTGAGGTCTAGTTAGAGCCTGGCCTGTGGCTCAGCAGGCTTCTTTCTGCCAAGGCAATGTTTAACAATGTGTTTCCTTGCAACTTGGCTGTAAGATTTGACGCCGGGGAAAGAAAAGCTCCCTGTCTGGGGAAACATAACTCTCTGGTGAGGACACCAGGTGTGCTACCACTCCAGCTGGTGTTAAAAGTCATGCACATTAAGTGGGGCTAGGGTGTGGATCAAACATATGTGAGGAGAAAAAGACTAACCGCAGAAATGACTCTTCCCTGCTTTAAATGCCCTGACCTAAGTGGTCCAATATATTCAAATCCACTTCCTCATAGCAAGTTCTTGTTTTTTAAAGTGGACAGTCCCCAGAAAGGGGCATTAACAGAAAAATAGTAGAATAGAGTAGCTAAGAGCTTGATCATTATAATCCAACACACCTCTATTTAAATCCTGCTCTGCCATTTACAGGCTGTATGTATGAACTTGGACAAATTATTTAAGCAATTTTGAGCTTCAGTTTCTTCATCTATAACATTAATAAAATAATTTCTATCTTGCTGGGTTGTTATGAAGATGAATTGAGTTCAATATTAGACAGGAAAGAGAAATTCAATATTTGTTGAATGAATAAATACCAAATGCACCTAAACTTCTTAACATAGTACCTGGCACATTATAAGCAATCAATATAAGATGATTATATCAGTAATGATAGGCTAGATTTGGTAGGTTTACTGCAGTAACAAAACCTCAACGTCTCACATGTTTAAAAAAACAAGGCTTATTTCTTGCTCATGCTACATGTTCACAGAGGGTCAGGTGGGGATTCTGCTCCAAGTAATCCTCAGGCCAGTGGAACAGGCACCACCTGGAATGTTGTCAGTCACTATCCATTAATAGGCAAAGTATATTTTCCACTCCTTTACTCTGAGCGTGGTCATCTGACTTACTTTGGCCAATGGGATGTTAAGAACCTTGAAACAAGTAGAGACTTGAACAAGCACTTGTATATTTCTTCTTGAGCTCTTATAACTCTGTCATCAACATGAGAACATGCCTAAACTAGCCTGCTGAAGCAAGAGAGATATGTGAGGCAGAGCCAAGATGCTCTGGTCACTCAATCAAGGCTACTCTAAATCAGCCCACACCTAGTTGACCCAGACATGTGAGCAAGAACAATTAAGATCAAAAGGGCCTCAAAAGCCTAGCTGATGACAGATTGCTAAGCAATAAGCAATTGCTATTGTATATTGAGGTTTGGGGGGGTGGTTTGTTACACACTATTATTGTAGCAATGGATAATTGATATACCTTGTCTTGGCCTCAAGTTGTACCTCTTCACATCTCTCAGAAAAAAAAAAAATCATATGGTAGATTTAACTGAGGATTTCAAGGGAAAGTCTAAAGAGAGTTTGACATCACATCATCTCACATCACATCACATCACATCACATCACATCACATCACATCACATCACATCATGAATTTCCACTTAATATGGTTTCTTTCCTGTTTCTTTGGCTGAAATGTTAACCAAAGTTTCTCCTTTATTTTCACACAGGACACTATTCTGCCAGGTAATAGCTACTCTTTTCCCCATCTGTTCATCCTTTCCCTAAAATCTCCCACCCTTCCACAGAATAATTTGGATTTGTTCCACATATTCCAGACCTAAGTACCTGGCACAGTTTTTCTGTCTGTGGGAACTATCCTCCTTAGATGCCAGTGGTCTGTAAATAATTATATTCTTTGGAGTGCCTAGGGGGCTCAGTTGGTTAAGCATCCAGCTTTGGCTCAGGTCATGATCTAGCAGTTCATGAGTTCGAGCCCCGTGTCAGGCTCTGTACTGACAGCTCAGAGCCTGGAGCCTGATTCAGATTCTGTGTCTCCGTCTTTCTCTGCCCATCCACTGCTCATGATCTGTCTCTGTCTCTTAAAAATAAATAAACATTAAAAGAAATAAAAAAATAATAATATTCTTTGATTTTCTTCATTATTAGGAAGCCCCTCAAGGGCAGTGATGGTGCATTATTAATTTTGTTACCCTTAGTGGAAGCTAAGCTAAAGTTAGCTAGGCAAGGTTCCTGAATCATTTTAGGCACTTAATAAATGGGTTTGGAAATACTCAATGTTATTGTTAAAAATTTAGAGCATATCCTCAATACTACTCTTTAATGGGTAACTGAGAGCTAACTATGAAGTGTAAACATTATTTATCTTCTGTGCACATGAGGAAGATATAGGACATTACACTTACGTAAATACTCTGTGACATAAGATGGAGTAATATGGATAATGTGCTCTAAGATTGCAAGGTGACATTGTATCCATTTTATCCACACATGGTCATGAGGCCCCAACAGGTCATTGAGGTCCAAGGTCAGAAAGCCAATAAGAGGTCAACTGGAGACAAGTATCTGGACCTCTTACTTTCTCTGCTGAACCAGACATTGAGCCTCGGCACTGGACACTCTGAAACTTGGCCTGCCTTCACACAAAGCTTGGCCCGGGGTCTCCAATGGCTCCACTGAGCTTGGCGGGGCACCCTGACAGAGTTGGCCCAGAAAGGCTCCAGGACAACACCCAAACTCAGCAGTGCCCCCACCACAGAACACTTGTTTTGGGGGCTTTACCTGACAGAGGGCAGTGCATAGACAGCCTCTGGCATGTGGACTGAAGTTGGTTCTGACAACCCAGGGCTGCACATGGGCTGGTGGCTTCCCCTGAGCCAAGGCCCGCTGGGCTCAGTTCAGGAGAGAAGCTATTGCCAATGGGCAGGGAGATTTAGCATTCCACCCCTGCTCTTTTAATCCCCTATGTGCAGGAATGTTCCACTGCAGAGACAGCAGAGCTTGAAGAGACAGGAGGTGGTGCCAAAAGGGAGGGGGTGGTGGAGAAACAGCTTTGTGGGATTTAGGGGAGGGGAAGGGATGCTGGGTTAGGTTCAATCACAGACTCACTGTGTGACCTTGGACATGTCATATTTCTTCATCTTCAAAAGATGAGTATAGATTATGCGTATATATATATATATGTGTGTGTGTGTGTGTGTGTGTATACACACATACATATACATATATACACACACATATGAATGATATATGAATCATATATATGTATATGTGCATATACATGCATATATGCATATAGATGCATATACATATGCATATACATATAGATGCATATACATATGCATATATATACATATATACACATATGCATATATATACATATATACATACACACACACACTTTATCATTTCAGGATAAAGTTCTAAGATTCTAAGAGCTATTTTGGTTGTGAAGTTTAAGATGAGATTTTTGTTTTTAATGTACAAGTCCTCTCCAGATTTCTATATAAGCATATTTGTAGGAGATAGGATATCTTATTCAGATATCTGAGGGACAGTCCACCTCTCAATTCAATTTTAGGAGTTTAAGCATCTTGAAGCAAGGCCTATGATTCATACTGCCCAGCACACAAGATTCTTCTGAATGTCAGAAACGGAGGGTTAGTTAGATGTCATCAAGTCCAATCTTTTCAGTTTTTCCTCTTAGATGAGGAAACTGGAGTTTAGAGACAGTAAGTTATTTTCTCAATATCATACAACAAATCGCAGGCCCAGAATTCAGAATCTCTCATCCCCAAATAAAACTGTTTTTAATAGTTGAAGTTTTCTGCAATTCCAAGGCTGAATTCCAAAGCTTTCAGATATTTTAAAATGAGGTTAGCTCTTTCCTCCGTTGGGCAACTTTCAGGGTTAACTCAGATTGACCAAAGAGACTGACAGTCTTAGGCTCATGTGAAATCTGTGAAACCCAAAGCATAAGTGTCCCTTGGGGCTCCAGAAGATTTCCCCCAAGCAGCCCAAACCTTGGACAGCAGCCACCCTGGAAGGAATGTGGCCTTCTGCATAACTGGTCCCAACTTCAGTTCCAAGATAGGACATGAGACCCAAGTTGACATGACACAATCCTTATTATGAACAAGAGAGTCACGACCCTCTACTGATGACTAACGTGCTAATTTGAAAAATCTGCCTGCAACCAGAAAAACAAACAGGGACAATGAAACTTCAGGCAACCTTTTAGACAACAAGGAGGCAATGGGAAGCTCAAAGCATGAAAGAAGGAGTCCCTGATTGTCACTGTCCCCTTCACAAACACCAACTAAGCTTCTACCATGTGCAACCAATTTACCAGGGACTTTGGGGGATACAAAGTAGAAAATAAACCAAGCCTGCCCCCTGAAACCTCACAGTTTAAATGGATTGGATAAACACTCATATGGCTAATGTTTCCAAGCACTAAGTGAAAAACGTCTCTGCCATTCTCCAACAGCTCCTAGATCCCTCTTTTGAACTCCAGACTCTAATAGCATCAACTGCTTGAATGTCTCACAGACAACATAACTTTTTCAAACAGAACTCCTGGTCTTTCACCCCAAAATTTTCATTGTTCTATCAGAGTACATGACACTATAATTTACTGAGTTGCTTTTTCCAGAAATGGAGTCATTCTTGATAATTGCTTCTCCCTCATCAGCCCCTTGCATTTAACTAATCACTGAGTCCTATCAATTCAAAACATTTTAAATATGCACCTATTGCCCCATCTCAATTGCTGCTTCCCTGAGTATAAGTCAACAGAATCTCTTGCCTCAACAGATTCAGAATTGGCCATCTACAATCCACTATTTCTTCCAATTCACTCTCCACAGAGCAGTAAGACTGATTTTTTTTTTTCTTTCAAAACACACATTTGATTTGGTCACACTCCTGCTTAATAAGTCTCAGTGGAGACTTGTGATTCCACCCATGAAAGATTTAAATCAATATAGGAGTTGCTCTAGCAACTCCACGAACAAGTGGAAAATTGGGCAAAACATATAAAACGATGGTTTTCGGACATTGGACAATAGGCAGCACAGGACCATGATCCCTGAGAAAAAAGAAGCAAATAGGGTGAGCCATATGATTGTCCCAGTTTACTGCTTGGAGCCAGTTCCTGGGCTGCAGCACAGGGTTTGGGGGACTGGAACAGAACCTGACAGTCTCAGTGAATTAAGGAGACAGAGAGTGAAGTTAGGGGATGCTGAGGCTAGAATTTATGGACAGAATACTTGAAGAAGAGGACACTGTACACACACACACACACACACACACACACACACACAGAGGGAGGGAGGGACAGAGGGAGAGAGAGAGAGAGAGAGAGAGAGAGAAACACAGAAAATCCCCAGATCTTCAGAGGAATCTCCTTGAGTCTTTAACTGAATACTGACTTGAGCACACATGAGAGGAAGCTACCAGATACTAGGGGAAAAGACACAGGAAAGCAGTAGGCCAAACAATTCTTAGAGCTCACACACGGATGGGAATATTTTGTGTTCCTGGCAGCCAGAACAGAGAAACCTTGTAATTCAGAGGCATGAATAGAGTCCTCAAAAGTGTAACACCTTAATAATGAGAACTAAATTAGTCCCCAAATAAAGGTTGATCTGGATATGTCATAGCAAAGCTTAAACCCCCTAAAAGACAAAACTGACCCTAAGTTATTTAACTGCTCACCAGCACAAAATCCACTGCTCTTGAAATACATACAACAAAATCCAAGCACCCAATAAAAAAAATTTGCAATATCAATTATCCAGTAAAAAAAATTACCAGATAAGTAAAGAAGCAGGAAAACATGAACTGTGCCCAGGATAAAAACCAATCAATATAATCAGATAAAGAAATGATAGAGATGTATGAATTAGTAAACAAGGACTACTAAAAAGCTGCTGTAAGTCTTCTATATATGTCCAAGGATATTAAAAAGAACCATGAATGTGATGAAGACATAAGGGGAAGATGTAAAAAGGATGTACTTGGAACTTCTAGAGTAAAAAATAAAATATCTGAAATGAAAAAAAAATTAAAAAGGATTAAGAGAAGATTGTAACTGCAGAAGAAAAGATTAGTGAACTTGAAGATGTAGCAACAGAGTGTATCCTGTTTAAAGCACCGAGAGAAAAAGAAAACTGCCCCAGCAAACCACGGAACGGTATCATGTAGTCTAACATATGTGCAATTGGAATCCCAGAAGAAGAGATGAGTACAGGAAAAATTTTGGAAATAAGTAGACAAATTTTCCAAATTTGATGCTAATTTTAAACACAAGAAACTCAATGAACTTCAAATAGAAGGAAAAAAAAGCAAACAAAATAAAACAGTGACACCTGGGTGGCTCAGTCGGTTTAGCGTCTGACTCTTGGTTTCAGCTCAGGTCACGATCTCACGGTTTGTGGGACTGAGCCCTGCATGTCAGGTTCTGTGCTGAGTATGGAGCCTGCTTGAGATTCTCTCTCTCCCTCTCTCCCTGCCCCTCCCCCCTCAAAATAAAGAAATAAACTTAAAAAAAAAGAAAAAAACCTCATAAAGACAACCATACTGAGGAACTTCTAATCAAAGTGCAGAAAAACCAGTGAAGAAGAGGACATTTAAGAAGCAGAGCAAAAAGACACCTTCAGTACAGAGGGATGAAGAGCTAAATGGGAGCAGAAACCATGTGGGCCAGAAGAATGGAACAATGTCTTTAAAGTGCTGAAACAGAAAATGGTCAAATTAGGATTCAGTGCCTAACAAAAATATATTTAAAAAATTAAAGCAAAATGAAGACTTTTACGCATCAACAAAAGCCGAGGTAATTCATTAATAATTAGCAGATCTGTATGAAAAGAAATGTTAAAGGAAGTTCTTCTGGCAGAAGAGGGAGACCAAGAGATAAAAAAGAGACTGAACGGAAGACTGAAGGATCTGAGCAGGGAGACTGAGAAGGAGTTAATTTGCAGCAAATTGATGTTCATTTATTTCATGGACTTAGAGCTCTTGGTGCTGAGGCTTTCTCTGGCTTCTGATCAGTCATTCTGATCAGTCACACCCCCACTGTTTGCTTTTGCCCCTTCTCCAGGAGAGTCCTGCATCTGGTCCCAAACCTGCTCCCTCTTCTCCTCTCCCCTCCAAAATCACTCACTTCATAGCTCTACTGACCCTTGACCTTCTTCCCTGGACTCTGTCATTCCCTGGAGGTCTGCACCCTTCTCCCAACCTCCCTGCTCACTTCTCCAAGAGACCATCTTCCTCCTGCTGTTTCCTCTGCCATCCACCCATATTGGAATGCTCACTCTCCCTTTAAGACGATCTCCTTCTGTGACTTGCTTTTTGCTGTCCTCCCTTCAGTATCTTTTTAATTAAAAAATTTTTTTTAATGTTTATTCATTTCTTTTTTGAGAGAGAGAGAGAGAGAGAGAGAGAGAGAGAGAGAGAGAGAGACAAAGAGAGAGGAAGACACAGAATCCAAAGCAGGCTCCAGGCTCTGAGCTGTCAGCACAGAGCGAATGTGGGGCTCGAACCCACAAACTGTGAGATAATAACCTGAGCCGAAGTTGGACACAAAACTGACTGAGGCACCCAGGCGCCCCAGGTATCTTTTGAACTTTTAACATGAGCATGTATTACTTTAATAATAATAATAGTAACAATAATAATATTGTTGATAAAAACCCATGACCGGTAATGACTAATGGACAAATGAATGAAGATTCTCAGTCTCAGACTCTCTCAAATGATACAAGTTTAGAATTTGTGAGTGTCAGGTCATGATCTCACAGTTTGTGAGTTGAAGTCCTCTGTTGGCTCAGCACAGACGGCACAGAGGCTGCTTGGGATTCTCTCCCTCTGTCTCTGCTCCTCCTCCCACTTGCATGCTCTGTTTGTCTCTCTCAAAATAAATAAACATCAGAGAAAAAAGAATCTGTGAGTGGATGCGGACATGAACATCCGCCTCCCTGGGAGCTAGGGGCACTTGCATGCAACTGATCTGGGACCTGTGGTAGTGTAAGGCAGGAAAAACCCAGGCCACATGGAGAAAACCTGAGTCATCCCTTTTGCCCCTAGCCCTCATCTCGGAACCACTGATTCTGAGAAGCATGGGACTCAGCATTCCTTTTCCCAGATACTCCTTGCTCAGAAGCTCAGAATCCGCACCTCTTTTCCGGTCAGCCATGCTGTCAGGCCCTTCCTTTGCTCAGGCCCCCCCTTCTGCCCCGGGGAATAAGAGGGAGGGGGAAGGCGTTAGTTTCACATTGACCAGGGTTCACTTTTGGGCTCTGACTTTTATTTGTCTGTGCGACCCCAGGGAAGTAAACTTTATCTTCCAGAGATGTGGTATCCTTTCTTGTGAACTGGGGAGACCAGACCTGCCCCTGAGGTTTCTGTGATGCCTAAATGAGATGAATGGGAAAACCCTGTAGGAAACAGCAGTGCTTTCCCTTTCTCTTACCAGTTAGCTCCGAGTGCTATGGTTGTTCTGTTCTCTCCCTACTGATCATCTCTGGGGACAGTGCTTTAAGCCCTGGGCCCCACAGAGGGCTGGTGGGGAAGGGGCTTGGAGGCACTGTGTCTAATTTCCATAAATGCCCCTGGGCTGGTCTCACCTGTAAAATGGGCACAATTGCACCTACCTCAAAGGGCCATGTGAGCATTAGGAGGGGTTATGCCTTTGAAAACACTCTGTATGTGGCCAGTGCTCCGCAATGCAGAGAAACTAACATTTAGGACTATTAGATGATCTTCTCAGGATCTCTTCCATCTATCATACTCTGGCTCAGTACTCATATCTGAAAAAAGGATTATTCTTGCATATGAATGAGAGCCAATTATGTACAGTTGCTCCTAACATCTAATAATACAAGTGTGCCATTCATGGAGTGTGCCCCCTGTGGCAGGCAATGGTGTGCCCGGTTTGGGGGTGACTGAAACAGTCAACATGCAGAGTATTTCTCATTGGGTTGTTTAGAAATGTTGATGTGTGGGGATACAAGGCAGACCAGATTTTAGCCAGATTTATAATGGCTTGTGAGTTATCTACAGGCACTGCCACCCCCTTTTAGCCTGCACCCCAGGTGGACCATTCACCCTGCTCTTTGGGCTCGACGGGTGGCAGGCTGTGGAGCAGGTAATTCCAGGAAGATGATTTCATATAACATTCATGCCAACCTGGAAAGACGTATGCTTCTCTGCTCGTTCACAACTATGGAAACTGAGGTACAGCTGAAGATCCTTTGCCCAAGTCACCTACCTAGTGGCTGCAGGGAATACAGCTCTAAAACCATTCCAGGTGAGGCTTTGATGGTTTCTAGGAAAGCACAAAGGAGCGGGGTCCTACCAGAGCCCTTTGGGGATGCTTGTCTGGTGGCTGGGTGAGTGTGCTGCCCCAGCCCACTTCATGGAAGTAGTTTGTCATCACATTTGTCTCCCTCTGCTTATTCTAAGAGTCCTCCACAGAGCCAGGGTGCCCACCTTTAAAAAAGCATTAAAAAGGAGCAGGACGGAGGTTTTGTTGGTGAGGAGCTCTGGTCACCACTGACACTGTCCTCGAGGAAGCCATGTCCTGGTCTGAGCAGCTCTGGCTGAAGGATGGCTTCATGCTGCAGGAATGTCACCACAGGCTGCACAGCCCAGATCAAGTTGCTCTGGGTGACCGTGCAAGGGCCTGGCCTGGAAGAGGGAAGCCCCTAGGCACTGTTGGGCAGTGGGGCCAGTTCCTGCCTGTTCCTGCCAGTTTCTGCCTCATGGGAGTAAGCAGAGGGTAAGAGCTGCAGTGACACCAAAGTCCTGGGCAGCACAGCTCTGGCCACATAGTGGTCAGGGCCAACAGACCTCCTGGAAATGTCCCAGCTGTGGCTTTGTTCTGTGCCCTTGGGAAATGGCTGCTTGCAGGCCCTTCCAGGCTGAGAGACACAGCAATTTTCTGGATAATTCAGGCTTCCAAACCTCTCTCTGCCTTCATTCCAATTATTCAAGGTTCTTGTGGGGATTCTGAGGAGTGACTTGAACTACATATACTATAAACCAAGAATAGCAACCAACTACTCGACAGGCTGAATCCTAAACCAAACCCCAATATTAATTTTCTATAAATGCAATTCAGATGGAATCAACATTGTTTTTGTTTTTAAATAAAACCAAACCCAACTGGATCAGTTGGAACCTGAATCAAACCTCTGTGTGTCCTAAAATTAATGGGCCAGAACAAAATTGGAAAATAAAAACATCTTTGAATGAAAACACCATTTCATTAGATTTTGTTGGACCAGGATGTTGTATGTTTTTTAAAAAATGGGAAAAAACCCAAATATGGAAATAATAATTACACATTGAAAGGCATTCAGAAAAAGTGAAGCAGCTTAAAGATGAATATCATGTGCAATCTCACCACTGGAATATTTCCACATTTTTCAATGTGCTTCCCCCCCACCTTGTTTTACATACATGTGATTATTTATGGAATGATAAATCTCCTTTTTGTTAAGAATAACTCATAGAAAAATTCCACATCAATATTTAGAAAGCCACATCATTATTTTTAATGGTCACAAAGTATTCACTGGACATATCCTGGTTTATTTCACTTAATTGTCTATTTGTAGTTACTTAGGGTACATCCATTATTTTACTTTTACAAATAACACTTTGGTGAATGGCTTTGCTCATGAATCTTTGCACTCTGGTCTGATTACTTTGGAGAAATCATCAAAATGGTTCTAAGTCAACGAATATACTTATTTTTTACTTTTCATAAATATTTCTAGATTTTCCCCCAGAAAGGTCATAACAATTTTCACTCCTACCGTCAGTGGGTAAGAAATACTGATTTTCTCATACCCTGTCTACCACTGACATGCTGAAGATGTCTGTTACTCTATCTGCCCTTCCAGGAACTCCAAAGGGAACCATCCCACCCACAACCATAGGGTGACTAACTGTCCCAGTTTGTTCAGAACTGAGGAGGGTCCTGAGACATAACTCAGTTTTGAAGCCTGGAAAGTCCTGAGAAAACTAGGATGAGTAGGTCACCGCACACTGGATAGCTGTGCAGTCAGGATTTTTCTGAGAGCCCACATGGCTCCAGTCATGAGGTTAGCGACAGCTGATTGGGCCAGGAGTGGACACCTGGACCAAGGGCATCTAATCACTTGGCACAAAGAGATGATCTGAAGCCAATCAGACTTCTTTTGGGAATTTGCTTTGGGAATAGAGAAAGAATGTTATCAGTGAGCAGTGGGAAATAGGTCTGAAAGTTCACTAACTAAAGAGTGGACAAAAAGGGTGAGTTAGCCAAGCACCAGCCAAAGTAATGTGGGAGGAAAAAGTAGGAGTAAGAAACTAATGGTTGTAGGAGGCAGAGAAGGGAGCAGAGTCATTGTGTGGTGTTAATAAAGAAACAAGATTCTTCAATGTTTTTGTACTTCCCAGGGCTTTCTGGTTCTCCTCTCAGTTCCTGTGCAAATATCCTCACAATAATAGCTTATGCCCTCTTAGAAACTCTCTTGAAGGGATCTCAGTTCTTTGCAAGTCAAAGAGGGGCTGTTCAATACTCCTGGATACTACCCATCATTCTCATCTTCGATCAACCTGACTGACCAAAATGGACTTCTCATTTAATTATGTTAAAACTTGCATATCTTGAATAAGACCAAGTTTGAACACCTTCTTGGAAATTCATGCTTCTAGAAATTAGTTTGTGGGCCAGGGGCAGGTGAAGAATAAGGTATGGGACAAGAATTTCTGGATCCTCTGATGGGTGTTCAATACCGGCTCTTCAGTTTGGCAACCTGCCTCCCCTTTCCAGCACGGACTCTGGCCTGGTGACTTGACTGTGGTCATGTGGGCTCCTGTCCTATCTCCTGGTCCTTCTGGCTTTTTAACCCCAGTCTGGTAACCTCACTCAGAGTAGCTGAGCAGGAAGGACCTCAGCCTGACCCTCCAGTCAGGGCTGTCTTTGCTCTTCCCTCTGCCGGGAGCACTCTCTACTTACCCCATGGCCAGGGGCGTCTTTTCATTCTGGTTTCAACTCAGATGCTCTTCAGAGAAGCCTACCCTGACCAGCTCACTTGATGTGTCTTCCTCCTCCCCCTACCTCCCCATATACCCTTCATAATATTACTGTTTTATTTTCCCTGTAGAATTTACTATAATTTCATATTATAGGATTAATTTTTATTGTTTGTCTCCCCCACTAGATATAGGCTCCTTGGGAATTCTCTGGTATGGTTTGCTCACCGTATTCCCATTGTCGAGGACAATGCCTCCCAGGTGAGCAGGTACTGATGGACTAAATGAATTAATTAATTAATGATGGGAAGAAAAGTCACTGCAGCAAAGGTGGGTTGGTCTTACCATGGTCAGTTTGAGGCGGCCAGGTGTGAGCTCCTTTGCTTATAAGGCTGTGATCTGGGGTTCTGATGTATTTCCTCAGGACATCTGGTGTGGTTTGCCAGCTTGAAACCTTTCAGTGGCTTCCCACTGCCCTTGGAACATCCTTAGCTGATAAGGTTAGCTTTTCCTTGGTGGCAAAGTAACCAACCCTCAGTTATCAAAAGTAAGTTTGGGTTTCAGTTGACATATCTCTTTTAGGCAATGAGTTCTGAAGACCTTTGTGCTTAGTGGAAAAGGAACACCCAGGGGCCAAGAAGCTCAGGCTCTGGTCTAATGTTCTGCAACTGACTGCTGTGTGACTCTGGACAGGCTACTTCCCCTTTGTGGGCTTCAGTTCCCCCATATATAAGATGAGAGTTAATCTGGCTGGTCTCTAAGGGCCTTTCCATATTAATTTCAGTGTTCTCAATCCTGACTGCAGGTTACAATTCCCTTGAGAGGGTGGAGCTCAGGTACTGGAATTTTTCCTTAAATTCCTTGGAGATTCTGAAATCTGGGATACTCTGCAGTGTCAGCCTATGGCAGATGACAAGTAGGAAGAAGACAAGATGTGGGCCAGCTGAGACTTTGAGTAACTTTTCTCTTATTTTCTAGAAGTGTCTCTGGCAATTCTAGATGACTACATTCTAAGTATAGCTCATGACCTGTCTACTAATCACTTAATAAACCCTTCTAAAATTACTTAAGTCTTGTTGCAAATTCTTCCCCATTAGACATTGTGATCCCTGATTGAGATGGGCTTTGTGCTGCCAATTCCTGGCTGTGTGAAGTTGGGAAAATTCTTTGATTTTTCATTTTCTCATTTTAAAAATGTGGGTCATATTTATAGCTTTCCCAGCGTTGTTGTAAGAATTAAATGAGATAATGTACAAAAAGCACCAACATCTTGCTGAGCACACAGCAGAGGCTTAATTAATATAAGTCCCTCTGAATCATCTCCCTTGGCATTTGGTTAAAGTACTTTTGCATAAGACAACTTCCCCCACAAAATGTTCTGTGGAACATTACTTCCCCCAAGATGTTTCCCACCGGAGGACAAAGGAATGTTATGGTCAAATACATTAGGAAAACCTGCATGAAATAGTCTCTTCCTGAAGTGGTATTTAGTAACGTGTGGGTAAGCCAGCTTTCTGAAACAAAAACAAAACCCCAAACTTGTAGTGTTTGCTGATTTCTGTGGTGCAAATAGTCCCACCATGGCAGATTCAAGTTACCAATGTTACATCATTGATTGTGAAATTGGGAAGAGATGTACAGAACTGGCTCTCTTGAGCTGGTAAGAGCCAGTCCCAAGACACTACTAAAGTAATTATTAGCATGTTATAGTCTCTGATATGCCCTATAATAAATAAACCTGTTTAACTTAACTTAGGTCATTGTTTCCCAAATATATTAGACTATGGAATGCTCTTTTCTCATAATACCTCTTGATAGCCCACAGAACTGGTATTCCTTTGGGAACTACTGATATGTGTGTGTGTGTGTGTGTGTGTGTGTGTGTGCGTGCGCACGTGCACACGTGCTTGTGTGTTTTCGAAAACAAATTCATCAATATGCCATCAGTTAAAAAAAGTATGAGTGAAGTCTGCCCAATTAGGTATAGTGTGAAAGCAGAGGAGTGCGGAGAAGAAAAGCCACAGCTCCCATCTTTAAGGAAGACATATACACAAAGTAATTGGTGAACAACAGCTGAGCCAGAGCTGAGAAGTACATTGAGGCTTTGATGCTCAGCACAGAGAATGGGCCCTTAGGAGGGTAGAGAAGTGGGGAGGTGGGGGGGGGGGGGCTCTGCTGGAGGTAGCCATTGGCCAAGGCTGAGAGCATGGGAGGGCTTCGAAGAGTTTCAAGAGGATCAGAGTGGCTGCTCCAAGCAGGCAGAGTCTGAACCAAGGCCTGGACAACGTAATGACCATGTGGTTGGTTTCCCCACCTGCACCTCATCCAGTTTCCTTCAGGGTCTTACCTGGAGGACCCATCTCCAGAGACCAAAGTCCTTTCTTAGATTACCTCATCTCTTCGCAGCCCTTCCTGTCTGCCTCCTTGGGCATGTTTCTATGTGTCCATCTCTTTGATATGTCTGTGTGTATGCATGTCTAACTGTCTGCAATTCAGAGGGCTTCTTAGGTAACCAAGTTCCTTGGTGGAACCCCTGGAGGACTTGAGAGTTTAATTCTGTTCAGTGGGAGAAGGTGCTGGAGCCCAACGAGGAACCTAAACTCCATACTGGAGGAGAATGCTGTTCTTCCTTCCTGGGGGCAAAAATACCATGTTTACCTTAGGTCTGTCTCCATGAGGAGCTGAAGGTAGCCCCATCAAGGAATAATAACAGCTGTTACTTTTTAAAAAAATTATGGTAACACACACATATATAAAATGTACCATCTTAGCTATTTTTAAGTGTATTTATAGTTCAGTGGCATTAAGTACATTCACCTTGTGTGACCATAACCACCATCCATCTTCAGGGGTTTTCATCTCCCCAAATTGAAACTCTGTCCCTGTTAACTACCGACTCCCCCTTTGCCTCTCCTGACATTACTTACTGACGACTCCTTAGATCCTAGGCGCGGTTCTAAGAGATTTACATGTATCAACTCCTTTCATCATAATGGAGCCTTACAAGGTAACTATTGGCACTTTACATAATGAATGAAAACATGAAGAAATGGTTACACAATTTGCCCAAGGCCATAGAGCTAGGAACAGCAAAACCAGTATATGAAGTCAGCAAGACCTGACCTCTGAACCCACGATGTGATACCTCCTAATTTCCCTCAGGGTTAAGACTGCACTCACCCCAGACTCAGCAAGAGAAAAGATCCCCGTAAGGCCCCTTGAGGCTCCTGGGTGCATGAGGGCTAGAACCCCTCAGCCTGTGGGGGACCAGCACCATACACCATCCCTCCCTCCCATATCAGATGATCAAGCCCCCAGCAGAGTAGATTTGGAGTATTCAGACCACCCTGATCAGTGAGAGCTGTGCATATGGCTGGGAGGGATCCTGTCTCTCTGAGATTTGTCAGCTAGAAATGTCTGGGGCAGATTGGGACTGTGTCTGGCAGTCACAGCCTCTGAGGTGGCTCTTTATTCTGGGGGTGGTGGTGGGGGTTAAGGGTGATGTCAGACTTGGACAAGCCGAGGGCCCAGGCCAAGGAAGTGATTGGCAAGACAAGCTCTTGGCAGAGATGGCTCGCTCCGTACTTGAAAACAGCCACCTCTGAGCCGCCTGCAACGCACAAGAATAGTCAAGATGGAGAGTGGGGACAGAGATGAAGGATTCTTGGCTGTGGAGACGGATTTTTGGAATCTGAGTGACAAGGCCTGTCAAACACCCTCCACTGGGGATCTGATTTGAAATTGAAGCCTTGGTCTCAGTTCCTGTGCAGAGGCCTCTATGGCCTTACCCCCCTGGTGGCCTCATTTTAAACCTTCCTGTTTGTGCATGCAAACGTGTGTGTCGTTGTGGATTCAAAACGTTTAATAAGGAGGCTCTCTGTAGCTATTTCAGACCCAATCACGTCAAGCCCAGACAGAGATCTAAGACGACTAGCTTGTGTTGTTTCCTGTCAAATTCCTTGGCCTTCTTGGAATTAGACTCATAAGGTTAGTTTACACAGCCAGGATGTCTTTCCCAGCTGGAGCAGGGTGGAGGGTAAAGTGATTGATGCTGTACTACTCCCAGTCTGGCTGGTAGGCAATTACTATGGAGGGGGCCCAGGCTGGAGAGTCCACACCCTTGTCACCCACATACTTCCACATCCCCTTTATGGAACCCTCCTTGCTGTCCTACCCTCCCCATAAGAATCTCCCCAGATTCTGCCCCACCAAATATGTCAATCGTGGTATCTGCTATGTCCACCATGCCCTTTGGAGGAATGCTACTCTGCCCTCAAAGGTCTGCCAATGTAAAGACTTTAGGCTGCTTCTTTGAGCAAGAGGTGATTACTGATGGACTCCTGACCCGAAGGCAGCCAAGCATTCTAAGAGACAAGACCAAACGACTGAAAAAATAAAGGTAGGCAATATAAACAGATCTATAGGTGATCCATATATTGGTGTTATCAGCCACAGACTGGGAAATAACTGATGAATATATTAAGAAAATAGAGGAAAAGATGAAAACTTTCTACTGAGAAATGAAACTGACAAAAAATCAACAGGAAATTCTAGAACTGAAAGATGAAATAACCCATTTGAAGCACCCAAAAAATATGCTTAGCATTAGTTTAGACATAGCTGAAGAAAGGATTAGTGATCATGAAGACAGGTAAGTAAATCACGTGTGAGATAGAGAATCCCCTATGACTCTTCACTGTTTACCTGCTGGTACCCCAAATTCCTATAATCGTCTCCAGTTTCATTTCTCCCCTGCATTCACCCTCTGCTCTACCTACATAGGAATGTATATTCTGCATTCCCAAACATGCTGTGCATATTTTTGCTTCTATGACTGTCCTTATTCCAGGAAGTATTTCCCTACATTTCTGTCTGGTGAATTCATCCTTGTCTTTCAAGGACAAGCTCAGAGGTTACCTTCTCTGTGAAGCCTTCCTCAGGCTTCTACTGTTTCTTTCCTCATCTCTTTTGAAACACTGGGGGAAATTTCTCTAAGACAGTTCTTAGCACCAAGTATTGCAATTGTTTAATACTTCAATTTCTCGTTCTAGAATAGACCTTCATCAAAGGCAAGCTACATGTGTTATTCGTCTTTTTTTTTAAATCTCTGTTCCTAGCATAATGCCTGGAACATAGTCTCTATTAAATATTGTAGTGAATAATGCAAGACCCAAATTATTTCGGGACCCCACAGATGAGTACCTTACTAATCTGTAGTAAACTCATACCAGTGAAACTGTGACTTAATGTTTAATATTTTTATTTGTTCATTTGTTCTTTTTATACTCCACCACCCCTCCAGAATACAAGGTCCATGAAGACAGGGATTTTCTTTTTCTGTTCTGTTTGCTGTTGTGGCTCAAATTCCCAGCATATAACAAGTGTTCAGAAAATTTTTGTTAAAGGAGGGAAACACTCCTTCTAATACCCTGGAGAGGAAGGTGGGCAAAAGAGACCAGCTAGCAATCTGGATTGGGAACTTTGTGCCCACTGAAGACTGGACACAGGATGGGCCCTCAGAGGCAGGCAGGCACCCAGAGAAGAGGGGAGAAGGCTACAAGGAAGAAACTTTGAAGAAGAGGTGTGTGACTTGGCATATATTCTAAAGTCCAACCAACCTTCCTCCTTTCTTTTTTTTCTCTTCCTTCCTTCCTTCCTTCCTCCTTCCTTCCTTCCTTCTCTCCCTCTCTTCTTTCTTTCTTTCTTTCTTTCTTTCTTTCATTTTTGAGGGGGGGAGGGGCAGAGGGAGAGGGAAAGAGAGAATCTTATGCCAGCTCCGTACCCAGCATGGAGCCCATCACATGGGGCTTGAACTCACAACTGTGAGATCATGACCTGAGCTGAAATCAAGAGTTGGACGCTTAACCAACTGAGCCACCCAGGCACCCCAACCTTCTTTCTTTAAGTCCTGGTTCTAGTTCTTTGGGGAAAACAGTAGTAGTTGCCCCACATGTTGTTTTGGAGAGACTTAAGATTCTGAGAACAGAGCATGGGACACTGAAATCACTCTACCATTGTTACCTTTATTGTATTGTTTGGCCATGAGTCCAGCCTGGATTTGTCTTCTGATTTGGTCACTGATTTCCCTGTTCCTCCTAAGGTCTTTGGGCAAATAAGTTTCCACCCTTACCCTTAAGCACCTATTTAGTGCTAGTAGTTTGTGTCTCTTCTCTTTTAATCTTCATCCCATGCCCATATGGTTGATATTATTGGTACTGGTTACAGATGAGAAGACAGGTTCAGAGATGCCAAGTGACTTGCCCAGGCACTACTGGCAAAGTGAAAGGAAGAACCAGAATTTGAACTTAGGCTTTCTTTTTTTTTTTAATCATCCAAGACTTACTGTCCCAGCCTGCATTGCCCAAAGTCCACACCCAGCAGAACCAAGGCTAGAACCCAGGTCTTCTGGGCCTCAACTTAGTGCTATTTTCACTGTATAATAGATAGCAATGTTGGGATTCTCACTGATCACCATCAGTGTGCTCATTGCACAGCTGAGAAGACTAAGGCCCAGAGTCCACAAACCAGGTCTTGTGGCCTCCAACCCAATGGCCTTCCTACTGGGCTACCCTGAAGTTGGCACCTTGGCAGCCCCCAGAACAAGAAAGCTATTGTTCTTATTAGGTGTTGCCCAACTTGGCTTCCAGACCTAGAAAGAAAAGAATGATTAGAAGGCCCACAGTTCAAAAGCCCTTCTCCTGAGGGCCCCTCTCAACCACCTATATGTGAATTCTGCTCTTGCCCCAACCCCCACTTATCAACAGCCCCTTTCCTCTGTTGCTGAGACAGCTCCATGGCCCCAGAGAGAGAGAGAGGAAAAAGGCCCTTCAGTACAGACGTTCATAGCCAGGTTCTTGGGGGCTTTCCTTTGCCTCCTGGGTTCTCAGGGCTGTGGCCAGAGCCAGAAAATCTGTTTCTCATTAGCTGTACTTTTGCTGTGAAATGAAGTGCTCTTTGAACCTGTGGGAGCAGGAAAGCCATTTACACCCCTGAGAGGACAGGGACGCCAGCCTTGCCAGCACATTCCTCTGGTTCCTTTTATCTCCTGGGTGGAGCTCTGGGCAGGCAGCTGCTGCCACTGCCATCTTCCCAGGGCAGCCATGAGCAAAGGTGGTCTGTAGGGTGAGCAAGAAAGGAAGGAGGGGATCATGCCCCTCTCTCAATTGGCGTAAAAGAAGCAAAGTCCCACTGGACTTTCCCTCTTTCCCTGTCCCCATCTTCTTCCTGATACTTTCTTTGTCCTGGGTGGCTTTAATAAAACCCTAGAAATCATCCACCTGTCTGTCCATCTGCCTGTTCATTGATCCATCCATCCATCCATCCATCCATCCATCCATCCACTTACCACTCATCATCCATACATCCCAATGGGAACTTGAGAGTCCAGAGTCAGAACCAGGAGAGTCCTTTGAAATGATCTGTCTCAGGGCGCCTGGGTGGCTCAGTCAGTTAACTGTCTGGCTTTTGATTTCAGCTCAGGTCATGATCTCACAGTTCATGGGAAGGAGCCCCATGTCAGGCTCTGCACTGACAGTGTGCAGCTTGCTTGGAATCCTCTCTCTCCTTTCTCTCTGCCCCTCCTGCACACATGCTGTCTTTCACTCTCAAAATAAATAAATAATCTTTTAAGAAAATGAAATGGGGGCACTTGGGTGGCTCAGTCGGTTAAGTGTCTGACCCTTGGCTTTGGCTCAGGTCATGAACCTGCAGTTTGTGAGTTCAAGCCCAATATCAGGCTCTGTGCTAACAGTGCGGAGCCTGCTTGGGATTCTCTCTCTCTCTCTCTCTCTCTCTCTCTCTCTCTCTCTCACTCTCTCTCTCTCCCCCTAAACTGCTTTCTCTCCCTGTTTCTCTCTCTCAAAATTAATAAACTTAAAAACAATTAAAAATTTTTTTTATTTATTTTTGAAGGAGAGATAGAGCATGAGCGGGGGAGGAGCAGAGACAGAGGGAGACACAGAACTCGAAGCAGGATCCAGGCTCTATGCTGTCAGCACAGAGCCCAACGTGAGGCTCGAACCCATGAACTGTGAGATCAGGACCTGAGCCGAAGTCAGATGCTCAACCGACTGAGCCACCCAGGCACCCTAACTTAAAAACAGTTTTTTAAGAATGTCTCCTTCTCCTTTATTTTACTGATAAGGAAACTGAAGTGGAGAAGTTAACTTGTTCCAGGTCATACAGCAAGCTCCTGGATTCATTCAACAAATAGTTTTTGAGTCCTTTTCACATGCCAGATCCCCATTCCCACTCCTACTAGAGGTTCACTCTGGATACAACTGCAAAAAAATGCACAGGCCTCAGCCTTCATGATCATTCTAGTGATGGGGCAGATGGTAAATGATGAATAAATAAATAAACACAATAATGTCAGATGATAGTAAATGCTCTAACAAAACCAACAGAGGCACCTCTCTGAGAGGAGTAGTTGTGGAGCAGGAAATACATTTAAACAAGGTAGTTGGGGGAGTCTCTCTGAGAAGGTAGCATTTGAATTGAAATCTAGGCAAAAGGTCAGTCACAGAAACATGTGAGGGCAGAGCATTGTATGCAGAGGAACTGCCTGTGCAAATGTCCTGAGGTGGGAACGGGTTTGGCTTCTTCGAGAAACAGAAGGAAGGACAGTATGGCAGGAGTGAATGAATAAGAAGAGGGAGAGTGGTACAAGATGAGGCCAGATAGTTAAGTACCTCCCAAAGTGCCTAGAAATCATGTCAGAACTTTCATTTTTGACTATGTAAGCCATGGAGGAGGAAGGTTCTAAGCTAAGGCTGACAGAAAGTGTTTTGTGTTCTCAGAAAGATCCCTCGGGCTATCTCAAGAACAGATTCAAAAGAGGCAGGGGCAAGGTGCACACAGGGAAGCCTGTTGGAGGCTACTGGGGTAGACAAAACACGAGATGGAGAGAGGCCACCATGCCTTCCCTGGCCCACGGTGGTGATATCACAATGGACAGGATAGGGCAGAGTCAGGGCACACTGGGGACACAGTCAAAGAGTCAACATAATTCGCTTGTGGACTGGATATGGGCTATGAAAGAAGAAAGGGCTGGAAGGTGTTAATTGGCTTGAGCAGTCTGCATAGACGGTTGGAGCACTTCCTAAGACGGAGACTGGGAGGAGAAATTTCAAGAGGGAAATCAAGAGTTCTGTTTGGGTGGATTAAATTGGAGATGCCTGTTAGACAGAAGGCAGACGGACAGATGTCTGGAGTCAGTGGCCAAGGCTGGTCATACAGGCACCCACACACACAGACGCTTGTACATAAACTCAGAGGGTTGGGGAAGACGCCCGGCCCTCACAGGGCTGTAGACTCTGACTCAAGGCTGCTGAGAAGACACTGTTCCCCTCCCACCTCCAGGCTGGGGAGGGGGCTTTGGAACGGTCAGGATGTCAACCGGGCCTTCCTCCTGGAGATTCCCCCCCCCCCCCCCGCCCTCCCAAGTAGAGGCAGCCCTACGTGAGGGTGGGGGTGGAGGCACAGGTGGGTAGAGACTTCTATGGGAATAATAACAATGGTAATAACCTCTGCTAGGAGACTGCTTATCTTGTTCTTGAGCTTCTTGATGAATAATCATCATCTCAAATTCCTCACAGACTCTGGGAGATTAGCAGTGTGGGGCCAATGGCCCCATTTTACAGATGAGGAAACTGAGGCTTCAAAGAATTCAGCAACACCTCCAAGGCCACCCACATGATGGGTCCAGGACTCAAACCTGGGCCCTCTGAGACTGATGTGACTGCATTCTTCCCAATATTAAGCTGTCTGCCTCCAGAAAGGTCTTATTTTCAGAGAACTAGCAGGATGGGCTTTGGAGCGAAACTGCCAGGGTTCAAATCCTGACTAGTCAACCTTATTTCTATTTCCCATATAAAAAATAAGGATAGTAAAAGTGCCCACTTTGGAGGGTTATTATGAGTGCTAAGAGTAATGATACTTATAAAGTGCTTAGAACAGCACAGAAAATTCCATAGAAGTGCTGACTACTATTGTTAAAATTACCTTAATCTATACTGGACAGTCTAACTGAGAGACCTGGGGGTGCTTGAACCTAGAGGGAGAACCCAAGCCCCTCATGTAACAGGGAAACTGAGGACCAGAGAAGGGAAGAGGGTAGCCACCTAAGCAAACTGGGCCCATGAACCTGGCTGGTGGAAAAACTCTTTTTACTCTCTGAAAGTCACCACCCACTAGGCTATTTTTTTTTTTTTCTTAAGGAGTCAGACTTCCAAGCTTTCTATACCCTTAATTCATGTGGAATTTCTGCTCTGGGCTTGGCTCCCAGGAGGAGCCCCTCCACCCCTTTATGAAAATAGAGTGGAGTCATTCGGCAAAACCTCAGCCTAATGCTTTTAAGGAACTGGCAGGTTGAAATAGGAAACTGTTCTAAGTAGAAACCACAGCAACAGCACATGCTTGCGGCTGCCGGCTGCTGCCTGCATCCTTGCCCGAGGCCCCGGGGATAGGGAAGATGTTGGCCACGCCACGTGAAGGGGCCTCAGGAGCTTGGCCCTGGTGCTGCTGATCGTATGTGGCCATGTGACAGCAAACGCCATGTCTTGTGGGCATGATATTTTCAGGTCAAATCAAGGTGAGATGGTCAGATGGGCTACCAGCATTAGAAACATGGAAGGCTAGTGTTTGAGCAAAATTGCCCTTTTCTTTGCACACCCCTCGTGTTGTTATCTGTTGAAACAGAGGCCCAGAGAGGGGAGGCAACTTTCCTAAGTCACCCAGCAAAGAGTGATGAAGCAGGAAAAGAGCTTACATCTTCTAGTACCTAATTCTCTGCTCTTGTGCAATACTCATTCACCCCTTCTGTTAATAGTGTCCTTGGTTCCAGAGCATAAACTGTGGGTCAGAAGACCAGTGTTCAACCTCAGCTCTGCCTTTTCTTACCTTGGTGATCTTAAGCAAGTTACTTAACCTCTGTGTGCCTCGGTGTTTTTTGCTGTTGTAAATAAAATTGGGTATAATAAGACTACTTATCTAATAGGATTGCTGGAAGGATTCAATGTGATAATCCAGGTGAAACTCTTGGTATGGTGCCTGACAAATGGTAAGAGCTTAGTAAAATTTTTATTTTTAATGTATTAAATACCTAGCAGTAGCCACTTTCCCCCCAAAATGCTCAGTCAAGTGGGAGAAACAGGAAAGTAAATTCTGATATATTACTAAAAATGTGTTGATAGTAGAAAGCAGGATGCCATGACCCAGGTGAAGGTCCTGACCCCACAGAGCAGGCAGACCCCGAGAAGAGAGTGGGCCAATATTTGCCAAACATGTGTTATGTGTATAGATCAGAACCCAGGTCCAGGGGCTTCTTTCCACTGCTATATGTTTTTTTTTTTGTTGTTGTTGCTTTTGAATATGATGTCTTCGTTTCCCAGGAGAGGGGACATGTTGCACAGACCTATTCCTTTTGCCTGATACCTTGACTGTCTGGCTAGTGCTGGGATGCCATCTGAGGCCAAAACCAGAATCTATTTCTTATGAAGCACAGCACAAAATTTAGGTTCCAGTTCTACACCTAAAAACACACTTAGTGTGGTGGTAGTCGGAACAATGCCCCTTCCTCCCCACACCAAGATGTCCACATACTAATCCCCAGAGCCTGTGAATACATTCTTCCACCGCTAAATGGATTTCACAGGTGTGATTAAGTTAAGGATTTTGAGATGGAGAGATTATTGTGGATTATGGGCCCAATGTAATGATATGGGTCCTCAGATACGGGGAGGATCAGAGTCAGAAGCAGAGACTGATAGATGACAGAAGCAGAGGTTGGAGTAATGTGAGGAAGGGGCCATAAACCAAGAAATCTAGGTAGCCTCCAGGAGCTGGAAAAGATAAGGAAAGGGATTTTCCCTTAAAGTCTTCAGAAGAAACCAGCCCTGTAGACCTATTTTAGAATTCTGACCACCCAAACTGCAAGACAATAACTTGTGTTGGCTTGAGCCACTAAGTTGGTGGTAATTTGTTATAGCAGCCACAAGAAACTCATACATGTAGTCAACGTTTGCCCTGATTCTGCTTTAATGTGACCTTGGCCACCTCAGCCTTGTCCTTTGTTATATGTGGTTTGGGTCTTATTTTTAGCATAACTCCCCAAAACACAAGTGCTCCTGAGCATGACATAAAAGGCCCTGCATGATCTGGCTCCTCCCTGGCACCTGTCTCCTTTTCACCTCTCTCTTATCCTAGGACAGGGTCTTGGGGGGAAACAGGAATACACAGGTGTGCAATGTGAGCTTTCTTTTCCACCTTTCCCATGAGATATTCAATGAAGTCTAGATTTCTCACTAAGAAGCCCATGTGGATTCTTTTGAGATATCCAGAGGGGCTCTGAAGTCTGTATCCATGTTGACCTTAGTGTCATGTGTCATTTGCCATCACGGGGCCATGTATGGCAGCCATGATAGAAGAGTGTGTGACACAGGACTTGGAAGAAAGGTAGGTGACACCCAGGTTAACAATACACGAGACATTGTGGTTTGGCTGTTGTTGATACAGCTCACATTTCCCTCCTCCACCATATACACCTATGTCAGTCTGCATTCTCATAGATGGGAGCTTATGTCTCGCAAGGTGGAGGGTACTGGGTGGGGGAAGGGCACGGCTAGGAAAACAAAAGATCTAAAGATCCAAGGGGTTGTCTGGTCTCTGTCTGGATTGCATCCTCAAAGGAGAGGGGGTATTAGAGGCAAACCCCAATGGAACCATTTAAGAGTGATTCTGAGACTCTAGTCACAGCAGAACCAGCCTCTTAAGCAGCTGTGGCTTCCTCTCCTACTATCCTACAACCTCTTCTCAACAACACACCAGGAGGAATCTTCCAAAAATGCAAATCAGGTGGGGTTCCTTCCCTGTTTACTACTCTCCAATGCTTCGATTAAACTTGGAGTGAAATCCAAGCACCGTGTCATGGCCTGCCCTTACCTACCTCTCTGACTTCATCTCCTACCAGCTCTTATCTGTCCCTGTGCTCAGGCTACACTAGCCTTCTCTGTTCCCTGAGTTTTCCAGCTCCTTCATGTCTTAGGGCTTTGGTTCCTGCTCCTCCCTTTCCCTGGAAAATTCTCTCTTCCAGATCTCGACATCTTGGTTATTTCACATAATTTGGGTCTCAGCTCAAACATCACTTTCTCAGTGAGGCTGTCCTTGAATGTATAGCTCAGGTTGGGTTCCCTACAACCAGACACGAAGACAGACTTGGTGACTTATTTGCAAGGTGATCTTAAGTGAGGGAGTCACGACAGAGATGGGAATGTTGGCAGGGTGTGTTACTGAGTTGGTTACTTCTTCAGGAAACCGAGGATCGGTCCCACTGGAGACCTCTGAGATATCATGGAGAACATGTCTCAGAATTGTCCTGCAAAGAGATGGAGAAGTTGGAGTATTTATCCACTGGCTATTGCCCTCCTTGGTTAAAGGTTGGCCTGGGGACAGTCAATCTCTATGTGTGGCTGGGGCACACTCCTACGGCACCAGAAAACACCCTCAGAAGGAGAGATGGAGAGAGGCATGTGGGACAATGTTTGTGTGCCTGGTAGTTGACCATTGCAGTTGCTAGTGAAGCCAAAGGTGGGCCAAGAAGATGTGGGGTGGGGCTTCAACAGTGTCTTCTATGCCATCCTATCTAGTGCTTCTCTACCCTGGCAGTCTTATTTTCATTATATTTCTTATATTTATCTAAAATTTTCTTATTTATTCAGCTACCCATTTGTTAATCGTTTATTCTTCATACCCCAAACTAGAACATCAGCTACACAAGAGCAGGGACCTATTAGTCTTATTCACCATTCTTTCCCCAGGTCTGAGAACAGTGCCTGGCACAAAGTAGAGCATCAGTAAATATTAGTTGAATGGATGAATGAATGAATGAATGAATGAATAAATGAAAGTGCTGATACATGACCTTGGTACAAAAGCATGGTCCTGGTTCAGTAGGAAATTGACTCCAGGTTGCCATGTGGATGATGGACATAAACAAGTAGAAGGCAGAGACAGAGAGAAAAAGGACTGATACCCACATATGATAAGTTAATATGCTGTTTTATGGGTAGATGTGAGGTATCTTTGAGGGACACTCTAGAATTATTGGGGACTACACCTATTGGGACTACCAGGTGTTTGGGAACTTTTAAGCCAGCAGTCATCATATTAGTAAGATTACCAATGTTTGTACAAACACTTCCTCTTTTAATAAATTAAAGTAGGTTCAAGGTTACCCCTATAGTGACATCATTCTCACAGACTTTCAATACAATCTACTTTCTTGAATGGGAGGGAAGAGGCTGAATTTACAGCATGCATTTATTTGCTCAGCAGGCATGCAAAGCATGATCCACTTTATCTGTGTGGCAGAACAGCAGTGTGCTGAATGCAGTTGGAATTCCTTCTCTTCCATTTGCTTGGTGACTTTGCGCAAACAACAATACCTATTTGAACCTCAGTTTCTTCTTTATTCATCTGTATGTTGAGAGTGAGAACAACTACCCGGTAGGGTTATTGTGAGGATTCAATAGGATAACATCAGTAGCACTTAGTAGTGTGTCCTAAATGTAGGTATCAGTCCCTAGATAATGATCATTCTCCATACTACTGATGATGATGATGATGATGATGATGATGATGATGATGATGATAAAGGCTTATATTGTTCAGGAGGGCAATGTGCTCAGGCTCTGGACTATATCCAGGATAAGTAATAGTTGCCTTTGGAATCACAGCACATTAGCACCATAAGGGAACTTAATGTCCTTAGTGATATTAAGACAAAGAATAGTCATTGTCCTAGTGGCTGGCATTTACTGAGGGTATACCTCCAAAATGTTCCATCCCATTGGCCCAATTGAATCTACTGCAAAGTGGCTGCAACAGGATGTCTTAGTCTGGTTCTATCGAACTAATTCCCTTCACTCATATACTTCTAAGACACTTGGCTAAACAGCCACCTGAGTATGCTATGGCTTCCCATGTGTTTCTGGTTTCAGAGGATGGGCTAGACATGAAGATTCCAGGATTTTTATCATTTCAGTGGATTTTCTCATTATGAATTAATAGATTGGAGTGCTTTTATTTTTATTTTTAATTTTTTAATGTTTATTTTTGAGACAGAGAGAGAGCGAGAGCGATCATGATTAGGGGAGGGTCAGAGAGAGAGAGAGGGAAACACAAAATCCGAAGCAGGCTCCAGGGTCTGAGCTGTCAGCATAGAGCCCGACACAGGGCTTGAACTCATGAACCGTGTGATGGTGACCTGAGCCGAAGCTGGATGCTAAAGCGACTGAGCCACCCAGGTGCCCCAATAGATTGGCATTATGACTGCAATTAAATTTCTTACATATTTTGATGGAAGAAGATGAACTGATGATGTCTTCAAGGGTGTTCCGATCTAAGTGTTAACTATATGGTTCTCATTTCAGTTTTATACAATAATGCTGTGAGTCTGGTTAACATGTTAACCCACACCTAAATAGTGTATTTGTTTAGGGTTTGCTGATAAGTTCTGCAGAACCTGGTTCTGAGAATCAGGAGGTTCTGGTACCTCCTGACCCACATAAGCTGTGATGTAATAAGGTGTTGTGTTAAGCTGATAAATGTGTGGTAATTTGTTAGGCAGCACAGAAACTAATACAGACCTCAAAGCCTTCCTCATCTTGCCTGTACCTCCACACCAGTCACATTTCTTGCCACTTTTATTATGTTTCAGTTTCTTCCATGAATCTCTCTCAAGATGCATATTCAAGTACCTGGAGTTCTCTCTCCTCTTCACCTGAAACAATCACCCTCATCCTATGTGTCACCACAAACACCACTTTCGACGATGGTCTCTTCTTATGTCCTGCACAAGGTATGTCACCTAATGTGTGGTCCCAGAGCCTTCTGTGCTGTTCTCTTCATAATATTCATCACAGTTGTAATTACTCGTTAACCAGGTCTATTCCTTGCTGGCCTTTTGAGTTCTGTAAAAGCAGGAATTGCATCGGCCTTATCCACCTTGCTATCCCTAGTGCCTACCGAGGCACATAGTAGGTGATCAATAAATATCTGTGCAGTAGAAGAATGAATGCAACATCATGCAGGGTGAGGGTCTTGGATTAAGAGGCTTCCACAGACTTCCTGTCTGACCTCTGCTGCCCCTAGTGGTGTGATCTGAGGTCTCTGGCCATTAATGCTGTGGATGACATTTGGGGGATTAAGAGTCACATCCCTGTACCCACCTGTACGAGAACACCTTGAAAAGGTCACTTCCTGTTTCTGGAGCCTACTGCTCCACAATCTATAAATCTAGGATGAGGCTGCCAGCCACAGTTTCTGGGGAAGTTGATAGAGGACAAGTGAGGTAATGCCCAGGAAGTTCTCAGCAAGATACAGCTTCATAAAAGCCTATGGTCAGGCTTTTAGATTCAGAACACAACCCAGGCACTTGGCTTGGCCAGCAGTGATGTAAAGGCCAGTGGTGAGGTAACTGCCAAGGCTGGGAGATCTCGCCAGTGAATGCCATGGCGCTCTGCTCCCCATCCCTTCAGCTGAGCATCTGTCTTTATGTCTAAAGTAGGTGCAGGATCAAGGCCAGGCTTGACTAGACGATGGAGGCTTGTGGGCTAAATTCCCCATACTTAACGATAAAGCCCTTTACAAGACTTCCAGATGTTTCTAAATATATTCCTGAGATACAAATAACCAGAAGCAGCAGTAACATGAAGTGGAAGCCACAGGATGTGATATTTAGGACTAGAGGCTCTGAAGGCAGACCACCTATGTTTGAAAACCAGCTCCAGTGCTTAACTGGCTGTTAATTAATAACCTCTCCAGGCCTCAGTTTTTTCCTGTGTAAAATGGGAACCAATTATGATGGCTTCATGTGATATTTTGAGGGGACTGCTGTAGAAGAACCACACAAAGAGCTTAACATAGTGCCTGGTGCAGAGAAAATGCTTCATACATTGTACCTGTTAGGGTTATTGTTGTTTTGTTTTAATCAGAAGAGCTGCAAGCACTTTCCACTTGCTTAACACTAACGACAAACTTGTGTTTAGGACGCACTTCCAAGCACATGATCTTATTCTCTCATTAGACAGCAGGGCAGGGACCTGATCTGAGACCAGCTCCTGTCTCTTGCTCAAGCTTCATCCCCAGCACCTAGGACAGTGTCTGACACACTGCAGGCTTCTGACAACCATGTGTTGAACCAATGGGTCTAATGAGATCTATGTAGGAACTCTCAGGCATAAGTTGTTATTCGTGTCATTTGCTAATAAGGAAATGGAGTGATCTGCCCACAGCCACCACCATTGTGAAGTCAGATTCCAACCTTCCTGACTGCAAATCCAACTCTCTTTCCACCACCTTCTGCTTCCTGGTGACTCCTCCCATTCACTTAGCTCAGTAAGATGATGCAGGTAGCAGAAAGGAGTGGCAGGAACATGGGCTCTGGAGCCAGAGAGCAGGTTCAAATCCTAGCTCTACTGCTTCCCAGCTCCATGATCACAGATGAGTCACTAAGTCTTTCTGTGCTTCATCATCTTATTGGTAAAGTGGGGGTTAACAGTGTCTATACATCATATGAGGTAGATCTTATTTCCCAATTTACAGATGGGGATGTTTCACACAGGTGGACCTAATCACTCATATTTATGATAAGGAACCACCTATCTTTATGATAAAGACCCTAAGTTTCTTTTTTTTAATTTAATTTTTTATTTTTTAAAATTTACATCCAGATTAGTTAGCATATAGTACAACAATGATTTCAGGAGTAGATTCCTTAGCACCCCTTACCCATTTAGCCCAATCAAAAAGAATGAAACCTTGCCATTTGCAACTACATGGATGGAACTGGAGGGTATTATGCTAAGTGAAATTAGTCAGTCAGAGAAAGACAAAAATCATATGACTTCACTCATATGAGGACTTTAAGAGACAAAACAGATGAACATAAGGGAAGGGAAACAAAAATAATATAAACACAGGGAGGGGGACAAAACAGAAGAGAGTCATAAATATGGAGAAAAGACCCTAAGTTTCTCAAAGGTGGGGACCACGTCTTTCTTTTCTTTTCTTTTCTTTTCTTTCTTTCTTTCTTTCTTTCTTTCTTTCTTTCTTTCTTTCTTTCTTCTCTTTCTTTTTCTTTCTCTTTCTTTCTTTCTTTCTCTCTTTTTTTTAAGTTTTATTTTTATTTATTTTGATAGAGATATAGAGGGCAAGTGGGGGAGGGGCAGAATACCAAGGGAGGGAGACAGAATATCAAGCAGGCTCCATGTTGTCAGCACAGAGCCCAACGTGGGGCTCGATATGTCCATTTATTTCACCAAACCTTCCTAGAACCGGTAAATGGCAACTATATTTATCGGGCATCGGCTAGGTGTCAGTAAAGTGCTGGGGATTTTACCTATGCTGTTCCATTTAATCTGGATATCAACTCTATGAAGGTGTTCCATAAGTCTTATTTTCCACATCGGACAAAAACAAGACAAAACAAAATCCTGAGGTTCTGAGGTTAAGAAAATTGTCCAAGCCTTCATGGCTGGTAAGTGATTCAGACTCAGGGCAGTTAAACTTCTGAGGTTGTGCCTTGTCCTCACGTCACAATGCCTTTAAATGGAATCAATCTCTTTACATGGTGGCAGAAAATAGGGGGTGAGATCGATGGAAGGAAGTGGTCCCCAGATTTCCAGCTCTTTGGAAGGCCATATCAAAGGCCACTGAAGGAAGTGTGATTGATGGTGGCCACAACAGTTAGCACATCAACAGAACTTTAACTTGCCTGACCAGGATATGTCAAGGGGTGGGGCGGAAAGAGGGCAGCCATATTACACAATTATGATGACGCACAGACCTTTCTTGGGCCTAAAAGACTTCCCAAGTCCCGAGGGGAATAGCATGAATACCTCATTGTACCCATGAAGGAGGAACTAACAAAGACTTCTTATCTTCCAGCTTCTTATGCCAGAATCAGAATTATCTCTGACATTCTGGGCCTTCGTGAGTTCTCCTTTGGCTGTCTGGGCATAGGGGAGCAGTTCCTTGTAGATGGCTTTTGGTTGCTATTCACTGCTGAACATGGTCAGTGCCTGCTGGAGCTCCACCTTTGCCATATCTGTGATCTTCTTGAAGGCAACAGCCTTATGTTCTTCATCTCTGTGTTCCTTCATCTGGCACAGGGTTTGGTGTAGATTTCAAACTCACAGAATGCTGAACCAAAGCCCAAGAGTTTGGCTAAATACAAATGGCCAAAGCCCATGGATGTTCTTAAGGTCTTCAACCTGGGCATCTCAGACTGGTCCAGCCAGGCTGCTGGACAACAAGAGCTGGAGGTTAGTTTTAAGGTAGTGGGCTATGGCTTTCCTGGAGACACTCTGGACATGGAGGGACACTATAGGAGCACATGGCCAAGCCTAGTCAAAGCCTGGTTGAGAGAACAGAAATGTACAGTGTGGAGACCAAAAACTGACAATTAGTTTAAAGGGCCAGAAGCCAGGATTGAGTTGAGCAAAGCGCCAAGACTCCAGAGATGTCATTTGAATGAGAAAAGGTCCAAAAGTAAACGTAGATTCTCTAGGGTTATTGCTGCCATGGTCTGTGGGTGTATACAGAGTGGCTGAATCTGCTGCCTTAAAGGGCCTGAGCTAGGTGAATAGATATAATCCCTTGTCTGGTGTCTCAATGTCAACAACTTGGGGGCATCTTTTCACATAGGAGTAATCTAAAAAATCCCTGAGCCTTGATTAGGCCAGTGAATGGTGTATAGTGGATATATATATGTAAGATATATTTGGGGGAGTGTTTGTAGCCTATGGACCAAAAACTTCTCCCTCCCCACCATCTTGACTGCCCACCTGTATCTCCAGAAGCAGGGAATAGGTGGGGAGAGGGGAAGGGCAGCTGCTGTTATACACAATATATTCCCAGCTATTCCAGCTTTCATACATATGACCAGGGGTAGGCACTGACCCAAGCTCAACCAAATCAATACTCTAGGCACTTGGAATTGGTAGAGGGAGGGAGGGAGGGAGGGAGGAAGGGAGAGAGAGAGAGAGAGAGAGAGAGAGAGAGAGAGAGACTGACAGACAGACAATTACTGTATGAGGCTGGCCTTGCAAGGGCAGGCATGCTTCATGCTGCATGGATCTGAGAAGCAGAGGAAGCCCACCTTCAAGGTAGAAGAACGATAAAGCAAATGCACAGCACAGGGATGAGACCAGAGGTGAGAATGTTGCCTGATTCTAGACCATTTCTGAACTTATTGTTGTCTCTGGATTCCATGAGATATTCCCTATGCGTCTTAGGATAAATCTCTGACTAAGCATGCTTCCTTACATTGGTTTCTGTGTTTTCTTATCCAAGAGTCCCACCTAATACTCCATGCATCCCCTCCGTGGTCTTTGACTCAAAGTTGCACTCAAAGTTGACTCTCAGGGTAGATAGGGTCTTTCGTATCCATTCCACGTCCATTCTAATGTGTTTGCTTGTTCTGAAAGAATCAGGAAAAGCTAAAACTATATCCATAGACATCTTTTTGAGCTAGAGTCTAAGTGTGGTTTAGGTCTCCCTGATTATGTGCACCTGTACAAGATTTGGGAGGCAGACGCAGGGGAAGGCCACATTCCTGTATCTTTCTGTGGAAGCATTCACAGAGGACTCTGGTTCTGGTTACCTGTTTTGTATGTGCTGAAGGATAGGACATCAAGGCTTCTGCGTTCTGCAGGCTCTGGCATCAGATGAAGTAGGTTCAAGTCCCAACTCTGCCACTTAAAAGCTGTGAAATGGGCAAGTGCCCTCTCTCTGTGCCCTGACCCAAAACCTGACCCAATTTTTTAACCAGAAAAATGAGGATAACGATGGTATCTATGCCATATAATTGTTATATAAGTTAGCTTGAGATAATGAATATAAAGTCCTTTAAGGAAGGGACTGGCACAAAGTAAATCCTCAATTAATGCTAGCTGTTATTATGATTACTACAACTAGTAGTTCAAACCCATAATGTCACAGTGGGAAGCAAAATAATTTGTGTAAATCACCTAGCACAGGCTGGTACCTTCCCATCTCCTTTTTAGCTTCTCTCCATATCTAGCCCTGGAAGTTCTGATTAGCTAAACGGGGCCCTGCCTTATTCCCAACATAGTTGCTAATGATCAGAAAAAGGCGGCCAGATCCTGAAGTGTCACCATCAGCTGACTCCTCTGCTGCCTCCCACGCTGGCTCGTGAATCATGGTCAGCAGACTCTAGCAGCCAGAAGGGTCACTGGGTCCCCCAGCCCACTGGTGAGTAGGGGCTGCAAACATTTTCATCGCCATTATGAGCTAATAGCTGGGTCTCCGACTCATGTCTAAGGCCTCATACTGCTCCAGCCTGCATCCTTATCTTGGTTTACTGAAACAGCAGAGAGCTGCAGTTGGCTGACCTGAGGGCAGGGAATGGGACCAAGATGTGCAGAGGTGGCCCAGAGGAAGGGAGGATGGAGAAAAAGGGCTCCTGGCCTGCAAGTCCTATTTGGAGGATGGAACAGGGGCCATACCTGTCAGGATCTCCGAGAATTGGACTTAGAACTCATCTAGCCCAACTGCTTAAAGTTTTTTGTTATTTTAGTTTTAAAATCTACTTTGCTGAAGTACAATTTACATGTGAAAGAAGCATTGATTTTAAGTATTCAGGTCTGGGAGTGTCCACAAATGGATCCATCCATGTGACTATTCTCACAATCAGAATATAGAACACTTCCATGGTCCCCAAATTCCATTGTGCCCCTTTTACAGTGAGACCCCATATTAGTCAGGATTCTCCAGGGAAACAGAACCAATAGGATATATACAGATAGACATAAAAGGAAATTCATCATAGGAACTGACTCATGCAGTTATGGAGGCAATAACTCTCATAACCTTCCATCTGTAAACTGGAGACCTAGGACAGCCAGTGGTGTAATTTAACACAAGTCCAAGGGCTTGAGAACATGGGGAGCTGATGGTATAAGTCCCCATCCGATTCTGGATGTCCAAGAGCCAGGAGCGCCAAAGGAGGAGGGCAGGAGAAGAAGGATATCCCAGCTCAGGTAAAGAGAACAAATTCCCCCTTCCTCTGCCTTTTTGTGGGATCTTGCTCACTTCGTCTACCAATTCGAATGCTAATGTCTTCTGCAAAGATCCTCACAGACACACTCTGAAAGAGTGTTTTATCAGCTATCTGGGCATCCCTTGGCCCAGTCAAGTTGACACAAAGCATTAATCATCACAGACCGCATACTCCAGGCCTTAAGCACTTACCTGGTTTTCCTGCCACTGTAGATTAGGCTAGTCTTTTCTAGAGTTTCATAAAAATAGAATTAGTTTGTACTTTTGCATCTGACTTCTTTTGCTCAGCCTAGTTTTAGAAATTCATTTATATTGTTGCTTGTATCAATAGTTAATTCTCTTTTGTTGCTGAATAGTATTCTGTAGTATAGAATAGCTCCCCCCCCATTCTAATAATATTTCCCAACATTATTGGATACTTATAAAACAATACATGCTAATAATTTGTACAGAATGCTAATAATTTGTACAGATTTTCTTCCCAAATTCCCACAACAATCTTATAAGTACTATTAGTATGCTCTTTTCATGGATAGGAAAACTGAGGCTCAAGAGAGATCATGTAATTGCCTCCAAACACAGTGTAAAAGTTGGAACAAATATTTGAATCAGGGCAGTCTGATTCTAGAATCTATGTCTTGAGAATCATGCTCTACTATCTCCCATTTTACAGATAGAGAAACAGAGGCAGGAATGGAAGCAATTTGGTCAGCATTATGCTGCAAGTCAGAAGCAGAGTATTTAATATTTTGGGAACCCAAGGGCCCAGATTTCCAGCATACCATGTAGCCTCCTTTGAAAGAGGCTCAAAGACCCAGGTAGCCTCCTTTGAAAGAGGCTCAAAGACCCAGCCAGTCCCTTTCTTACTTGCTTGAAGCCTGTGCATTCTTTAATGCCAAACTCAAACATGTACTGATTACCAGATTAGGGCCAGGCAATGTGCTAGGCCCTGGTCACATCATTACGCAAGCAGACATAGCTCTCTGGAAATAAATCAATGGATCCAAAAAAACAGCTACAGAAGCATAGGAAGAGAATTGCAAACAACAGTTCGGGGTTTATGTGTATGCTAAATTTAACACATTCAATGATGTTACAGACCCGAAAAGAGCTCCAGACCCAACTGATATTTTTATAGAGCAATCATTATAGGTCAGCCCCACCCTATATATTGTTATATTCATCACCAGAACAATCTCTTGAGGTAGGTACTCTTAGTATTTTCCATTTTGCCAAAGAGGAAACTAAGGAATAGTGGGGCTAAGTACCGCGACTGAGTAAAGCCCTTTGAATCTTTTCTATACATGGTCTCATTGTTCCCAAATCGTCCTTGAAATGGGGTGAGGAAACAACCTATTCTAACCCACCTAAATAATTATGGCAGAGATGCTATTAACCATCAAATACCCCAGTGCTTCCCCACATTTCCCATCCTCTCCTGAAGCCAGGCTGGGGCCCTTGGACCAGTTCTGGCCAATAGACTATGCGCAGAGGGTTTGGGACATCACTTCCGGGTGGAAACAGTTAAGAGCTGAGGTACCTCCTCCATCTCTCCCTTCTTTCCTATTGTGGTGACTGTAGAGACTACCTGTTCTACATGGTGTAGTTACCAGATGGGGAGAACTGCCTGACCCACATCAGAGGTCACATGAGCAAGAAATTAGTCTTTATTGTGGTAAGCCACTGAAATTTCAAGAGTTAGTCTGTTGTAGCATTTGAGCATCAATTGTCCTGACTAATACAGTAATGATAACCACAACTAATGCCATTTAATGTTTACTCTGCTCCAGGCACTGTGCACTAAGCACTCTACATCTGACAGTTCCTCAAACTTCTTACCTTTCTAGTTTATCTACATACTTAAGAGATACGCAGGCTCCAGTGGGCTCTGGATTTGTTAATGACCTACGAGCCAAAAAGACTTTCCCTTGGAGGCAGAATTCTCAGGCCTAAGCAATTCTTTTACCAGAGATAATACAAACATTTGAACAAGTCTGAAGAAAGTAGAATCCACACTTATTTCCTCAAGGGGCAAGAAACACAGGGCTCACATGGGAAATAGAAATCGAAAGGCCTTTAAATGTACTGGATGGGAAAGAAAAGGGGCCCCAAGGAGACTTCTTCTCTCCCTCCCCATTAGTAAATGCAGGGTGCCAAAAGGAAGCTCTTGCTGCATGACGATGAATATGAAGAAAGTTCTTCCTGGAATCTGATCTCCTGTAAAAAACGAATCCCATCAGGTTATTCTGAATAGCTTGCTCCCAATTGCACTCAGGATGAAGTGTGATGTCCAGAGCCCCCAGTTTAAGTTTATAGTTAGGCTTAGGCTTTGGAAGAGGGAACATGTAAGCTACTATTAATAAGTGAATGAGAGGTTGTTAGCCAGAGACATGAAGGACAGAACGTTCCATAAAGAACAGTAGGCAAGGCATGGGGTTATTTAGAGGGCTTGGCATGTTTAGAGACTGTCAGAAAGCTCAGTGTGGCTGGAGCATAAGGTATGACAGAGGCAGAGCTGGAGTCTTAGGTGGTGGCTGCACTGTTGGGGGAGGCTGAACCTGGTCTGGTGCAGCCTGTAACCTTGAAGGTGAATGGGTCTAATCCTAGGGTCAGTTAGGAGCCCGCTCACCTGCACATACAAGCCCAACCTTCTAGCCATTCTCAGAGTAGTAAAGGTGATATTTTCATTGCTATCTGCTCATTCTTTTTCCTTATTCCTTCATTACTTCTGAATTTTGTCAGAAAAGAGGGGTGTTACTTTTTGTGTCCCTTCAGAGACCCCAAAATAGGTACTGCTTCCCACTCCATATCACAGATGAAGAAACCAAGGCTCAGAGCATTGAAGTAATTTGAATGTGGTGACAGCCAGGACTCACAGCCACCTGGTACACGCAGGTATGGCTGTACTAACTGTTACATTATTTAGGTATTTCTGTAGTGGTTATTAATTAGCTACGACTCTGACTACCTCCTCTTCACTCCCATCCTGTGGTTCAAAAGCTAAAACGATACCATTAGGCACAGCAGGGGCTTTCTGCCTTCTCTATAAAGCTATAGTTGACTGGTGAATTCCTGGGCCATGCCAGCTGTTGAATATTTTGAGTTACATCAGCCTGGTTACATGGCTGATGGACACCAATGGCAGAGTCTGAACCCACATCCAACTGTTTCTAATGCCTGTACTCTTTCACACTATAAGCTGCTTCATACCCAGACATGGGAAAACAGTCCTGCCACCCCTGCACATGCCAGGTCACCACAGGGACTAGGGTTCAGCTTTGGAAGACAGACTTGCGAAGGACA
This sequence comes from Felis catus, assembly GCF_018350175.1. NCBI lineage: Eukaryota > Metazoa > Chordata > Mammalia > Carnivora > Felidae > Felis > Felis catus. The sequence continues at coordinate 127,568,275 of NC_058374.1, forward strand.
GGAAAGACCTGGAATTTGTCCAGAAGAGAATGACAGGGTTGAAGGGGGACTTGAAACGACATCATATAAAGAAAGGAATGCAGAACTGGGGATGTCAGCTTGGAGAAGAGAAGATTTACAGGAACCTGGAGGACTATCTTCACATATTTGAAGGGCAGCTGTGTGAAGAGAGATGGAATTTGCACCAATTGGTGGACTTAACAACCAATTCAGCCCTCATGTGGTCACTGGGTAAATAGTTTCCAGGTACCTCTTCTTTGCAGGTGTTAAATTAGGTCTGGGGACTGGGGGGTACGATGTTGAAAATACATTTAATTTAATTTAATTTTTTAATGTTCATTTGTATTAGAGAGAAACAGTGTGTGAGCAGGGGAGGGGCAGACAAAGACAGAGACAGGATCTGAAGCAGGCTCCAGGCTCTGAGCTGTCAGCACAGAGCCCGACGCAGGGCTCGAACTCACAAGCCGTGAAATCATGACCTGAGCCGAAGTTGGACATCCAACTGACTGAGCCACCCAGGCGCCCCAACGATGTTGAAAGTAATTAAGAGGTTGCCACTAATGGAGGAGACAGACAAATAAACAGAAGTGTTGGAGAAATTTGGAGAATGGAGCTCGGAAACCCTGAAGCCCATTGGGAGACCTGGCAAGGCTCTTGGAGGAGACAGGTTTTGATCAGAGTCAGGGAATGTGTAGGAGGCTGTCAGTCAGAGAATGGAATAGAGAGGGAATAGCACATTCAAAGTAATGGAGCCAGAAAACAGTGCAACATTTACAATGAGACCAGGACTGTGGCTGGAATATAAGGCTTGTGGGATAGAGGTGCAGCTGGAGACAATGTGAGGGGGTCTGAGGAGTAAGGACACAGTCTCAAGGGGAATGAGGAAAGGGCAGGTTGTGACAAATTATTGTCATTGAAAGCACTCAAGGGCCAATGGGAGGGTGGCTTTGAAGGGAGGTTAGCAAACACAACCCAGTAACCAAAGTGGTCAGATGTGATGGCCTTGATAATCCACTACAACCTTGGGCTTTTCTGAGAACTAAAGATAACAGTCCTGGGAGGGACAGCAAAGGATGGAAGGAGAAGGTTTGGACCCACTATGGTGGTTCTGTAGATAAATGTTCCCATTCTGGCTTCCGCTAATTTTATTTCCATGTGGCTGAGAACAAGGGAGAGTCTAGTCTTTATTCTGGGACTCAAGAATAGGTTCCAAATGTCTTTCACTGGGGAGGAGGGGCATGGAGAAGAGGTGACAATGACAGGCTGGTACATACATGGTAACTGTTCTCAGCATTTTATGTTGGTTAGCTCATTCAGCCCCCACACTGAAACTGTGCCTATTTTACAGATGAGGAAACCGAGGCAGAGGGAGGTTATGCAACTTGCAGAAAGTGCCAGAGCTTGGATTCAAACCCAAGGGTTCTAACTCTAGAGCTCAGTTCTTAACTACTGTACCACAATAGTGTGAGCTCTGCCCTTGTGGGACAGGCTTCTATTTTTTATTATTAAACAGAACTCTCAGCATTAGTACCGACCTTTATTTGCCCACAGATAAATTAGCAGGAGATGGAATTCACTTTATGGGTGGATTTCTCACAGGGTCTCTTTAGGGAACATCCTCTCTAAGGTATGTTATTTTTATTTTATTTATTTAATTACAATTTTTTTATTAAGTTTATTTATTTTTGGGGAGAGAGAAAGAGGGAGAGAGAGAGAACACATGTGGGGGAGGGGCAGAGAGAGAGGGAGAGAGGGAGGGAGGGAGGGAGGGTGGGAGAGAGAGAGAGAGAGAGAGAGAGAGAGAGAGAGAGAGAATACCAAGCAGGCTCCACACTGTCAGCACAGAGCCGATGCGGGGTGTGAATTCACAAACCGTGAGATCATGACCTGAGCTGAAACCAAGAGTCAGAAACTTAACCGACTGAGCTATCCAGGTGTCCCCTCCAAGGTTTGTAATAACCAGATGATAGCAGTGACCCAAGCCAAGGGTTCCAAACTCTTACTTGATAAATATGATAAAGCAAATATGAAATTAGTTTTTTAAGCCACATAATTATCTTGCTAGTTTAAAACTTCCCATTTTACCAGATAGGAAGTTAAAGCTCTAGGCACCTGACCACACAGCCCACAATGGCTCCTATGCCTCAGCTTGCACTCTCATGGGATCTTCCAGAAACTTTCAGAAAAGCAGTGCACAGAAAGGGCAAAAGACCAGGTCAAAGCAAACTGTCTAGCTAGCTCAGCAGTGAAGGAAAGGGAGAAAGGTCAGGGGGAGTGGGAAGTGATGTGATAATCATCACCATGGAAGCTGTTTGAAGGTGTTTGATGCTACTCTTGGACCAAACAGAGACATGTTCTATGCCACTTTACAGATAAGGACACAGAGGCTCGGAGAAGAAAAGCAAGCCACTGAAGGTTGCCCAGTGAGGAAACAGGTGAGCTGGGATTAGAATGTAGCTCTACCTGATTTCAAAGCCCATTTCATGTCTTTGGGTTGATTTTCTCATCTGCAAACTGAGCAGTCTACATTATTGACAACTCTCCCACAATGCATAGTGTGCTTTAAGATACTCCATCTACTCATGACATTAACAGCAACACTAACCACAAAAACAGCTAGCAATGGAAAGTTACCAGGTGTCTGGAAGTGATCTAAGCATTTTACAAGTATTAGCTCCTTTAATCCTCACAAAGGCCCTGTGAAGTATGATAACTTCCATTTATAGAGGAGGAATCAGAGACATTAAGTAACTTACCTAAAGTAACATCGAACTGCCTATTAAATAATAATGAGTAACTGAAAGTCAATAAAACCTTTTGGGTTAATCAAAGACTTCTACAATCATCTATCAGTTGATCAATATGAGATAATCAGTGTTTTTTTTTTTTTGAGAGAGAGAAAGACAGAGGGAAGGGGCACAAGTGAGCAAGGGGCAGAGAGACAGAGAATCCCAGAAGGGACAGAGAGAGGAGGAGAGAGAGAAGCATGGCTCACCCAGAGTGGAGCTCGTGTTCGCCTGAAGCAGGGCTCATGTTCACCTGAAGTGGGGCTCGTGCTCACCCAGAGTGGGGCTCATGCTCACCTGATGTGGGGTTCGAACTCATGAACAATGAGATCGTGACCTGAGCTGAAGTCAGATGCTTAAAGACTGAGCCACCCAGGCCCCTGAGATGATCAGTATTTTTAAGGCTATTTCAGTGACCCCCTGCATGAGTATAAAGGTATGACTCACATGTGGCTTTGGGAAATATAGGAAATTGCTGATGGATTCCTATGGGCTGATGGAGGGTGTTGGGTGGGTGGGACCCATGTTGTAAGTCACAGGGTCTAATGCTTAATATGCCAGCTCTGTTTTGGAAAAATCTCATCAGCAGTACAATCGTTGGCTGGCCTCTGCAGAAAACACTGAGCTATCCTGGTGCCCCAAGCCAGCTAGTAGCCTGGATCCCCTTCTCACTGGGGGCAGAACACACAGGGAAGCATGACTGAAGGCAGAGGAGAGGGAGGGAGTGTTAGGGAAAGAGAGGGACGGAACAGAGAAGCTGATGGCTAAGCCAGCTGTTGTTGGTTGTTGCCAACCTGTTTGGAAAGATGTAAACCTCATGTGTTCCACGAATTTCACCAAAGTCTTCATATGTTTGAAAATAAGAGCTGTGCAGATCAACCACTATCCCACCTCAGGCAGATAGAAGGCTTTCAGCATCCCTGGGTGGCAGGTGACAAGTCTTCAGCTATCTCCTTACCACAGATACCAATTGACACAGGTGAACTTGAATGCCCAGCTGGACTGTCAACCTTTCCCACCTCTGCCCTGCTCCTTCCCTCTTGGACTCCAAGCTACCTGAGGCACCCCTGGGTGTGTGTGGGAGGCACTGAGTTGGTCTTCCTGGGGTCCAAGCCTCTCCTTTGGGGCCCCTTTCCTACTAGGTGGTATCCAGGGGCAGCAGGTATCATAAAAAAAAACCAGTTCTGAGGTCCGACATACCCAGATTGGAATCCTGACTCACCAGCTGGAATCTTGAATTGTGTGGTTGTGAGCACCCCCAGTTGTGTGATCTTGAGCAAACGAAGACTAGGATATACTTTGCCAGTGTGGCGAAGGGATTATTAATGAGGTGACCCACTTGGGGTCCTCCCAGGCCACACCCTCTCTTCTGTGCAAACCAGTTGTCAGAGAGTGGCTTGTCCATCACTCCCCTACCCTCAAAAGTTAGGGACCAGCGAAGTCCAGATGCTATGTCCTTTCATTGTAATAGAGAACAAGCAAGTCTATGAACATGTTTATCAGAAGTTTAAGCAAATCTCTCCCTCTTTGGGGTCTCATCTTTTCCTTCTAAATGTGGAAATGGGTAGCTGCTTCCTGAAATCCTTCTGAGTTTGAGACTACGAGCACTCCCAGCAGTGCCCCCCCCCCCCACCAAACTAAACTGTAATAGCAAAGTCACCAATGGAAGTCACTGCTCTTTGACAGCTGTTCCATTCTTTCCATGTCTACTTAGTGAATGCCTAGCACTTTGTACTCAGGACTGTGCTAGGTACCGAGGGAGCTAAAATGCCACGTAATAACAGCTCAAACAGACCCCTGATTCATAGAGGGCTTACTGGGTGCCTGCTGTGCTAAGCTCTTCATCTATTTAATCTTCAGAATCCAATCCTGCTGTCACTATGCCCATTTTATAGGTTCCGTCATTGCCCAGGCACATGACTAAGAAGTAGAGAAGGTCAAATCCCAGCCTGGATCTAGCTGACCCTGAAGTCCACGGTTTCACCCAATACTCTGTGGTGAGTGCCTCCCTTTCAGCACCGTCACCAAGAAGTGATGGCTCCCTGTGTCAGCGAGGAAACAAGGTGTCAGCGAGGAAACAAGGTGTCAGCAGACAACAGTCTGAGGACTAACGATAGCAATGGGAATAGCAGTGACGATGATGGTGTGGCTATTGCCTGTGCTGCAGCAAGGAGGTCTGGTGGGAGACTGCTGGGCCATACAGATCAACAAAGGGCTGGAGGGAGCAGACAGCGGGATTGCAGTGGGACTTGGGCTTGTCCAGGAAGACTTTCTGGAAGGTGGAGTAAGGGACTGGTGTGCTCCCAGTGCCCAGTCCCTGCCACACTCTGTGCTAAGTATTTTAGAGAAGTAACTGCTATGGTCGCTCTATGAGGGAAAAAACTTGGTTCCCATCAGATGGGTAAGGAATTAAGAGCCAGAAAAGGACAGTGTGAGGACCCAGGATTGGAACCAGTTAAGTGGGGATAAGAGCGAGACAGAGAAGTACTTCCTCTAAACCCCGAGCTCCCAGCACCCAGCTCCTCATCCAGAGCAGATAGACAGCATGGACTTTGCTTTTTTACTAATCCTGACTCCAGTTTCCCCATCCACACCCTCCATTCCCCTTGCTTAGGCTGGCTGTGAAGTCACTGCCTATTCCTGCAAACTGCTGCACATCTGGAGGGGTGGACTCCACCCTTCCTCAAACCACAAGTTCGAGGGAGGGACTGTCACTGACTGATGCCTCCTGTTTGTCTCTTCTCTGAAACTTCTCCTTCCTTTCTTGCCAAGAGAATGTGCAGCTTTGGGCAGGGGCTTTGTCAGATTTCTCAGCAGCATCTCCTCCCACTGGCCCAGGAACTAGAGGCTGGAGACGCAGAGAGGTCTGCAAGAGTCAGCTGCTGTGCAGCCCTGGGCTAGTCAGAGCAAAGCTACGTGGTGCCTCTGAGTACCTGCATAGCCTTCTTGCACAGGGGAAGGGGCAAGGAGGGGAGAAAGGAGAGACAAGACAGAGACAGAGACAGAGACAGACAGACAGACACAGACAGACATACACACATCGGAGAGACAGAGCAGAGAGAGAGGGAAAGAAAGAGAGAGAAACAGACACCACAGAGAGAAAACAGAGAGACAGAGTAGGGATGGAGAGAGTAGGGGAGAAAGGCAGAGAGGAAGACAGAGATAGAGACAGGGCAGAGAGGGGGAAAGAGAGAAACAGAGAAGGGAAGGAGAAGAGAATAGGGGAGAAAGAGACAGAGACAGAGAGCGAGACAGAGAAGTACTGGAGAGAAAGACTCAGAGAGACATAGAGAGAAGGACAGTGAGCTATGGAGAGAGAGACCAGGATGACAGAGCCAGGGCCAAAAGGCAGAAAGGATAGAACCTGTCCAGAGACGACACTCAGCTGCATGCCAACCAGTAATTTCTGCTTCTAGAAGGCAATGTCATAAAAGAAGAAGAGAAAAGAGAAGAGGGCAAGGAAATAGTTACATACTTTTAGTAATAAAATGGACTTAGAAGTCAAATCATGATGTTGACTAAGGGCTCCCTAACTTCTGAAATCAATTTCCCAGCCCCAGAATCACATTTTAGGGATTGTCGTCCAGCCTCAGTTTCCTTATCTGTAAAATATGTTAAACGATAGTGGCTTCACATGGAAGGTTGAGAGGCATATGGTAGGCTGTGTAAACTGTAAAGTGCTGTGGAAAGACAATGGGCAGAAGAAAAGGAAGCTCTAAGAATCCCCCTCTGGGTTTTTTTTCAAAACCAGCTGGTGTCCTTTTCCAGGGAGCTGATCTGATTGGAAATGGGTGCTCAAGAGACACTGATCTTCACATAAAAGCTGCCTAATGTGTCCCATAGACCTACCTGGGTGACCTGAGAAAGCCACTCAGCTCTCTGGGCCTCTTAAGAATGACAGCTGAATGAAAGAATATTTTAAAGCTTCTTCTGGCTTAGAGTGTTGACAAATCTGTGACCACCAAGATGAGGAGGCACTGGTGACGTGAAGGCTTCACTTGTGACCTGGTGGGGGTTGAGCTCCTGTTGGATGCTCCCCCTCCCTCCAGGAAGCCTTCTCTGGTTCTCCCATATCATGCGCAGTGCCTTCCTCTGGGCTTCTGGACACAGTGCTACCCTATCCTATTGTCTTCATCTGTGATGTGACTGTTTCCCCACTAGACTATGAGCTTCTGAGGGCAGAGACCATCTTGCTCTACCACTGGGTCCTCAGTGCCCGGGGCCTGGCACAGAGCAGACACTCCATGGATGCTTGTGGATATGAATGAGACTCAACTGCCAGCCCACATTCCTTCCCATTAGGCCAGACATTTTCAAGGAGGAAGGGCTGGGGCCAGGCTTAGCTGCCGGAGGCTTTGGAAGCAACCTTTGGACAATTTGTGCTGTGCTCTGAATCCTTTCTGGGAGCCAACTGAGATTCCAGGGTAGCTGAGAGCCAGAAAGGGTGGGAGGTAGACTTCCTGGCTGGGGAGAGCCTGGGTGCGGTGGGGGACAAGAAAGAAAAGCCGTCTTAACACAATAGCTAACATTTCTCCAGCATTTTACGCTTTACATAATATTTCCACATCCATTATTTTGTTTAAACCTCACGGGAATCCTAAGGCTAAGTAGGGCAGGTTCTAATACCACTGTTTCTCTTTTTTGGATGAGTAGAACAAGGATGAGAGGTGAGGTGGCTTGCTGGAGGCCACAGAGCCAGATCTGAAGTTGAATCTTTGGACTTTGAATCCAGTGTTCTTCTAAGACCAAGATAAAGGTGGGGGGTGATATCTGAGAGAAGTCTAGATTACTGCTCTGGTTCATTGTGGCTTAATGAATTGTTCAGTTTTTCTTAACCCACGTGTACTAAAAAGTGGTTGTAAGTGGGACTGTCATTGATGGAACCTTGTTAAAGTGCTTTGTTCAAAGTATATTATTCATGTTATCTCATTTAACCCGAACTGTGACCCTATGAGATAGGTCCTACTTCTAACCTCATTCTACAGGTGATGGAAGTGAAGCTCAGAATGAATGAAGAACCAAATGAAGACCAGACAGCCAGTGAGTAGCCTATATTTGAACCCAAGAACTTAGATTCTAGAGCCTGAGCTCTTAATCACCCACCATACTGCTAAGATCTAATCCTCAGCACCTAACGAGGAATCATGCAGTAAGTAGCTTCCTGCAGGAGCCATTGTCAGAGGAGAGGCATGGTGCTGGCTCTGTTTCCCCAGACGTGGAAACTGACAGTCCTGGACCTGCCCTGACTACTGATCCTTGTGATTCTTCCTGGGGCCTGGCCAGGGTGAGGGTATAGTGGCCACAGTTTGCAGAGCTCGGACAGCCCCAAGCTAACAGGAACAAGGAAGAAGCAAACTGAAGCCTTTCTCTCAACAACTTGTGCCCATCACTAGGAGTCAACCAGCCTGGACACTGCCTTGCATGCTGTGCGTTGTGGCATAGGGGAAAGAGCTTAATGTTGGAGTCAAATCTGGGTTCCAATCCATCTCTTAAACTTAGCAGCTGGATGAGCTTGGCAAGGTGGGTAAACTTACTGACCCTTGGTTTCCCATTCGTAAAAAATGATAATATGAGTCTCATAATATGGAGACCAAACACAGCAAACCACCTGAGGTGTGTTAAGGCAGTAGCCTGCACACAGTGGACACTCAATAATTCTTTATTCAAGAGAGGGTGGCCCAGGAGAAAGAGCATGGGGCTTGGGGTTAGACAGCTCTGGTTTCAAATGCTCGTTCTTCCAGTGATAAGCTGTGTAACCTTGGGCAGATGACATCTTCTCTGAGCTTCAGTTTTCTTATCAATAAAAGAAGGATGACAGCAACTACCTTCAGAGGGGTTGTTGTCAAACAGGAACTGGGGTACAATCAGAGTTCAATGAAGAACATCTAACACCAACAGTAATAAGGTTGATTCTCCCTTTTCCATTCTTTGGAGTGGGAAATGAGTGTATCTCTTCATTCACTCACTGATTCATGCATCCAACATTTAGGAATCTACACTACAGCTCCTGGGCTTATTCCCGGGGATACCAAAATGAGCTCTGAGGGTTTTCCTACTTTGAGGAGAAGACTGACTGCCATGTAGATATAATCATGATACAACTTGGAGGTGCTTAGACTGAACTATGTGCCAAGTGCCCTTGCCAAGCAAGGAACAGAACAGCTGTAGGCAAGCAGACCCATGCCTTATTCTCCACCAGCACAGAGGCTTAGATGTCATGGGGACACCTCAGATTGAACATCAGCAGCCCCTGCTCTTTGGCTCAGATGCTCCCCAGGAATACTCATAGCCCCTGTCTCCCTTGGCCTCCCTGAGCCATTCCATGGGATTGTTCTGGCTTAGTGGATGACCAGAATTCTACTAGGATGACACTCTTGGGTTCCCCTTCCTGAGCTTCCATGCACTGTGGTTTATTGAAACCTCTGGAACATTTTGTACCCTCCCCCTAATTCCCTCTCCAAATAGCTATCCTTGCTTATCTCTCTTGGACTGTGTCACTTTGGCATTACGTAAAGATCCTTGCTTTGCAATCCTATAGGCCTAACCACCATCCTAGCCTCTCTCTGGAAAATGATAAACATTAATTTGGTAGGGTTTCAAATTTGGCTGGAGATAGACAAAAAGTGACTGGTCCCAGGTCAAACTTGGGATGTTGAGCTTTTCTTGAGGGTAGCTAGTCAGGGCCAAATAGGCATCTATTTGTTTTTGTTTTTGAGAGAGGGGGAGAGAGAGAGAGGCAGAGGAAGGGGGAGAGAGAATCCTAAGCAGGCTCTACATCCAGCACAGAGCCCGAAGCACTGGGGGTTTGGAGCAGTGGAAGGGTGAACCCACATATTTTTAATTTAGTTTTTAAATTTACATCCAGGTTGGTTAGCACATAGTGCAATAATGATTTCAGGGGTAGATTCCTTAATGCCCCTTACCCATTTAGCCCATCCCCCCTCCCACAACCCCTCCAGTAACCCCCTTTTGTCCTCCATATTTAAGAGTCTCTTATGTTTTGTCCCCCTCCCTGTTTGTATATTATTTTTGCTTCCCTTCCTTTGTGTTCATCTGAGGGTGAACCCACATTTTGTAGTGCCATTCTGCTCTGCTGAGAATACACTGAAAGTTGGCAAGGGCAGAAGCAGGAAAACCAGTTAGAAGGGGACTGCAATAGCCAAGTGAGAGATGGTAGGATTCTGGATTCCGGATAGACTTTGACAGTAAGGATTATAGATTTCCTGATGGATTGATTAGGAGGGAGAAGGGGTAGTGAAGGAGGGAACACTCAAGGAAGACCCTAAGGTTTGAGGTTGAAAACAGAGCTTCCCAAGTTAAATGGGAGAAGGCTGAGGGGAGGCAAATTTGGGGGAGAGACCAGAGTTCAGTTTTGACATGTGAAATTGAATCACTGTTGGATGTCCTGAGGAGATGTCTAATGCATAGCAGTCTTGGATACATGAGTCTGGAACTCATTTAGAATCATGATACTGAGTGAGGTTGACAAAGGAATAGATGCGTGGGTTCAGGTAGAGAAAAGAGGAGGTCAGAACTGAGTCCTGACAGACCCCAGACCCCAGAGAGCGTGAATGAAAGAGTAGAGGAGACTGAGAAGGAAGAGCCAGGGAAGCAAGTGTCCAAAAGAAACATCTGATGAAGGACTGCTATCCCAAACACAAAACTCTTAAAACTCAAAAGTAAGAAGAGAGACAACCTGATTAAAAAATGGACCAAAGACCTGAACAGACACTTTACCAAAAAAGATAGACAGATGGCAAATTAACATGTAAAAAGATGCTCAACACTATATGTCATCAAGGAAATGCAAATTAAAACAACAATGAAATACCATTACACACTTCTTAGAATGGTTGAAATCTGGAATGCTGACACCACCAAATGCTGACAAGGATGTGGAGCTACAAGAACTCTCACAAATTGCTAGCAGGAATGCAGAATGGTACAGCCACTTTGGAAGACACTTTGGTGACTACTTACAAAAGTAAACGTAGTCTTACCATACGATCCAGCAACCATGCTCCTTGGTATTAACCCAAAGGAGTTGAAAACTTACGTTTACTTCAAAACCTGCACAGATTGCAGCTTTATTTATAAGTGCCAAAACTTAGAAGCAATCAAGATCTCCCTCAGGAGGTGAACGGATAAATAAATTGTGATACATACAGGCAATGGAATATTATTCAGTGCTAAAAAGAAATGAACTATCAAGCCATGAAAAGATGAGGAGGAACCTTAAATGCATATTACTAAGTGAAAGAAGCCAGTCTGAAAAAGCGACATACAGAATGATTCTGACTATATGATATTCTGGGAAAGGCAAAACTATGGAGCTAATACTACTACCACCACCGTCACTGCTACTACTACCACCACCACCACCACCACTACTGCTACTACTACTACCACCAAAATCACCTCTACTACTACTACTACCACCACCGTCACTGCTACTACTACCACCACCAACATCATTGCTACTACTACTGCTACTACTACTACTGCTACTACTACTACTACTACCACCATTACTGCTGTTGCTGCTGCTGCTACTACTACCATTGCTGCTGTCTCTACTACTACTACCCCTATCCCTGCTCCTGCTGCTACTATGGCTGCTGCTACTACTTACTACTACTACTACTACCACCACCACCACCATCACTGCTACTATTACTACTACCACCACCACCACCACCATTACTGCTGTGGCTGCCTCTTCTACTATTTCAAATACTACTACTACTATTACTACTACCTGTCTTTTTACTGAGTGCTTGCCAGGTGTTAGCTCTCCACTATCTCTTCCCAGTATTTCATTGTCTCAACCCTCACGGCAACCTTCAGAAGTGCTCTATTATTCCTAGCTTACAGACAGCCAAGCAGTCAGTACCTTTGCCTAATAATTTATATTCCTTCTGGAGTCCTGATTCCATTGTCAATCTCTTCTGCATCTAGAACAGGGTCTGAGACAGAGATGACACGGGCATGGCTGATGTGCCAGGGGCAGTGGATGCTGTAGGAAGTGCACGATCTGGCTTTGCTGACAGAGGGGTGGAGGGGGGAGCAGAGATATGAAGGGAGGTGAGCCAAAGCTCCAGGACTCAAGGGAGAAGTTGCGAACTCTGGGGAAAGTCATGGCCTTCCCCGGAATCAGGGCTGTTTAAGCCCTGAACAACACGGATTTCCTTATGGTGGTGGTGAGCCTAGTCCCAGAACCTCCAGCTGAGGCCAACAGGAGCCTCTGGACCCCTGAGTAAGACATGCTATAGGGGGCAGCACTGTCCTGCTCCATCTCAGCCTAAGCCCTCCCTTCTGCAAAGCAAACCAAACATTAGAGCCAGGCAGGGTCAATAGGTCAGAGTGCATGGAAGGGTCAAAGGTTATGGGTCCTGCCGGTGTGTGACATTCAAGTCAGGCAGGCAGGTGCTTCTTCTGAGTCCCAGGACCAACTGCAGGGGTTAGTATTTGATCACATCCAGAAATTCCCAATCCCTGACTCAGGCTGTCTCCAGAGGAGCTTCTGGAAGACCCTGACCACCCTGTGACAATGAATCATGGAGAGCTTCCCAGGGGAAGGGTCTTGGGAAGGGTTGGCTCCACTTCAGGGAGGGCCTCAGGCACAATCAGACTCCCCAACAGGGGCTTATGACTAGTGACCCTGGGGCCCATCAGATCCTCCATTGCCCCTACTGCTTACCAAAAAAGTCTGGATCACTGGCATCCAAGGTCCTCACCACCTTACCATTCTTATCTACAACCTTATGCTCTATGACCCCAACTTCAAAGACATCTTTATTCTTGAACATCTATTTTATGCCAGACACTTCACAGGCATTATGTTCTTCATCCACTCAGCAAACACAGACTGAGGGATCATCCTGGTCCAGGCATTGTTCTAGGCCTTGGGCAAACAAGAGTGACAGGGAGCCTGTCTTCATGGACACTCTGATGAGGAATCATCCCCGTTTTACGGGTGAGAAACTGAGGCTCAGAGAGGTGTTGGGCTGCAGAGCAGTGACTTGAACATGGACACGCCTAACTCCAACACAGTTCTTTCCATCCCTATACTTTTCTGTAGCCACCTGAAGCCCCTAGACCATGGTGGTGAGCCATACCTCCAGGGCTTTGCATGAGCAGCTCCCTGTGCCTGGAATGGCCTCCTCACCTCTTCTCTAACCAGCTGATCCCCTTTTGTTCCTCCAGGCTTTTCTCAACTTCACCTCCTTCTCTTCCTCACCACCTCAACACCCCCACCTCCCTGGGCTGGCAGAGGTGCCCCTCCTACTCCCAGACACCTCAGGTCCATATCCTTGCCTGGAGTTGCTCATGGCCTTCTTTGATTGTTGGTCTCTACTGAAAGGTGGGCCCCTGTGAGCACCATTGTCTCCTCAGGTCTGAGTCACCAATGTCCAATGTGATTTGGGTCAGAGGATCAGGGCCTGTCGGTTCAACCTCCCCTTTGTCCTGAGATGCTTCCCCAGGGCATGGCATAGTTGGAAAACCAGTCCCCTGGAAGAAAGTTTTGGTGCCTGTTGAAATAAAGTGGCTTCTGGAGGAGCTGGCTTGAATCACTCATACCTCCATGGGAACAAGTCTTCCAGAGCTGGCTTGGGTAAGGAGGAGCTCCTGTCTGAAGGTCTTGCTGCCAAGGATGCCCTCTAGGGAGCACTGTGGGAGAGGGGCTGTCTGGGGAAGGTGGCTGTGTTTCTTTCCCCTTCCATACAGTTTAGTTTCCTCCCAGTCCCAGATGGCCAACTGAGCCATCCTCTGCTGCCACAGACCTCCTCCCATGTGAAGATTCCAGCTCTGACCAAACAAGGTTCTTCTATATCTGGCCTGTCTCAGTTCTTCCACCTGGATCTCCCTTCCCCCTTTGCATCTACATTATACATTCCAGCAAGTTCTCAAACATTCTCTGAGCATACAATACAGTTTTACAACTCGATGCCTTGCACCTTGAACATTGGCTAAAAGGGAGGTGAGAGTCTCCATTTCTTATCGGCCAACCCCTTGTCCAGAATCTCCAGGCTGAGAAACTACTTTCCTCTGCTTTTCCCAGTGGGTGAGGTCTTGAATCAGGGCCAGAGGGACTCCAGAAATTCTCCCTATCTTAGTCACTTTTCTCCCCATTGACCCCACAGCTGGCCAGAGAGGGAAGTGGAAACTCCCTAGTGTGGGGGGACTTCTAACCTTTGCTCTCTGTGCAGGGACAAGATGGAGACTCAGCACAATTCCACTCCCTTCCCTTCCCAGCCCTATCCTGGGATGGGAGGGACAGAAGAACAGTGCAGGGGGCAGAGGTTGGGAACTGGTCTGGGGAGGCTGAGGAAGGTGTGGAGGTTGGAGGAAGGGAACTGACATCTAACATTTACAGAGAACTACTGAGCTCCAGCACCCATTGCAGATTTTATTTGTTACCACCCCAACTGTCATCTTAACCCCCAAAAGGTGAGACCATTCTAATTCCCATTTTACTGAGACTAAAGCTAAGAGAGAAATAAAATACCACAGGTCATTTTGGCATTTCCCAAAGGTGTCATACCCAGGTTCAAACCTGGTAGTTGTCTTATCACTTCCACCCCACCTCTGCCCCCAGACCCACTGTACTGATGCACTCTTCCAGAAGCATAAGGAACCTTGAGAGCCCTCAAAGACTGATCCTGGAGCCATGGAATGTTATACCACAAGATACCTTCATCCTGGTTCAAAGTACTCCCTCTGTCATGTAGGAACAAAGGCCAGGGAGGTTTTGGTTGGTTTCATTTTCAGGAACTAGCAGAACCAAGATTCAGGTTCATGTCTTTTGACACCAATCTCTGCCCTTTCCATTCAGTAATATACATTAACAACAGACAGCTTTCAAGGCCAGGTAATCATGCCCAAGTCTACTCCAAGTTCTGGAAGCACAGCTGCCATTCTGTCCTTGATGGAATGATGGAGTGACAGAGTGGCAAGGAAGGGCTCATGGCCCTTCTGTTGCAGGTAGTAACCCTTCTCTCACTGTAGCATGCCACCCCCACCTTCTCAGACCCATGCTGTTTCTTTAACAAATGTTGTGTAATGCCCTTTTACTATGTGGAAATAAAATTCCCGGTTAACCTACATGCACAATAAAAAAAAAATTAATAGGGTGCCCTAAATATAATATGAGAAATCAAGTAGAAATAATTCCTAATAAAAATTAAATAAAAATAATTTATAATAAAATAACATGTTTCCAATTATAAACACTCTCCTGTGACTACACTGGAAGACATAATGAAATAGTCTGATGCTTGCATTTATGCATAAAATAGCCATGATCTTAACATCTACAAATGTGGACTGATTTGGATGTTTCATTAGCAACTCAAAGGCCAGGAGTGGGGTTGCCATTGGTGATATGATTTGTTGAAACAACTCTTGGTAAGATTCCAACAACACAAAGTGAAGTCTGCCCTGAATTTACATGGTGGTTGCATTTGCAGGGGAGCATATATTAAAACTGCTCCCTGTTCAAACGCTTTGTGTGCAAAATAATGTGGAGTTCAGTCCTAGGCTTATATTATTATAAATGGGTTTTCATCTGTGTGGTGTCTGGCGGGATAGTCAATGGCCCTGTGGGGTACAGGACTGTCCCAGGCACATCCCTGCACCCTCCCACTAAGGGCCAACCCAAAGTTTCCAAACTGCATCCTGAGGGACAGACAGTACTGCCCCTGTGGAGAACCAATGATCATATTTTTAAGCTTTACTCAAAGATTATATCCCAACCTCTTAATATCTTTCTAAGGTATTCAAGCCCTGGAGTTAGCTGTGGCATCTGGATGGAAAAGGCTGCAAGCAAAAGAAGGTGGAAAGATCCAGAATCAGTTAGGAATCCAGGTTACACTGCTTGCTGCTGTGTTTCCAGGTCTATCTGGTACATACTGGCTGATCAACAAATATCTGTGCAATGAAATTATTAGCTGTGTGACTTTGGGAAAATTTTTTAACTTGCCTCAATGCCCTCACAGTGAAATGCTGGTCATACTGTGGGGCTTCAATTTGAGAAGATTAAATGAACAAAGAGGGGAAAGCCTGGAGATGTGCAGAATGAGCTCAACAATAATTAGTTGACAATAAAAATCAAAGTCCTGCTATGATCTGGCTGGGATGAAATTCTGGATCATGGAAAAGGTAACAGATGAGTGTTTTCAAATCAGCATCTGACTAGACTACTTGACCTTTTGGATAGGTGGTTCCTTTCAACCTTGAGACTCAGCAATTCTGAGGCCCTTGTCTAGACAGAGGCGGTGGTGAGGAGCCACGTTGCCACCCACACTTGCCCACCACAGGCCAGTGCCTTGCACATCCCCGAGGCCCTCCAAACATTCCAGGAGAGTGAGCTCCCTCCATTCTACTCCTCCACCCTGTTGTTCAGGTGAAGGAGAGAAGCAAACATTTACTGAGCACATCCTACATACCAGAAGTTGTATTTTCCCCTAAGTTATGCCATTAGATCTTAAGTTGGGATGAGGTGGGGAGCAATGTCCCACGCACGAGGGACCGGGGCTCAGAGATGGTGAGTGACTTGCCCCGCGTCTTAGAGTGAGTGTGGGGTGGTGCCTCCTTGAGCTGGCTTTCCTTCTATCACAGTGGGGCAGCTTGACAGAGGCTCATGTAGAGCACTGTGGATATGTCCACCCAGCCTGCCCACTTCCCACTACCCAGCTCCTGGGATTTACCAGGCACAGAGTGGGGTTCCTCTGCTCCCCACCACTGGTTCAGAGGCACAGAGTTAAGATGGACTGGGAGAGAAGATGGGGAACATGTCAGAAGGCCTTGAATCCCAGGGATAATGGGGATGGACTGGGACTAAGGCAATGAAAGATCTCAAGCAGGGCAAAAGATTCTCAGTGAGATGCTCTAAGAAGACTCTATCCACCAGTGATGAACCAGGAGACTTCAAAACTGGTCAGGTGGCTGCGCAGGGTTCTCCTTGAGTGTTTCTCTCAATCTCTCACCTCCCTACTCTTTCATTCCAGCAGGAACTCTGGGAGCTCCCAAGGGACAGGGAGGCCCAGCCAGTTCTCCCATCCAGAGTATGGCGGCTCTGCCAGCCTCTAGATGGTGGGGTCCACTGACTCTCTGTCTTCAATTCCTACTTTGACTTTGCACACAAGGTGCTATGTGTCCCAGGGTCAGCTGCTGCTCTCCTGGCCCTGGTCTCCATGGCAGCAAGATGATGCGCTTAGACTAATGGATTATCAAGAGCTCTCCTTTTATCTTTATGGGGGTGAGGCGTCCAGAGAAGTAACAAAACATGAGCTAGAGTCTAGGGGTGGATGGTGGAAGCCACATGCACCAGAAGAGGTGGTGACCCCCAAAGGAAAGGCAGCACATTCACAGAATATCAGGCCCTAGGGGCAGTTCACTCCTGGTTCTTCTCCTATGTTGGTGGGGGACAGAGGACAAGAGCAAGGTCAGGCCACCCAGAGGCCTTGGGATGTAGCCAGTTTGCCCTTGAGGGTTGGCATCATTTTTGAGCACTGCTGAGAGGGGCTGGACAAGTTCTTCTCTGGTGGGGGTGCCTCAGAACCCCTAGGATGAAGTCTAGTCCCAGAGAGGCTAGGTCCTACAGATTCCTTTGATGATGACAGATGCTTTGTTTTTTTGGAGAACCAACAGAATTCCTTTTGAGCAAGATTTCCTTCCTCCATTTATTTATTTACTCTTTGCCTAGTGATTCAGCAAAACAACCTCAAAACCAGTCTCCATTGGGAGGCAGGAAGAACCAAACCTTCAAATATCAGTGATCCTGTGAGGTTTTTGCCTTGTGGAACTTTCCTTAAAATAACTGCATCAGGAGATTGTCCAGGGAGGGGTGGTGGAGGAAGGAGACCTGAAGGCAGAGTCCTGGGGGCTCCTGAAGGACTCAGGTAACTGGAGTGAGGATTCTCAACAGCTGCCCGTCCCTTTTCTCCACAGCAAGGGCTTATCATTGGTTTCTCCCACCTTGCAGATTCTAGAGGGGGCCATCTTCCTGAAGAAGGAATGGGTTGGGGTCTGAACTCTACAGTGTAAGATAAGTGACTTGAGTGATAGGCACTACGGTTATAGCAGTGGAATATGAATTGGAACCTTCTTGCCTGTGTCTGTATGTTCTTCACCCATGCTATAATATCCTAATTCTTGATGCAATGCTTTGGTTCCCTTAATTCAGTGGGAAAAACAAAAAAGTCTTTAATGCATCTAAATTGGAATTGGGCCAACAAGATAAAAGGTTGTGGAGGAAATAGTGCCAGACTGGAAATTCAGAAGATGTGGGTTCTATTTCAGCTTTGGTTTATTAAGCCATGGGACCTTGTGTAGGTCACTTCCCGAAGGACACAGAAATGCCCGAGGTCAGGGAAACCTGGTGTTTGTAAGCAGGAAGTCTGGGTAGATCTGAGAATAGAGGTGCTGATGGGCAGAGCAAGGTGGGGTGGAAGTCCTTGCCAAAGAGTCACTCAGACTTGAGTCTCATCTCTCCACTACTGGCTGCATGATCTAGGGCAAGTCAACTCTGTGCCTCTGAGCCTCAGCTTTCCCATCTTTAAAATGGGGGAAAATAGGGGCACATGGGTGGCTTAGTCAGTTAAGCGTCCGTCTTGGGCTCAGGTCATGATCAAGTCCCACACTGGGCTCTGTGCTGACAGCTTGGAGCCTGGAGCCTGCTTCAGATTCTGTGTCTCCTTCTCTCTCTGCTCCTCCCCCACTCATGCTCTGTCTCTCTCGCTCTTTCAAAAATAAATAAACATTAAAAGAAATAAAACAAAATGGGGGGAAATAGCCATCTCAAAGGCTGTTGTGATAACCGGAAGTGAGAGAATGCACAAGGAAGTGCTTCATAAATGGGAAAGCATGGGAAAAACATGAGGTATCATTACTCTAAGTACTTAGGAGGAAGATGGGGTGCCTGGGTGGCTCAGGCGGTTGAGCATCTGACTTCGGCTCACGTCATGATCTTGTGGTCTGTGAATTCGAGCCCCATGTCGGGCTCTGTGCTGACAGCTCAGAGCCTGGAGCCTGCTTCGGATTCTGTGTCTCCCTCTGTCTCTCTGCTCCTCCCCTGCTCATGCTCTCTCTCTCTCTCTCTCTCTCTCTCTCTCTCTGTCAAAAATAAACATTAAAAAATTTTTTAATACTTAGGAGGAAGAAATATTAGTCCTCAGAGAGCCCAAATTTAAATAATAGCAGCTACTATAACAAGTATTATTATGGAGGGTTTACTCTCTGCCAACCTGAGTGCAAATGTATAAACTAATTTAAGTATATAAACTCAATCTTTTTTTTTAAGTATATCACATACACAGCAAATTGATAAAGTGCTCTCATCTTAAGAGTACTGCTTAATGAATTTGTACATTTGTATATATCATGTGAACTTACTGAATCCTCACTAAGAGCCTTACACTGCTTATTCCCATTTTACAG